>NC_092376.1:129376500-130626500 GCF_030028105.1 Mobula birostris
ACATTCCACCAGGTATAGTGGGAAGGACACCATAAAGCCAATCCAAGCCCATCAACTTGAATTAGGACCCAGTATGAGAATACACTGAGGAAGGAACTGAAGTGAGTAATTAGCACAACAACTGCAGTTTGTGTGTGTGTGTGTGTGTGGGGAGTGTGCTTACTGAGTGCTCTCTGTCACACAATGGGTGCCTGGAATGCTTCAGAGGCAAATATGGTACAGGTGTTTAAGAGGCTCTTAGAGAGGGCAAAGAATTTGTAGAGAATGGAGGGATATGGACATTGTGTAAGCAGAAACAGTGAGTTTAATTGGGTATTTAAATTCTAGTTTGATTATTTTGGCATTAAATTGTGCGCCAAAGAGCCTGTTGCTGTGCTTTCTATTCTATGTTCTAATTGTAACATTAAGTGTTCTAACTCTTATACTCTGCCCTGGCTGATGAAGACCTGTATCCCTCTTCATTATGCCGTGTACCTGCGATGCCACTTTCAGTAAACTATGTTGCTGCATTCTGAGGTCCCTTTGTTCCTCAACACTCCCCAGGGCCCTACCATTCACTGCTATACGTCCTACCATTGCTTGAATTCCCAAAATATAACCTCTCACTCTTACCTGAATTGAATGCCATTTGCCAATCCTCGGCCCAGTCAGCTGGCTGATCAAGATCCCCCTGTCCTTTTTGATAACTTCCTTCATTGCCCATGGTACCAGCTATTTGATTAAACTCTGCCTTGTGCATTCTCATTCAAATCATTTATAAAACTAATGACCACAACAAAGTTCCCTGCACCATTCCCTGTGGCACACCACTAGTCACAGGTTTCTGGTCTGAGAATGATTCTTCCATAAGCACTATCTGCCTCCTAGCTTTGAGACAATTATGAATCCAGTTAGCTAACTCTCTCTGGATTCCTACGATCTAACCTTCTAGATTAGCCTACCATGCATAACCTCTTGAAGACCTTGCTAAAGTCCATATAGGTGATGTCAGCTGCCCTTCTGTCGTTTACATTTATCCTGTTGTTTACCTCCTTGAAAAATTGTTGGATTTAAAGTCAGATAAAGCTGGCTATCCATAATCGGAATTTGTCTGTCCAAATGCTGACAGGTCCTGTCCCTCAGAATCCTTTCCAGTAACTTACCCACCACTGATTTCAGACTTGCTCTCTGGCTTGCCTTTGCTGCCCTTCCTAAATAATGGTTTAACATAAGCCACACTGCACTCTTCTGGAATTCCACCTGTGGTGAAAGATGAAGCAAGATCTCTCCAAGAGCCTCTGCAATTTCTTCCCTAGCTTCCCATTAGATCTGAGGATATACTCGGCTTTGCCTGGGGATTTTTCCACCTTAAATGTGCCTTAAGGGCTGTCAATACCACCTCCTTAGTATTTTGTATCAAGTTTAGTCCAAGACATTACAACTCATTTGTCTGAATTCCTTAGAATCCATAATCTTCTTCATAGTGAAAACTAATGAAAAGTACTCATTAAAAGCCTCAACTATTTCCTGAAGTTCCACGCAGAGATGACCAGGCTGATCTTTGAAAGAGTCTATTCTCCCCTGAACAACCCTTTGCTTTTAATACTTTCAATTGCCAGTCACTTACCAATTTTTCTCCAAGGACCTCTCTCTCTCTTGTGCTCACTGCTTTCTATTTGCTTTCAGGTCTAACAAGCACTCATATAATTGTAGAGTATCCTTTGCTTACCAATCTTTTGAACTCTTAAGACTTTTGTCACCTTTCCTTGAATGAGATACTGGGAACTTAATCAGTGATTTATAAATGTTGATCCTGATTCATTGTCTTGTCCTCTGTTTAAAAGCCAAAGATGTCTTTTTTAAAAGGGCTCTTCACCTGAACTGTCCCCATCACATCCATGTTTTCCCACATGCTTGGTCTCTTTGTTCTGCAGCACAGTACCATAGTGGTTAGCATGGCGCTATACGGTACCACGCCCCGAGCTCTTCCTGCTGCTGCCTATAAGAAGTTTGTACATTCTCCTCGTGACCGCATGGGTTTCCCCTGGGTGCTCCAGTTTCCTCCCACAGTCCAAAAGATGTACTGGTTGGTAGGTTAGTTGGTCATTGTAAATTGTCCCTGTGATAAAGCTAGGATTAAATTGGGGGTTGCTGGACAGCACGGCTCGAAGGGCCAGAAGGGCCTATTCCACCCTATATCTCAATAAATAAATAAACAAACAAGTAAACAAATAGATAAATAAAGTATATCATTTGGTTGTTTTATTTTCTTTTTCTCATTTTTTCATGCAGATCAAATCTTACACAACAAGGAAGATGTGGATTTTTAACCGAGTGTTTTGGATGCAAGTTCAGTGGATTTCTTTGTTCTGATTGGTGTCAGAACTACACTTAAGAGATGGGCAAGATGGCAGTGCGACGCAGCTCGCAGCGGCCACTCCGGTGGTGATGTCTGTTATTTGTCAAGTAGGGTGCCGTGCACAATCCTGATTTGATGGAGACAGACGTGAGAGCACGGGGGAATATCTGGTGAAACTGCTGAGATGCCTGCTTCGCTTCTGCTGCTACTGTGTGATCCAGAATCTCCAGAGGAGAAGGCCTCGAGTCCTCAGCTTTGCTCGTTGCTCGGCGGCTGGTGCGGGGTCAAAGCACTCGGCAGAGGATGGTGCTCGGAAAGGCTGTGTCGGAGGCTCGAAGTTTTTGGACGGACTCAGAGTCTGCTGCAGTCGGGTGCTTCCAATGGTGCTGCATCGGTGAGTTGGCGGCGCTTGGAGGTTTATGGCAAGGGGAGTTTCTCCCTTCTGCCACCTGCGTGAGATGATGAGTCTATCGTGACTTTGAGACTTCTTTTCACCGTGCCCATGGCCTGCTCTTTATCAAATTATGGTATTGCTTCGCACTGTTGTAACTATATGTTATAATTATGTGGTTTTCTCAGTTTTAGTCTTGGTTTGTCCTGTGTTTTCTTGTGATATCATTCTGGAGGAACATTTTATCATTTTTTAATGCATGCATTTCTAAATGACAATAAACGAAAACTGAACTGAACTTATCTGAAGCAACAAGGGGAAAATACTGTACTCCAATTCTACCTTCTGCAGTGCAGATGTTTGAAAAGCTTCCGGCAATCAAGTGACTAGTGAAAGATCTGCTGATCTAGCTTGTGTGGATGGACTGGCTAACTCTCTAGGCAAAGATATACACCAGGTTTCGGTGGCATATGATCTTTGAATACCAAGTGGAGGAAGGCATGGGAAGGGGGTGAGCGGAATTCAGTTCTTTCTTTTCTATTTGAACTAGGGGGCCTGAAGCTGAGTGATCCGAGATAAATCCAACTTGAGTTTCAGTGAACAGATTATGGCTGAGTTTGCGTAGCTTGGCAGCTTTACAACATATTCCATCACTGTGCTGATGATTGAGGATCGAATAGCAGGTGGGATTGGGTCTGAATTGCATTTACTCAGTCTATTGTAGACAAAGTAATTTTCCAGATTGCTAGGTAGGTGCAGAGTTACAGTGGTATTTGAACAACTTGTCTGGTGCTTACTAAAGTATGTGGCTCTCATTGTCCTTGTTTATAGCATTGGAGTTTTAAGGCAGCTGAAAATTTTGAAATTATTCTGTGTTATTTCAAACTCTTGGCTATTGATGTAGATCATAACAATAAGGCATTCACACCTAGGGAAAAAATGCATTGTCTCTTCTATAATGAGAAACAGTCATTCGTCTTTATTTTCAGGTTTCTGTCTTTAGCTGTTCTTGGACCTATTCACCATTCAATCCATTACTTCAATTTATAAAGTGTGCTTATGTCCTTTGTGATTCCATGGACCAAACAACTGCATTGTCTCTCTGTTTTTCACTAAAAATTAAATTATTGAAATATTATTTGTTCTTTGCAAATCCATATTGCTTTCACTTGACATCCAGGATTGATCATAGATTAATATTTCAAAATGCTTTTTCCATCTCCAACATTAGACAGACTGGCCTATCATCACTGGATTTATCCCTCTGTCCTTTTGTGAATATTTGTAATGCTTCAGTCCTCTGACATTGCTTTTTCCAAGAAGGAATGGGAGATTGTGGTTGCATCCACTGTTTTCTCCATTGTTATGTCCTGCACAACTTTGGAATGCAAAGCTTTAGGATCAGTAACTTTTTCACTATGCTCGTGTCAGCCATTTTCCTGTACGTAGTACCTTTATTCTTTTCCTGTTTCCTTAAAATTTTATCTTTTCCTCTTTAGAAAACAGAGCCAAAATACTCAATTACTATCTTAGCAATTTCCACTCCCTGTATAAAGTTCAATTTTTTTGATCCATAATTGGTACCCACCCTCCCTTGTAGTAAAAACATTTACAAATATATTTTGGGGTCTTTTTTATGTTGCTGGGTAATCCATTCCTGGATGTGTTCTCTGCCTGAATTCACTGCCTTTACAGTTTTTCCTACATTTCTTATGTTCAGTTGGGTTTGTCTCCACCTTCTGTCATGAATCATATTTATCAGAAACTTTGTGCCTTGTGCAGTTTTAATTTAACCTGTACATTTTAGTCATTTTTACTTATTGGAAGAATTTTACTTTGAATGCTTTTCGTTCCTGTTTTAGCAACTTGTTAAGCTAATATGCTGAATATGACTCATTTGCTATTTTATCTGCCTGATTATATTATAACTCTAATGCCTTTCAGTTTTTAAAAATAGCCTTTCTCCAGCTGAGGGTATCCTAATTGTGTTTGTTTATTTTTAACAGGTTTAAGGAACCCAAGTTGTTGAGAGATATTGAGGCTCTGGTTAAGAAGAAGAGGGAGACATGCATTACGCATAAGCAATGGAGAACTGGTGAATCTCTTGATGACTACATTGTGCGGTAGCAAGGTGGTTAGCGTAACACTATTGCAGGGCCAGTGACCCGGTTCAGTTCTGCCGCTGTCGGTGTGGAGTTCCTCCCGTGACCTCCAGGTGCCGCGGTTTTCTCTCGCATTCCAAAGGTGTACAGGTTAGAGGGTTAATTGGTCACGTGGGCATAACTGGGTGGCGGAGGCTCACTGTTACCGTGCTGTATCTCTAAATAAAATATAAAAATCAGTAAAAGAAGTATAGGAGTGCACGTAAGAGTAAAGTTAGGAGGGCAAAAAGAGGACACGCGAAAGATTTGGCCCTTATACTCCTACGTATATTAAAAATAAAAGGGTAGTTAGGGAGAGAATAAGTCCACTTAAAGATCAGCATGTCCATATGTTAGTGAAGCCAAAGGAAATGAGGGAGGTTTTTAATGAATATCTCTCTTCAGTTTTTCCTCTGGAAGCTAAGGAAAAGGGGCAAATGAGTAGTGTTGTCTTGGACCACATACACATTAGCAGGGAAGAGGAGGCACTGGAGACTTTAAAGTGCATTATGGTGGATAAATTCACAGGGCCTGACCTGGACCTATTGGGAAGCTAGGGAAGAAATTGCAGAGGCCCTTGAAGAGATTTTTACTTCATCTCTGTCCACAAGTGAAGTTTTGGAGGACTGGAGAGTGTCTAATGAGGTACCAATGTTGACAAAAGGTTGATAGAACAATTCAGGAAACTGTAGGCCAGTGTATTTTAACACAGTGTGTTTTGGGACAGACATCCACAGCTTTGTGAGTGGGAAGTTGTTCCTGCTAAATTTTTTTCAGGTCTTTGAAGAGGTAACAAAGATGGTAGATGTGTCTCGGGTAGTGGATGTGGTCTATAAGGACTTGCATTGAAATGTTAGGCTCTTATGAATGTTGAACTTGATGTTCAAGTCCATAGTTTCCTGAAGTGGCAACACTGGGGGATAAGTTGGTGAATGAAGCATATGGCAAGCTTGCCTTTATAGGTCAAGGTACTGAAGACGAAAGTCTCAATGATACATCTTTACGAAACATTGGTTGGACTGCAGTTGGAATACTATGTGCAGCTCGGGATGCTACACAATAGAAACCATGTAGTTACTCAGAAGAGATTCACTAGGATTGGAGGACTTTAGTTATGGGGAGAAATTGGAGAGGCTCGGGTTATTTTCCTTGGAGTGTAGGAAGCTAAAGGGTGACTTGTAGAGGTATATGCAATTAAAAGGGTAGATAATTAGAATCTTCTTCATATGCTAGGAGTATCAAATACAAGATATCATAGCCTTAAGGCGAGAGGAAGGAGTTGTAAAAGGCATTTTATGGCTAAGATATTTTTATACAGATGATTTCAGAGGAGATAGTGGAGTCAGATACAATCATTATAGGCATTTACATAGGCAAGGCATAGAAGGATGTGGACTGATTATGGGCAAAATTTTGGTGGGATGAGGGACTTATTTTGCGGTCTGCAATGCTGGTTCTCTGGCTTTAATGGAAAATAAATCTATGTATCGAAGGTTGCAAAGTGAAATGCACTGCAAACGGTGCGACTGGAAATGAATGGGAAAAATTGTGACAGATGAACTTTGGTGTTGATACATTTGAAATCATCTGTTTTTGAACCAAATCTGAGAGAATAATGTAATAATGGTGAATGCCTGGAAATGGTGATTGAGTGGATGACTTTTGGATTCACGTTTGTAGACAGACACAGGTACAGAAATCTTGATATAATCCTCATCATTATATCTAGAAAACTGGAGTGCGGGGGACTAGAAACTGGTTCACAGCTAGTTTTATCATACCTGTAATGTTGTGAGCAAATTATTATGCCACATATATTAATTAATATGAACCTCTTGTTTCTTTCTACAATGCTTTGTCATTTTATTTCCTGTTTCCATCTAGATGATAAAATAGATTGGATAATGATCATCAGAATGGCTGACAGGAATGCTATTACAATGACCTAAGCTTGTCATTGAAATAACCAGTAAAAATGATAAGTAGTTTTGTAACTGTGGAATGTACTTGGCTGCAGCATAGTTTAGTCTATGCATTTCATCAGTATATGGGACACTATAAATAAAACTATCAACATACAAATTACCAGATAAAACTTCAGTATAAATTTATGGTGAGTTTATATTAAAGAAAATAAAAGAGGTTTCACAAATGCTGAGAACCAGGAATGGAAATAAACTGTAAATACGAAGATTTCAATTTGCCTTGGCCAGAGAGCTGTGGAATTCACCCTCCCAGGAACATAAAACATTCTTACAGAGCTTGAAGGGGAGGGTATTTCGGACTCCAGAACCAAGGATTAGGGAATCAGAATCAGGGAAGGCCATTTTGGATCGAGAGGAGACGAAACATCTTCACACAGAGAATGGTGGATCTTTGGGGTTTGCTACCCTGGAAGGCTGTGAAGAATCCCGTGTCAAGTTCATTCAAATCAGAGACTGATTGATTTCTAGGTACATTTTGAACCTGCAGTACGTGGGGATAAGTCAGGAAAGAGCGTTGAGGTAGAAAACAGTTATAAACTTACTGAATGTCAGAGCAGGCTTGAGGAGTGGAAAGAACTGTTCTTGCTCCCATTTCTTTTGTCTCCTATTTTAGACAGAAGTTCAGATTCCACTGCACCATTAATGATACTAAAATGCAATATATGTAAACCTGATCAGTGTTACCTATTACATGCTTGTAATAACTTGTGTTTAGTAAGATGAAGAGGGAAATGTATGAGACATAAATATTAACCTGAATGAGATGTTTGTGCGGGGTAATGTTTTACACAATTTACATCAGCGCACTCCCTGTGGTGATAGCTTGTTAGAGAAAATGAAACTTACTTTGAAGTGTGCTAAGGGCTCGTCTGAAAGTAATAATGCCTAGAATTTCTATTGTACTTTTGTCTTGTGCACTGAGACACACTGTAGTTTTTCTCTAGCTACATCGAATAGTGTCTGCAGAAAGAAAGAACATACAAACTGGTGTGGAAGATACTTTACTCTGAGAAACAAAACATTTAAGTATAATTTTCACAGGGTCTAATGGGACACACACCACAGCTGCCATCAGCTTCCTGAGCAACAATCAAGGAAAAGCCTTAGTCCTGAAAGGAACAGTCCTCATGGCCAACAGGCAGTATGAGAGCAACTGCTGAGACAAGCTCTACCTCTAATGCTAAGATAGTCACAATACAAACACACTTTCTCTCTTTCTCGCTTTCCGTCTCTTGGTCTCTCTCCCTCTCTCACATTGTGAAACTTGCATGACATTTTTCTTTCTTATGCTGCGAAAATCTCTCTTGAACATGCATGCTCTGACATAAAGCCACACACATGCTCTGGAGGCACATTCTCTATCTACCCACCTCTATCTCTCTCTGTCTCTCTATCTCTACCTACCTCTAACTCTGTCTCTCTATCTACCTCTATCTCTCTCTCTACCTACATCTATCTCTCTCTCTACCTACATCTATCTCTCTCTCTCTCTCTCTCTCTCTCTCTCATATTTGCACAGATGTTATATGGATATAACAGTGTCAATCTCTTCATTATAACAGTTACTGTGGAGGCATGTAGAGGACCATACAATGTCTTTCTGCTTCCCTGATCTGACCTGAAGTTGGCTTTCTATCACACAGGAGCAACTTTACAGGAGTTGTGATATATCGCAAGGGAACAACTAAATTTCCTTATTGAGCCATAAGACGCCACTCCAGAACAGACTGTTGTCTTGTAAAAGCAAGAAGATATCTATCATGTTTTTCCTTTCTCTCTGGATCAATAGGATTGTGGCCAGACTTTTCTGCTATGTGAACAAAGATAACCGGGTGTGAATTCGCCAAAGAAGCAGAGGCATTTCCTCTGCATTAAAGAGCAAACTCCCACTTAGACTGTACAGAGAGCTGAATTCCAGGAAGAGTGAAGATAGTAGGATTAGTCACCAGTGATCTGGGGTCGATGAATGTGTTAGCTAAGGTTTTGCTGACCTGGTCTGGATGCCAACAGATCATAAAACCATTATCTATTCTGTGCTCAAAGAGACTGCTCAGGCTCAGGATATTTTGATAAGTACCACTAACAAAATTGTTAATTTGCCTCGCACCGTATCCTCTCTGTCCTTATGCTGAGCCAGGCCCCAGAGCAGACTGCTCCTTCAATTGGCCGTGGGCAACAGGCTGAGGCTAATCCATTCAGGACAATAAAAGGAACTAGGTCATCAGAGCATCTGCGCACACTCAATGACAAAGGGCAGTTTTCCAACAGTCGGACCACAATGATACTGCCATCTGGTGGTAGGAAGTTAGAAAGTTGAAAAAAATGGGTGAGACCACAGGATATTAATTAAGAGTCAAATGTCATAAATGTTTGCTAATGTATTGTTTGATTTTGCATTACTAATGTCTTGTGAATCATTTATAATAACATTCAGATGCACTTAGGATGCTAACTTCACACTGAAAGCCATTAAGTCACAGCTTGGTGGTATTGCTTTTGATGTGATTTTTCGCCTTGCAATTTTGCTAATGTATGCTTCATGTTTTACAACTCGTGGTAAAGAGAGGCATGACGATGCAGGTGCGTGATGTCAGCCAGTACAGCGGGAAAAGTTTAAAAAGAAGACCGCCATATCCAGCGGGCAGAGGAGTGAGAAGTAGCAGAGTAATAGGGCTTTGGCTCAATAGGGAAACAGATCCTGGAAAGGTGTAATAATAACAGAGTTGTCATGATGGGAGATTTTAATTGCCCAAGTATTGATTGGCATCTCCCTAGAGCAAGGGGTTTAGATGGGGTGGAGTTTGTTAGGTGTGTTCAGGAAGGTTTCCTGACACAATATGTAGATAAGCCTACAAGAGGAGAGACTGTACTTGATTTGATATTGGGAAATGAACCTGGTCAGGTGTCAGATCTCTCAGTGGGAGAGCATTTTGGAGATAGTGATCATAATCCGATCTCCTTTACAATAGCATTGGAGAGAGTTAGGAACAGACAAATTAGAAAAGCATTTAATTGGAATAAGGGGAATTATGAGGCTATCAGGCAGGTAATTGGATGCTTAAATTGGAAACAGATGTTCTCAGGCAAAAGTACAGAAGAAATGTGACAGGACTTTATTCCCTGGAGCGTAGAAGAATGAGGGGTGATTTGATAGAGGTATATAAAATTATAATGGGTATAGATAGAGTGAATGCAAGCAGGCTTTTTCCACTGAGGCAAGGGGAGAAAAAAACCAGAGGACATGGGTTAAGGGTGAGGGGGGAAAGGTTTAAAGGGAACATTAGGGGGGGGCTTCTTCACACAGAGAGTGATGGGAGTATGGAATGAGCTGCCAGATGAGGTGGTAAATGCGGGTTCTTTTTTAACATTTAAGAATAAATTGGACAGATACATGGATGGGAGGTGTATGGAGGGATATGGTCCGTGTGCAGGTCAGTGGGACTAGGCAGAAAATGGTTTGGCACAGCCAAGAAGGGCCAAAAGGCCTGTTTCTGTGCTGTAGTTTCTATGGTTCTATGGTTCTATGTTCAGGGGATATTTGTGTGGAGTTCTGCATAGATACCTTCCAATGAGACTGGGAAGTTATGGTAGGGTACAGGAACCGTGGTGTACAAAGGCTGTAATAAATCAAGTCAAGAAGAAAAGAAAAGCTTACAAAAGGTTCAGAGAGCTAGGTAATGTTAGAGATCTAGAAGGTTATAAGGCTAACAGGAAGGAGCTTAAAAAGGAAATTAGGAGAGCCAGAAGGGGCCATGAGAAGGCCTTGGTGGGCAGGATTAAGGAAAACCCCAAGTTATTCTACAAGTATGTGAAGAGCAAGAGGATAAGACATGAAAGAATAGGACCTATCAAGTGTGACAGTGGAAAAGTGTGTATGGAAATAGCAGAGGTACTTAATGAATACTTTAATTCAGTATTCACTATGGAAAAGGATCTTGGTGATTGTAGTGATAACTTGCAGCAGATTGAAAAGCTTGAGCATGTAGATATTAAGAAGGAGAATGTACTGGAGTGTTTGGAAAACATCAAGTTGGATAAGTCACCAGGACCAGATGAGATGTACCCCAGCCTACTGTGGGAGGTGAGGGAGGAGATTGCTGAGCCTCTGGCGATGATCCTTGCATTATCAATGGGGACGGAAGAGGTTGCGGAGGATTGGAGGGTTGCATATGTTGTTCCTTTATTCAAGAAAGGGAGTAGAGATAGCCCAGAAAATTATAGACCAGTGAGTCTTACTTTAGTGGTTGGTAAGTTGATGGAGAAGATCCTGAAAGTCAGGATTTATGAACATTTGGAGAGGTATAATATGATTAGGAATAGTCAGCATGGCTTTGTCAAAGGCAGGTCGAGCCTTATGAGCCTGATTGAATTTTTTGAGAATGTGACTAAACACATTGCTGAAGGAAGAGCAGTAGATGTAGTGTATATGGATTTCAGCAAGGCATTTGATAAGGTACCCCATGCACGGCTTATTGAGAAAGTAAGGAGGCATGGGATCCAAGGGTACATTGCTTTGTGGATCCAGAACTGGCTTGCCCACAGAAGGCAAAGAGTGGTTGTAGACGGGTCATATTCTGCATGGAGGTCAGTGACCAGTGGTGTGCCTCAGGGATCTGTTCCGGGACCCTTACTCTTCGTGATTTTTATAAGTGACCTGGATGAGGAAGTGGAGGGATGGGTTAGTAAGTTTACTGATGATTCAAAGGTTGGAGGTGTTGTTGATAGTGTGGAGGGCTGTCAGAGGTTACAGTGGGACATTGATAGGATGCAAAACTGGGCTGAGAAGTGGCAGATGGAGTTCGACCCAAATAAGTGTGAAGTGGTTCATTTTGGTAGGTCAAATATGATGGCATAATATAGTATTAATAGTAAGACTCTTGGCAGTGTGGAGGATCAGAGGGATCTTGGAGTCCAAGTCCATAGGACGCTCTAAGCAGTTGCGCAGGTTGACTCTGTGGTTAAGAAGACATACGGTGTATTGGCCTTCATCAATCGTGGTATTGAATTTAGGGGCTGAGAGGTAATGTTGCAGCTATATAGCACCCTGGTCAGACCCCACTTGGAGTACTGTGCTCAGTTCTGGTCACATAACTACAGAAAGGATGTGGAAGCCATAGAAAAGGTGCAGAGGAGATTTACAAGGATGTTGCCTGGATTGGGGAACATGTCTTATGAAAACAGGATGAGTGAACTCAGAGCGACGGAGGATGAGAGGTGACCTGAAAGACGTGTATAAAATGATGAGAGGCATTGATCGTGTGGATAGTCAGAGGCTTTTACCCAGGGCTGAAATGGTTGCCACAAGAGGACACAGGTTTAAGGTGCTGGGGAGTAGGTACAGAGGAAATGTCAGAGTTAAGTTTTTCACTCAGAGAGTGGTGCATGTGTGGAATGGGCTGCCGGCAACGGTGGTGGAGGCAGATACGATAGGGTCTTTTAAGAGACTTTTGGATAGGTACATGGAGCTTAGAAAAATAAAGGGCTATGTGTAAGCCTAGTAATTTCTAAGGTTGGGACATGTTCGGTACAACTTTGAGGGCTGAAGGGCTTGTATTGCGCTGTATGTTTTCTATGTTTCTATGTTAAGGTGCTGGAGAGAAATCTTGTTGCTGCATAGTGAATGATGCTTTCAATTAAAAATTGATTGGTTCAGTGCAGTGGAGTGCATAATTGTGAAATAACTTGACTGATAGCAGAGAGAGAGATAATAATGTGGCAGAAGGCCATTTGACGCTTTAGAGCAATCTAGGCAGAACCATTTCCCTGCACTATCTATGTTGTTCTCTGTGTTAATTTCTTATTTTTTTAAAATCCAATTTACTTTTGAAGTCATTGACCATGTCCATTTCTACACTGCCATGGGCAATGTGTTCCAGGTTCCAAACAGATAAAAAAATTAATATGGATGCGATGAGTCTAAGGGTCCATTATTGTGCAGTGCCTCTATTAATTATTATTAATTGCTACATACAGAAGCCTTTTCCTCATAATCTCCATTCATTTCTTTCTTAAAACCTTGTATCTGTTTCCTTTAGTCCTTGTACTGTACCATCACCTAATGGGAATAGCCTGTTATCATCTTGTCCACTGTTTCTCCAAGGAGGACAATTACAACTTCTCGTATCTAACCTTGTGGCTTTTCTCACATCCCTTCTATTGCATGTTGTCCAGAACTGGATAGGATACTCTACTTGCGGCCTAATTAGATCTTTAAAAGGGAGTAGTATAGCTTGCCTGTTTTTGTAATCAATGAATATTGTTATGAAGCAGGAAGTCCTTTCATTTTGTTAGCTATTCTCTCAGTGTGTCTTTCCAGCTTCAAAATTCTGTGCGCAAGGTTTCTTTGCACTTTTGCGCTGAACTGCCCAAGAGCATGAACACACACTCAATGTTTTAGGAACAGCTTCCTCCCTTCCTCCATCTGACTTCTGAAGGGTCCATGAACTTGTGAAAACTACTTCATCGTTTTGCTCTCTTTTTGCATCTATTTATTTATTTTTCATATTATTGTAATTTGTAATAAATGTTATGTATTATACTGTACTGCCGCCACAAATCAACAAATTTCACGGCATCTGTCAGAGATAAGAAAGCTGATTGTAATTCTGAACTCCATGTTGCCTCTCTCCATCCGTTCTGTGAAATACCATCAACTCTTACTTGCACCGCGTTTCATCTGTCACTTGTTCATTCAGCTAACTTATTTAAATGTCGTTAGAGCTGATTGGCATCATCTTTCCTGTTTACCACCTTGCACTAAGGTCTCTAATCACTGGTAAATCTTGCTTTCTATTTCAAAATGCAAGACACTTGTATTAAGAAACAATGCTTTGGTCCCAGTACTGCTCCATGGGGACATCACTCTGCTGCAGTCACAACGTGAAGTTTATTCCTTCATCATGCCCACTTGTCTGTTCCTACTGCAGTTGTCTTGCAAATTCTGAGGCTAGGACTCCTAAGAGAGGCTGAATTACACAGTACTTGTAAGTGTGTTGAGTGTTGAAACATACACTTTCCTGCTCTTTCTCTAAGAGATACAATACTTTTATGCATGAGATTGGAAGCAGTAAGCAGACATTTGAGAAAAACGAATGGATCTGTTGTTGCTTCCTGGAATGATCCAGTGGATGGGGAAGCTAAGAGTCACAGAGGGCGCAGCGTGGTCACGAAGGTGGGACTGAAGGCCCTGCTGGAAATTTCCTCATACTTGGTGACAGTAGCCTTGAGAAATCTGAGTTTGTGAATGCATCTCAGATAATTCAGGACAGGGTGAAGTGTCTCTTGACTCTTTACAGATGGACATAAACCAGCCTTGAGCTCTCAACTCTCCCTGAGTGCTTAGGCACTTGTAGTGGAACACCATCAGTGGTTGTCACCTGAAGCACCCATTGACTGAAACCCACTCAGTACCAGGAAACCAAAACACCCTGTTAGTTGTAGCACTTTGCGGCTCTGACGGCACTGGAAGGTTCTGAGCAGCGAGCTCCGAGGCTGCCCAGTCACCAGATGCCAGCAGAGATTTCCTTTAACTGGCAAGGCAAGCAAGAACAGAGGGCAATGAGATTGTTCTGCGTTGGTCACAGTGTGAAGTTTTGAGCTCTACTTTCCATGGGTACTGTCAGAAATGCACTTGGCACTTCCAGTGACATAAGTAGTTTACGTTAGTAGAAGATCAGGGGTGAATGTAGATTACAACAAAAAGGGCCCAGTCCAGTTTCACAACTGGTGCAATATCAAGGGCAAAGTCAACAGCTGAGTGTATTTTTGTATGCACAAGTACAGTACACATGTGCACAGGTGTGTCGAAAAACTTACCTATAGTACCGTCACAGGAACATAACATCATATCACCTGGAAATGTTTGCTAACATGATCTTCATGTGATTAAATGAATGCTGTATTGTATTGTGCTTTAACAAATACTATGTGATCTATTTTCTAGTCTTCTGTGCTTCTGAATACAATTCGTATGTACTCCTTGATGCAGTTCTTGAATTTTCCAGCATGTGGACTGATAAACACGTTGGTGAGATGAGGTATGATATAAACAAAGAATGAAAGTTAGAGCAAGTTTTATTTACTTTAATCTTATGACCTTCTTCTCAATAAAAAAAACAACTAGAACAAATCAAGGAAAATTCCGGAAATACTCAAGTTGTAAAGCTGCATGAGAGAAAATAAGCAGAGATAACGCTTCAATTTAAAATCCCTAGAATTTGAAAATAGAGAAAACTTATTTTCAGTTGCACAGGTGTAAGGGGAAGACAGGGTGAATATGAAAGGTGAGGCAGGGGATTAGTTGTTGATGCCGGCAAGTTGAGAGGTTAATGGGGAAAGGTAGAGAGCATAGATAAAATAGGAGTGTGAAATATGGTCAAATGCAGGTCTATAGAATGGGAGCAGGCCATGCAGGTCCTACAACTGTAATAAGATTTCTTTATTCCTATAATCAAGCCTTTTGTGCTAAAGGCTAATAAACCATTTACCTTTCCGTTTGTTAGTTGCACCTATATAGTATCTTGTCCATCTGCATATGCCCACCTAGGTCCCGTTGCACATCAGTGCCACTTAATCTCATGTCTTCTAAACCTTGCCTTGTTATCCAAAGGACACTTCACAAGATTGATAAGCTTAGTCCCTAATCACTCTCTAGCCCAAGATATGGTTAGCAGTGGGAACAGTTAAGCTTGTAGTTAGGGAAGAATTTTGCTGATTCCCTTTTAGTTCAAGCATCCAATAATCCCTCTCTGTAGGAAATTGATAGATGTATGAAAACCAGTCCTAAGTACCAAAGAAGAGCATCTTATGTAACCAGGTTCATCAAAGCACCAAATCACCTTTACCACAGCAGTTCTAGTCTTTCTTCATTTAAAAGATTTGAAGAAGCTTTGTGGATTAACCTAAGAAATTAGAAGTCCTTGTGTAGTTTAAAACTTTTAGTTCGAACAGACAATAATCCCTCATATCAGCAAATCTCCCTGAAGGAAATTAACAGACACATGAAAACTATATCTCTCCAGTCACATCATAAGACTATGTGCTGTCTTTGAGTCTGAGCTGCTGTGAGGCCCAGGCTTACTTTGAGACATTGCTAATGAGCTGAGATAACCACACTTGGTGAAGAGCTCTTTTTACCCTTATCAGGTGGCATACATTACAAGTTCCCAGGTCTTCCTTTGAGTGCGTAGGATGTATGAAGGTTATCTTGAACTCCATGTTCTCCATGAGTGGAAACAGATGGGAAAATCCTTTCTATGATAAAAAGATATTTTGGCTTTTCTTTTCCCAATCCATTAGGCTTAATAATAAATGATCATCCTTTATAAATGATTGGTAAATGCTTGACTCGCAATAGAATTTGTTACAATTGCTCTTGCTGCAGTATGTATCTGGTCTCCTCAAGGTATGCTGACTTTGAACAAGTTTTCCCCTTCTCTGTGAGACTCTCTCACTTCTCCTCCTCTATGATTTCTGTTGTTTTCTTTCCCTTTGACCACATGCTCTCCTAGACTCACGACCAGAGCCACGTGCTCTTCCTGGGTATCATTTGGATCAATTTCTTTGCCTGCCGGCTCTTACTCTTTTTACGTTGGCTACCTCCCATCTATCTTTCAGTCCAGCTGAAGGGTCTCATCCCAAAAGGTTGACAGTCCATTCAGTCCATCAATGCTGCCTGACCTGCTGAATTGCTCCAGTGTTTTGTGTTGTGCTCATTGCAATCTACATCCATTATATTATTCTGAGATTACCATGACCTTATTTCTTGTACAAGCAAAATGAGACAATATGAAGCCTAATCTAAGGTATATTTCTCCCATATCTACTGCATGTATAGGCAATGAAAATAAAGCAAGCTGGTTCTATACTGACTGTATAGGCAATGAAACCAAAGCAAACTTTGCTTAACTAGATACCAAAATAGAAACAGAAAATGCAGCAAATTCTCAGTAGTTCGGGTAGTATCTTTGGAAAGAGCAAGAGAATTAAAGTATATGTTCAATGACATTTCACCAGAGCTGGGGACGTTTGTAGAGAAATCAGGGAAGTGTGAGGAGAACAAATGGGAAATCAGTGATTGAGTGCATATTGTGTCCTTTTGATTGCACCATTATGTACACTTCTCTAATCTTCTGGCAGCTGATTTCACTAACATTTCAGAAGGATGAATCAGCTTGTGAATCATAAGGCTGCTAATATGTTAGAAGTTGCAAGTGAAGGTTGCTACTTGCAAGTGAACAGAGGTACAGTTTCAGCAAATCTCAGGTCATGTTATCTTGAATCCGTTTGCATACATCAAAGAAATCACAATAGCAGGCCAAATTTGTTTCACCTGTGTCATTTTTAATGAATATGCACCATTGTCACAGCAATGATGAATAAATCTAAATGTATGAGAGTTAAAAAAAATTCCAGTCGGAAAATAAGATGTAACTTCTATGTGTAAAGTGTGTGAATGGGAAAATCCAGTTTTGTTTTGAAATCTAGGTTCTTGTAAATAAGCATTTGCTGCATTATTAACATATTGAAATAATTATAAATTGGATCAGGATCAAAGTCATGCTGCAGCTTCAGTTATTTTTGATGTTAAGTCTCTTTGATAATAAGACTTGTGACAAAACTTGTTTTGTTTGCAATTAATGATCAACCAACAGAAAGTATTCAGTTGTTCAAAATTGGTTATTCTCACAATTGTGTGAACAGGGCTTTAATTAAGTTCTTCTCACATTTATGTGCTTGAGCGAGGTTGCATCTCCAATAACTAGAAAATATAATTGTAGGGGTGGGCACAAATAATTATGCAATTAAAATGCATGGCACAGCACAATTAAATTCAGTGAAATAGTAATAGCGTAATAATAAAAACAGAAATTGCTGGAAACCAACTCATGTGACCTGATATATAACTGTTTCTATTTCTACAGATGTTGCCTGAGTTTTCCCTGCATTTTCTGTCTTTACTTCAGGGTTCCAATGTCAGTACTTCTGTTTTGATTTTGAACAGTGATAACAGAGAGATAATATTTTTACTTAAACTTAAATAATGCAGTGATAATTGCACCAATATTTGCTTTAATTAGAGAAATGATTATGTAATTCTATTCTAAATGATCAGAGTAATACATTATTACCATCCAAAGTGAGTAAGATTGCCAGTTTGTATTTTGTTACAAATGCCACCATTTGAACCAGCCACCATCCATACCAGACAAATATCACAGGATGCCGGTACCATAGGAGTCCATTACAAAGCTGCCACTAATAGCTTACTACTGAACTGTAGTTCAGACAAGTAAATCCCTTGTAATAACAAAGCTTGCTGTTTCCCCTGGTATCATGTATTAAATGCAATTTGACATGATCTTGGAAACCTCCAGTCAAGGTCAGGATCGGAATCTCCTGGTTTAACTCACTACAGTCTTCAGGGCTCAACAATGAATTCAGAAATTTCAAATAATCATTTGTAAGCTTGTATCAAATATTTATAGCATTCAGACTTTTGTTTTCTCTTGTATTATTTTGGAACTACTTGATATTTTCCCATTTTCCCTTTCTCTGGACAAACCTTAATCAGGGTTGGAAAACCTATGATTTGCGCACCTAAGGTGGCGTGTGAAAAAAAACAAGTACCATTCAGGGTGGTTTCATTTACTCCCTTAAACCATTCTGAAGTTAACATCTGATCACAGATGTTCTGTCCTACAGGGGCCATTTTCCGTCAATTCTTACTCTTCCCCTATATTTGGGGGCTCTACCCAATTGCCATTTAATTTCCAATTTAGGAGTAATTGAGTGAGATCAGTTGTATTGGGGGAAATACCATCTTGTAAAATATTTGCTTCTTACCACTGTTCTATCTCTTATTGATCCCGGTGTGTAAGGTTTCTCCAGCAGATAAATCCAGTTCTATTAAAGGCTTTGGCCAGCAAAGGGATTTATCCTTCTCCATACCCAGCAACTGGACACATTAGCATACACATAAGCTATTTTCAAGAAGGTTTGTTTCCCTTCTCTCACTGAGTGAGGATTCATCAGTCACTAAATTCTTTATCCTGTTGTTTTTTTTTATTTTTGCTTTTCAGTTCAACCTTCGGGGAGGGTGGTGTTCCCAGTTTGCCCTGAGTTCCGTGAATTGACTCAGATTAACCAGTCATCTTCAGTGCCGATCTGGAGGTCAACAGGACTTGGAGAAAGGGAGTCTCCTTCTAGGTGATTTAACAAACACATAATCTCCTGGTTTAGAGGGGTAAGTATTACCTAGAAGTGGAGAGAATGAGCATTTTTAAGTTCCTGGGTTTCAAGATCTCTGAGGACCTAACCTGATCCCAACCAGTTATAAAGAAGGAAAGATAGTGACTATACTTCATTCGGAGTTTGAAGAGATTTGGCATGTCAACAAAAACATTCATTAAAACTTCTATAGATGTACCGTAGAGAGCACCTTGACAGGCTGCATCACTGTCTGGTATGGGGGTGGGGGGTGGGGGGGAGGGCTACTGCACAGGACCGAAAGAAGCTGCAGAGGGTCATAAATATAGTCGACTCCATCTTGGGTACTAGCCTACAAAGTACCCAGGACATCTTCAAGGAGCAGTGTTTCAGAAAGGCAGCGTCCATTATTAAGGTTAAGGACCCCCAGCACCCAAGGCATGCCCTTTTCTGATTGCTACCATTACACAGTAGGTACAGAAGCCTAAAGGCACACACCCAGGGATTCAGGAACAGCTTCGTCCCCTCTGCCATCCGATTCCTAAATGGGCATTGAACCCATGAACACTACCTCACTTTTTAAATATATATTATTTCTGTTTTTGCACAAGTTTTAATATATTCAATATACATATAGTGTAATTTATTTATTTATTTTTCTTCTATATTATGTATAGCATTGCATTGCTGCTGCTAAGTTAACAAATTTCACAGCACACATCAGTGATAATAAACCTGATTTTGATTCTGATTCCAAAGCTTTACTAAGAGCTTTGGTAACTTGGGCTGTGAAATGAGTTCCCCTATCACTGTTGGTGCTAGTGAGGACTCCAAATCTGGTAATGATATCTCTCATAAGGCACTTTACTACAGTCTGGGTATAGTCCTTTCTAGCAGCAAGTGCCTCAACACAACTGGAGAATAGGTCTACAATTACCAGCATATACCTATACCCATTTCGTGCACATTATCAATTTGCAATCTAGTTAAAGGCACCTCAGGCATAGGTAAGTAGTCAAATTTCACTGGTGTTTTACCTTTATTGTTCTGCAAACAAATCCATCCAGTTTCACACACCCACTGGGCAGCTATTGGCAATAGCAAAGGCAAGAGGGCAGGAGAATAGCTTGTAACAAGTTAGATAGATTGGTACTTTATTGATCCCAAAGGAAATTACAGTTTCACAGTAGAACTAGAAGTGCACAGAGAAGTAGAAGAGAAGTAGGAAGAATAAAAAAAAATAATCAATTGGGAGTGCTGAACAGGTCTTCCAGAAGAGGCAATAAAACCTCTGTTTTCAAAGGGTACCTGAATCATGGGTTACCCTGAAATTGATATAAATAGTGTCCGATTTCCCAATAGGTAAAGTACAAGTCCATGTAACTGCAAAGGGTTCTGCTGCCACTGCAGTTGTCCCAGGAGGAAGCACATAAGCTTCCAAAATTTTTAACTGGAGATACAGTAGCATAACCAAAAAGGAGTTCAGCATCTGACGGCTGGAAGGAGGAACCATCAATAAGTAGCATTGTCAGGGTTATCTCAAGGGTTATTCTGATGATCAGGGAGAGGTGATGTGGTAGCCTCTACTACAGTTACACAATCACGAAGTGTGTAGGCAATGCTCCAGGTTTCAAACAAGCGTCTCAGGAAAGGGGCTAATAGGCAACCACCAGCAATACAAAGCAGCATCGTGCGGCGTTGCAATCTTATGCATCAAAATGCTATTTTTTTTTCTCTAGTATGTTCTCTAAATTCATACCTCTAAACTTGAGGGCTCTGCTTATGACTATGCTGGAGTGCAAACTCCACTAGTTGTAGCACTCACTTCACTTTGTTCAGCCGATAATCATAGAGCAGGTGGCTCCCCTGGTGGGGCTTCCCCTACTGTTCCACTGTGCTGGTGATATGGCGGGGCCTGTCCCTGATTCTGTCTCACTAGTACAGCTAATATCAATAAATCTTCTATATTTGATTCAGGGCTTGGCTCTATATTTTTATGTATTTTTAGAGCCTTTCAGCTGAGGTTGTAGACCCTGCAAACCTGATGGTTCAGGCAGCGGCTGAGATGCTAAGGACTGTGTTAGCACTTTTCCAGAATTATTTCGTTTGGGGGGAGTGTATTGATGCCACTTATCCACCTCCAGCCATTTATTAAAATGTTGTCACATAATCGTAACCCATGTTGGATATCCTCCCCTAACTCTGGTTTCTTCTTTTCAGAACTCCACTTTCTTTAAATCAAATGATCCTTCATAGGAGCATTGTCCTTGTGACAACCTGTATAAGTCACTAGTAAAAGGAATCACATACCTGCTATCTCTGGTTTCCAACCATACCTTATCAGCTGGGAAGCCTGACGGAACTAAAGACTTACCCAGCAACTTTTCATCTGTTCATGTTGCTTCAGCCTCTTTCTCGTCTCTTTCTTCAGCTTGACAGGGAATTCCTTCCTTCCCTTCTTCTTAGCTTGCTGCTACCACTTCCCATTCTCTACTTACCTGTGTCTTGCAATTTAATATTTTAATTTACATGTGCTATTGAACAGAACACTGTTCCATTCACCCCATGAAGTCTCAGTACATGTTTTATTTTTCTTGCTCAATTGGCAGCTTCTTGGGTCTCTTTGATCATTTCTACTTGACCTTGCCTGTTTTGTCTCTCCAACTCCTAAAGAGCAGCATCAGGGTGGCTCAAAGCAGATCACACAAAAAATTTCTCTACTTCCAGTCTTACCTACTTGGTCTTGCCCGCCCCATCTCTCCTACTCCTAAAAAGCAGGATCAGGGTGGCTCAAAGTGGATCACACAACAAAATTCTCTAATTTTTATTTTCTCTAGTTATGGTCTTTCCTACCTGGTCTTGCCTGTCCCACCTCGCCTACTCCTACTAGTAAGAAGCAAGATCAGGGTGGCACAAAAAAGGTCACACAACAAAATTTTCTAGACACTCAGCTAGTTTGATCCCATTCACTAAGGAATCCTGCCGACTATGCCAATCTGTGGAAGAAAAATGATTTTAGAGACCTTATTCAAGTGGTGATACTTCTATTCAGCATTATGTCATGGACAGCTTGCAGTAGAGTGCAAGGCTTTAAGTGACAAAACACTTTCAGCATATGTCTATACTTCTAAATGGGCAAATATACGTGACTACTGGATTGCAAGTGATTCTGTTACACAATCAGGTATACATTACCAGGAGTAAATACGTACATACTTAGCACTTTGAATCATAGAACAGACAGCGACTAAATCATTTGAGCGCGTGTTCCTCTTTTCGGCCATCTGCACTCAATGCTGCATCCCTGATTGTGAAGGACTGTTTGCTGTCTGCAGGTCTAAGCTTAAAACATTGGGTTACAAAAATTCATTAGAAAAATGCAAGTTAGCTATTTAGCTCATTAACCCTTTTGCTGACCGTTCTTCCACACTGTATTAAAAGTGAACAAGAACAAAATGAAAACATTATTTGAGAAATAAGCAACAAAAATGCAGAAAAATATTATGATGACATTTACTTCAGGTGGTTCCAATCTAATTGCTGCTAGTTTTGAGGGTTCAAAGATTATTGCTCAATATGCAAAATAATTCAGTAAATATACATAAATAAACAATAGTACTTATACTTTTCCCTCAAAAAAGCTCATAATTATTGTTGTTAATTCAGTAATCAATGTAATCTCCGCTTAAAATTACCATGGCCTGTGATAGAACTCTTCAGATTATTGCCAATTCAGGCACACATTCTCAAAAAGGTTCTCCAACCCTGCCTTATGTACTACCATCTTTCAACATCTTTCAATTGGGACAACTACGCTGGTGCCATTCAGTTACTGTTGGTCTCCACCCGTTCAATAACCTTCCCTCTTATTCACTTTATTTCTTCTAATTAGAGACATAAAGTCTTAGAAATGTACAGCATGGAAACAGGCTATTCTATACTAAAGAGTTGGCATCAATCCACACTATTCCCATCTTCCAGCACTTAGCCTTTACTCTTCGATGCTTAAGCATTGAAGGATTTAGCACAAGACAAGCTCTTTGGCCTATTGAGTCTTTGCAGATCATAGACCACTGCTTTTCACAAGTTTCATCACTTCAAGATTGTTTGTTTTGCTAGTTGCTAATAAAGGATCAAATACATTTATTTGACTTTGAGGAACATTATTATTGGATTGACTGGAGGGTGCATCATACAAGGATAACTATCCATGGGTGTCCCTGGCAGTGGCATTACTTTGTTAGAGTTTGTCGCTACATTCTGTCAACCAAAGTTTTTGACAGTTATACGAAATGAACATCAGCATTTGGATATGTCTACGAAATTAGAGGCACCAGGAGTAGCCTATGGCAAATAATGACCTTTTGTTGATTCATACTTTGTGTTTGGGGCTGGGATACTGTTTGGAGTGGTCACTGCTGATTGTGAGCTCTATAAGGTGGTGCTTGCCCAAGAGTTCAGTGCTTGGTTCTGTTGAAGTGATGAACTATTATGATTGCCGACATCTGAATTGAATGCCGTTGTTTTCTCTGGTTCACGCACTTGGAAACCAATATGAGTCAAGCTGGAAGCAGTGATCTTGAGGTCAGGACTAAAAAAGAAATTAAACTTACTGGAAAAGCTTTGGTGACTAGAATTGACAGTGTTTGAAAGGACAATATTAAAATTATTAAGAAGGTTCATGACTTAATATCATTAATTAGAAGCTTTTTACAGGAAGAGCAAAATGTCTCAAATGCTGTCTCATTTGGATGATTTGAAAAACTTTTGTGACGATGTTGCTAAGCAACATAACTTTCTGTTGTACTTAATATCTATTTCTGAGCAAGATAAACAGACTTAAAACTTCGTAAACATTGATACGGTTATTAATACAGTCACAGCAGAAGCTGAACAATGGTTGAAACAAAAATGTGCTGTTGAAAGTCAGGTTGCTGGAGTACATGAAAGTATTCTTAAAGGCACCGGGCATGATTTTACTATGTATAAAACTGCAGCTTTTCACGATAATGTACACCCTGAAGACAATGCTTCTAAAATGTGTGCAGTAGGTTCTATTGCTTGCAGAGCATCCTGTGCATCTGATATCTTTTCCACATGCATTATAATGAAGGCTGATTTAGAGTTCTGTGCAAAGTAAAAGATATTGAGGGATAAACGTGTGTTAGAAGAGCAGGTGGAACAGCTTTGGAGAAACCAGGAGCAGCTACAAAGAATGATAGAGCAGCTTTATTTGCAGGAAGAAATTGCAGCCAAAATGGTCAAAGTGAAAATGCTGAAGGCTTCAAGTGCTAAAGGTACTATGTTCTATGGTGTGACTTCTCATGTTGACATGACACAGAGAATATCCAACATACTCAGTGTCAATGTGGATACACTTGTTCCTCAAATGACTATGAGGCATGAATATGGACCCCAAGGGTAGTTCAGGATGTTCACTCTCGGCCTGCACCAAGAAGGCACCCTGTACCTATGTCATTTCTAGTAGCGCAATAGAGAACATTAATTTACAGTACATTGACACTCGTGTTTAGGATGATTAGAAGTCTAAACAGTGTCTCTCTCTTCTCTTCTGCCTTTCAACTCACTAGTGAGCATAGGCCATCAACAGCCTCTTTCCAGATCAACCTGTCTTGTGCATACCTTTCCATCTGTGACCATGTCATTCCCACTCTCCTGGCGTCGATTAACACTTCCCTCCTCCATGTGGACTTGGGCCTACCTCGATTTCGCTCGCCCTGAGGATTCCATGTGAGAGCTTGTCTGGTGATACTATTCGGGAGCTTCCTTAATGTGTGTCCTATCCAGCACCACTTCCTTCTCTTGATCTCTGCCTCAACTGGTGTCTGGTTGGTCCTTTGCCATAATTCTGTATTGTTCACATAGTCTGTCCATGTTAGCCCCAAAATCTGGTGCAAGCATTTGTTATTGAAGGTCTGGAATTTTCTGATTACTTCTGATGTCAGTCTCCAAGTTTTAGAGCCATATGGAAGGTCAAATTTGACATTTGAGTTGAAGATTCTCAATTTGGTTCTTAACCTTAGTGTGCTGGAGGCCATAAGGCCTTGAAAGGAAACAGCAACTTAGTGATGCAACAACAATGCATTGTATCACTGCTTAAAAGAGAGATTCCAATCTCCTATAGTGATCCATTGTTGTATCATTCACTTATGAGAACTTTCAAGGATAGCATTGAAGGCAAGACTGATGATTATGGTGACTATCTCTATTTTCTCGAACAGTTCACAGGAATATCCTAGAGAGCTTGTCAATAGTTGCCAGTGAGCCAGCCTGGAGCAAGGATATCTAAAGACCAAAGCTTTTCTACAGGAACATTTTGGTAATGAGCAGAAAATTGCATTTGCCTGCATGCAAAAGGTTCTTTCTTGGCCCCCTATCAAATCTCAAGATGAGAGGGCTCTTTAAGACTACAGTTTTTTTCAGAGGCTATTGTAACAGAGTAGCTCAACTTGTAGGAGGAAATTGCAGCCCAGATGGCCAAAGCAATGTTTGGTTTATGTGAGAGCCAGGCATACCTATTAATATATCGATTGTTGTAAAGAAGTGTGGGCACGTGGCCAAGTGGTTAAGGCATTGGACTAGCGACCTGAAGGTCGTGAGTTTGAGCCCCAGCCGAGGGAACGTGTTGTGTCCTTGAGCAAGGCACTTAATCACACATTGCTCTGCGATGACATTAGTGCCAAGCTGTATGGGTCCTAATGCCCTTCCCTTGGACAACATTGGTGTCATGGAGAGGGGAGACTTGCAGCATGGGCAACTGCTGGTCTTCCATACAACCTTGCCCAGGCCTGCGCCCTGGAGAGTGAAGTCTGTCCAGGTGCAGATCCATGGTCTTGCAAGATTAACGGATGTAAAAAAGTTGCCTTATATGCTTAGGGATACATGAAGATATTTTGCCTTTGAGCCAGTAGGTATTCTGCTTTCATCAACCTTGTTAAGTTTATTGAAAAACAAGTGAGGTTTTCTACACACCCAATGTATAGAAATATACGGCATACTACACCACCTGCAGAAAGCAAATGTGTGAACAAAATTAAGTCAAAAATTTGTTCTAAGGCTCGAGAAAGCAGCTTTGCTATTACTGTGGCTAGGGTGAAAAATAAAGCTAAAACTGAGCCTGGAACTAATGAAAGGGAAAAGATCCTGTCATCCAAAAGAGTTTGTTTATTCTACCAGGTTGAACATACTTTGGATACGTGCTCTCAGCTGGAGAAAGAAGTTCATAATGAGAAGATTGCCTTCCTAAAATAAAATGGTGTCTGCTTTGGAATTTTGTGTATGGGGCGTGTCATCAAGGATTACTGGAAGCATCTTTCGTGCAAGGCATGCAATAAGCATCCCATCATACTTCATACTCTGAAGAAAAGGGGTGCAGATTTGAAACAAGCCATGAAAGAATCAAGCACAGCAGCAAGTTACATCCTGGGATCCAATGGCCTTATGGGGGCTGGTGATGATGATTGTAAACTTCCTATAATATCAGTTCAGGTGAAGTCTAAGAAGGGGAACAAGACAGTGGTTACTTATGCTTTCCTAGATCATGGAAGTACAGCAATGTTCTGCACTATGAGCCTCATGAACAAGCTAACAGGAAAAAGAACACCCATTCTCTTATGCACTATGGTCAAGAGAAGTTTGTGAGTAGCAACATCTTTTCAGGATTGGTAGTGACAGGCTTAGGTAGTGAAGACTACTGTTAGAGATTTTGCAGGTGATTTGCAGTGTTAATGATGCAATCAGAGCAATACTGGGTTGAACTGTTAATGGACCATTTTTGAAAAGAGACCATGATCATGGAACAGGTTACTTTTGTTCAGAGCTGACAGTCAACAAGACTTCAGTTTCAAACTTGGATGAACTTTGACAGCAGTAATTCAAGATGGATTTTCCTGAATGCAGTCAATAGGAACAACCTGTCGAAAGAAGATCACAAGTTCATGGAGCTGGTGACAAGATCTGCAAAACTGGTGAATGGTCACTTCCGGATGAGTTTACCTATGAGAAAGAAGGATGTTAATATTCCTAATAACAGGAAGAATGCTGAACATTGTGCTCTGAATCTAAGGAAAAGATTCTCGTAGGATTAGTCATTTCAGCTGGCTATGCAACTTTCATGGAGGAGGTCATTTTAAATGGTTATTCCGAAAGTGTGCCAGCAGAGGATTTGGAACATAGTGATGAGGAAGTCCGGTATATTCCACATCAAGGTGTTTATCATGCCAAGGAATGGGAAGATTTGTGTTGTGTTTGACTGTGGAGTGACTTTTCATGGAATAGCACTTACTGCTCAGTTGTTGCAGGAACCTGATCTTACGAGCTCTTTGATTGGAGTCATAACCAGATTCAGAAAAGAACCAGAAGTGATTATGGTGGATGTTGAATCGATGTTTCAGCAGGTTAAAGTGCCAGTGGAAAGTACAGACCTACTCAGTTCTCTCTGGTGCTCTAATGATGACCTCAGTCAAGATACGTCTCTTTGGAGCAACTTCATCACAGAGTTGTGCCAATTTCACTCTAGGAAGTGCATAGAAGATAATGAAAAACAGTTCAGCCATGAGATGGTGGATAAGGTTTTACATTGTTTCTGTGTTGATGACTGCCTGGTATCAGTGTTCTCTGAGGAAAAGGCGGTGTCTCTCTTTCATGATCTTGTATTCATTTGTGCTAAAGGCGGTTTTGAACTCACGAAGTGGACAAGCAACATAGAGTGCTATCTGTTATATCTGAAGAACAATGAGTGAAATATATGAAGGATTTGGATTTGGATCACAATATTCCTTTGATAGAGAGAGTACTAAGTGTGCAATGGTGTATTTCATCCGATACTTCCAAGTTTAAAAACACAATCCAGGATAGACTGCTTACGAGAAGTAAGTTCCATCTGTGATCCTTTAAAATTCTTACATCCAGTGGCTTTATCTGCTAAGAAGATCCTACGAGACTTATGAAAGAGAGGGCTTGGTTGGGATGACACCATACCAACATCAGTTGCTTGTGAGTGGACAAGTTGGTTAGAAGAACTTTGCCAATTGGAAGACTTCAGGGTTGCTGGATGTTACAATCCCTTGGGTTTTAGTGAAGTTACTGTTGCACAATTACAACATTTTATAGATGCGAGTGAAAATGGCTACAGTGTAGTGAATAACCTATTGTTGCATGATGTGTTCATAGGTGCACAGTGCTTTTATTATGAGAAAATCTAGGGTAACTCCCTTGAAGTTTGTTTCTATTCCTTATATGGAGCTAATTGCTCCTACGATGGCAAATTGTATGGACACATTGTGGAAGAAGGAGTTGCATTTGCAGATTTAGGACAGTCTTTTGGACTGATAGTACTTCTGTGCTGAAGATATTAAGGATGAAACTTTCACTTTCCAAATCTTTGTCGCAAACAGAATTACAGAAATTCTTAAGGTCTCACAGTTACCTCAATGGTGGTATGTGAGTACTTCAGTCTACCCTGCAGATGTAGCTTCTAGAGGACTGAAGGTGAAGGTTTTTCTGAAGGATAAGACTTGGGTGTCAGGATCTCAATATCTTCTTCGGCCTGAAAGTGAATGGCCTGTGACTCCTGATTGTTCTGAAGAACTTCCGCTAACTGATCCAGAAGTTGATGAGATTGTTACATTGAATGCCACGCAGACTAAACTGAACTGTGTTGGAGCTGAGTGTGAGTTGTAGAGATGCCAATAAAAATGGAATCTTTTATGGATCAATGATGTACTTCTTCAAAAAGGAATTAAGTGGATTTTTATTCCCATGGCTGGCTCACATCATGGAAGAGCACGAGAGAGATTGATCAAGTTGGTGGGGAATGTTCTCAATTTTACCATGAAGGTGCAGAGTCTTGACAGAGGTCCTCACACAGCCCTTTGTGAAGTAGAGGCAATTATCAATGGTCATCTGATTGTGAAAGAATCAGCCAATCCCAATGATTTGGAAGTCATCTGCTGCTTCTGAAGACCACTCCATCCTTACCACCTGGAAAGTTCCAAAAGGAGAATGTTTATATTCATCCTAGATGGAATCAAGTCCAAATACATCTCAAATTTGTTTTGGAAATGGTGGGTCAAGGAATATTTACCCCAGCTACAAGAACGTCAGAAATGGTTGAATGTAAGATGAATTTCCCCCCAGGGGATATTGTGCTTATAGTAGATGACACAACGCCTCAAAACTCAAGGGTCATGGGAAAAGGCATTCAAGCTTTTTCAGACAGAAAAGGATTTGTGCAGCAGGTACGCATCAAGACCAATACCAGCTGTGTGGATCGCTCTACAACCAAGGTTTGTCTTCTACAGGAGGCAGAGGTTTGAGATTGGGCTAAGCGCTGGTGAGTGTTGCTTGACTTGTCCGGAAGAAAAAAAGAGGACATTTGTGTGAATGTTAAGATTTTATATCTCCTGGGTTTTGGTAGTATGTAGCTTTAATTATTAAAATAATAATTTGGGGGGCTGGGATGTAGGAGCTATGCATCTGTTCTCTATCTGCATTGTATTCTGTGTTACGTGTTTATTATGGTAGTTAGTCACGTTGGTGGGGGGGAGGCGTGGTAAAAGTGAAGGGTTTAGTTACATATTTGTGCTTTGTTCTCAGCAGTTTAGCTTTAGTACAGGGGACCAATGGATGTCATATCTTTTGTTGACCACATGGCTTAATTTCGATCAATTACACTTTAAATCGCTTAACTCTACTTAAGTCCGCTTAAGTTAATTTACTATCGCTAGTCTTAGTTTCATAAGTTTCATCACTACAAGATTGTTTGTTTTGCTAGTTGCTAACAAAGGGTTTAACACATTTCTTTGATGTTGTGGAACATTATTATTGGACTGATCTGCGGGTGCGTCATATAAGAGTAACTATCAGTGGAGTCGCCAGCAGAGGCATTGGTTTGTTAGAATTTGCCGCTAAACCAGGCTGCAATGCAACCAGTCAGAAAGCTCTCCACCATAAATTTATTGAAACTTGTATGAGTCTTTGGTGAAGTATCAAATCTCCTGAAATTCTTAATGAAGTAGAGCTCATGACAAAACTTCTTCATGATTGCATCAAGACAGATCCTCTAAGATGCTGACACCCAGGAACGTAAGTCCTGAAGTCCATAATTAATTCTTTGGTCTCTCTGATGTTGAGAGTGAGGTTCTTATTGCAACAGCAATCAACCAGCCAATCTATCTCTCACTTGTACACCTTCTCATCACCATGTGAGATTCTGCCAACAGCTGTGTCATCAGCGAATCTGCATCTTGTATGAATCATGGCAATTTATTTCAGATTATAATTACTCACTCTGTGAAATAAAATCCTGTCCTTACCCCTGGATCTTTTCCCTTTTACTTTAAATCCTTTTTGTAGCTCTGGGCCCCTTATCTAAGAAAGGATCTGCTGTCATTGGGAAGGGTTCAGGGGAAGTTCACAAGAATGATCCCAGGAATGAACAGATTAACATATGAAGAGTCCTTGATGGCTCTGGGCCTGTACTCACTGTAGTTTAGAATGGGGGGTGGTCGCACTGAAAACTATTGAATATTAAAAGACCTAGATAGCGTGGATATAGAGAGGATGTTTCCTATGGTGGGGCAGTCTAGGATGGGCGCACAGCCTCAGAATTGAAGGACATCCATCTAGAATAGTGATGAGGATAATTTTATTTTTTACTTAGCCAGAAGGTGGTGAAACTGTGGAATTCATTGTTACAAATGTCTGTGGAGGCCAAGTCATTGGAGAGGTTTAAAGCAGAGTTTGATAGGTTCTTGATTAGTAAGGGCATCAAAGGTTACGGGGAGAAGGCAGGAGAATGGGGCTGAGAGGAATAATAAATCAGTCATGATTCAGTGGAGGAGCACATTGAATGGGTCAAATGGCCTAACTCTGCTCCTATGTCTTAAAAAAACATGGTTGTTTCCATCAATGTTTGACAATGATGTTCCTAAAAACTGCAGGACTCCAAATTTAATCCAACATTGTAGTCCTTAAAACCAGCGGCCTACAATAATTTCAAGATTAATTGAGTAATACCCTCATGCAAATTGTGCACTTGATGTTGCATCACTGAATTTGTCATAGTGTGTCCACATGAAGTCTGATGAATGAGTGCACGCATGTGCAATCTAGAACCCAGTACCTTCAGTAGAGTGTTTGCTTTTCATTCATAGAAACTTGTGCAAACATTTGGAGAAACTGAATTTTTCAGGATTTGGACAAAATTAGAGGAAAAGACAAGCTGCTGGAGGAACTCAGCAGGTTAAGCCTTGGTGAAAAAGATCATTTGGATTTTGCAACGTATTGAATCTGACTTTAAATGTGAGGAGCTGTGTGATTCATCAAATGCCAACAGATTAATTTTAAACTGCTGCGTATTACAATGCAAAGAATTTCTATATTTAACTTGAAATAGGATCACATTTTCATGTTTCACTGGCACAAATATCAGAATAACACAGGAATTCATAAGAATTAGTTATTTTAGCATCAGCCAGAGGACAAAGTTCATTTTAAGTAATCCTCCTGCAATATTAATAGCACAAACCAATTTCTTAATAGTTTAATTTGTTTAATTGTCAGTAATACAAGGGATTGGGAACTATTGATTCTGATTCAAAGTACTGCAATCTCTCGTTGTAAAATTATGTGTAAACTTTGAATTTGAAAACTTAAATTTAATTAAAGAATAAATTATTGGTTGTGTTTATTCATGCACAAAAAATAGCGAAAACTGCTTTAAATGAGGAAAAATGTATTACAACACGTTTATTGAGATGATGCAGTAGGAAGTAAGAAAAAAATAGAGAAATAAAGGGATGAAATAAAAGAAAGTATATTATGCAGAAATTAGTAAAGGAAAGTATGGACAAAATACAAAGAACGAAAATACTTAGAGGAAATTTAACTAGATTTATCTGGGAACTGTTGCATTGATCATTGAAAAATTATAAGTTAATGGCGTGATGGATGAGTGATGAAATAATGAACCAGCATGAGGAACATCATGAAAACTATATTTTTCAAAGGAGAAAAGAGAAGTGTAGAACAAGATCTGTCTGGGTTGCATCCTACAATTATTACTGTAGTAGAAACATTCAGAGTAATCAATCATTATCAATTGGCATACAAAAGATCAGATATATGATGAATTTTGCAGCAGGATGTCTAAAGTCATATTTCTTCTCCCAGGTTTGTGTACACTTATGACAACACGTTCCAACTAACTTGTTTGACATACAGAAATCATTGTTGATCTCTCTGAAGATATGAGTCACTGTACTTTCATCTTGTGTTTGTAGAACATTTATTATCTTTCCTGTGGATAATGAATTCTCAGTTGTCATTATGGATAATACAGGAATGATAGAAATTTTTAACACAGAATAAGACATTCGGCGTTATATTTAATGCTATTTTCCATCATTTGTTGCTTGGGCTCAGGGATTTTGGCCCTGGTTAATGGCTCAGGGGAATTAGTGGGCAAGTTAGGGTTTAAAGTCAGTGATGTTGGAATTAGGGGTCAGATTAGGGTTGAGGGACAAGGATATGGAGAGTTAGAGGTCTAGGTCTCAATTCCGTGCTCCGCGCTTCACATTCGAAGGCCGGCGATGTGGATGAGTGTCAAAGGACAACCAGAGTCTAGGCCTCTGCTCCATGCTTAGTGAAGTGGACGGGGGATGAAGGACATCCGTGGATGTTGTTTGGCAAGCCCTGTGGACAAAAATGAGCGAGACATGGTGTGGAGGTCCCCCAGGTTGGTAGGTCACGGGATCAGATGTCCATACAAGCAGGGGGAACGTATGGGAGTCGGCGAGTCTACAGTTCAAGGCCTGGTGTTTGGAGTCCCATCATCGGCTATCCCTGCATTCAATATCGAAGATCAAAGCTCAAAGGTCAATTGGAAGTCAATGGCTGAGGCCCCAGGCCTAAAATCTGAGAATCCACTGTGGAAGTCAAAAGCCCATTGTCTGTGAATCCACTGGATGCTGGAGGCCTGTCTTGGGGTTGGAGGAATGTGTGTGTGCGTGGGTGGGTGAAAGGGACTTAAGTGGCTTGTTTTGCTGCTGTTGTTTTATTGCTTGCTGTGTTCTGTGTTGTTCTGCCAAGCGTTATAGACTTGCTATGTTGGTGTCGGAATGTGTGACAACACTTCTGGGCTGCCGCCAGCGCATCCCTTGGTTGTGTAGATTGTTAACCCAAACAACGTATTTCACTCTATGTTCAAAGTTCAAAAGTTCAAACTTCAAAGTAAATTTATTATCAAAGTACATATGTCAACATATAATCTAATCTAATCTAAAAATATATCCCTGAGATTCACTGTCTTGTGGGCATACTCATTAAATCTATAACCACAACAGAATCAATGAAAGACTGCACCAACTTGGGCGTTCAACAAGTGTGCAAAAGACAACGAACTGTGCAAATACAAAAAAAGGATAATAATTATAAATAAATAAGCAAGCAAATATCAAGAACATGAGATGAAGGGTCTTTGAAAGTGAGTCTGTAGGTTTGGGAACATTTCAATGATGGGGCAAGTGAGGTTGAGTGGTTCAAGAGCATGATAGTTGAGGGATAATAACTGTTTCTGAACCTGGTGGTGTGAGTCCTGATGCTCCTGTACCATCTTCCTGTTGGCAATGGTGAGAAGACAATGGCCTGGGTGATGGGTGTCTCTGATGATGGATGCTGCTTTCCTAGGACAGTGTTTCGTGTGGATATGCTCAATGGTGGGAAACGCTTTGCTCATGATGGACTGGGCCATATCCATTCCATTTTGTAGGATTTTCCATTGAAGGGCATTGGTGTTTCCATACCAAGCTGTGATGCAGCTTCTCCACTACACATCTATAGAAGTTTTTCAAAGTTTGTTCGTGCTTTCTTCATAATTGCACTTATGTTCTGGGCACAGGAGTGGTCCTCTGAAATAATAACACTGAGGAATTTAAAGCTGCTGACCCTCTCTACCTCTGATCCTCTGATGAGGACTGGTTCATGGACCTCTGGTTTCCGTCCATAGTTTCAATATGTGTGATAAATAAGTGAATTTGAATCTGAATTTTCTTTTGCTCTTTTTTGATGCCTCTGTTTCTCTCCCTTGGTTTTACTCCAGTTCCATGGATTCAGAGGTAGCAAATGATGTTAATGAGGGACACACAAGGGAAGATGGAAATTGATGGAATGTAGGATGGTAGTTTGATGCAATCTTCCCGCACTTTGCACCAATGTTCTGTGTGCTCCCAACAAGCGGACCCGAAGTTCTCAGTGCTAACCAGAATGTTCCTTCAACACTGGGATTCCCAGGAGTCAATAAGGACTGACAACATTTCAAGAAGATTTTGCCAACATTTTGGACTCATTTGTTGCAAATAGTTAGTGAGGCAACTGCCCTATTGGCCTTAAATGCATTTTGGAAATTTTGAGCAACACACACAACATATTGGAGGAACTCAGCAAGTTAAGCGGCCTGGCTTGCTGAGTTCCTCCAGTACCTTGTGCCTCTTGTCACACCCAGAGCTAGAAATAGAGTTTTGGGCTTGTGAGTGACACTTCCTGTTCATTAGAGCTAACTAAGCCCGATCTGTGTCTTTGTGTTAGAGAGTAAAGACTGGCAGAGGATTTGTGTGCATACTTTATTCTGCTTGGGAGGTGAGACAATCTCAGATCCTGAGGCCTCCTCCATGCTGGTTGTAGGAGTTGATTCTGGGGCTGCAGGAAGTGGTTCTGACAGTTCTGGATACTTTTCTTCTGGAAGTATTGGCATCACAAACAGTGCATGGCAAGCTGCTGGTCTCTCCCAGACCACTGGACAAAGCTCTGAGCCAACATTTTCATTTTCACCCCTAGATACTGGCATGTAGCTCTTCCAAAACTTTAGCTCTTAGCTTGGAAGATGAAGTACCTTCAATAACTCAAAAAGACTGAAGTGGGGTAAATACTGAAAGGCTTTTATTCGCAGTAAAATACGACTTCCATGCTGAGTGACTGCCCCTGGACTGAGGGGGAGCGGCACGGCAAAATCACCTTTATTCAGGGGTCTGTGGGAGGAGCCACAGGGGCAGTCAGCAGAGGGGCGTGTCCAGACAGGTAACCCAGTTACAACATATATTTGGTTTACCACAGAAGGAACAACAACTCTTAATCCCCCCATAAGGCCACCCCTGTCAAGGTTAAGTTTATCCCAGTGCCAGAAAAAAAAGCAGAAAACTGGGATTTCTGCTGCATGTTCCAGCTATTCTGTGTTGCCATGTAGACCTGAGACAGTGTGACGTCTTTTCTGGTTTCCGTTTGGATACCCTCTGCAAATCTTGATTTGTGTTGGGGAGAATACGTGAAGAGGCATGTCCTATTTTGTAAGTTTTTCAGATGTTTCTTTTTCCAAGGGTAAACATCAGCATTTCCATGGAGCATTCACGACTTATGACATGTCTACACATATACCATTGGGCAAGGCATCGCAGGCAAACATCACTGGGCAGTGTGGATCATAATGTGTGAGTGCAATGCCATTTCCTTCACCATTTGGAAAGCCACCTCACGTTGCTTCGTCCATTGCCATTTCTTTCCAATCTGTAGTAATAAGTTCAAGGGTGGAGCACAGTAGCCAGGTTTAGCAGGAACCTGTTATAGTAATTGACAATCCTAAATAGGACCACAATTGTGACATGTCCTTTGACCTTCGGGCATCCACCACTGCCTGAATTTTCTCAGCAAATTCATGCAAAATCCTGTGGGTCAATGATGTGACCACAGTAAGGAGTGGATGGTTTAAAGAATTCACGCTTGTTGCATCATGCTCTGAGCCTATGATCTTCTAATCTTTTTAACACTTTCCTGAGATTTTGGAGGTGTTCCTTGTTCCCAGAAAAAAAAAGCAGAAAACTGGGATTTCTGCTGCACATTCCAGCTATTCTGTCAACCCACATCAAAGTTGCTGGTGAATGCAGCAGGCCAGGCAGCATCTCTAGGAAGAGGTACAGTCGACGTTTCAGGCCGAGACCCTTCGTCAGGACTAACTGAAGGAAGAGTTAGTAAGAGATTCCAGCTATTCTGTGTTGCCATGTAGACCTGAGACAGTGTGAGGTCTTTTCTGGTTTCTATTTGGATGCCCTCTGCCAATCTTGATTTGTGTTAGGGAGAATACGTCAAGAGTAGTTACCAGTAACAATAATGTCATCCTGATAACACAGAGTGACTGGGCAGCCTTGCAACACATGGTCCAAGCTTCCTTCCAGATTCTACTCCAAAAATAAACCTATTATAGTGATAAAGCCCTATGGTGAGAAGCACTTTGGACTCTTCTTCCATCTCCATCTGTAGCTAAGCCTCAGTATCCTGTGGGGGGATATGCCAAATTCTGATTGTCAAGAGTTACTTGGGTTGTGATTGGTTAGTATAGAAACTGCAGCTGCTTTTCCTATTGGACAGCTGCCTGGTGTCCAGTTTCAAATATCCTGGGTATATAAGAAGCACATGTGGGAGATTCTGTCTCTTTTCTTTTGTTTAAGGCAAGCAGAGCACATTACTATTGGAAAGGTATGCTCTGTGCAGGCTTTCAGCTAATTATGTTTGTTGAATATTCAACTTTGTAATGTCTGTAACTTGGGGAACATGAATGTTTGGTTGAATTTTATAGTTTGTAAATAAATGATTAATTTACCTATTTGAAGTCAGTGCATTTCCTGTCTCACTTGCCGGACCTGCAAAAACTTGATTCAATATTACATTTGGTGCTGCTTTGAGCAATGTCTGGCTTTTTGAACAGAACTACATTCCTTTAAGAGATTATTTAAAAGAGTGGACACTTCGTTTGAGAGATGCAGAGTCCCAGGGTGGACAGATATAGTGAAGGCTTTGGAAGTCTCACTAACCTATTGATGGGTTATGGAATGCTGGTAGATTGGTCAGACCAGTTAATTTTGGTTGGGGTTGAAATGGGACACCATACTGCTTCTGTACTTAAATTACTGGGTTTTCCCAGGAAGAAAGATAGCCAGCGGGATGCTTTCTGGCTGTTTGCAGCAATTGTAATACATCAGTATAACACAGTAACAAGTCTTAAGAATCTCAATCAGCACTGTATTATTCTGAGAGAAACACTACTGATGGGCTACAAAGTTAGAGGATACGAATATAGAGATCGCCTATTGGTTAATGAAGGTACAGAATTTAAAGGCGACTGAAAGGGCTAATTGGCAGCTAGATCCCGTTAAGGTTCAAGCCATGATGAGTCAAAGGTGATGATCCTATTGGGAGCAGGGAGATGGGAATGTTTGACTAGCTGATGAAAATGAGATAGAGAGAGAGGAAGTAGCGTGGACCCCTTGGTTTAATCCTTGATATGATCACCCTCTACCGTGAATGTCCGAAAGTACAGGCCAGGCCAGTAATCACATATCCTCACACTCCCTGTGGGGGTCAATCGGCTCGCAGCATCTTCCCCTCGGGGGGTGGGGGGCATGTTGAGAGGCTCAGGAATGTGAGGGGGTGGTGTAATGCACACCTTTGAGACAACAGAGCTCGGAGAATTTTCCACTAAGGAATTGGCGGGTTTAGGGGATAGGCACGGGCAAAAGTCTGCGGAGTCTTTGGCCATGTGGTTATTGAGAATATGGGATGAAGGGGGTACTGGAGTGATCCTGTCTAACAGAGAGCTGGGTGCTTTAGGGAGCCTATCATCCCCGCACGCGATCAATAACACCCTCAGAACACTGCTTGCTTCCCCTGAGCACAATGCATCGCTATGGTTTCAGTTAAACTTAGGTATCATTCTCTCACTGAATGGAATTTAAAACCCAAAGTGGAATGGAGCACAGAAGAAGAGAGTTAGTGGGCTTTTATCATAGAATTATACCACGATAGTAGTATCCCACCAGAGAATATTGAATTAACTTCTGGAATGGCAGGACATGTGGTTATGGAGGCAGTCTTCCCAATAAATGGGGTAGTCTTTAATAGCACCAGCTGCTGGTCATCCTATAACTACAGCAATTCAATTATTACAAGGTTTTGAGTATGTAGAAGAGAGTGTGCATTGCCAGGTACAGAGGTTGGATAAGCAGGTTGGGAGTGGGGGATCCTGCATATCCCATAAGTAATGTTTTTAGCATTGCTTAAAGGTCGGATTCCAGGGGAGCAGTAAATGGGGTTCCTATCCCCATCCTCTATGCAATGTGGAGTAAGCACTGTCAAGAGAAACAAGGAACTGTTGAAGGGGTCACTCTTCAAGCCCTCTGCAGATAAGAGCTCCTTTTGGTCTCTGCCAGATTCCTCACGTTCCACTGAGGGTTCCCTGCAAAGGAAATTGGCCAACGTTTGCCAGTAGTGGGAATTGGGGAGTGTTTAGCACATTTGTGCCTTATTCTTGTAGAGAAGGGGTCATTTGACCCTTATTCCTCTTCCTGTAAATAGTGTGAATGGTTTGAATGTGGAGAAATATGAGGTGTGGCCACACGCGTCAGTTTACGTGTGTGTGTGTGTAAAAAACTTTGCCTTTAAGAAACTCTGCAAATGTGTTGGGCCTTGCCCAGTTGTTTTTTCCTTCTCAGGTGTTCTCTGATAAATGCTGTTTCTGTGTGAGAAATTAACTGTCTGTTTTCAGTTTTTGCAGTTCCATTGGAAGTTTTAAAGAAGAGGAGTACAGCCCAGGCTTTGTGTTTTGTGTTCTAATCTGTTACTTTGTTTCTTCTGTTTGTTCGGTCAATTACTTTGTTTCTTGTTCTTTAAAAAAAAGTCTGTTACACAATTATTGCGTTTATTTATCTGTTACTTGTTTTCCCCCATGTAATTGGCTTTGGTGATGACTCATTTCATACTGGTCATATGAAATTTGAGATAATTTTTGGGCAACTTTATTGGGAATACAAGGTGCCCACATTTCAGAGGGAATTGAGCACTTGCGAAACAATTCTTGTTCTATTGTTCCTGTGTTGTCTAAATATCCAGTACTAATCAGGAGAGAGTGCATTCAGATCTCCCTGCATTGCAGCAAGGGAAAGCAGTGGATGCTGATTTGTGGTGGAAGATCCTCTGATACTGTTCTGAGGATGGCATTTGAATCTGTACACTAAGCCACCTGGTCAAATTGCTGAATTTGTATGAGGACTCCTTACTAGATCGGGGAAGGGATGCCACTGATATTGGACACTTTGACAAGGTAAAGACTGTTGGGGAAACTATCTGGCTTCTCGAGTTTTGGCATACTGGCTTGGGGGAGCTGGGAGGGAGTAGTCTATTCCAGTTAACCTCAACCTAGAGTATGGTAACAGCTTTAAAGGGTTTCAGCCTTGATAGTCCCAGTGCAGTAAGTGCTTTAAGGGCTGGTATTTCCCTACGTGCCATTTCTACAATTGGGAAGTCCTGACTCTTAAAGTGATTTCCCCTCCTGACAGAGTGTTGGTGTAGGCGGTAGGTTGAATACAGGTATAAAGTGCAAGTTGGATGGTAAGTGTGAGCAGACATAGTATCCTGGGCTGGCTGTGTCCATGCCAAGTGGTGTGGTGAAGGTGGACACTTGCTGGACACTGAATGGCACTTCTTGGATATACACTTCCTAAGCCTACCCATGGTTCCCACAAGGTGGCGCAGTTGATACGTAGTGTTGTAGCTATGCCACCCCAATGCCCTGGATGAGCACCTTGCTCGTGTTGTCAGTAAGAGGGCTATTTCAAAGGAGGTTTTGAATGATAGCCTTTCACAGTGTACTGTGGCCAGACTGTCCCTGGAACTGATTTCCATGACCATAGATTATCTGCTCACAAAGGAAGGTGGCACTTGTACTGTCATTTGTCAAGAACGCTGCACCTACATTCTGGACTGGTCGGGCAGCCTCACTCACTTGGTTGATCACATCACAGGGACTGTGTAAAAGATTAAGTGAGGGGAACAGATCATTGGCTATTACAATTAAGGGTGGGGCTGGTGGCCTTTTGGGGCATGGGGAGGCTGATGGACAACTGTAGTGTACTGGGAGGTGACTATTGGGTTTGTAGTACTGTGTATTGTACTTTTATATTTTATATGTAACTTAGGGAGTTCACAAGAGTCATACTAATCTGAAGGTTGGATCATCACGTTCACAACTTTCAAGGGGTGGCGTGCCTTATTCTGATTGTTGAAAGTTGCTTCTGTCATGATTGGTTAGTTTAGAAATTGCTGCTGCTTTTCCCATTGGATAGCTGTCTGGGGTTCTGCTTCTAATACTGTGGTTATATAGGAAGCACGAGGAGGAGGTTCTGTCTTTCTTCTGTTGTTTAAGGCAAGTGGTGCACATGACCATTGGGAAGGTATGCACATTGGGAAGGTGTGCACACTTTTAGCTAAGTATGTTTGTTGAATATTTGGCTTTGTAGTATCTGTAACTTCAGGAACATGAATGTTTCATCAAATTTTTATTGTTTGTAAATGAATGATTAATATACCTATTTGAAGTCAGTGCATTTCCTGTTTCATTTGCTAGACACGCAAACCTGATTCAACATTACACTAAGCTAAATTTTTCTTTGCTGAAGTGCTTTCCTCCTACAGGTTTCCCTTTATATGGGCAGAGGGAACTGATCTACTTTCAGTACTGTGTTGCTGGTGACGTGAAAATCGTCACAGATCCATTCTTATTGGCTACTGGGATCACTGGCATTGCCCATGGCTCCACTCAACCTTGGAAAGAATTCCTTTAGCCTCCACCTGATCTAGTTCACTGGCTACTTTATCATGGATGGTATAGGGAAATGGATGGGTTTGCAAAACTTGGTTGAGGCATTTTTATTTAACACTATTTTACCCTTGATATGCTTGGTATCATTCAGTACCCTTCTTAATTTGCTTTCAGTTGAGGCTATTGCAGGGGATGTGGGATGTAAACGGTGGATGGATCTCCAATCAAGTTGTGGTTGTCTCAGTCATTCGCATCCCCACAATGCTAGCCTTCATTGTTACCACATACAAGCCCAATATGACTTTATGGCTGTTGCATTTCACTGTTATGAATGTTATTCCGTACAGGTGTTACCTTTTATCCAGTATAAGTTCTTAGATATATTTCTGAAGGCTTCATTTCAGTGTCTTTGAAATCTCGTTAAAACTCATTTTATGGAATAACTGAAACAGCCAAGCCAGTGTCTAATTCCATTTTCATTAATTTGCTGTTCAGTTCTGCTGTAAACAATACTGCATGTCTATTGTTAGTTTTCATGTTGTAAATCGGAAGACTACGCAGTCCTGTGTCACTCATCATTATCAGATTTTTCATCAACAGCATGCAAATTAGTGCTCTTCTGTGCCATCTATTTATCTTTACCTGCCCAACATGCTCCTTGTATGTATCCTACTTTGTCGCATTTTCTTTAAGTTTCACCTTTAACCTGTGTTTTTCTGGGGTGGGTAAGCTCCTTCCACAATGGTAACACAATTTTTTCAGCCAGAATGGTTTCTGTTTAGACATTAGAATTTTGTTCACACTCACTTTCATTCACGACTGCAACTCAATTGTGTGTCTGTCTGTCTTTTCCAGTGATTTGAACTGCACTTTTAAATGTGAGTTGTTTATTTTTTTTGTAATTTATTTTTTTATTGAATTTCATCATCAAACAAACATTTCCATAAGATGTATTTCAGATACTGCACATATATATCATATAATCATATTCTTCATCAATCTCCACGTAATATTTATCTGAGGTATACACTTATAGAAAGGAGAGGAAAGAAAGAACAATCGAAAGAAGAAAACTATGTACAAAGTGGGGAGTGATTTTTTTTACAACATATTCATTGACTTGTGAGAATAAAATCAGGCCTATGAGGTGTTATGTAGTTAAACCATTTTTTCCAGTATGAATAAAATTGTTCCAACTTATGATTAACAGATGCTGTTATCTTCTCCATTTTGTAAATGTCCATTGTAATTTCCATCCATACATTTAAAGTTAGGCTCTCCTGAGATAACCATTTCCTGGTAAGGGCGCAAACACGAGGAAATCTGCAGGTGCTAGAATTTCAAGCAACACACATAAAAGTTGCTGGTGAATGCAGCAGGCCAGGTAGCATCTCTAGGAAGAGGTACAGTCGACGCTTTGGGCCGAGACCCTTCGTCAGGACTAACTGAAAGAAGAGCTAGTAAGAGATTTGAAAGTGGGAGAGGGAGGGGGAGATCCAAAATGATAGGAGAAGACAGGAGGGGGAGGGATGGAGCCAAGAGCTGGACAGTTGATTGGCAAAAGGGATATGAGAGGATCATGGGACAGGAGGCCTAGGGAGAAAGAAAAGGGAGAGGATGGGCAAGGGGTATAGTGAGAGGGACAGAGAGAGAAAAAGGAGAGAGAGAAAAAAAGGAAGTGTGTATATAAATAAATAAATAATGGATGGGGTACGAGGGGGAGGTGGAGCATTAGCGAAAGTTTGAGAAGTCAATGTTCATGCCATCCTGGTAAGGGTCTTTTTACCAGCCACCAGCAGTACATTCATTAAATATTTATCTCTTTTCAACCATTCTTGAGGTATATACCCAAAACATATAGTCTTACTTTCTAAGGGTATTTCACATTTAAAGATGTCTTGTAGGGCATTATGTATCCCATTCCAATAGTCTTTGATAATGGGGTATTCCAGAAAATATGATAATGGTTTGCATTTTGATTTCCAAAATTTCTCCAGCAAGCAGGAGAGTTACTATTATAATGGGATTTCTGAGAGGGTGTAATAAAATATCTTATCAAGTTTTTCCACCCGAACTCCCTCCACTTCTGTGAACTGGTACACTTCCATTGATACCTCCATATTATTGTCCAGTCTTCCTCAGATACTATTATCCCTCCTTCCTTCTCCCATTTTGTTATAATGTATGAAGTCGAATGTGTTTTAAGATTTGACAAACCTTTATAAATGCTTGAAATTATTCTACTACCATTGTCTGAATTATATGCTTTTCTAAATAGCTCTATCAGACATGTACTTGCTTTGGTTACATGTTTAACTGTCCTATTAACATATAACCGTTTGTACTATTGCATCTGTAAATACTGGTAAAAGTCTTGTTTTTCTAATAAGTGTTTCTCATTGAGCATTTCAAAACTGAACAGTGTTCCTTCTTTCATTACATTGCAAATAGCTGTTATTCCTTTAACTGTCCAGTCCTTAAGTCTAGCATCCAGTTTATTCGGCGTAAAATCCGAGTCATATGCACACCATTTAAGAATTGCAATGTCCCTTTCTAGTTTATATTCTTTTATAATAGTTTTCCATATTTTAAGAGACAATTTCACCCACGGGTTGTCAATATTATTTATGTAACTTTGTAGGTTGTTATCAGCCAAAATTGCCTGTATGGGGATGGAAAGTATCCTCTCCTCAATGTTTTTCTATTGAGCGTCATATGATGGGTTGCACCAGCATATCACAGCTCTCAACTGTGCTGCAAAATAATAATCCCTAAGAGAAGGTAGGTCCCATCCCCACTTTTCCTTGGCTAATTGCAAAGTTTTGGGACGAACCCTAGGCCTTTTACCTTGCCATATATATCTTGATAGCATCTTGTTCCATTCAATGAATTGATTTTGGTTATCTCTATTGGTAGGGTCTGAAAGAGATATAGTAGTCTGGGCAGTATATTCATTTTAATAGATTGAATCCATGAACTGAGACCAAGAAAAGGATTTGGGTACAATCTTGTTATATTTTCCTTAATTTTTTATATATAGGCTGATAATTGCATTCTGATAATTTTGCCAAATCTTTTGGCATGACGATGCCCAAATATTTGACGGACTCTGTTTGCCATGCCCAAGGATATCTACTTTCAATTTCTCTTGGTGGGCTATAGTTATATGAAAGTAGTTGGGTTTTATCTATGTTGATCTTGTATTCTGGTATTTGGCTATATTGTTCAAAGGATTGCATCAATTTAGGTAAAGAGTATGCTGGTTGCCCTAGATAGATCAAAATGTCATCCGCGTAACAGGCCAATTTATGCTCTGTCCCTTTAATAGCAATTCCCCTGATATATTCATTTTGTCTGATGTATTGAGCTAATGGTTCCAGGTATAATGCGAAGAGTAGCAGTGACCATGCACAACTCTGTCTCGTGCCCCTTTCTAGGGTAAATCTATTAGAAAAATATCCATTGATTTTAATCCTGGCAGTAGGATTGTCGTATAGTGCCTGTATAGTTTTAATCATTGTGTCATGTAGACCAAATTTGTGTAAAGCTCTGTAAAGAAAATTCCAATTAACCGAATCAAATGTCTTTTCAGCGTCCATGCTTATCACTGTTGCTTCAATTTCATTTTTTAAAATATGATCCATAATGTGAAGTGTCCTTCATATATTGTCTTGTGTTTGGCATTGTTGTATAAAACTTGTCTGATCATTATGTATCAGTGTGGGTAGAAACCCTTCTAATCGCTTGGCCATGATGGAGGTAAATATTCTATAATCCACATTAAGAACAGATATTGGTCTAAATGACCCACATTCCACTTTATCCTTGCCTTCTTTCAGTATAGCTGAGATTATCACTTCCTTCCAGCTGGGTGGCATTTGTGCCTTTCTTAGGGTCCAGTTCAGTGTGGGAGTAAAACAGGAACTAACTCATTTCTCAACTCTTTATACCACTCTGCCGTATATCCATCTGATCCTAGTGACTTGCTTAATTTAAGCCTACTAATTGCAGTTTTTAGTTCAGCTTCAGTTATGTCTGCAGTCATGGTTCTATTTTGTTCTTTGCTTAAAGTGGGTAACTCTAAAGAGTTCAGAAAGGTGTCAATTTGGGTTATGCTTCCCCCTGGAACTTTGGAATATAGAATTTTGTAAAACATTTCAAAAGCTTGTTGAATTTCACTTAGCTTATTTTTTTTTATCACTTTTGTTCTTGGATCCCTTATTCTATGAATTGTATTTTCTGCTATACTTTTTTTCAGTTTCCACGCCAGTATTTTCATAGGTTTAGATTCACTTTCATAGTGTCTCTGTTTCAGAAACATCAAATTTTTTTCTGATTTCTTGCGTAGCCAAACTATTAATTTCATTCCTAATTTTTAAAAATTTCCTCTAGAGTATCCTGTGGCAAACTCAATTTGTGTTTTTTTTCTAGTTCCTTCAGCTTATTTTGTAATTCCTCTAGTGTTCTTTTCCTTTTTTTATATGAAGATATTGCTATAATTTTCCCTCTTAAGACAGCCTTCAGAGTATCCCATAGAATGGGAGGTGAAACCTTTCCATTATCATCGAATTCTAAGTAAAGACCAATTTCTTTTTTTAATTTGTTCCTTAAAATAGGGATCATTGAGTAGACTTGAATTTAGTTTCCAAATAGTATTCTTTGGTTGTAGGTCAAAATCAACAGATAAATATATAGGTGCATGGTCACTTAGATCTATTGTCCGAATTCCACAGATGATTATTTTGTCTCTGTCTTTTCCAAATGTTATGAAATAGTCTATTCCTGTATATACAGAATGGGGGGCAGAATAATGATTGTAATCCCTTCTGTTGGGGTAAAGGTCCCTCCATATCTCAATTAGACCAACATCCTCAAAAAGAGTGTTAACTTTCTTATGTAAGAACTTTGTTTCATAAGTCTTTCTATTGGAAGAGTCTAACTTGGGTTGTAATTGTAAATTTAAGTCTCCCCCACATATCAAGAGACCTTCTGTTTCCGTTACCACAATATTAGTAATTTTCTGGAAGAAACAAATATCACTTCCTGGGGTGCGTATATATTCAATAAAGTAACTGGATTTCCATCTATATTCCCCCTTACCAGAATATATCTGCCCTCCTGATGTCATGGTCCAGTCCGTGGAGTCCGCATTCCGATTCACGATCTGGTCCATCGACCCTTGCTCCAGGATTTCCTGTCTACCCTGTTTCTGTTCCTGTTGAGCACTAATTGAGGCAGCTGATTTTCATTGGGGCTGGCTGCATAAATACCTGTAGAGACCGGGGCGTGGCTGTTGGATTGTTCTTGTCCTTACTCCTTGGATCCCTTCCCCTGCCTTTTGTTTCCTTGCTTGAAGCCTTGCCTGGTCTTGCCGGTAACTCTCGCCTCGCCTCGCCTGAAGTCTTGTCTTGGAGCCACCCTGTATCTAGGTTCCTTTCTGTCCCTTGCCTCCTTCGGGTAAGTCAGGCCAGATTGCCATTACCTTGTGGTTGGTTCTGTCCCTTCCTGTCCCTTGCCTCCGTCGGGTAAGTCAGGCCAGATTGCCGTTACCCTGCGGTGGGTCCTGTCCCTTTCTGTCCCTTGCCTCCGTCGGGTAAGCCAGGACAAATTGTCGTTACCCTGCAGTGGGTTCTGTCCCTTCCTATCCCTTGCCTCCGTGGGGTGGAGATCTGCGGCCTGCCCAGGTGATCCGCGCCCTGCCCAGGAGTAGCTTCAAGACCCCAAGCCCGTAGCCAAGCCTTGCCTCAAGTCTCTAGCCAAACCTCGCCTTGAGTCTCTAGCTGAGCCTCGCCTCAAGTCTCTGGTCTCCAGCCTCGCCTCAAGTCTGAAGACTCCAGCCTCGTCCTGCCTGCCAACCAAGCCACGTCCTTGCCTAGTTCTGGGGTCCGAGCCAGAGACAAGACCCAGGTTCTGGGTCCTTGTCCAGTCTCTGGCTCGGAGTCCAAGCCCTGGCTCCTAGCTCTCTTGTCCAGTCCTGTTCCGGGTTCCTGGTTTTCATGTCCATGTCCTAGCCATTACCCTGTATCCTAGTCCTGTCCCTAGTATTTTAGTGTCTGTGTCTTGCACTTGGGTTAGTTCCCAGCCACCCCCTTATGACACCTTATCTCCCATTTCAAATACTTTTTCAAAATTTAACTTACTTGAGATGAGAATGGCAACTCCTCTTCTACATCCTGATTTATATGAGGAGAAAAACAAATTAGTGAAGCCCATTCTCTTTAATTTTCCATGCTCATTATGACTTAAGTGAGTTTCCTGTAAATATACTACATGAGCTTGTTCTTTTTTCATTTTTGATAGTATTTTACTGCGCTTGACTGGATTCAACATCCCATTGATATTAAAAGGAATGAATTTTACTTTGTCCTTCGTCATGTGTATTTACCTGTTAGTATATCATTGAAATTTGCAGAATATAACTTAATCGATCTACTCCCTGAACAAATAAGAGCCAAGAAACCTGAATAATAAAAAAAAAGTTAACGAAAGGGTGATTCCAAGGCTGGGGTCTCTAGATGACCCTGGGTTGGGCTAGAAGAAGTCTAGCCATGGGGGGGGATAACCCCTCCTACCTGTGGGTTGAGGGCCCCCGCTGCAGTACCTATAAAAGTAAGTAAAAAAAAAAACTATGTCCATTACACAGAAATGATTTCCCTGTGTATTCCTCCCATGTATATATTCTCATTTAGGTGGGGAAAAAGGAATGAAAAAATGAATTTTAAAAAATTGAGTGATGTAAAATCCACATTATATTTCCCGAGATAGGTATATTACCGTCTATTTTTGCTTCTGTTTAGTTTATCAGCACTTTTAAAGTTAGCCAAACCTTATGGCTCTTCTGGCGGAGGCGAGGGCTGCCCTCGGAGAACTGGCAGTCTCTTCCTAATATCCTTCTCTCGTCCTGTTCCCGTCCCCTGTTTTCTAGGTTCTCTTACTATTTCCCAAGCAGCTCGGGACAACTGCTCAGCCAGACTTTCCCTTGGTTTGACCAGACAGTCTTCTGTTGTTCATGTCTCTAGTCGCCTCCTCTACTGTCTGGTACAGTCGCATCCCTTCTTGGTAAAATACCCTCAGTTTAGCAGGGTACGGGGTTTGGAATTTAATCTTTTCTTGCTTTAATATTCATTTCGCTTCAGAATATTCCTTCCATTTTTGTAAGATCGCTGGGTGGTAGTCATGATCAAAGTATATTAACTTCTTGTTCCAAAAAACCCTCTTCTTACCCCAGGCCCTTTGCAGAATCTCCGCCTTTCTCTTGAATCAAAGGAATTTAAGTACTATCAAGCAAGCGTGGTTTACTTTCTCTGTCTCTGGAGGGCCGCGGGACGAGCAAGCGATGTGCCCTCTCAATTTCAATCTCCATAATCTGGGGAATCTCCAGCGCTTCCCGCAGCAGCTTTTCCATAAAGTCCATCGTTGACAATCCCTCCGCTCCTTCGGGAACATTATAAATCTTGATATTTTTTCATTGCGATCTTCCCTCCTGGTCAAGCAATTTACTTTCCTGTTGATTTAATATTTTTATCACCTTACTTAGTATCTGTTCCACGTTTTGCATGCGATCTTCCACCTTCTCAATTCGACTCTCTGCCACTGCTATTTTCTGATTAATGTTGGCAAGCTCTGACTTTATATCATTGAGTTGCTGCTTTATATCTTTTTGGACTTCCCTTATCTCTTCCAGAATCCTTATCATATTTGCCACTTCGCCTGTACAAGGCCCAGCGCCAGCCTCGCCACCACGTGCACGTGTAGGAGAGCCGCGCGATGTACCTCTCTCTTCCATAGGTTCTGCAGTGGTGCTTTTTTATCTCCATTCTTTCTCCTCATTCTTGCCCTTTTTATCAATTCAGATATTTTCGAAAGATCTTATGCTTGATGGATTAACAGGGCAAAATATGCCTTTTTCCGGAGGAGCTGTTGATTTAAGCTGCCATTCTGAACGATGACGTCACCAGAACCAATGTGAGTTGTTTAAATATTTAAGAACCAATTTTGAATGCCTTCTTGTAAGATTCCACAAACTAAATGATCTCTCAGTGCATCATTAAGCCCATCACTGAACTAACAATGTTTACCCAATCTCTTTAATTCAGCCACGTACTCTGAAATGGACACCTCTTCCATTTGATTCCACTTATGAAATTTAAAGCATTCTGCAATCAACAATGGTTTCAATGCCAAATGTTGCTGCATTACTTCCATGATATCAGCAAAGCCCATTTCAGCTGATTTGGATGGAACATTTAAACTTCTAAACAGCTTATGCTCTGCCACCTAATCCACTCAGCAAAACAACCCATACTTCTCATCAACTATGTCATTTGTTTTAGAAAGCAGCTCAATTCACTCAGTATACATATTTCAGTTATCACTTGTGCAATCGAACGTGTCTGTCTTTCCAATGTAGCCAGCCATTTCTGCTTTCTTTAAATTTATGATGATAATCACCCAGTATTCACTGTTTATGAATCAGTGAATTTGTTAGTTCTCTGAATTTAAAAAAAACTTGACTATTTCTCTCTTCCCCTTCCGAAGAGACACATGCTGTGCTGCTTTTATTTAACTTGAACATTTTGCTGGGCTTTTTAACAACTTGAATGTTTCATTACGCTTCAACTGGTCGGTCGTTGTGTTGGTTTCATTTTAAAGCTTGTGAATCACCACTGTTATGATTTGTAACATAAAATAATTTGTAACATAACAAAACATAAAATTAATTGAAAGGAAAACTTTGACCTGGGAATAACTTCAAACTTCACTTTTATTTTAAGTGTGGGGCGCATGTAAGATGTTGTGGTCTGATGACGTATGCTATTCAAGTACCTATAGTTAATAATCTGCAATGCATTATGTAATCAACAAAGAATGCTCAGTCAAACAATATATTTACAATATATTACTCAAATAGTATTGAAATATTAAATACACCACTGAACCATGTCTTCCAATTTGAAGGATATGAACTGAATGAGAGGAGGGATGATTCCTAAATGTGGTGTTAAAGATGATTATGTTCAATTTCATTGATATCAGTCACTTTAAAATTAATTTACTTTAGAAACAAGGAATCATGCTGCAAGTAGTGTTTCCCTTATCTTTGAACTGCTGAATGATACCGGTAGTTCTAGCTAAGCTGATACTAAAATTAAAATTTGTTAATGCCCCATTTCCCCTTTTCTTTTCACAATAAATCATTTCAGGAGAAAATGATCAAACAGCACCTGTTGCCTGCTCTTTTATTTTCATTTCTATAGTATTAATGCTAATCTATATTCAGATACACAGGCACATACATTTAACTTCTAATGTACATTACAATTTTGCTGCAATAGGATATGATTTATGTATTTATTTAAATTTAGTTAAAAATTACCACAGTAAAGCTGTACGTCAGGGATTTACCTCTAATTGTCAAGGATGTTCGTGTTTCCTGTGTAAATGTGTGTGACTGCAAAAGCTGGAGCACAAACCTTCCCATGTTTTCCAGCAGTTAATGTGATAAATGTCCCTTCTGAATCCGCATTAAGTTAGATGTCACTTTAACAGAAGGGGGATAAAGGGCAGGTTTTAAGCAACATAATATTTTTACAAAATTTAATTGGCTGTTTTAAGTTACCTGTAATTAATTTTACAATCACCGTGTTCTCATTTTAATTCTCTAAAATAAGAACAAAGGAACCAATAATTAATGCTTACCTGCTTTAAAAAGTTTTAGATTATTTGTGAATGTCCGACACATTTGAGATGTTAGCATGATTTTCAGATGTGACCACTGCTTTCTTTGCACGATGAGGTTGAAGGCATAAGCCCTCTATTCTATGTACTGTGGTTCTAGCATTGTCACAGAGCAACAGCATGTTAATAAAGATTAGAGACGTCTTCATACAGTTACAGCTCTTATCCTTTCAAGAGCAGGAGATTACAGATTTTCCACTGACTTTCAAAGAAGCCTTGATATCTACTGACATGCATTTTTTAGATGGTACATACTGCACTCACTGTAGATAAGTGATGATGGGAGTAGTTGTTAAAAGGTATGGCATCCTGTTCACTTAATGATATCAAGCTACCTAGTGATATTGAAACTGTGCTTATCTAGGCAAAAGGAGAACATTAGATCAGGCCTGCTGTGACAGATTTCAGTGACCCACTCCTTGGTGAATCCAGTTTTCTCTGGGGATTTTCTTCTAAGAAATGCTACCTGCATATTCTTGGAAGATTGATGCATCTGGACCAAGTCCTCCTTGTTCCTTATGACTTCTTTCTCTAGTGAACATGGATGTCATTGAGGAAAATTTTCAATCGTGTCGATGGTCATCGTGGACTGCGGATGGAAATTCTTCTTGCCTAAGGCTGAGACTGATAGCACCATTTGCAAATTCCACATATTTCCAGCCCACACCATTCACGTTATTTTTGTGTTAATAAATTTTTCAAATAGCACAACTGCAGTAAAATTCTTAGCATGTCATCTGCAATCAAAATTAGAAGCAAATCGGCATCCATTACTGATAACATCAATATAATTGAAACTGTCTGATCTAATTCTGCAACCATTCTGAATCACAGCTGAATTATTTCCATCTCCCAATTTTAACTATGTTTTATATTCATTTCTGAGTTTGGTGACAAATGAATTCTGTTATGGCCACAGCTTGGTGCATGCTTATCAAGACCAACCACTGCTTCAGTTTATGAAAAAATTAATTCTGCCAGAGTGATGCTTATCAAAGATTTCAAAAGGAGTTGTTGGTGGTCTTCTGATTACATTAACTCAAAGCTGAACTCTAATACATTAGACAAACAAACACATTATCCTGTGAAGCTCTTTTGCATTGATGTACATCAGGGACAGGAGTATGCCAATATGCTCTCAGAACACATACTGCTATTCATTCAGATCGTGATTCAGCTCTCCATCTAAATTATCTCTCTCAGCGCATCAATAATACAACCCAAATCTATCAAATTTAGTTTTGAATTTTTTTGTTGATTTAATCTCACCACTTTTAATGAGGGAATGAGCAGATATACAGATTTCACCTCTCCATTAAGCGAAGCAGTGGCTGCTGACAGCCCTTCTGAATGTTTCAGCTCCAATATTGAAGTTATTATCCTTTGTTCTGAACTTCCCCATCAGAGGAAGTAGTTTATCTTTGTCCCTTCAACCAACTGAGTCATCTTAAATGTTGTACTTCAATGGTTCCATAATCTTCCATGCTCAAGGGAATACATAATTAATCAATGGAGTCCATTGTCATAATCTTACTTTAATATCATTTAACGAATCATATCTACAGCCTACTCACAAACATTACTTTGCGTAGTGTGGTGCCTAGTACTGAATACTGATTTCTCAATAGGTTTCATCTGGAGCTTTGTACAAATGTAATGTAATTTCCATTTTTTTGAATTCCAGCTTCCTGAAATTAGTCATATATTCTAATTAGGTTTTAATTAGCATATTATCTGCAGGTTTTTAATGATTTCTGTTAATGAGCACCCAAGACAGTGCATATTTTTTATAACTCACAAAATTATATTTTTCAGGCTTGCATTGCAATCCATTTACCACAGTTCATTCATTTCACTTAATCTATCAATGTCCCTTTGCAAAATCTTCCTCCCATCTACATATAAACTGGGTACCTAATTTCATATTTCAGGCTAGAATGTTAGCAATTTAACAGGTGAAACACAATACAGCTTCCAGTAAAACCACCAAACACATGTTACCAATAATTATTAGTACTACCCTCCCACTTCCAAATTCACTCCAATTTCTCACATTCACAATTTTGTTATCTGTTTTATTGTGAACCCTTCCAAATACCTTCAAAAAGTATCTTAAACTTTATCCTCCCATGGCCAGAGCACTTTATTCCTTGGAGCTTGGGAGATTGAACAAGAGATGTATAAAATCATGAGGGATATGGATAGGATGAACACACGCAGTCTCTTTCCCCTTAGGAAGGGAATCAAAAGCTAGAGGCTCAGATTTAAGATGAGAAGAGGAAGATTTTAAACAGATCTTAGAGCAACTTCTTCATGCAGAGAATGCTACATATATGGAACAAGCTGCCAGAGTAAGCACTTGTGATAACATTGGACAGGTCCATGGATAGGACAAGTTTAAATGAACATAGAAACGTGGGTAAGTGGGACTCATTTAGTTAGGAAAAAGGGCCTGTTTGTGTGCTATATCCTTTTAAGTCTTTATAAACAACATCTATTACTTATCGTCTTTTAAATCATCTCTCTCATTTTTTGACTTGTAAAACATCACAAACTGAAAGGAATCCAAGGAGAAGAAAAAGCAATGAAACAGTTCACATTGTGTTTCTTCTTCTCCTTCTCTAATGGTGCCTCACACTTAACAGGAAGGCGCATTACTGCCACCTACTGTAAAGGAGTATGACAGGAGCCTTGCCAGAGCTCAGATCCTATCTCCCAAACCTGTTTTAATTAAAAAGTTCACCAAGGCCCTCCACAACTTAACCACCCCTGCCTCAGGTGCCAGAAAAACCTGCAAACTAGACACCCCAGATCTATCTAATAACTGCCTAAACAGTTTCTCATGTTCCAACCAGAATCTGTGCCCCATCATGATGATATGCTTTACTCGGGCTGCCAACTCTCTCACTCCCAAATAAAGGACAAAAGTAGCAGTCAAATACGGGACACTTGTGTTTACCCCGAAAAAGACTACCATGACTATGAAGTCTTGCGCGGGCACCTGTGTGCGCATGCGTGATGTATGCATACATGATGTGCACATGCGTGTACATGCCGATTTTTTTTTTCTTTTTTTTCTTCTTCTTCTACAAATTGGTTTTGGCTTAATCTTCCTGTTTCTGTTCAGTGAAACTACACAGTGCATACATTATTTCTACTCTATATAGGCTGTGTATTTATCATATCATTCCTGCTTTTACTATATGTTAGTGTTATTTTAGGTGTTATGTGTTATTTGGTATGATTTTGTAGGTTATTTTTTGGGTCTGGGAACGCTCAAAAATTTTTCCCATATAAATTAATGGTAATTGCTTCTTTGCTTCACACCATTTTGGCATGAAAGTTTCATAGGAATGCTCTACCTTAGTGGGGGGAATACGGGACAAGGGCGGTCCCTTATGGGACAATCCAATTTAGCCCAATATAGGGATGTCCCAGCTAATACGGGACAGTTGACAACCCTATGCTTTATTGACTCTGAACTTCACAAAGATCACAAACTCATATGTCCAAACCTTGGTCTTCTCAACCACACGTCTTCCCTTCTATTTTTCGCAAAATGGCACCTCCCCTGAACTGATGGAAACAACCTGTAATACCACCTCCCTGTCCCACCCTGCCATTATTCAATCCCTGCCAACCTAGTACAAGATTTGGCTTCATTCTTTCCCATACTGACTACAATATCTACCTCTGACTTTAGCAAGTCTTTCAGTTTATTATCTTTCCTAGTAGTTAATGTGTGGGTAGTTAAGGTGAATAAATTGGCTAGATTACTTATTGATCATGCAGATGATGCAAATTAAATAGGTACCGTTATAATGGAACAGATGGCAACAAACCTTTCCCAGGCAAGAGTGAGTTGATTGTTTAGCTAAAAAAAAGCTATTAAAAGTACTACTGTGGATTTATACCTTCCACTTAGCAAATCAGAAAAGAAGGCGTTGGTAGAGTTAAGAATTAGGGGGTTATGGTAAGGCTTATGGGACGATGGGCGTAAGGGGAGACACATTTACAGAAAACCATTGGGTTGATGGGAGAAGGTGATAAAATGAGAAGGGAAGGAATTATATTGATTTGAATTAGAATTGGGTATACTATGCTTAATTATTCCTCATATCTTGTTAGAAAACATCACTGAGGTGTGTAGGTTTTGGCATCATTATGAAATTGTTGAACACATTCTATTACAGTGTGAAGCATGTGTGGTTGAGAAAAACCAAATGTAGGCTTCACTACTATCTTTGGAGTTTACACTCACAACACACTGGAGGAAAGCAGCAGGTTGGGCAGCATCCGTGGAAACGATCAGTCAACGTTGACTGGTCGTTTCCACAGATGCTGCCTGACCTGCTGCTTTCTTCCAGAGTGTTGTGAGTGTTGCTTTGACCCCAGCATCTGCAGAGTATTTTGTATCTTTGGAGGTTGATAGCTTATGTTATCAAGTTATGGAAGTGACTTTATTTTAATTCACAGTATTGTTTTTCATTACTTACAATCTATATGGCTTTTTAGCGTGATTTAGTTTTCACTTGAAAAAGAACTAGTAAGGGTCTTATTTCCCAATTCTCTACTCCACACTCTAGTCCAGTTGGTGGTAATAATACACCTTTAGGTTGGACTACTAACTGCCATTAGAAGTCAGAAGAAGAAGCCTTTCCTAATGGTGGAGGTGTTGATCAGCTTTTCTGCTTGAAGAAAGGTTCACGAAAACAATTCCAGGATTGAATGGCTTGTCATATGAGGAGCACTCAATGACTGTGGGCCTGTATTCACTGGAATTCAAAAGAATGAGCGGCGACCTATTGAATGTTGAAGGTCTCAATAGAGTGGATGTGCAGAGGATGTTTCCTTGGTGAGAGAGTCTGAGACCAAAGAACACTGCCACAGAATAGAAGGGTGTCCTTTTAGAAGAGAGATGAGGAGGAATTTCTTTAACCAGAAAGTGGTGAATCTGTGAAATTTGTTGCCACAGGCAGCCGTGGAGGCCAAGTCTTTATGTATATTTAAGGCAGAGGTTGCTGGACTTTTGATTGGTCAGGGCATGAAGGGTTATGGGGAGAAGGCAGGAAATTGGGGCTGAGAGGGAAAATGGATCAGCCATGATGAATCGGCAGAGCAGACTCGATGGGTCAAATTGCCTAACTCTGTGACTATATCTTATGGTCTTACTTACTTCCTTTCCAGACCTTCTTTCCAAATTTGAGACACCTGTCACGTGTCCCTAACTAATTTTGCCAAAGAACGATAATGGAATCAATGAAGATTTTCAAATCAGTGAGAGATTAATGCTCCATTTATGTTATCGATCACATTTGTACATTTACATTAGTTTCTATGTCCTATTTTGCTCTGCTGGATCTGTCAATTTTTATTTAGAGTTACAACATGAACCTTGATTGCTATTTATTCAAATGATACATACAACTGCTGGAGGAACTCAACGCGTTGAGCAGTATTCAAATTAAATTTATTATCACCATACACTACCCTGAGACTCATTTTCTCAGGAAAAGAACTGTCGATGTTTTGGGTCAACACCCTGAATCAGGACGTTTTTAGCTGTCCATAACCAACAAATTGAAGAAATGCAGTAAGTTTTCAGTAGTTTACTTGCATTAAATCCAATGAAAATTTTAGTCAATGAATAACATGTGGGTAGATCTTGCTGTCTGGACAATTTAATTGCTATCAAAATGTATTAAGCATATATCTAAAAGTTATAATACAACAGTATAACAAATTATTAGCTTGTATATTTTTAAGTCAGCAGTTTATAGTTCACTGCACATATTTATATTATTTTCGGACTGCCTCTCAGTCATTGTCGTGACCTTTCCAGATTTACAGGTGACTGGTGTTTCATTGAATTGACTACATTCACTGGTTCCATTACAGTTATTTTTAGAATGTATCATGAATCATTAATGTTCTGTCATACTGGAAATGTTTACCTTTCAATTACTCTTCAATATAAGAATTGTGATTATTTTGGAAATAAAATTTGAAATTTTGATAATATATCAATAACTGTCCAGCCCTTTTCTCCTTAGAATAGTTTGTTTGCAACCTGTGGTTTTGTGCCTATTTGATTTTGATTATGTGGCGCCAGCAGGGAGATCCAGCACTTGAATTACCAGATTCTGAGCCAATTTGATAACATCTTTTACCCTCAGGCTTTCTGAAAAAGTTCACTAAACGTTAATCATTGCAATATGACCCCTTCTCCAGTTTTTCCAGTAACAGCCAATTGCATTATATTTATGTGACCAAGCTGTTTTGCTTTTAGCATTTCTTTAGTATCCATTCTTTGATATTGATGGAATCTAATAAATTCTCCAAAGTATTTAATCTCAAACATTCAATTGATCTGAAATAACTTAAACTTTTTGGCAATGATGATAATATTTTTCCATCATTTTATCAACAAATCTTAATTGCAGATTATAGCTGGTTTGAAAACTGCTGGTTGGGTTAAAACAGTAGTGACTCTGCTATGCACAATATTTCCAAACATCTTTACGATGTACTGGGCAATCACATGACGATATAAGGTCACAAAGGTTATTTATTCATTTTCCTCCCAACTTTCAATCTGAAACATTCACTCTTTCCTCAGACACCTTCTGACCTGCTGGACATTCCAGCATTAACTATTTTAGTTCATATTTTCAGCATTTGCAAGTTTTCAGCTTCCTTCTGATTGACTAGTTCACTTTCCTTGTTGCAGTGCCTGTCTCAATGGCCCACTGCTGATTTATTTTGAGGAGTGACTGGCTGCTGTCTTCTGATTGCAGTAACTGAATTGTTCAGAGGTTCATTAAAATATGAAATCGCACTGCTGTAACCAATGGAGGCTGTCCCTTTCTCTTTGCATTCCACTCCCCTCTTGGCAACAGCAAATAGCTCAGTTTGTTTTCAACCTTTTCCAAGTGGGCTGTTACAATTGTTTTACTGTTTTAATGGCGTAATTTTATAATACATTTCAGGTGATCAAGTTCAATAGTTATAGTGATATACATTTTATACCTTTCAGGACTTGTCTTCTGTCATTTAATCACACACGCACACTCTCCCCCACACAGACAAACACACTCCCACAATGTATGTCACTCACTCACTCACTCCCATGCACACATTCACTCACTCACTCACTCCTGTACACTCACTCACTCACTCACTCTCTTACACACACTCCCACAATCTGTTCTTGAAACACACACCACACATGCACACTCAAGCACACACACACGTGCTCTTCCAGTTTTTCTTTGGACCAAACCCAGACAAAATGATCCTCTCTTTTTATCATCTAAAACTCTGACAAATTTATATAGATGTGTGGTGGAGAGTATATTGACTGGCTGCATCTCAGCCGGGTATGGAAACACCAATGTCCTTGAATAGAAAATCCTACAAAAAATAGTGGATATGGCCCAATCCATCACAGGTAAAGCTCTCCCCACCATTGAATATATCTATGTGGAGTATTGTCACAGGAAAGCATCAATTATCATCAGGGACCCCCCCCCCCCACCAACACTCAGATTATGTCTCTTCTCACTCCTGCTATCAAGAGGAAGGTACAGGAACCTCAGGGCTCAAACTACCAGGTTCAGGAACAGTTATTACCCCTCAACCATCAGGCTCCTGAGCCAGAGGGGACAACCACTCAACTTCACTTGCCCCATCATTGAACTGTTCCCACAACCTATGGACTCACTTTCAAGGAGCCTTCATCTCATCTTCTTGATATTTATTGCTTACTTGTTATTATTTTTTTCCTTTCTTTTTGTATTTGCACAGTTTGTTGTCCTTAGCACACTGGTTGTTCAGACTGACAGTGCAGTCTTTCATTGATTCTATTCTGTTTTTTTGGATTTATTGACTATGCCTGCGAGGTAATGAATCTCAGTGTTGTATATGGTGACATTTATGTACTTTGATAAGAAACTTCGAACTTTGAAATATTGTGCCACTGGGTCTTTTGATAAACAAACACCCAAGGTGCCCAGGCTTGTTGGCTTCCATCTCCAGCCATTCTCTTTCCTCTAGCCCACAGCTTGCACTCAAAGACTACTGGATTTCGGTTCCTTTAAATTCTGATGTGAAAGGGAACCATATATTTTCAAGCATTCCTGGAATATATCACGAGCTGCACATTGCTGGCTTAGTCTTTCACCCCCTTGAATGAAGGTATGGGCATCCTTCCTTCCTGTAGGTTTTGCTATATCAGGCTGAAAAGAAAATCTGTATCTAATAGAACGTTTTTGTGACCAATGTACGTTTGACTTGAAGGAATGGAGTAAACAACATGGTCAATCTTGAACCAACATTGATCTCTGGGTAAGGTGCTGGACAGGGTGTTGGAAGAATGAGTGATATAATATAAAATTACTTTTGGTGATTCTCCAGTGAGAACTTGCAGGAAATGCCAAGAAGATGTTCTGCAGTAGCGCCCAGCATCTGACAGTTGTCACGTGTAGGACAGCCAAACAAGTCCTGTCCATGAAAGAAAAATGAAGACAAAATAAAGAAAAAAATGAAGACAAGCAGCCAAGTTAGCTGTCAGTAATATAAAATATTCAAAACAAAATAACTCAGAAGGCACACTCATGTTGAAAGATTTTAAAACCATAAAAAAGACACCAGAATACAAGCAAGAGAAAAACAATCGAGCTTGAAACATCAAAAGTATTTAAATTCAATTTATTAGTGATTTTTAAAAGACTTTTTTGGCAATATTTGATCTTTTCAAAACAAATAACCCATTTGAAAGTCTTTCTGAATTACCAATCACTAACCTGAGGTGTTCCCGTCCATTCAACTCACTGAGATAATATCACTTGAGAGAAATTCAGTGAGAGGCACGTAGGCAGTTCATGTCTGCATGCACGTGTGTGAAAATGCCAAGGTTGGAGTCATTTATTCAGGCTAGTGACAGAGAATGTTGATGGCTTCATCTTCATCTTGCAAAACACCGTTTATTGTTAACCATGAATTTTATTTGCTTTCAGTGTAGCCTTTACCAATTATTTAGGTATAAGTAGGAGTGTAATTTCATGGCAGAGGCTGATGTATGACTAAGTAACAAATTTCAAACATTGCTATGTGAATTCAGCAGTGCAACCATTAACTCTTTGAACTGGACTCCAATCTTACATTTTAAGCAACTTTCAATTTCAGCAGCTTAGGAAGTTAAAACAAAAAGTTGTAAATCTAATATATCAGTTGAATCTGTGCTATTAAATGTTATTTAACACAGATGTGGAATAAAGTTTGCTCAAAAAATTCCTCTAATGCTTCTCCCTGTAAGTGTGTTACCCACCTGCATGGTAAGTTTTTTGACCCTGAATGGCCACGATATGGGAGCTGCCTATGGTTCTGTTCTAGGTGTTCCCTGTCTACTTATTGCCCTCATGCCATTGGCGCTCATTGGCATGTGGTGATATTATCTGGAAAATGCAAGAGAACTCACTATATCCTTCTGTTATTTTAGTACAGTGACCTAATCCTAACAGAACTTTAGAAAGTGCCATTCAATATGTGGTCACATGTATTTTGGAGAATCAAAGAACACAAACTGAGTGGTATATAAAGATGCAGTCTGGAGATGGAATTTGAAGTTTGTACAAACAGAACACAATGTTCCATCTTAGACATATTATGGTGAAGATCTGCAGCTTGATTTACTGAGAGCAGGTTGGGAGCACAGTGAAATCGGGAAGGGATACATTTCCCCAGCAGTGGCAGAAGGAATTGGTGAAGATTCCTCAGTGGGATAGGATTAGAATTGTGCCAGCTTCATGTTTGTAAATGGAACTTCAGCAATCAATTTTCCCTATTCAGAAGGTTTACGACTTATACAGCTCCACCCTAATTTTGGGATACAGTGAGTGATAGATGCTACTCTTTTTGTCTTTTCATTGTTTGGAACCACTGCCAGAGCACCATCTTCTCAGGATAACTCTGTGATAAGCTAGAGAGAACATGGTCCTTTAATCCTAGACCAATGAGTCCTGGTATTGAACTCGAGATTAGATTAATTTCCAAGGGTATATTTTCAGCTGAAGAATGATGAAAGAAAGAATTTTTACATAAATATATATTTGATTGTTTCATTACTTTTTAAAGTAATTTAGTTAAGTCTTTTAAAATATTTAACATTCTCTTCCACTGTTTTTCAAAGAAATCTTCAGGGTAGTTAAGAAAGCTTAAGTGGTATTAGCTTTCATAAGTCGAGAGATTGAGTTTTAGAGTCGTGAGGTAATGATTCAGCTCTATAAAACTCTGGTTAGACCACACTTGGAGTACTGTGTCCAGTTCTGGTCGCCTCACTATAGGAAGGACGTGGAAGCATTGGAAAGGGTACAGAGGAGATTTACCAGGATGCTGTCTGGTTTAGAGAGTATGCATTATAATCAGAGATTAAGGGAGCTAGGGCTTTACTCTTTGGAGAGAAGAGGGATGAGTGGAGACATGATAGAGGAATACAAGATTTTAAGAGGAATAGATAGAGTGGACAGCCAGCACCCCTTCCCCAGGGCACCACTGCTAAATACAAGAGAACATGGCTTTAAGGTAAGGGGTGGGAAGTTCAAGGGGGATATTACAGGAAGGTTTTTTACTCAGAGAGTGGTTGGTGCGTGGAATGCACTGCCTGAGTCAGTGGTGGAGGCAGAAATTTAAGAGACTACTAGACAGGTATATGGAGGAATTTCAGGTGGGGTGTTATATGGAAGGCAGGGTTTAAGGGTCGGCACAACATTGTGGGCTGAAGGGCCTGTACTGTGCTGTACTATTCTATGTTCTACCTGAAACAGCTCTCATGTTAGCTGAGTTAAAGGTAATCAAAGAGTTCTGGAGGAGGCACCCCAGCAGTACACCACCTGAATTCTAGTTACTACCAAAGGCATGTTGTGCCTTGCTGTCTGACTCTTGGTCAATGGATTGTGTCTTCCAAAGTAGCCATGGACAGGGAAGGACCGAAGCCTGAGATACTGGGTGGTGGGCTAGGTTTAGCCTTGTTATAGCCTGTTGTTATATCCTGTTGTTTTCAATGAAGTGTTTGTTTTAATGGTGTGACTAGATAAGGCGTTTACCTACAAATTTGTGTATGTCTATATGGATTTAGTAAGGCATTACTAAGTGGAGGCTAATCCAGAAGATTAAGGTGCATGGGATCTGTGGTGAATTGGCTGTTTGGATTCAGAACTGGCTTGCGCATAGAAGACAGGGTAGTGGTTGAAAGGAATTATTCGAGCTGCAGGTCCATAATTAGTGGAGTTCCATTAGGATCTCTGCTGGAACCTCTGCTGTTTGTGAAGTTTATAAATGACCTGGATGAAAAGGTAGATGGGTGGGTTGGTAAATCTGCAGATGATACCAAGTTTGGTAGAGTTTGTGGATAGTGTAGAAGACCGGAAAAGTATGCAGCATGGGATAGATAAGCTGTAGATATGGGCTGAAAAATGGCAGATGGAGTTTAATGTAGATAAATGAGAGGTGTTGCACTACGGCAGGGCAAATGCAAGGAGACAGTACACTGTTAAGGGCAAGATCAGAGATCTGAGCAAAGAGATCTTGGGTTCCGAGTTTTTAGCTCCTTGAAATTGGCTGCTCAGATTAATATGGTGGTTAAGAAGGCTTATAGAATGATTGCTTTTATTAGTCGAGGCATTGAGTTCAAAAGTCAAGAGATTATGTTGCAAACACTTCCTCTTTCTTGAACTCTAAACACCCTAATATATTTATACACACAGCACCGATCTCCTGGTCCTCCATATCCTTATCCTTGGTAAATACTAATGCAAAGTACCCATAAAGTACCTCACCCACATTCTCTGCATCCAAGAAAATATTCCCCCATTTTCCTCGAGTGTTCCCTCCTTCTCCCTAGTTAGCCTCTTACACTTGATGTATTTACAGAATGTCTTGGAATTCACCTTAATCCTACTTGGCAAGGACTTTTCATGGTCCCTCCTGGCTTTCTTAATTCCTTTCTTTAGTTCTTTGCTGTCTTGTTTATATTCATTTTGTGCATCATTTGATCCTAACTTCCGAAGCTTTATATACTTTTCCTTTTTCTTCTTGACCAAATTCATCACCTATCTGGACATCCAAGGTTCTCTTATCTTTCCATCCCTGTCCTTCCTTCTAACAGGAACGTACCTTTCTTGTACTCTGTCCTGGATCTTTAAACACTCTCTGATGTGGACTTGCCAGAGAAAAGGTGCTCCCAATTAACACTACTTCATTCCTGCTTAATGCACTTGTAATTTCCCTTGCTCCAACTGTAACACTCTCCCACCAGGACCATATCTATCCTTATCTATAGCTATCCTGAAAGTTAAGGATTTGAGGTCACTGTCCCTAACTGTTCACCCCCTGAAAGGTCAGTCTCCTGGCCAGGCTCGTTACACAACACAGATCTAATATGGACCCTCCTCTTGTTGAACAGTCTGATATTGATTTAAGAAACCCCCCTGGATGCTGTTAATAAATTCTGCCCCATCTAAACCCCTTACATTAAGAAGATCCCAGTTTATATGAGGGAAGTTGAAATCCCTAAGACAACAACCCTATTATTTTTACACATTTCCTTAATCTGATCACATATCTGCTCCTCGATGTGCCGGTGGCTATTCGAGGGTCTGTAGTACAATCCCATCAGTGTGATTGCGCCCTTCCTATTCCTGAGTTCCACCCAAGTGGGCTCAGTGTCTGACCCCTCCATCCTGTCTCCTCTGAGTGTAGCTGTGATATTGTCCCTGATCAGTGGTGCAAGTCCCTCCCTAATTTTACCACCTCCTCGCTCTTTTCTAAAACTTTGGAAACCTAGTACATTAATCACCCATTCCTGCCCCTTCCTCAACCAAGTTTTAGTAATGGCTACAACATCGTAGTTCCATGTACTGATCCATGCTGTAAGTATTATAGAGACATTATGTAAGAAAATAGCATACCCCTGCTTCATCACTTAATGTCAGGTTTAACAACATCGAATATGGTAAGAAATACCTTCAGGCTCCTGTCGATTAGATACAGTCGGCCACTTTGTGTCATTACAACATTATCTCAAACCTTAAACGATCAAAGGATACTTTAGGTGTGAGTCCTCTGTGCAGAGGCATATGAGGATCCTGCAGAAAAGATAAATGTCAAAAACAATTGATCATGTCCCTTCTCTTCCATTGGTTACACAATGAATGTCTGTATATTGGAGAAGGTGCTTTATCGTCCATCAAAAAATGTAAAAGCGCATGACTTTGAGCAATCAAGTAAACTGAACAGGCCTTGTCCTCCTGAAGGTGAAAAGTTGATCAAATTAAATGTTTCTATTTGACTTGGGAACAACATCTGAATGATTCTAATTCTCCACCAGTGTATTTTCTCTGCCATTAAAGGAAAAAAAGAATGAAGAACACAAGGAAGTGAGACCACACATTTCTCTGTTAATCACAACTGAGAAGAAAGCTAGGAGGGAGAGAGGGGTGAATTAGTGGCAGTCTGATACCTCTCGCATCCCAGTTGCCTGATAATAACGAATTATCAACTTCCTGCAGTTGTTTCCACATTGTTCCACACAACAGTAAGGAATAGCTGTAAGTTTTGCATGGAGTCAAAATGTACAGCAGATGTTGGAAGATGGAGCAATAGTAAAATCTCTGGAGGAACTCTGCAGGGTCTTGACCTTCAACCTCAGTAATTCCTTTTCCCACTTGAACCATTGAGTTTCATGGCTACATTGTTTATTTTCCCCAAATTCTCCATGCTTCCTGTGCTTTTGCGGGAACATGTAGATAATAGTTCAGTTTTAATCTTGGTAAATCAGTTCACAAGAGAAAGCAATGATCGAAGGAATTGTTTTGGTGAGTCTGTGTTCGAATGCACTTCCAAGTTCCAACTCTGCTCAGCAGGACACTGTTTTTGATACTGTATCCGGGGGCCATTAATATAAAGTAGAGTTTTCTGATGTTTTTATGCCATGGACCCTTATCGTTAATTGAGGAGTCTATGGACCCCAAGTTTGGAACCTCTGATATAAAGTAGGATCAGTAAAATGCAGCAAAAAAATCTTTGACACACTGACAAACCTTTTATTCTCTGTCATTCATTGTGGGGAGAATAGAGGGTTCAGCCTGAGGCATACGTGGGCTGATGTTGCAGGGCAGTATGAGGCTATCTTCTTCACTTGTCATTGATCAAATGAGTCCATTAATAATGTTCCTGTAGATGTTAGGAACCAGGTACACATCAGCATGTACTGTTCTTGCTCACACATCATCTGAATATTGATGGACCAGGTCCCATCAAGGTTTATGAATCATAGTCATAGTCATAGCCATAGAAAACTACAGTACAGAAACAGGCCCTTCAGCCCATCTAGTCTATGCCAAACTACTACTCTGCCCAGTCCCATCGACCTGCACCTAGACCATAGACCTCCATACCCCTCCCATCCATGTACCTATCCAAATTTCTCTGTACTTCAGGAAATCCAGTCAGAAAAATAAGTCTGTACACGCCAACTCTGACTGGTATTATGGGAAATAAGGGCACAATCTCCATTTGTTCATGAACAGAAATCAGGGCAATCCTAGATATGCCTCTGCAGTATCCTATAAGTATTCAGAACCAATAAAGTTCAGAGTAGTGATCATTCTTACAGCTATTGTTGATGCCATTGTGGAACAAGTCTTCCCCTAGAAGCTGCAGTTTTGTTCCGTTACTTGACAAGACAACATCAGCAAGGAGAAGTACTTCATGAATCATACAAGTCAGCCTTCTGCTGGTACAAATATATAATGCCTCTTGTGACTCTAACACTGCTCTCTCTACTACCTACTGCAGAAGACAAAGTTTTCTCAAACAGGGACATTTTCAGTTGTTTCCACAACATCCCAAGTTTACTTTCTTTTGATCTGGAATGTCATGCTTTTTTCTGATGCTTACAGTAGTTGCTTTCATCCTGTGAACTTCTGTTATTGCTTTGTGTTTGAGCGCATTAAGTAAAAACGTGAAACTAAGGAATGAAGACATAATTCATGTTGATCCACACAAGGAAGAGAATTTTGTGTCTTTGCTGAGTTGGCTATTCACATATTTCATATAAGTTTTAAAATATTTTCTTCCATTTGAATGTTTTAATTTTTCCAAATTAGTTTAATTTTTTTGCTTTCACCCTCTTAATTTTAATAATTATTAATACTTAGTATTTTTTTGTTTCTAGATTTTCATTGAATTGTTTCCTCCTTTTTCCTTTTTCATAGTATAGTTGTGGTTGTAATTCCTGCATTGTGCCACATTTCATTCTTTTCATGTTTCATTTTTGTTACTGCTTTCTCACTATTGAGCCTGTCAGCCTCTTTACCTTCCTGTTGTATCAATATCTACTGATGTCTTTCCAGTAAATGATCCTTGTAAAGCCTGCTTAGAACTAAATGTATTGAATACACTAAGGATAGAAAAGTATATAACTATTTAACACCATTGCAGTAAATTGTTTAACTCTTGCACTCTGTATATTACATCAAATGGTGCAACATGGTAACATTAATTTGGAAACACCTTCGTAGACCTGGTAAGCTTTGGGGCAATTAAGATCATTTAAAATTGGCTTTTTAATTGTAGCCTCTGATTATGCTTATAGATATTAAAACCAAATGTGGAATGTTGGAAGAAGCCATCTAACTTAGAATGTAACATCAACTCAGCCAAAAAATAATTGTTCTATAGAACTCAAAGTTATAAGTTTGATGCCTGTTAAGGATTATTCTGGACATATGAAATTATGGATAGCAGATATTAGTTACAGTGAGAAACTGCCTTCAGGAAATAAAACATATTCACAATTTAAATTCAGCTGATACTTTAAGGCTATTGAAAGCAATAATTAGGTGTAGGACATTCCGATTTCATTCCTTTGAAACTGTGCAGGGGTAGAAAATAGAGGAATGTTTCTGTTAATAGGTGGTCATTGAAAACTTCAGGCTAAAACAAGGGAAGGTGTGAGGTAGGCATCTCCTGTGTTAACATACTGTTAAACTCAAGAAATTCTGCAGATGTTGGAAATTCAATGTAACACACACAAAATGCTGGAGGAACTCAGCAGGTCAGGCAGAAACATTGTCTCTTTATTCCTTTCCGCAGATGTTGCCTGACATGCTAATTTTTTCCAGTATTTTGTGTGTGTTACTACATTATGTTAAAGGTGTATTCTGTGTCATTAAACATACAGTTCAGGACAGGTCTGTTTTGTCACTTTATGTTCTGGCTAGTTGTATATTCAGGGAATCATCCCTGAACATTGTAACAAAAGAGGTATACCTTGGGTGTCTGCATTTTGTGCTCAGAAGGTTTCAGACCAGCCACCAGTATTTTAGTACTCGGAGGAATAAACTATACTGGTAAATTGGTTTATCATTGCCATATGTACTGAGGTACTGTGAAAAACCTGTCTTGCATGTTGCTGAAAAAGATGAATTCATTAGAACAGTTCACTGAGGTAGTACAAGGCAAAGCAAAAACAAAGTGCAGAATAAAGTACTTTTGCTAGTTGAGATGTGTAACCATTATAAATATGTAACTCTGCAATTACCTGTTTATATTTGAAATATTAAAGTTAAGTAGGTGATTGTAGCCATTGAAACTGTGCTTATTCATTGGCTTCGTTGAAAAAGTAGAAATCATTGTGTAAGAGGAGAATTAGATTTTCTCCAGAAGATCTGTTGTATTGAATAAGGTCTTTTCTATCAGCAAGTTACAGCTTCCACGAGACTCAGTTTAGTCAGTCACAACAATGACCTTTAAGATCACAGAATATTCAGTTGTGATTTTATTGAGATAGAAGATGTGCTTGGATTCTAAATCAGATTTACCAGCACACAATTTTGAATTTTCCCTTAAGTGAATGTAATTTTATGAATCTCCGCTTGATAGAGGAGAGAATCGTATACTTTGATATCAAGGTTGCTTCTTAATTGTGATGTGCTAATTGCTCTGATTATAATAACTCAATGACTTCAACTTCTTTATACACACACACACACACACCCTCCCCTCCCCCCCCCCCCCAACCGGATTAAGCTAGTGCGGGCCCTGTAGCATATGTTATAAAGGGGCTCTAAATTTTAAAAATGCACATAAGTATTAAAACATAAATTATTTACTTGCATAGTAAAGTAATTCAATTTTTTCATTTGCTATACAGCCAGATAATGTAACAAATGTCTGACACATTAGGTGGAGAAGGGGAGGAGAAGATGGCGGCACAATGCAGCATGTGTGGCCGCTCCGAAGTGATATCGTATTTCTAAGTAGGTACCGTGCACAATCCTGATTTGATGGAGACAGACGTGAGAAGCACGGAGGAACATCTGGAGAAACTTCTGAAATGCCCGCTTCACTGCCGCTGCTACTGTGCGATCGAGAACCTCCGGAGGGGAAGGCCCCGAATCCTCGGCTTTGCCTATTGCCTGTTGCCAGGGCCGGGGTCGAAGCGCTCGGCGGAGATGGTGCTTGGTGCTTGGTGTCGGAGGGCTGGTCGGAGGCTCAAAGTTTTCGGATGGTCTCAAGAGTCGGCTGTGGTTGGGTGCTTCCAGGGTGCTGCATCGGCAAGTTTGCGGCGCTGGAGGTTCATGGCAGGGAGAGTTTTTCTTCCTTCTACCATCTGTGTGAGATGATGGGACATTCGAGAGACTTTGAGACTTTTTTTTACCGTGCCCATGGTCTGTTCTTTGTCAAATTACGGTATTGCTTTGCACTGTTGTAACTATATGTTATAATTATGTGGTTTTTGTCAGTTTTTTTAGTCTTGGTTTGTCTTGTGTTTCTGTGATATCATTCTGGAGGAACATTGTATCATTTCTTGATACATGCATTACTAGATGACAATAAAAGAGGACTGCGTGTCCTCATAATCTACTCTACTATACACTTCAGTATTAGTATTACTTACATGTAGGTATCAATTTCAAATGTCAAAAATAACAAAACTACAATTTACGGTTTTCTAGATTTAGCATGAGCAAATTTGTTAATGATACTGGAAATGTCTATTTCACGCTGAAGTTCATATTCAGTGCTCATTAGAGTGAGATTGTTCAATTTTTTTTGACCCATGGTGCTCCTTAGTTCATTTTTAATCCTTTTCAGTTTTGAAAATGAGCGTTCTTCACTGCAATTGGTAACCATGAGTGACAAATAGATGTGCAAGGCATTTTCTACATTTGGTAAACAGGACTCCAAAGAATTGTCAGTTATCAGCTATTGTCAGTACAACTGTAACTCTACAAGGTCTTGTTTGGCGCCAATATGAGAAGCAAGATCAGTTTTCAACAGTTCAGTAAACTGCACAATTCTTCATCAAGACCTTCTTCCAGATCTTCCGGATATGATTTAATAAGATTTGATGGCCTCTTTACGATCTCTTCAGGTGTAAACGACTGTAACTGATGAAGGAATCCAGAAACACCATTCACCTTTAGATAAGCTTTCTGCCTTTTTGACAGGGCAGAAAGCAAGCTGTCAATAATGGCAAGAAATGCTCGGCTTTTAAACTTCTGAGAAGGCGTTTGAGATTCAACAAGCAGATCAAGAGTGCTGGAACCACTGAAATCATCATACGCACAATTTTGCTTGTGTTTTCTTTGAGTTTGCTGTTGATAATCTTCACACTTAGTCAGATCCTTGGCTTTTTGCTCAATGTCTGAAAAAGCAGACCACATAGCTTGAATATATCCGTGCAAAGATTCATAGAGTGCACAAGCTGTGTTCAAGTCTTGACCAAAAGATTGCAAAGTGCACTGGTCATTTCAAAACACTGTAATACTTGATCCCACAATATGACCATTATTCCTGTTTCCAATTTCATCATGGTTGAAAGTAGTCCACAAGCCTGTTGTCGACACTCTGCCTTCTGATCATTGTTATTTGAAATGTCATCCAAGACTTGTTTTATTGCAGAAAAGCGGCCACTCCAGTGATGAATGTCTTTTATCTGTCAAGTAGGGTGCCGTGCACAATCCTGATTTGATGGAGGCAGACGTGAGAGCACGGAGGAACATCTGGTGAAACTTCTGAAATGCCTTCTTCGCTGCTGCTGCTACTGTGTGATTCAGAATCTCCGGAGGAGAAGGCCCTGAGCCCTCGGCTTTGCTTGTTGCTCGGTGGCCAGAGCGGGGTTGAAGCGCTCAGCAGAGATGGTGCTCGGTTCTCGGTGTCAGAGGGCTGATTGGAGGCTCAAAGTTTTCGGACGGACCCAGAGTTGGCTGTGGTTGGATGCTTCCAGAGTGCTGCATCAACAAGTTTGTGGCGCTGGAGGTTCGTGGCAGGGAGAGTTTCTCCCTTCTACCATCTGTGTGAGATGATGGGCTATCGGGACTTTGAGACTTTTTCTTTACCGTGCCCATGGTCTGCTCTTTATCAAATTACGGTATTGCTTTGCACTGTTGTAACTATATGTTATAATTACATGGCTTTTGTCAGTTTTAGTCTTGGTCTGTCCTGTGTCTCTGTAATATCATACTGGAGGAACATTGCATTATTTCTCAATGCATGCATTTCTAAGTGACAATAAATGAGGACTGAGTGTCCTCATAATCTAATCTGTCTAATCTAAAAGTACTTTTGTTGCATCTGCATGAGCTGACCACCTGGTATCTGACATTCTTTTCACAATGGGCAAATGAGCACCACCATCAGATAATGCGGCAGAAAGGAGATCCCACTGATAAGTAGAAGCAGAAAAAAATGTGTACAGGCTTTCTACAAATTGAAAGAAAATTAATGCTTCTTGACAACATTCGGCAGCACATTTTTCAACCAAATTTAGTGAATGTGTAAGGCAGTTTCACACAGTTTAGTGAATGTGTAAGGCATTCACAATTTAGTGAATGTGTTAGGCAGTCTTTTCTATCAATGTCATTTTCCTTTAAGAAGTCAAGTAAACTTTGAGCGAGCTGTTCAGCACTATGACCTTCCATATCCAAAACTTCACAAATCTTTCAACTGGTCCAGATGGCAAAACACAGGGCACAGTCAAAGTCAGCAGCCTAACAGCGCACGCTGCAGCGGTTTGGGAGCATGGGAAATAGCACAAGGTCACCACGACACAGCAAGGAGCCAACACATGCCTGCACACACATACCATGCAGCATGCAGCTCCCCTGACATGGAAACAACAGCGTTGCCAGATCGTTGTGAGAATACGGTGAGATGCTGATTTCACTAGACTGCAGCTTGCAAGCATTTAGTGCAGGCCCTCAAAAATGTGGGGCCCGTAGCATATGTTACTTTTGCTACTAGGTTAATCTGGCACTGCATGTGCGCGTATACACACACACACACACACACACACACACACTCTCACGCACAAGTTTATCACATAAATTTATGTTATTTTTGTTATTAACTTTGTTGTCATCAACCATCATTTCTTAGTAATAGTCATGATGATAAAGTCTGGAAAGCACACACTATATTTACAAAAATTATTTTATCGTGCAATGTTTTTCACATGATTGCATCTGTTGAATAAATATTGCTAGTTTGCCATTGATAATATCATATTAGGGAAAGCAGTGTTTTCATCTTGAGTAAGCATTTTGGCCAACTGAACTAAAAATATTAAAGTATTTCTAAAAATGTAAGAGGAAGGTAAAAATTATATTGTATGCATCTTTGGATTTGAGAGAATTGCATGCTTTTTAAAAAAATACCTGGTCTACAATTAAAATTTTTCATATTATTATTAAATGATGCAAATGTTTGTGAGAAAGTGACAAAAATCTTAAAGTTTTTCTTAAGAAAATGTAGATGTAGTGAAGAATCATCAGGAATATCAATGTCTCAAATTGAATAAGGAAAACATGGAAGTGGATGATACTTCACCAAACCCATGGTTTGCAATCACCACTTGTGTGATCCCATGCAACATATTTTTATAGCCACGTGAGTATCGGTAATTGATCTTACCATATAAGAGGGGTAAACCCGAATGTGTTTCTGTAGTTCGACTTAAACCTATCCCCCAAGTTTTGGAGGATCTTGCTACCATGCCCCTGCCATCACAATATGAGCAACATACTGTACCTCTGGACAAGCCAGAGGCACCTGCTCTTCCTCCACCTGAGGAACTTTGAACCCGAGCTGACCGGCTTGTCCTAGCTCCGGATAGGCTTACAATGTTGGTTTTAGTGAACTCTGGGTGTGTGGAGGGCTGCCTGTGTGGGGTAATGTAATTGGTGGAAACGTACAGAATTCACAGCACCGATATTGAGTTGGGGTTCACTTTAAGAGGAGGGTCTGATGTGATTAAGTAATTACGTAAAGGACTTTTAGCATACTTTGTGTTCAGGTTTTGGTGTTCAATAAAATCTGTTACAGTTTTTTCTGAAACATGAAATGCCTCGCTTCATTTTATTTGCAAAAACCTACAACCATAACCAGTAAACACCACCACATATTATACTTCAACTGAAGTTCATTGAAACAGACACAAGGATGAAAAATGCAATTCGAAACCAATACTCTTGAATTATAGAGGCCAAAGGCAAATGTCAATGTATGTATTTGGGCAATTGCAAAAAGATAATGGAGAATGCTGCAAAATCATATTCTGGCTTTGGCATTAAAACTGCATTCCATTAAGGATCTGGGTGCTGATGTCATGACCAGCGTTTACTGCCCTTGCACTTAGTTGGTTGCTAGGCTGTTTCCATGAGGCATGTAAGAGTCTATTACTGGTGGATCTCAAGTTACAAATAGATCAACTAATATAAGGATCGCTCATTTTCTCTCTTGGAGTGAACCAGATAGACTGAACAGATATCTAGCAGTTATGATGACAACAAAGACTAGAACTTATTGTTGTTCCCAGATTATTATTTTAGTTTAAATTCCACAGCCACCATTACCTCTGGGTTGTTAGTCAAAACTTCTGGATTACTAGTCTGATAATTTAATCATTGCCCCACACTATTGATTCCAGAGAATTCCAAACTGAGTGAGCAGTAGTGGAAGATGAGATACTACAATAATTGATTCCCATCAACAAAACTAATTGTTTGTTTGAAAATACACGCTATGAGATGAGACTTTATTGATTGAATTTAAAAATCTGAAATGGCTTAGTCTAATTGCAACAAAACTTACGATAGATTCCATTGTACATGAATTATGCCCTTTCATTGCCTTTCCTCTATTGAATGGAATTCAATGATAAAATATTCTTACCTTCCAATACTAATTATTTCTTTGGGAATAGTTGTACATTAATTGATTGATAGTTTTTACATATCCCACAATCCAGGCTGTGCCATTTTCTTGCAGCTATCATTGGGCAGGAGGTACCGAAGCCTAACGTCCCACACCACCAGAACAGCCACTTTCCTTCAATCATTTGGTTCTTTACCCAAACCTAATCACTACCTCAGCATAGCAATACCTTGCAGTACAATGGACTTGGTTTAACTTTTGTTCTAATTGTGCTTTTTTCTTATAAGAATACTGCATGATCTATTTTCTCTTGTGAATGTTATGTATCTGATGCCACGGGCCGATGGTGCAGCTGCAAGTAGATATTTTCACTGCACCCATGCATACATGTTCTTGTGCCTATGACAATAAATATGGTGTACAGCTCATTCTAAGGATGGTCCAGTGATGTTGGCTTTTTCTTTCCACGGGTTTCATGCACGGTGCGCACGTCAGTCCTATTATGTTGAAAGTCACTTTCTTACAAAACATCCACCACTGCTGCTATATTCATGCATGGCTTTCACTGTCCTGATGGCGATGGCTGTGATCTGAACTTGTCAAATAATGACATTTAAGAATACCGCTGTATGGTAATTACCAGTGTTTTAAATTCCTCTAATCAGTATTCAAAATAGATGCTGGGAAGGAAAATATATGTCAAAAACTCCAGCTACTTTTTTGATTTTTAGAGCAATTGAATATGCTTAAATATTTTTAATATTTGTTATTGAGGAGGAATATTGGAATGTGCATTTTTTTATTGCAGAACCGGTTTAAATCTGGAAGAACTGAAATCATCATTATTACACTTTGAACTAAATCAAGCCATTATCAAATAGAGGTTAGACATTAATCAAACCGTTAACCAAACGGCAGGAGGAGAGAGAGCAGCACACCACGCGTGTGCAGCCCTCCGGTGAAAATGATATCGTATCCATTAAATAGGGGCCGTGGACAATTCTGATTTGATGGAGAGGGACGTGAAAGCACAGAGGAACATCTGGAGAAATTTCTGAAACGCTCGTTGGCTGCTGTCGTTACTGTGTGGTTGGGAATCTTTTGGAGGTAGGCCTCAAAATCCCCAGCTTTGCCTGCTGTTGGCGACCGAGATCGAGGTCGAATCGTTCGGACGCAGGTGGCGCTCAGTGCTCGGTGTCAGACAGCTGATCAGAGCTCGAAGTTTTCGGATGACTCAGAGTCGGACTGTGGTCGGCATGGCAGGGAGAGTTCTTCCTTCTCCCGTCTGCGTGAGATGTGGGACATTTGAAAGACTTTGAACTTTTACTGTGCTCATGGACTCATCAAGTTATGGTATTGTTGCACTGATGTAACTGTATGTTATAATTATGTGGTTTTGTCAGTTTTTTCAGTCTTGGTCTGTCCTGTGTTTTGTGATATCACACCAGAGGAAATATTGTATCATTTCTTAATGCATGCATTACTAAACGACAATAAGAGAGGACTGCGTGTCTTCATAATCATCATAATCCTTGACCACGATGGAACGCACTCTGCCTCTGTAACAGTTTACAGTAGTGCAATATTTTGTTAGCAGATTACAAAATGCTGCTGCTACTGATATTGTGCATTTCAGGCATGCAATGGAGGATGTGACTCTAACCTTATGATGTCAGGCATGAATTTGATGTGTTCTTGTCCCATATATCCAAGGAGCATGGTCAAATCCCACCACGACAGTTTGTAAGTGTGTATTTGAAGAAATATATACTTCTCTATTTGTCATCCTTCTTTCTCCTGAGTACACAGGGTTAACATTGGTCTGTGATTCCACAGACAGTGTTCCCGTAGTATTTTGCCAAAGTAGCTCATTTCCTCCTTTGAGGGACATGAGTAAACCAGGTGGGTTGTGCATAACTAATGACTGGGTCTCAGCCCGAAACATGGACATCAGTTCTGATGAAGGGTCTTGGTCTGATACTTTAACTGTTCATTTCCCTCCATAACTGCTGCCTGTCTTGCTTTGTATCCCTAACATTTTGTGTGTGTTGCTCAAGGTTTTTAGCATCTGCAGAATCTTCTTGTCAAAGTCAGTTTATCCTGTGTAACTGCAATGACTGATTGATGGAATACCGTTTCCAAATTGACAATGTGCTTTTACCTTAATTTCTAATTAGACAGGGACTTCTAACAAAGGGCACAGGCACTTGGAATTTGAAAGGTCATTGAGTTAGAAGTCCATAAGATGTAGGAACAGAATTAGGCTATTTGGCCCATCGAGTCTGCTCTGCCATTCAATCATTGCTGACCCTTTTTTCCCCTCCTCTGCCCCACTCCTTGGCCTTCTCCCTGTAACTTTTGATGCTGTGGCCAAGCAAGAACCTAACAATCTTAACCTTAAATACACCCAACGACCTCAGCTGCCTGTGGTAACAAATGCCATAAAATCACCAATCTCTGGCGAAAGAAATTTCTCCGCATCTCTGTATAAATTGGACACCCCTCTATTCTGAGGCTGTGCCCTCTTTTCCTAGACTCTCCCACCATGGAAAACATTCTTTCCACATCTACTCTGTTTAGACCTTTCACCATTTAAGAGGTTTCAATGAGATCCCCCCTCATCCTTCTGAATTCCAATGAGTACAGACCCAGAGCCATCAAATTTTCCTTGTATGATAACCCTTTCATTCCTGGAATCATCCTTGTGAACCTCCTCTGGACCCTCTCCAGCACATCTTTTCTAAGATGAGGGGCCCAAAACTATTCACAATACTCAGTGAGGTCTCAAAAGTTCCTTATAAAGCCTCAGCATCACATCCTTGCTCTTATATTCTAGACCTCTTGAAATGAATGCTAACATGGCATTTACCTTCCTCATCATCGACTCAGCCTGAAAGTTAACCTTCAGGGTGTTCTGCACAAGGACTCCCGAGTCCCTCTGCATCTCAGATCCTTGGATCTTCTCCCTGATGAGAAAATAGTCCACACCTTTATTTCTACTGCCAAAGTCCATGACCATGCATTTTCCAATTGTATTTCATTTGCCATTTTATTGCCCATTCTCCTAATCTAAGTCCTTCTGCAGCCTACCTGTTTTTTCAACACTACCTGCCCCTCCACCAGTCTTACATAGCACGATCCAGCACTATCCAGTCCTGTTTAGCAGAGCACTAACATTCTTTGATGGAAATTGAATTTCCCTGAAGCTCACAGTATATAGTTCTGAAGCACATATAAATCAGATAATAATAATATCAAAACTTCAGGGATCTAACAAAAATTCAAGCAAGGAAGTATATGTTTTATGGTTTGTTCTTAGAAAGTTTCATTTACTCTATTTTTACTTTCTTTTTCTAACAGAAAATTAATATATATTAATGGACCTGCCAAGGCTTTAATGGTTATACAGATTGGAGAATAGAAGGGCAGGAGATAAATAGCCCTTGAGAATGGAAGGAGAGCAGACGGAAAGATAACGAAATGCTGGTGAAATTGTTGGACAGAGTATAAGTGAATTGGGGCATTTAAATAACACAGATTTTGTATTAACTGTGAACATGAAGCTACAAGGTTTGGGATGTGAAATGAAAAATGTTGGAAATGAGGCCGATTTAAGAAGGTACCAAGACATTGAAGTAAGGCAAAGGCCTCCTTGTGGTTGAAGCTGGAAGCAGAAATTCTCCAGGAGTGGAAGAGTTGCTACAGTGAGTGTTATTCAATGATAAGACATTGAAGTAGAATTAGGCCATTCATCGCATTGATCCTGCTCCACCATTCAATCATGATTCATTTACTACCCCCCTCAGCCCCATCCTCCTGCCTTCTCCCCACAACTTTTGACACCCTTATTAATCAAGGACCTGTCAACCGCCACTTTAAATATACCCAATAACTTGGCCTCCACAGCTGTTCGTGGCAATGAATGAGTTCTCAGAGCTGAATCTGAAAATTGAAGCTTGGGAACTCACTCCTGTTCTGAAGTCTTTATTTGAGTTGGCTGAAGACAGCTGAACACACTTGGGTTCTTTGACTTTATTTGTCTATGAATTTGGATTATTAAGGAATAAAGATGGCAAAATGCAGTATATTCAAAAGAGTTGTGAGTTCAGAAGATAAAGAAAGGAAGAGATAGATGTGCTATTTGGATGGTTATTATTTAGGTATAATTAATGACAGGATGGAGATACATTTCTACCAAAAGAGGTGTAAGGCACTCCTTCCTTCTGCTAGCCTGCAAGTCACCCGTGGGCAAGGTGTAGCACCTGAATAGCCACCCCCCCCCCACCCCCACTCAGGGCCATGGGAAGCCATGGGAGAAGGTGGTGGATGGTTGTATGAGCAGCTGGTGCATATCACAAGTCCTGGTTATGTGACCACTGACACCAGGTAGGCAATCTCTGAGAAGTATTGACAATGGCTAGCATCACCCGTCTTGTAAAGACACTGCCCAGAAGAAGGCAATGGCAAACCCCTTCTGTCGATGAACTTGCCAAAAGCAATGATGGTTATTGTTTAGGCATGGTTAATGGTGGAGTGGAGATATGTCTCTACCAAAGGAGGTGTAATGCGCTCTTTCCCTGTGCTAGCCTGCTAGCCTCATCATGGAACGACCATGATCACCTACGTCATACAATATGGCACATAATGAATGAATGACAAAATATGAGAGTGGTGTATGATGCGGCAGGGTCTGCTTAAATGTCTAGTGAATGTGGAGGAAAGATTTAATGGTCAATGATAAGAGAATATTAATGTGGCTTGAATCGAGATTGGCAGATGGAGTTTAATACAGACAAGTGTGAGGTATTGCACTTTGGAAGGACAAACCAAGGTAGAACATACAGGGTAAATGGTAAGGCACTGAGGAGTGCAGTAGAACAGAGGGATCCGGGAATACAGATAAAAAAAATCCCTAAAAGTGGCGTCACAGCTAGATAGGGTCGTAAAGAGAGCTTTTGGTACATTGGCCTTTATTAATCAAAATATTGAGTATAAGAGCTGGAATGTTATGATGAGGTTGTATAAGGCATTGGTGAGGCCGAATCTGGAGTATTGTGTTCAGTTTTGGTCACCAAATTACAGGAAGGATATTAATAAGGTTGAAAGAGTGCAGAGAAGGTTTACAAGGATGTTGCCGGGACTTGAGAAACTCAGTTACAGAGAAAGGTTGAATAGGTTAGGACTTTATTCCCTGGAGTGTAGAAGAATGAGGGGAGATTTGATAGAGGTATATAAAATTATGATGGGTATAGATAGAGTGAATGTAAGCAGGCTTTTTCCACTGAGGAAAGGGGAGAAAAAGACCAGAGGACATGGGTTAAGGGTGAGGGGGGAAAAGTTTAAAGGGAATATTAGGGGGGGCTTCTTCACACAGAGAGTGGTGGGAGTGTGGAATGAGCTGCCAGACGAGGTGGTAAATGTGGGTTCTTTTTTAACATTTAAGAATAAATTGGACAGATACATGGATGGGAGGTGTATGGAGGGATATGGTCCGTGTGCAGGTCAGTGGGACTAGGCAGAAAATGGTTCAGCACAGCCAAGAAGGCCAAAAGGCCTGTTTCTGTGCTGTAGTTCTTCTATGGTTTTCTAAGTCATTGCCTTATTCAGGATGCTGCTCCTAAAACGTGGAAGGGAAGAGAAGTTCAAAAATACTTTGTGATTGCATGGGGAGATGCAGAAATATGCTGCTATTCACTGGAAGAGAGAAAGATTGCAGAGCCAGAATGATGTTTATATGTGGAAGAAGTGGCCAAAATGGCAGTGATGGTCTCTGTCAATGAGCGAAGAAGAATGGTTAGGAGCTGTAAAGTGGCATAACTGCACTATTAACTGGATGAGGGAATACAATGTTGGTCAGTGTAGTGGAGAACTGGTGTTTTTCAAAATACTTTTGTAGTTCCCAGGAGCTCCCAGGATTGAGTGGAGGAAATTGAAGTCTCTGACAGGCCTTTAGAAAGATATGATTGAACGTAAAGTTTGCAAGATTGAAGTTAGATGATTATACATTCAATCCAAAACAAAACTGGTTGAATTCCAAAATTTACAAAACCACATGGCCACAATCGCAAAAATGTAATGCTGTGGCATAGTGCCACATAGTGGTGACAGCCCTAACTGCCTGCAGACTTGATCAGCATTTTGATGTTGACTCTCAATATACTAGTAAAATTCTAAGCTAACTGATAATGTATGCCAAGATTGTGAAAAGCAATCAATCCATGCTTGTTGATTGTGTTGTAGGTGGGACATTAACTCTGGCCTTCCTCCTCATTATAAAAATCTCTGCATTCAGCCAATGAATTGTTGATTGCTTGAATGGGGGAAATATTGTGAGTGGCCAATTCTGATTAAAGCTAGCATCACCACTTAAAGAAGAAATGTTTGTGATGTGCTGGAAGTTGATATGCAGATAAGTGTGACAACAATAAAGAGAGAAGAACATGGGAGATGGTGGGCTCCAGGATTTCTGGATGTTGTAGATGCAGATACCCCAGATGCACTCTCAGAGAGCAGTGAGACACTGATTCTAAAATCAAAGCCAGGAGTTAAACCTTAGGGATGTAGATGCATTGCTCCAAGAAATGACTCCACATGAACACTGAAGGCTAGTGAATACATATTTAATGCCTTCTCATATCTGCTGTGTTACATAACTTGGAGACTGTTTAATCCAGTGCATGTCCTTTGTTTGTCTGTCAACAATCTTTCACTCAGGCCTCATTCTTAACATTGACATGTTCAACATAGTAAATTACTATCATCTTCGATTGAAAATCAATTAATTAAAACTAGGAGTCAATTTTATATACATGGTGATAAAACTGGGAAACTATTGGCTAATATTAAAGGAGTAACGATTTTTAGTAAATCCAGCCTGATCAACAGAAATAATTTGAGGCAATACATTCCCCAGTCTCATTGCCAATATTTTAGAAAAAATCTTAGAATCCACGTTCAGCAAAGATATAGGCCGGACAGTGCTGAGGATGTTCTACGAGTCTGTAGCGGCCGGTGCTATCATGTTTGCTGTTGTGTGCTGGGGCAGCAGGCTGAGGGTAGCAGACACTAACAGAATCAACAAACTCATTCGTAAGACCAGTGATGTTGTGGGGATGGAACTGGACTCTCTGATGGTGGTGTCTGAAAAGAGGATGCTGTCCAAGTTGCATGCCATCTTGGACAATGTCTCCCATCCACTACGTAATGTTGGGCACAGGAGTACATTCAGCCAGAGACTCATTCCATTGGGATGCAACACAAAGCGTCATAGGAAGTCATTCCTGCCTGTGGCCATCAAACTTTACAACTCCTCCCTTGGAGGGTCAGACACCCTGTGCCAATAGGCTGGTCCTGGACTTATTTCCTGGCACAATTTATGTATTTACATATTACTATTTAACTATTTATGGTTTTATTACTATTTATTACTTATGGTGCAACTGTAATGAAAACCAATTTCCCCTGGGATCAATAAAGTATGACTATGACTATGACTAATCAACTGAAATCGGCTTCAGTTAAACGCCAGATTGTTAAGATTCGTAAAAAAGAGATGGTACTCTGACGGTTGATCATGATGAGATGAACAAATTCTTTCAAGAATTTTATACTTCTTTCTATCAATCAGAATTTCCTGATGACCCCACTATAATGCACGAATTTTTAAAGAAATTGAATATTCCAAAATTACCACCCAATGAATGTTTAAAACTAGATGTACCTATTACGGTAGAAGAAATAAAAAATGCTATTTCCTCGATGAATTCAGGTAAAGCACCTGGTCCAGACAGTTATACAGTAGAATTTTTTAAATCTTTCTCTACTATACCTTCTCCTTAGTTTTGTAGAATCTTTAAGGCCGCAGTATTTATAGGTGAATTACCACAATCTTTTTATCGAGCTTCTATTTCCCAATTTCTTAAAAGAGATAAGGATCCTACTGAATGTGTATCTTATAGGGCTATATCTCTGCTGAATGTGGATTCTAAGATTTTTTCTAAAATATTAGCAACGAGACTGGGGAATGTATTGCCTCAAATTATTTCTGTTGATCAGACTGGATTTATTAAAAATCGTTACTCCTTTAATATTAGGAGATTAATGAATATTGTTTATACTTCTTCACCTAGAACTCCAGAATGCACTATTTTATTGGATGCTGAGAAAGCTTTTGATAGAGTCAAATAGACATACTTGTTTAATATGCTTGAGAAATTTAATTTTAGTCCGATATTTGTATCTTGGATTAAATTGATGTACCTTACTCCTTCAGCTTCGGAACTTACCAATAACCAAAGATGTCCCTTTTTTCAGTTATTCCATGGTACGAGGCAGGGTTGCCCTCTTAGTCCATTATTATTCGATATTGCCCTGGAACCATTAGCTATTGCTATTCGTGACTCACCTAATATGTTTGGTATTACCCGTGGGAATGAGATACATAAATTATCACTATAAGCAGATGATTTACTATTATTTATTTCTAACCCTGAGAAATCCATTCCGGCAGTATTGTTACGTAACCGGCAACAATGAGTATCAGTCGAGACAGGTTATATAAAAACAACCAAACATTTATTAAACACAGATAAACGATAAAAAAAACAAACAAAAAACCTTATCCAGAAGTTAACTGTTATGCAGCCGTTCAACAAATCGTTACTCGGCACTGGTTCTTAAAACGTTAAATGTGAAAACAGTTCTTAAAGTGGTAAAGTCAGATATAGTTCTTAAAATAGTAAGTTCAGAAGTCCAACAGATTTATATGTTCAATTGGGAGAGACTTCTCTGGAGAAGGATTTCTTCATAGACGTGACTTTCCTGATGGTTCTGTCCACAGGTTTCATGATGGCGAAAATAAACAGTTTAATACAACTGACCTTAATTTCTTTTAGAGAGCAAACCTTGCATGAACTCTTTGCTCTTGCGGCAAGAGTTATCTTCGAGTGCAGGTCACTACTCCTTCACCAAAGACTCAATAAGGTCGATCCTTTGTTAAACTGTCGAACAATACCGACTCCTTCTCAATCCTTCGTGTCCTGTACTTCGATAAAGTCTTCACTCTCCCTTCTTCTGCTGGAATAAGGTAAATCAGCACATCTTGCCAAAAATTTCCAGTCCAGTAATAATGTACCTTGCAACAGAACGTAACAACTGTTTTAAAAATGAAACTGCATCATAAAAACAAATACGCAACAGAAGCGGAGACACAGTATGTTCTAGCTGGAAGTCTGAAAACTAAAAACTAACTGCGTCATCTGGGGTCTCCCCTTATATACCCGTGGTGCACATGTCATCATGTGACCTCACATCGGGGGGAAAATTACATCAGGTGACCTCCAAAAGAGCATTACATCATTCTCACAAAAAAAAATCACAGATCACCTTGAGGCATGTAACAGTATTATCTCTGCTTGCTCAGTTTAGTAGTTTTTCTGGTTACAAATTGAATCTTAGTAAGAGTGAACTTTTTCCATTAAATATGCAGGTTCCCATTTACAGGTATAGATGTTCACCATTTAGATTGATTACTGACTATTCTATTTATTTGGGGGTTAAAATTGCTAAGAGGCATAAGGACTTATTTAAGCTCAATTTTTTTACCGTTAATTAGTCAGATTAAACAATTGCTTACTAAATGGTCCCCATTGTCTCTATCACTGATTGGCCAAATCAATGCTATTAAAATGATTATTCTACCTAAATTTTTATATCTAATTCAAGCCGTACCAATTTTTATTCCTAAATCTTTTTTTGATACTATTGATTCTAAAATATCCTTTTATATATGGCAGAATAAAAATCCCAGGTTAAGTAAAAAATATTTACAGAAGTCCAAGAAGGGGGGGGGGGCGTCACGTGATGACGTACGATTGAGACGTGTAAATCCAGCTCTCCCGTAAAAAATCAGCAAAGTACCGTTTAAACAAAGTAAAGTTAATAAATACTTTCTGAAAACTACTTATAAACTTCATAAGACTACTCTATGGTATGCCTCATAAACCGCAACAAAAGAAGTCTGTTGTTGTGAAGTCGCCGCTAGATGGGAAGAAAAAAGGGCCTACTGCAGCGATGGAGCCTCGGATTCAGGTTGGATCTCCTTCAGAGGAGATGCATTTTATCTCTGGCGTAGAAGAATGGGGAGCAATGGCGACGGTAGCTGTTTCTCGGAAGAAGATGCCGGAATTGCGCATGCGCAAATCAACACAATTTAAACTACAAGAACTGACGGCCACTGCAACTGAAAGTGACTCGGAGTCAGAATTGGATATCGCAGAGAATACAGATGAAGACGAGGAGGAAGGACTGGAAGAGATTGGAAGTAAAGGAGACGATGGAGACGTAAGAGAGGCTTTATTGCAGTTAACGGCTGAATTAAGAAAATTAAGAACAGAGCTTAGAGACGTGAAGATGTGCTATGATAAAGCTATGAAAAGACAGGATAAAATGGATAAGAAACTTCAGAAGATGGAAAGAACAATCGAGCATATTAACGACAGAGTGGGAAAAACAGAAAATAATGTGCTTGTCTGGAACACAGAAAGAAATCAACTCTTGGAGAAAGTGGACGTGTTGGCAAATTTTAGTAGACGTAATAACATTAAAATTGTTGGTCTCAAAGAAGGTATAGAGGGAGATAATCCAATAGAATTTTTTCAAAGATGGATCCCAAAAACCTTGCAAATGAAAGAGGTAGACCGATCAATTGAAATTGATCGGATACATAGAGCTCTGAGACCAAAACCACAAGATGACCAATATCCACGATCAATTTTAATCAAATTCTTAAGATTTCAAGACAAAGAAAGGATTCTACAGGCGGCTGCCCAAGCTGCCAAGAAGAGAAAAGGGCCACTGATGATAGAAGGGAAGAAAATTTTTTGTTACCCTGACATAAGTTACGAACTTTTGAAAAGAAGGAAGAAGTTTAATCCAGTGAAAAAAGCCCTATGGGATCACGGTTATCAATTTATATTGCATTATCCTGTAACCTTGAAGACTTTCTTGCCTGGTGGAGAAAAAAGGTTTTTTGACGATTACCGGAAAGCGGAGGAGTTTGTGCGAGATTCTTTGAATATTCACCAGATACAAGAACAAACTTAGGGGAGCGAGATGGATTGAAGATGAAGACTGGATCAAGGATTAGGCCTGTTGAATCTTTAGGCGGATGAATATATGAATATATTATTAATTATATGAGGGAGGGGAAGAAAGGTTAAAGTTTGAGGAATATTAACTGGGAATAATAATATTAATTTTTTTCTATATATATTTAATTTTGTTACGGGGGAGCTGGACAGCTGGAAGAAACACTGTCCAATTGCTACGTTATCTTTTCATCCACGACATTAGTGGGGGGTATTTTGTTTTTTCTTTTTTTGTATCTTATCTATCTTTTTTTTCTTTTTGCCTGGATGATTGGGAGGGAAATATATAGCAACATGGTGAAGTTCAAAGAGATTCCCTAGGGAACTATGAGAGTTGAGAAGCTAAATAATGTTTTAGATTTTAAGAGATAAATATGTAACATTTTTGATTACTTGGAGCCCTTATTTATAGCTCCGATGATGAAGATCTGGGTTCCTTGGGGGAAAGTAACAATTATATATTAAATTTATTTTTATCCCATGGAGCATGTGCAAACCTTCCAATATTCAGGCGGTTCCTTTTTTTTCCCTTTTTTTTCTTTTCTTTTTAGGTAGGAGTATATACCGGGGGGGGGGAGGGTTAAGGGGAGGGGGGAGGGTAGATATTTTTTTTTCTCATGTATCACTTGAAAACTCAATAAAAATTATACATATAAAAGTCCAAGAAAGATGGTGGTTTAGCATTGCGGAATTTAAGATTCTATTACTGGGCAATTAATATTCGATATTTAATATTTTGGACACAAGATTGGGATATAATTCCAAATCCACAATGGGTAAACCTTGAAGGTTACTCTGTACAAAGGTTTTCATTGGTTTCTATTTTAGGAACTTCACCTCCCTTTGTGTTTTCTAAATTGAATAAACAAACGGTTAATCCAATAATTAACACACATTACGAATATGGTTCCAATTTCGTAAATTTTTTGGTTTGAACAAATTTATATTATCAAGCCCTATTACATCTAATTTTTTTCCAACCTTCTGTTATGGATCAAGACTTTCTGATATGGAAAATGAAGGGTGTAACATGTTTCCATGATTTATTTTTGAATAACTGTTTCATGTCTTTTGAACAGTTGTCTAATAAATATAACTTGCCCAGATCCCATTTTTTTAGATATTTACAAATAAGAAACTTTTTAAATATCACGCTATCTCCCTTTCCGATTTCATACTCAACTGATATCATGGAAAAAATTTAGGTTTAAATCCTTATCAGAAGGGATTAATAGCAACTATTTATGATATAATTATGAATATACAGCCAGGTATATCTGATAAAATTAAAAAAGAATGGGAAAGGGAACTTCAACTTCACTTACCTATAGAGAAATGGGAGAAAATTTTTCAATTAGTTAGCTTTTCCTCTATATGTGCTAAACATACGCTGATACAATTTAAGGTAGTGCCTAGGGCTCACATATCTAAGGATAAACTAGTTCGTTTTTACTCCCATATAAATCCTATTTGTGACAGATGTCACTCTGAGGTGGTTTCTTTGACTCATAAGTTCTGGTCCTGCCCTCTTTTGGAAAAATTTTGGAAAGATATTTTTGATATTATTTCAATAGTTTTGCATTTTGATTTACAACCCCATCCTATTACAGCAATTTTTGGTTTGCCAATGATGGAACGTAGCTCTTTATCCTCTTCAGCTTGTTGGATGATCGCATTTGCTACATTAATGGCCAGAAAATCCATTTTATTGAATTGGAAAGAGACCAACCCCCTACTACATTTCAATGGTTTTCCCAAACTATATCATGTTTAAATTTAGAAAAAATCGGAAGTGTCATTTTTGATCCTTCAGTTAAATTTGAAGAGACTTGGAAGCCATTTATTCAACATTTGCATATGATGTAGTTTGACCTTTTCCGAATCCTTTTTATTAACTTAGAATATATGAATAGAGGAGCGGAATTGACGACATTAATGAATGTATTTGATCTAATATATTGGTTCAGCCTTGTTTTGTTCTGTTTGGATTTTTTGGGGGGTCTAGTAATTTAGTTCTTTTTTCTTAGCTTTTTTTTGTTTTTTGGGATTTTTCTTTGTGGTATCTTTTTCTTTTTATTTCTTTTTTCTTCATGATTAATTATATCAAGAGTTTGGAAGTCTATTACACTTGTACTATTTGTAGTTTCTCTTGTATATGTTCACTGCCAATAATGTAATTCCAATCTCTTTGTATCACTATTGTTATTATGTTTAAGAACTTGAAAACTAATAAAAAGATTAAAAAGAAAGAAAAGACATGACCACACCCTCACATACTAAGCCCTCTGGCAAGCCTCACACCCATGAATGACAGTTTGCATGTTCTGCCAGCTGGTCACCATGGCAGCCAGAATCAGGTGGCTCATAGTAGGACAACTATTTCTGTGATTGACCAAAGAATCATAAAATGATAATACTTTTATACCTGATGTTTCTTCCCATTTATCACCTTCATATTAATCCACACTTGTTTTTGATTTATGAAGTGTGGATGATGTAAGTGAGTACCTTTCCAACTGTTAACAATGGCTCATCCTCATTTTGCAGTGGCCAGTGCTGTGTTAATTCAAATTCAATTAGAGCAAATATCTTGTCCACAACAAGGAAACCTTAACTACTGCCAACCTGCTGAACGTTGCCCTGAGGTCAACTGGACGTTGAGGCAGTGGAATCTCCTTAATTTCTATGCCAAGACAGAACTGGCAAATGGAGTCACAGAGTGACTTTAGTGACACAATGGAGAGGCTTGCATTCCTAGCAGTTCTGCTGAACCTTCTGCCTTCTGTCTTCTGGTTTCTGGCCAGGAAAGTATAGAATGATCTCCTTTACAACAGTAATGAATGGCAAGCTGCACAACATTGCTAATATCCGAGGCTCCAGACTTGGTTAATTCAAAGTCACTGAAATGCTCACTGCCACTGTCATTTTAACAGCCATTGATAACACATGGATGATGCAGATACATGGTTTTGGCTTGAGATATCAATTGTTACTTTACCCTATAGCTACTGCTTGACCTATTGAGCTCCTTGAACAGTTTGCTTTTGCATTGACAACTCGACCTTCTTTGCTCTGAGGTGTCAAATTTCAGTGTGTGTGCAAGGTTATTAAAGTGCAGATAAACCACACAACATTGTTCCTTTCAGAATTTCAAGTTAAAGATAAACTCCCCTGAACATTCAGATCAGCATTGTTACAGTGAACAACTTACACACAAAGGATGTAGTGCTTTCCCAGCATATATGATGAATAAACCCTTCTCGGCCTTCCAGCCGGGTACAGGTATCAATTATAACCAACTCTGCCACCTTTATTGGCAGAGTTAGTCATTGAAACGTCAGTTATGATTGATACCTGTATCTGGCTGGAAGCCCAAGAACAGTTTATTCAACTTACACCCAGATTGTTGACAATTCCTTTGTCAACTGGTGCAGGATCTTTTGTAGCCAAACACATGAGCCCACATTGTCAGTAATTTAAAAAAAAACAGCACCAATCTATCTGCACTGCACACTTTTGATGAAGTTTATGTGCATGCTCTCACACTCTGTAACACAGCAGCCAAAGTGAAATTATTCCCTGTGCGCATATGTCATGGACAATTATTTTGGAGTTGTAAGACCGTATGGAACATAAATACTACTTTCTTGCTGTAGTGCAGAACATTGGCTGCCACATTACGTTAAACAACTCCTTATTATTTTCAGATTTTCTCATTTATATTCCCATACAGTGTTCAATTGTAATACATTTAATGATTATAAAACCATTAAGTTTCCTTGTTTATAGCAATGGTCCTGATCTTCTAAAACTTTGTTATATTAATAATCATAAATCAAATAAATAACAAAATATGGAATGCATTTTCTCATTAAGCTATGATTTCATACAAAATTTATGTAAAAAGAATATAGGATTAGAATAAAATTAAAGTAAATTTCATTAGGTTTTATTAATTCGCATACATCAAATGTACTCCAAAAGTTATTTGAGAAAAAGGTGAAATAAGTAAATGTCTACTCCAATCACGTCATTGCCTTTAGTTGTTTGATCATGTCCAACTCTCAAGTTGATAAGATCCCTTTGGAATGCATTGCCAGTGTACAACTTGGAAATGCATGACTAGTATGTTTATCTAAGAAATGATAAATTTTAAGAAAGAGAAAATACAACAGCTCTATCCTACAAAATGCAGTGGATTCCAGTTAAATGGATCATCAGTTAATTTGCCGCAGCTCTTAGAGAACAAAAACTAATTGAGGAAATAGCTGGGATTCCCTTCGTTTATTTGGGGCACTATGCCACTTAATTGGAGCAGGAGACTGGTGATGAGCAGGAGACTGGTGATGAACAGTTTCTGACTTGTGTCAAATGCATACACTTGCGTGGTTGTTCGACATTACTCCTTGCTTTGAGCAAAGTGTTTTTAAATAGTGTCAATTGCGTGTGTGTGTGTGTGTGTGTGTGTGTGTTCAAAAAGGAGTGATTTCTGTCACTGATAGTTTCTGTCATCTCAGTATGACAATTCAGAACTGTTTTGCTCACTGCAGTTTCAAACATTCGGTCTTGGAGATGCCAGAAACATCCAGGAGTGAAAACGAATAATTCTGAAGGTATCTTGAATATTACAATAACAATGAAGATTTAGAGGATGCAGTCATCGACTTCATGGTATAAGGCAGTCCATTATCTACACAAGGTGACTGCATTGATTTTGTTCAATTACAGTTAATGAAAAGTACAATGCAGCATACGCTGATTTTCTCCATCAAAAAATATTTGGAACTAGTACACAGTTTTATAGTACTGTAGCAGTACTGATAGTTCTGTATTTCATTTAAGCACATAATTTGGTACTCAGTTAATTGGAGGTTTGACTTTTTTAAAATATCTTTTTAACTGTTTCCATGCTAATTGGATAATTGGGGCAGCCACATAACTGAACCAAGCTGTGCTGGTCCCATGTGTCCCAATTAACTAGAATCCACTATATTAGGTTAATTTTTGTGCTGATGTAGTTGCATATTTTAGTAAGATTTACTTAAAGAAGTTCTGTTTTTTCACAACAAATCTGTTGCATGATAACATTTATGGTCCTGATAGCTTTAAATGAGTCACTATCAAACATACTGCAAAACTGTCAGTGTTCTTCTGAAGTTATATTCAATGAATTTGTATTTATATTATTTTATGTTCAATCCTCTGTAGGAGAAGAGTTAATAAGACAAGTCAGAATTTTCAAACTAGAAATACTGGAAAGATCAGTATTTTAAATATATTTTGCCTAATGATTGAAGCAATTGATACCTGTGGTTTTTATATTATTTCCTGGCAATCACTGAGTTTAAGCTGAAAAAGCTACAATGAGCTTCATAGCAATTCATCCTTGTGAAACACCTCAGTGCTCCTCATAATCTTCATTTAATGATTCCCACATTTTCCACTCTCTTATGCAGTCTTTTCCTTGTCCATTCAAAACACTCTCTATTCTCTCACTCTTGCCGAGAAATTAGATTTTGCCCTTATTTGGTGAACTGAACATGTATTATTGGCACATTGTCACTTTAAGAAATTATCATGGTTCATTCTCATTTAGAAATGATAGACCATGACTTGTTTGTTTACTATGGCATCTCCTACCATTGTAAGCTCTCAGCAGCATCTGTACGCTATTTCTGAGAAGCAGGCCGGCCTAAATTTATGAAGTGTGGATTTTAGAAATGAAGGAGGAAAGGTGGAGGGGAAGAATGGTGGTCCAGTTTCAGGGAGGACCCCAGTGTTGTGGAGCACACCCAATGTGCCCCCTGTTGTAAGTAGCTCCAATCCACTGTGAGTAAAGGTATCAATGGAACCACAATGCAAGTCTAAGTAAACCCAACTTGTCATGAAAAGAGCAACAATAATGAAGATAAGGAAGATGTTGCTTATGGATAAAAAACAATCCTCTAATTCACCAATGATTTTGACTTGTTTGTTTTCTGCTCAGTTTACACTCAGTGATAAATTACGGTTAATAGTTTGAAGCTCTTGACTCAAATTACATTGAAATGAAGCAGAGCATAATTTCAGCAGTGTAACTGGTATTAGGGAGATGACGCACATGCTAGAGTTGATTTGCATGGAATTGCATTGTCTAACTTATCGGTAAGGTGGGTACAAACAGTTCAACATGATCATTGCGGTTCACACACAAACTCAGCATAATTTTGTTCGGCATTTGGTTCACAAGAGATCCAACATCCCTCCCGCCACTCAGATCCCCAATAACAAAGATGTTTATTCCTTCCACTCCAAGCCAGTTCTGTAAAGTTCAAAGTCCTTGATGTTCTCAGTTTTGGCCCTGGCTGCAGTTCTTACAGATGAATATTTCACATTGGCAAAGCAGATGCTAATTTTGCAATGTGATAGCACTTCTTCTGGGCGGAGCTGCATGAAAGGACAGCATCAGTAGGTTCGTTGATCATCTATTTATTTTTCCCATATGGGACTGTATTTATGTTAAAAATATTAACATTGAAGTCTATAATTATCAGCCATCACTTCAACCTACTATTCATGTCCAACTCAGCAGGATTCCAATACAGAATGATAGCAATTTGCTGAAAAGGAAAGGGGAGGTCCATGTTGATAATACGACCTGCAATTTCCTACAATGAAAAAATTGGCAATATAAGCCATAATTTAGACTATTATGTTCCTTAATACTCCTGTGGTGAGTTTACATCATAACTTTGCTGAGAATTGAATTATAGTGTTCTGAGTATATTGGTACATAGGACAATAATTCTAAAGGTGGATGATCATGATTCTATGCTGTAAGGGCCACACATCTCTTCTCTATCTGCATTGTATTCTATGTTGCGTGTTTATTATGGTAACTAGTCACGAGTGAGGGTGTGATAAAAGCGGAAGGAATAAGCTATGTTTTCATGCTTTGTTTGTGGTAGTTTGCAGCTGAGGCCAACAGACATTCTACCTTTTGTTATCTGCCCAGTAATGCTTATCTTACACTTGGGTACACTTAAGTTTCATTTCTTCAAGATTGTATGTTTGCTAATAAAGGATCGAATACATATCTTTGACTTTTGGAACAATCATTATTGGAGTTGAAGGTGCATCATACAAGTATAACAAATCCGTGGGGATCGCCAGCAGCAGCAATTGGCCAATACCAAGCAGACAACGGCATTTGTACGTGAGGGTGAAATTAGAAGCACCACAGCCTGGAGCAGCTTGTGGCAAGTAACAACCTCTTGTTGATTCATGCTGTGTGTTTGGGTTTGAAATACAGTTTTGAATAGTCAGTGCTGCCTGTCCAATTGGGACTGTAAGCCTTAGGGTTTGACATTTGGTTCTGTTGAAATGTTAACTACTTTGACAGTTGACATCTGAATAGAATTGCTATTGTTTTGTCTGCTTTGTGACTTAGGAAAACAACATGAGTCAAGCTGGAAGCAGTGAGTTTGAAGTCAAGACTAAGAAAGAAATGACACTTATTGGAAAAGCTTTGGCAGTTAGAATTACAACTTTGGAAAGGACTATAACAAATTTGTTAAAAAGACTGAAGATTAGAAAATTTTTACATGCAGACCAAAATGTTTTACAAGTGTAATCTCATTTGGAAGACTTAAAATTTCTTCAGGTAGATGTTGCTAAGCAATATAACATTCTGTTGTCTTTAATGTCTATCTCTGAGCAAGGTAAACAGATTAAAAACTTTGTAAACATTGATAAGCTTATTAATACGGAGGCTGAACAATGGTTAAAACAAGCATGCATGGTTCAAGGCCAAGGTGTTGGAGAAAATGAATATGCTTATAAAGCCATAGAGCATGCTATGACTAAATATAAGGCTGATGTGTTCCAGAATGATGTACACCTTGAAGACAGTGTGTCTAACATGAATGCAGCAGATTATTTTGTTAGCAGAGCACTCCGTGCTTTTGATGCCTCATTGGCACGCATTAGAATGGAGGCTGATTTAGCTGAGTTATGTACAAACAACAAATATTGATGGATAAACATGCATTAGAAGAGAAGATGGAACAGCCTCCAAGAAACCAGGGGAAGATGATAAAATAACTTCACAGAAAGATGGAGCAACTTATGTTGCAGGAAGAAATTGGAGCCAAGATGGCCAGAGTTAAGGTGTTAAAGGCTTCAAATATTGTGGATAATAAACGTGCTCCAGCAGGACAGTTCTATGGTGAGAGTTCCACTTTTGACATGGTGCAGAGAAAGTCCAACATAGTTGACGCCAATGTGGATACACTTATTCCTCAAATGTCTATGAGCCTTGAGTTTGAACTCCATAGTTCAGGGTGTTCACTCTCAGTCTGCACTAAAGTGGCACTCTGAACCAATGCCATATCCAAAGTGCACAAGCTGCTTCTGACGACATTAGTTTACAGTATAGTGTTTCAGATGGTAAAAGCCTCAATGCTGCACTGGAAGCCATAAGGACACAAAAGTAAACAACAAACTTAGTTATACAACAATAACATGTTGCTTCTCTGCCCAAAAAAGAAATTCAAATCCTTATTGATCCATTGCAGTAAGGGATTTCAAGAATAGCTTTGAAGGCAAGACTGTTGATTATGGTGACTATCTCTATTTTCTTGAACATTCACTAGAGGTTATCCTAGGGAGCTCATCAAAAGTTGTAAGTGAGCTAGCCCGGAGCAAGGATACTTAAAGGCCTATGCTTTATTACAGGAACATTTTGGTGATGAGCAGAGAATTGCTGCAGCCTACATGGAAAGGGCTCTTTCTTGTGGCATATTAAATTGCAAGACATGAAAGCTCTTCAAGACTACAGTCTTTTTCTTAGAGGCTGTTGCAATGCGATGGAAGATGGGTAGGACATGTGTGAGTTGAACATGCCTGCTAATATGAGGATTGTTAAAGGCAAATTGCCCCCTAAACCTAGGGAAAAATGGAGATCGGTTGTCTGTAAGCTGCTAGAAAGTCACAACCATAAGGTTACTTTCACTGACGTTTATTTTTTGAAAAGTAAGTGAAGATGGTTACACAACCAGTGTTTGGGAACATATACAATGCCACATCGTTGGCAGTAACCAAAGCTGTGAACAAAACTGCATCACATGTTCATTCTTAAGCTAGAGGAAGCAGCTTTGCCACTACTGTGGAAAATGAATCTGGGCTCGGAAATGATGAAAAGGTTGCAAATTTGTAATAATCCATTAATGACTATCACAAAAAACTGTGGGTCAATTGTTTAAGAAAAATAACCAGATGGTTTGAGTCACAAAAAATAGATTGAGGTGCTTTTATTTACCTCAAAACAAGACAAAAACCAGAAAAAAAAAAAATATATATATATAACCGCCCTCAGACTAAACACAAAAGGAAACTCACCCCAAAGCCTTGGTAACTTGAGGCTTATAACTGCTAAGCCCCTCCCCCTAGACCAACCAAAAGCTAATTAACTCAATTATCCAATTAAAGATGGTATCCTCCACCATCAGCACACCTGTGCAGGTTGCTGCTGTGTCTCCATGAGACAGCTCCATGCAGCAGCTCTGGTTCAGACCCAGTGACTATTACTGCTAGCGATGAGTGTTTTACCGAGAGCACCATGTGCTGTCCATAGTCAGTGACGGGCCTTCGTCACAATGACTCAAACACAGCAGTGAGTAACACCCTGGTATGTAATGGTTTTACGGAGGCTGGTGATCATGATTGTAAACTTCCTGTAGTTCTAGTTCAAGTGAAGTCTAAGAAGAGTAACAAGACAGTAGTTATGTATGCTTTCCTAGATCAAGGAAGTACAGCAGGGTTCTATGCAGAGAGCCTCTCACATAAGCTTAACCTGACAGGAAAAGAACACACACTCTATCACGCACAATGGGTCAAGAGAAGGTTGTGAATAGCTATGTCATTTCAGGATTGGAAGTGGCTGGCTTAGATAGAAGCATAGAAATATAGAAAACCTACAGCACAATACAGGCCCTTCGGCCCATAAAGTTGAGCCGAACATGTCCCTACCTTAGAAATTACCAAGCTTAACCATAGCCCTCTATTTTTCTAAGCTCCATGTACCTATCCAAAAGTCTCTTAAAAGACCCTATCGTATCCGCCTCCACCACCATTGTTGGCAGCCCATTCCATGCACTTACCTCCCTCTGTGTAAAAAAAAAACTTACCCCTAACATCTCCTCTGTACCTACTCCCCAGCACCTGAAACCTGTGTCTTCTTGTGGCAACCATTTCAGCCCTGGGAAGAAAACCTCTGACTATCCACACAATCAATGCCTCAAATAGTGAAAATTATTGTGAACTGTCTAATATCTGTACACAAGAATGAATGCCTGACTACAAAGGGAGCGTCCCTCGTCAGAGAGATCTTTAGGAATGGTCTCACTGGAAGTATATTCATTTGCTGGAAACTGAGTCAGAAATTGAGCTGCTGATAGGAGTGTAAGTGATTTGCAGTGTTAATGATGGACCCTATGCAATCAAAACAATGCTGGGTTGCACTGTTAATGCATCACTGAAAGGAGACCATGGTGGTGGAAGAGACCACGCTCAGCCAGAGCTGACATCTCATGGGATTTCAGTTTTGCACTTGAATGAACTTTTACAGTAGCAATTCAAGACAGATTTTTCTGAATGCAGTCAAGAGGAACAACCTCTTGTCAGGAAAAGATCACAATCCAGAATAGACTGCTTTCCAAAAAGAAGACATTTGTGTGAATGCTGAGATGTCATGTCTCCTCTGTCTTGGTAGCATGTCACTGTAAGTATTGTAGTAATTAGGGAGATGGAATGTAGGAACCACGCATCTGTTTCTCTATCTGCATTGAACTCTGTGTTGTCCATTTATTATATTGATTATGGTAACTAGTCACATGAGTGGGGCCGTGTTAAAAGTGAAGCAATAAGTTGTGTATTTGCTTATAGCAGTTTGCAGCTGGGGGCCAACAGATGTCATATTGTTTGCTGACCACTCAATTACGTTTAACTTACACTTGGTTACACTAAAGTTTCATTGCTTCAAGATTGTATGTTTGCTAATTGCTAATAAAGGATCCCAAAAGGTAGGTTTGCAGGTGTAGCAGCCTATCAGGAAGGCAAACGGGCTGTTGATCTTCATTGCTACGGGGACTGAAATTAAGAGCAGGTAAATTATGCTGGTGTTGGTGAGGCCGCACCTGGAGTACTGTGTGCAGTCCTGGTCTCCTAACTTGAGGAAGGATATACTGGCTTTGGAGGTGGTGCAGAGGAGGTTCACCAGGTTGATTCCAGAGATGAGGAGGTTAGACTATGAGGAGAGATTGAGTTGCCTGGGACTGTACTCACTGGAATTCAGAAGAAAAAGAGGAGATCTTATAGAAAAATATAAAATTATGAAAGGGATAGATAAGATAGAGGCAGGAAAGTTGTTTTCACTGATAGGTGAGACGAGAGCTAGGGGTCATAGCCTCAAGATTCAGGGGAGTAGATTTAGGATGGAGTTGAGGAGGAAGTGCTTTTCCAGAGGGTGGCAAATCTGTGGAATTCTCTGCCCAATGAAACAGTGGAGGCTACCTTAGTAAATATATTTAAGACAAGGTTGGACAGATTTTTACATAGTAGGGGAATTAAGGGTTATGGGGGAAAGGCAGGTAGGTGGAGATGAGTCCATGGCCAGATCAGCCATGATCTTATTGAATGGTGGAGCAGGATCGGCAGGCCAGGTGACCTACTCCTGCTCCTATTTCTTATGTTGTTACGTTCTGATCAAAAGCATATCTTCTAATTTTGGAACATTCATTATCAGAGTTGAGGGGACATCATACAAGTATAAGATAATCTGTGGGAGTCTCCAACAGTGGTAATTGGCTTGGTAGGAACTGGCTGCCAATATGCCAAAGACAGCCTGTAACTGTAAGATTTCAGATGATAGTCTTCCTGCAGTAGGTCAACTTATGTTTCAAGTAGACATAGAGAAAACAGACAAGTGTAAGTTAATAAGTGAACAGGTTGTTTCTGCCATGGTGTGTGCACTACAACCTCAAAATGAATTTGATATTTCATGAACTTCTGAAGGATTCATTAGAATCATTTTTAAAAGCTACACATCTGTGAAAAAATGTTAAACAGCTACAAATAATAAAAGTAAATTGCAAATGTAATTACATATTGAATGATTCTTTTGTATTAGGATTTAGTTTGATGTATTCCATGAAAATGGACACTGCAGCCATATCCAGCTAATTCCTTTTACCAGAACAACTATTAGTATTAGTATTTCAACAATATAAGTTAGCATTTTTCAAAATTAATAGGCATCTTTTCTTTAGAAATACTGATTGTCAATAAATCTATTGATTCTTAAGTGTAAGCAATTGGATCTTAATCATAAAGTATTTGCATTATGAATTACATGACCTGTTTTTCATGTTTTTACTGGAAGAAATTTCTGTTAAAAATATTTCCTACAGCTGCTTTGAAATATCAGCATATAAGTCAGTGTGCAGCATATCAGACATACCCAGCTTAACAGCACCATTTTGCAGCCACTGATAATCAAGTGGCATTGATCCCTAGCTTTGATTTATGACGGGGTGAGGTTGATGATAATTAATTGTTCAACTGCTCAACAGAAAGCTGCAGAAGAATGCAGAAGACTCATGAAATCATTGTGCAGTTTATGTAAAGGATGAATTGTAAGACTCGCATGAAAATTGGGCAGATGATCATTTAAATTTATGTTTAGGGCTTGTCTTCATATTCCAGAAACCAATCTGGTGAGTGTTTGCTTCACTCCCTTTATTCTAAGATAAAGAGACCAGACCTATGCATAATATTTCAGATGCATTCTCTCCAATGTCTGATATAATTGGTTCAGGATGTCCAGTGTTATATACAGGTTCTCTTGCAATAAAGTACAAATGGCATTATCCTTCCTAATTGTTTATTGAACTTCCATAGTAACTTCCACTGATTCATTTACAATCAGGTTTCTCTGCATGTCAGCACCCCTCAATCTCTCACAATTTAACCTGATATTTAAAATTGATCACCAATAATTGATGACTTCGCATTTGTTTAATGTTATAAGTTGTCACTTGATTCTTAGAATCATACATCACAGCAACAGACCCTCTGGCTTATCTGGCTCATGTGAGTTATTAAGCATCCATCTCCATCAATCCAGTTCTTCTGCTTCTATGCTTTGGTGACTCAGGTGCTCATTCAGATACTACTTAAGTACTTTGAGAGTACCTACTTAAATGTTTGAGTGTACCTGCTTCCATCATCCACTCATGCAGTGGGTTCTGGATACCAACTGTCGTCAGGGTGAAAAGATCTTACTCTCTGATCCCCTTCAAACCTCTTAGCCCTGCCATCTATTTTTAGAGTTTTGGAAAAAGCTTCCAACTACCTATCTTACCAGCTATGTTCCCTCTAAACTGTGCGCATGTACGTGTGCACACGGGTTTTTCAACCAGTGCATGAAGGAAATTAATGTGCGCACAAAAGGTTAGTTACCTAAAATAATGAAGTGATTAATAATTATACTTACTGAAAATAATCTTTTAGCTAAATGTTTCTGTTAACTAGTTAGACGTTTTTCAAATAAAACAATGCTCAAATGCTGGCATTTGTACTTCAAAATGAACAGTTTTGCAACCTTGCACAGTTGATGGACATTGGGGGAAACGTTCTTGTGTCTAGTGCGGACTGTGAGCGAGGTTTTAGCCTAATGAATCAACTCAAAAACAAACTGAGAAACTGTTTAGGTGAATGTCATTTGGATATGTTAATGAGAATCAAAAGCTATCAATTGGATGGAAGTTCTATTAGTCTAGATAGAGTTTACAAAGAATGGGTAAATGCCAAAGACAGGAGAGAGAAAAAATAACTGAGTGACTTAAATATGTATGTTATTTTGTTGTTATTCTGTGCAGTTTTATGTCAAATATTTTGTAAACCTACATAAACTGTGCCATGTGTGCATTCAGTGTGCGCATACTTTTGTCACAGGAAAAAATTTGCACGACATAAGATTTTTGCACACACTGACTACTAAAAATTAGAGGGAACATTGCTTACCAGTACTCTTTATAATTTTGCATACTCCTATCAGATTCCCACTGAGTCCCCTCCACTCCAAGGAAAACAATCCCACTTCTGAACTGAAACTTTCAATCACAGGAAACATCCAGATAAGTGCACGGTCTCCAGTGCAACAATTCCCTTCCTATTGGTTGGTGACTAGAGCTACACATAATGCTCTAGCTGTAGACTAACCAAAATTAGTAAGATTGTACCATAACTTCCATGCGCTTATATTCTATATCCTGACTGATGAAGGCAAACATCTTATTTGCATTCCCCATCACCTTATCCACCCACGTTGTCAGCTTTTAAGGATCTATGCACTTGTCAAGCAAATTCCCATTGTTCCTCAATACTCCCAGAAGCTCCTACCATTTATTATACATGTTCAGCTCTCATAAATTTTACGTTTACTGGGATTAAATTCTTCTGCCAAATATACTGGTTTACTATTTAGCCTGATTCTACCTTCTTCACTATCAATAAAGCTTCACTTCCTTGTCATCTGCATATTTACTAATCCTGCTTCCTGCATTCACATCCAAGTCATTAATGTACATTTAAAAAAAATTAAGAGTCTCAACACTTGATCTATGCAGTACACTGCTGGGAACTGGCTTCTAATCACTAAAGCAACCCTTCTAGTGACTAAGGCAACAATCACCATCTGTTTCCTAGTACCAATTCTACTTAGAATCCTAGGATCTGAGTCTAGAGTTTGGTGCCCTACTATCGGCTAATTTGGAGGACAATACTGAAGATCGAGGCCCGATGATCAATGATCAATCAGAAGTTGAAACCTGATAACTGAAGACTGGAGTTGGAGGAGTGTGTGTGTGTGTGTGTGTGTGTGTGTGTGTGTGTGTGTGTGTGTGTGTGGAAAAGGGCTTGTTTGCCGTGGTTGTTTGTTGTTTTTTCTGTTGCTCTGCTAAACATTGTGGGCATGCTATGTTGGCACTAGAATCAGGTAGAAGACACTTGCGGACTCTCCCCAGCACATCCTTAGGTGTGTTGGTTGATAATGCAAGTGGCGCATTTCACTGAATGTTTCCATGTACATGTGATAAATAAATCTGAATCTGAAACTAAATTTGCTAGTTGGCTTGGATTCCATAGACTCTTACCTTTTGGACCAGTTCTTCATGTGGGACTCTTGTTAAAGGCATTATTGAATGTCCTTGCTCATTTACTTACCCATCCAGCACCAACTCATATCTTATATTATTACAGTTTGCTTTATTTGGATTTGATAGAACTAAATTTGTATCACATTTTGGTCACAGTTCCCTCAAGGCTACTTCCTTTTTGCAGAATGCTGGTTGTAAAATCATTTCCTTCTTGACTCATGAACCCACATATCCAGTTGCTCATTTGCTTGAAAAAGGCTTTAGACCTTGAATGCCTTGTTGCCATTGATTTTCAATCCTGTCTGAATAGAGAAAGAGCAAGTTCTTTAAGTTACCATCCCCTCATAAAGATATTGAACCATTATTTGCAATTAGTTGTGAATGAATGACATTTCACTTGCTACTGCTTTGGAGTGGGAGATTATAATTAGGAGAGAATGTGTGAGCAAGTCAAAAAATGTGTCTTTTTAATTAATCAGACTATAGAATCCTTAATGAGATATGGGGTCTAATCCGAGGAGTAGAGGGGAAGAAGAATGGGATGAAGATATGAAAAAGAAGAAAAAAAGTTCATAATTATTTTAATTTTATCACTTTGATTTGAAAGGAGAGACATAAAATGCACTTTCGATGCTAAGATAGATTGTTTTGTAGTAATTAAGTTTTAAGAACATAAGAACATTAGAAATAAGAGCAGGAGTAGGCCATCCGGCCCATTGAGTCTGCCTCACCGTTCCATAAGATCATGGCTGATGTGTCCGTAAACTCAGCTCCATCTACCTGCCTTTTCCCCATAACCCTTAATTCCCATACTATGTAAAAATCTATCTAACTGCATCTTAAATATATTTAGTGAAGAAGCCTCAACTGCTTCCCTGGGCAGAGAATTCCACAGATTCACCAGTCTCCGGGAAAAACAGTCTCTCTTCATCTCCGTCCTAAATCTTCTCCCCGAATCTTGCAGTAATGTCCTCAACATGCAGATAGAAATTTATTCATATCTGTATATTCTGGCCCTAATATTTTATGCACATTGCAATCAAATCACAACAACTGATATTCTTAGATACATGTAACCTGACACTATCTTGTGAATGTGTTTCAGAAGCTGTTGCATTACTGAAGAATAAAATATGGATTTTCCCAGACTAGCATGTGAAGATGCATTTTGTCCTGATGATAAAACCATTTATTCTTTCTTATCTCAACATTGTGAGATAAGCACATTGCCATTAATCTACGTGGCAGGGACTGAGACATCGACTTTCTCTTGCTGAAACTCCTACCTTATTCTTGGGAAATATAAAAGAGCAAAACAAATTAAGTTATATCAATTAAGTAATATTACTTGGTCTAGATCATTTATCAGACTCCAATTTACATTTCTGTTAAGTGTTACAGGATATAGTTCTCCATAAGTATGATGGGTAAGAAGCAATTGATTTCATGAGCAGTTAATTCCTTTTTAGCATAGGCCACAAGGATGGTTTATTTACAGCCTCTGTGTGCCAACTATAAAATTGAGTGTAGCATGGGAATGTCTTTGAGTAGAGCTATAATTGCGTTTCTCTCATCTCATCTCATTTATACCGACAATGTGTGATAAGAGGGAAATAGGATGTTTGTTTCAAATAAGTTTCAACACATGTTTTTCTGCAGCTAGTTTGTAATAAACAAAAGCACCCCCAAAAGCAGCGTAATTATGAAAACATTATTTTTTTCTCTGGAGTACGGACAAAATGCTTGAACAAGGTATCAGTCTCATCCACCAAAATGTTTTGGATGTAATATTTTATATGAAAAGCAATTAAAATGTATTTTGCTTAGCTGTTTCTCATGATGGTACTTGGTTAATTATTTTCAATGTTTTTCTTATTATTTCATGAGGAAAGTTAGTAAACAGAAAAATTATTCTATTTTGAATTAGAGACCTGTAAATGCCAGCTTTCCACTTATACTGAACTTGATGTCTATTACAGCAATGAGTTTTGGTGTAAAGTTTTTTCACTGAAAGTTGACCTTTATTTGAACATAGTAAATTATGCATTGTAGTCTTTTTTTAGGCATTCCTGCTCCACTACATAGTAAAGAAAGTTCATTAACAGACAAAGTGATAATGGACTGTAAAGTAATGTACTTTTAGAAAATGTGCAGCAATTATTTTAAATAGAAGATGCCGGTAGCACTCAACAGGGTGAGACAGCATCTGTGAAAAGAAAAGTAGTCATAATGTTCCAGGTAAAAGACACTTCAAAAAAGGGTTTTCTACTTAATACATTTTTCTTTCCACAAATGCTACCTGACTTTCTGAGTGGTTCAATCATTCAATGTTTTTATTTTCAGATTTACAGCGTTTGCAGTTTTGTTTTTGATTTTCATGACTTTAAATGGACTTTAATGGGGTAGCCATGGGCACCCACATGGGCCCCAACTATGTCTGCTCTTCATTTGCTGCATAGATCAATCCATGTTTCAAGTCTTCCCAGGTAATCCTCCCCAAATCTTCCTTCACTATGTTGTTGAGTGCATTGGTGCTGCTTCATGCACACATACTGAGCTTGTCAATTTTGTCAACTATGCCTCTAACTTCCAATCTGCCCTTAAATTCACTTGGCCCATCACTGACACCTCCCTCCTCTTTCTTGATCTGTCTGTCTCTGTCTGTGGAGATGACCTGTCGACCGACATATTTTATAAATCTACTGATTCCCAAGGATATTTTGACTATACCTCTTCCTACCTTGCCCCTGTAAAAATGCATTTTCCTTTTCTCAGTTCCTTTGTCTCCACTGAATTTGACCCCAGGATATGGCTTTCTTTTCCAGGATATCAGAGGAGTCCTCTTTCTTCAAAGAACGGGGTTTCCCTTCCTCCACCACTGGTGCTGTCTTCCCCATATCTCCTCTATTTCCCGAACAAGCTGCACTCACCTTATCTTCCCACCACCTTAATGGTGATAATTCCTCTTGTCCTTACCAACCTATGATCCTCCACATCCTCCACTACTTCTGCTGTCTCCAAAGGAATCCTACCACCAAACATATCTTTGCCACCCCTCTGCTTTCCACAGGGATTGCTTCCTCCGTGATTCCCTTGTCCATTTGTTCCTCTCCACTAATCTCCTTGCTGGCACTTGTCCCTGCAAGTAGCCACAGTGTTATACCTGCCCATTCACCTCCTCCCTCACCTCCATTCAGGACCCCAAACAGTTCACCCAGGTGAGGTAACGCTTCACCTGCAAATTGCTGGGCTCATCTATAATATCAAGTGCTTCCGATGCAACCTCTATATTGGTGAGGCCCATTGTAGATTGCTTTGTCGAGCACCTCTGCTCCATTTGCCAAAAATGGAAATTCCTGGTGCCCAGATATTTTAATTTAAGTTCCCATTCCCATTCTGATATATTGTCCAAGGTCTTCTCTTGTGCCACAAAGAGGCCATCCTCTGGGTTGAGGGACAACACCTTATATATTCCATTTCCAAACTGAAGGCATGATTTCGCCTTCTGCTTAAAAAAAATCCATCCTCTCGTCTTCAATTCCCTATGTTGTCCTTTTACCTCTTCTCACCTCCCTATCACCTTCCCCTGAGTCCCCTCCTCCCTCCCTTTCTCCTAAGGTGTGCTCTCCTCTCCTATCAAATTCTTCCACTTCAGCCCTTTATATTTCCTACCCATCTAGCTTCATCTTCTCACTATCCTCTTTCGCCTCTCCCCACTTTTTATTCTGGTGTCTTCCCCTTTCCTTTCCAGCCTTGAAGAAGGGTCTCAGCTGGAAACATTGACAGTTTGTTATTTCCATAGGTGTTGCCTGACCTGGTGAGTTCCTCCAGTATTTTGTGTGTGTTGCTTTGGATTTCCAGCATCTGCAGAATTTCTTGTGTTTGTTACTTAAATGGACTAGTTTTCTTCAGCATTGCTTCTATACTTCCCTATTGTGTTGCTTCCTGATCGTTAGTGCTTCTTTTGATGTGAGAAGGAATTCAATTCAAAATCCTCCTCTTGTCCTCAATCAATACCTGTAGTGTTGGGAGTAAGCGGCATTACTTTGGTGTGAGTAGACCTCTGGTAATAGCACTTGGGAACGATAATAACCATAAATATTTGGATTATTTTCCTAAAAGAATGGTCCTATTTTTTCCAGTGAGTTAAACTAAAAATAATTTCCCTGATCTATTGAATAGTAGTGAGATTCCTGTTTTAATGAAGAACAGAATGATATCTGGTACTCGTAATCATTAGATTGTAAATGAAATTATGGGCATGTGCAGCTTTTAATTTTGTAGTATCTGAGAGTATAATTTCAGCAGGCCAATAAAAATGACAAACCATTAAGTGTTGAAAGTCTCCATCATCTTTACCAGCCAGTGGCAACCATTATAAATCAGCGTTTTATATTTGCTGATATCCTTAAGGGAGAGATTAAACATGTAGATTGGTGCTTGTTGGTTTACATACAAATTGGCAAACCATTCATAATTTAAAATAACCACAGGTGGTTCCATCTTTTCTCATTTGGAACATGCAGTGTGCACAGCATTGGGATCAAGCCCCACCTTCTGTCTAATATCAATTTAATATCAATGTGACTGGGTTTGCAGGCCATTACTTCCTACAAAGCAAAACTCAACATCATGATTGGCAGTGATGCTTCATTTCCAGATGAGCTAACATCTTTTATGCTGGCTTTGAAAGAGAGAATAAAACTACAGCTATGAGGTCCCTGCAGCATCCAGTGACCCTGTGATCTCTGTCTCAGAGGCTGTCTTTCAGGAGGGTGAACTCTCACAAGGCAGCAGGCCCAGATGGAGTACCTGGTAAGACTCAGAAAACTTGTGCCAACCAACTGGCCAGTATATTCAAAGATACTTTCAATCTCTCTTTGCTATGGTTGGAAGTTCCCACCTGCTTCAAAAGGACAGATATACCAGCTAGTTAAGAGGTGGCACGTGGCCAAATGGTTAAGGCATTTGACTAGCGATCTGAAGGTCATGAGTTTGAGCCCCAGCTGAGGCAGCACGTTGTGTCCTTGAGCAAGGCACTTAATCACACAGTGCTCTGCGACGACACTGGTGCCAAGCTGTATGGGTCCTAATGCCCTTCCCTTGGACAACATTGTGGAGAGGGGAGACTTGCAGCATGGGCAACTGCTGGTCTTCCATACAACCTTGCCCAGGCCTGCACCCTGGAGAGTGAAGACTTTCCAAGCGCAGATCCATGGTCTCACAAGACTAACGGATGCCTTTAAGAGTTGTCATCGCGACAACCTTACATTCAATGTTAATAAGACCAAAGAGCTGACTGTGGACTTCAAAAAGGGTAGAAGAGGAAACACAAACCAATCCTCATGGACGGATGGGAGGGGGCAGCTACTGCACAGGATTGAGGTAAGTTGCAGAAAATTGTAAAATTAGTCAGGTGCATCATGGTCCATCATGGGTACTAGCCTCTGTAGCATCCAAGACATCTTTAAGGAGCAGTGTCTCAGGAAGGTGGAGTCCATGATTAAGGACACCCATCACCCAAGATATAACCACGTTTCATTGTTACCGTCAGGAAGGAGGTACAGAAGCCTGAAGACACACACTTAGCAATTTATCCCCTCTGCCATCCAAATACTAAGTGGACACTGAACTCGTGAACGCTACCTCACTTCCTTTTATTTATTTCTGTTTTTGCTTTACTTATTTTAACTTAACTATTTAATATACACATACATATATACTCACTGTAATTTGATTCATTTTCTGATATCTATCATGTATTGCATTGGACTGCTGCCATAAAGTTAATAAATTCCATGACATATGCCAATGATATTACACGATTCTGATTTCACTGTCTATTACATTGAATCCATTGTACATTCCTAATGTTATAAAAAGAAGACTAAAATATTTTTCCAAAAATACATTATGAATTGTTAGATGCTTTGCAAAAATAACAATGTCTCAGAAACAAACCTTGCTGGTTTTCAGATACTATTTCCATTATCTAGCATTCAGCCCATAACCTTCTATTTCACGGTGTTTCATCTACGTAATACTTAAATGTTGAGTGGATACTTGTCTCCATCACCAGCACTAATTAACATTTGGTGTCACCTTGGGGAATTGCTGACTCTGTGCTCTCCATGGCTGGGTTAGCATTCATTTCAAGTGGACTAAAAGCAACAATTAATGCTGAGGCTTTATAAAGCATCACTCAGACCACACTTGGGATATAATGAGCAGTTCTAGGCCGCTTATCTGAGAAACATTGTGCAAGTATTGGAGAGAGCCCAGAAATGGTTCATGAGAATGACCCTGGGAATGAATGAATTAACATATGAGGAGTGTTCGATAGCTCTGAGCCTTTACTTGCTGGACTTTAGAAGAATGAGAGGGGTCTCATTGAAACCTATTGAATATTGGAAGGCCTAAATAGAGTGGATATGGACAGGATGTTTCCTGTATCGAGGGAGAACAGAGGTGAGGAGGAATTTCTATAGCCGGACTGTGTTGAGTCTGTGGAATTTGTTGCAACAGATGGCTGTGGAGGCCAAGGGTATATTTAAAGTGGATATTGATAGGTGCTTGATCAGTAAAGGTGTCAAAGGTTACTGGGAGAAGATAGGAGAATAGGGTTGAGGAGAATAATAAATCAGCCATGACAGAATGGCTGAGCAGACTTGATGGGCTGAATGGCCTAATTCTTCTGCTATGTATTATGGGCTTGCCTCAGATTTTTATGCGACCTCAGCCAAACATGGAACTCTGAAACAACCTGGTGATTGGGTGCCAGTGCATCTGACCTGCCCTGCTGCTGGACTCAACATTAAGCCAAGTGACAAAGCATGGCATATTGAAGAGAAGGGCTAAAGGGCTCATCTAACCTTCATGTGGGGAAACCTGGTGTACCAACGATGATTCCATTCATTTAAATTGACTTAACTGCCTGGGCAGAAATGGTAAAAGAAAATATGTCAAAAATACTTTTGGTTATTTTACCTAATTTAATATTGTTCAGTGTTTTTTGGTATTAAGTACCTTACCATTATCCTGGGCCTTGAGATGAGATCTAGCATTTAGTGGGCAGTTTTAGTTTCCTTATCTTGAAGCTATACTTGCCATTAAGTGAGGGTTCACCAGACTGACCTGCTGGATTGAGGCAAGAAACCTTTTCGCTTAGAGAGTGGTGAACATGTGGAGCTTTCTATCACAGCTCTGGGCGTTGGAGTTTGGGGTTCAATTTCAGTGCTGTCAGTACATTCTCCCCGTGAGTGTGCGTGTTACCTCCCACAGTCCAAAGGCATGCTGGTAAGCAAGTTAAACGGTCATTGTAAATTGTCCTGTGATTAGGCTAGGATGTTATAAAGGTGATTCATTCAGCCAGAAGGCCTGTTCTGCACTCCATCTCGAAATAAAATAAAATAAAATAAAATTTATAGTCCAACATTCAGATGTTAATCACATGCTGCTAATGGTGAATCTCAAGTTGACAACTCAGAGCATCACTGTTTATTGATTTTACGGAAGATGTTTAAAATAATTTGACATTTTGAATTAATAAGACCAATAAGACCAAGCTCCATATTATTTCCTTTGCTTCAGTTTCCCTCTCATTATGTCAGTGAGTTTTATGCTACTTGGCAAGCCCTAAGCCTCTCCAAATAGATTTAGCATGTAAGGATATCTCACCCACAGGATTGTATTTGCTGGTCTTTTGATGCCCCAGGTCTCCCCATATCCCCTTCAAGGAGATTCTTTGTTACCCGTTGAGGGCATAAATCTACCCTGGCTCTGTGAGGATTAGGTATGAGTGCCACTGCTTCAGCGAATAGAGCTGCTACTCACAGCTCCAAGGACCTGGGTTCAGTCCTGAATCACAGTGTAATCCGTATGGGGTTTACTCAATCTCCCTCTGGCTGAGCAATTTCCTTTTGGCCCTCTGGTTTCCTTACATATCCCAGTTCAGTATGTTAATGCCTCTTCCCTACCAGAGGGGTAGATGGTAGGAAATTCAAAAGGAAGTTGAAGGATCTGTGGGAGATAATAGGTGATAAAGAGCTAAGTGGGTGAATAGTACAAAGGGTACAAGGTTTCATCTGATCCTCTTCCTCATTTTCCTTGTGTTCAATGTCAGTACAAGGTCTTCATGGATTTCATTGTTGATCGTTTGAGACAAGCTGCCCCACCAATATCCTCCTATAGCAAATTGCCTCCCAGTCTCATATACTGACACATCCAAACACAATCTTTGTTCAGTTTCTTTTCCAGCTCTTTATAGCTTTCTACCTCCTGAATAACCTCCAAATCTAATTGACCTTATTTTCATACCCTGTATAAATATTTGCTGTACTGCTCAGCTCTGATGGGGCCTCCAAATTTAAACAGTATCCTAATCCTGCAACCATTTCTGGTTTCAAAAGTTCAACTACATTATCCATCTTATATCCAATGTGTCTCTCAACCTCAAGTCCTTGATATAAGATTTTACCCATCTGAGGGCTGACAAGCTCCACAGCAGAGGTAGGGATAGACCTGATTGAAGATCAGAGGGAAGAGGGTAAGTGAAGACTGAGGTGCAGATTCAAGGCTAAATCCAGTCTGTATTGATCTGGGAGTAGAAGCAGTTCCAATGACCCACAAGTTGCATGGCCACAGTTCGGCTCCAGCCTGGACCTCAACAGCAACCCCCTCCAGGCCAAGACCTTCACTGCCACTGGGCCCCTGGGCTCCCTTCCCCCACCACAACTCTCCAAGCCCGGGTCGCTCAGATTTCCCTATCACCTCTTCAGTCCTCAGAGCCTCCATCTTCCTCCCACCCTATCTTCTCTGAACATTCCAACCCCTCCCTGACTCCTCTGATGCCACCAACCTTCCCTCCCCCATCTAATCCCAGCTCTAGACCCTGCTGTGTCTTCAGCATTCCTTCCAACCTTCCCCTCTTTGAGGCAAAATGTTCTGTCCTCAGCAAGGGCCTTACCTTTGTCCCTCTTCACCCACTCAATGAGTTTCTACACCTGCCACAGCGCTGAGTTCTTCTCCCGTCACTGCTGTCTCCGAGCCCACTTCTTTGGCAAATATTCCCAACCCTGCATTGATGACCTCTTCTCCTCTTCTTGAACTCCCCGACTCTGGAACTTTTCATCTTTAATTGCTGATGAGGCATCAACCGGCTCAACATCAGCACTACTCTCTCCTCCTCAATCCTTACACCCTCTGTTTGCATTGCTCTCCACTCTCTCTGAACCAATCCCATCGTTACCATCAAATTTGGAGATGAGGGGGTGCGGTTGTTATGTGATAGACAGACTTCTACCTTGCTGAGGCTCGGTGGCAACTCCCATAAACCTCCTCTTACTTACCCTTTGGAAAAAGATCCCACTCCTGACCATCAGAAAATTGTCTCTGACTCCATCACTAACTTCATCAACTCTGGAGATCTCCCACCCATTGCCACCAGCCTCATAGTTCCCCTACCCTGCACTGCTCGTTTCTATTTCCTACCCAAGATCCACAAACCTGACTGTGCAGGAAGGCCCATTGTCCATCTGCTGCTGCTCCATTGAACTTGTGTCTGCATATCTGCACTCCTCTTGGGTCAGTCCATGCTCTTGTTCTCCTCAATGACTTTCAATTCCCTACCAGTGACCGCCTCTTTTTCACCATGGATGTCCAGTACCTCTACACTTCTATCCCTCATCAAGAAAGCCTTAAAGCTCTCCGCTTTCTCAACAAAAGACCCAACCTGTTACCCTCCACCACCCTCTCCTCCAACTGACAGAACTGGTCCTCACCCTCAACAATTTCTCCTTCCATTCTTCCAAATCAAAGTGTAGCCATGGCTACCCACATGGGCCCCAGCTATGCCTCCTTTTCATTAGTTATGTAGAAGTGTCCATGTTCCAAAGCTTCCCTGGTAAGGCTTCCCAACATTTCCTGTGCTATATTAATGACTGCAATGGTGCTGCATCCTGCACCCATGCCGAGCTCGTCAATTACATCAAATTTGTCTCCATCTTCCATCCTGCTTTTCAGTTCACTTGGGCCATTTCTAACTCCCCTTTCCCCTTCCTTGGTCTTTCAGTCTCCATCTCTGGGGACAAGCTATTGACTGAAATCTTTTATAAACCTACCGATTCCCATGGCTATCTCGACTCTACCCCTTCCACCCTGGCTCCTGTGAAAATGCTACTCACTTTTCTCAGTTCCTTTGTCTCCACCACATCTGTTTCCAGGATGAGGTTTTTTTCTTTCCAGGACATCAGAAATGTTCTCTTTCTTCATAGAATGGGGTTTCCCTTCACCAACATTGACGCTGCCCTCACCCACATCTCCTCTATTTCTCCAACATCCATGCTCAACCCATCTTCCGCTGCCTTAACAGACATAGGAGTTCTCCTTGTCCTCACCTGCCACCCCATGAACCTCCACATCCAACACATCACTCTCCACAACTTCCACCACCTTCAATGACATCCTGTCACCAAACACAGCTTTACTCCGCCACCCGCCCCCCCCCACATTCTCTACTTTCTGCAGGATTGTTCTCTGTGTGGTTACCTTGTCCATTTGTCCCTTCCCATTAATCTCCCTCCTGACACATATTCCTGTAAGTGACAGAAATGCTATACCTGCTCATTCACCTCCTCCCTTACCTCCATTCAGGGTCCCAAACAATCCTTCTAGGTGAGGCAACACTTCACCTGCATCTATTGGATCCAATGTTCCTGATGCAACCTTCTCTACATTGGTAAGACCTGACATAAATTTGAAGACAGATTTGTTGTGCACTCCACTCCATCCACTAAAAATGGAACTTCCTGGTGGCCAAACATTTAAATTCCCATTCCTATTCTGGCATGTTGGTCCGTGGGCTCATTTAAAGATGGGCAATAAATGCTCACATTGCCCGTGACACCCAGATCCTGAAAAACATGAAAAACAATTTCTCTTTCGCTCCTCCCACTTCCTTCAAACCCAAGGTGCAGCCATGGGGACTCACATGGGTCAGAGCTATTTCGGCTCTGTGGAACAGTCCATGTTCCAAAACAACAGCGGTAATGTTCCATAACTTTTCCTACACTACATTGATGACTGCATTGGTGCTGCATCCTGCACCCATGCCTAGCTCATCAATTTCATCAACTTTGCCTCTAACTTCCACCCTGTCCTCAAATTTACTTGGTCGATTTCTGACACCACTCTCCTCTTTCTCGATCTCCCTGTCTCCGTCTTTGGAGACATTCTATTGCCTGATATCTTTTATAAACCCAATGACTCTCATGGCTATCTTGGCTGTATCTCATCCCACTCCATCACTTGTAAAAAGGCCATTTCTTTTTCTCAGTTCCTCTGTTTCTGCTGTACCTGCTCTCAGGATGAGGCTTTTCATTCTAGAACAATTGAGATGTCCTCCTTCTTCAAAGGAAGGGGCCTTCCTTCCTCCTCCATCAATGCTGCCCTCACCTGCATTTCTTTCATTTCATACACGTCTGCCTTCACCTCATCTTCCTGTCACCCCACCAGGGATACAGTTCCTCTTGCCTCACCTACCAACCCTCCAGCCTCCAAGTCCAGCATATAATTCTCTGTAAGTTCAGCTATCTCCAATAGGATCCCACCACCAAACACATCTTTCCCTCACCCCCACTTTCTGCTTTCCGCAGGGATCACTGCCTATGTGACTCTCTTGTCCACTTGTCCCTCCCCAGTGATCTCAATCTTGGCACTTATCCTTGCAAGCAGGCAAATGGCACACCTGCTCCTACACCTCCTTCCCCTCTACCATTCAGGTCTTCAAACAGTCCTTCCAGGTGAGTTGCTAGGATCATCTACTGTATCCAGTGCTCCGGTTGTGGCCTCCTGTATATCAGTGAAACCCGACATAGATTAGGAGACTGCGTTGTTGAGCACCTTTGCTCTTTCTGCCTCTAAAAGTTGGATTTCCCAGTGGCCACCCACTTCAATTCAACTTCCCATTCACATTCCAGCATGTCAATCTGTGGCCTTCCGCACTGTCACAATAAAGCCACACTCAGGGTGGAGGAGCAACACGTTATATTCCGTCTAGGCAGCCTCCAACCTGATGGCATGAACATCGATTTCTCGAACTTCTGGTAATTCCTCTCCCTGACACCCTCTCATTTTCTATTCCCCATTCCAGGTTCCCTCTCACACCTTTTCTTTTTACCTGCCCATCACCCCCCTTTGCTGCTCTTCCCCCTTTCCCTTTTTACCTCTTCTGACTTCTTTCCTCTTTCTATCCAGTCCTGATGAAGGGTCTTGGCCCAAAATGTTGACTGTTTACTCTTTTCCATAGATGCTGCCTGACCTATTGAGTCCCTCCAGCACTGTGTGTCTGTTGCTCTAGATTTCCAGCATCTGCAGATTTTCTTGTGAAAATGAAAAGAGTGTTAAATTAAGAATTGGGGAAATATAGTTGCTGATACTTATTAGATTAGCTAATTAATTCAAAATTTAAAATCTTTAACTTATTAACTAAGTAAGTTAAAGTATAGAGGTAAGGGAACATTAGTGTAAGTAAGTTAAATTAGTACTTTTATAAGGGGAGGTGTGTCAATCCCAATAAGTTGTGTCTAATACCAGGTGAGAACTTCGGAATGCTTCTGTCTTAGAGTAGCCATAAGTGGAGAAACTGTAGCCACTTAACTTGTGCTTCAGGTGTTTCTAATTTCAGCACAAGCTGCAGCCACTGCATTGATCCATGAGGTTGAGAGCCCAGGAGTTTTCAGAGGTGCTTCAACTCAGCTTAACAGTGTGGCCAGATAGGGAATGTGTAACTGATATGCAACTGGGGAGGACCATAGACAACTAAAGAAGGGGTGTGTAGTGTGCAAAAATGAATATTCTGTTGTCAGTATTGGAAAAGGTAATAGTTCATAAAAGGAGGCATTTTCTGGGTTATCTGAAGACCACAGTCAGAGCAAAGAATATGGCACCAAGGATCTGTTCTTTTGAGGGGAAGAAAGGTTAGGAAAACAGTAAAATTCTGATGATCTAGCACCTTTGGGTCTTTGATTGTGGCAGACACAAATGATTTTCTGGGTTATATGATCAAATTCAGTTAATGCCCATGTTAATATTTCACTTTGTTTTACATGTTATTAGAAGTATAATGAAATTTTCCAGTGAACCTGGTAAGCTTAAAGGGAATAGCAAATATGCAAGCACCATGGACTCCAGCAGAAGCCACAAGTGGATTCATTTCCTAACCCCTGGTTTTCTGAACCCAAACCCCAACTCCAGCCACACATCCAGTCAACAGTCTGGACCTGGCCCCACTCTGGATCCCCAGCTTGAGCCGCACACCCCATTTTCACTCTGGACTTCACTATCTGAATCAAATGCTGGATTGTCGGGATTTTTGAACGATTAGATACTGTCTTACTTGGGGTTTACTGGGATTCAGAAGTTACGGACAGATAACCTGGAAAAATCATAAACTTCCTGCTGAAATTAGGAAAAATTCTGAAACATGGGATCTAAAGGGTAGTGCTCTCTGGAATACCCTTAGTACCAGTACAAGTAAGAAGTGTGAAATTTATGCTTAATTTTTGCAAGATTTGACTGACAACACCATTCTATAAGTAGATAACACTATTGAATGACATGTTATCTAATATTATAGTAAAGTCACATAAAGCCTGCAGCAAAAGGCAGTAATTCTACAGACAGTACTTTAAAGGTCCAACAATTCCACTCATGAATTTCAGATTCTTTCAATAATTATCTCTTGAATGTATCAGTCTGTCATCTCATGCATTTTCTTTTCCATTTCCTTTTTCTTCTCCCTCTCTCTCTTGCACCTTCTCTCTATCCACTCATGCACTACACTTAAGCTGTTAGGTCACTCTTTAGGAATGCTAGGAAAGTCCTAGTGAGGGTAAAAGGAGGCATTTACTGGAATTGGTTTCTGCTATGAAGTTGGACTGGGGAAGCTAGAATTCAAAAAAAGACTGAGGAGATTTGACAGGGGCGTACTAGATTATGTTGGTTTATGTAAGGTAAGCAGAATTTCTATTAGAAGGGAGTCAGCGGATACAGATTTGAAGTTAAAGGCAAAAATCAGAGGGGTGATGTCTTATTGTACTAGTAATCAGAGTAAGAGGATTATCCAGCACCTGCAGTAAGCAATTGGCTGAACAATTTAAAGAAATAGAATTTAAGGGGATTTGGGAAATTGCCATCAATAGGACTGGATTGATCGCTTTACAAAAAGCTGACCCGGATCTGATGGGGCAAAAAAGGCTCCATGTCTTGTAGTTATTCAATTATTTTCCGATTCCAATTTGCGTTCACCCTCAGCTTTCGAATTACGGTGGAACATATCAAAGCAGGTTCCATTGAATTTAGATTGAAGCCTCTTGGTCTCATACTTCCTTTATCTCCTCCTTACATTTTGTAGATAGTTGACTTGATACGTAATCGTAGGGCTCGTCTCCTGAAACTATCAACTACATAATTAATAGCACAGGCTACCTACTGTACAGTAGATCTAATGACCTAGAATGATGATTATTTCAGCCCTAGGTGATAAAAGATGCATTTTGTTTGGGTGAAATACAAAACCAAATCTCTTTTAGTTTTTCTGTGAGTCATACTGGAAGTTTGACTGGTTTGCAATTACATGTCTGGTGTGATTTTCAGTGTCAGATTCCCATCATTCCCATTGGTGTGAGGTTAGTTCATATTGGTCATAGGATCAATAATTACTGGACGTTGCTGGGAATGCTGTGGGTTTGCTACAAAACCTCAGGCAAGTTCATGCCCTGTTTATCTTCTGGTGTTTTGCTTCTTCCCAACATGGTGTGGCCCCATCCTACCCACCAAACTAAAAAATCATTTTGCTGATAAGTCTGTCAACCCTCACCTTCAGCTTGATTGTCCAGCCTCCTGAGTCCTGATCCCCAAATTGATCTCAAGCCTTGATTGGCCCATATCCCAAGCCCCCGATTAAGCAACAGAGAACCACTTGCACACCAAGCACTTGCTGTACTGTACACCATGATTTAGAGGCTAGTATTTAGGGCAATTTAGGAACCCGATGAGAAGGTATGTAAAGATTTCAACTATTATATTCTTCATACATTCCAAAGGGCTATTTGTATGTTGTTCTGGTATTTGTCCATTTTTTTTCTCATTTTGGCCACTGCTGATTGACACCTCTGTATGTTTTCCATATTTTCCCTTTGTCATTTCAGCCAATTTCCTTACTACCTGTATGTTCTCATGACCAAACTCTGAAAGCAAGCAGACATATGACTTGGCTAACATCTAAGAAACCACTCCACAGCCAGGCCCACCCTAACTAAGAGAGTGATGAGGAACTGGAAGTTGCTGCCTAATAGGATAGTAGAATTGGGAACTACCAAAGCATTTAAAAATTCCTGGTTTGACCATTGAAAGCACCATAACCTATAAGGTTACAGATTATGAAACAGGAAGACAGATTAGCTGGCTTGGCTAAAAGACCCCAAAATGTCCTAATATTCCCTACAGCATTATCCTTGACTTGATTTCAACTGCCCTGTTTAGGATTAGCTTTCATCAATTCTAGAATGACTACCTCACTTTGACAGGAAAAACACTGCATTGTTAGAATGGTATTAAACGTTCTGCAATTTGTCTCCTGATTTCAGGCTTCCCTCACACAAGATGAGCGTAAAATTACACAGCCTTAGTATCCTCTTTTGAACCCCCAGTTTCCCTCCACCAACATCAGAGATCAGCAAGATGTAGGCATAATTCATGCCATTTCCTATCGCACTCTGCCCAATACCATTGAAAATCTTCTCTTTATTGTCTTCCTACTTAATTACTGCAATACTCACTCTCCCAGCCACATCGCTATTAAATTTATGCATTACTTCCAGCCCTGCAGATTTTTTCCACCCACTTTATGCAAATCATTTAGTCATCAAATATTAAGGTTGCTGAGTGATATAACAACTTGAATATTTAGTTTTATATTTGGTAAAATAAGTGCAAAGACAAAATGGCTTGCATCAAGAATTCAAAATAATATAAGTTGTCGAGGCTTTAAGACTTATAGAGACATACAGAAAAACGTATTTTATAATTTTAAATATTTATTTTTCTCTTAAAACATCTGTCAGCAGCATTTCAAAATAAAAATATAGCTTGCATTATCAAAGCTGATACACAAAGAAACAATTGCTTAATATAATGGAACAAAATCTGTCATATGCGACTTTGTTGCTTTGGAACTATGCCTACTTCATGATCTACATATATAAATATATAGTGTATACATATATAGTTATGCGAAATTAATTTCAGTCAACATAAATAGCAAGTTCTTTTCAGCTTCTACAAATATTCTACCTTTATTTGAATTCCATTTTACACAGAATTACTTTAGGTAATACAGTTGATTCCGTTTAATTGGGACATATCGAGATCAATACATTTAGGCCCAATAAGTGGTTGCCCCAATTAGCCAAAGTTTCATGGAAATAGTTAAGAAAGAGAAACAACCACTTAACTGAGTAACAAATTATTTATTTAAATGAACTACAGAACAATTTAGAACACCACCAGTGCTAAAACAGTGTATTAGTTCCTATTTATTATCGACGGAGGAATTCATCCGGGGTATGCTGCTCTGTATGGAGTGTTCAGGAAGGGGTAGCACCTCAAGAGAAGAGGTTTGTTGTGTCCATTCTGGGGCGGCTCACTCACCTTTAGTCCCTACTGGACACTCAGCTCTCACCTGTGGCTCCAAGTACTGTAGCTGTTTGTATGCAAGAGCCGATACACACTGGTATGCCATTTTGACAGGCGGGATAAACCAGGTGAGGGTCGCTGGCAGGCCTCGGACCCGGTAAGGAAGGAACATGCCTGTCCTAGCATGTGAAGTCAGCTCTGGCGGACTGGGCGGATGAGATCGACAATGAGATCCAATGGTGAAGAAGACAGCTCAGCAACAGTTTGAGGATAGTGAAGGCATGATAAGGCAGAAGTCATGGTTATTCGCTGTAACCAAGGAAGACCACAGTTGTGGTAACTACTCATACCATCGGAACTGGACTTCCAAGGTTGAGGGAGTGAATCTGTCCCAGTACAATGGCTTTTCCACTTTAAAAACACTCCTGCTCAGTTTTCACTGTCATCATCGGACAGAACGCACAACCAATACACTGCTGTGTACTTTTGATTGACTGTAAGTGATCCTCTAAATTCTTCATCATTCCAAATTTGTTGAAGTGGTGAAATCGTTTCATTTTCATTCCTGGCCGTTTCTGGTATCTTCAAGCCTGAATACTTGAAACCATAGTACGTAAAACAATTCTAATTCCTCTTACCCTTATTTTTTGTCTACTATCAGTGACAAAATCACTGCTTTTTGAACAGAAACACATGCAAATGGTGCCATTTGAAAATTGCTTGCTTTAAGCACAGTGTAGTGTTTAGTGGCCACACAAGTTCATGTGACTGATGCCAGTCAGAAACTATTCGTCAACAGTTTCTTGTCCCAGTTAAGTAATACAGTGTCCCAAATAAATGAATGGTATTCTGGCTACTTTCTCGATTAGTTTTTGTTCTTTAAGAGTTGTCCCAGATAAGCGGATGCCCTGATCTACTGATGGACCAATTAACTGGAATCCACTGTATCTAAAAGGGAAAGATAACTATTAAACACTGGTTTATTTTCCAAAAACTGATGGTACGGGAATTACAGTAAAAAATTGACCCAGTTGCTGTGAGGATAGGAATTTCTCCTATCATTAAAAACAATACAGAATACAATTTACTAGGAGTTTAGACCTCTAAAACTCCCTTCACAACATCGAACATTTTCAATGCAGTGTGTTGTAATGACATTTAAGACACATTTGCGTGGTTTTAAAGCTTACAAATAATACATCCCATTTATCAAGCACAAACCTGTAACATCAAATAATTGCGTGCATTTGATCTTTGAATCATAACGTGTAAATAGACATTTTTGTTCTTTTCCTCTACAGCTTTGTTTCACATTTGGTTCAAAACAATCATCAATGGTAATAAGTACAACACAAATTCATAAATTCTGAGACTCATTCACGCACACTTACTTTAAAAGTATTCCTTATTCACCATAAACATCTATTTACAAATTGCCTACCCCAATGATGAAAGGTATTATTTTGTTTTGCGCATAAGGGTGCTGTAAACATTTATTTGCATCTTTCTGGTGGGAGTCATGTTCATGTGAGCAGAGACACTAATTCCAGTTCTGAGATAAGACCACACATTACGTGCCTCAAGCATGTTTAGAGCATAATTTCTATAATTCATTATCACTTCGGAGAGACATATTTTCATGTTCCTGAAGATCGCCATTACGTAAAACTGTGTACCTATAAATTTAAAAAAACAGTAATCAGGAGATACAAACATTTGTAATTACCAAACCAGTGAAATTTATAATCTGGAATAGAGATTTTCTCTGCAGTGTGTTAGTATGATTTTATAATTTGCTTCAATCTGTGCATCATTTGATCAAATTAATGAAATCAAAATATGGGGTTGATTTCCAACATGTTGCCTGGGTGTAAAACTGGCACTATGGAAGCAGCCTGATATTTAACTCTTGTGGAAGTCTCAATTTAACAACAGGTTAGCAATTTGGAAAGTTACTGTACATTCTGAAATTTTAATTGCTCCAAAATTTAATTATTTTTGTTGAATTTTTAACTTACAAACAGTGGGAGTGCAAGTGATTGGTTGGGCTCGAAAGCAGCTTTTATTCTATATTAATCAAAGTCCACTGTTCAATTAACTTTGACATATTGGTTAGTTTGCTTGAAACTTTGTAAAATGTCCACTATTCCATTTAATTAACATTCATTAATTCAACCTGATCAGATTTTCTAAAAAAAGAAAAAGTAATTTTAAACCGATAAATAAGACTGTCTACATTCAGATCAAATTAAACTTGTTTGTTTTTAAGAAAAAAATACTTACCCTATGGTAAAAATTACTGGTATCATTCTTCACATACTTACATGCATATTGTCTATTTTTCTCAAAAATTGTCAATAAAGCACAAGCACGCCTCCAAATTATACGAGAGTATAACATACATTTGGTATGTGTGACAAGAATACATGTAGATTAAGATGTAGCTGGCCTGGGCTGGCACCAGTGGGATCAGCAGTTGGTCTGCCACCTGTCTTCAGGAGAGAGAGAGATAAGGAAAACAATGGAGCAGCATTTGGAGATGTTAATGAAGGAAGGAGAGCTGTCAAGAGCAGCTCCCCCTTTGAACCCTGAACTGTTTGAAGTGATGGACAGGCGATACCCCAGCAGGGGGATAAAAAGGGACAGGTTTGCTAAGGCAGGACACACATGACACCCGAGGTAACAAGACCCTGGAAGCGGTGCGCCTCTCACAAGTCGGTGGGAAGTACTGGGCCATAGACGCACAGGGTGGAAAGGCACGATCGGCGGGAACCTGGTGTGTGTCCACCCTTGCCTGGGTGCCAGGTTCAGCGCAGGGAAACGATCGTATCTGGAAACGGAGGGGTCACGGTCGGTGACCTCAGATGACATCACAAAGGACTCGCCCGAAAGCTGACTGCGAAGGTCTGTCTGGAAACCTTGAATATTCATTCGATTGCTCTCTCTCTCCTTCCCCCCACTGTCCATCACCACGGCAGCGATTACTGCGAACTAAACTGAACTAAATTGAACTGAACTTTGCGTCACTTTGAAACTGGTCATTTACCCCTAGACAACGATAGAGCTTGATTAATCCTGTTATCTTAATTCTGTGCACATGTGTGTTTATCATTGCTGAACCATTGCACTCATTATCCTTTTGATTAGAGTACTGTGTTGCTTGTTTCTTTAATAAAGCTTTCTTAGTTCTAGTAACCCAGACTCCAACTGAGTGATCCATTTCTGCTGGTTTGGCAACCCAGTTACGGGGTACGTAACATAAGTGGGGTACTCGTCCGCGATTTTGAACGCTAAATTTGGGACGGAGTAAATTGATTGGGTCAAAATTCCCGAAAGAAAGAAAAGACAAACAGCAAAAATGGAGGCTGAGGAAATTATAAAGGCGCCGACCTTGGAGGCATTAGAAGGTGCCAGGAAATCGGAATTGGTAGCTGTGGCCAAACGGTTGAATCTTGCTAAGGGGAAGTCGACAATGAGGAGAGAGGAGATACACAGAGCTATCTTAGAGCACTATGTATCTAAAGGTGTGTTTCCCCAAGGAGAGCTGGAGGTGGTGTCTATTGAAAAACCTGCCGGAGACGCGGTACAGGTGCAGCTTGAAAAACTGAGACTCGAGCACGAGTTCCGGGTAAGGCAGTTGGAGCGAGAAGAGAAAGAGAGGGACAGACAGTTGGAGCGAGAAGAGAAGGAGAGAGAGTTAGAAAGGAAAGAGAGAGAGTTAGAAAGGCAAGAGAGAGAGAGGCAGTTAGAGAAACAGAGGGAAAGGGAATTCGAGCTGGAGAAGTTAAAGTTAAGGGCAGAGCAGGGGCCCGTGCCGAACCAAGGTGGAGGGTTCCAGGTGACCCAGGAGGTTAGGCTGGTTCCCACATTTGATGATACCGACGTGGATCGGTACTTTCTCCATTTCGAAAAAGTGGCTATAAGTCAGGACTGGCCGAGGGATAAGTGGGCTGTTTTGCTTCAGAGTGTACTGAAAGGGAAAGCCCAACAAGCTTACTCAGCTTTGTCCGCGGAAGATGCCCAGAGGTATGAGGTGGTGAAAGAGGCCATCCTCAGGATTTATGAGTTGGTCCCGGAGGCATACTGGCAGAGGTTCCGGAATGCGAGGAAGCAGTGGGACCGCACGTATTTAGAGTTTGCCCGTGAGATGCAGACATATTGTGAGCGTTGGTGTGCCTCGAAGGGGGTAGAGGGGGATTATGACAGACTGCTACAGCTGATCCTGATTGAGCAGTTTAAAGGTTGTGTCCCTGAGGGTATGAGACCCTACCTAGATGAGAAAGAGGCAGCCACGTTAGCCGCAACTGCTAAGTTAGCGGATGAGTATGCGTTGACGCATAAAATGAAGTTTGCCCCGAGTAAAGGCTACCAGAAGGGTAGTCAGGACGGCGGGGAGAGTCCGCCAGAAAAGTCAGAAAGTAAGCCGGGGACTAGTGAGAAGGATAAGGTAGACCGGGAGCAGTCTGGTAGGAAGTCTCCTGGGGTCGTCTGTTATAATTGCGGGAAAGTTGGACACTTTGCGTCCAGGTGCTTTGCCCCAAAGAAGGAGACAGGAAAAGGAAAAATGGCGATTTTAACTGGCTGTATCGAGCTGGTAAACGAACCGCTAGGGAAGGACAGGTCTGCCAAAGTTAAGGAAGGGCGCGAGAAGTTTATCTCGGCTGGATTGGTGTCAGTGAAGGAGGGGTTAAAACCAGTTGCAGTGCAGATCTGGAGAGACACGGGAGTGTGTCAGTCACTAATACTGAAGAGTGTATTAGAGTTTAGCTCAGAGACACAGACTGGGGAGGTCAAGGTGAAAGGTATTGGGAGAGGGACCTAGTCAGTCCCTTTGCACCAGATACACTTACAAAGCAACCTGGTCTCTGGACTAGTCATGATCGGGGTGAGGTCCGAATTACCGATGAAAGGCGTGGAAGTCTTGCTCGGTAATGACCTCGCCGGGGGAATCGTGTTCGAAGCAGTGAGATTGACAGGTCAGTCTGCCAGCATTGAGGCCCCGCCCATGGACTCACAGGTTCATCACGGGACTGCGATAGTAAATTTAGCTGAGACGTTTCTGCCAGCCTTGTACGAGAAGGGGGTAGAAAGTGAAAAGAAGGAGTGTAGTGAGACAAGAGGTAGTGAGGGAGCTGGGACAGACGTAGCAGTAACCAGGAAAGAATTTGTGCAGACGCAGGAGCCAGACGAGGGGCTGATGGTTTTGGCAGAGACAGCTCTCTCTGACACAGACTTAACAAGGGAACTAGTAGGCTATTGTGTGGTGGAGGAAGTGCTAAGGAAGCAAGGGAGACCAAGTGCCGTGCCCGCAGTTGAGGAATGGGGGGGTGGTGCAAAAGAGTTATGGGGATGAGGTTTTTAACCTGGCCCACAAGGTACCCCCCCAGTGGATATTTTGCGGTACTGGAGGGAACAGTTGGTGGAATCATGAAAGAGGTTTACCGGCTGCCCAGGGGGAAGGATGTTATTGATTATGACCAACGCGAACTGAGACGGTCACAGGCTTTTGATATGCTAACAAACCTAGCCGGTGTTAGCGCGGAAATGAATGAAGCTAGGGTCCCCCCGATAAGAGAAAAAAACCATTTTGAAAAGATGAGTATGGTATCGACCAGATGGGAGAAGGCTATTGTTTTGGCCAGGTCTGCTGATAAGGTCTCTCCCTTAATCCCCGAACAAAGCGACTCTTTAGGAGAAGTAATTAAACGACTCGCACCTGTGTGTTTGATTGTCCCGAGGCAATGCAAACAACTGGGACGTTGGGTGGTGTCTGTTATAGTAGGTTAGCATAGCGAGCAACATCTATATAGAATGAGTAATTCAGTGACTAAAGGGCTGACGAACACAGAGGTGTGTATTGGCAATTTAATACGGCTGTCTGAAGCCAGCTTGATAGTGAACCTTGAAAAAAATGAGTTCGGCCACACAAAGGTCACTTACCTGGGAATTGTGGTGACACAGGTGCAGCTGGCAGCGATGCAAGCTACAGTGCAGGCTATCGCTGACCCCCCAACCCCGACAGACAAGGGGGCCCTCAGAAGGCTCTTGGAGATGGTGGGGTACTGTAGGAAGTTTTGCAATAACTCTGCGGTCACTACCCCTCCCCCTCCTACTAAGCCCTTGCGAGAGAAAATTAAGTCGGAATGGGACGACCATTGTTATTGTGGTCTGGGACAAAACCAGATGAGAGGTTACATTGATCGCAATTCATCAGTGTTTTTGGCCACTATGAAGTTTGCTAAATTGGAGCCTGGTCTAAAGGATTATTAATAACACATATAAAAGGAACAGAAAATGTGATGGCTGACTGTCTGTCAGGTGTTGACAAATTCAAACTCGCTGTATTAGCCAAATAGCTGATAAAGATGTATATTTGTGTGTGTATCAAATAATGTATTCATGTTTGTAATTTTTATCCCTCGGTAAAAATCCTTAAAGGGGCAAAGTGTGACAAGAATACACATAGATTAAGATGTAGCTGTCCTGTACTGGCACCAGTGGGATCAGCAGTTGGTCTACCACCTGTCTTCAGGAGAGAGAGATAAGGAAAACAATGGAGCAGCATTTGGAGATGTTAATGAAGGAAAGAGAGCTGTCAAGAGCGGCTCCCCCTTTGAACCCTGAACTGTTTGAAGTGATGGACAGGCGATACCCCAGCAGGGGGATAAAAAGGGACAGGTTCGCTAAGGCAGGACACACACGACACCCGAGGTAATAAGACCCTGGAAGCGGTGCATCTCTCACAAGTCGGTGGGAAGTACTGGGCCATAAACGCACAGGGTGGAATGACACAATCGGCGGGAACCTGGTGTGTGTCCACTCTTGCCTGGGTGCCAGGTTCAGCGCAGGGAAACGATCGTATCTGGAAACGGAGGGGTCACGGTCGGTGACCTCAGATGACATCACAAAGGACTCACCCAAAAGCTGACTGCGAAGGTCTGTCTGGAAACCTTGAATATTCATTCGTTTTGCTCTCTCTGTCCTTCCCCCCACTGTCCATCGCCACAGCAGCAATTACTGCGAACTGAACTGAACTAAATTGAACTGAACTTTGCGTCACTTTGAAACTGGTCATTTACCCCTAGGCAACGATAGAGCTTGATTGATCCTGTTATCTTAATTCTGTGTACATGTGTGTTTATCATTGCTGAACTGTTGCATTTATTATCCTTTTGATTAGAGTACTGTGTTGCTTGTTTCTTTAATAAAACTTTCTTAGTTCTAGTAATCCAGACTCCAACTGAGTGACACATTTCTGCTGGTTTGGCAACCCAGTTACGGGGTACGTAACATATGAAATATATTTATTATATGGGGGACTGCAAGAATTGATTGTCCCTGAGACACGTAAATGCTTGCAAGGTTCATTGTGTACTGTAATTGTAATTTAGCACAGGCTGACTGCAAGTTAGCTTGGCTAGTAAAGAATTGAAGTGTATTATCAGTTGCTTCCCTGAAAACAATTAAGACTCTAATTGAAAAATAACTTGTCAGCAAGCAAACTTTAAAGAAGCATGTCATTTCTCCCTCTGTCCCTCTCACTATAACTTCTTGCCCATCCTCTGGGCTTCCCCCCCCCCTTTCTTTCTCCCTAGGCCTCCCGTTCCATGATCCTCTCCCTTCTCCAGCCTCCTATCCCTTTTGCCAATCAACTTTGCAGCTCTTGGTTCCATCCTTCCCCCTCCTGTCTTTTCCCATCATTTCAGATCTCCCCCTCCCCCCCCCCCCATTTTCAGTTAGTCCTGACGAAGGGTCTCAGCCCGAAACGTCAACTGTACCTCTTCCTATAGATACTGCCTGGCCTGCTGTGTTCACCTGCATTTTTTTTTGTGTGTTGCATGTAATTTGGTGGCTATCACTTCAGTTGACAATCTCTTTTAATGGTGGCCAACTGAAGTGTAGTAAGTAAATAATGACTTTGGCTCTTACATTAAGGCTGATTTACACTTGTGCGTCAACTCGATGCCGTGGGTGCGGCATTGCCGCGAACCCTACGCAGTGCCTACGCAGATCCCTACGCCGTAGCCTGACACACACCTCTCCCAAAATGTAACTTCGTGTTGCAGCAACGCAGACCGCAACAACTGTGATTGGTCCACCTGGAGGCATCGCATTTCCTCCTACGCTGCAATAGCTTCCCATTGGCTGACTGAAGGGACTCTGGCTGCAATGCTTTCCATAAAGCTTTACAGATATCCGAAATTATAGAGGACACATTTCGCTTTTACGAAAAAAGACTCTCGCTTTAAACTTGTTTATCCTGAGAAAGACTACCATGACCATGAAGCCTTGCGTGGGCAGGTGTGTACGTATGTGTGACGTGCCCGAATTGCAGAGCGATGCAGACACACCAACGCACAAGTATAAATGCTCACAACGCACATAGGCCAGTTACGTAGGTTACGGCGTTGAGTTGACGCACAAGTATAAATCAGCCTTTATACTTAAAGGTACATATAACCCTCTTTGTTAGAAATAGATAGCACTGGGTGAGAAACTTTAGAAAAAGTCAGAAGGCTTTTTGGGACACTTTGCTAAGATTTCACTAGCACTGTGATTTCTCCTGGACATTCATGGAAGAATTCAAATGGAGATAGTGAGTTCTTTGTTCGACTGCCTATTTAAGGGTTATCAGGATTGTAAGAAGAATTTTTTTAGATCATGTAAACTTATCAGAATCCCTCAAGGAATAGAGATGAGGATCTTGGGTCAATCAGTGTAATGCCAGCTGCTGTAAGTTATGCACTTCTCTCACAGAATGTAATTTTCTTTTGGGGACTTATTCATGTGAAATGTAAGATAAATCATGTATATTCTCCCTAAATCACTGAAGTTTCCTATTGTGAATCACTCCATTTTTGGTTAAAGGGAAACTACAAATTTTAGGAAAATTGTTGTCAATCAATGCCTGGGTCCCAAATGCAGAGGAGTCTGAATAAGCACTCCCAGTCATGTGTAAATCATTGCATTCATCAATTAGTTATAAATTGTAGTTTAATGCCAAACTTTTACATGACCATCAAAAATCAAAAAAATAAATAAAACTGAAGATCCTGGATATCTACGACAGTTTTGCTTTTTCTCTTCTCACAGGTGTTGTCCTGACTTGCTTTTTACTCTCAGTATTTTTTGTTTTTATTTCAACCAGGCCTGTCTTATTAGTGCACTGATTTTTTTTTTTAAATCCTTGTATTTTAAATAGTTATCAATGTGTTTTGTTACAATTCCTGAATATCTTAGGACCAGTTTCTCTGTCCCTGAGAAGTGCATCATTATAAACACTCCAATACACATTAGACATGAATGTGTTCAGTACATAAAGCTCACACAGATGATATTGATCTCTAGTGAATATTCTTTCTTTTTGAATCTCTATGTTGAAATTGAAGTGAACAATAAAGTAACAGTATGTGTCAGTCACAGGGATTAGTTTGTACAAGACCTCTAATAGAAAGGTATATTCAACTTGGTCAGGAATCAAAAGCACATGTCAGAGGCCTGAGTGAAGAGTCAATGAAGGCTTCGTTTCCTCAGAACTAATCCACCAAACCACTTTCTTCTTCTAGTGCTTCAATGACCACCTCATTCATACAGAGTCCCAGCTATTCACCCATGCCTGGACTCTTTGCACAAACATATTATCCCCTGAATTATTTCAGACCATGGATGATCTATGCTATTCACCTTTTATTGAAGTCATGGATTCTGTTTGCTTAATGAAAGGGAATGACTTCTTCCTTTCCTTAAGTAGATTCTATCAATCATCAAGAAAGTGGATTTGTGAGAACTGTAGAATGCCATAAGGTTCATGTGATATGTTCATCCATGATGAGAGATGGGCATGAAAGGTAAGGACAGTTGCCAACTAAGGTGAAAATTCTCATGGATAATCCCATATATTTGGAAAACTTGTACAGCTTGGGGGAAAAATAGTCATACATGGTGGAGAAAGACCAAATTAGCTTATTGTGGTGAAGCCATTTTTTTAGATATACTGTAAGGGCGCTCCTCCTGCAGGTAAAAAAAGCAATGATCATACTAATTTTACTTGACAGCACGTAGCTTTGGCAGTATTACATGTCTAAGAAAGAGGAGTGACGGCATTGCCTTACTGATTTGGATATAATAACAGCAAACTCTTGATCAAGAGTAACAATGGAATATGTCCTGACAGTAATTAAATGATGCAGGCTAAAAGCTTCAGACCAGGCTACAGAGGTACTGCTCACACCATGAAGAAAGCTAGAATCAAATCTTTAAGAAGATGAGTATTATTGTACTTGGTTGCTGCTCACTATTGGGAAAAGCTAATGATTTATTTGAGGTCAACGACAACTTACCTGCCAGTTATCCTATTGGCTTATGCTAGGTCACTGCAGTCTATAACTTAAATCGTGTCTTCTCTGGGCATGTCAATCCTCAAAGAGCGTCAAAATCTTATAAAAGGTTAAGTACATTTACAAAGGAAGGCCTATGCTATCAAAACCATACACAATTAAGGCCACCATCTGGGCTCACAGGATAACACGAGATGGAATTTCAAGAAGGAATGATTTCTGTCTTGTGTAGAATCTATATACTTGTGCTGATTCAAGGTACTTTAACAGTTAATGTTACCTGCACTCTCACCAACGTGAAAGGGCAATGATGGCCAATGTTTGTTGTTTTGACCATAATAACAGCACAATCACTATTCTGAAATAACTGGTTAAATACAGATATTGAGTGAATGAAAGAAATGGTGCAGGCATTGAGTTATTCCTCAGGCTGAGAATGAGGTCCTATTGTCAGGTGAGGATTAATCACTACGTTATACTTCAAGATCGAGCAAAGTGGCAATCATTGGGTTGATAAAAGAATGGTTTCCACAGCAGCATGTTGTGCCTGATGATAAATATAGTTATAACACTAACCATGACCAAACCAAAACTGCAATTGTTTTTAACCCAGTCGTGAATCACACATATCACATAATTCTTTTCAATACCATTGCAAATCTGTTTGGGGTATGGAGTGGCTGGTATTCTTGCGTCATTGATGTAAACCTCCACAACCTGGATCAACACGTTGACGTCGTGTGGAGGCTTGTGTGCTTCAAGGACCCCATCAGGCGATGCCAACTCAGGGCCACCCATGTTGGAAAGGCTGTGGTCAAGAGGCCAAACGAAGACTGATCCAACCCCGGCTCCCGAACAGACAGACTTACGCCTGCCCCTCCTGGGCTACACTTCATCATGAATCAAGCCAGCTTTTCAATGTACACTGGCTCGGTCATCGTCCAAAATAAAAAGATCCACATTCACTGTGCCCAGAGTCCTCCACTTGGTCCAACCATACCCTCTCACCGAGATGCAAAACCACTTTGCCATGGTCCATCAGTGCGGCCACGAGCTGGAGGAGTGGCTTGACAAAAACCAACTAGAAATGTGAAGAGAAAAGCACCTGCCATACGAAACGACTGATGTAAAAGATCTCACCACCTTCTCAAAGAGAACATCTATATTGCTATCCGAAAATCTGAAGGCTCACTCCTTGATCATTTATAGCAGCCACTGAAGTGCCATATATAAGTAACCTTCCATTAATTCGAGGTTTAACTATTAAAGAGGACCCTTTAATAGATCGAGCTTTGATTATCCTTCGAGGCAGAGTCAATTTCAATGGTGACATGGTAAACTCCTGACGTTCAATAATCCAGAAATAAATACATCACACACTTTAAGTGTGTTTGCCTTGGCATGAAGAATACTGTACAAAATCACACTGCACCAAGAATAGGAGACGGACACACCCCTTTACATTGCAACTGGTACTCATGTACTTAAGAACAGAAAATCTTGCTCTTGTGCATGGACTATTAACTTGCAATTAGCTAAAAGAGGAAAGGGTTATTCTACATTTTTTAAACGATATTGTTATCCAGATGGTTTAATATTTATTCCAGACCAAATGATTGTATGAGTACCACATGGGATTATATTTTTTTATTTAAAATAATAAAAATATTATCCTTTATTATTTTTGAACCTACTTTATGTTTCTTTGTAATTATTATTCACAATACAGAATAAGATAAAATTTAAACATTCAGATACCTTGCAAATGTGAAAAGTAATTGTGCATAATGTAATAGAGAAACAGTTTTGATAATGATATGTTATCTTTTAATTGTTAATTAAATTTTAGTGGCTAAAGCAAAATAATAATACTCAAAGCGGCTAAGGGCAAAAATTTAAATGTTCTGGGGAAAGTAAATACTCATTCAATTTGCATTATGATGGCAACATTATGAAATCATTAGAAGTAACTATGTTAACAAGATTTTAAACAACAATTCCAGAGTTTAAATTGTGCTTATACTATAGTTTGCTCTTTGACGTTATTGTGGTAAATACATTGGTTATAAGTCTTAATGCTGCATAACACATCCAAATTGTTTCCTTATTGCAGCCTTTGAAAGGAATAGCATCAATCAATTGTTCACGCATCATAAAAGCAGGACTCTTAATTCGTTTATTTTTCTTTCGCTGTATCAAAATTAAGCTATTTGCTAGTTTTGACTACATTGCATCTAATCATTGGATTGAAAAAATGTCATTTAAGTTCAATTGTGGACTGAGAAAGGAGTTAGTGCTTTCCGGGCATATATAACGAATAAACTCTTCTCAGATTTCCATCTGGGTATAGGTATTGATTTTAATCGACATTTTGATGACAGACTCTGCCATCTCCTACAGGGATGATGCTTGGGCACCTGTAGTCTGGTGGTATTTATACCCCTGTTATCCATCCCTCCTCATTGGTTAGTCCTCATCCAGTCAGGTTTAGGTTTCCGCTGTCTCACCTTGTTTACAATCGAATTCCAGAAACTTTCCAGAAGAGTTCTTCTTACTTTGATTAATCATGCAAAAGCTATTTCGGACCTGGAGATTCTGCACAAGGAAATAAGATGTTCTTACAGATTGGCTAGAGGATGAAGGAAATCAATCAGGCCTTTAAAAGGGCTGATGGAGAAACCAGGAAACCTAACAATGAGGTGGAACCCATTGCTACCGCTGGTCTTTCCTATATTTCCATAGTTTCAGGAAGGATCGCCAAGACCCTGAAGAAATACCTAATTAATACCATCCACAAACCTGTAAGGAAGCTCAAATCACAGCTGATGCAGGTCAAAGATGACCTGGGATGTAGGTCAGCTGGCGTTTTCAGGATTTCCTGTGGATGTGGAGCAGCGTCTATTGACCAGATAGGATGTATGGTGGAAACTAACATCAAGGAGCAAAGGAAGTGTACCCATTTGGGTTACCCAGAGAAATCAGCTGTAGCAGAACATTGCATTTGCAATAGCCATAGGATTGACTTTGATGGGACAAAACTACTGTGCTGCACCAATGGCCTTTTAGGACTGCCTGGTGAAGGAAGCTTTTGAAATAAAACTAGAGGAAAAGAAGGTCTTGCTCTAAGTATAAACAGGAATTCGATTGTAATCAAGGTAGGATAGTGGAAATCTGTTTGGATGAGGACTATCCAATCAGGATGGATGGACGTCAGGGGTATAAATACCACTGGACTAGACATGCCCAGGCATCATCCTCGATGAAGGTGGCAGAGTTTGTCATCAATACATTGGTTAAAATTGATACCTGGACCCGGCTGGAAGCCAGAGAAGAGTTTATTTATCAATTGTGTTCTCAGCATTTATTTTCTTTTATTTCTCCCTGTCACCAAAGCTACAATTCGTCCTGGGTTGGAGTGCCAACCATTGTACCTGCTGGTACACACAATCAGCTCCACTTTCATTATTGTGAATCTAAGATGCAGACTGTAGCTATCTCTGACTAAAGGCGTAGTTTGCGTCAAATCAACTCAATGAGGATTGTGCTGGACAGCCTGCAATTGTTACCAGGATTCTCATGCTAAAGACTCACTAAACCTAACTGTACGTCTTTGGAATATGGGAGGAAATAGGAGCAGCTAGGGAAAAGGCATGAATATACTAAATCCTGATGGGTAGCGGCAGAAATGGAATCCTGATTGGTTGTTGCTGGCACTGTAAAATGATGCACTAACCAGTGTTCAGCCATACTGAGCCACGCTATTTTGTGCCAGTCTGCACTATATTGGTTCATTAGGGATTCCCATGATGCCGATAGACATTTATGTACTGTAGTTATCTCTGGCCATACTGGTAAATTCCATTAGCTTTTGCTTGTGGGCTATCAATATTTTTTCATTCAACCCCGTCAGTATAGATTGGCTTGCCTGTCTGTAGAAATTAATTTATCTTCTTAAATCATGTGTAAAGCTAGGAATTATGCAAGAAGATGCAATAATATTTTATCAACCTGATGAGGCCGCCGTCATTCAAAATTGACCATGGATGTTGCCTCCTGGCTGTCTAGATATGCGAGCCAGGGCACTACGATATGGAGAGCAAGCAGTTGCCCATGTAGCAAGCTCCCACTCTCCACACATCTGATGAACCCAAAGGAACAACAGAGACCAATACAGTTTGGTACCAGCAGCGTCGCAGGAGTTGCTAGTCAGCATTGAACTCAACATAAGACTGCCGTAGGGACTCCAGTTCCGGACTTTATCCTCTGGGTTTACTCTCAAAGCCTTCCCCATGAATGCGTATAGCAGCAAAGCAGCAGAGGTTTGAGATCAGAGTTTCCCTTCGCCTAGATGAGCTTCCAAACATGGCTGATGAGCCTCATCTGCTTGAAGCACCAGTAACCTGCCTTTTCCCCTTCTCCTGTCAGTAGGAATGGTTCCGCTGGTCTTAGTAGCTAAGCCACACATGAAAGCCAGGAGCTGGACTTGGTTGTCAGAGGCTATTTGAGGTGCACGCCATTGAGAACATTCAATAGGTAGTGGGAGTTTATCCCCACTACTACTCCCTGCTATAACAACCTTAAGGGACCTTTACCCATCCAATATGAACCAATTGTTCTGGCTTCAAATTGATAAACTTGTAACATTTAAAAATTAACTTCACATTAAACAATACAAAGATGCATCTTTCAACAAGTGAGTTTACCTTCGCAACACCAATCCCCTTCAGTTACCTCCAATGCCTTAGAAGTGCCAACCTGCCTATTTTTAAGACTTCCAGTGTTGAGAAGACCCTTTGATTTCAGCTCAGTCTGGTTCTTATGTCTGTCCCTTTAGAAACCCCTTCCAATCATCTGGAAACCCAGCATGGTATCTTCCAGCATGTGCGCCCGTTTTTCATTATCTTTGACGTCTTCTAGCTTGATAGCCCATGAGTCACTGCACGTTCAGTAAGCAGAAGGACATTCCTTTGAAAATCAAGTCAGAAACTTCAAAGCGTGGAATTACACCCCTCATTAGTGTTTTTCTGTTCTTCTAAGCTCCTGAATGTTTAGAGTTTTAAAAAGTACTTCAATGCATCTCTTTCAAACCACATATTACCCATTTACGTTTAAAATGCAAAACGTATGACGTGGGTTGTCTTGTGTTCTTTTCTAGCTTCATATATACAACATACTTCTGTTGTTCAAAACAAGGATGTGTGGCAGCTGTGGTTAATTACCACTTGCATTATTTAAAAAGGAACCATATGATGCATTTATTTACTTTCCATTTTCAAATTGCCTCTCTATTCATTGGCCTCCTGTGCCATCCCTCCAAGCATTTCTTCTGACTTTCTGTAGTTTAGACTGCAGCTTCTCCCATTCTTGTGACCCAATAATTCTGTTCCTTCCTACATTAGTCGCTGTCCATTACTGATATCCTCATTCCTTCCCATAACTCTTTCCAAACTATTGAATGCTTGCAACCATTTACCTTAACTTCCAAGCTGCTATTATGCTACCTTCTCAGTTGGTACACATCCACCCAATGTCTCCTCATAAACAAAAACAGAAACATGCTGGAAACACATAGCAGGTTGGGCAGCATCTCTATAAAGATGGATAGTGTTAACACTTCAGGTCAAAATCCCTTTATTATGGATTGAAACAGTGCAAAGCTTGGAGGGTGGTGAACCTGTGAAATTCTTTACCAGAGAAAGTTTTGACGGCCAAGTCATTAAGTATATTCAAGAAGGGATCGTGTACTGAACTTGATCATATTGAAGGGTGCAGTGAATCCAAAGTGACAAATAGCAAGCTCTTCTGCCTATTTTGCATGTTCATATGTTAATTTTGGTTCTCTTTCCATAGATGCTGCCTGACCTGGAGTGTTTTAAATGATTTCTAATTTTGTTTTAGATTCCCAGCAGCTTCAGTTTTTGTTTGATGCTCAATTCTTCCCAACATGCTTCAAGTTTTTATCTCTGGAATTGCTGAGAACTGTTTGTTTCCAGCCAGTGTGTCACTTGCCTGCCTTCCAAAAGACACAGAGACAGTCCAACAAAAGCACATTCACTTTCTTCACTTAGCAGTCTGATATGACTTGATGCAGATGAAACAAATTACTGAAGTATCAACTCTAATTCCTGTAATAATTAGACTGACAAGAATGAATCATTTTCAAATAGTCATACAGTAAATAACCTCAATTGCTATGGGTCATTAATTCCCTACCAGCAAGGGCTTACAAGACATTAGTTAATATCTAATCATAGCCTAGTTTGGTTTTCTACTCGTTAGTGGTTTTGGCTTTTGTCCTTTGCTTCAATCTTTCTATTATTTTAGCTAAGGACTTGAGCAGCATCCTAGTAAGGCCATATTGCTTGTTTAGTAAAAGCTTCAAATATAATAGGATCAATTTTTCTTTACATATTATCCTACACACCAGATTATGGGGCATTAGGTAAAACAAGTGAAACTGCAATCCTTCTAATGACAGATAGTTTATCTCATGGCCACTTGTGGAAGCTATCTTTGGACACGCTGGTGTCCTCCTAGATTGTAACAGTGATTTCATTTTGAAACAAATTCATATGTTGTGACATATTTTACTACAATTGCTATATTAAACTTAAGTTACTCCTATGGAAGTTTAATGTAGTTTGACTTGTTATCTTTGATTTTTGTCTACTTCTCCAAAAGAATATTATCCATTATAAATTCAAAGCCACTAGTTAAGTTACTTATTCATTTTTTTAACTTTAGTTCATTGCTTTTATATTTAAATTTTAAATGGAGTTTATTGCTTGAAGACAGAAGTAACATTTTTTTGGAATGGTAAGTGCCCATTACAGAACATTAAAATAAATTACTGTTCAATTATTATAATTTTACCCAGATTTTAAGTGTTGTAAAAATATTTTCAAGTGCTTAAAAAAGGTAGATCCCACTCCTGAGAATTAAAACAATCCAGAATAAGAGGAGTTAATTCTTGAGCACATACCAAGCTAGTATTTTGAGGAAAGTCACAAGCTGTCACAAATGTTTATTCTAAAGCTGCTTCTAATACTTTATTATATTGCATCTTTGCAGTGACAGAAGAGAACGACAAGACCTAATTGCATCATTCCAGAGCAGGGGATGCCGTAGACCACTACCATTCATGGAGGGATCCATGGGTCACATGTTGAGAACCCCTCTTCTAGAATAACATGGCCTGCTCTCCCCTCTGTGGATAGAAGAAGGACTGAATGCCTGATTAAGTCTTTTTCTTGCTGCTCTGCGTGGTAATATTCTTAATGCCACATTTGGTATCCTCCACTGTTTGATGGAAAATCATACTCGCATCTCAGGGGTTAAAGTGGAAATGGGAACTCAGTCAAAAAAGTGTTAACTCTCAAATGAACAGAAATTTAAAAACATTTATTTTTTGGACACCATCGATTTATTTCCTTTTCCTTTCCGACTGTATTGCTTCCAGTCCCTCCCCTCACTATGGGTTACCATCTTTTTTTATATCACATCTGGTTCCACTATGTACTTTTCTAGCCAACCGTCTCTTTATCTGGTTTTCCCCGACCACACTAACTCTTCTCCTCACAACACCTATTGTCACTTTCCCCACCCTGTGCTATATATTGTCCTTTTGTGATACTCCTAGTTTTGCTTTTCTATGTGAATCCATTGGTTATTTAACAAGACATGAGTGTTTCCACTCATCATATTGATGCATCCCTAATATTGACTTTAAAAATGTTATGTTTTGTCACAACCACGGATTCGGCAGCGCATTAGATATGGCAGTTGCACTTGTGAATTTGCATGTGTCAGCTGATTATTACTTAATCATGATAGTGTTTAACTCCATACTTGTTTTCGTAGTACTTGTCGAGACTTAAAAAGACCACAGCAACGCTTCGCTGCCCGTTTGCTTTCGACCTTCCCTGAGAAATTGGACTTCGAGTCAACTGACTAGAGGTATTCGTTTAATATTTAGCTTTTCTTTTCAGCTACAGTCTAGGCTTCGTTTACCATTTGAGAAGTTTTAGCTAACGGCCCTATTTGGACTAGTGTTTATTGTTTTATTTTCCTTTTAACACTGTTTGCATTAAAATTTGTGAACCATCGACCTGTTTCAGTGTCTCTCACTCCGCACTTCGGCTATATTCAAACCTGGTAATGGCAAGTCTTGACGACACAAAGATGGACCCAGCGGAGAGAGAGAGCAACTGACCTTGGCTGTGAGATTCATTGGTTAGGTAAGAGACAAGCTACAGGCAATGGAAGCTGTTCTCAGTGAAGTTACGGAGGCAATGAGGCAGATAACCTCGTGCTGACAAACCCAGTCTCACTTGGAGGAACAGGTATCATCCCTAGATGCAACTGTTCAACAGCTCACTGCAGACAATCGGACTCAGGTGTCTGCAATTTTTGCATTCACAGCCGCCGTCCACAATCTTACTGTGAACAGCCGGCATCAGCTGACAGCCATTAACATTCTCACCGGTTCAATTTGGCAGCTTCAGGCTGCCCCAGTCCCACTCCCAGCATCTCGCAGGTCCTCCTTTTCTGCTGCCCCGACAATCTCTGCTACTAATGCTCCCGATCCCGTGCCTGGACCAGATCCGACTCCCACCACCGTATAGGAACCGCGTATTCCACCACCAGGTAGATATTCTGGTGATCCCAATGATTGCAGGAATTTTATTACCCAATACTAGCTGATATTCCAAGCCTAGTCTGGTCATTTTGGTGATGATGCGTGAAAATTGGTGTACATGGTTAATCTTCTTGACGGACCTCCACTCAGCCTGTTCAACGCTTTACAGGAGCAAGGATACCCCGCAGTCCAGTCGTTGAAACATTTTGTGGCGTCATTAAGGAGGTTACGGGGTCAGGAGGCTGCCCACTGACTCTTGGACCTGCGCCAAGGCAGAGGAACGGTGAGAGCCTATGCAGTCAAATTCTGTACCCTTGCAGTAGAGAGACTGAAGCAGGTTGATGGTTCACAAACTTTAATGCAAACAGTGTTAAAGGGAAAATAAAACAATAAACGCTAGGCCAAATAGGGCCATTAACTAAAACTCTCAAATGGAAAATGAAGCCGGCATTGCGGCTGAAAAGAAAATCTAGACATTAAGCGAATACCGCTAGTCTTCAGAGTAGGTTGACTCGGAAGTCCAATTTCTCAGGGAAGGCCGAAAGCTAACAGGCAGCGAAGCGTTGCTGTGCTCTGTCCAAGCCTCGACAAGCACTATGACGCCAAGTATGGAGTTAAATACTATCACAATTAAATAATAATTAACTGACAAGTGCAAATTCACAAGCACAATTGCCGTATCTACCGCGCTGCCGAATCCGTGGTTGTGACATGCTTGTGCAGATGGTGAGGGATACAACTTGAGTTGTATAAAGGGGGAATAATCCCATATTGTGTTTTATGCATCATTGCCAAAAGTATAAATTATTCCCAATGTGTGTAACAATGGGAAGTTAGTTATGAAGAATGCATCATGTATCATTTGGCCAAACAAAAACAATCTTTCAGCCAACTTTGAATGTATTTGTTTGTTGGCTTTTTACAGAGTATCCGTCACAAATAAGCTTCCCAGTGTCTAAACCAGTAAAGGGATCTTATGAAGCATCTTTCTGAATTATAATTGTTCATAAAGTTCCCAGTAGAACTGGGGTAACATGGTGGCACAGCTAGTAGAGGTTCTGGCAGTCTGGATTCAATCCTGACTTCTGGTGCTATTCGTGTAGCGTTCACATGTCTCCCTGTAACTTTAGGGGTTTTATCTGGTTGCTCCCCACTTCTCCATATTCCAAAGGTTTGCAGCTTGGTTGGTTAATTGCCCTCCAATGTAACAGATCCCTATTCATAGGTCCTTGAAAGTGGCTACAAAGGTTTGTCTTTATCAGTCGAAGCATTGAGTTTAAAAGTCGGGAAGTTATGTTGCAGCTTTATCAATCTCTAGTGAGACAGCTTCTGGAGTACTGCATATAGATCTGGTTGTCCCATTATAGGAAGGATGACAAGGCTTTGGAGAGGGTGCCAAAGAGGTTGACTAGGATGCTGCCTGGATTAGAAGACATGCTATATCGCGAGGTTGGACAAACTTGGGTTGTTTTCTTTGGAGAGGCGAAGGCTGAGGGAAGATTAGTGGAGGTTTATACGATTATGAGAGGCATAAATAGAATTGAAAGGCTGTATCTTATTCCCAGGGTTGAAATGTCTAAAACCAGTGGGCATGCATTTAAGGTGAGAGGGGTGATTTAAAAGGAGATTTGAGAAGCAAGTTTTTTTTTTATGCAGAGAGTGGTGGGTGCTTGGAATGTGCAGGTAGAGTCAGATTCATTAGGGTCTTTTAAGAGATGCCAAGATAGGCACATGAATGTGAGGAAAATGGAAAGATATAGACATTGTGTAGGTAGAGCAGATTAGTTTGATTACTAATTTATTTGGTTTGACACAACATTGGGGGCTGAAAGGCCTGTTGCTGGGTTGTACTGTTCTATGTTCAATGGATGCTAGTATTAATGGAGATGTGGGGAGAATAGGTTACAAGTAAATTTATTGCAGGAAAGAGGTCGATTTGTGAACTGGCCTCATCCCTATGGGCCTCTTTTTGTGTCGCAACAAAATACGGAAATACTGCAGTTGTGTAACTAAAATTGCTGCATGTTAAACCAATGCAAGAAAGTGACCGTGGCCAATAAACTATCAATTAGTTACAAATTTTTAAATCTTTGCTTTCACTATTAAAGAGATACTGAAGAGGGGATTCAATGCCGAAAAGTGTGAGGCCTCAAGGCTCTAAATTCTATTGCACAAGATATCTAAAGAATTGCATGAGAGACGTCTTCTGTGCCAAGTCTTCCCCGCCAGTCCCAAAACAGAGGTCTACAGGCAATTTTGCTTTGCACCCAAACATCAAATAGCACGGCGAGTATCCAGTAGCTTCATTCTGTGTACAGTTGTAGCTGTGGACCAGATGCCCAATCTGCTGACTCTATTTGTTCTTTTTGCTGATGTCCAGGGTTCTGAGCATGTCTCGCAATGTCTGGTTGAGAGTGATAAGACAGACTACCAATGAGGTGACGGGAGTGGATCTGCCTTGGTACCATTTTGGTCCTGGGAGAGGTGGGGCCATGGACTGTCCATACTTTCAGAGAAGAGGGGAGTGTAGGCAAGAGCGCCGAATTAGAAGTTGAGTTTCCCGTAGCAGTGGGTGGAGACTTTAAAGACAAGCCGCTCTCCTTTCTGTGGAGTGAGGGGAAGGAGTGGTCTGATATGGAAGGTCTAATGAGTCCTCCATCGAGAGGTGAAAATTCTGAGCTAGTATTGGCAATTATGTCCCTAGTGGACAAATGGCAAAGTGCACTGCTGGATAGTCGAAGTTATCATAGGCTGGAAATGTTCTCAGGAGTGAAGCCCAACTCCGAGGAGGAGGAGAAACCTCAGATGCTGGATAAGTGGCAGTACTTTGATACTGTGAAAAGACAACGACTGATAGAGAATCTAAAAGGTCCAGCTGCTGAAGTGGTGAGGTCCTTGAAGGCACAGAATCCATTTGCTACTTCCACAGGCTACATGCAAGCGTTAGAGAGCATTTTTGGTATGCTGAGAACCCCAATAGAGTTTATGATGGGCTTTAGGAGCATGTTTCAAGAGAAAGGGGAGAAACTTTCCGCCTATATTTTCTGGCTGGAGAGATAGATGCTTTGCTTGTGGAGTAAAGGGACCATTCATCTGGCTGATATTAATCAATTAAGGATGGAGCAAGTGGTGAAGGCCGCACAGTCATGTGACATAATTGCTTTAATCTTCCAAGTGTCTTGTAAGGTGCACCCCTCTTGTTTGGTGAGCAAACCAAGAGAAGTAAGAGAGGAGGAAAATGAGATGGAGAAGTGGGAGGGCTCCGACAGCAGGGCACGGTCCTCGGTAGTAGCTTCTACTGCTGAAATGATCCCTGATGCCCCACAGGGGCAGGGGTTTTACAGAATTTTGTGAAAGATTTTGGAGCTGAGGTATCTCAGTTGACATCGATGGGTGCTATCACCAAGCGTAACAAAGCCGATAGGGAGCCGGACCCACTGATAGGATAGGCAGAGGGCTGCTATTGAGCGGGGTCCCTCGAAAAATGGAGCGACTAGTATTGTTTGTTACAACTGTGCTGAGGAATGCAGGAGTGTGAAAGACGGGAAACCTTTGGAAAGAGAACTAATGGTTACTTAAACAGAAGTGGAAGTCAGGAAACCTCAGAGATATGCAGTGAGGGAACGGCCTGATGTCTTGGCAGTGGAGGGGACACATGTTCCAATCAATATATCAAAGAAAACATTGAAGTGCAAAACCCTATTCCTGGAGGCTAGTGGGGCCAAGCTCCAGTGTATCCCGACAGATCGAGGGTATTGATGCTGTACAGACTCTTCTACAACTGGTATTTGACGCACTTACCACCGACACCACTCAGTACCCTAGAGCTCTGGGGCCTTAGTACTGATGACTACTTGTCGAAGCTAGAGTTTTTGGAGGCAGATATGGGAGTAGCTGAGGTCCGTGTTATGTTAGTGTTGGTCTGTACGGACTCAGTTGAGAAGGATCAAGCTTCAGTTCTTGTGGGAACAAATACTGCTATTGTGAGGAGGCTAGCAAGAAGCTGCAAGGAGAGGATTGGAGAGAGCTTTCTGAAAACCTTGTCAATTCACCCGGTGTTCAGAGCTGTTTTTGAGAAAGTGCAAGCCCATCCAATGCTGGATGCTGAGCACAAACAAGGAACTGTGCAGTATACCCAGTCCAAACCAGTCATGTTACGGCCTGGGGAAGTAGCCAGAGTAACGGGAAACCCTAAATTTCCTGGAATGCCTGATGCTGAGTCCCTCCTGGTGGATGATCCGGAAGACCAGGAAGAGGAGTCACGCTTACCTGCTGGGATATCGGTGAGGCCCAAACCGCAGAAGCTGTCCGTTGTACCGGTAAACAGGATGACAGTGATTGTCAAGAACACCTCAGACAGAGAAGACTCCCTCAGGTGGGGAATGCCGATGGCACATCTTTTTCCGGTAACTGTAATGTCTAGTTTTCCTGTGAGAAAAGCAGGAGAGAGACCATCTCCTGGAACTGGAAATTTGACAGCCAAGTCACTCAACTTTGTTGACTCCCTGATACCTGGCGGTTGGAAAAGGAGACTGACGGAGAAGATGCTGAAGATCGAAGATGTCCTTTCTACTAACGAGTTTAATGTGAGGTGTTCCAAAAGTACTCACCACACCATCCGAGTGACAGAGGACACCCTTTCAGAAAAAGGTGTCAGTGACTGGCACTCACAGAGGTGGAGAATGTTTGGCAGCATTTGCTGAAGCTGAAGGAACCTGAGATTATCACTGAGTCCAGAGTCCCTGTGCATCACCCCATAGTGGTAGTGAGGAAGAAGAATGAGAAGATACAAATGTGTGTTGATAATTGGATACTGAACTGATGTACAGTCCCTGACCAGTATACCGTTTTGCGGATTGTGGATGTGCTGGCCTGCCTGAGTGGAGCAAAACGGTTCAGTGTGTTGGGCCCAAGGAATAGGTGTTATCAGATACACACCAGCGAGGCTGACAAAGAGGAGACAGCATTCATATGTCCACTTGTATTCTTTCAGTTTGAAAGGATGCCCCAGGGTATATCAGGAGCACTGGCTACTTTCCAGCATGTCATGGAGGAAACTGTTGGGGATATGAACTTGCTTGAGGTGCTGGTGTACCTGGATGATCTCATAGTGTTCGGGTCTACCCTGGAAGAGCATGAGGTGAGGCTGCATAAGGTGTTAGGCCACCTGAAAGCTGAAGGGTTAAAACTGGCACTGGACAAGTCTGCAAATTGTCTGTCAACTACGTTGGGCACATAGACTCATGGGATAGAGTAGCTATGGATCCATCAAAGATAGAGGCGATGACCACATGGCCAAGGCCCAAGAATGTATGTACTCTGCACTCATTCCTTGGTTTCCGTGAGTACTATCGGAAGTTCATGAAGGACTACTTCAAAGTGAGTCATATCTTGAATCAGCTTTTGCGCGCTTATCCTCTCTTGGGGAAGAAAGGGAGGAGGACGAAAGGAGAAGATTTTACCCCTTTGGACCCTTTTGGAGCGAGATAGGAAGCAAAATGTGAAGAAACCTTTCAGTTGCTGAAGGAGCTGCTGATGAAAGCACCAGAGTTTGCTTTTGCAAATCCCCAATTGTTGTATGTATTGCATACAGATGGCGAGAGGGCTTAGTGGGGTTTCATGATGAGTCAGTTCATTTGGGGTTTGACAAGTCCTATGGATTGGTCTGAAATCGGTTCTACTGGCTCCAGTGAAACGTGAGGGTGAAAAGTACTGTAAGTCGTGCATTTGATGTATGTGGAGGAAGATGCTGCCTATGAGGGCCACTCCTTTATCCCACTTGCAGAATGAGGGGACACTTGATCTGGTATGAAGGATTTTCTCTCCACAGAGCCTGATTCCAGCAACGAGGCGAATGTTTTGGTTATTACTGATCACGACATCAGATATGCTCAAGCCTTCCCGACAAAGGATCACAGGGCATCCACTGTGGTGAAAGTGTTATGGGAAAAGTATTTCATTCATTCTGGCCTTCCCAAATGCATGCATAGTGATCAGGGACAGGCTTTTGAGAGTAGGCTCATATGTGAGTTACTGAGCATGCTTGGAGTCAAGAGGTCGAGGGCTACGCCTCTTCATCCTCAAGGTGATCCCCAGCCTGAGAGGTTCAATTGGGTATTGCTAGACATGCTCAGAACCCTGGATATCAGCAAAAACAACAAATGGAGTCAGTGTATTTGGCATCTGGTCCACAGCTACAACTGTACACAGAATTAAGCTACTAGATACTCACCATATTATTTGATGTTTGGGCACAAAACAAAATTGCCTGTAGACCTCTGTTTTTTTGGACTGGTGGGAAAGATTTGCCACAGAAGACCTACCTAAAGTATGTGTCTGACATGAGGAGGGAATTGCAAAAGGCTTATGAACTAGCAGAGGTCTCTGCTACCAAGCAGAATCAAAGAAATGAAGAGATATGATCAAAAGATTAGGCTGTCCCAACTGATGCCTGGAGACAGAGTTCTCATAAGGAATTTGGGTCTACCAGGGAAGCATAAGATGGCTGACCACCAGTTGGCTACGCCTTATGTAGTAGAGAGTTAGATGCCAAATGTGCCAATTTTTCAGAAGACAGGAATGGGCAGGAGATGACAATAAAAATTATAGATTCCTTTTGGTTTGGAATGGTCATTTTAAATAATTTCCAAGCCATTAGTGTAAAATCAAACTGACAGCTCTTATTCCACTTGCCTCATGTATCACATTGTAAAATATATCAATATAAAATATTAGTAGTGGTTTCTTTTATAGTAATGCATGTTTAAATAACCACATTTAATTAAATTTCTTACAGCCTTAGCCAACAAACTGAGTCAACACATTATTCCTTACTCTTCCTTTCTATTCCTTTTTAAGCATGTTTCTTGTAGTTCCTTAAAATCGTTGCCATCTGATATTAATATCAATTACTTTAGTTTGTTCTGAATACAGTTTGGAAGTGATAAGGTTTTTCCATTGTCTTTTCTTACACACTTACATTTCTTATGTTATGCTGCTGGGTTATTCTTCCATCTGCAGTATCATTAGCTAAAATATCTTAGCAATAGTTTTTAATCTATTTGCAAAAAGATTATTTTATCATTTCTAATACACATTTCACTCAATATGTTGTGGTTGAAAGAAATGTTACATGAGTTAACAGGTTGGGAACAATAAGGAACAACTATTAGAAATTGATATTTCTTGTCAAAAAGGGAACCTCTCAGAGTACAGAAAAAATAAGAGCAAATCATTTCTCTTGGAACAGAATAAACTTTATTGTCGATGATGTTGAATACAGTCTGTTGTCCATTGGGAAGTCATTACCTACAAAGTCAGTGCATGGCGAAAGGCTCAAGAGCTCAGCTAACTTGTACTAATTTGTTTTTAATGCAATGACTTGTCTATGTTTAGGTGCTGAAACAATACTTTTAAATCATCTTCAGAAAGTACTGAAATGTCCAGCATGAAATGAAAAGTGAGAGCTGGGTGTTGCGGGGAAATGATAGTGAAGAAATTTGTTTTCTTTCCCCCTCTATAAACCAAATTCATAGCACTTTTGATAGCACTATTAAGTGGAACCTTTTGTCAATTAGTGAAATGACTGAAAATTAATAGACAATGCAAAACTGTATTAACCATCATGAAACTTGAGGTTGTTTGGAATCAGGTTATTGTTAATAGAGCAATGGACTAATGTGGCAAGTCTAATTCCACCCAGTCAGTCCCATCAACTGCATTATGTAGAAACAGCAGTGCAATCTATATTACTTCCAAATTTTGATCTCATTCTGGTATAGATTTATAACAAGTTTTAAAATGGGATTATTCTGCTATGCCCTGTTCATGCTTTGATTCTGAAGCAATGTTGGGAAGCTTCAAGGAACTCTTGAATGAACTTATCAATAATTCAATTTCATCCATTCTTGTTTGCTCCCAGCTGAAGTATTTAACTGATATTTTTCAGGGATGAATCAGATGTTGGGTATATTTGGACTTTAGATGGGACATTCACTGAGAATAAGTTGAGAACCATTGCTTCGTCAAATACTCATACAAATCATCTCTGTGCAAGCCTGTGGAATCTTGCAGCAGTGCTTTTTTTAATAAAGCTATGTTTAGTAAGTGGCGTGGGAGTAAGACGCAGTATTCCACAGTGATTTTCTAAATAGGAGTGCAAATAATTGATTGTTTGAAAAGTGTAATTTTCGAAGTCTTGTCATGACCACGTCTCTGAGTATTTTACTTCAGAAGGATAAGAAGGAAATTAAAGAACAGCAGTCTCACTGGAATTAAGCAGGTGATTGCAGCTACTTACAGAAAAATAATTTTAAAATATCTTCCTTACTGGTATTAATAATACCTGGAGATTTTTGGTATGTTTGACTGGTAAAACTAACTCAACTATGGCCATTTTCTGGGAGGGTTCTTAGATTGAACTATCACAGGAACTGCACAGGATCAAAGTCAGCTGCAGAGAGCTGTAAACTTAGACTGCTCCATCATATGCACTAGCTTCCGTAGTATCCAGGAAATCTTCAAGAAATGATGCCTCAAAAAAGGTGGCATCCATCATTAAGGAGCCCCAGCACCCAGGTCATGCCTTGATCTCATTGCTACCATCAAGAAGGAAATACAGAAGCCTGAAGGCACACACTCAATGATTCAGGAACAGCTTCTTCCCCTCTGCCATCCGATTTCTGAATGGACATTGAACCCATTAACACTACCTCACTACTTTTTTTATTTGAATTTTTGCACTACTTATTTAATTTAGTTATTTATATATATATATATATATATATATATATATATATATACAACATATGCCAGTGATACTAAACCTGATTCTGATTCTAGCCAAAGAGCTAGCCTGGGTGAAATTGTCAATTTGCTAAACATGCTATCTGCTTTAGTAATTATAGTATTCTGATTTCTTCTGTTGGTGTGGCAAGTAAAGTTGGACCTTCTTGAAACTGGTGGTTATATGTAGTTTGTCTTAAGATTCTCTGTTTTGTCTCATTCTCCTCATCACCATCTTGATGTTCACATCACTGCTTGAGTCACTTCTTCATAACAAAGAAATGTGTGCCTGTATAAGAGAATCTATTGCTTTCCACTAAATGTTATATTTCAATATTTTTAATATTTTAATAAAAATATTTAGAAACATAGAAACATAGAAAATAGGTGCAGGTGTAGGCCATTCGGCCCTTCAAGCCTGCACCGCCATTCAGTATGATCATGGCTGATCATCCAACTCAGAACACCGCCCCAGCCTTCCCTCCATACCCCCTGATCCCTTTAGCCACAAGGGCCATATCTAACTCCCTCTTAAATATAGCCAATGAACTGGCCTCAACTGTTTCCTGTGGCAGAGAATTCCACAGATTCACCACTCTCTGTGTGAAGAAGTTTTTCCTCATCTCTGTCCTAAAAGGCTTCTGCTTTATCCTCAAACTGTGACCCCTCGCTCCGGACTTCCCCAACATCAGGAACAATCTTCCTGCATCCAGCTTGTCCAATCCCTTTAGGATTTTATACGTTTCAATAAGATCCCCACTCACTCTTCTAAATTCCAGAGAGTATAAGCCTAGTCGATCCAGTCTTTCATCATATGAAAGTCCTGCCATCCCAGGAATCAGTCAGATCAACCTTCTTTGTACTCCCTCTATGGCAAGAATGTCTTTCCTCAGATTAGGGGACCAAAACTGCATACAGTACTCCAAGTGTGGTCTCACCAAGGCCTTGTATAACTGCAGTAGTACCTCCCTGCTCCTGTACTCGAATCCTCTTGCTATGAATGTCAGCATACCATTCGCCTTTTCACCGTCTGCTGTACCTGCATGCCCACTTTCAATGACTGGTGTACAATGACACCCGGGTCTCGTTGCACCTCCCCTTTTCCTAATCAGCCACCATTCAGATAATAATCTGTTTTCCTGTTTTTGCCACCAAAGTGGATAACCTCACATTTATCCACATTAAATTGCATCTGCTATGAATTTGCCCACTCACCTAACCTATCCAAGTCACCCTGCATCCTCTTAGCATCTTCCTCACAGCTAACACTGCCGCCCAGCTTCATGTCATCTGCAAACTTGGAGATGCTGCATTTAATTCCCTCGTCTAAGTCATTAATATGTAAACAACTGGGGTCCCAGAACTGAGCCTTGCGGTACCCCACTAGTCACTGCCTGCCATTCTGAAAAGGTCCCGTTTATTCCCACTCTTTGCTTCCTATCTGCCAACCGATTCTCTATCCACATCAATACCATACCCCCAATACCGTGTGCTTTAAGTTTGCACACTAATCTCCTGTGTGGAACCTTGTCAAAAGCCTTTTGAAAATCCAAATGTATCACATCCACTTGTTCTCCCCTATCCACTCTACTAGTTACATCCTCAAAAAATTCTATGAGATTCGTCAGACATGATTTTCCTTTCACAAATCCATGCTGACGTTGTCCAATGATTTCACCGCTTTCCAAATGTGCTGTTATCACATCTTTGATAACTGACTCCAGCAGTTTCCCCACCAGCGACGTTAGGCTAACCGGTCTATAATTCCCCGGTTTCGCTCTCCCTCCTTTTTTTAAAAAGCGGGGTTACATTAGCCATCCTCCAATCCTCAGGAACTAATCCAGAATCTAAAGAGTATTACTAATTTTACTACTGGTATTACTACTAAAAATACTAGTATTTCTTGTATTTTTATATTTTATATAAAGAGACTGAAAGAGACTATACCTTCTTCTGGCAGGGGAAGGGCTCAGACAAGACCAGAGAGCATGGTGTCGGCTTTGCCGTGAAGAACTCGCTGCTGAAGACGGTAGAGCCTAGCGAGAAAGGGGCAGAGCGGATTTTCTCACTTCGACTCCACACATCTGACGAGCCTGTCAACCTTGTCAGCATCTATGCCCCAACCCTCTACTCTACACAAGACACAAAGGACAAGTTCTACGACCAGCTCTCCATGATGATACAGGAGATCCCAAGTCAGGAACAGTTGCTGCTACTTGGTGACACTCAACGCCAGAGTGGGCGCCAACCATGACTCCTGGCCAAGCTGCCTGGGGTGGTATGGGATTGGCAGCATGAATGACAACGGGTAACGACTGCTCGAGCTTTGCATGCTCCGCGAATTGTGCATCACCAACACCCACTTCCAGACCAAAGCTCAGCACAAGGTGTCTTGGCGGCATCCCTGCTCCAAACACTGGCACCAGCTAGACCTGATAATCACAAGACGCCATCACCTGAGAAACGTGCTCATGACTCGCTCCTTTCAGAGTGCCGGCTGCGACACGGATCACTCTCTGGTTTGCTGCAAGATCAGACTTCGGCTGAAGAAGATGCACTATGCCAAGCCTCCAGGCAACCAGCACATCGATGCCAGTAAGACACAACACCCAGACAAAGCTGCAGGGTTCATCAAGTCACTGGAGGATGCTCTCCTTGCAGACCCACCAGAAGGAGATGCTCAGGAGAGATGGGACTCTCTCAGGGACACTATCCACAGCACTGCACTCAAGGCCTTTGGGAAGAAACGGGGCAGGACACAGGACTGGTTTGAAGTGAGCTCAAGTAAGCTCACCCCTGTCATCAAGGTGGAGCACAAATGCCACCCCACCCAGGCAACACTGCAAGCACTAAGGACAGAAAGAAGCAAGGCCCAGGAAACAGCCAGATGCTGTGCAACTGACTACTAGCTACAACTATGCGAAAGTATTCAGTTATCATTTGACACAGGCAACATCCGTGGAGTGTACGAGGGGATCAAGAAAGCCATCGGGCCAACCCAGAGCAAGACAGCACCATTGAAAACCATAACAGGTGAGACCATCAATGACAAAGGCAAGCAGATGGAGAGGTGGGTGGAGCATTACTCTGAACTCTTCTCCAGAGAAAACAGCATCTTGGACGGTGGGCTAGACAGCGTGGAATGCCTGCCTGTCATGGAGGAACTTGATGCTTTGCCGACTGCCGAAGAACTGAGTAAAGTCATCGACAGCCTGCCCACTGGGAAGGCACCAGGATTGGATGACATTCCACCAGAGGCCATCAAACGCGCAAAGGGCATCCTGCTAAACCACCTGCATGAACTACTGTGCCAGTGCTGGATAGAGGGAGCAGTGCCGCAAGACATGAGGGACTGAAACATTGTCACCATATGCAAGAACAAAGGGGACAGAAGCGACTGTAACAGCTACAGGGGAATCTCCTTGCTGAGCATCGTTGGGAAGGTCTTCGCCCACGTGGTCCTTAATAGACTGCAGAAAATAGCTGAAAGGGTATATCCCGAGTCTCAGTGCGGTTTCAGTTCGGAATGCTCCACAATCGACATGATCTTCTCCCTTCGACAGCTACAAGAGAAATGCAGAGAGCAAAGACAACCACTCTATGTCACTTTCATTGACCTTACGAAGGCCTTTGACCTTGTGAGCAGAGACGGCCTGTTCAAAATCCTCACCAGGATTGGTTGTCCCCCGAGGCTCCTCAGGATAGTTCAGTCATTCCACACAGACATGAAGGGTGTCGTTCAGTTCAACGGCTCTTCTTCGGAGGCCTTCAACATCCACAGCGGTGTGAAGCAGGGCTGTGTGCTTGCCCCCACCCTGTTTGGCATCTTCTTCGCAGTCATGCTGAAACATGCAACTGAAGGTGTCTACCTCCACACCAGATCGGATGGGAGGCTGTTCAGTCTGTCCCGGCTGAGGGCAAAAACCAAGGTTCATGAAGTACACATCACGGACATGTTGTTTGCAGATGACGCGGCACTGGCAACACATTCTGAAGAGCAACTGCAACGCCTCATGGACAGCTTCTCAAGAGCCTGCCAGGACTTCAGCTTGACCATCAGCCTGAAGAAAACCAATGTGTTGGGCCAAGACATTGAGCACCCCCCTGCCATTACCATTAACAACTACGAGCTGGAGGTAGTTCACGAGTTTACATATCTTGGCTCCACCATCAAGGACAGCCTCTCCCTAGACCCTGAGATCAACAGATGGATCGGACGAGCAGCCTCAACATTCACCAGGCTGACAAAGAGAGTCTGGGAGAACAGAAAGCTGATGATGCACACCAAGGTTGCAGTCTACAGGGCCTGCGTCCTCAGCACACTGCTTTACGGCAGCGAGACCTGGAGCCTCTACTACAGACAAGAGCGGCGTCTCAATGCCTTCCACCTTCGCAGCCTGAGACGCATCCTGGACATCACGTGGGTTGACCGAGTCACCAACAATGAGGTCCTGGCCCGCGCCCAGATACCCAGCCTCTTCATCCTACTCCAACAACCCCGTCTCCGCTGGCTGGGCCACGTGCACCGCATGTCAGATGGGAGGATCCCAAAAAACCTGCTGTACGGGGACCTGGCCTCTGGCAAGAGAGCATAAGGGCAGCCCCATCTTCGTTTCAAAGACGTTTGCAAGAGAGACATGAAGTCACTGAGAATGAACGTCGAGAGGTGGGAGGACATCGCAAGCGATCACTCTCACTGGAGGCTGGAACTACGCAGAAGTCTGAAAAGAGGAGAAGAGAAGCTGAGGCTGGCTGCTGAAGAAAAGCGCACTCGTCAGAAAAACAGCACCAAGACAACATTGGAGGACAGCGCCTTCAAGTGCAGTCGCTGCAGCTGAGACTGTCACTCCCGTGTGGGACTCTACAGCCACAACAGACGCTGCTCTAACGCAGACTGAAGCAAGCCTTTCCAGGCGCAGATCCATGGTCTTGCGAGACTAACGGATGCCACCATATTTTATATTGACATTTGATTGCCAACAAAGTTATTTCCTTAGGCAGTCCTGTCTGACCAAGAAGCAATTAATTTCAGTCCCATTCTATGAGGTTTTAAGATTGTAATGAATCACAGAATGTGCAAACTCCACAGAGACTGCTCTCGAGATCAGGATTGAATTGGTGCTACAAGGCATTGGTTCTACTAGCTGCTACTAGTGTGGGAATTGCAGACTCTTGGGAAGGAGCAGGCAGGGTCCGATCATTTTTTGACATGGTGCAATCATTTTGGTTGGACCTCCGTGTGCTCCCAGTGACTGGACCTGCTGTTGTCTGTGTCATCCCTAAATCTCCTCATACATTTCAGCTGTTCAAAGATCAGGAAATCTCAGGAGATGCTGTGGATTTTTCAAAATTTTAAAGGAGGCTTTTAGCACATCCTTGATTTTCTTTCTCCCCCCTCTGTCTGCCTTCTTGTGACTGAAATTGGAACAGGCTGTTCATTTCAGCAGTTTGCTGTTTGGACATGCTGACAAGGCAGTTTGCCCAACAGTGTTGACCAAGTGTAATTAGAATGCCAATGCTCTGCATGTGGCCCTGGGAGTGGATGTTGATGCAAATTCACTTTTCAGCAGGGTTGGCAGATTCTACCTAGACAGTAGTGATAAGCTCCCACTGCTTGTGGTGCCCACAAAAATTTTGGGATGGGCAGCACTCACTGCAGCCTGATGGACAATAGGTTTTGTGCCACGGTTAAGTTTAGCTTTTCAAACTGTTTTTTTTTTTGCAAATAGGCAGTGAGGCAATTGGTGGAGGGTCTTTATTTGATGAATATTAACCCCATGGGAATGGGTCAATGATTACTTTGGAACTCTGCCTTCAAATGTGTGTCAATGCCAGCATTATCTCGGTACTTGAACTCATCTGCAGAGGTTAGGGTTATCTTTAATTTCAGGTATAGCTGCAATAGGTTATATTTTTTCTTATTAGTTCTGAAGATAAGCCCCAGTGGAGGTGAAGTGCAGCATAAAAATGTAAAAGAGCTCCAAGTATACTGGGAACAACAGGAATTCTGCAGATGCTGGAAATTCAAGCAACACACATCAAAGTTGCTGGTGACCGCAGCAGGCCAGGCAGCATCTCTAGGAAGAGGTACAGTCGACCTTTCAGGCCGAGACCCTTCGTCAGGACTAACTGAAGGAAGAGTGAGTAAGAGATCAGGACTCCTCTACTGTAAAGATGAATCCATACTCAGGTTGGAGGAACAACACCTTATGTTCCGTCTGGGTAGCCTCCAACCTGATGGCATGAACATCGACTTCTCTAACTTCCGCTAATGCCCCACCTCCCCCTCGTACCCCATCTGTTACTTATTTTTATACACACATTCTTTCTCTCACTCTCCTTTTTCTCCCTCTGTCCCTCTGAATATACCCCTTGCCTATCCTCTGGGTTCCCCCCCCCGTCTTTCTTCCCGGACCTCCTGTCCTATGATCCTCTCGTATCCCTTTTGCCTATCACCTGTCCAACTCTTGGCTCCATCCCTCCCCCTCCTGTCTTCTCCTATCATTTTGGATCTCCCCCTCCCCCTCCAACTTTCAAATCTCTTACTCACTCTTCTTTCAGTTAGTCCTGACGAAGGGTCTCGGCCTGAAACGTCGACTGCACCTCTTCCTAGAGATGCTGCCTGGCCTGCTGCATTCACCAAATATACTGGGGCAATGTTTGATACCATTCTTCACTGAAATTGGCTGTGTTATGTAGGATCAAATATGCATGCCACCCTGAAACAGATGAAGGATCAAGATGAATTTAAATTGCAGGTTAAATTGCAGAATTTAAAATGCAGGTTAAATTTAAAAGTCCCCCCCAGATCCTCATTTTGACAGTATCAAAACCTGTAGTGAGGAAAATATGGACCATGTACGGGGGCTGAAGTTACTTCCTGCATTGGTCACAGAAAAGATCATGTACACAGTGATTGCAGATGAGGAGGTACCTGACAATGTGACCTGGGGTTGGGACCGAGGACTTCAGCTTGACTGAGCGAAGATGGGCGTTCCCAAAAAGAAAAGACATGGAAGGATCCAGGGAGTAAAAGCTCTCAAAAAAACCTGCAGCAAATTCTGTCGATAAAAACTGCATGTAGGGGTGTTCTTTGTAAACTAAGCTAAACCAAAACTATACTGCTAATCTAGTATGTTTGTGGGTGCAAAATACATGTAGAAAATCTTTGGTGAATTCGATATACCTTATTCCATTTCCATCTCCAAACAGTTTGCCTACTTGAGTTGTAGAAATTTAGTGTACATGTTCGTTGCTGCATATCTTGCACTACAACAGCAATGGAGTGCAATTTTCTGCTTTGGGGTGTTCTGAAAATGAGGTAAAAGAAAAGTGATATCGTCATATCTTTTGCTTTAAGTAGAACTGTACAACATCATAGCTTCTACACTCAAAATCTTTCTTTGCTATAAGTATCTCAAATTATTCCTATAGGTAAAGCTTAAAATAATCATGATTGTGCCTCTAACTTATGATCTGATGCACCACGGGATGGTCTTTGAAGTTTTGTGAATTTGGTGGAAATGACTACTTCTGTCATGTTTCTCACAAATTTTTGCAAGCCTAAAGATTGAGCAGAAATCCCCTTACTGGCTATGTTGTATGCACTTACTCATTTACTTATTCACATGGCTACTTGGATCTTTCAATACAAGTCCTGCAAGAAAGACAAAATGATCATTACTAGCTACAGTTACTCTTGATGCAGTCGGCCCTTCAATTGCCAACAAATTCTAGATGTGCGGGAAAAGCCCCACTCAATATCATTATCTGAAAAATTACCAATATAATTAAATGCAATGACAAAACCAATCATAAAAGGGTATTGTAGACATGACCAACAAGCAGGGCAAATCCTGCATCAGCCATAGGAGCTCCTCTCCAAAAGGTTTCTCTTTTTATTTATTACAAGGAACATATGATGACAGAAATACAGTCACAGCAGAAGCAAAGTGATTGCACCATGTATTTCAAGCCTAATTTAGTACTTGGCATTAAATCTGCACATAAAATGTAGCTGCAGAATTTTACATAATGAAGAAGTGAGACCTCAGACATACTTTAAGCCTTCTCTGAGAAATTGAAGATCCTCAGAGCAGAATCAGCCATATCGTCTGTAAAAAGGGGTAAGGTATTGGAGGAGACTTGTCACTAACATGTCAAAAATATTCCTTTCCATCAAAATCACAACATTCACAAGGCCATCCAGTGGAGTAACAAATCACAGGCTTACCCTGGAGAGTGCACAAAGGAAATTCACCAGGGTCTATTGGATTTGAGGATTACTCTATAAGGATTTTTATTTCACCTTTCATCCTAAACCTAACGTCTGCAGTTAAAGTCTCCCTAACCTTAGGAGAAAAAGCCTGCATGTGTCTATACCCTTGATCATTTTAGATACCTCTATAGGGTGCCATGGTAGTTTAGCAGTAAGTGCGAGGCTATTACAGCTCAGGCTGTTCTGGAATTCAGAGTTCAATTCTGTCACCATCTGTAAGGAGTTTGCACATTTTCCTTGTGAACTGTGTAGATTTCCTTTGGGTGCTCTGGTTTCCTCCCACAGTCCAAAGATGTACTGGTTAGTAGGTCATTGTAAATTGTCCTGTGATTGGGCTAGTGTTAAGTAGGTAGCACTCTGTGTGTATGGGTCGTTGGGCCAGAAGGGCCTGTACTGCTCTGTATCCCCAAATAAATAAATAAATAAATTAAATTAAATATATAAGATTCTTCCTTCCCCAATCCCCCTCCACACACGCACAATTCTCCTATGTTCCAGGAAGTAAAGACCTAACCTAGTCAGCTTTTTACTGAGGTCCATAAGTAATGGCAACATACTTGTAAACTCTCTCAGCTCTCTTTCAAGCTTATTGATATTTTTCCTGTAGGTAGATGACCAGAACTGCACGCAATACATCAAGTTCACCCTCACCAATCTCTATACGATATCAATATAACATCTCTACTTCTGTATTTGTTGCTCTGATTTATGAAGGCAAATGTGCCAAAAGCTCTCTTTATGACCCCATTTACATGTAACGCTCAGGTCTATCGGCTCGTGTTTGTCTAGGGGAAACCCCGTCTGCCCGCCCAACCGTGCCTCACGGTTGAGTCATTGCTGTGTAATGCCACCTGGTACAAACTCACACATCAAATATCCGACAGCACACAATGTACGATTTACAGATTACCCTTTATAAATCTTACCGGAACTATGTAATTAACAGAGATACAATATAAAAGGGAAAGAAAAAGGCGCCAGACTTATCAGAGTTCAACCACTTCGTGTACAACCATTGGAGCTCAATGAACAGGGTCCTCTTTCCACCATGTGATCCCCTCCGACCCCCTCGACTCACCGCTCGGGACCAACCACGGTGGTCAACCAGAGCGCTTCCAGCACGTCCTTCCTCTTCGGGTCTCCTCCCAAAAAGCCCACCAAACCACACAGTTCCCAGCCATATGAGACAGAATATTACCCACAAAAAGAATAATATGGACACCCATTGGTTCGTTCTCTCCCTTATCAATAATATAACCCAAACAAGCAGAGAGAGAGAGAACATCCTTACATCGCGGTATTTATTACAGACAAGCCATGTTTAATTCTAACATAACAAAGAAGCCATTTTAAGAGCCTTCACAGTAACATAAAAGAATAAACCCCTTACATACATGTGATGCCACTTTCAAGGAATTACGGATCTGTATTCCCAGATCCTTTGTTCTACTGCACACCTCAGTGGCCTACCATTCACTGTGTAAGTCCTACCCTGGTTTGTCCTGCCATTATGCAACACCTCACACTTGTCTGCATTAAATTTTGTCATTTTTCCAGCTGGTCTAGATCCAACAGCAAACTTTTATATCCTTCTAAATAGTCCACTACAGCCCAATCTTGGTGTCATCTGCAAATTTGCTGATCCATTTTACCACATTATTATGTTAATCATTAATATAGATAATAAACAATAGACCTAGCACTGATCCTGTGGTACACCACTAAGCACAGGCCTGCAGTCAGCGAGACAGCCATCTGCTACCACTTTCTGTCTTCTTCTGCTAAGCTAATGTTGAATTAAATTTATTATTTTATCCTGAATGCCAAGTGACTTAACCTCCTGGACTAGCCTTCCATCTGGAGCTTTGTCAAAACCGTGCACAAAAACTTTTATAGCTGTATGGACAAGTTGCAACATTTAGGTTTCTACACTCAAACACAATGAAATACAACAATCTATTGCAATTGCTATAATCTCTATCATATTTGTCAGTTTCAAATTAATGTGACCTATGTTTCCCTGCTTTAGGGTTGAAAAATTGACCTGATGCATTCTATTACATTGTCATTTTTACAAGTTTAGCAAATGAGTAATAACTATGCAGTCAAATATAGATGCAGTTGACACGTTTTACATTCTCCAATATTACTATGAAATATAAAACAAAATAAGCATCTGTGGCTGGATGTGGAAATATTTGTCTGAGTAGATTCATGATGACAGTATTTTGGAAAAACTTTGTTAGCACTTATAAAGTTTGGTACTGTTCAGTGTCTGTAACAGCCCTTCCTTTTTAATTTGTTGGACATGTAGGCCATCAGTTATATTTTGTTTACTACATACTTTTCTATTAATCAGCTGTTCCACTCTTTCGGGAGAGTTAAAAAGTCTGCAGTAATCCATTAATTGGTGTTTTTTTTTCCCTGATAGACAGTGTGAACTGCTTTCTGAGTGAGTCTGTTAACAGAAACCAATTAAATGCAAATATTTATTGAAACCATTAAAATTCCACAATAGAAGTTGAAAGCCTAAGCTGAAATGATTCTAGCAACCTAAAGTCATTCAACAAAACTGTAATATTTTGATATTTAAATATCAATTGAGATTTTAATTAAAAGTGAAGATCTGACTGGTTAATTGTTTCGACAAGCCTTAAGTGAAGCACAAGCTGCTGAAGATTATTCAGTTCCATTTACTACTACTTCGAACAAAATACATAGAACACCACAAGAGATCATCAAGCATACTTGATCGGGCTTTTCTGGTGGTAGCACTGCAGGAAGGCCTTGTAAACTAGTCAGAATGAGACCTGCTGGAGCTGCCAGACATGAGTGGAGAAATGTGGTGCAAGCAAACCAGAGGTAGCTAGTGGGGAAGGGAAGCTCCTTGAAGTTGATTCCAGTTGGCAGCACTGACTTGGATAAACCCTAAAAAAATGCATTTCGGAGCAAACACTTGGGTAGGGGCTTTAAAATGCTTCGGGCAATATCTGGCTTGTCAGACCAGCTCATGAGATAGCTAGGACCATGAAGGGGTCACGTCCATGCTCTCTCAGTAGTCTGGTACCAAGCCAATAAATCCATTCTCCCATTTTGGAAGTGATTCACTTTTCTGGAGCTGGCTGTGGAGATGCTGAGGGAATATGGATTTAATTGAACAGGTCCTGCTCCTGTGGAGGCACTGCCGCACTTCTCCACAGCAGCAGGATAATTCCCAGAAGAGTGGACTGCTGCTCCATAGGACGTCAGTATTGCTATGATTCAAGATTCATTTATTCTCAAAGAATGTATAAATTATACAATCTTGAGATTTGCTTGCTCACAAGTAGCCACAACGCAAGACACTCAGGACCAGGTTAGAAAATGAGGGACCAGACACCAGAACACACAAACCTAAATGAAAGTTGCACAGTTTGGACAATGGCAGATGTGGATGCCCACGTATTTCTAGGAGAATTCAGTTGACAGTGTGGGAGTGGGGACATTTGTCTACTCACATGACTCTCCTGTGACCTTTCAGTCACAGTTGTAGTGGGTGAAACCCAAGCTTTACTCTCCAGTGGTTTTCCCAGATGGTAGACGTGAGCTCATTGTGGACACCCTAAGAGGATATCTGCATTGCAGGGCCAAGAACAGAGCTGTCCTACCAATGCCAGATACCAGCCATGAGGAATTATCTTGGTGTCATGGTAGGTTGCAAGCCTACACAGAATGTCCCTAGTGAATTATTTTGGTGTCGTGGTAGGGTTCCAAGCCTACATGGAAAGTCACTAATACTATGCGACACTAATGTGGAGTAGACTTTCATTCATCTTTTCATTAAATTTCCTTTTTAAAGACTAAAGGTTTTGTTCCATTAAAGTTGTTGTTGGTCCACTTATGCAATGTGCTTCATGAAGGCATTTAATATTGGCCCATGTTTTACATGTCAGTTTTTATTGTTCCTAACCCATGGTAAAGCAGCCAAAATGTGCTAGTGTTTGCGCTGTTGTCACTTCAAAGCACAAAATGAATGCCTATGTCATGAGCAGGAAGCCTATACAGTTCCTTCCTTGTGTATTTCTCATCTATTCCTTTGATAACATTCAAGCAATCATTCAAAGCTGGAGACAGTGAGATTGACTGTACATGGTTAATCATGGATACCATATAAGGTTATGCAGGCTCCCTTTTGAGTTCTGGCTGCTAGAGCAATCAATGTTACCATCAGCAGCCTGTTCCTGCTGTTGCTGGGAATTACGTTCTCATGCTAGACTGGAAATAGTAGTGGTCTCCTGCTAACAGTGTTGATTTACTAGAGAGTAAGTGTTTCTTCAGAAATTCTGCAGTATTACAAAATCATTCTAGAAAGAGTGCAATCCCATACTCAGGGCCAGTAGACAATGAACTGGGGTCCCTTTGGAAAAACTTAGTGACTGCAGACATAAACCAAACATAGGTTATCTTGCCATATGTTATGTCTTTTGGTTTGAGAAATACTGTATCTATCAGTAAAAAGACACTGTTTGAAAAATCAGAGAAGAGCAGAGAAGAAATCTCTTTGAAGTATTTCATTACACAGCTCAGATGCCTTGCTTATTGTGTCGAGGCTTCCAGGGAGCACCAGGACAGAAGTATATCTGTCAAACTCTGAAGTGTGTGATTGCACATATTAATATGTCAAATTAGTTTCATTGTCAGTAATTTAGTTGCAATTTCAGATGAGACCAAAAGGCTTGATAAAGTGAAGCAGTGACTATTGACAGCTAGTATTCTACTGAAATGAAGAGCAGGTTATTGGGGCGTGGGGTGGCGGGGGCCTCCTGATCTATTGATCAGCCAGTGGTGTTCTGCTCCTAAATAACCATTATTATGCTTGACCTTAACGTGTTCTTGCATGGTCGACATAAGAAGCACCTATAAATATTGTGATGGGAAGAGCTACTAACCATGAAAGTATTGCATTCTGAGATTAATTTAAGATGCAGCAGGCCTGAAATTCAAAGGTAGACTGTATAATGAGCAATAACAGTCACATTCTTGCAAGACTACAAATTTGATAAAAAAAATAACATTTAGCATCAGTGGTTCTAAAAAATCTCCTTTTGTACCATCTGGCTGAAAATTGGAACTAAATTGGAAGTTTGACCTGTTTATTGTTAAAGTCTACATTCACTTTAAACTTAGTGATTTTTTGGATTTTGCATGTGGTTGCAGTAAGAGAGCAGAACCCAATAGCATTACATTGAATGGAGTTTGTAGAAAGACAGTTTAATAGCTTAAATGACCCTGGAACTGTATGAGTGATTTGAGAAAGAAGATGCAAGTCAAGGTATGATGTTATGAGGCTTATGATCATCTTTCCAGGAACAAATGGTCTTCAAAAAGATTCAGAAAGTTGTGGTCATTATTACCATGAGAACTTGATGACTAATTCAAAATTTTTAGACAACAGCCTTTCCTGTTACATCAGAACTGGTCAGGTCTAAAAAAAAATGCCATCAACTTTAATGTTAATTAGGTTTTTCTCTCTCCATGTTGTAGGGCCTTTGGGTCCTTTCTGCATTCTGCTTTATTTCAGCAAACCTGAAAGGAGCAGCTTTAGTTGAAACTTCGCACGAAGTTCCTATGTTGACGGTTAGGACTGAATGTCACCTTGCCCTTCTCTTCTATTTGCTATTGATAAAGATTTTTAGTTTGGGAATGGGAGTTCTAATCATCACTTGGGGACATCTGCAATAGCAGCAAGCCCTCTGCCAATTTTGCTTACTCTAGTGGTTGAAGAAGAAATAAATGGGGTGAACTTTGCTGGAGCATAGTATATCAGTGATCTTGCTAATGAATTGGAGACCAAAAAGCTGTGAAGAATACATTTCTCAGCTAAAGAGTCTAAGAAGTTAAGAAATGTTTGAACTTGATTTCCACTGCGAATGAAGTCCAGATTGCAAGGGTGCTTGTTTTTGAGGTTTATAGGTCCAAGATTTCAGTCCTGAGGATTTTGAGGAAGTGCAAACTGCATTGACATTGCTCCTACAAGAAATCAAGTTCGGAACATGGCTCCTTATGTTTTGGTGATGAGTTAATCAAAGCTTCTCACAGGGTGAACACTATGGTTGCCTGTAGTGTCTCAGACCACCTGCTTTTGTTAGCAGGTCCCAACAAATACCCACTGTAAGCCCCCTTTCCTTCCAACAAAATGGCTCAGCAAGTAAGGAAAGATCAGTCATTAGTGTGAACAGAATGATCTCTAACGGCCTGCGCCATACTGAGCAACAGTCTGGCAATTCATACTGATTTCTTGTGTTAGGGCCTTTAAAAAGTGTTTTTTTAATGTAATTGTTGAAAGTTAGTTTGCCTATAAGTGAAATATTGTTTTTCAGACCAATGTTGTTGAATATTATGTTGTGGGAGGGCACAGTAGCAAAGTGGTTAGCACAGTGATTTACCGTACAAGCAACCTGGCTTCAATTCCTGTCACTGCCTGGAAGGAGCTTGTTTGTTCTACCCGTGACCGCATGGGTTTTCTTTGGGTCCTCTGGTTTCCTCCCACGTTCCAAAGATATATTGGTTTGTCGTTAACTGGTCATTGTAAACCATCCTATGATTAGGATAGGATTAAGTCAGGAGATTACTGGGTGGTGTGGCTCATAGGGCTGGTAGAGCCTACTCAGCACTGTATGTCAATAAATAAAAAAATAGATTAATAGTCTATGCCTCTAACAGCTGGAAGTGGGATGAATATTCACCATCCTAGGTAAGGAGGCATTTTACTAAGTTCAGTAGAAACTGTTCAAAGATCAAGATATTTGTTATTAATTTTTAACTTTTATTACTTAACTATCCTTTTGAGAAATGACAGTGTCTAGGATCAGGAAGCCGATATTTGATTTACTTGTAACTACAATCTTATTGTAAGAAGTAACATTCTGAGTTAACCTAAGGCTCCTGCCATCCAGCTTCATCAATGCAGTTGTGAAAACATCAATGCGGATGAATTTGGTAGATAAACAAGCAGGGTAGACAAAATAGAATCGGTTGATGTTGTGTACTTGAATTTTCAGAAGGCCTTTGACAAAGTGCCACACATGTGGCTGCTTAACAAGCTACAAGTATTACAAGAAAGATTCTAGCATGACTGGTTGGCAGGAGTCAAGAGTGGGAATAAAGGTAGCATTTTCTGGTTGTCTGCTGGTGACTAGTGGTGTTCCACAGGGGTCTGTGTTGGGATTGATTCTTTTTATGTTATATGTCAATGGTTTGGATGATGTAATTGATGGCTTTGTTGTAAAGTTTGCAGATGATACAAAGATAGGTGGAGGGGCAGATTATTTTGAGGAAATCGGAAGGTTACAGAAGGATTTAGACAGATTAGGAGAATGGGCAAAAAGTGGCAGATGGAATATAGCGTTGGGAATTGTACGGTCATGCACTCTGGTAGAAGAAATGGAACAGTTGACTATTTTCTAAATGACGAGAAAATACAAAAATCTGAAGTGCAAAGGGATTTGGGAGTTCTTGCATAGGATTCTCTAAAGGTTAATTCCCAGTTTGAGTCTGTGGTGAGAAAGGCGAATTCAATGTATTCATTTCAAGAGGATTGGAATATAAAAGCAAGGATGTCATGTTGAGACTTTATAAAGCACTGGTGAGGTCAAACTTGGAGTATTATTAACAGCTTAGGGCCCCTATCTTAGAAGGGATGTGCTGAGATAGCAGAGGGGTCAAAGGAGGTTCATGAAAATGATTCCAGAATTAAATAGCTTGTCATATGAAGAGTGTTTGATGGCTCTGAGCATGTATTCACTGGAAATTAGAAAAATGAGGGGTGACCTAACTGAAACCTGTTGAATGGTAAAAGGTCTTGATGGAGTGGATGTGGAGAGGATGCTTGCTGTAGCGGAGGAGTCTAAGATAAGAGGACACAGCCTCAGAATAGAGGGATGTCCAATTAGAACGGTGATGAGGAGGACTTTTTTAAGCCAGAGGGTGGTGAATCTATGGAATTCATCGCCATAGGCAGCTGTGGAGGTCAAATCATTGGCCATATTTAAGGCAGAGGTTGACAGATTCTTGATTGGGCAGGGCATAAGGGATATGGAGAGAGGGGCAGGAGAGTGGGGCTGAGAGGAAAAATGAATCAGCCATGATGAAACGGTGGAGCAGACTCGATGGGCCAAATGGCGTAATTGTGCTCCTATATCTTATTGTCTTATAATCTCCCTAAAGTGAAGGTACTTACAGACATCTATAAGGCCTAATATCTTGGTTTAAGTTTAGATTCCCGAAGGGTTACAAACAATATCATTACAGAAGAACTTAGCCTGTTGAGTAACATCAGTGACAGAGAAAGGGATTGTTGATGTTTTGGATTGAGATCCTCTGTCAGCACTTCCCCACAGATGCTGCTCAATTCATTGAGCAGTTTAATTTTTGCTCCGAATTCCAGCATCTGCAGTCTCCTGATATTGAATATCTTATGATATATTTTAGAACATTTCCCAACTGCTGTTGTCACTTTTCTGTGAGGCACCCAAAAACGAGTATTATTATTATTATTATTATTCCTTTATTGTCGCCAAACAATTGACACTAGAGCGTACAATCATCACAGTGATATCTGATTCTGCACTTCATGCTCCCTGGAGTACAAATCGATAGTAAATATAAAAAAAAATTAAATTATAAAGCATAAATAGAAAATAGAAAAGGGAAGGTAAGGTAGTGCAAAAAAACCGAGAGGCAGGTCCGGATATTTGGTGGGTACGGCCCAGATCCCGGTCAGGATCCGTTCAGCAGTCTTATCACAGTTGGAAAGAAGCTGTTCCCAGATCTGGTCGTATGAGTCTTCAAGCTCCTGAGCCTTCTCCCAGAGGGAAGAGGGATGAAAGACGAAAGGTGTGTTGGCTGGGTGGGTCGTGTCCTTGATTATCCTGGCAGCTCTGCTCCAACAGCGTGTGGTGTAAAGTGAGTCCAAGGACGGAAGATTGGTTTGTGTGATGTGCTGCACCGTGTTCACGATCTTCTGCAGCTTCTTCCGGTCTTGGACAGGACAACTTCCAAACCAGATTGTGATGCACCCTAGAAGAATGCTTTCTATGGTGCATCTATAAAAAATTAGTGAGGGTTTTAGGGGACAGGCCAAATTTCTTTAGATTTCTCAGGAAGTAAAGGCACTGGTGGGCCTTCTTGGCAGTGGACTCTGCTTGGTTGGATCAAGTCAGGTCATTTGTGATATTGATCCTGAGGAATTGAAAGCTTCTGACCTGTTCCACCTGCGCACCACCAATGTAGATGGGGTCGTGTGGTCCGCTACTCTTCCTGGTGTCAACAACCAATTCCTTGGTCTTGCTGATGTTGAGGGATAGGTTATTGTCTTTGCACCATGCCACCAGGTTCTTAATTTCCTCTCTGTACTCATACTCATCATTACCCAAGATACGGCCTACAATTGTGGTGTTATCAACAAAATTATATATTGAGTTCGATGTGTAGCCAAGTTTCCAATCATGGGTGTACAGTAAGTACAGCAGGGGGCTGAGTACACAGCCTTGTGGGGCACCGGTGCTCAGAGTGATTGTAGAGGAGAGCTTGTCCCTTATTTTTACGGCCTGGGTCCTGTCTGTGACGAAGTTGAAGATCCAGCTGCAGATCTGAGTGCTAAGGCCCAGGTTCCAGAGCTTAGGAATCAGTTTATTTGGAATGATGGTATTAAAGGCAGAGCTGTAGTCAATGAAAAGGAGCCTTACATATGCATCTTTATTCTCCAGGTGTTCTAAGGAGGAATGTAGGGACAGAGAGATGGCATCTGCTGTTGACCTGTTGCTCCGGTAGGCAAATTGTAAAGCGTCGAGGTTGACCGGTAGGCTGTGGTTGATGTGTGCCATAACCAATCGCTTGAAGCCCTTCACAGCAATTGATGCCAGAGCCACAGGTTGATAGTCATTCAGGCGTGCCACCTTGCTCTTCTTCGGCATGAGTATACAATAACTCATTGAACTGTGTAAAATTGCTTTACCTTGATTTAATGTAGTATCACTATGTATAATTAGGTGATTTAAAAAGGCTTGGTGAAATGCATTATGGAAATTTTGGTATAAGGTTCTCCTCAGCACAGTGAAAAATGCTATGCATTATAGAGAGAAACAGCTTCACAACTCCAAACCATGTAGCCAAGACTCAATAGTGTTTCAATGAAAATTTGTAAAGCAAATATTCACAAATTGCGATGTATGTGTCAACCGAAATTCAACAGATTGGCCAACTTTTTTTGTTGTAATAGATACACGTCTGTTATGTAGACACTTAGCAGAGTTTTCTTCCTGGTCCTGCCTTTCCAAGTGATGATTCAATAATGGACCAATTTGAAGTGGCAGTAATACAATGGGCTCAGTGAGCATATGTCAAGTTAAGGAATAAAAGTGTTTTCTTAGGGCTTGGTATCAAAACTCTCTCAGAGACTGAGGTGAATCTTATACATGCAATCATTATTTGTTCAATTGGTGGTTATAAAACACTGTCTGGCTTCTTTAGGTTCTTTTATTCCCATTTTCTCTCATGTCATTTGCCTGCATCGTATCCACTCCCTCTTACACCTCCCGTCACACAGAATTTACAATGCTGCAGGGAAACCACCTTCTACCATGCTTCTTAAGGGTGCACATGCAAGCAAACATCATTAGGCAGATAGAAATGCTCTGGGCTGCCACTTATTTTTCTGAAGGAATGAATCAGGCTACTTAAAAATAACGGCACAGCATTTAATTGATATGTTCTTGCTCACAGCTGATAGCAAGTTGGTGCCGACACTTTGAAGCTAGTTTGAGAATACGTTAGACACACAGCACATCATAGATTACAAAATTAATGATACTGATGAGCAAAACATCACCTTTTAGTTCTAGGATTAAATAATCAAAATAGTCACCCATGAATTGTTTACATTTGAATCTAGACTAATTACACATTTGTTTTAATAACTTAAAAGATAATATGTAAATGCTTGGCAGGGAATATCCTTTTTGACTGCTATTTCTGTTGATTGAGCTATTTTTGATACAACATATAGATAAAAGAACAATATTGAAGCTTTCAAAAGGATGTTTTACTTCAGGGTTTTTACACCTCAATGAAACTGTCAATTAATAAGATATAAAAAGAAACAGCGTCACTTACGGTCAATTTGCTAGATCTACACGGGTTGAGGGCTATTACAGAACAGCAGCAACAGCTTGGAGACAGCAGAACAACCACTTTAAAGTTCAAGCAGGAAAAGTTGAAGGAGAACATAGATAGAGAAAAGATGGAAAAGATAGTTAATACGTAAAGAACATCAATTTGCAAAACTAAACTACAGTGAAAGAAATTAACACAGACGTGTGGAGTGTGTATTCTTTATTCCCTGAGTTAGTACAATGATTTACATATAAATTATGCACTAACTAATATATTTAGATATAAAATAAACTTGAGCTAACATTATTTTGTTTTTTTTTTAATGTCACTGATTTAGGCTGTGTTTCCAAGTATAGTTCCTGGTGGACCAGGTAACCATAGAAACTTCACTTAACTGTTCTGTTTTCGTAAATATTTAGGTTCACCAAGCCCTAGCCATACCTTTTCATCTAATTACTCCAGTAATCATCTGATTTGATGAAGATGAGGAATGAAATTGGAATCACTTTGACTTTGATGGCTTATGACTCATTGGAGAACTCCTTGTCACGGTTGATACAGATTGCTGCTTTGTATATTTAAAAATGATAGCACTTTGTTAAAACTTTTACTGACTCTTATTTCATTCCTCTGTAGCATAGTTTTAACAAAAAGGTAGACTTTCAATGAAAGTCAATGTAATGTAGATATGTAAATGATTGTTGATTATAATAATATTGATAGTATTTGCACATCCACTATATGCTCAATGCTGTCAAGTCATTACACCTGCAGATTTTACATCTGAGATGAAGTCAGGAGGATGTAGAGTGATTCACCCTGTAATTTGTCTTTCCATGGTGGATTGTTTTCCTAACAGCAAAAAGGGTTAAACTATATAACCCCCTTCCCATTTTTTAATTTTTTACTTCTAAAGCTTACTTTTTTTTCTACATAAATACGTTCACTGAAATAGAAAATTTTATTTTGTAAAAATTGTGCCTCATATTTTGGTCAAATCAGGTAGTGCACAGGCACAGGAGTAGCATGTTGATGTCTCTGTTTCATCATTCTTCAGTTCTTAGCTTACTAATAACCTAGGCTATTAAATTCCTGATTGATTGATCTAGCATTAACTACTTTCTGAGGGAGAGTGTTCCAGAATTCTATACCCTGTAGGTGAAGACGAATTTCCCAGTGCATCTCCATGGTGGCTCAGCTCTAACTTTAAGCTTAAATTTGATTACCCTTGCCTTTGTCACTAGCAGCAAAGTTCCTCTCTGCATGTCCACTCAATTCCTTTTAAAAATTGAGAAATCTCAGTCAAGTTATTCATTATTATCTTCATTCCAGGAGCCACAAATTTAGCTTGTTTTATCTCTCTTCATGATTTAATTCTTGGAATCCTCTGGGCAACTCACACTGCACTGCTTTGTAAATCTGTGGTGAATATTTTCCCCTTTATAGTACTTCTGATTAAAAATGTTTTTTCTTTATATATATCTGTCCATTGCATTCTTGTGATTCTTTGATCTTCACTTTTCCTTGATTTTCATTACTCAGATACAGTATATCCCTTATTGAGTCTTTATGGAGCAATCTCCTACTCTCATCTCATACTCTCTTACTAGCATAATTCAATCCATTTGGCACTCTTTTGACTACAGAATCAGTGCTTCAATCTACAGTATACTTATAATTTCACTTATGTCTATGTCATGAGAACTTGGATATAGATCATTCCAGGGAGATGGGGGAGATAGGGTCCTTGGGTATATTTAAGGCTGAGATATATTTCTAAACAAGAAATCAAGGGCTAAGAGGAAAAGGGCAAGTGGATTTGAAGAATGTTGGACTAGCCTTTATCATATCAAATGGCACAACAGGGTCTAAAGCAGGGGCTCCCAATCTTTTTTATGCCATGGACCCTTACCATTAACTGAGGGGTCAGTGTACCCCATATTGGGATTCTCTGATCTAAAGTGTCTACCCTTGTTCCTATCTCCTATTGGCTCGTGTTATTTAAGCCATAAATCAACACATTGACCAGTTGCAGTCCCAGCACAGATCCTTGTGGGGCAACAATTATCATTTTCTTCCTATTTAAGTACATTCATTATCACTAATAAAAATTTCCTCCTAACAAGGTTAATAATTTTTCCCATCAATTTCATGCACATTAATATTCACAATGTCTTGTGTGCAATCATTTCAAATGCCTTCTGGAAGTCCATGTAAACTAACTTCATAGTTATTCCCATAGCAACCCCTCAAAAATAATTAACTAGAGGTAGCAAATATGACAACATATGCAAGACTTCCTTCAGCATTTTGTGTGTTGCTCCAGATTTTCAGCATCGGTGGTCTTCTACGCCTCTATTTCCATTTTTATCTCTATTCTTAAGTATGATATATACTGTATGTACTACACCCAATTTAACATTTATACTTATTAAGTGCCTAATTTGTTCATTGGCAATTGTCGAAGCATTATTAATAGGGGTACATGGTGATTAGCTATCTTTTAATCTATTTGTCAACAAAACAACAGTTCTAAGGTGATCTTGCATTTCATAACTCTTGTTGCTGGAAATTTACTTTGGGGAATTGAATTTTCTTAGAGGAACATTACTTTCAGAGAAGACTGTCAAAAAGACAGACAGATGGTTAAGGAAGGGTTCTGATAAACTGTGATGGCAAATTGGAGAAAGCTCTTTCCCTAAGAAGTTAATAATATGTTGTTATGGATTTTCTCAAACAAATGTCTAATGTACTCAACTCTTTTAAACAGAAGAAAACATAGTCCAAGAAAAATAGGCTTCCATTTTCTAAGCAGGAAAATAGGATAGGAATTCATGATTCAAAATTTGATCCCATTCTAGTATTCAATAAAGCCTTGGCTGATCGTAACAAATTATTTTCTTTTCCCCATGCAATTTGACAAAAGTATATCAATTCCATTTTTTAAATCAACCTTTCATTAGTCACCATTTGTGGAAGAGAACTTTCTTTCTTTTAAATTCCAAGAGGTCTTACATGTAGAATGGTTCCTACCTTGAAAAGCCTAGATTTAATTTTTAGTGATGTTCCTTAATCTTATACTCTTGAAACTGTGGAAATAATGTATTCATATCACCTTACTGGCAGCACGGTAGCGTGGTGGTTAGAACAATGCTTTACTGTACCAGTGACCCAGGTTCATATCCTGTCGCTGTCTGTAAGAAGTCTGTACGTTCTCCCTCTGACCGTGTGGGTTTCCTCCCACTGTCCAAAGACGTGCTGGTTGGTAGGTTAATTGGTCATTGTAAACTATTCCGTGATTAGGCCAGAGTTAAATCAGGGTTGCTGGGTGGCGTGGCTAGAAGGGCTGGGAGGGCCTATTCCACTTTCTATCTCAATAAATAAAATTTCAATGACTTATTAGTTTCCCTTAATAGCACAGATAGTGCAATGAATTTGCCACTTTATCTTGAAATTACAGGGACTAATAATTAATAATCTCTCCTTGCAATTTAGCAGGTATAATCTTGGTAAACTTCTGCAGAATTCCCTCAAGTGAAATGTTTCAGATGTGTCTAACCAGGCAGTTTATAAAACTACAGTAGTTCAGTACACTTGATATTAAGGCACATTTTCCATCAGCCTTTTCGATTAGTTTCTGCACCAGTCCATGATATGGCAGTGACTTGAGTATCTGGAGCATTAATTCTCTTAAGCCCAACATTTTTAAAAATTATTTTCACTAAAACTGCATGAATTCTCCTCTGTCAGCAATCTCACATTTGGATGCTATGTGCTACCTCATCAATTAAGTCATCTGTAAGCTCAGTTAAATGGTTGTGGTGCCAATTCATACCTTCCCATTCCTCCAATACAAGTTCCCTCCTATTATCTTGTTGCTCAGCCAATTTCCTGGCCAGGTCATTAAACTGAACACAAACCTCATCCCTGACACAAACAAATTTTACCTGGTACTCTGAGGTCTATGAATAACACCCAATATTGGACTATGGCTTTTACTTTAAAAAATGAATAAATTCATTATAATAATTGCAAACTTAATATTTATGCTGGGTCTATTTCTGATCTAAACATTTTAAAGCATTCAGCTAATCCGTTTTTGTACATCCTAATTAGGAATTTCCAAATAACACATACTGTATATTCCAACAGTTCCTCTAATACAATGTGTATAATATGTGTGAACATGTTACTTGTAGATATTATTAGATTAAGTATGTTTCAATGGCTTTCAGGATTTGAAGGAACTCGTATAATGAATTCATTTCTAAAAGGCAAAGATTCTCAAGTGCCCAGCATATTAAGTAAAGGCAAACAGATTTGCTTCATTGCTCGACAGCTGTATGAGTAAATTAGTAGAGTAGTTAAACCTCAATTTAGAATCATAGATTAGTTCAACACAGAAGGAAGCCATCTTTCCAAAATCTTTTAAAATGCAAGCCAGATATCCCCAAGGCTCTGCTCCTTACTCTTACTTCCTCACATTTATTTCTAAGTATTTATCCAGATCACATTCTAAAGCTTCTATTGAAACTAACCCAGCAGGTAATGCATCCCAAATACTAATCATTTGTGTAAGATTTTTCCCCCATGAATTTTGCTGCTTGGTTCTTCAGTCATTTAGAGCAGTTACTCTACTAAACTTTTTATGAATTAAGGTACCTTTATCAACTGTCCTTTAGTCTCTCCATGTAAGTTTAATTCCTCAGCTCTGGAACATCCCTCAAGCATTAACTCTATGGCATTTACACTCTATCTAAAGAGAGATGCCAGAAGCAATACCATGGCCGGGCTGAAATAATGACTGAACATGATTTTTTCTTGGGTTTTGTACTCTGAGGCTTTACAATTTGGCTCCATGAGACACCACCAAATTAATTCTGTCATGGTGACAGGTTTGTGGCATGAATCCCTCCCTCGGCTATGTTAGTAAGAGCATCATAATGTGCATCATGAACTCTTAGTAGAAATATGTAGAATAGGCAGATCATGCCATAAATCAATTTGCCAAACTGATCTGATGCCTGTAAATCCATCTTCTGTCTAACACTCCATCATATTCTGGTCCATAAATTCCAACAAGAAATGGTCAGACAGGTGTTGAAGGGCTTTTTGTTTCTTCAAGGTAAAATTTACGTAGTTGATTCCAGGTGTATATGCATTAATCGTTTGCATTCCACCTGCAGTACTGTATGAGGCAAAGGGTGAATACAGACCAAGTTAAGTAGCAGGAAAGATGTTTGAGGGTGTGGGAGGAGGCACGGGTGCAGAAGGAGATACAGACCACTAGAGAATGACTCCTATCTGGAGACCTTTTCAAGGCAGGGTGTCTTGGGAGCACTTGGATCTCAAGTGGCAACGTGTCTGGGTATCCAGATATTACATGGTTTCTGCTCGCGCTGCATTGGAAAGTAACATGTTACCCGTAAGATAATCAATTGCACCTAAGTTCTCAAATGATCCAATGGAGCTACCTGCTTCTTCCAAACCAGAAAGGATGTGATCTAATCTCCACGCAAAAGCTGTGCAAGGTTAGCAATGAACTCCTCAATGTTCCTTAATGTTCCACCCATACTTTTTGACAAGCGTCTGCATGCACCTGACATTTCCTTTTGCATCAGTAGGAGAACTTGCATGCAATTGCCTCTGGGTAGCTGGCTCCTGAGCTATCATTGATTCCATTCCTGGATGAAGGCCAGTCATGACCTTAGCTCTTCACATGTGGAATCTGTTTCTAAGATAGCGTTTAAATTAATTATCTCCAAATTGTGGATGCCCGTGTCCGTGTTTATGTCTAGAATTGTTTGCATCAAATGCAGTTGAGTATCCATCTTACTCTTTCAGTACCCAACCACTATCTGGCCAGGATTTAGTCTTTGCTGCTTTGGAAGCAGAGAAGCACCAGAAAAGGCCAGTGGGGGAAGGGAAGAAGTGCCAGCTTGCAACATTGATAGCTTGTAAATCAGAAGAGAAAGTGAGATTAATTATGAGGAAACGATCTACTACTACTACGTCGACTCAGGCCTAGGGGTCCAGCGTCATACACGATGACGGACTCTCAACTTCTCCCTCTCCCTCATCATTGTGTTCAGTTCATCTACATTAGCCACACCGCTGTCTTCTAGGAGCGTGTTGACCATAGTCTTGGGAGGGCACCCAGGGTTCATCCTCCCATGCTTGGGCTCCCATATGATGACTAGGCTGGCAGGTAGCTTGGGGTGGCGTAGACATCGCCCTGCTAGTTGCAGTCTTCTCACCTCGATTTTAGTGGTGAGCATCAGTAGGTCGTTATAGAGCTCAATGTTTGTCATGTGCTGTTGCCAACTCACGTCAAGAGCCATCCGGAGCACTCGTGTTTAGCAACCATCTAGAGACTTTCGCATGGTCTTGGTGAGTGTACACGCCTTGTATCTGTACATGAGAATGGACTCAATGGCTGCTATGAAGATCCTCTTTTTAAGCCCTCTGGTCAGGTTCGACTTCCAGATTTCCTTCATGTCGTTCATAGCCCTTCATGCCAGCGCCTTCCGTATCTTTATGTCCTTCTCCGAACTCATCATTCTTGACCCGAGGTACTTGTAGTCAAAGACTTTCTTAATGGTATCATTCTTTACCGTCTTGAGAGTACCTTCACCACAGTTAAACACCATGTGCTCTGTCTTTTTAGCTTTTAGGTGAAGTCCAGCTTTATTGCACTCAATTTCCACTTTTGTCAGTAGTTGCTGTGCTTCCTCCATCTGGTCAGAGAGCAGGACTATGTCATCTGCAAAATCGAGATCTGTGAGTGTAACTGGTCTGACCCTTTTGGTTGGTCCTGGTTTTATGGTAAAACCAAGCGTGTCATGATCTTTGGTAGCTTGATGCAGAGCATAATCCAGGACAATTATAAAGATGTAGGGTGCCAGAGTGTCTCCTTGCAGCACTCCAGCTAGGAGCTCGAACACTGCTGTTTCTCTGTCTGGTGATAAAACTGTCGCCATGGTTTTGGTATAGCTGGACTCTATTGCTCTCAGTAGACAGGCTGGCACTCCGTAAGCTTTCAGGATCTTCAGTATTTTACTTGTTGAATGGAGTCAAAAGCTTTGTGAAACAATCACTTTCAGTTATTTCTACCCAGACACTGACTGTGGATACAGTAATGGCAACCCCAAATGATGGCCAATACTGTCTCTTCCAAGGACATACAGTGACACACCCAGGACTCTTCCCTATAGATTAACTGTTGCTGCTGATGATTATGATCATTGAGAGAAGGCTCTAGTCAGTGAATAGCATGCATTGTATGTGTCCTGATTGAATAAGGTATGCAAGCTGTGAGACTCAAATGTAAGCATTAAATGTGTGGTGGTGCAAAGGAACAATGAAGACTTGATGAGTGAGTCCTGGAGCAGTATTAGAAACTATTCTGGTAATTGATGCAATTTGAAGAGGTTTTCGCTAACCCTGAATATGTGATAGATCAGTGAGTTTCTTGATGCACTAAAAATGACAGTAATCTCCTCCCACCATGATGTGAGTTCATGTCAGAAGGTTTCCTTGCCTCTGACTGAAATAGAACTTTCTCCACCTCTTTAATCATCAACTTCTCTGCAGTTTTATATAATCGTGCAGCCTTTTATGTGCTATCATTCCTGAATTTCTCCAAGATTCCAAAACACCTTTCAGCACCACAACACCCTTCCTTTGGAGGTGCAGGCTGGCTTTAAGTGGTGCAGGTTAGGATTAACTGTTAGCCATTTGGGAAACTGGCTCTGTGCTGAAGAATTTTGCCAATAAACAACACTGATATCACAGACTGCATGCTGAATTCATTACAGACAGCAGGCTGCACCAACTCAGTGGGTTGTCTGTATTGTGTGTCCAGATGTTGTGAATTAATCACACGTTGTGTTCTTGGCAACACACACAAAATGTTGGAGGAACTCAACAGGCCAGGCAGCATCTTTGGAAAATAGAACAGTCAAGGTTTTGAGCTGAGACCCCTTCTGTAGGACTGGATTAAAAAAAAGATGAGGAGTAGATTTAGAAGGTAGGGTAGGGGAGAGAGAGAAACACAAGGTGATAAGTGAAGCCAGGAGTGGAGGGATAGAGTAAAGATCTGGGAAGATGATTGGTGAAAGAGATAGAGGGCTGGAGTGGGAGTCTGAAAGGAGAGAACAGAAGGCCATGGATGAAAGAAAAGGGGGTAGGAGCACCAGAGGAATGTGATGGGCAGGCAAGGAGATAAGGTGAGAGAGGGAAGAGGGGATGGGGAATGATGAAGGGGGTTATTACCAGAAGTTTGAGAAACTGATGTTCATGCCATCAGGTTGGAAGCTACCCAGATAGAATAAAAGGTGTTATTCCTCCAACCTGAGAGTGACCTCATTGCAATAGTAGAGAAGACCCTGGATTGACATATTGGAATTGGAATGGGAAGTGGAATCAAAATGGGCGGCCACTAGGAAGAAGATTTAAATTCACTTCCCATTCTGATAGGTCCACCAGAAGAAACAGGATCTCCTTGTGGCCACCCATTTTAATTTCACTTCCCATTCTAATTCCAATATGTCCAATCTTCTCCGTGAATTGTCACGTTGTCGTGGTGGAGAAGCTTGTGTGGTCCTGTGATCCTGAGAGCAATGCCGTCTGGAGCTATGCTCTTGGTAGGGTCACCCGTAGCGGTAAGGTCGAGGGTGAGGTCCTTGACAAAGAACAATCCAACTAAGACCTCAAAGGTGGAACAGGCGGACGAAATTACTTCAAACTCAACAGCTGTGAAGGTGGATGAAGGCTGTAACAAATCCATCAGCTCCAATCAAAGATTCAAGATTTAAGATTCAAAAAACTTTATTGTCATTCTAACCGTACATCAGCTCTGCAGGGCAGAATGAGACAGCGTTTCCCAGGAGCAGTGCAATCATACCATAACAAACACAACACTAAATAATAAACATGACAATAAATAGTAAAACATAACAGCAACATGTCAGTTAAAATCAAGTTATAAGTGTCCAGTGCAAGTTAAAAGTGTCCAAAGCAGAGTCAGGTAGAGCAGCTATTTAGCAGTCTGACTGCCTGTGGGAGGAAGCTGTTTAGTAGCCTTGTGGTTTTAGTTTTGATGCTCCTGTAATGTTTGCTTGATGGCAGAAGAACAAACAGTTCATGGAGAGGGTGTGAGGGGTCTTTAATGATGTACCGTGTCTTCTGGAGGCGTCGACTCTGAAAGAGGTTCAAACATCGTGGTTTCCATGCCATTGGAATCAGTTGGTTGATTTGTGAAGTATCGTGTGCTTCTTGGAGTGCAACATCAAGTACACATTAAACAAATACACGCACAGGCGTCTTCATTCTGTGGGTCACTTCTTCAGAACGAAGACCATTATCCTCAACCTCGAGGGATAGCCACAACGACGACGAATTAAAATGGGTGGCCACTATGAGATCCCACTTATTCTGGTGACATGTCATAATGGAAATGGGAAGTGGAATTAAAATGACATCAGAACAGGGTTGAGGCCACACTCATTTTGGAGGAACAACACCTTATATTCCGTCTGGGTAGCCGCCAACCTGATGGCATGAACATCGCCTCCCTCTGGTGCTTTCCCACCCCCACCCCCTTTTCTTTCTTCCATGGCCTTCTGTCTCTTTCACAATCAACTCCCAGCTCTTTACTTCATCCCTCCCCCTCCAGGTTTTACCTATCACCTGGTGTTTCTCTCTCCCCTGCCCCCTATCTTTTCAAATCTACACCTCAGCATTTTTTCTCCAGTGCTGCTGAAGGGTTTTGGCCTGAAATGTTGACTGTAGTTTTTTCCATAGATGCTGCCTGGCCTGCTGAGTTCCTCCAGCATTTTGTGTGTGTTGCCCAAATATTTCTTTGTTAGTTATTTTTTTGTTCTCAGAGTCTGAAACTATTAACATTTTAAGTAACAATGTCATGATGATAAGAATAATATTGACATTTGCCTAAATATAACAAAGTATCATATATTCTATTTCAGTTGTGCCCCAGGGATGATAGTTCTATATAGTTATAGAAAAGAAAGAATTCCATTCTACCATAACTCATGATTTTATTTTTTCCCATTGGAATAAATGTTAAGACCTTCGGAAGTAGGTAGCAGAGTGAGCCATTTTGCTCTGTCACTCAACATGATTGTGGCTGATTCCACATTTCTCAACTTCACTTTTTTATTCTTTTCCCACAACCCTTGATCCTATACTGATTAGAAATCCATTTGTCTCAGGCTTAGATATACGTAACGATTCTACCCCTTTGCTCTCTGATGCAAGGCGTTCTAAAGACCTTCAACATTCTGGGACAATAAATTATTCCTCTTTTCATTGGTGAATGCATATCCCTTTCTTCTGAGAGAATACCCCCTGGATCTAATCTCTCACATAAGAAGAAATGCCTCTTTCAGCATTTTTCTTCCATGGCAACTGAGAATGTTCTATGTTTAAGCAGAATAGCCTTTCATTCTTATTAATTCCAATGGAATATGTTCCAAACGCCATACCCAGGACATCCTAGTGAACCTTCTTTAAACTACTCCAAAGAAATTATATCTTTCCTCAAAGGAGTCCAAAATATTATTTCATAGTGAAAAATAGAACCTCGAACAGTACAGCATAGGAATGGGCCCACGATATTGTGCTGAGCCACTTAAATTAGTAATCGAATGGCTAACTATTCTTCTCTGCCTGCACAATGTCCATATCCTTCCATATTCCTCATATTCATGAGTCTATCTAAACATCTCTTAAAAGTCTCGAATGTTTCTGTCACTACCACAGGTAGCATGTTCCAGGCACCCACCACTCTCTGTTTAAAATAAAATTTACTCCTCTTCTCCTCTGAAGTTATCCCCTCCCACCTTAAAAGCATTCCCTTTGGTGTGAGAATTTCAACTCTCGGAAAAAGATATTGTCTGTCTACTCTATCTATGCCTCTCACAACCTTCTAAACCACTATCAGATCTCCCCTCAGCATCTGCAGCACCAAAGAAAGCAATCTAAGTTTGTTCAACCTTTCGGTATGGCACCTGCCCTCTAAACCATCCTAGTAAACCTCTTCTGCATCCTCTCCAAAGCCTCGACATCCTTTCTATAATGGGGCAACCAGAAAAGAATTTAATACTGTAGATGCGGCCTAACTAAAGCTGCAACATAATTTCCTGACTTTTGAACTTATAAAGACCAAGCATGACATATGATTTCTAAACCACCCTACAAACCTGTGTAGTCACATTCAAGAAGCTATCAACTTGGATCCGAAGATCCCTCTGCTCATCAACACTGTTAAGGATCTTGTCCTTAACAGTCTACTGTTTCTTTACATTTGACCTGCCAAGGTGCAACGCTTCACATTTTGCCAGGTTAAACTCCATCTGCCATTTCTCTGCCCATATATGCAACTGATCTATATCCTGTTGCATTCTATGCTAACCATAACACCACCAATCTTCGTATCATCTGCAAATTTACTAACCTACCCATCTACATTTTCTTCCAGGTTATTTATATACATCACAATCTGCACAGGTCCCAGTACAGATTCCAGTGGAACATCACTAATCACAGACTTCCAGCTTTGACCACTACCCTCTGTGGGCAGGCCAGTTCTGAATCCTAGCAGCCAATTCACCATGGATCCCATGTATCTGAATCTACTGGATGTGCCTCCCAAGAGGGACATTGTCAAATGCCTCATTAAAACCCATGTACACAACATCCACAGCTCTACCTTCATCAATCACACTCGTCACCTCATCAAAAAACTCTATAAAGTTAGTAAGGCATGACTTGCCCTGCATAAAGTCACGCTGATTCTCCTTAATTAGGTTAGTTTTTCAAATACTCATAAATCCTAACCCTAAGAATTCTCACCAGTAACTTCTCTACTACTGACATGGTAAACACCATTATAGTTTCCAGGATTATCCCTGGTTCCCTTCTTGAAAAATTAAAAAACATTAGCTACTCGCCAGTCCTCCAGGAGCTCACCTGTGGCGAGCGAGGACATGGAGATTTTGGTCAAGGTCCAGCAATCTCATCTGTAGCCTCTCTCAAAAACCTGAGGTGTATTCCATCAGGCTTCAGGGACTTATCCATATTAATACACTTTAAGTGACCCAACTACCTCATCCTTTACCTCAAAATGTTCTAACATATCAATACACTCAACTCTGATCTCCCTGTCCTCCTTGCACCTGCTCCTTAGTAAATAGTGATGTAAAGTATTCATTAAAGGCCTCAGCCACATCCTCTGCATCGAAGCAAATGTTACCCCCTCAATCCTTGAGTGGTCCCACCCTAGTTATCCTCTTGCTCCGGACGTATGTATAGAATGCCCTGGGATTCTATTTAATCCTTATTGCCAAGGAATTTTCATGCCGCCTCCTGGTTTTCCTAATTCCTTTCTTGATTTCTTTTCTGGCTTCTTCATAATCTTCAAGGGCTCTGTTTGATTCTAGTTTCATAAGCTTTACATACTTTTCCTTTTTCCTCTTGACTAAATTCATTGCCTCTGTTGACATCCAAGGTTCTCTTACATTGCCATCCTTGTCCTTCCTTCTGACTGAAACATACCTGTCCTGGACTCTGAGCAGTTGGTCTTTAAACATCCTCCACATATCAGATATGGACTTGCCCAAAAACAGCTGTCCCAATTAATTTTTCCTAGATCCTACCTAATGCTCTTATAACTTGCCCTGCTCTAATTTAATACTATCATGCACGGCCCATGTTTATCCTTATCTATAGCTACAGTATCCTAAAACTTAAGGGGCTGTAGTCACTATTCCTTAACTGTTTACCCATGGAAAGGTCAGTCACCTGGTAGACCTCATTACTCAAGGTATTATTCTTGATATGGTCTCACTCATGCAGTGTCCTGTGGGGGGCATGGCTTATTCTGATTGTCAAAAGTTGCTTTGTCATGATTGGTTAGTTTAGAAACTGCAGCTGCTTTTCCCATTGGTTAGCTGCCTGGTGTCCAGTTTCAAATATCCTGGGTATATAGAGAGCACGTGTGCGAAGTTCTTTCTTTCTTCCTTTGTTTAAGGCAAGCGGTGCACATAGCCATTGGGAAGGTATGCTCTGTGCACATACCACTCTACTTGTATACTTCTTGAAACAAGGGCAAACTTACAATGACTCTTCCATATCACCCACTGCACTTGTGTGCTACTTTTCATTATTTCGTACATAAGAGTTCCCAAATCTCTTTTGTAGAGTATGAAATTTTATTCTTCTTTCTAAAATGAGCAACTTTAAATTTGGACACATTATGCTTCATTTGCTAACTTAGCCCACCAGTACCCATCTAAACAACTTGTGACTTGCCTTTCTACCTATTGGTTTTGTGAACCAAAAATTTGCAAATGCCAATCTGTGTGGAACTTCAATAGACAACATTTACAACTGAAAATAGCCCTCTTATTTCTACTTGCTGCTAATTATCTGTTACCCAATCCTCTGTCAATGCTAATATAATAATCTCCAACACAAAGGATTCTTATCTTGTGAACATCCTTTTTTGAAATACCTTAATGGTTGCCTTCTACCCCAAGGCCAACTACACCCCTCTTTCTATCCTAGCCAAGACTTCCTCAGGAATCTCTACACTCCTGAGTTCTCCTTGCTAGAATCTAAATTTATGCCAATTTTCGAGCCTACAACTAACTTTCAGCTCATTGCATCTTCTCCTTTAATATCATTTTTAACATTATTGCTCAATGCTTGGCTCATCCCTCTCTTAGAAATTTTCCTCTTTACTAGGATGTAGTGCTGGATTTTACTTCAGTCCCCGCTCAATACACTGGCTAATGCACTGGAAAGCAGTGGAAAATTACATGCTTCTTATTTTTTTTAAAGTGATGTCACAAGGTAAGCTGAGGGACATATCCTATTGGAGATATGGTTGACTGTTTTCTGTTCAATTATTATAATGATCAGAAAACTGGAGCACAAAAGCAGACAAAAGCAGGGAACATATAAACATATAAATATATCTATAAATAAACACCACCCATTCTTATCCGGTAATGCAATCTATTTGTAAAAGAAATATTTACTTAAGTTCTCTAAGTCAGTCGCTGTATTTGGCAATGACCCTGGGAAAAACTCTACCTAACAGTGTAAATGGCACATTATAGATGCACTGATTAGTAATGTCAGTGGCATCAAACTAACACTTAGCATCCCATTGTTCTGTCCATTAACCAGGTTAAATCTGCCAGGCAGATAAATAGTTGGGTTCTCTATTATGCACATTTTTCAAAGTTTCCAACTTTCTAAGTATCCCGCACTTTCATCACATGAGGAACTTGGCTATTACTTTAGCCTTAAGGTCTTGGCATTGGTCTTGCATCTTTTGCATATCTTGTATTAAAATTAGCTCTTCAGTCAAACATCTAATTCATAACCATATTAGCTTAAAATCCTAAAGCAGCTCAATATCTTTCATATCTACAATTCATGAAGTGAAAATTCATTCTGTATTGCACTTTAATTCTGATTAGAGAATTGGCTTCCAGTGAACTACTTTCAGGGTCTGGTAATCTGTATCAAATAATTGCCCTTGGAAGAAGTTAGAATACTTTTCCATGTACCCTTCCCAACAAGCCCTCACCCCATCCTCACAGCCAGGTAGATTTTCACACTAATTCCCTGATCCAAGTCAACACAAGACTCCAGTAAGTTTGTACTCAGTCTGGTGTGGTTTTGGAATTCCAGATGAGGTGCTTGAAGTTCCATAAAAGCTGCTGAAGACAGGGCTCTTCCTGTTTCCAGTTTATTGTTGCTATCCACAAAGACGGCATGACTCATGTTGACAAAACCCAAAGTCTACAAATACGTCAATTCGAGTGAGATGGCCATCTGGTCTCCTTAGAGCACCGTATACATAAAACTCTAGTTCACATTTGTCAGTACTTAGAAAAAACCTACAACAGTCAGCTAAGTGATGGCTCTGCCTCTTTGCTGTCTGTTTCAGGCCTGGCTCCAGGTTCTAGCCTCACATGTGTATGCAATGTGGCATCTTTAGTCGAATATTTTATTTTGATTTTAAGTTCTCAGATCTTTCAATTTTTTTTTACATTTCGTAGCTCATTAATCACTTCCTGTTCTCCTCAAATGCTGCTTTTCAACTGTTCTGTCTGTAATAGTTCCACTGGTGCCGATCATATTCCTAATCTCAAATATCAAGCGTCTAAGATTCCCAATTTAAATCATTCCAGATCTTCTCTTTAACTCTTCATTCTTTAACACAGGTCTTAAAATTTGTCTTTTGACTAAGCTTATAGTCATCAGCACTTCCATTTAATTTTTATTGTTGAGAATCACTTCTGTGAAGTCTCTTGACATTTTTTTTTGCATTTAAGGCAACTTATTATCAGTAGTCAATATCCTTTCTCTTGATTAACAATGTTGAGTAAAATAGATTGGTTTGTTGAGCTCTGAAGATGTTTATGATACCAAAATATTATCATTTGCACTCAAAAGTACATATGCCTATGTATTTGCAAGGTGTAATCAATGGAAATCAATTTCTATCACATTCTCAGCTGTATGATTTATTACACCATTAAGCAGCAATTCCCTTGCAGGCAGTTCCATTTTTATTCTTGTTCTGAATTATCTGACAAATTGCACTTTTATCAACTTTAGTTTTGGACTAGGTTTCAATGGCACAATGAAACTGTGCTAATATATAACTAAATTGAATTCAATCATCATTTCTTTGTATTATATACCGTAAAATGGACCTAATTATTTACAAAGTTTGTAGAGACGAGCAGCTCCAAATGAATTGATTTGGATGTTTAAAAGAATGAAGGGAATGGACTGTATTTGCATTGGCATATTATCTTGAGTTTATCTGACCTTTCATTTTATTTGGAAACTAGACAGTGAGGCAGGGTCAGAATTTTTTTTAAATCTGACAGACATAAGTATGGTGGACATTCAGAATCTTTTCTCCGGGGTAGAAATTTCAAACACCAGAGGACAGGATTTTAAGATGGGGGGACTGGGGGTGTTTAAAGGCAATGTGGGAGGAAAGTATTTTATTACTCAGAGACTGATGGGTGTCTGGAATGTGTTACCAGGCCTAGTCATGGAATTGGAATCAGACAGTTTGGTAGCTTTTGAAATTTTTAGATTGACACATGGATATGAAGGGTAATGGAGGGGCATGGACAATACACATGAGGAGGGTACTTAGTATAAATTTGCATTGAGATGGGCACAGCATTATGGGCTGAAGAGCCTGTCCAGTGTTGTACTGTTCTATGTTCTCCAGCTGAGCTTCCTGATGCATATCCTGTTTTCACCGCGCTCTTAGTTTGGTGACCTGTTGAATGAACACTGAAGGTATATGATCATTTGGTGCACACAGCAAGTTTTAACCATGTTTCATGCTTTGCCCACACACTCAATTTTTCTTTAATTAGAAGTTCATTAAAGCTTCTTAAAACCCAAACAGCACAGAATCAGGCCATTCAGCCCAGTATGCCCCTGCTGGCCATCTGGTACCCATTTATACTAGCTCCATTTACCAATATTGGCTTTATAACATTCTATGCTTTGCCAGTTCAATTGCTCATCTATTTCCTATTTAAATGATCTGAGAGTCTTTCCTTTCACTCTCTTAGACCATGATTTCAGTTTCTAGTCACCCTCCATGTAAAAAAAATGCTTAAGCTTATGCCCTCTGTCATGGGGAGAGGTTTCTTACGTTTATGAGCATTTGGTGTACCACAGCTTAATTAAGGACAGTCAATGTGATTTTGTGTAGGGCTAGTTTTGTCTTTCTAACTTGCTTGAGTTTCTTGAGGTGATGAAGAGGATTCATGACAGTGGAGCTGCGGATGATATCTTCATGAAGATGTTTGACAAAGTCCCACATGGTAATCTTATCCACAGCATGGAGATGCACAGGATCCATGGTGACTTGACTGTTTGGATTCAGAATTCAAAGGCTCTATACCCATTTCTTTTGCCAGAAGTCCCAAACTGTCTCCAGAACTCTCAATCCAATTGACTCCCTCCCTCACGCTTTTTACCCACTTTTCTTTGCTAACTGCTAGCATGCCATTGACTGCCTCGATTTTTCCATTTCCACTCCCATTTTTGTCTAACCTCTTTTGAACTTGCAGCATTCTATTTGTTATGATCCAACCTTGATATTATCATCAAACTATGCTGTTGTGGCCATTAAGGAGACTTGGATGTCTCAGGAACAGGAATGGCTGCTGAGTGTGCCAGGCTTTAGATGTTTCAAAAAGAACAGAGAGGGGGTGGGGTGTGCCATTGCTTATTAGGGATAGTATCATGGCTGCAGAAAAGGGGGAAGTCTACAGGGTCAGTATGGGAGTATGGATGGAAGTCAGAAACAGGAAAAGGGGTTCTCTACTGGGAGTTTTTTACAGACCTCCCCCCCCCCCAGAGTAACAGGGATATCAAGGAGCAGATTGGGAGGCAGATTCTGGAACGGAGCAATAATAATAGGGTTGTTGTGATGGGAGATTTTAACTTTCCTAATATTGATTGGCATCTCCTTAGCACAAAGGGTTTAGATGGGTGGAGTTTGCTAGGTGTGTTCATGAAGGTTTCCTGACGAAATATGTTGATAAGACAACTAGAGGAGAGGCTATACTTGATCTGGTACTGAAAAATGAACCTGGCCAAGTGTCAGATCTCTTGGTAGGAGAACATTTTGGAGGTAGGGACCACAGCTCTATCTCCTTCACCATAGCACTGGAGAGGGATAGGAGCACACAATTTGGGAAAACATTTAGTTGGGGTAGGGGGAAATACGATGCTATTAGGCAGGAACTTGTGAGCATAAATTGGGAGCAGATGTTCTCAGGGAAATGCATGGCAGAAATGTGGCAAATGTACAGGGAACATTTGCATTGAGTTCGGCATAGGTATGTTCCATTGAGGCAGGGAAAGGATGGAAGGGTTAAAGAACCATGGTGTGCAAAGGATGCAGAAAATCTAGTTAAGAAGAAAAGAAAAGCTTATGAAAGTATCAAGAAACTAGGTACTGTTAGAGCTCTAGAAAATTACAAGGTTGCTATGAAGGCGGTTAAGAATGGAATTAGGAGAGCCAGAAGGGGCCATGAGAAGGCCTTGGTGGGCAAGATTAAGGAAAACCCCAAGGTATTCTACAAATATGTGAAGAGCAAGAGGATGAGCCGCGTGAGAATAGGACCAGTCAGGTGCGATAGTGGAAACGTGTGCATGGAGTCAGAGGAGGTAGCGGAGGTACTTAATGAATTCTTTGCTTCAGTATTCACCAGGGAAAAAGACCTTGGGAATTGTGGGTATGACTTACAGTGGACTGAAATGCTTGAGCATATAGACATTAAGAAAGAAGATGTGCTGGAGCTTTTGAAAAGCATTAAGTTAGATGAGTCACTGGGACCGGATCAGATGTACCCCAGGCTACTGTGGGAAGCAAGGGAGGAGGTTGCTGAGCCTCTTGTGATGATCTTTGCATCGTCAATAGGGATGGGTGAAGTATTGGAGGATTAGAGGGTTGCAAATGTCGTTCCCTTGTTCAAGAAAGGGAGTAGAGATAACCCAGGAAATGATAGACCAGTGAGCAAGTTGTTGGAGAAGATCCTGAGAGGCAGGATTTATGAGCATTTGGAGAGACATAATCTGATTAGGGATGGTCAGCATGGTTTTGTCAAGGCAGATCATGCCTTACAAGCCTGATGGAATTCTTTGAGGATATGACAAAACACATTGATAAAGGTAGAGCAATGGATGAAGTGTATATGGATTTCAGTAAGGTATTTGATAAGCTTCCCCATGCAAGGCTCCTTCAGAACGTAACAAGGCATGGGATCCAAGGAGACCTTGCTTTGTGGATCCAGAATGGCCTTGCCCACAGAAGGCAAAGGGTGGTTCTAGATAGTTTGTATTCTACGTGGAGGTTAGTGTTCTGTAGGGATCTGTTCTGGGACTCCCTCCTCTTTGTGATTTTTATAAATGACCTGGATGAAGAAGTACAAGGGTGGATTAATAAGTTTTCTGATGACACACAGGTTGAGGATGTTGTGGAGAGTCTGGAGGGTTGTCAGAGACATCGATAGGATGCAGAACTGGGCTGAGAAGTGGTAGATGGACTTCAACCCAGGTAAGTGTGAAGTAGTTCATTTTGGTAGGTCAAATTTGAAGACAGAATATAATATTAATGGTAAGACTCTTGGCAGTATGTTGGATCTGAGACATCTATGGGTCCATGTCCATAGGACACTCAAGGCTGCTACGCAGGTAGACAGTGTTGTTAAGATGGCATATGGTGTGTTGGCATTCATCAACCGTGGGATTGAGTTCGAGAGCTGTGAGGTAATGGTACAGCTATATAAAACCTTGGTCAGACCCCACTTGGAGTATTGTGTTCAGCTCTGGTCACCTCACTAAAGGAAGGATGCACACACTATAGAGAGAGTGCAAAGGAAATTTACACGGATGTTGCCTGGATTGGAGGGTATACCTTATGAGAATTGGTTGAGTGAACTTGACCTTTTCTCCTTGGAGCAATGGAGGATGAGAGGTGACCTGATAGAGGTGTATAAGATGATGAGGGGCATTGATCGTGTGGCTAGCCAGAGGCTTTTTCCCAGGGCTGAAATGGCTAACCCGAGGGGGCATAGTTTTACGCTGCTTGGAAATACGCACCGAGGGGACGTCAGGGGTAAGTTTTTCACACAGGGAGTGGTGGGTGCATGGAATACACTGCTGGTGGTGGCGGTGGAAGCAGATACAGTAGGGTCTTTTAAGAACCTCATAGGTACATGGAGCTTAGAAAAATAGAGGGCTATGTTCTAGGGAAATTATAGGCAGTTTCTAGAGTAGGTTACATGGTTGGCACAACACTGTGGACCGAAGAGCCTGTAATGTTCTGTAGATTTCTATGTCCTATGTTCTATGTTCAAACTTTCTGACAAGGCCACTGCTGTTGTGGTTTAGGGAATTACCCCCGATCTTATAAAAGCTGAACATCAGCTCTCAGCATATCCTCAAACTGGAACATAGCCCATTAGCAAATATCAAGTCATTGCCTTTCTTATAGTAATGAATCTCATTTCTTCTGGAGATTTTCCTTCCACAGCTTCCAGCTTTGTCACCTACCAGCCTCATGCAGCCTGCTTATAAACCTCTGCCCACCCTCCCATGCTTATCATAATCCTCGAAGATGACTGTCCAAGCAGGCCCACTGTGTCAGTCTGCCTTTGCTCTACCAAACCTATTTCTACCTACCTTGACACTATCTTTTCTCCCCAACTATTTCTTTCCCCCTTCGTCTAAGCAGTATATACGTTATTACTACAAGCTTCTATTCTTGATTGACTGTTCCTGTTAAGCAAAGAGGGCAAATCACATGACTTCCTTCCAGAAACTGTATACTATGTAGTGTAAGGAAATGCACAACCATCAGGTGACAGGAATGTTGCATTTTGAAATAAGCTGCAGTGATTCATTCCTTCTTTAGGACAGGTGGGATAGGGTCTTGTTAGTGGCAGGGGAGGACAGTGAACAGTAGTTGCAGATTGCTAAAGGACATTTAGTATAAACTTCAGTGAAAGAACAGGTGACAAGTTGGAACTTCAGCTTCTGAATGTATATAGGTCAAGTGGTATCTGAATTCTGCAGCTGTGCAGCAGAAGCAGGGGTGGGACAATTGTGGTCTGGGGTGGAGCCCATGGAAGATGAACAGATTCACATTTATTCTGTGGAATAACTCCAGTCACACTGTATTTTGGATGTGAAGGACAATATTACACTAAGGAAGATTGAGAGGGTTGGTGTGATGACAACATTTGCATGATTCCCATCTACATCCTGATTAGATCTTTAGTGAATCCACTAGTTATTCTCAATTGTTTGAACATCAAGCACCAGATAAAATTTTAATATTGTCCCTCTAGAGTCAAATGTTTTTGTAAGCTGAAAGAGGTGGATGCTGCTTCCTGAATATCTCTCGTCAGCACAGAGAGGAGCTCATATCAATAGGTTGTCTTGATGGACAAAGTACTCATTGTGAGCTCTTCAGTCTCTGAGAAGAGGCAGTTCACGATGACTTTGTAGCAGACAGTAAAGAATCTTCTTGTAGTTACCCAATCAGACTCCCCATTTTTAAGGATTGTTTTGATTCTGGTATCACTGTGATTGACTGATATATTATCGTCCTCCCAAGATGAGAAGTGAAGAATTTCAAAATACGCTACACTTTTGCGAAAGATGACACAAGAGGAATCAACGTATGCTTGAATTAGTATAGTTTCAGTATCTTTTCTTCATATGTGCAAAGTGTGGCTGTTGGGTTTGAAAACTGTCGATGGTAATACTGAGAATCTCATTAAATCCCGATGATTTACTTTGTGAAATGTTATTGCTCAGACTTTATTTTTAGCTTGTACTTTATCTTTAGCTCAATGCAGACCCATTAAATCAGGATATTATTTAAGAAAATATTTTGTTTAAATCTGCACCCTAGGAAGATCCAATACTGTGTCCAGCCGTATTGTCAGAGAATTGAGCAGTGTGCCCAGTCTTACTGTCAACATGCTGAAAGCTGATTGATTGGAGGGTAATTCAGAAGATTGCCTCTTTCACTAGCCAAGGAAACAGCAGAAAAAGGAAAACTGATAAGGTGACTGTTCTGCTCAGCTGAATAATTTTGTTAAAAGATGTTTTGAAAATCTTGGCAGAAGAAGGCACTTAGAAAGTTTTGGACATATTCCAGTTATCCTGCCATTGTGTGATTATTAATCACTGATGCTTCCTTGATCCCATATCCTGAGATCAACAACTCGAGTAGCTGCCCCAGCATGCCTAGCAATTTCTTATAGACTCCACTACATTATTTAAACTAGAGCTTCCATCTGGTTATGTTCATTCACTTAGCAGCACTGTCCCTACATCCAGTCACATTGTAGGGAACATGATAATCCTAAGAACTGGATCTTCAGACAATGTGCCGAAACAGATCCCTGGACAGAAAGATTATTCAAATAGAAATATTCAAATGCAGCACACACAAAATTCTGGAGGGACTCAGCAGGTCAGGCAGCAACTATGGAAAAGAGTAAACAGATGACGTTTCGAGCTGAGCGCTTTCAACAGGACTTCACGCAATCCTGATGAAGGATCTCAGCCCAAAAAGTTGACTGTTTACTCTTTTCCATAGATTCTGCCTGGCCTGCTGGGTTCCTTCAGTATTTTGAGTGTGTTACTTGGATTTCCAGCTTCTGCAGATGTTTTGGTGTGTGTTATACTTCGACGGCTTTGTTGTTAGTCCTTTTGTTATTCCATTTTATTTCCTTGGTTACTTTGGTGTGATGGATGGTGGTCAATAACTTGGACAAAAGTCAAGATTATCTTTCCATATTTGGAAGAGAATCAGATCTTCTCTTCCCTTTGTGTCATCTTCATAACTGACGTCCCTTTTCTCTCTATAACTTTTCAATCTACTTGTCACTCTCTACTATCCTCCAGTCCCCTGACTTACTACCTTTTGTTTTATGCCATGCACTTGATCTTAGTATTCATCAGGATGCAGAAATGACCTAAATTTCCATTAATTTGTATCATGTGCCTTGTCCATTTTCCTTCCTGACCCTTAATGCAAGAAATCGAATGAATTCTTCTGTGCATCCACAACCCTTTGTGGAACAATATTTCATAATTCTTGACTTTGAAATGTCTCTTTTTTGAAATGTCCTCTTATTCTGATTCTCTTGTTCTGGTTGCTCCTTAGAAAAGGAGTATTATTTTTCAGCAACAATTCTCTAAACACACAGAATCTGTTCTAGCTCATGGTCAATACGTCTCATTCTTCTGAAATTTTATTGAGTATTGATCATGGTTCATCAATCACTCTATAGAACAACCTCTCTTCCCGATCATTAATCCTGTAGGGCCATACTACACTACTACAACAAATATGGAGACCAAACATGCACAATCTCCTTTTCATATTGACCTTCAATTATCTTGTAATATGGTGCACCCAGATCCCTCTAAAAACAAACATTTGCCATGTTCTCAACACCACATTTTTTCACTTTTATATTCTTCCTATCAATGTTTAAAACTTCACATTTTCCATTCAGCATTCTATTCTGGTAATTTCCATAGAAACCATAGAAAAACTACAGCACAGAAACAGGCCTTTTGGCCCTTCTTGGCTGTGCCGGATCATTTTCTGCCTAGTCCCACTGACCTGCACACGGACCATATCCCTCCATACACCTCCCATCCATGTATCAGTCCAATTTATTCTTAAATGTTAAAAAAGAACCCACATTTACCACCTCGTCTGGCAGCTCATTCCATACTCCCACCACTCTCTGTGAGAAGAAGCCCCCCGCTAATGTTCCCCTTAAACATTTCCCCCCTCACCCTTAACCCATGTCCTCTGTTTTTTTCCTCCCCTTGCCTCAGTGGAAAAAGCCTGCTTGCATTCACTCTATCTAAACCCATCATAATTTTATATACCTCTACCAAATCTCCCCTCATTCTTCTACGCTCCAGGGAATAAAGTCCTAACCTATTCAACCTTTCTCTGTAACTGAGTTTCTCAAGTCCCGGCAACATCCTTGTAAACCTTCTCTGCACTCTTTCAACCTTATTTATATCCTTCCTGTAATTTGGTGACCAAAACTGAACACAATACTCGAGATTCGGCCTCACCAATGCCTTATACAACCTCATCATAACATTCCAGCTCTTATACTCAATACTTTGATTAATAAAGGCCAATGTACCAAAAACTCTCTTTACGACCCTTCCTGTGACGCCACTTTTAGAGAATTTTGTATCTGTATTCCCAGATCCCTCTGTTCTACTGCACTCCTCAGTGCCTTACCATTAACCCTGTATGTTCTACCTTGGTTTGTCCTTCCAACGTGCAATACCTCACACTTGTCTGTATTAAACTCCATCTGCCATTTTTCAGCCCATTTTTCCAGTTGGTCCAAGTCCCTCTGCAGGCTCTGAAAACCTCCTCACTGTCTACTACACCTCCAATCTTTGTATCATCAGCAAATTTGCTGATCCAATTTACCACATTATCATCCAGATCATTGATATAGATGACAAATAACAATGGACCCAGCACTGATCCTTGTGGCACACCACTAGTCACAGGCCTCCACTCGGAGAAGCAATTCTCTACTACCACTCTTTGGCTTCTACCATTGAGCCAATGTCTAATCCAATTTACCACCTCTCCATGTATCTAGCGACTGAATTTTCTTAACTAACCTCCCATGTGGGACAAATTTCCTATTTGTTTAACTTTTTGCAAAGATTTCATCTCGATTTCCTTTCCTATCTAGCTTCATTTCAACAGCAAATTTGGATTCATCACATCTTTCTTTTCATTGAAGTCAGTAATGTAAATTAAAAGCAGCTGAGGATCCAATTTGCGCAATAAACCTGAAAAAGAATTGTTCTTTCCTATTATGGTTTTAGTCCCTTTAATCCCCTATCCTTACCATATATGGTAATTAGTTAGCTCCCGTAATTTTCCTTATCTCTGTCTCAGTTATTTTTGTTAATTTTGAAATGCCGCAATAAATAGTGTACTTCAAAAATGTATTTGTTTAGATATAGTTGCCGAAGTTGACCTGAAGCTTACTTTTACAACTTCTGGCAATTTTTACTGCATTTCCTATTTATAATAAGGTTCATTTATGCAACTTTTATAATTTAGAATTGAAGCTAGGAGAATGAACTACTCTTAAACATTAATGAATTTGTTGTATCAACATCTTTGAAGCTCTCTGAGATGAGACCAAATTAATTGCTAATTGACGATTACAGAAACTGAATTTAACAACTATATTTTGAATATGTGCACAGAAATATCAGAATTGTATAGTATAGTTAATTTAATAAATCAGGGAATTTGTTCTTATGCTATTTGAAATGCAGTAAATCACTTTCATTCCAATTGTTTTTTTTTATTTCACTAAATTTTCCAGAGTAACCATAAACAGACTTCTATCTGGACAGTTAATATTAATCTAATTCTGAACTTTCCTATGCTGGCATACTGAATGCCACCTGCCAACCATGATAATATACAATCGTGTTGAGTTTTTAAATAGTAGGAATGAACAAAGCGAGTACTTTGCTATCTTCATGTGAGTGACTCATCTGATTCCTTAGCTTCAGCATCAGAAGGTGCGAGGGAACCAATGTAAATTATTCCACAAAAATCATGTCTAATTAGCACTTGAGTGCTAAACGTCTGGTTAACTCCTACGGGCACATTCAAAACAATATAGTCATCATTTGTCCTGAAAGCTATTCACAGAATCCAGACTTTTAGATATCTTTTATGTACTGGTTTAGGTGGCTCAAGTAAACCCCCAAAGCATGGTCAGATTTCACCCTGTCAAAATCAGAATCAGATTTACTATCACTGACGCATGTGAAATTTATTATGTGGCAGCAGTAAAGTGCAGTACTTAAAAAATAAGCTGTTCCTGGAACGTATTCAGGCTCCTCTGGCTCCTTCCTGATGATAGTATTGTAAAGAGAGCAATATGGATAACACCGCTGTGATGAAGCCCCAACACTGATTACGGATGGCACATGGCACACTCAGTAAAACACTCATCCCCAGCAGTAATGGTCACTGGGTCTGAAATAGAGGCAGCAGCAACCAGCACTGGTGTGCTGATGGTGGAGGATACCATCTTTAATTGGATAATTGAGTTAATTAGCTTTTGGTTGGTCTAGGGGGAGGGGCTTAGCAGTTATAAGCCTCAGGTTACCAAGGCTTTGGGTTTTTGGCGGTAATGCACCATTAAGCTGGATGCCAACTGCCGTAAAACAAGATACAGACAGACAGGCTTTGGGTTTTTTTTTCCTTTGTGTTTAGTCTGAGGGTGGCTTTATTTTCTAGTGTTTTTCTTGTTTTGAGGTAAGTAAAAGCACCTTAATTTATTTTTGCGACTCAAGCCATCTTGTTATTTTTCTTAAGCAATTGACCCACAGTGTTTTGTGACAACTGCCAAAGTGACTGCTACTTCAGAATTTTGTCATCTGCCTCTCAAGTATTTTTCACACTGATATCCAATAATAACATTTTTGGTATGTTAATCTTCCTTGCCTGATAAAAGTTTGCTTCAATATTTATAGGAAATAGTGCTGCATGAAAATGCTCTGCAGCTACTGCATCACAAGGAGGCTCCAGATTCATTTTGCACCATGAGCTAGACAATATAATTTCATATCAATTAGTATTTGGGATTCAAAACTAGACCTTCTTGGAATGTATTCTCAGTTGCACCAGAAAAAGTACAACTATTTGGGGCTGGAGATCCATCCATGGTCAGCCAAGCTTTCTTACAATGTAATGATGGCTGAGCATCATACGCTGCTCCAAATTTCCAATGCAGAGTAAAACATTTTATCTCTTTTGTACAAAAAGCTGAGGATGACATACCATTCCAAGGTGTTCTCCTCTCCAATCTAAAAAACAAAGCCAGATGAGCACAGGTGTAGAAAGGAACAGAAGAATATGCTGATGATGTTTCTCTTGTGGGGAACATTGACAGTGGCACAGATTAATTGGGTCAATAGCCTGTTTCTGTACACTGTAAGTAATCCAGTTGTTGTGTGCAAGGCAAGCATATCAGTTTTATATCTTAAACAAGAAAAATTTTGCAGATGCTGGAAATCAAAGTAATACACACAAAATGCTGGAGGAACTTAGCAGGCCAGACTGCATCTATGATAAAGACTGCACAGTCGCTGAGACCCTTCATCAGCACTGGAAAAGAGAGACTAGAAGTCAGAGTAAGGAGGTGGGGGAGAAGTACAAGGCAGTAGGAGATTGGTGATACTCGGAAAGAGGGAGGGGTTAAGTAAAGAGCTGGGAAGTCAAAAGTGAAAGAGCTAAAGGGCTGGAGAAGGGGGAATCTGATAGGAGAGGACAGAAGGCCATGGAAGAAAGGGAAGGGAGGTGATGGGCAGGTAAGGAGGTAAGGTAAGAGAGGAAAATGAGAATGGGGAATGGTGAAGGGGAAATGGGGCAGGGGCTGTTACCGGAAATGCGAGAAGTCGACGCTCATGGCCATCAGGTTGGAGGCTACCCAGACTGAATATAAGGTGTTGCTCCTTCAACCTGAATGCAGCCTCATTGCGGTAACAGAGGAGGCCATGGATTGACATGCTGAGATGGGAATGGGAAATAGAATTGAAATGGGTGGCTATCGGGAGATCCTGCTTTTTCTGGCAGATGGAGTGTAGGGTCTCGGCAGAGCAGTTTCCCAATCTATGTCAGGTCTCATTGATATACAGGAAGCCACACGGGGAGCACCGGATAGAGTAGATGACCTACTCTACCAAGTGTCACCTCACCTGGGAGGGCTGTTTGGGACCATGAATGGTAGTGAGGGAGGAGGTGTAGGGACAAGTGTGGCACTTGCTGCACTTGCAAGGCTAAGTGCCAGGAGGGAGATCAGTGGGGAGGGATGAATAGTAAAGGGGGTTGCGTAGGGAGAGATCCCTGTGGAAAGTGGAGGGGGATGGGTGGCAAAAGATGTACTTGGTGGTTGTATCCTGCTGGACATGGTGGAAGTTACAGAGAATTATACGCTGGATGTGGAAGCTGATGGGGTGATAAGTGAGAACAAGAGGAACCCTATCCCTGGTGGAATGGCAGGTGGAGGTTGGAGGAGCAACACCTCATATACCATCTAGGTAATCTCCAGCTCCTTGGTATGAACATAGAACTCTCCAACTTCCTAATTCCCTCCCCCTCCCTTCCCCTATCCCTTATTTCACTCTGCCCCCTCCCCCAGCTGCCTATCACCTCCCTCATGGTTCCACCTCCTTCTACTACCCATTGTGTTTTCCCCTATTCCTTCTTCACCTTTCCTGCCTATCACCTCCCCAACCCCTTTATCTTTCCCCTTACTGGTTTTTCGCCTGGAACCTACCAGCCTTCTCCTTCCCACCCTCCCCCCACCTCCTTTATAGGGCCTCTGCCTCCTCCCTCTTCAGTCCTGACGAAGGATTCTGGCCCAAAACGTTGACTGATGCTGCCTGACCTGCTGAGTTCCTCCAGCGTGTTGTGAGTGTTGCTTTGACCCCAGCATCTGCAGAGTATTTTGTGTTTTGGATGCGGTGAGGGAGGTGAGGGCAGCGTTGATGGTGGAGGAAGGGAAGCCCCTTTCTTTGAAGAAGGAGGACATTTCATTAGTTCTGGAATGAAAAGTCTCATGCCAAGGGTAGATATGGCGGCGAGAGAGGAGCTGAGAGAAGGGAATGGCATTTTTGCACGTGACAGGGTGGGAAGAGGTATAGTCCAGGTTGCTATGAGAAGCAGTAAGTGTGTAAAAGTTATCTGTAGATATACTGAGATGGAGACAGAGAGATTGAGAAAGAGGAGGGAGGTGTCAGAAATGGACCAAGTGAACTTGAGGGCATTGTGGAAGTAGGAGGCAAAGTTGATGAAGTTGATGAGCTCAGCATGGGTGCAGGAAACAGCATCAATGCAGACATTGATGTAGTGTAGAAAAAGCAGGGGAGTGATACTGATGTAGGCTTGGAACATGGACTGTTCCACGTAGCTGACAAACAGGCAGGAGTTGCCTGGACCCATGCAAGTGCCATGGCAACACCTTTGGTTTGAAGGAGGTGGGAAGAGCCAAAGGAGAAATTATTGAGAGTGAGGACTAGTTCTGCCAGATGGAGGAGAGTGGTGGTGGAAAGTAACTGCTTGGGTCTGTTGTCAAGAAAGAAGCGAAGAGCCCTCCTGATGGGGGATGGAGGTGTATAGGGACTGAACATCCATCGCGAAAATGAGACAGGGAACTTGAAATCATTGAAAATATCCTGGGCATATGAAGTGTCACAGATGTAGGTCGGAAGGGACTGAACCGGGGGAGGGAGATAAAACAGAGTTGAAGAATGCAGATATAATTTTGGGGGTGGGGTGGGAGCAAGCAGAAACAATGGGTCTACCTGGACAGGCAAGTTTGTGGATCTTGGGTAGGAGGTAGAAACAGGAGGTGGGGGTTAAGGAAGCTATGAAATTGGTGGCAGTGGATGGGAGATCCCAGAGTTGATAAGGTCAGTGATGGTGCAGAGACAACAGCTAGTTCTCAAGAGTTAAGTAAAAGAAGGTGTCTGAGAGTTGTTGCTGGGCCTTAGCAAGCTACAGGTCAGTCTGCTAGACCTCTACAACACCCTCCTTATCTGCAGGTTACATGCTGCGATTGGGATTGGTGCAGAGAGAGTGCAGAGCAGCATGTTTGGAAGGAGTGAGGTTAGAATTGGAGAGAGGAATAGTAAAGTTGAGACATTTGATGTTTTATTGGCAGATAGCAATGAAAAGATCCAGAACAGGCAGCAGACCAGAGCAGGGTGTCCGGGAAGAGGGGGAGGGTTGAAGATAGGAGAAGGGGTCATCAGTATTGGCTGGAGAGTCCTTGCCAAAGAAATAGGCATGGAAACAGAGGCGGTGGAAGAAGAGCTCAACGTCATGGTGGGAGCAGAACTCACTGATGTGCAGGTGTAGGGGGACAAAGGTGAGGACCTTACTGAAGACAGAATATTTTCCTTCAGTGAGGAGAACGTTGGAGAGAATTGTGAAGACTTGGTACAGATGAGATCTGGGATCAGAAGGCTGGTAGTGTCTGAGGAGACGGTAAGATTGGGTTGTTCAGTGAGGGTCGGGTGGGAGGAAGATGAAGTCCCCAAGGAAGCAAGAGCTGACAGTGGGACCTGAAGGAAAAGGGATTGCAGGGTTGTGGTGGGGGAGAGGGACACTGGGGTTCCGGTGGCAGCACGTAAAATCTCAGCTTGGAGCTGTTGTCAGTCAAGGTCAAGGCTGGAGTTTTTTTTACATTATTTGGCAATGACTTGGATAATGGAATAGATGGGTTTTATGGCCAAGTTTGCAGATAATATGAAGATAGGTGGAGGGAAGGTGGTTTTGAGGAAGTAGAGAGGCTACAGAAGGACTAAAACAGATTAGGCAAAGAGGTATCAGATGGAATACAGAGGCATTAGCAATGATCTTTCAAAAGTCGATAGGTTCTGGCATGGTTCCAGAGGACTGGAAGATTGCAAATGTCACTCCGCTATTTAAGAAGGGGGCAAGGAAGCAAAAAGGAAATTATAGACCCGTTAGCTTGACATCAGTGGTTAGGAAGTTGTTGGAGTCGATTGTCAAGGATGAGGTTATGGAGTACCTGGAGGCATATGACAAGATAGACAGAACTTGGCATGGTTTCCTAAAGGAAAATCCTGCCTGACAAACCTATTACATTTTTTTGAGGAAATTACAAGTAGGCTAGACAAGGGAGATGCAGTGGATGTTGTATATTTGGATTTTCAGAAGGCCTTTGACAGGGTGCCACACATGAGACTGCTTAACAAAATAAGTGCCCGTGGAATTACAGGAAAGTTACATACGTGGATAGAACATTGGCTGATTGGCAGGAAACAGAGAGTGGGAATAAAGGGATCCTATTCTGGTTGGCTGCCGGTTACCAGTGGTGTTCCACAGGGGTCTGTGTTGGGGCGACTTATTTTTACGTTGTACATCAACGATTTGAATTATGGAATAGAAGGCTTTGTAACTAAGTTTGCTGATGATACAAAGATAGGTGGAGGGGCCAGTAGTGCTGAGGAAACAGGGAGTCTGCAGAGGGACTTGGATAGATTGGAAGAATGGGCAAATAAGTGGCAAATGAAATACAATGTTGGAAAGTGTATGGTTATGCACTTTGGCAGAGGAAATAAACAGGCAGACTATTATTTAAGTGGGAAGACAATTCAAAGTTCTGAGATGCAACAGGACTTGGGAGTCCTCATGCGGGATACCCTTAAGGTTAACCTCCAGGTTGAGTCGGTGGTGAAAATGGTGAATGTAATGTTGGCATTCATTTCTAGAGGAATAGAGTATAGGAGCAGGGATGTGATGTTGTTGCTCTAAAAGGCGCTGGCAAGACCTCATTTGGAGTACTGTGGGCAGTTTTGGGCTCCTTATTTAATAAAGGATGTGCTGATGTTGGAGAAGGTACAGAGACGATTCACTAGAATGATTCTGGGAATGAGAGGGTTAACATATGAGGATCATTTGTCGCTCTTGGACTGTATTCCTTGCAGTTTAGAAGATTGAGGGGGGACCTCATAGAAACATTTTGAATGTTGAAAGGCATGGACAGAGTGGATGTGGCAAAGTTGTTTCCCATGATGGGAGAGTCTAGTATGAGAGGGCATGACTTAAGGATTGAAGGGCGCCCATTCAGAACAGAGGTGCGAAGAAATTTTTTTAGTCAGAGGGTGGTGAATCTATGGAATTTGTTGCCACCGGCAGCAGTGGAGGCCAAGTCACTGGGTGTATTTAAGGCAGAGATTGATATGTATCTGAGTAGCCAGGGCATCAAAGGTTATGGTGAGAAGGCGGGGGAGTGGGACTAAATGGGAGAATGGATCAGCTCATGATAAAGTGGCGGAGCAGACTCGATGGGCCGAATGACCGACTTCAGCTCCTTTGTCTTTTGGTCTAATACAGTGTTGGGAAGTGTATGGTCATGCACTTTGGTAGAAGGAATAAAAGGGTAGACTACTTTCAATATGGAGAGAAAATTCAAAAATCCGTGGTGCGAGGGACTTGGGAGTCCTTGTGCAGGATTCACGAAAGGTTAGTTTTCAGATTGAGTTGGTGGTGAGGGAGGCAAATATACTAGCATTCATTTTGAGGGGACTAGAATATAAAAGCAATGATGTAGTACTATGACTTTATAAAGCACTGGTGAGGTCACACCTGGAGTATTGTGAGCAGTTTTAGGCCCCTTATCTAAGAAGGGATGTGATGATATTGGAGAGGATTTAAAGGAAGTTCACAAAAATGATTGGGACTGAAAGGCTTATTATACGAGGAGTGTTTAATGGCTCTGGATCTCTACTCACTGGAACTCAGAAGAATGAGGGGTGACCTCATTGAAACCCATCGAATGTTGGAAGGCTGCAGTAGAGTAGATGTGGAGAGGATGTTTTTTATGGTGGAGGAGTCTAAGACATGAAGACACAGCCTCAGATTAGAAGTGTGTTCTTTTAGATTGGCGATGAAGAGGAATTTCTTTAGCCAGAGAGTCGTGAATCTGTGGAATTTGTTGCCACAGGCTGTTGTGGAGACCAAATCATTGGATATATTTAAGGTAGAGGTTGATAGATTCTTCATTAGTCAAGGCATGAAGGGATACTGGGAGAAGGGAGGAGATTGGTGCTGAGAGGGGAAATAGATTAGCCATGATGAAATGGCAGAGCAGACTCAATAGGGCAAATGGCCTATTTCTGTTTCCTTATCATGCAGAGTGGGCATGTGGCCAAGTGGTTAAGGCATTGGGCTAGTGACCTGAAGGTCGTGAGTTTGAGCCCCAGCCGAGGCAATGTGTTGTGTCCTTGACCAAGGCACTTAATCAGACATTGCTCTGCGACGACATTAGTGCCAAGCTGTATGTGTCCTAATGCCCTTCCCTTGGACAACATTGGTGTCGTGGAGAGGGGAGACTTGCAGCATGGGCAACTGCCGGTCTTCCATACAACCTTGCCCAGGCCTGCGCCCTGGAGAGTGAAGACTTTCCAGGCACAGATCCATGGTCTCGCAAGACTAACAGATGCCTTTATTTATCATGGAGATGGAGTCAGGGTGTGCAAGAGTGAACTTTGATCTAAGCACTGGGCTGATTTGGAAAGGACAGGTACAGATTGGAATGTGCTGGCGAAGTCCAGGCCCAGACATAGCAAAGCAACAGGGCCAGGGTCCTAGTTCAAAGGACGACCTATTGTTTTGACAATTTAAATGTCAGGCTGGATAGGTTGAAAGAGCCAGGTGTCAAGACCAGAGGGGAGGGTTGAGCCGATTCTGTTTGCTGCTCCGTGACATTTGCACCACTTTCCATGGTGGAGCTGAGACTGTGGCCAGGCTTCATGTCTGCAAGCTCAGTTTTGTTCTGCTGTGTGATGAACTGAGGGTGAGGCTCTGCGCTGCTCTGGCTGCTTTGGGGTTTGTGTCTATGGACTCACTTTCGTTCTGAATGCTGTTGCTTGCTTTTATTGTTTGCACGATTTGTGTTTTATTTTCTCTCTCTCTGCCTCTGCGCATTGGGTGTTAGTCTTTTTTTTAATGGGTTCCTTCAGGTTTATTGTCTAGTGGCTGTCTATAAAGGGACGAATATCGAAGTTGTATAATTTGCACATACTTAGATACGTTGAACTTTAAGACATGAAGAGTCGTAAGACAGTGGTACCACAGGATAGTGAGAGGAAGGATAAGAGGGTATAGAATCTTGCTGGGGTAAGTGGCTGTTCTTTACACACCAGCAACAAATGAGGCGGCCTCTACTCAGCATTAGCTATGCTGTTGTATAGCTGTGGTTGGAAGCCAGTTCTTGCATGACGGTGTTAGCATTACTAAATATGACAGCTTGCACTGTTTAAAAGTCTCCTGAGAACTAAACCCAGTGGAAGCCAAATACTTGATTGTTTTTTTTTGATTTTGAGACTAAAAGCCAAAAAAAAAATACATTAAGCTTTAGGCTTCTACGGGGTCGATTTTTTTCAAGGATCAATAATTGTCTTCAAAAGGTCTTGCGCATTTCCTATTAAAATAAAACCGATACTTTCAAGGAAAAGATAAAAACAATGTGCATTTTATAGACTTTCACAACCCACAGTATATATTAAAGTGCTCCACGGCCAACAAAGTTCTTTGCAGTGCAGGAATGTAGGTAATTTGACCATTAAGGTAAAATTAACCCCTTTAACTTGTTGTATTTGAGTCAGTTAAAGTTTACATATTGACCTGAACACCAGGAACTCTTTCAAAATATTGTCTTTGGGAGAAGATACACCAGTCAGTTGGCTGGGATATTAACAGATCATCAGATTGTGAGCTGGAGTGGGGGAGTGCTCTGGGTCGGATGCTGGGCCTGAATGAAAGATGGTAGACAGGTGATGGTGTGGGTGGTTGGATTCCAGACAATTAGATTGGTGATTGAGGGTAGGGTGCGGTCAGGGACTAGGTCAAGAAAGCGAGGGATTAGTGCTGGAATCAGGGAGTGGGGGGTTGTGAAATGGGGATAGGGGCTGACTGAGAATTATATGGAGTTGGTCACAGATTGTCACAGCACATAGCTACTGTTTCTGCTTGCTTTTTCTCGTGGGGTTCCAGCATAATCAATACAACAGAACACAACTTTTCAATTTTTTTAGAATGAAACTTCATTTTAAAAAGGCGCACATTAAAATATTTACCGCGTCCTGGATGTGCTTTTTTCCGACAAAGCCACCAAATATATTTTAGTGCTCTAATAGGGTATGTAGCTTAACTTTCTTCAATGATTTTTTTGATGAAATCTCATTATTGCCTGACCGGGAAAGATTCTAGAAACCCTCACTGGATAAGTTAGTAAGAGGTGAGTTTAGGAGGTCTCAGCAGTGGTTGCAAATTCTTGCTTACTCTACCTGACAGGGACTTGTGGAAGCATTCAGTTTTGGATTGGAATAAAGATTTGATCATTGTAGACTAGTTTGTGAAAGTAATATTTTAAAGAGGCAGCCAATTTTCCAATTAAGTAGTGGCTGGCCCTTGCGTCAACTCTAGTTTGGTGAGGCAAGGGAAAATTGCCTAGACTGGTAGTTATTTAAGATAAATATAGGTAATTTTTAAGTTGCCTGTGGTGGATTCCCAATGTCAGACTCTATGTCCCAGAAATGAGGTCCTCATGACCTGAAAGCAAAACAAGCTGCACAACTATAAGAACCCGATTTTCCTCTTTGGTTAAATGTGGGGTATTTGGAGAGCTTTTGGAAGTCAAACTACAAGAAGCAGAGATTGTCTCTCACACTGCTACCTACATTTACTGGCTAGAAGTAAAAATTGATAAGTGTAATCAATTATTTTATTTTTTTCCTCTTCCTTCAATATGCACAATATAACAAGAGTGAGAGACCTGAAATTACAAGTGCCAATCAAACCCTAAGATAGTTGTTGTCCACCTTTTCTCGGCAGTTACAGCACAGAAGACATTGCAAGGTGGGACATCATCGAAGAGGATGAAGCTTATTTCTTTTATTACTCTCTTTTAAAGTTAGGGAGCGACACAGGAACAAAGCAGTTAGCAGTACACTATTACAGTGCAAGTGACCCGGGTTTAATTCCGCCACCATCTGTAAGGAGGTTCTTCCTGTGACCATGTAGGATTCCTTCCGATTTCTCCGATTTCCTCCCACATTCCAAAGGTGTATAGGTTAGTAGCTTAACTGGTCAAATGGTTGTACTTGGGAGGCATTGGGCCAGAAAGACTGCTACTGTGCTGTATCTGTAAATTAAAAAAATAATAAACAGAGGCTACATTTTAATGGTAGATGATAATTGAACTGGTGTGCAGAGTAGTTGGGATCCAGGAGTTGGAGGAAATGTTAGGGGTGGGGTGGAGGTGGAATTTAGTTTAGGTGGGGGTTGTGGTATTGTAACGGAGAATTAGTTAGGTCTGTATGGTAGTAATGTGGATGTGTATGAGGGAGTTGAGAGGGTGGATGATAGGGATGCGGAGATTGGATCAGCTGATGGTTGGGAGGTACAGATTATTCTGAAAGGCCCACTCTTTTAACTCGCATGATGGGAAACCGAAAATCAACAGGAACCAAATTTTTTCTTCTGCTTTGTTCTGATTTTCAAAACTATTCTGATTTTCTGACTGTTCAGGTGGACTTACATTTATACGAAAAATGCCACCACATAGGAGATCCAGTGTTGCAAACACAGGAATAATAAAAAGTGCTGCTTATTACCGAAGTATTGTGAATGTATCCCAGTTGTATATCTTATGAGGGGAGTTGTATATCTTATGACAGATGCAGGATTCAGATGATCAGGGAGGTTATTAGGATTGTTGGGGACAATGGATGGGTTAGATCATAAAAGGTTAAAGGGCTCTTGGTTGTGTAGGAACCCAGGACTGAATGGGGCTTTGGCTCATTTTTAGCTCTGTATTGGTGGGAGGCAGAAATGGCTTAATGTTGAGAAACCTGTTTTCTATTTAAAGATTAGTAACAGATGAAAAAAGGATTCTTGAAACCATTGATGTGTCTGCTCACTGAGTCATCTCGGCATGATCTAGGAAGACTTGTTTTCAGTTTGGTTACAAATAGGGAATATATTAGCTGATGAGCCGAAGTTTGAAATTCTCCAGCACTAATGCTATAAATTGGCATTCAGATCTTGTGCTCAATCCAAAAGCTCATTCCCTACTCTAGATCCTAGAGACAATTTTCAACGTTGACTTTCAATGCTGGACTCCACGAGAAGTCAGCAGCAGAGTGAAATAATAGGATCCACAAGTTTTGATTTCTATGTTTGGCAACAGACTTGATTTCACTTACTTCAGTACAAGAACTTAGTAGCAAGATCTGAGTCACCATCTGGATATACACCAGGGAAGAGATTTGATGTTAAATGTGTCCACCAGATGGCTGAATTTTCTCAGTGAGGGGCAGAATTGTCAGCCCGATCTCTAGATGAACTTTTGATTAATTCTCATTTCCCACTGGATCGGATATACTTGGAACTACTAAGCTAAATAAGGAACAATTAAGACATCTGTGAAGAAACTCAACACAAGACTAATCCACAGAACATTAATCCGTGCCCAAGGAAATTTATGGTAAACAATAAGCTGTGCATATAAGCTTGGTTCTAGGATAATATATGTCTATGGTCAATTACAAAGAGGCCACCAAGGCAAACACTAACTTTATTTAATAGATTTTGAAAACTACTAGTATCTCGGTTATCCTAGCAACATTGCACACATTCCAAACTGACTTTTCTTCTAACATTAATGTTGCTAGAGATTTAAATATGAGAACCATGTTGTATAATGCTATGCCCACAGTTGCAAAAGCCATCTTCAAACAAGTGAGGAATTTTCTGGAAGCTTTATTTCTAAGAGTAATCTTGCATACTATGTTAAAGTTCACATGCACTCTACTTTCTTGATTTACAATCAGAAGAAATGTTGGAATTTATATTGCTTGTGCTTTGAGAATTTAGTGAAGGGGGGGAGAGTGGGAAATGTCTTGGTTTCTGTTTGATGGACAAATGAGAGATGATTACAATAAGTGAGCATTAATATGTGCACACAGACACTGAAAGCCAAAGTAAGTTAGTGTTGTGGCCATGTCCTCAAGGTAAGAAAATGGTATATCTATTTTTGCAAGTTTACTATAAGTCATCTTCTTTCTCTGAATGCCTCACATTCTGTCAGCAATTGTTCTTCCTCCCCATCCCACAACCACAACCCTAATACGTACCCATATCTCTCCCTCTCTCCTCCATCTCCTCTCCTTCCATCTCCTCCATTTCTTACTCCCATCTCTTTTACCTCTTTCTTCTCCCCCTCACCTGTCCTTAAGCTCCTCTCCCAATTGTTCCTCTCTGCCCCATCTCTTCCTCTTCTCTCTCTTCCCTTCCCTTCTTCCTTATTTTTCTTTATTCCCTTTCTGTCCTCCCTTTTCTACCTTCTCTCTTATTCTCTCCTACTCCCCCTTTTTTTTCTCTCTTCCCCTCTTTTTTATTTCACTTTCCCTCTCCACCTCTTGAGTATCTCCTGTGACTCCTATATCCTTTGTCACAATGCTGGAAATCACGTGAGAATAAAGAGACTAGGCATGACAGGTGTTTGTTTCTTTTTCCTCACATTTGTGCTTAGGCAACAGTCATTGCTAGAAATGGAAAGAATTGATCTCCAAAAGTAAATAGTGTTTTTAAGGATTTAACTTTTTAATATTAGTTGCCTCTTACAGCTGTAGGAATTTCCAGGGCTTACTGAAATTTTGTAACCAATTGTGTCACTTGACAAGCAAAAATTAAATCAAAATGTACGATACCTTTTAAACATTCATGTAAACAAACTCAAAATCTTGAAAATATAATAGAGGTTTAAAAAAAGCCAGTATTAGTGAAAGCGTGTGGCCAACTTGCAAACTAAAGAAAGCGAGTTCTATTATTTTCTGTGAACACTACATCAGCACTTCAGATACATATTATCACATGATTGGACATTTTCAAAACATGAATACTTGTTAAAGTAATGCTGTCAAAACACAATCTAGTGCCTGTGGTATGAGAAGTCTGTTTTGATGAAAAGTTTTTTCTAATACTGAACTTCGGCAGCTCAATTCAAGGACATTACAGAGGGAAATAGGAAAGTTTTCTGCCATCCTGGAAGACATTTCTGTGCTCAATAATATGGTATTTTTATATTGCTTTGGATTTGCAGCACCTGCAGACTTTCTCTTTTTTTATGATTTATTGACCATCAGTTTTCTTTTAAATTTATTGTCCTGCAAGGATTATTTAGTTCCTTATAAAGATCCTGCAAGGTAGGTCAAGTTATAAGAATCATTTCATGGTTGAAATCTCAGTTCTGGTGAATTCCTATATTAAAACTGTTCTGGATTAAGGTAAGATGACTGCAGTAAAGCGAAAATAAACTAATTTCTAACTGTCACAGAGTGATTGATGGTTGGTATATTGAACTCTTGCTGCCTTTTAAAATGGTGGTCAATTAACTCACAGTCTTCAAGCATTTTTATCTATTTAGCTGAAAACAAATGATCAGTCATTGAGGAGTCAGAGAAGGGTTTTTGCCAAGAAGTTTCTACAGTCAGTTGTGTTATCAGATTGCTTATGTTAATTATCATACAGTGTGCCATCAAAGGGTCTCAGACTTTAAACATCAATAGCTGTATTATTTGGAGAATAATTTCTTATGGCGTGACAACTTGATTTGTAGATTGTACTCTCGCTGACCGTGGCTGTCCACTGGGAGCTCAGAATTTTATTATCTCCAAGTCAGAAAAAATGCTTATTATTTTATTTATGTAAATAGACTGCAAAAGTAAAATGTTCCAATTATTATGCCAAGTAATTGTCATTTAGAAGAATACAAGAAGCTTTCAGAGCATTTGCAATTAACCAGCAGTGAAGCTAAAATTACTGCAGAATTAAATTTTCACAGACTTGAAGCTTCCATACTTCAGGTTCTGAGAGGAAATTTAAAAGAATTCTCAATAGTCACTTGGAGTATCGTGAGCATTTAATCCCTTATCTAAGAAAGGACGTGCTCACGATGGAGAGGGTTCAAAAGAGGTTTACAAAAATGATTCCAGACTGAAGGGCTTGTCATAAAGAGCGTTTGGTCCTGTACTCAACTGAATTCAGAAGAATGAAGGGGAATCTCATTGAAAACTATCAAATGTTGAAAGGCCAAGATAGAGTAGATTTGGAGGGGATGTTTCCTGCGGTGGGGGACACAGCCTCAGGGCATGAAGCAATATGGGGAGAGGGTAGGAGATTAGGGCTGAGAGGGAAATGGGAAATAGATCAGCCAGAATGGAATGATGGAGCACATACAAGGGCCAACTGGCTTAATTCTGCTCTGAAATCTTTTAATTCTGCACTGATTATTAACTCGTTAAGTTAGCTATACCTTCCAATTTGTTGTCTTCTACCCCTTGAAGGAATGGAGCATTGTCCCATCACTTCTTGCCATGCAAAATTTAAACCTGGTATTAATAAACAGAGGTGACAAGAGCTTCTGAATTATTGGCCTTACGGGAAGTTTAGTACCAATATCAATTTATTCTACTGTGCCTGTGCCAATAATAATCCCTCCATGAAGTCATCAAAGTGAAAACTGTTGTGCCCAGGACAGTGATAATTGGGAGGTAAAAGGACCAATTTGGTTTCACAATGTCATCCCACATATTTTTCTAGGGAGTTATCAGGAGTTCTTAGCTACCAACTAAGCATTATGACTACAATAGAACATACACATAAACTGGGTTTCTCCAACTGGCTGTCCAGATGCTACCTAACAAATAGCCATCATTAACGACATGATTTTTAAAAGCTCCAGCACTTTAAATCTATGCCTCACAGGTCACAACTTCCATTCTCCATTCAGCCTTTCTAACCTGACCACTGATGCCCGCCAATGAAACACCAATGCCCAGGCACGGAAAGATCTACAAGAAGTAGTGAAACAGCCCAGTCCATCACAGGCAAGGCCTAACCCATCTTGGAACACGTTTACATGCAGCATTGTTACAAGAAGGGATCATCCATTATCAAGGACCCCCATCATCTAGGCCATGCTCTTTTCTCACTGCTGCCATTGGGAAGAAGGCACAAGAGTCTTAGGTCCCATACCACCAGGTTCAGGAACAGATGTTATCCTTCAACCATCAGGCTGCTGAACCAGCGTGGATAATTTCACTCACCTCAGCAATGAAGGGATTCCATAACCTATGGACTCACTTTCAAGAATTCTACCACACATGTTGTTACTATTATTTATTGACTCTTTTTAATTATTTGCATAATTTGTCTTCTTTTGCACATTGGTTGTTTGCCAGTCTTTGTTATGTATAGTTTTTTCATAAATTCTACATTATTTTTTATTTCCCTGTACATGCTGGTAAGAAAATGAATCTCAAGGTAGTATCTGGTGACATTTACGTACTTGGATGATATATTTATTTTGAATTTTGAACTTTAAACCATTCTCCTGTCCCTAGTCTCCTGTCAGTGAGGTGGACATGCTGCATTGATTGAAATGGGTGAGCTGCCTTCATAGTTTTGATCATTTTCTTCGGTTATCACAGTGAGGCTCAGCTCCAGGCACATTCTGAAAGTCAGATCTAAAGACATCGGACCAGGATTCTGCCATTCTGTTCCACCATTCCAGCATGGCTTATTTATAACTTCTCTCAACCCCATTCTCCTGCCTTCTCCCTGTAACCTTTGATGCCCCAATCAATCAAGGACCTATCAACTTTGCTTAAGTAAACTTAATGAACTCACCTGCATAACTATCTGTGGCAACGAACTTCACAGGTTCACCACTCTCTGGTTAAAGAAAAATTTCCTTATCTCAGTTCTCAATGGATGTCCAAGTACAGGCCCAGAGCCATCAAATGACCTCGATACTGTATGTTAACTCTTTCATTCCTGGGATCATTCTTATAAATCTCCTCAGGGGCCTCCCCAATACCAGCATATCCCTTCTTAGATAAGGGGTCCAAAACTGCTTACAATATTCCTTATAAATCATCAGCATTATATCCTTGCTTTTGCATTCTAGTCCTTCCACCATTTTTCCTTCAGTCAAAGTGCATGACTATACACTTCCCTACATTATATTCCATATGCCACTTCTTTGTCCATTCTCCAATATGTCCAAGTCCTTCTGGAGATACTTCGTTCCTCAGCACTACCCACCCCTCCACCTACTTTCGTATCGTCCGCAGACTTGGCTACAGAGCTATTAATTCCTTCATCCAAATCATTGATATATAATGTGAAAAGAAACAGTCCCAATACTGACCCCTGCGAAACATCACTAGTCACTGACACCAAACCAGAGAAGGCCCCAGTGAGACTTGTTCTGGAGCGCTCTGGCCTATGGTCAGGCCCCGACTAGGAGTTGAGGATGCCATCGTCAACCTGCTGAACCGTGTCTACACCCACCTGGACAAGCCAGCGAGCACTGTGAGGGTCATGTTTTTGACTTCTCCTGTGTGTTTAACACCATCCGCCCTGCTCTGCTGGGGGAGAAGCTGACAGCGATGCAGGTAGATGCTTTCCTGGTGTCATGGATTCTTGATTACCTGACTGGCAGACCACAGTACGTGTGCTTGCAACACTGTGTGTCTGACAGAGTGATCAGCAGCACTGGGGCTCCACAGGGGACTGCCTTGTCTCCCTTTCTCTTCACTATTTACACCTCGGTCTTCAACTACTGCACAGTCTTGTCATCTTCAGAAGTTTTCTGATGACTCTGCCATAGTTGGATGCATCAGCAAGGGAGATGAGGCTGAGTACAGGGCTACGGTAGGAAACTTTGTCACATGGTGTGAGCAGAATTATCTGCAGCTTAATGTGAAAAAGACTAAGGAGCAGGTGGTAGACCTGAGGAGAGCTAAGGTACCGGTGACCCTTGTTTCCATCCAGGGGGTCAGTGTGGACATGGTGGTGGATTATAAATACCTGGGGATACGAATTGACAATAAACTGGACTGGTCAAAGAATACTGAGGCTGTCTACAAGAAGGGTCAGAGCCGTCTCTATTTCCTGAGAAGACTGAGGTCCTTTAACATCTGCCGGACAATGCTGAGGATGTTCTACGAGTCTGTGGTGGCCAGTGCTATCATGTTTGTTGTTGTCTGCTGAGGCAGCAGGCTGAGGGTAGCAGACACCAACAGAATCAACAAACTCATTCCTAAGACCAGTGATGTTGTGGGGATGGAACTGAACTCTCAGACTGTGGTGTCTGAAAAGAGGATGCTGCCCAAGTTGCATGCCATCTTGGACAATGTCTCCCAACCACTACATAACGTACTGGCTGGGCACAGGAGTACATTCAGCCAGAGACTCATTCCACCGAGATGCAACACAGAGCGTCATAGGAAGTCATTCCTGCCTGTGGCCATCAAACTTTACAACTCCTCCCTTGGAGGGTCAGACACCATGAGCCAATAGGCTGGTCCTGGACTTATTTCCTATCCTGGCAGAATCTACATACTACTATTTAACTATTTATGGTTTTATTACTATTTATTATTTATTATTTATGCAACTGTAACGAAAACCAATTTCCCCCAGGATCAATAAAGTATGACTATGCTATGCTATACAATACTATTTACTGCTATTCTTTGCCTCCAGCCAATCAGCCAATCCTCTATCCATGCAAGTACCTTTCATGTATTACCGTGGGCTCTTATCTTGTTAAGCAGCCTTATGTGCAGCACCTTGTCAAAGGCCTTCTGAGAATCCAAATAAACAACATCTACTGACTCTCCTTTGTCTATCCTGCCTGTTATTTCCTCAAAGAATTCCAACTGTTTTGTCAGGCATAATTTCCCCTGGAAAAACTCATGCTGACTTTGGCCTCTTTTATCATGTGCTTCCAACTACCCCAAAACCTCATCCTCCAACAGTTTTCCAACCTCTAAAGTCTGGCTAACTGGCCGATAATTTCTTTATTTTGCCTCCTTCCCTTAAAGACTGAAGTGACATTTCCAATTTTCCAGTCCTCTGGAACCATTCCAGAATCTAGTGATTCTTGAAAGATTATTACTAATTCCCGCATATCTCTTCAACTATCTCTGTCAGAACCCTGGGTACAGTCCATCTGGTCCAGATGACTACCTACCTTCAGAATTTTCAGCTTCCCAAGTATCTTCTCCTTAGTAATAACAACTACATTCACTTCTGCCACCTGATACTCTCGCATTTCTGGCAATACTGCTAATGTCTTCCACAGAGAAGATTGGCACAAAATACTTAAGTTCATCCATCATTTTTTGTCCCCCATTACTACCTCTCCAGCTTCGTTTTCCAGCTGTCCAATCTCTATGCTAGTCTCTCTTTTATTCTTTATATATCTGATAAAAATTTTGAATCCTCTTTTATATTATTGGCTAGTTTCCCTTCATAATTTATCTTTTTCCTCTTTGGCTTTTTTTGCTGGCTTGTGTTGGTTTTAGAAGCTTCTCAGTCCTCTAACTTCCCTTTACATTTTGCTATATTATATGCCCTCTCTGTCTTTTGTTTTTATGCTTGCATTAACTTCCCTGGTCAGCCACGGTTGCCTCATTTTCCCTTTAGAATACTTGTTCATCCTTGAGATATAAATTTCCAGCACCCTCTGAAATATCCTCCCAGAAACACCAGTCATTACTGTTCTGCCATCATTCTTGCTAGTGTTCCCTTCTGATCAACTTTGGCCAGCTCCTCTCTCATGCTTCAGTAATTCCTTTTACTCCACTGTAATACTGATACGTCTGATTTTAGCTTGTCCTTTTCGAGCTGTAGATCATATTATGATCACTGTCTCCTAAGAGTTCCTTTAATTTAAGCTTCCTAATCAAATCTGCATCATTACCTAACACCCAATCCAGAAATGCTATTCCCCTAATGGGCTCAGCCCCGGCTGCTCTAATTTTCCCCAATGTACCTGCATATGGAAATCCCCCATTATTAATGCAATGTTGTTCATTTTACGTGTCTTTCTATCTCCCATTGTAATTATCTCCCATTGTAGTCCCCATCTTGACCTTTGTATTTAACTCCCATCAGGGTTTTTTTTGTTCTTGCAGTTTCTTAACCCTACCCATCAGAGTCTACATTATCTGATCCTATCTCACCTCTTTCTCGGGATTTGATTTCAATTTTTACCATGACAGACTCCCCATCCCTTCTGCCAATATTCCTGTCCTTTAGAAACAATGTGTATTCTTGGTTGTTAAGAGGCCAACTCTGATCTTGGGTCAGCCACAACTCGAGATGAACACATCATCATACTTGCCACCACTAACTGTGCTACATGATCACCTACTGTACTCTGTATACTGTGTCCATTCAAATATAACACCTTCTGTTCTGTACTCACTACCATTTTTGCTTTTGGCTTCCCATTCTCCCATTACACTTTAACTCACCCCATTGACTGCAATTTTGCCCCATCATCTACCTATCCTTCCTCACAGTCTCACTGCACACTGTATCTAAGTGTTTACCAACAGTCCCATCTTCAGCCCTATCTCTTCAGTTCCCATCCCCCTGCAAATTAGTTTTAACCCTCCCCTACAGCTCTAGCAAACCTGCCTGCAAAGACATTGTTCCCCCTTGGGTTTGAGTGGAACCCGTTCCTTTTGTACAGGTCATACCTTTCCCAAAAGAAATCCCAATGATTCATATGTCTAAAACCCTGCCCCCGCCCCAGTTCCTCAACCACAAATTAATCTGCAAAATCACCCTATTCTTACCCTCAATGGTATGTGGCACAAGCAGCAATCCAGAGATTACTTTACTGGAGGTCCTGCTTTTCAGCTTTCTGCCTAATTGTCTATAGTCTCTCTTCAGGACCTCCTCCCTTTTCCTACCTATGCTGTTGGTACTATGACTTTTGGCTGTTCGCCCTTCCCTTTAATAATACTGCGGATCCCATCTGAGACATCTCTGTCCTTGGCACCTGGGAGGCAACATATCATCCAGGTGTCTCTTTCACATCCACAGAATCTGTTTCCTGCTCCTCTAACTAAGGAGGGGAACAACCACGCTGTACTGGCTGCCTATTCCCTTTCCCTGTCCTGCCAGTCATCCAGATACCTACCTCCTGTAACTTAGGGGTGACTTCCTGCCTGTAGCTTCTAATTTTCATGTCCTCATTGAGCCAAAGGTCACCCAGCAGTAGTTTCAGTTCTTTAACATGGTCTCTAAGGAACTGTAGCTTGGTGCACTTCATGCAGGGGTAGTGATCAGGGAGACAAGAAGTCTCCCAGAAATCCCACATCTCAAACAAAGAACATACCACTACCCCCAAACTCATTTTTGGGCTGAGCATACTTCTGGGCTGAAGGCACAGATGTATTTTCTGTTGTATTCAGGAAAAAATAACTCATTGTGAATAGGTTGCACTTACTCAAATTATTTGTTGATTTCATTCCTAACTTTGGAATCTAAAAATTGTGGTGAATCAGCAGGAAGGACTGTTGCCTGGTATTAACAATAAATGAGAGACATGGAATATGTCCTGAAGTCAATCCCTGTTCTCTGCTAATTCTAGTGGGAATTACAATCTCAGAGCTGTTGGGCTAAAGAAATAGAGAGTGAGGTCAATTTTTTTACATCTGTATCCTGGAGGTCAAGTTGTAATCAAGAGTAGTCTTGGCTCCAGATCTTGATGGTTCATAGCACTGCTAGTATTCAAGCTCACGTGTAGAACTTAGTTATTTGAGCCTGGAAGTTATCAGGGTCTCTAACCCATGTTACTCTGTAAGCCTATTACATTAGAATCACCTTGAAATTATTCTCTAGTGACACAACAGCACACTGCGCACTGCATACTCTGTTACTGTTTAATTCTAAAGCAACCGCAACCACATGGAAAGTATTTAATAAATGAGTGTTCATTTAAAAGTTTGACATTTTTGAACTGGAAATGCATGAATTTATATAGGAAATACTTGCTAGTGTGGATCTCTTTTGTAAACATCTGAGAATATTGCTGCAAATTCATTGGTGAAGAATTCTGCTGATGAAGATCCAGTGCTGAGAAATCAGTTTCCTGTGATCACACCTTTGGTCTTAAATTCTGGGGATTTCAATATTAACTCTTAAAAACTGATTAAAAGAGAGAAAAGAGGGGGCTGAAACATCCGAAGGGTTTGTCAATAATGCAAGTGTTATTTGGGATAGAATTATAGCTATTTGGTATAAGCTGGAATCACTCATAAACTCTGTGTACAAGGGAATAAATGGAGATGGATTAGCTGGACCTAGAAATGAGAGAGGAAGGTAATAAATAAAACATAACATTCAAGGAAACAAAGTGGAAGGGCATGTTGTGATGATGAAATTGTGATTTTGCAACAGGATATAATAGAATGGAGTGCTTGGGTGAAAAACTGGCAAATAGAGTTTAACGTACACAGGGAAGTGGTGATCATGCATTTTGGTAAAATAATTCAAAGGCAATGTATTTTCTAAATGGAGAGAGAATTTCAGAGCAATCTAGATGTTCTAGTGCCTGAATCACTATGTTAGGAGATGTTCAACGAACAATTATGGCCCTTCTTGCAAAGTGGTTGGAGCTTATGAACTGGAGCAAGGTTGTAAGGGGGGGAAGGGGCAGGAGGATAGGTTGTTACAGTTGTACAGAGTGTTGGTAAAGCCAAATTTGGAATACTGTGCATGGTACTTTTCCCCTTAACTAAAGTAATATAACAGCATTGGAAGCAGTCCAAAGGAGAGACATTAGACCAGGAAATTTCACTGCATCAAAATGTGCTCTATCAAAAGAGGCTGGACAGTTTTTATCTGCCTTCCTAGGATTTCAGGAGAGAGGGAGAGGTGATATTACTCAGAGGAGGAGGGTGGTTTTGATGGTGGATATTGAAATGTTTTCACTTGAGGGAGGGTCATGAAAGTGCACATAGCTACAAAATATGGAGCTGGTCTTTTAGACTGAAGTATATAAATGTTTCTTCTCTCAAAGTTTGGTGAATCTCTGGAAATCTCTCAGAGTGTGGTGAATCTCAGGAATTCTCTGCTCCTGAGGTTAGTGGTGATGGCAATGGATTAATATTTGAAAGAACAACGATTTGAGGGCTATGTGGAATTGGCACAGAAGAGGAGTAGACGTCAAGATAGAGCAGCAATGATCACACTGAGTGGTGGGAGAGGCTTGAGGATGCCAGCGGTCTATTCCTGCTGCTAATTTTGTATAGAATGTATTTCTGAAAAGAACAGGAGCAAGCTAATTCTGGAAACTGAAAGTTATCAAGGAGAAAAAAGCAAATAGGGCAGGGTTAGAGAGAGCAAGAGAAAATACAACCAATAGGGAGACAATCTGTAGGCAACAGACCACAAAGAAAAGGAAATGAAACCTACATACAATCACCTAGAGGGCAAGCCTTTGAGGTTTTGAGGAATAATATAAAATTGTTGTTGCTAAATAATTTATCTGCATTGGATGCATCTTAATAAAATAAAACTAATATACCTGTACACATTTTGTGGTCTGAGCAAATAAATCACTCTAGTCATGTTAACATAAATATTGGTCGGAAAATCTTACCTGTTCATATACAGTCATAAAACTGGAAGCAGACACTTTACAGGTGGGTACAAAAATAGTTGACACACTATTGGAAGTTTAAACAACAGATGGGAAAGTTGATCAAAATGTTAACTGCACTCAAAGGCAATCTGCCCAAGTTCCATGAAATTCTATCATGGAGATTTCTGAGTTCACATTTGGCACAGGGCAGTTAACAATCTATTTTATGCATTTTCATGAAATGTGATGAACTAACAAATTCAAGATATTGAAATCTACTTGCCACACCTTTATAAATAATAACTACAAAATATAATTGCAATGCACATATGCATACAGTACAAAATTTTTCTAAGAATATTTCAATTCTGTAATTAACTAGAGTTTAGATTAGAGGGATAAGAATGTTTCTATTTAATCAACTAAAATTTTAGTGATTTACTCACAATGAACAATAATACTTCTCAAACTTACTGCCCTGAATTTCCTAGATGACAGGAACTTTTCTTTGTAACGTGGTATTTGTGTCACCTGTCTCATTCAACCCTGACTACACCAGTTATTCTGTTAATGGAACAACTTTAAAAATCCTGGTATGTTTCTCATTCCAATCCTACCAGGCCATAAGGAAAGGAAAATCACAAGGCCAAAACAAGCCAAAGTCTGTCAATTTTTGCCATTTCTAATGGTTCTACTACATCAGTGCTCTGATCATTTTCAGCTGTATTTGCTCTCCTGTAACTCTTCCTGTGCTTTGCAATGTGGGATGCAAGAAGCAAATGGTGTTCTTATTGCTTAGCATGGCTAAGGTGTTAGTGATAAATAATCTTGGTCACACACTTCCATCATTAACAAAGTAATAAAGACACCCCACTGTATTTCCTGGAAACCACCCAATACGTTGTCTTAAATTTTACCACTGAATTAAGTACTGGAACAGGAAGGAGAAAATTCTATTTATTAATTCTATTAGAAAGTTCTATTTATGGAGTGGGTTCAATTAATATTGAAAAGGCTGCCTTACCTGTACCTGGATTAAGTTAAAGTGGATATTTAATGCGTCACACATACCTCAATACATGTGTTGATCCATTAATTGTTGTAGAACAGGGAATTGTCTGTCCCAGTTTAGAAGATCGTCTGTGCCTCTCACCGCAGCACAAAATTGTTAAGAAGGCACGCCTGAAGGACTTGTTCAAATACGCATACAGAAATGGATTCAATCCTGAATTAATATATCCAAGCCAAAGGAACGCTGTCCAAATCTTTTCTGGAAAAGAGTAGTTTATAAATGGGTCCACAATATTTGTGATGAAAAATGGTGCCCAACAGAGGCAAAAGCATCCCATAATAATGCACAAGGTTTTGGCTGCTTTGGTTTCAGTCTTCATCCTGTGATTTCCTGGATGGTCAGCTTGTTGTCCAGACTCATTTGAAGTTCCTGCACGTTTCAGCATTTCAATCTGCCGTGCATGTTCTCTAGCAGTTACATATATCCTTTGGTATGCTAGAACCATTAAAATAAAAGGTATGTAGAATGCAACAACTGAGCATGTAATGGCAAAGGGTTTGTTCACCATAAAGACACAGGATGTTGTATTCATGTCATTGTTGAATTTTCTTACCTCTACCTGTAAAGAGATTTAAAAAAAATGCTATTCAGTTGAAGAAGATAATTTAATCAAAATAACTTACAGTATTTCAAGATTTTCTTTGCCAAAGTGTTAAAATAGTGTCAGATCTTTGCTTATATTCAACAACCTTTGGTGAGTGGCCCTCACTGTGCATGTGCCTTATACCAGATTCCCAATATAAATACTTTACTTTAAGCTCTGTAATGTCAAGAGGGTTTCAGGAGGATAGAGAAGTGCTTCAAGGATGTCCTCAAAGTGTCCTTGAAAAGATGGAATATCAAGGCAACTCAAAGTGACGGAGAAACACTTGGAAAGTCTTTAAGCACTTGGAATCTGGAGTACGTAGAGACCAGATGCAAAAGAGCAGCAATAATTTAATAACTGACCCTTAACAGCACCTCCTCAAATATGTGGCAGTGTATGTGGATTCTGCAATGAATTCATTGGTACTTCAGACTTTACAAAACTACACTATAGGCAAATAATTCTTGATCATGGAGGACAAGAGCGGAAGATATAATCACAGTGTAGGCAATCATAATGTGATTGAGACTGAATATAGTGACGTTGTTCTTCCAGAGGGTGTTTCTGCTTATTCAGCACTGCATGCTGAAAAAAGAGTAAGGCAAGCTGATGGGCAGACATAGATTTAAATATCACCTACAAACACGTAGACCTTGACATGTTTCAGATGATGTCAGCTCAAGTTGATGATGTCACTACAGGACAGCAGTACAAAGCACCTTTGAAGATGATACTTTGCCCAAGACACCATAGATGAGAATCATCCAGATGAAGGTTGTCCCATCTTGCTGGATGATAGTGGAGTGCGTTAGAGGAAGGTAGCTTGGTCAACTTTGCCAAAAATTTGAAAATGAGTTAAGAAAGAGGAGTTTTCCCACATCTCATTCTAACAAGATATAATTAACGTTTTTGATTATGTCCATTTCTGCACTGTGAGAGGGCAGAACCAGAATGAAAGGATTTAAACATAAGCTTGTGAAAATATTGGATGTGGTTTTAGGACACAACAGTTCCAAAGAATATTTGCTAAATTTCCCATTATAATATGACAAGCACTACATTTAACCTCATAATGCATTTTATTAGACTATGCATTACTCACCAGTTCCTGTATACCAATACTGTTCCAGCCTTGCATGATAGGAAGGAATGAAATAAATGTGGGGATAATCCAACACCCTCCAAGCATTATAATAATACGTGAGGGTGTCATTTTGTTCCTGTAAACCAGAGGTTGACAACAAATAGCATAGTACCTGAAAACAAAACAGAAAAATACCTTTTCCTTAATAATTTTGTTCATTTTTCATCCAAAAATTAATTTACACTCACTCCCCTCATTCCCATGTCTATCTCCTTGGTCACTCAGTTCCTTGTGTCCTTATGTCAGGGAGGAAGGTCTGGAAGGAAATCCTTCTCTGTCAATTTCATGATTTCTATTAGATGTTGATAGGTGATGAATTTATGTGGAACAAGATTAGGTCAGTGAGAATTGCAGTTGTAATCACAAAAGCTAACAATTTAAAACACTTTTTTCTGAAAATTGTGTATGGAGGTGATAGACTGTTTACAGCATGGTGTTAATATTCAGTTATTTTACAATGTACTGTATTACACATTTGCCTTTGGCTTTGCACAGAGTGGAATACAGAGCAGAGACCAATGATTGAAAAATGTTTCCTTTCTACCTACAGCCGCCAGACTCGTTTTTCTGCAAAATGGATCTTACTTCTTTTTAGAGCATGTTTGCCAAACCAGAAGTCATAATAAAATGGCAAAATGATACATTCTAGCTTTAAATATTCATTTTGATAGCTTACTCTCTTTCAAGTGCATGAAAACCTGATCCATGCATTTCACAGACACTGCAGCTTCTATGTTCATCTCACAAATGGAAAACAGTTTTACACACGTGTACAAATTGTGAGCAGCAGTTGGCCACTCTGCTGTTTAATAAGATCAGGGTGAATTTCATTGTAACGTGAATTCATCATTGCCATCTACCAGTGTAACCTCTCTCTCAATATCGCTGGTTGTGGACTATAGGAAGAATGGAGACAGGCTAGCCTCTATTGACATCAGTGGATCTGGGGTTCAGAGGGTGAACAGCTTTAAGTTCCTGGGCATAAACATCATCGAGGATCTCACAAGGGTTGCACATACTGGCTGTGTGGTGAAAAAGGCACAACAGTGCCTCTTTCACTTCAGACGGTTGAAGAAGTTTCTATAGGGGCACAATTGAGCGCATCCTGACTGGCTGCATCACTGCCTGGTATGGGAACTGTACTGCCCTCAATTGCAGGACTCTGCCGAGAGTGTTGCGGACAGCCCAGCGCATCTGTGGATGTGAACTTCCAACTATTCAGCACATTTACAAAGACAGGTATGTAAAAAGGGCCCAAAGGATCATTGGGGACCCGAATCACCCCAACTACAAACTGTTCCAGCTGCTACCATCCAGGAAACAGTACCACAGCATAAAACCCAGGACCAACAGGCTCAGGCCATCAGACTGCTTAACTCAACGGTATTTCTATGTTTTATTGACAATCCTGTTGTACATGCTATTTATTTATTTATTATAAATTACTATAAATTGCACATTCAGATGGAGATTTTTACTCCTCATGTATATGAACGATGTAAGTAATAAAGTCAATTCTATGCAAAACCCTTCATCTCCCTGCTTATCAGAATTCAAAGGCTCGCTTTCTCAAAAGGGTGCGGAAGTAGAATTCAAAGACTTACAGGATCTGTGGAAAAAGATTGTTTCATCTCTCTCTTAAACAGGGGAGCCTTTATTTTTAAACTGAGATCCCTAGTCCTACATTCTCCTACAAGAATATCCTTTCCAGAACCACTCTGTTAAGACACTTCAGCATCTTTCATATTTCAATCAAGTCCCCCTCAGTTAACTAAACTCCAGAGGATATGTGCCTGGCTGCTCATAAAACAACTCACGCATTCCAGTTATTAGTCTAGAAAATGTTTTCTGAACTGTTTTCATTCATTACTATCCTTCATCAAGAAAGGAGAGTAACAGGAATATATAGTACTCCAGATGTGATCTTTCTAATGCCAAAAAATAAAAAATAATTGCTTCACTACTTTTTAATTAAATCCCTTGGCAACACTGGAAGCAAAAATGCTTGGGACCTAATCATAGAACACTTAATTTGTCATTATGCCCATTTAGTACAGAAAGATGTTCAATCATGTCTGATGCTTACATAACAACAGTTATAAAGAGTGGTTGTTGTTTTAAGATTGTTATTCCTTTAACGATTGGCTTGTGTATCCAGCTGGGTACTGTGAAAATAAAATCAAACAAAGAAGAAACTAAAATAAACTAGGGTTAAGCAACACACATCAAAGTTGCTGGTGAACGCAGCAGGCCAGGCAGCATCTCTAGGAAGAGGTACAGTTGACGTTTCAGGTCGAGACCCTTCGTCAGGACTAACTGAAAGAAGAGTTAGTAAGAGATTTGAAAGTGGGAGGGGGAGGGGGAGATACAAAATGATAGGAGAAGACAGGAGGGAGAGGGATGGAGCCAAGAGTTGGACAGGTGATTGGCAAAGGGGATATGAGAGGATCATGGGACAGGAGGTCCGGGGAGAAAGACAAGGGGGGGGAACCCAGAGGATGGGCAAGGGGTATAGTCAGAGGGACAGAGGGAGAAAAAGGAGAGTGAGAGAAAGAATGTGTGTATAAAAATAAATAACGGATGGGGTACGAGGGGGAGGTGGGGCATTAGTGGAAGTTAGAGAAGTCAATGTTCATGCCATCAGGTTGGAGGCTACCCAGACGGAATATAAGGTTTTGTTCCTCCAACCTGAGTGTGGCTTCTTCTTTACAGTAGAGGAGGCCATGGATAGACATGTCAGAATGTTCCATCCCTCCCCCTCCTGTCTTCTCCTATCATTTTGGATCTCTCCCTCGCCCTCCCACTTTCAAATCTCTTACTAACTCTTCCTTCAGTTAGTCCTGACGAAGGGTCTCGGCCTGAAGCGTCGACTGTACCTCTTCCTAGAGATGCTGCCTGGCCTGCTGCGTTCACCAACAACTTTGATGTGTGTTGCTTGAAATTCCAGCATCTGCAGAATTCCTGTTATTTGCATTTTTAAACTAGGGTTAGTTGGGGTTGTGTTGGAATTGGGAAGGGCTGTAATGAGAATGTGTTTTTGGTGGGTGGAAGGGAACCCATGATTGAGCTTTGCGGCTGTGAGTGACCCCAACACTCAATCAGTTGAAGTGCTGAGTTCATACCAGGAGAGACAGTAAACAATAAAACATCAATCTGTGTCAAACTCAATTGGCAATGAAGTTCTATTTAAAGTTACAGGGAATATTCTGCACATGACATATAAACAATATTCCAGGGGACAATTATAAATATACATTGCATTATTTTAGTATAGTGTATGCATAGCTGAACTTTGACTGTATAATAAGGACCATTAGTTGCTACTTTCTGATTCATATTCTATGGCTACGTATTACTGGACATGTCACACAAAATGCTGGAGGAACTCAGCATGTCTGGCTGCATCCATGGAGGGAAATAAACAGTCGATGATTTGGGCTGAGACCCTTCATTTGGAACATCATAATTGTTAACTGTTTATTTCCCTCCATAGGTACTGCCTGACTTGCTGAGTTTCTCCAGCATTTTGTGTGTATTCCTCAACGTTTTTAGTATCTGCTGAATCTTGTGAGTTTTTATTATTGAACACTTGGCACCTTGAAAATAACAGCACAAGTGAAACATAGCAGATAAATGTTTCCAGGATTAGGGTGAATTGCAACTGGAAACAACAGCCAATCTAATTTCCCAACGTGCACAACTTCAACAGCAAATGGGTGGAATCATTTAGAAACAGACTAAAAGCTGCACTGTATAAAATAGAAAATAGACAACACAGTTTTTCTGCTTTAATTTCGATTCATCTTTCTTACTGATTGAAAATCGTGGTCAAAATACAAAAAGTAATGCAAAGCTCAACAAAGCTAAGTATAGCAACAGCTTTTAGTCCTGTACCCTCAATTGTGAAGAGGGGAAAATAGGACAGCAATAAGAAAATTATGGGGAGAAAAAACAATAATTCTAAGCTCTCCAAGTTAAACATCACCCTGAATGGGATTCATTTTAGTACTCCACCACTAAAATCCTTCTCTCTATATCTTGTAGGATACCCTGGACTATTTGCAACAAGTATCTCAAAGTTTAGATAAATACTACAAATGCTGTCTTACAAAATCCTCAAAAAGCATTGGAAGAGTAGGCAATCCAACAATGCTCTTTCCCAGGCTAATATCTCTGCCGTTTGGTCTCAGTTACTCTGCTATATTGGCCAGGTCATAAGATTTGCATGTTTGGCACCCAGTTCTCAAAGTAAATACGCTCATGAGCTTTGTTGTGGCAGGAGATTATCAGACTCATGGACTTCCAAGATGTGCTTAAAGCTTCCTTGAAGAAGTTCAATATTCTCACTTATTCCGTGGGACCTTTGGCCCACCTCAACTCAAAGTTAAAAAAGAGCATTTGCAAGGGCATTGAGGACTGGCGAACACGAATTAGGAGCACATGGCAGTCCAGAGCTGACAGTGGAAGGACTTCAGCATCTCACAAACAATGCAGCCACTTATCCCATCAGTCATTCCTGCCCCATCTAAGGGAGTGTCTGTGCTTCCCATATTGGCATTGTTAGTCACCCAAGAGCCTTAGAAAGAAAACTGGAGGCAAGTCATTCCAAAACCCAGGAATTGTCTTGGAAGAGAGAGGTATCAAAAGCCTCTGAAGTGATTTATGGACATGGTCCTGAGTAATCTATTCAAAGCTAACATAAGACTTTGACAGACATGCCTAACTCCTCAGAACAACATTTTTCAGGCACATGATTTTAAATTACTATTGTAATTTGGTAGAGATAGTTTTGAGAGGATAGGGTGCTGAAGGCAGCTGCCAGGTATATCATTTCCATCCCAGTTCTTTGAAGGTGCTACCTACTGGGTCATGCTCTGCTGCTCTATACACATTGTTGAGGCTCAACGAGCAGTGAGTCACATGACAGAATCCTAAAACAGGATAACAACTTTGAAGCAAGACGTATTTTTCACAAAAACATTACATAAACTTCAACTACTGAACATTTCAATAAGAGCAATAAAACATTGGCAAATTAAGAACACTGTGATTAATACTAAGCATGTTGAGACATAAAGATGACTTCATCTTAAGATCTCCACTAAATTATAACATAAACTTACATTAATTTTTCCAAACCTAAAATCTCTTATGTATTATGTAAGGTATATTAGTATATAATCACCAATATATGATATACATAATCAATAAATTTATCTTAGTGTACTCTTTGAAATAGTCTGAGCAGAGAAGAACTATACATATTTATACCCACCTGTCTAAAGCAATGCAGCATAGATGAAGAATGGATGCTGTGGTTAGCATGACATCTAAAGAAGTCCGGACAAGGCAAAATGTGTCTCCGTATATCCAGTTCTGTTGTACTAGTTCAATAGCTCCAAAAGGCATCACCATGACTGAAATAAGCAGATCGGTAAAGGCCAAAGAGACTATAAAGTAATTGGTCTTGATCTTCCTATAAGGGATTAGAAATTTAAGGAAATGCTCATAATAGTGAAAACTGTCCTCAATAAAAACAAACAATAGACTGAATTGTTATATAAATTAAAGTATGGTGAAACCCTTATATTTGTGTGTGTGTGTGTGTATGCACTACTGCCTCTCCATGCATAAGGATAAAAGCTCATCTCTTCCCATTTGCAAAGGAATATTATGATACCATATAGAACAGCATTAGATAAAATATAAATGCTCTGATCACTTCTACCTGAACTTTCAAGTTAAATTTCAAACTCAAGTATTTCCTTATTGTCATCTAATCTGTTCGGATGTAAATCAGAAGCAAAAATGCCAGATTTTTCCATTCATGAATTCTGTGGCAATTATTAACAATTGAAATTAAAGCCCGCTGATCAACTTAGGCACTTCCACATTTATTACTATATTACCCTGAGCGTAGGAAAACGAGGGATTTGATAAAGCTATACAAAACTATGAGGGGTAAAGATAGGGTAACTGCAAGCAGTCTTTGTCCACTGAGGTTGTGTGCGACTACAACTAGAGGTCATAGGTTAAGAGTGAAAGGTGAAATGTTTGAGGGGAACATGATGGGGGAGCTTCTTCACTCACAGGGTCGTGAGAAGCTGCCAGTGGAAGTGGTGGATGCAAGTTCGATTTCAACATTTAAGTGAAATTTGAATAGGTGCCTGGGTGGGAGGGATATGGAGGGCAATGGTCCAGGTGCAGGTTGGTGGGACTAGGCAGCATAATAGTTTGGCATGGACTAGATGGGCTGAAAGGCCTGTTTATGTGCTGTAGTGTTTATGACTCTGTAAATCTATTAGCGGTGGACATGCTAAAAGAAGGAATTCTCCTACAGAAGCCCCATAAAACTTCTAAACAGCTTACAGATGGATTGCATTTCTTAAAAACACAAGGGAGCAGTTGTGGCCTTTAACACTCACAACAAGCTGGAGGAACTCAGCAGGTCGGGCAGCATCCGTGGAAACGATCAGTCAACGTTTCAGGCTGGAACCCTTCATCAGGACTGAAGAGGGGAGGGGCAGAGGTCCCTCCTTCTTTATAGGGCATCTGCCCCTTCCCTCTTCAGTCCTGATGAAGGGTTCCGGCCCGAAACTTTGACTGATCGTTGCCACGGATGCTGCCCGACCTGCTGAGTTCCTCCAGCTTGTTGTGAGTGTTGCTTTGACCCCAGCACCTACAGAACGTTTTGTGTTTGCCTTTAATACTCGGTGCATAATGTTGCCAAAAGAACACAGTTGGTACAGTTGGTATACCAGCTTCACAATAAATTAGCATATAAAGTGCTAACATTTATTATTGTGAAACTGCAAGCATGATAATTGACAATAGCTGTGAACGCAATAACATTGATTATATAATCATGAGTAAAGGTGTACCATACTGAAATATTGATAGATTTTCTTCAGTGCAATGACTTTTCTATAGAATGCTGATTGTAATGTCCATTTGCTTTTGGCATTTCTTCAAAAGCCTTTATCATATGTTTACTTTGCTTATCTAAATTGTTTTTTCAATGAACTTTCATTCCCATCATGTGACATTTAATCCAAAGTTGCACTGTGTTGGTTAATTGGCCATTGTAAATTGTCCTGTGATTAGGTTCGGGTTAATTGAGTTTGTCGGAGGTTGCTGGGGCGGCGTGGCTCAATAGTCCAGAAGGACCTACTCCACGCAGTGTCGCTAAATAAAATAAAAATAAATCTACATTCTTGCTTGCTTCATTAGTTGCTAAATTGTATCCAGGAGAGCTTTTCAAAGCTGCTTCTTGATTAACATTTTTATGCATGAAACTGCAATTTTCTTTGCAGATGTCTTGAATTACCACCAATTTATATCCTACATCCAGTTATTTTCTGCCTCATATTACATAGATATGCTCTGCAAGTCAGTATGATTCTTTTAATTATGCAATTTGTTTTGAAAGAATACATCATTGCATCCCTTTCTTTTCCATCAAGAATATTTACACATTTTTTAGTTGTGGGGTATTACATATTGAAAATTTCATCTGATGATTGGGCTTCATTTTGCTTTCTTGTGCAAACTTGCACCTTAAGGTATTTAATTTCATTAAGCTGCTCAAGTGCTTCCTGAGAACTGTTGAATGAAGAAAAGCAGCTAAATTGGCCAACATCTGCTGGCATTGTAATGTACCAGCAATGCTCATTTGATAGACCACAAATTTGTGCTCCCTGCTGATTTTCATGATTTCAATAACCAATCAACACTCAGCATTCTTCCTTAGACTGGCTGGCCACAGCTGAAAAATCCTTATAACTTAACTTTGCGACTGGGTTCCCAGTCTGGGGTAAGAACTAATGGTTAGGCATTTCATTTTATAGGACCAGTGAAACGAAGCTTCAGAAACTTTTGGACCAAGTATTTTCAGAGAGTGAAATGTCTTTATATTGAAACAAAAACTCTTCAGAACCTCCTGTTGTCAGCCTGCAGGGATGCATCCTTTTTCAAGTTCAGCTTAGTTGCTCTGTCTTATCAGTGAGTGACTGGATCCAGACTTACCTCACTTTATCTATTCCTGCAAGTCTTATCCATACTTTTATTACATCTAGGTTCAACTCCATCAATGTTCTCCACCCACTGCCTTCCTTCAAAAACTTATTATCCAGAGCTCTGCCAACCACATTGTAAAGCGGCATCCCCTTAACCATTGCCACCGTGTGAGCTAATCCTATTTGTCCCCAGTCTAACAGATATACACTAATCCAAATTTTTTATCATTATTTGAAATTTATCCACTGGTTTATCTTCCCTCCAAAACCTACCAACCCTCAACACCTGTGCCTGTAACCTTCTCCAGACCCACATCCCTCTGTGATATCTGAATTCTTCCAATTATTTCCTCTTGATCATGTTTGGTTTTGATTACTCTGCCATTAGCAGTTGTGCCTACGGCTTAACCCTTAAGCTCTGAAATTCCATCCTAAACACCTGTGCATCTTTAATTCCATTTCTTCTTTTATAATACTCATTAAAATTTACCAATATTGACCAAAATGCCAGATATTAAACTTAACATTTCCTTTTGGCACGTGACCAAGTGGTTAAGGCATTGGACTAGCAACCTGAAGGTCGTGAGTTCGAGCCCCAGCCGAGGGAACGTGTTGTGTCCTTGAGCAAGGCACTTAATCACACATTGCTCTGCGACGACACTGGTGCCAAGCTGTATGGGTCCTAATGCCCTTCCCTTGGACAACATTGGTGTCGTGGAGAGGGGAGACTTGCAGCATGGGCAACTGCTGGTCTTCCAGACAACCTTGCCCAGGCCTGTGCCCTGGAGAGTGAAGACTTTCCAGGCGCATACCCATGGTCTCGCAAGACTAATGGATGCCATAGATCTCCTTTTGTGATTCAAAGCCATTTTTACAAATCTTATTGCTTTTACCAAGTTAAATGCTTATAACTACAAATTCTCACTGCAAGCCAATGTGCATCATTGTCACACTAATACCCACAAACTGCAAAAACAGTCTTGCACTTTGCATTACTTTACAATTTTATCACTTACCTTAGCTGCCTATCCTTACAAACAGCTACCATAACCAATAGATTTCCCAATATAGTCATTATCATAATAGCCGCAAGAAACGTGATGAGGATCGTCTTCTGAACCATAGAGAAACCAGAAATTCCATCTGGCTCACCGTCATTTCTTGCACTGTGAGCAAAATGTAACCCAGAGTTAATTGCCTTCATACGCAATACTTTGATCAGAACTTGTCATCAATATCAAGGCAATGCAAACCACAGCTGACAGCGAATGATAAACTGCAGATACAGGGAGCACACCCCACCAATGAAAAAAAATCAACTTAGATGTCACTTTTAAAGAGCTATTGCTCAACATGAAAGGAAAAACAGTGCCTGCCTTCAGAAACAAATCAAACAAGACAGAAGATAACAGTCGACAATGTTTGACCTGTAGATACTGCATTCAAAGTGCAGTCTGTGCAAAGGAGACATGCTAGTTTTATTTTGGATATGGCATGACAAGTCTCCCACAGCACATAAGTCCATGATTATGCTGGAATTTATGCTCCTCAGCCAATTTCTCAAGTTAAAGTTTTCATGAGGCAATGTTACATTCATATTAGCAGAGGGAATTCCATCCCAGAATATGACATTACTGTGCCCTGCACAAGTAGTTGGAGGTTTGCTTCACCATGGTGTGCTCAGCCCAGTTTTTCCTGAGTGGGCTCATCAGCCATCTCCTGTCAATCAGTAACCAGATTGTGACTTGACTGGGTGGTTGGATTAATGTCACACAGGACTGGCAAAGGAAGAGTTGATCAAGGCTTCATTCAAGTGACTGGGCGCAGATCTTCATGATAATTGCAACCATTCGTCACAAATTGCACATTCAGGGAATGGGTTTCTTTTTCTATTCAGAATGGTGCCAGCTTGGCAATGTGGAGCATTCAAGCAAATATGAGTGCAAACTATGTCACTTTGAATGCTGACGACTTCAACACAGCAGCTGAAATTTAGAGCCATCTTTTTTTTTTGACCATTTATGTGGAAGGGGATATATATTCTTCCTGCCGTAAAGAGACCTTTTGATATTTTGGAATCAGTGTCCTACTCATTACTCTCTCTTTTGTTTGGGCTGCTATCCCACGTCCTCGAGGTTTGGATCAACCAGACAAACCACAAAGTAGAAGAGACCCAAAAGCAATACCATACAAGCAAGAGCTAATAGGAATGTACCAGCAGTCTAAAATGGCAAAATCATGACTATCTGGTATTGTGGATGTTCCTATAAAATAATTTGGTGACAGAGCTATCAATTTGTGAATCAGATGAAAAGAATTAAAATTTCGCAATTAGATTATGAGAACACTCAGTCCTCTTTTATTGTCATTTAGAAATGCATACATGCATTAAGAAATGATACAATGTTCCTCCAGAGTGATATCACAGAAAACAGGGCAAACCAAAGACTAACACTGATGGAACCACATAATAATAGCATATAGTTACAGCAGTGCAAAACAATACCATAATTTGATAAAGAACAGACCATGGGCACGGTAAAAAAAAGTCTCAAGTCCCGATCGACTGCCAAGTCCCCGATAACAGGCGCCAAAAGGGAGAAACTCCATGCCGTAAACCTCCAAGGTACCGACAACTGCCCATGCATTAGAAGCACCCGACCACAGCCGACACCGAGTCCGTCCATCCGAAAACTTCGAGCCTCCGACCAGCCCCTCCGATACAGCCCCCCGAGCACCATCCTCCGCCGAGCGCCTTCGACCTAGCCCCGGCTGCCAAATCAAGCAAAGCCGAGGATTTGAAGCCTTCTGCTCCGGAAATTCCAGTTACCACACAGTAGCAGTGGCAGCGAAGCGGGCATTCCAGAAGTTTCTCCAGATGTTCCTCTGTACTCACATCTGTCTCCATCAAATCAGAATTGTGCACGGTCCCCTTCTTGACAGATTACAGATATCACTCACCGGACAGGCCGCGCACGCTGCATCGTGCCGCCATCTTCTCCTCCTCCTCAATACGGTTACAGAAATCATTTTGAATACTTCTGTTTTAAGATCTGGATGTTGATGGTGAGGTTTGCTCTAATGTTGCATATCTGTCTCTTACTTTGAACTCTTTGGCATCCATCCTATGTCTAAGGTCAAATCTTTAGCTCATCCATTTAACAAAATGTCATTATATCATGAATTCATTGCCTTGTCATGTAGTCTTCCAAAGCAATTGTCTTTGAACCTTCAATGACACAAATAGTGTGCTGGAGAAACTCAGAAAATCAGGCAGTATATATGGAGTGGAACAAACAATCAACGTTTCAGGCCAAGATCCCTTCAGCAGGATTGGAAAGGAAGGGGGCAGAAGCTAGAATATGCAGGTGGGGTAGGAAAGGGGTAAAATCTGGCAGGTAACTGGTGAAATTAGGTGAGTGGGAAGATGGATGGGTGGGGGGGAGATGAAGTAAGAAGCTGGGAGGAAATTGGTGGAAGAGATCAAGGGCTGAAGAAGATGGAATCTGATAGGAAAGGACTGGATCAAGGGAAAAAAGGAAGGTGAAGGGGCACTAAAGGGAGGTGATGGGGAGGTAAAGAGAAAAGAATGAGTGAGGGGGGAACCAGAATGGGAAATAAATAAAGGGAAAAGTGGGTGGGGGGGGGAAGAAATTACCAGAAGTTAAGGAAATCGATGTCATGCCATCAGACTACCCAGGCGAAATATGAGGTGCTGCTTGTCCAATCTGAGAGTAGCCTCATAGTGACAGTAAAGGAAGCCATGGATCGACCCTAAGAATAGGAAGCCAAATTGAAATGGGTACCCATCCAGAAATCCCACCTTTTTGCGGCAGATAGAGCGAAAATGCTTGACAAAGTGATCCCCCAATCTACATCAGGGTGGCCACACCAGTTACAACAGATGACCCCAACAAGTGTCAACTCACCTGGAAGTACTGTTTGAGGCCCTGACTTATGGTGAGGGAGGAGCTGTTGGGAAAGGTGTAGCACTTGTTCTGCTTGCAAGGATAATTGCCAGAAGGGAAATCAGTGGGGAGGGACATGTGGATAAAGGAGTAATATAGAGAGCAATCTTTGTGGAAAGCAGAGAGTAATGGGGGTTGAGGGGTAGTGAAAAATGTGCATTGTGTTAGGATTCTGTTGTAGGTGGCAGACATTACGGAGAACAATGTGCTGAAATCGGAGGCTTGTGAGATGGCAGGTAAGGACAAGAGAACCATGTCCCTGTTATAGTGAAGGGAAGATAGACTGAAGGGAGATGTGGGGAGAAATGGAGGAGATGCGAGTGAGGGCAGCATTGATGGTGGTGGAAGGAAAACACGGTTCTTTGAAAAAGGAGAACACGTCAGATGAATGTCTGATCCTGAGAACAGATGCAACAGAGATGGTGGAACTAAGAAGAGAGTATAGCATTTTTTACAAGTGGCAGGTGGGAAGAAGTATAGTCAAGATGCAATACAGTCAGCAGGTTGTAAAAGTTATCAATAGATCGAGAAAGGGGAGAGAAGTGCCAGAGATAGACAAGTAAATTAAAGGGCAGCGTAGAAGTTGGAGGCAAAGTTAATGAAATTGATGAGCTCAGCATCGAGCAGAAAGCAGCCCTAAAGCAGTCATCAATGTAGCCTTTGGACTTTGTTCTTGGCAACTAATGGAAACTTATTTTCAATCTTCCCTGCATTATTCTTAAAATCAATACGCATGACTGACCTTTCATCTTTTTGGAACAGACATCTTCTTCTAAGTATTTAATCAGTGAAAACAGGGTGTCTGCTGATAATGTATTGCCTGATCTTAATTTCACTGATGTTTATCTATCCCTGCAAACAACTCCTCTCATTACTTTTCTGAACACTGAAGATTTACTAAAATCAACTGGAGCATGAAACTCTTGAGGACTTTTTCTATCTGCTGAATTATAATTTTGACTAAATGTTCCACTGTTCATCATTGTGAGAAATATGCACCATATGTTTGCTGTTCAGAGCATAGAATGAAGAATATTGTGACTGTGTGACTGAAGAGAATGGCCTTGATGGTGGATGCACAGTATATTAAGTTCATATTTGTAATTCTTCCTTGACTCTGTCCAACATCATAATCTACTTGAATATGTCGAATACAAACCTTGAAATAAGGCACAAACGAAAATACTAACAATACTAATTCCTTTTCTGTTGCATTCTTCTGTGTGGAATTGAGTTATTATGGGGAACCTTAACCTGGGGAATATGTTGGTTGTTGTGGGTGAGGTGGTGAGGAAAGGGTATGTTCCATCTAGCAAAAAAAGCAAAGTCATTAGGCGCTATCATTTTGATTCCTGCATTTAACTAGTGTGCACCATGTTGGTTGCACACAAATCTTCTGGGGGAGGCGAACTGACGGTAGGGTAATCACTCATTTGGAATGATAGTTCACAATTTTACATACAACCACTCTGTTCTGGGGCCAGCTAAGGGCATGACACAAAATAATGTAAGAATGCCAATAAAGATGCAAATTCAAAGAAATATTATGAAAATGGCAAATGTTCACAGCTAATTCCTTTTTTTTTGTGGGGAACAGTTCAGTCATACTACACTTTCTGAGGCTAAGTCAGACTGGCTTCTGTATGAGAAATAAATGACAGTGCGAGCAGCAAGCTATTATTGCTGCCTCCAGCTGAAGAATAGAAAGTGGGCCATCAGCAGAAGTAACCAGCAGTTGAAAGATGTGAATGGGAAGTGAGGTGGTGAGGAGCAACATCACAGTGTAGTGTGCCATCGTGAAATCCACGAGACAGGTAATGTTTAATGTGCTTTCCAGGGACAGCAGGTATGGGAACTTTACCTCCAACTAAGCCAGTGAGGATATACAGGTATATAGGTTTCCATCTTTGTCTGGATTCCTATCGGTACTGGATGTAATCAACTGCATACACACAATGTTCCATAATTTCAAAGATCAACAACAACACATGAAACATAGGGACAACTGGCATGTGACCAGTGTGCAAACTCAGAAGAATGTTTCTGGAATTAAGATTAAGGTGCTCATAATTATCAGGGAATCACAAAGGTACTTCAAATAATAGAAATGGTAATAGTTATCAATGAAAAGGACAATTGTTAGAGTGCAATAGAGAACATGCACAGTAATGTATTTTGAGGATTTTCTAAACATGCTGATCAATATTGCAGTGAGTTATTGAAACATTGTCTTCTAGCATCAACAGTGTGGGTAATTATGTGGAATATCAAATGTGCCAATCAGATGTCTCTAAGTATACATCGACCATGACCACACACATTCCTGGCAATTCATCTGCTGCCTTAAATTGGCTTACAGTCACAGAGATCTATACCTGCACGTTCTCTAGTAGAATGGAAGTAGTGCGCTTGGCCTGTGAGTAAGATGATAGTGAAGGCAGAGATGGAAATAGAAATTCCATTTAATTCAATGATCCAATAACAGCCAAATCTTCCCTTGTTCAGATGTGAGTGGAATAGTGGACATCACAAATAGGCTCAGAAGTAGGATATACAATGTGGGCTCTCAGACTTGCTCTGGCATTCAATAGAATACGGCTGATCTTCTACCAGCACCATTTTTCTGCTCTATCACCCTTGATTCATCTATTATCCAGAGTCTATTGGCCTCAGTTTTGAATTTACTGAATGACTCAGAATCTGCATTACTCTGGTTTTCCACTGTTTATCTAACTCACAATGCAGATTATCATCCGCCCCCCCCCCCCAATCCCTTGATAACACTGGGCATCCTCATTCCACTTGTATTCTTGATTGGTTTTGTCTTGTGAGCAATAGTTACAGCCTGTCAACCTAAAATAGATCTATTTAATTCTACTCTTTATTTTTACCTTGCTGACCAGTTTCAGTTTATGTGAGTGTATGGCCCCCAAGCCCATAGTGCTCAAACTTGTTTATCAAATACACCACATCCACACATTCCTTCATGTCTCTTCTATAAGCTGGATCCTCAAATTACTCAAATAAAACCATTTTGGGTTTGTCCAATCAAAGTGCCTTGCTCTTACAACCTTTATTATAAACTTCAGCAATTTCACGATTTCTAGTATCAGATCATCCTTTCTCTGTTTGCACACTCTATCATTTCTTAAGTAGACGGGTGATTTTTGTTACCCTCCAATCTGCAGCAAACATTCTAAAATCTACAAAGTGTTCAAAAATGAAAACTATTGCATCCACTATCTTCAAAGCAACCAGTTTCAAAACTTTGGAATGTATCTCATGTCTTTGGCATTTTGCAGTTTGCAGGCTCATTAACTTCTGGAATTTTTTTTTACTCATGCTAACATCTTTTATTTCCTCATTTGCATTGAACTTTTTGTTCTCCAGTGCTTCTGGAAGGGTTTATTATAGAATTCTGTGAAGACAGACATAAATTAATTGTTTAAATATCCTGCCAGTTCCTTATTCTCTATTATAAATGTTACTATTTCTGTCCATGGCTGACTCTCTTGAAGTTTTAACAGTTTTTTGATGTTTCCTACTAGTTCATTCCATATTCTCTTTTCTATTTCTTTATGAATTTCCTTCTCATCTTTTATAGAATGCTAAAATTCTCAGGCTTACTAATTTTATTGGCAACTTTATAAGCATTTCCCTCAGAATAAAAAGTTCAAGGAATATGCCTTTGTTAAAAATTATGTTTTTTTTACAGCAGCTAACCATTGTCTGAGCATAATAATTCACTTTTATGCAGTCTACCAAGCTACCACTGCAACCTATCCCTTTATGATAAGTGTACAGTAATATGAATGTAAGGAAGGGCAAGCCAATGATTGGGCACAAATGCAGACAGTGCAAAGAGTTAAATTGTACCACAGAGGCAAAATTCAAAAGGGTGAAGGATGCAGGTCTAAAGGTGCTGTATTTAAATGCACTTAGTATTCAGAATAAGGTTGATGAACTCAGGGTGCAATTAGAGATTGGTAGGTTTGATGCTGTCAGCTTCTCTGAGCCGTGGCTGAAAAAAAAGGTCATAGTTAAGGACTTAATATCAAAGGATATATTTTGTATCGAAAGAACAGGCAGGAAGGCATAGGCGGTGGTGTGGCTCTGTTGGTAAGGGATGGAATTGCATCTTTAGAAAGAGGTGACATAGGGTCAGAGAATGCCAAGTCTTAGTGGGCGGAGTTAAGAAACTGCAAGGATTAAAAAAAAATCACATTATAGGAATCATATATAGGCCTCCAAATAGTAGCCAAAATATGATATTGAGATTGCAAAGGGACCTGGAAAGGGCATGTAATAAGGTAATGCCGCAATTGTAATGGGGGACTTCAATATGCAAGGAGATTGGGAAAATCAGGTGGCGTCAGATCGCAAGAGAGGGAACTTGTTGAATGCCTATGAAGTGGCTTTTTAGAGCAGTCTGTGCTTGAGCATACTCGGGGAAAGGCTATCTTAGATTGGATGTTGTGCAATAATCCAGATTTTATTAGACATCTTAACAAAAAGGAACCCTTAGGAGGCAGTGATGATAATATGATTGAACTCATACTGCAATTTGAGAGGGCAAGCATAAGTCAGATGTATCAGTATCAATGGAATAAAGGGAATTACAGAGGCATGAGAGGCAAGCTTGCCCAGGTGGATTGGAGGGGGATACTGGCAGGGATGACGGCAGAGCAGAGGTGGCTGAAGGGCAAAAGTAAGTGGGAAGTTGGATAATTGGGAAGTTTTTAAAATTCAACAAAAGGCAAATAAAAAAGCCATAAGAAGGGAAAAGAGGGCAAGCTAGCCAATAATGTAAAGCAGGATACTAAAAGCTTTTTCAGTTATATAAAGAGTAAAAGGGAGGTGAGAGTTGATATTGGACCACTGAAAAATAATGTTGGGGAGGTAGTAATGGGGGGACAAAGAAATGGCAGATGAACTTAATAAGTACTTAATTAGGCGGGAGGATTAATTAGGCACGCAGCCTCTCCGGTGATGAATATCTGTTATCTGTCAAGTAGGAGGCTGTGAACAATTCTGATTTGATGGAGGCAGACGTGAGAGCACGGAGGAAAATCTGGTGAAACTTCTGAAATGCCTGTTTCGCTGCTGCCGCTACCGTGTGATCCAAAATCTCTGAAGGGGAAGGCCCCAAATCCTCGGCTTTGCCTGTTGCTTGGCGGCTGGGGCTGGGGTCGAAGCGCTCGGCAGAGATGGCGCTCGGTGCTCGGTGTTGGAGGGCTGGTCGGAGGCTCGAAGTTTTCGGACGGACTCAGAGTCGGACTGTGGTCGGGTGCTTCCAGAATGCTGCATCGGCAATTTTGCAGAGTTTTTCTCCCTTTTACTGTCTGCGTGAGATGTTGGGGCTATCAGGACTTTGAGACTTTTTTTTATTATGTCCATTGTCTGCTCTTATCAAATTACGGTATTGCTTTGCACTGTTGTAACTATATGCTATAATTACGTGGTTTTTGTCAGTTTTAGTCTTGGTCTGTCTTGTGTTTCTGTGATATCATACTGGAGGAACACTGTATCATTTTTTAATGCATGCATTTCTAAATGACAATAAACGAGGACTGAGTGTCCTCATAATCTTAAAAAAAAGTATGTTGCATCATTCTTCACCGTGGAAGACACTAGCAGTGTGCCAGGGATCCGTGAGCGTCAGGGAGCAGGAGTGAGTGCCATTGCTATTACTAAGGAAAAATTGCTAGGAAAACTCAAAGGTCTTAAGGTGGATAAATCACCTGGACCAGATAGACTACATCCCAGAGTCCTGAGAGAGGTTGCTGAAGAGATAGCAGATGCATTGGTTACGATCTTTCAAGAATCACTTGATTCTGGCATGGTTCAGGAGGAATGGAAGATTCCAAGTGTCACTCCATTCTTTAAGAAGGAAGGAAGGCAAAAGAAAAGAAATTATGGGCCAGTTAGCCTAACCTCAGTGGCTGAGAAGGTGTTGGAGTCCATTATTAAGGATGAGGTTTCAGGATACTTGAGATGAATGATAAAATAAGTCAAAGTCTGCATAGTTTCTGTAAAGGGAAGTCTTTCCTGACAAATTTGTTAGAATTCTTCAAGGAAGTAACAGTCAGGGTGGAGAACAGAGAGGCATGAATAGACGAATGGCTGACAGGCAGGAGGCAGCAAGTGGGAATAAAGGGGGACTTCTCTGGTTGGCTGCTTGTGACTAGTGGTTCTCCTCAGGGATCTGTATTGGGACTGCTACTCTTCACATTGTTTGTCAATGATTTTGATAATGGAATTGATGGCTTTGTGGCAAGGTTTACAGATAATACAAAGATAGGTGGAGGAGTAGGTAGTGCCGAGTAAGCAGTGCAATTGTTGAAGGACTTAGACAAATTGGAAGAATGGGCAAAAAAGTAGCAGATGGGATACAGTGTTGGGAATGTACGATAATGCATTTTAGTAAAAGGAGCAAAAGTGCAGACTATTATCTAAATGGGGAGAAGGTTCAAACATCAGAGGTGCAAAGGGAGTTTGGAGTACTTGTGTAAGACTCCCTGAAAGTTAATCTACAGGTTGAGTCTGTGGTAAAGAAGGCAAATGCAATGTTGGGAATTATTTCAAGGGGAATAGAAGATAAAAAACAGGAGATAATGCTGAGGCTTTATAAGACACTGGTCAGGTCACACTTGGAGTATTGTCAACAGTTTTGGGCTCCATATCTCAGAAAGTATGTGTTGTCATTGGAGAGAGTCCAGAGTTTCACGAGGATGATCCCGGCAATGAAGGGGTTAATCTATGAGGCCCATTTGGCAGCTTTGGGTCTGTACTCACTGGAATTTAGAAGAATGTGGGGGGGATCTCATTGAAACCTACTGATTGTTGAAAGGAGTAGATAAGGTGGATGTGGAGAGAATGTGCCCTATGTGTCCAGAACTAAAGATTATAACCTCAGAATTTGAGGGGCAACCCTTTAGAACAGAGGTAAGGAGGATTTTTTTTTAGCCAGAGAATGGTATATATGTGGAATGCTCTGCCACAGACTGTAGTGGAGGCCAAGTCTGTGGGTATATTTAAAGTGAAGATCAGTATTTTCCTGATTGGTAAGGGCATCAAATGATATGGTGAGAAGGCTGGTGTATGGGGTTGAGTGGGATCTGGGATTAGCCATGATGGAATGGTGGAGCAGACTCGATAGGCTGAATGGCCTAATTCTGCTCTTATGTTTTTGGTCTTATGGTATTTAGTTTCTTTTTCAGGTTGTTTCTATCAATATTGAGTTAGCCTTGCCAGGACACTACAATGGTTTCTTCATTGCAGCCTTTAACTTGATTAAAATTGCTGGCTGGTCTCCATCTAGTGTGCTCAAAGTACAAGTTAAGATTCAGAAGTAGTAGGGAGATTGCAAGGTTGGTACAGGTAAGTCCCTAGAGTCATTCTATTTAGGAACTTAGCAGACTTTCAATAGATTCTAAAGTTATACACACATGTCTATATATAGCACAAGCAGTTGCATGGTATAATTGTGGAAAATAACAGATAAAAAGGCAAATAAAACTTCCTGAATTTTGGCATGTTAGTATATCTATTGAAGAATATAATCAACTTTTGTTTGCTGGTTTAAGTATCCAATTAAACAACAGATTACTTAATTATTATCATTCATACAAGTTTTGGATTTAAACACAGCTAGAATCACATTGAAATCTATTAAGTTATCTACAATCGATAGACGGTCACTAGTCTTAATACCACATTATGCTTCAGGAGACTACACCAAATATTTTAAGATACTTCCATTACATTATTTTCATACCTCTCATTTACATCAGCTTCATCCATCACAGAGAGTCAACATGTAAATATCTGATGCCCGTGCCCATGCAAGATAACTTGCCCTATAAATAGAAAGACAGAAAACTATTTTATATATTTCAAATCCATGAATTGCTTTTACTTTCTTCATCTGCATTAAAATTAAATCTTTATCAAAACACTTGGGCATTCTCATTTCTTATCCCAACCCCTGAAGAGATTCAAAGATAGTGAATTACTTTGAAGTATAAAAACTTCCTTTCTAGGCATCTTATAGTTTTCCATTCTCACAAAATAGAGATATTGTCTCTTAAATTAAATCAATTACATCAAAATGTTTGTGATAAAGCTGAACTTTCTGAAGTTTATACAGAATCTTATATCTGTGGTACACTTGTTGGGGTGGATTGTAAAATATTCTTTGAACACTACAGAGTCATTTGATATAGTTTTCATTGGATGGTCAGAAGACCTAGACATCACTATCTTTAGAAAAAAGGTGTTGTGAAAATCAATGAGAATGAAGGCTGCTATTAAAGATTTAATGAGCAGGGTGGATTTAGGGGAATAGGAAGCAGCAATGCAAAGCACTGAGTAACTTTAGCAAATGCACAATGTACAAATGAAGTCAGGATACAGATCAATACACACAAAGTCCTAAAGGAATTTAGCAAGCTTGGCAGCATCTATGGAGGAGAATAAACAGTAGATGTTTCTGAGCCGGAACCTTCAATTATCCTAATGACCAGTCACAACCCAAAATGTCGACTGTTATTCCTCTCCATAGATGCTGCCTGACTTGTTGATTTCCTCGAGCATTTTCTTTGTGTTACTCATGATTTTCAGCAACTGCAGAATCTTTTGTGTCCAAGATGCAGGTCATCCATGAAGTACATGAATTAAAACAAGAACAAGAGTCAGAAAAGCCTACTTGTATATCTGCCATGTGCACCACGTCTATGAAAGCATCAGTGAAAAAGGACAGAATGCTACTTTAGTATTGGTCTCACTGACATGTTTTCATTTCCATTCTGTTCTACAACCTGGATAGCTCAAGGTATTGGAACACATTCATACTGGAGGATTTTAATGTTCAAAACTTACATCAGCATTTAGGGAGGTGCCTCCTAACACTCCATTTAATATGAACTTCCATGATGTTGTAGAGATTTGCAGAAGAGGGAAAGTGATCATTTCTATTTTTAAAACAATAAATCTGTCATCTATTTGTCAGGTATTTATAATCCACTTCCATCATTTAATGGGATTAACAATTTCTTCTATCTATCCTGGTTTTGTAACTCATTTGTCCATTATCTGATAAAAATCTATAATTCCAGTCTTGGAATTTTTAATAGCACAAGGTTCCATAATCTTGGAGAAATGGAATCATAGAATTGTATTTTTTTAACAGAAGGTTCAGTCCTGAAAAACCCTGAAGGCAATAAATGAGCATTTACTAGTTGTAGAATTTAGATCCTACTACCATCTCACTTTAAGTGCTAACAGTACAATGAGGAGCAAAAATAATGCATCTTCTTCTAGGGACAGAAATGTAATTGCAGCTTTCTTTACCTTATATGGCTTAGTTTTAACAAAAGGAAGGACACAATTAATGCAATGGGCTGACTATATCTTTTCGTACCCTTTACAATGTACAGATAAAAACATGGCTCGATCGAAGGGTTTGTGATGTAAAAAGTAAAAAGTCATGAGCCTTGTGGCCTATCAGGCCTGTGCTTATGCCAGTTTCCGTGGCGTGAAGCAACTGAGAGTACAAGACTACCCCCCCCCCCGGATAGGACGCCAGTCTATCGCGAGGTTAACCCCCAGCATTTTTGCCGGTACCCATTCTCAGCTGGGTTGACTGGAGCATTGTGTGGTTAAGTGCCTTGCTCAAGGACACACATGATGCCTTGGCTTTGTGATGTACTTAGCTTTTAATGGTCTTACAGGTATAAAATATGACAATACTGGCAATGTAAAAAAGTTCTTTTATCAGACTGTGCTGGAACTTCCAATATAACAAAAGTCTCTTATGCCAATATACTGAAATACGTTATCTTTCTTTTAGTGGCCTCACAAATCAGATGGACCATGAAAAGTACTGGCAAACTTTTTTGTTTTATTTACTTCCAAAAGATGTTAAGTAACTACAGTGGATTCCAGTTAATTGGGACACATTGGGACCAATACATTTTGTCCCAATTAGATGAAGTTTCATGGAAATAGTTAAAAAGGTATAAAAAAGAGAAGCTACTGCTTAACTGAGTAACAAATTATGTATTTAAGTGAAATACAGAACAAATTAGAATACTATCAATGATACTACACTATAAAATGACAGAAGTAATTCATCCAGTGTATGTGGCTGTGTATGGGGTGTCCAGGGAATGATGAAGAGACTTGTTGAGTTTATTCTGGGGCAACTCATTCACCTTTGGTCCTCACCGGACACTCTGCTCTCACCTCTGGTTCCAAATAGCGGTTTCTATGTGACAGCGGGCACACCACTTTGACAGGTGGGCTAAACCAGGTGAGGGTAGCCGGCAGGCCTCACATCCCAGTGAAATAGGGACATGCCCACCCGAGCCTGTGAAATCAGCTCCAGCAGACTGGGTGGATAAGATCAACAGTGAGATCCAATGGCCAAGAAGGCAGTTTCGCAACACTTCGAGATGAGTAAAGGCATGATAAGACACAGGTGAAGTCATGGTTATCCACTGTAACCGAAGAAAACGCCAGTTTGTGATGACTACTCACACCACCGGACCCAGACTTCAGAGATCGAGACAGTGAAATTATTCGGGTGCAACAGCTCTTTCACCTTAAAAATGCTCCCTCACAGGTTTCACTGTCATCGTCAGATACAACGGACAACCAACACACTGCCATGTTCTTTTGATTGACTGTAAATGTACAAAATTAGTTCAAACAGCTAGTGCAGATAATGGATTGCTTTCATACAATGCCTTCAATGATTACATCCTCCATGTCTCATCTTCATTATAACATCAGAGATGATCATTGATACCTTCAAATTCTTTGTAGTCCCTGATTTCTTGAAGTAGTGAAATTATTTCATTTTCACTCCCAGCCATTTCTGGCACCTCCAAGTATGAATGCTTGAAACTATAGTAAGCAAAACAATTCTACATAACCTTACTGCTTATTTTTTGTCTACTATCGTTGACAAAAATTCACTGCTTTTTGAACACAAACACACATAAAAAGGCTATTTAAAAACAGTTTGCTCTAAGCACAGTGAAGGCCTAATGGCCATATAGGTTTATGTGACTGATGCAACAGTCACCTTCCCAATTAAGTGGCATTGTGCTCCAAATAAATGGAGGGAATTCTGGCTATTTTCTCAATTACTTTTTGATTTTTAAGAGTGGGCCCAAAGAAGTGGCTGCCTGATTGATGGATGGACCAATTCACCAGAATCTAGTGTATTAGTAAAAAAGTGCACTCTCTGCTAATGAGCAAATGCAATAATTTACCATGCTTCGATACTTAATTGCTTGCCCTAAAATGTTGCATATTGAAGATTTATTCTATAATCTGATTGTTTTATTGGTTCAAACTTCATTGTCTAGAAAAACCTAGTTAGAATGGAGAAACATGAATTATAATAACGTTGCAAACCTTTTCTTCATGAAAGTACCTCTGATTTTGTGGAACTGAGCTTTTAACATATCAGCCAAAAAGGTTGGCATTTAAAATACGAGGTTGCATTACCTTAAAGTCCTATAAGACATCAATGTCATATTCAATACTTGGAAAGAATCGAAAACTGATTACAGAGAAGAAACATAATAGAAATACATGCTACTTCCTCTGTTTGCAGGTGGTGACTAGTTGGACATCACAGAAATCAATGCTTGGGCCCTATTCACAATATATTTTTGTAATTTGGATGAGGGAACAAACATAATATTTGTAAATTTGCCAGTTACTCAAAATTAGATGGAATTGTGCATTGCAAGCATGCAAAAAGGCTTCAAGGCAATTTGTACAAGTTGAATGAGTGGGCAAATATCCACTTGGTGGGGAAAAAAGACAGGAAGGGAGAGCACAAATAAATGGTGATTGGGAATTTTATGGTACATTCAACAATTGATGTTCCTTATTCAGAGCAAACATGCAAATGTAACAAGCAATTAGGAAAACAAATTAAAAGTTACAGGATATAACTTTTTATTTACAAGATGTTTTTGAGTAATGGAACAAGAAGATCTTGCCGCAAGTATGCAGAGTATTAGTGAGAACTCTCCTGGCAGTCCAACCATGCGCAGTCTTAGTCTGCTTCCCCAAGAAAGACTATGCTTGCCATTCAGGAGTGCATCAGAGATACACCAACATCATTCCTGGATGACAAGATTATCATGTGGCGGAAGAATGGATCAACTAGACCTGTGTACTCAAGAGCTTAGAGGCGTAAGAGGGGATCTTTTGAAGCCTACTAAAGTTTAACACGGCTAGACAGAATTAAATGTGGTGAGGATGTTTCCCTTGGCTGGAGTAGGGGGAGGTGGAGGGAAGAGGCCTAGAATGAGGGTCACAGATTCAGGAGGTAGGGAGATACTTCGTCACTTAGAGGGTGGTGAATCTGTGCAATTCTTTACCTTGGTGGAGTAAATATTTTAAAAACTGGGACACAGATATCTAGATACAAAGGCACAAAAAGCTAGGAGGAGAAAATGGAAAATGAAACAGAAATAGAAATTCAAGCAAGTTGAAAAGCAAAGTAGGTTCAAAGGGTCAAATATGTATGTTTGGTGCTTCAACCTTTGTCTGTTAATAATCATGTTAATATACCCTCATTCGATGCTCACAAAGTGGATCATACTACTAGAGAGTAATCATTTAAACACAACTAAACGTGGAGAATGATGTAAATTCTTTTGTTGCGGGAGGGTGGGGATAGGATTGTTGGTGGTGGGTGAGAAGAATGCACATTGAAAATTAGGTTTCCCCAATATTTAGTGATCAAAGAGAATCTAAACATAATGGTGCACTCATCAATGGCATACCAAGAATGGCTGGATGGGAAGTATTTATCTTGAAGACATTTAAATGCTCATGGAGAATTTCAAATAAATATAACTCTTGGAGAATTTCAAATAAATATAATTCTTGGAGACCAAAATTACTCAGGGAAAATCAGACTAAACCAGACATATTTCCATTTAATTGGATCAGCTTACATAAAAAAATTGATGTAGCATTGAAAGAAAAGAACTATATTAATTCATAATGAGAGTGCAGATGTTGTTAAAATGACAAATTAACACAGGCGCCAATCCATCAATTTCATAAACATTTTTTTTTACAATTGGCAATAGCAATTTGCAATAAACTAATTCTGAATGATTTAGGATAGTGGCATGCTGCAAGACATTGGAATATGGCAAAATGAGATACTTTAAACAGTAAAATATAGCAGAATTGACTGCATATTAATTGTGAAAATAGGACTGAACATTTTTCTCACTAATTCAAAAATATGGCTGGTGTGTCTTAATGCACATGATTCCTTCCAATTGAATGGCAAATCTGATTTTCCCCGAGTTTGGAGCATGGAACTTATTATAATGGAGGCATCATAGCATTAGAGTTTAGTTGTGTATGCTGTGCAGATTTAGACACTGTAAGAGTCAGATTATGATATTGTAGAAAGGAGCCCAAAACTTATTTCAACATTAACATGAGGATCCTGCAGTCAATTCAGGAGCTATTCACTAGGAATTCTTAAACTGCTTGCAGCTTGCCATATGCAGACTTCTGCTTCTAGGCTGCAAAGTGAATTAACTAGTGGAATGACCAAGATATTCTGAAGAATCAATAGGATTTTATTTCATAATTTCCTTGAATACAGAATGGGAAAGGGGAGTAATACTTTTTGTTGCTCTCTAATTTCTGTTGAGGAACAGATATGGAGGCAGATTCAGGATAGGTGTACAAACAACAGGATTGCTGTCACTGGGGACTACTTCCCAAATATAAATTGGGGCCTTCTGATGCAAGAGGTTTAGATGGGGTAGAACTTAGTGCAGCCAGGAGGGTTTCTTAATTCAATATGTAGATGGTCCAACAAGAGGAGAGACTGTACGGGACCTGGTGTTGGGTAATGAGTCTAGCCAGGTGACTGACCTTTCAGTGGGTGAGCAGTTAGGAAATAATGACCACAACTCCTTAAGTTTTAAGATAGCTATAGATAAGGACATGTTTGGACCTTGTGGGAGAGTATCAAATTGGAGCATGCCAAATTACGAGAGTACTAGGTGGGAACTAGGCAGCGTTAATTATGAACATCTATTTTGGGCAAATCTATTTTGTGGAGGGTGTTTAAAGACTAGCTGTACAGAGTACGGGACAGGACTAGGATGGCAAGGTAAGAAAACCTTGGGTGTCAAGATGTGCAATGAACTTAGTCAAGAAGAAAAGGAAAAGTGTGTTAAGGTTAGGCAGCTGGAATCAAAAAGAACTCCTGAGAATTATTATACATCTCTCTTTGGGATGTTGGATGTGTCCTCCACTATGAAGACTGACACAAAATAGTTATTCAAAGCTTCAGCCATTTCCTCATTCCCCAATATCAATTCCCCAAGGGACCGACATTCACTTTAGCCAAACTTTTCCACTTTAAATAACTATAAAAACTTTTACTGTTCATTTTTATATTTTGTGATAGTTTATTGTCCTAATCTATCTCCCTTTTCTTTATTGCTTGCTTAATGGTTCTTTGTTGCTTTTTAAAGTTTTCCCAATTTTCCAATTTCCCACTACTCTTGTCGACTTCGTATGCATGAGCTTTTAGTTGGGTGCCTTCGTTTATTTCCTTAGTTATCCAAGGCTGGCTCTCCCCACCCTTACTGCCCTTGCTTTTAACTGGACTCTTTGGTTGAGTACTATGAAAAATCTCTTTGAAAGTCTTCCACCGTTCCTCAACCATTCTACCATATAGCCTGTGTTCACTCTTTCCAAGAGGATCTCTAACAACAAGATCACTAATTTTACCTGTCTCATTGCACAGGACCAGATCTAAGATTGCACATTCCCTTGTGGGTTCAGTAACTTGCTGTTCAAGAAAGCCATCAAGGATGCATTCTGTGAAGTCCTCCTCAAGACAGCCTCGACCAACTTGATTCACCCAATCTATCTGCAAGTTAAAGTCCCCTGTGATTACTGCTGTTCTATTCTTACATGCCTCAGATATTTTTCTGTTTATTGCCTGTGCCACTGTAATGTTATTATTTGTTGGCCGATAGGCAACTCCCACCAGTGATTTTTTTCCCTTTACCATTCTTAATCTCTACCCAGATGGATTCAAAATTCTGCTCCTTGGATCTTATATCATCTCTCACTATCGCCCTGATCTCATCCTTAATAAAGAGTGCTACCCCATCTCCCTTACCTTCCTGCCTATCCTTCCGTATTACCGGATATCCTTGGTTATTTAATTCCCAATCCTCTCCACCCTGCAACCACGTCTCTGTAATGGCCACTAAATCATACCCCTTTGTACAGGTTTGTGCCACAAGTCCACTGACCTTGTTTTGAATACTACAGGCATTCAAATGAAGTGCACTTAGACTCATTGTGCTTTTAAAATCTTGTAATCTTTTACTCTTTTGCACTTGATTTTTCTTCACTCTACTCTTACTTTTCCCTTTTTTAACTTTTGTTTTTTGTTTATCTTTATCCACATTTTTCTTTTTTTACTTTATCCATACTTCTCTAATCTGTTGAACCCATCCCCCTACTATTTAGTTTAAAGCCCTATACACAGACCTAGTTATGTGATTCGCTAAGATCCCGTTGGTACAGCTCCCTCCTTCCTCAATACTGGTAATAATTTCCCATGAATTCAAACCCACTTCTCCTACACCAATCCTTGAGCCACGCATTTAACTCTCTAATCTTCTTGAACCTATGCGATTTGCAGGTGGTTCAGGTAGTAACCAGATATTGCCATCTTTTTGGTTCTGCTTTTTAATTTAGTCCCTAGCTGCTGTTCAAATTCTGTCAGAAGAACCTCTTTCCTTGTTCTACCTAGTTCATTGGTACCCACATGGAGCATGGCAACTGGATCTTTCCCCTCCCACTGCAATTTCTTCTGCAAGTCAGATAAGATGTCCTGAACCCAGGCACCAGGCAGGCAACACAGCCTTCGGGATGTTCTATCCTCGTGTCAGAGAACCCTGTCTATTCCCCTGACTATACTATCCCCAGTTGCCACTACATTACTCCCTGAACTACAGTGCCACAGTTCGGTTGCTCATCCTTCCTACAGCACCCATTCTCATCCACAAAGGGAGCAAGAATCTCAGATCTGTTGGGCAAGCTCAAGGGCAGAGACTCCTCCAGCACTGTCTCTTGGATCACACTACCTTCCTCACTCATAGTCATACCCTCTTGTCCCTGACCACGGACCAAATTTGAGTCAGTATCTACTTCCTGAAACAGAGAATACAGGTAACTCTCCCACCTCCCTGATGTGCCCCAGTATTTGAAGCTCAGTTTTCAGGTCATCAACTTTGAGCCTGATTTCCTCGAGCAGCCAGTACTTGCTGCAGATGTGGCCACCAGCACCCACATCATGCAGCTACAGTGCATCACCTGATCCTGCATCATCCCTACTTTATTTAATTAGCTGTAATTTAGGGTCTTTTTATTCAACCAGTACAAAAACCTTACCTGTTACTTACCTGTGCCTCCTCGTCAAAGCCTCTTGAGCCAAAGCCTCGTTCCCACTCCTACATTAGTCCAATCACACAACGCCCACTCTGCTTTGACCCTGCCTTACTTTTATATGCTCCTGCTAATGAATCACACATCGATTGGTCTGCCACTAATGCGTCGAGTCCCACGAAAAGCTCCTATTTTAAACTCTTCTCCCTGACCTGTGTGAAGCTCTCTCCCTCTGCAAATCAATTGGTCCACTGCTAATCTAGCTTCCTAACTCTAGCTACAGGTGAGATCCTGGAGGAGTGGCAATTAGCTAATGTTCCATTATTCAAGAGGGAAGCATGGGATAATCCAGGAAACTGACTGGTCAGCCTCACATCTGTGGTAGGGAAGTCGCTAGAGAATTCTTAGGGAATTCTTAGCTTTACAAGGATGTTGCCGGGACTTGAGAAACTCAGTTACAGAGAAAGGTTGAATAGGTTACGACTTTATTCCCTGGAGCGTAGAAGAATGAGGGGAGATTTGATAGAGGTATATAAAATTATGATAGGTATAGATAGAGTGAATGCAAGCAGGCTTTTTCCACTGAGGCAAAGGGAGAAAAAAACCAGAGGACATGGGTTAAGGGTGAGGGGGGGAAAGTTTAAAGGGAACATTAGGGAGCTTCTTCTCACAGAGAGTGGTGGGAGTATGGAATGAGCTGCCAGACGAGGTGGTAAATGCGGGTTCTTTTTTAACATTTAAGAATAAATTGGACAGATACATGGATGGGAGGTGTATGGAGGGATATGGTCCGTGTGCAGGTCAGTGGGACTAGGCAGAAAATGGTTCGGCACAGCCAAGAAGGGCCAAAGGGCCTGTTTCTGTTCTGTAGTTTCTATGGTTCTATGGTTCTCTATGATTTATGAGCATTTGGAGATCCATGACCTAATTAGAGAGCCAGTATAGCTTTGTGCGGGGCAGGTTGTGTCTTACTCAATTCATTGAGGTTTTTGATGAGGTGGCAAGGGTCATTGATGAAGGTTGAGTTGAGGATGTTGTCAAGATGGATTACAGTAAGGTGTTTGACAAGGTTTCTCATGGGAGTTTCACTGGGAAGATTAAGACGCATGGGATCAATGGTGAATTGGTCATTTGGATTCAGATCCGGCTTGCTCATAGAAAGGAGAGGGTAGTGGTCCAGGGGACTTATTTTAGCTGGAGATCTGTGATTAGTAGTATTCTGCAAGGATACTGGGACTTCTGCTGTTTGTGATGTATATAAATGACCTGGGTGAAAATGTGAATAGGTGAATTAGTAAGTTTACAGGTGATATGAATATTGGTGATGTTGTGGATAACATAGATGACCAGCAAAGAATACTACAGGATAGAAATCAGATAGAAACATAGAAACATAGAAAACCTACAGCACAATACAGGCCTTTCGGCCCACAAAGCTGTTCCGAACGTGTCCTTACCTTAGAACTACCTAGGCTTACCCATAGCCCTCTATTTTTTTAAGCTCTGTGTACCTAACAAGGAGTGTCTTAAAAGACCCCATAGTTTCTGCCTCCACCACCGCCCCCGGCAGCCCATTCCATGCACTCACCACTCTCTGCGTAAAAAACTTATCCCTGACACCTCCTCCGTACCTACTTCCAAGCACCTTAAAATGGTGCCCTCTCGTGCTAGCCATTTCAGCCCTGGGAAAAAGCCTCTGACTATCCACATGAACAATGCCTCTCACTATCCTGTACACCTCTATCAGGTCACCTCTCACCCTCCATTGCTCCAAGGAGAAAAGGCCGAGTTCACTCAACCTATTCTCATAAGGCATGCTCCCCAATCCAGGCAACATCCTTGAAAATCTCCTCTGTACCCATTCTGTGGTTCCCATGTCCTTCCAGAATTGAGGCGACCAGAATTGAGCACGGTACTCCAAGTGGGGTCTGACCAAGGTCCTACATAGCTGAAACATTACCTCTTGGCTGTTAAATTCAATCCCACGGCAGACATTGGCAGAGAAATTGCAGATGGAGTTTAACCCAGCCAAATGTGAAGTGTTGCACCTAGGTCAAATGTAAAGAGATAGTATACTGTTAAGGGCAAGATCTTTAACAGTGTTACTGAGCAGAGGGATTTTGGGGTCCAAGCTCATAACACTCTGAATGTGGCTACATAGCTTGATAGTGTGGTTAAGTATGCATAGGCCATGCTCGCCTTTATTAGTTGATGCAAAAGTCAGGAAAGTTCTGTTGCAGCTTTGTAAAACTCTAGTTTGACCACATCTGCAGCCTTGCATGCAGTTCTGGTCACTCAATTAAAGGAAGGATGTTGAGGCTTTGGAGAGGGTGCAAAAGTGGTTTACCAGGGTGCTGCCTGGAATAGAGTGCATATGCTTTAATGAGAGATTGTTTTCTTTGGATTGGAGAGGCTGAGGGGAGATCTGATAGAGGTCTATGAGATTATGAGTGCATAGATAAGAGTAGACAGATGGTATATTTTTGCCAGGGCTGAACTATTTAATACCAGAGGGCATCCATTTGAGATGAAGGTGTAATGTTAAAGGAGAGGTGAGGGGTAATTTGTTTTATACACAGGGAGTGGTGGGTACCTACAAAGTGCTTCCTGGTGAGCTGATACATTCAGGACTTTTAAGAGACATTTAGACAGGCTCATGAATGTGAGGGAACTGGCAGGATATGGACATTTTGTTGGCAAAAGGGATTAGTTTAGTTGACTATTTGATTAATTTAATTGGTTTGTCACAACATTGTGGGCTAAAAGGCACGTTCCTGTGCTGTACTGTTCCAGGTTCTATGCTAATCCTACTGCAGTCCACTATTGCCTTGGATAGAACCCACCCACCCCCCACAACCAGCTCTACAGCCAATTTTGTTACTCTCAGGGTTTCAGGTGGACCTTGTGCTTTACAGACATGGATGAAACATTTTTAAGTGCCCACCAGGTTCTTCCTTGAGTGCTACAAAGACGCAAATGGCTATTGTGACTATCATTCTAGTACTCATTAATTTTGTTATGGTTCATTATCAAATTTATCTCCTCTTCACCTGTTACTCTTCATAATTTTAAATATCTTTATCCAATCTACATTATAATAAAACAGCTTGGATTTACTATGCTTTTGTGTACCTTTTTGTTTCCTTTCAGGAGCATTCTTGTGAAACAGTTTCCTCAACATCTTTCATGGGAGTCCAAATCCAGCATTATTTTTATGTACTTGCTTTATAAAAATTACTCTTTAATCTTTGCTTTCACACATGATTCATTTTGCCATCAACCAAATATTTCACTAGTTGTCTTTAATACCTGATCCAATTAATGAGGTGATCATAGGAGTCTCTATGAAAGATGAACTCTAAATTCTTCTTGGACACTCATTTACATCATAATTAAAATATTTCTTTAACAAAATCCCACCATCAATATCATTTACAGATTTATTCAGTCTCCAAGTTACTTAATATGCTTCATGGTTAACTATTGATTTCAAAGTTAAACATTATTCTCATTTCGAATAAACTCTTCTTGGGTTTCCAGTCAGGTACAGGTATTGATTTTAACCAACATTTCAATGACAAGCTCTACCATCTTCATCAGGGCTGATGTCTGAGCATGTCTAGTCCGGTGGCATATATACCCCATTGTCCGTCCCTCCTGATTGGTTGGTCTTTATCCAATCAGGTTTCCGCTGTGCCATCTTGTTTACAAATGAATTCAAGTTCTTACTCAGAGTGAGACCTTCGTCTTTACTAAAATTCTTTTTCTCTAGTTTTATTTCAATGGCTTCCTTCAGCAGGCAGTCCCAAAACCCATTGGCATGGCACAGTAGTTTTGTGCCGTCAAAGTCAATCCTATGGCCATTGCAAATGTAATGTTCTGCTACCACTGATTTCTCCGGGGGGGGGGGGGTAAACCAAATGGATACACCTCCTGTGCTCCTTGATGCAGGTTTCTGTCATGCACCCCCTCTGGTCAATATATGCTGCCCTGGATTCACAGGGAGTCCTGTAAACACCAGCCATCATGAGTCCTAGGTTATCTTTGACCCACATAAGAAGTGATTTGCGCTTCCTTACGGGTTTGTGGATCATAATGTGGCCTCATGGACTCCAAGCACTCCAACAGTTTCATGCCCATCTGAACAGCATTCATCCAAACATTCACTTTACGATGGAGATGGAGAAGAATGGTGGCCTCCCTTTTCTGAACATTTTGATGCTAAGGAAACCAGACGGTAGCCTTGTGCATAGCATTTACTGGAAACCCACTCACAGGGACTTATACCTCAACAATAACAGCCACCATCACGCCACACAGCATAGATCAATTAATTCTACTTTGAATAATCGTGCGAAAACTATTTTGGACCCAGAGAGTCTCCATGAGGAAATAAGATGATTACGCATGACATTCCTACGGAATGGCTACAAGGTGAAGGAAATCAGTCAGTCCCTTAAAAGGGCCAATGGAAAAACCAGGAAACCTAGCAACAAGGAGGTACCCTTGCTACTGCATGTCTTCCCTATATTTCCATGGTTCTGGAAGGATCACCAGGATCCTAAAGAAATATCAGATTAATACCATCCACAATCCAGTAAGGAAGCTCAAATCACAGCTTATGTGGGTCAAAGATGACCTGGGACTCAGGACGGCTGGCTTTTAGAGGATTTCCTGTGAAGGCAGCGCAGCATATATCAGCCAGATGGGGCGCACAGTGGAAACACGCATTAAGGTGCACAGGAGGTGTATCTGTTTGGGTTACTCAAAGAAAGCAATGGTAGCAGAACATTACATATGCAATGACCACAGGATTGACTTTGATGGCACAGAACTACTGAGCTGCGGCAATGGGTTTTGAGACTATCTAATGAAGGAAGCCATTGAAATAAAACTAGAGAAAAAGAATTTTAACAAAGGCAAAGGTCTCACTCTAAGTAAGAATTGAAATTCAGTTGTAAACAAGGTGGCACAGTGGAAACCTGATTGGATGAGGACTAACCAATCAGGAAGGATGGATGATGAGGGTATAAATACTGCTGGACTAGACATGCCCAGGCATTATCCCTGATGAAAATGGCAGAGTCTGTCATTGAAATGTCGGTTAAAATTGATATCTGTGCCTGGCTGGAAGCCTGAGAAGAGATTTTTCATCATATATTCTGGGAAAGCACTAGATACTTTTTTGTTATTCTCATTATGTTTATAACTGAATATTGAGGTAACGGTGAACCAAACTGTCTGAGGGTAATACGCTATGAAACAATGCTACCTATTTCCAGGCACTCTGAAAAACTGCCCTAAAAACATTTTTTTTTTATTTTAGGTTCTCCCTTCTAAATCTATAATCTTATAATCTTAACTTCCCATAAGCCATGGTAATTTTAACAACTGCTGTAATAAAATACGGCAACATGACTGAAGAGGCAATATACCTACATACCCTCCGTTACACATCCTCATGTTATGAGAATGTTTTTTCACTTTCCATGACATGCTTGTGTGTATTTTTTTAATGTAGCTGTGAAGACAACTGACTCTTGATGTCTAGTAGACTGGTCAATATATTTGGAATGTAATATAAATGTTTGAATAAATACTATATTCCAAGCGAGGATTTATCTTCCTATTTCATTAATCAACAGTTTATCAATGTCCCATCTGTCACTAAGTCTACATTTTAAAAATTTGAATATATTGTTTTAACAAATTTGCATGCTTTCATTTATCCATCACTGATATCTGTTGTGAGATTTGTTGTTTTCTGGTGGCGTAATATACATTACCATAATATACAAAAATACAAAGAAATGAACAGCACAGAAGCAGGATCAAGAGATGGTTTTCATGGGTTTATGGACTATTCAGAAATGTGACGATGGAGGGAAGAAGCTGTTTTTAAAACACTGAGTGTGGGTCTTTGGGCTTCCACACCTCCTCTCTGATGGTAGCAATGAGAAGTGGTCATGTTTCACATGGTGAGGCTCCTTAATGATGAACGTTGCCTTTTTGAGACATTGCCTCTTGAAGCCATTCTCGATGGTGTGGAGGGCTGTGCCTACGATAGAGCTGGCTGAATCTACAATCTTCTGCAATGTCTTTTGATCCTGCATTTTGGAGGCTCCAAATCTGGCAGTGGCACAGCCAGTCAGAAGGCCCTTCATTGCACATCCGAAGAAACTTGATAAGAGTCTTTGGTGACATTCTAAATCTCCTCAAACTCTCAATGATGTATAGCCATTGGCATAACTTCTTCATGACAACATCACTGAGCTGGGTCCAGGATTTGTATATCCACTGAGAGGTTGACGTGCAAACATTTGAAGCTGCTCATGCTTTCTACTAGGACCGGTGTGTGTTCTCCCGACTTCCCCTTCCTACAGTCCCCAGCATATCAGTGGCAGTTATATGATTCACTCCACAATGTTCAAAGAGGTGAAGTGGGAGCTGCAGCTCCCATTCCTGATCAATGTTCAGTGACGCTAATTGTCAGTGAAAGGTCAATTGGAAGGTTAATGTCCAAAACACATTACTATGGTTTCAACCCGAAACATCAACTATTGTCTTTTCCATAGATGCTGCCTGGCCTGTTGAGTTCCTCCAGCACCTTGTGTGTGTTAGTATGGTTTAGTTTCAGACTGACAACTGGCCTTAATCTTTGAAACTTTTACCACAGAGTATACTATTTTCATACAATGCAAACAATTTTTAGATGTCAATTACAACAGCTGTAAGGTGACATTTTTTATATTAGATTGTGAAATATTATTTTGTCTGTAATCTTTAGAATTCCCACATATTGTGATTCAGAATTACACTGTACAAAGACATGCACCAGATGTCTCTAAGTTTGCCTTCTCACTTAAGAAAGGAAAAAATTGGATTGCATGAGCCTGTTTCAACATGAAATAATGTCATCTCTAAAATTCTGTATCAACCCCATCTCCCCGTGTTAAACCCACATCCTTCAAGAACCCTAATATCCATCAGTTTCCATTCTTAAAAGTTGCTGGTGAACGCAGCAGGCCAGGTAGCATCTCTAGGAAGAGGTGCAGTCAACGTTTCGGGCCGAGACCCTTCGTCAGGACTAACTGAAAGAAGAGCTAGTAAGAGATTTGAAAGTGGGAGGGGGAGGGGGAGGGGGAGATCTGAAATGATAGAAGAAGACAGGAGGGGAAGGGATGGAGCCAAGAGCTGGACAGTTGATTGGCAAAAGGGATATGAGAGGATCATGGGACAGGAAGCCTAGGGAGCAGGAAAAGGCGGGGGAGGGGGAAAACCCAGAGGATGGGCAAGGGGTATAGTGAGAGGGACAGAGGGAGAAAAAGGAGAGAGAAAAAAAGAATGTGTGTATATAAATAAATAACAGATGGGGTACCGGAGGAGATGGGGCATTAGCGGAAGTTTGAGAAGTCAATGTTCATGCCATCAGGTTGGACGCTACCCAGATGGAATATAAGGTGTTGTTCCTCCAACCTGAGTGTGGCTTCATCTTTACAGTAGAGGAGGCCGTGGATAGACATATCAGAATGGGAATGGGACATGGAATTAAAATGTGTGGCCACTGAAAAATCCAGCTTTCTCTGGCAGACAGAGCGTAGGTGTTCAGTGAAATGATCTCCCAGTCTGCGTCGGTTCTCACCAATATATAGAAGGCCACATCGGGAGCACCGGACGCAGTATATCACCCCAGTCGACTCACAGGTGAAGTGTTGCCTCACCTGGAAGGACTGTCTGGGGCCCTGTATGGTGGTGAGGGAGGAAGTGTAAGAGCATGTGTAGCACTTGTTCCGCAGCTTTTACGTGTGTAGCCCCCTGGCCACCCTCAGGGTCGCTGGGCTCGCTGTCGTCTAGGGAAACAACCCTCGGCCCCGCCAAACTGGGTAATAGTTTGTGTGGATGCTGTGTGATGTTGCTTGAAATCCCAGCATCTGCAGATTTCCTCGTGTTTGAGTTTACACTCCTAGCGCTGAACATATTCAGTGGCTGAACTACACACACTCAAACATCATGAACGAAAATTCCAAGAAAACATTGTGATTTTTGAAATCCCGTTATTATGTCCTGAATATTTGATTCTGTTATTTCTTATGAATGAGATCAAATAGTAAGCTTTTGATATGCTATTTTCTTTCTTCCTCCTTAGTTGACCAAGAGGGTGACATTTGCTTCTTTCCAATCCATGGAGATGAGAATAAAGAATCTTGGAATTCTCGATCACAACTGATGCACCATAATCTCTGCAGCCATCTTTTTTAAAACTTGAGATGTATATAATCACATCTGAAGGATTTATCATCATTATTCCTATTATTTTTTACAGGTCTCTTATTAATATTAATTAATCCAGTTTCACGCTTTCATTATCCCATTACTACTACGTCGACTCAGGCCTAGCGGGCCGGTGTCAGGCACGATGACGGACTCTCCACTTCTCCCTCTCCCTCATCAGTGTGTTCAGTTCATCTACATTAGCCGCGCTGCTGTCTTCTAGGGGCCTGTTGTCCATAGTCTTGGGAGGGCGCCCAGTGTTCATCCTCCCGTGCTTGGACTCCCATATGATGACTAGGCTGGCAGGTAGCTCGGGGCGGCATAGACAGTGCCCTGCTAGTTGCAGTCTTCTTGCCTCGATTTTAATGGTGAGCATTGGTAGGTCATCATAGAGCTCAACATTCATCATGTGCTGTTGCCAAGTCACATCAAAAGCCAACCCATTAGTTCCTTGCAAAGTTTGTTATGTTTTTCATGTCTTGATTTGAAGAATCAAAATATTTATTTGACTTTGTTGTTGTTTCCTTCATTTCTATTATTATTCTCCATTTCTCTGCTAATCTTTTCTACTGCAATTTGTAGTGCGCTCTAACTGGCAGAGAATGAAAGTCCTACTCTAACTGTTAACTTAACTGTCTAGGAAATTAGTCTTAAGGTGACACAGTTTCAAACTCTAGTTCAGTGATTTCCATAATTTTCTGACTAATCTCACAAAAATGTTTGTAACAAAAATATTTCTGGGACCTTGCCTCCAGTTTTTTTCCCCTTTATTCTAGGACAATCTATATAGAAATCTGTTTCAAATTAATTTGCATTAAAAATTTGGCTGAGGAATATTGGATATTTCATACTCCCAAATAATCCTTCTGGTACAAACATAGGAAGTATTTATAAACACAAATGTAATATTTTTCAAAATTGATATGCTTGACCTCTTTTTGGCTTAACCAAACTCCTCATTTCAACACTGCACTTCAGAAGTCATTCAAGTATAAAAATCTTAATTAATTTCAATGTTAACTTGCTGCATTTCTTAAAAAGAGCCATTCTCTTTAGTAGCTATCACTAGTGTCCATGGAGTTGGAAAAGACCTCTTCAATGAGCTATTGTTTTAGGGCAATTTTGTATTTATTTTCACAAGTCAACTGAAAAAGAAATAAGTGAATTTGAAAAGAAGCAACATGTAGCTTTGGAAAAGAGGAACCAATCCAAGATCAAGTTCCTTTTCTGGTATGTTAAGATGAGTAAAAGCTGCTCAGCTTCATCAAGTGCATTAAGGTTTTGATCTATGCCTAATTAATGCATGTGGCTTCATTTTCAAGTGCACAAAGCTATGACAAGTTGTTTAAAACCAAGGTGTCGGAAAACTTATGTTTATTCTAAACCCAAATAACTTCCTTCAAAGTATGAGCAATTATGTTGTCCAGACAAGTCTTATCCATCGTGTCCTTTCAGAATGTCTGTGGAAACCCCAGCTTAAATCCTTAAAGAAAGAATTTTGGAACGGAAAGTTATCTGTTTTTGCAGTTCATCAATGAGGCATAATGTCAACATTGCTGTATGCTTTGTGATAACTAGCTTTAGCAGTGCAGAAGTCTTTGTACAATTTGCACGGACTTTCAGTTCACCCCTAAGTTCAGAAAGGTCTATTTTTAGGCTGGTGATTCTAAGATTTTTTTATTACTGAGTGAAGATTTCAAACATCAGCTCTTAAGTTTCTTGAGCTTCAAGCTAGTGATATTAAAACGCAAACAACAGGAATTCTGCAGATGCTGGAAATTCAAGCAACACACATCAAAGTTGCTGGTGAACGCAGCAGGCCAGGCAGCATCTGTAGGAAGAGGTGCAGTCGACGTTTCAGGCCGAGACCCTTCGTCAGGACTAACTGAAGGAAGAGTGAGTAAGGGATTTGAAAGTTGGAGGGGGAGGGGGAGATCCAAAATGATAGGAGAAGACAGGAGGGGGAGGGATAGAGCCAAGAGCTGGACAGGTGATAGGCAAAAGGAGATACGAGAGGATCATGGGACAGGAGGTCCGGGAAGAAAGACGGGGGGGGGGGGACCCAAAGGATGGGCAAGAGGTATATTCAGAGGGACAGAGGGAGAAAAAGGAGAGTGAGAGAAAGAATGTGTGCATAAAAATAAGAAAGAGATGGGGTATGAGGGGGAGGTGGGGCCTTAGCGGAAGTTAGAGAAGTCAATGTTCATGCCATCAGGTTGGAGGCTACCCAGACGGAATATAAGGTGTTGTTCCTCCAACCTGAGTGTGGCTTCATCTTTACAGTAGAGGAGGCCGTGGATAGACATGTCAGAATGGGAATGGGATGTGGAATTAAAATGTGTGGCCACTGGGAGATCTTGCTTTCTCTGGCGGACAGAGCGTAGATGTTCAGCAAAGTGGTCTCCCAGTCTGCGTCAGGTCTCACCAATATATAAAAGGCCACATCGGGAGCACCGGACGCAGTATATCACCCCAGTCGACTCACAGGTGAAGTGTTGCCTCACCTGGAAGGACTGTTTGGGGCCCTGAATGGTGGTAAGGGAGGAAGTGTAAGGGCATGTGTAGCACTTGTTCCGCTTACGCGGATAAGTGCCAGGAGGGAGATCAGTGGGGAGGGATGGGGGGGGGACAAATGGACAAGGGAGTTGCGTAGGGAGCGATCCCTGCGGAATGCAGAGGGGGGGGGAGGGAAAGATGTGTTTAGTGGTGGGATCCCGTTGGAGGTGGCGGAAGTTACGGAGAATAATATGTTGGACCCGGAGGCTGGTGGGGTGGTAGGTGAGGACCAGGGGAATCCTATTCCTAGTGGGGTGGTGGGAGGATGGAGTGAGAGCAGATATACGTGAAATGGGGGAGATGCGTTTAAGAGCAGAGTTGATAGTGGAGGAAGGGAAGCCCCTTTCTTTAAAAAAGGAAGACATCTCCCTTGTCCTAGAATGAAAAGCCTCATCCTGAGAGCAGATGCGGCAGAGACGGAGGAATTGCGAGAAGGGGATGGCGTTTTTGCAAGACACAGGGTGAGAAGAGGAATAGTCCAGATAGCTGTGAGAGTCAGTAGGCTTATAGTAGACATCAGTGGATAAGCTGTCTCCAGAGACAGAGACAGAAAGATCTAGAAAGGGGAGGGAGGTGTCGGAAATGGACCAGGTAAACTTGAGGGCAGGGTGAAAGTTGGAGGCAAAGTTAATAAAGTTAACGAGTTCTGCATGCGTGCAGGAAGCAGCGCCAATGCAGTCGTCGATGTAGCGAAGGAAAAGTGGGGGACAGATACCAGAATAGGCACGGAACATAGATTGTTCCACAAACCCAACAAAAAGGCAGGCATAGCTAGGATCCATACGGGTGCCCATAGCTACACTTTTAGTTTGGAGGAAGTGGGAGGAGCCAAAGGAGAAATTATTAAGTGTAAGGACTAATTCCGCTAGATGGAGCAGAGTGGTGGTAGAGGGGAACTGATTAGGTCTGGAATCCAAAAAGAAGCGTAGAGCTTTGAGACCTTCCTGATGGGGGATGGAAGTATATAAGGACTGGACATCCATGGTGAAAATAAAGTGGTGTGGGCTAGTGATATATCACTAACAGGACTGGAGGGGCTGGGGAGACGGTTGGGGTGGGCGGTAGCATTGCAACCGGTTAGTACAGAGTTATTTAGTGCTCTTTTTCTTTTGATTTTCATTATTAAAGTAAGAATGTAACTCATGTGCCTGATATAATACTGGATGTACTGCTTTAAGGATATGACCATCCGGTCTGCTCATACACTATTGGTATCGAAGAGGTTTGGTTTGTTGTCTGTGAGCTAGTATGATGAACAGAACTGCCCTCTGTCCGTCTCTGCAAGATATTTTGTTCAATAAAGCACATTGTTACTTTAACTCACAAGAACAATAAGGCCACTTGGCTCTTCAAGTCTTCCCTATGTTAAGAATGATTGTAGCTGATCTCCTCCCTTTGTGCCATTTTACAGCACCATCCCCATATCTTTTTGATTCTCTCAATGATCACAAAACTATGGTTTTCTCTTTTGATTGAATACAATGACTTGTGTCTCTACAATCCTTCAGGGTAGAAACTCCATAGTTTTACTTCATCTGAATGAAGAAATATCTCCTTTCTTTCTGTCTGAGGATCCAGCCATCAAGTTATGGCCTCTAGTCCTGGCCTCCTCAGCCAAGGAAAACATTGTCCCTGCATTCAGCCTGTCAAGTTCTTTAAGAATTTTATAGGTTTGAATGAGATCTTTCCTTTTTTTCTAGACTCCAGAGAATGCTGGCCTAGTTTACTGAATCCCTTATCATATGACAAACCTACTATTGCTGAGCCGATCATGTTAATTTTCACTACATTTCCTCTATGGCAAATGTATCTCTTCTTAGATAAGGAGACCAAAACTGTGCCCATTTCTCCAGGTGTGGTTTTACCATGGCTGTATACAATTGCAATAAGACATCTTATTCAAACCTTTTTGTAATAAAGGCTAATCTACTATTTGGCCTCTTATTGCTTGTAGACTAACCTTCAACCACTTATATAAAGCGCACCTGGGTCCCTTTGAAAATCAATACTACCCATTATTTCTCACTATTTAATAAAACTGCTTTTCTGGCGTTTGAGCCCAAGTGGAAACCTTCACATTTTCTAGAGGGTCGTGAGAATAGAAGTTTGCAGGTCGACATAGCAGTGAAGAAGTCCTTCAGCAGTCAGGGAACTAAGTTTAGGAGTAGGAACATGCAGTAGTTATATACAGTAAGTCACTAGTCAGTCTGCACTTGGAGTATTGTGCGCAGTATGGTCACCCTATTATAGGAAAGACATTGTTAAGCTGGAGAGGGTGCTGAAAAGATTTACAAGGATGCAGCCTAGACTAGAGGGCCAGAATTATAACCAGAAGTTGGCCACACTGGACAGTTATTCCTTGAAGCTCTCAAGAATGAGGGGTAACCGCACAGATGTTTATAAAATCATGAGGGGTATGGATTTTAAGATAATAAGTGTGACAGGGTCCTGAATTACCCCTATGAACTGTGCTCAATTACCCCTATGAACTGTGCCTTTGAAAAGAGAGAGAGAAAGAAAGAGAGAGAGAGACGAAGGCTAACTTTTGGACTGTCACCTTAAGGCACGACAAGGAACTTTTGGATTTCTGCTGAGTTGGAGAGAGAGAGCATCAAGTAGCTCGTAAGTCGCTATGGTGACCGAGTGCAGCGTTATTTGATGGACAATCAATATTATAGTTTCTCTGGAGTATGTTTATACTTTCTCCTAGGCCTGCTTGTACATTTCTTACACAGACAAAGGAAGGAGGAGTTACTTGAGAGACAGTTGGTACTCAGTACGGTGAGATGAAAAGGAGGTCTGATGATAGACCTCAGGCACATGTTTTTGGACAGTGAATGAGATATGTAGTGCCTACCGAAAAAGTGGGTTATTGGAGGATCAATCAGGCAAATCAATCAGTGGCTCTCGCAGTGAGAAAGGGGATTGACCGGTGGGGAGTTGTCCATGTTTCCACTCTTGCCTGGGTTGATGATTCCACCACAGAAGAACGGTCCCCTTTGTTGTGGTCACAGTCGGTGACTTTTAAAGGATTTCAGAGGACAATGGGAAGATCGATAGCGTCAGCTTATCTGAAGACTCAAATCTCTCCCTCTCTCTCTCTCCATCACTACTCAACTCAACAGCACGAACTGAACTGAACTTTACTCATTGTCGTAAGGCTATCTATTTACCCCTAGACTTGAAGAAGCTTGGTTTTCATGTATTTTTCCACACATATTTATATATAATCATTGCTAACCTGTTTGACTTATCTGCATTTAAATTACTGTATTGCGTAGTTACTAATAAAATAATATCAGTTAATAGCAATACTGGACTCCAAAGTGTTTTCTATTTTTGCTGGTTCGTTAACCCGTCACGGGGTACATGACAATAAGATCATCATCTTTTCCCCATGGTTTCCCCCACAGATACAAGATAAAAGGAGAGAGATTTAAAGGAGACCTAAGAGGTAACTTATTTACATGGAATCAGCTGCCAGAGGAAATGTTGTACAATTGCAGAGGCATTTGAATAGGTACATTGAGTGGTTGTGGAGAGCTATGAACCAAACATGGGCAACTGGGACTAGTCGGGAGGATACTGTGGTTTGCATGCACCACTTGGGCCAAAGGGTTTGTTTCTCTGCTGCATTGCTCTATTCCACCTCCCATGATCTTGCCCACTCACTGTATCACTTTAAAACATACTTTTCAGTGTCCCCCATATTCATAGTCCCACCTAGTTTAGTATCATCAGCAAACCTGGAAAATTGATATTTAATTCTCTCATTCAAATTGTTGATAAAGCTTATGAAAAATTGTGGCTTAGGCATCAATTTGTGTAGTTCTCCTTTACAACCTATCCGCTAAGAACAATGTACTTACTGCCACTCTTTGCTTTTTGTCCAATAACCAATTCACAATGCGTGTCAGTATATTCTTCCCTATTCCATGCACTCTGACTTACTGGTCAACCTCCTGGGCTGCACCATTTTGAACACATTTTGAAGACCTAATCATCACATCTGAAAGAACTCTAGCAAGTTAGTCAAGCTTATGATTTTTCACTCAATCCTATTATTCTTTTGAAGGTGTTGTCATTGCTTTTTCCATTATAGATTTCATCATTTTCCTACCAGTGAACAGATAACAGATCCATCCATAGTTCTCAAATTTTTCTCTGCCATCTCTTTTAAATGGCGAGGCTGCTGTAATGTATAGGAATAAATCCAGACTTTATAGATCTTTGGAAGATGATATCAGAGCATTCATTGTCTCTCCAGCCATCTCTTTAAAAACTCTGGGGTTTAATTCATTGGTCCTTAGGATTTATTAGTTTTGAAGTTCACTAAATTGTCTCGTCCTATGTTTGAATAATATTTTGTTCTTTGTGGGCATGTGTCCAGGTGGTTAAGGCATTGGACTGGCAACCTGAAGATCGTGAGTTTGAGCCCCAGCGAGGCAATGTGTTGTGTCCTTGAGCAAGGCACTTAATCACACATTACTCTGCAATGACACTGGTGCCAAACTGTATGGATGCCTTTCCCTTGGACAACATTGGTGTTGTGGAGAGGGGAAACTTGCAGCATGGGCAACTGCTGGTCTTCCATACAACCTTGCCCAGGCCTGCGCCCTGGAGAGTGAAGACTTCCCAGGCACAGATCCATGGTCTCACAAGACTAACGGATGCCTTATATTTGTTCTTTGTTCTCATTAAATCTGATTATCTAATACATTTGTATGTTTTGTGTGTCTTCGTCCATGAAGAGAATTGCAAACTGAATGTTTAATTCCCATTATAAATTCTCGCCAGCTATCTTCCAGTACCTCTGTCAGAGATGCTGCTTGATTAGCCAATGCACATCAAATGGTGAAGGGGAAGGAAAATGAAGATATTACTTCTGTATTTTTAGGTGGAAACAGAACAGATATTATCTCTTGATTCTGTGGAACATCATTATGATTTTTCAAACAACCTTAGGCTTATTAACATGAACAGATTCAGCTCTGACCTGGACTGAGAGGTGACAATTTTCTTCAATAATACATGTATTATAGACAAGAGACTACTTTACTTAAAGAGAGGCCATTCTGTCAAGGCAGTCGTGTTAAATTTATTCTCTCAGAGTCACTATACTCAACCAAACTGGGCAAAATGGATGTAACCCGTTCACCTAGAAATCACATATACTATGATTGAAAATATAAGTAATAGCTCCGTTCATTAATTTATTTATCTGCATGGCACATTCTGAATCATTTGATCTAAAAGCAATAAATAAATCTTTCTAGAGAGAATAGCAGCCGCATCACATCTTGTCAATCTCTTCTTTCTCATTTCAAAGATCAGAAAGGTGAACTTCTTCCATGGGCCACACATCACGTTGACTCAGTTAAGGAGCAATTTTCTATGACTCATTCTGCTTATACTACAGATGTTCCAATATATGATTTATAAATTGATAAGCTGCATCCTGAAACACATTTCCAATGGTTTAGAGAATCTGATCTTTTGGTCTGCGAATTTTGTTTATCTATTCTGGCAAGCTTATATGCTTTCTGACTCACCCCTTGCATTTCATAGGTCTTCTCTCCAGAACCTATTTTTCATAATGTCTACTCTCACCGCTCTGCTTGGCACGGATTCAACTTAAAACCTTTTCCCAATGAGTTTTGCAGAGGAAGCAGCTTGTACTAATTGAAAAGGTTTTAAAATTTTGAAATGACTTCAAATTGGACATAAGGAATGAAGGGGATGTTTTTCCTCACTTTATCAGTTGCTGTCAGTCTATTCTCAGCACTTCATTGAAGGAAATGAAGAGTGGATTTTATAGAAACCACAAATCCTCCTACCTCACAACATTCTTTGGCTTTTCTGTAAAACATCAGAATTCTCTTTCCATTGCGTTGTACTAATAGTAAATCAATTGACATAGCAACAGATGGCTGATTTCCCCCACTCAGACAGCAGCCTAAAATAAATTACATTATTTTCAATTTTCCTTTACATAAGAAGTCAATTGATAGCTTATATACAGTAAAACCCCTTCTATCTACGGAACTATAAGTTAACTTGAAAACTGGCTTCGGCTAATAGTGAAAATATTCCTGTTTTTTTTGGGTTGGGAAATAAATGAATACACTGTTTTGTTTTAGCATCAGGAATGCTTCATGTAAAACAAAGTGCTGCTTTCAAGTTTGCCACATTTGAGCTGTAAAGAAACTTCCTCCAAATGTGTTAAATCCAACCCCTGAAAATAAACATTCTGCCATAGCTTTAGTTTGTCTTCCCATTACTTTATCCCCACTAACCTGGTGGCAGAAATTTTAAAGTGCAATACAACTGTAAATACTCTTTTAAAATAATTAAGTATGCTTTTACGTGAGTTCAGTTGCTTTCATTTTGCAGTCAGTGGTGAAGTGTGGCATTTGCCACTGATCTTGAAAGAAGATCTTACTATCTCTACAGCATCGACTTGTTTCCAATGTTGGATCTTTGAGACATCATGTCTGTGGATCTCTATTATTGAGTAGATTATATCAAACTAACACAGTGCTTCATAACATATTCAATAATCTTCATAGAAGACAGGCCAAACTATACCAAAATATACAATATTTTAACTAATGTTTAAAAATATTTACAGAGCATGAAATAGAAATATGATAATTGTAAAAGCAGCAATTTTATAAGCATATCTTAGAAGACTAACTTTTAATGTAAAGTTAATTATTTTGAAATATTTATCTTGAGTAATTATTTGGAGGGCTAAAAAGATATTTTTCCGTGTTGTATTGTACTATGGCGATTCAGTCACGTAAAATGATGTTTCATATGAGTTTGTTGAGTAAGAATTTTATTAGATAAGACCACCATCATAATTCAGTTCTGCAAAATACATATATTGCTACAGTGAGAATATTTCAGAAAAACTACATTCCTTGTAAGTTGACAGATTTCTATAAGACATGCTGGAAAGGGTTGCAACATAATACACTGTGTTGAGTAAGAGTAAGGGACCAGGAAAGCAGTTCAGCATTGAACTGAACACACAGAAATCCCCAAGTTTTGTATTATAACTACAAAATTCAGACAATTAATTTGTATGTTTTCATTATTATGAACTTCCATTGGAAAATATAGTTGGAAAATATGTGGATTATTATTAAAATTTACCTCCACATGTCCAAAATATTTTTTCTCATCTATGTAACCTGTGGTTCACTTGGCTGGAATATGAATTTATGATGATAAGCTCACTACATTAATGAATTTCATTTTCTCTACAGATCCAAGATCATTTTGAAGGTGACTTCATTTACCCACAGATAAGCTCATCTTCCTTCACAAATATTGATATTTCCCACTGAAACAGTAAAGAGCACAAGAGTCAGTGCCAGGATAAACTTGCAGATTTTATGATTGGATTCGAAACTTCACAGTTTTGTCATCTGGTTTCTGTAATTTTTATTGCCTTTGGTAAAGCAGAAGAACTGTGTCGAAAAGCAATGCCAGACTATTTAAATCCCGCCCATTTCATACACTTCACAAATCTCAAAACCCAAAGTATTCGCTGATGAAGCAGTTAAGTCTTTAGTTTGCTGAACAAATGCTATCCAACATTGCAATGTTAAAGGGTGACAATTAGTCATATTTACTCCATGCCCATATCAGGGTACTTATGAAATATAGCTCAGTCGTCTGATGCATGTGTAGTTCTGCTGTGTTGTTCTTTTTAGCTTGAGCTCTAAAAAGGAAATAAATTGACTGTCAAAAATCATTTCACTTTTTTAATAAAGTATCTTTATTGTAAGACCAGATGCTCTTAGTTGTGCAGTGATTAAATTATTGTATGCACTTCAATGAAAACTTTCATAAGTGTTTCCAATTCATCCAAATTTCATAATGAAATTCTTCATGAGAAACTTGTTCTCTGTCTTTATGTTACTTCGAAGTATCCAGAAAAGTCCACTTTCTGGAAAACTACCTTTTCACTACCTTACCAAACCACTACCTGGCAAACAAATTGTACTGCATGCAGCGAGATGTTTAGGTGAAAAATTGAAACTATTTTTTTTTGGTGTCACAAGTACTGGTTGGATACATTCATGACTGCAAATTAACATATTGATTTCTTTTCACATTGGTATTTCACATATTATTTCGTGGTTAATTACTGGAGGGACCCAAGTTCAAGTTAGTGAAAACTACTCTTTCCCTTTAAGTGCCTTTTCCAGCTGCCAGGTTAAAGGATTGCTACATTCATCATCTACAGGTCCTCCTATTTTGTTTATAATCTAATTGTGAGTGCTATATAAAACGATATTGTACAAACTTCAGAGAAAGATGAAAATTTGTGAATGTGTCAAGTGTTGATAAGGAACAGTTTTATTATTTAGACAAGGTCAAGTATAATTTCACAAGACAGAAAACCAAACATCAACATAAATGCTGGCTATTATTCCCATGCAAATTCAACCAAGATCACGAAAGTTATTGTCTATTTTATGCTGATCTCTGCACACAAGAGAGTAGAAGCAGGAAATGGCCATTTGGCCCCTTAAGCCTTCCCCACCATTCAATGGTCAGCTGGCTGATCCGCTCCAGGATTCAACTCCTCTTCTGTGGCAGATCTTCACCGCTCTCAATTCCAAAATCTTCCGAACACTTCCTTCCTAAATACTGCACCTCCAGTGATCTATCCACGACAGCCTTCCCAGGTAGAGAATTTGCTGGCAAAGTAGATTAAATTCAGCTTTAAGTGCACAATTTAAACATTTGCTGTGAGAGTGTATGGGATGGGTCACTATGGCACAGCAGGTAGTGCTCCTGCCTCTCAGCTTCAGAGACCCAGGTTCAATCCAGCGCTGCTGTCTGAGAGGAATTTATATACTCTCCCTATTATCAGGTGCTTTGTTTTTCTCCCCCAACATCCCAAAGACAGGTTGGTTGGTAGACTAATTGGCTGCCCGGTAAGTTATAGCTGAGATAACAAGGCATTTCACCCAACGTTCCCAAATTTTGAACAATTAGTCACTCTTAACCTTTGAATGCTTCAGACAAGTCATGAGTGCCTTTTTTTTTAACCCCTAAGCTGAAATACAGGGGTGAGCAGATGTTTTCGGTCTCCCGCCCCGCTCTATGCTCAGTTACGGTAAACTATTATCGACAGGTCAGTAATCTCGAAAGCACGCTCTGAAATTTTGATTGATTTCTTGGGATTGTTTTTGTTACAGAAGTGACACGATGATGGCGCATTGATCTCGCAAGTACAGGTTCAGCGGACAAGCATGTCCAGGTTATTATAATAACGCGAATTTATTATAAATTTATTCTAAAAGTTAAAGTGGAGCAAAACAGGGAAGAATAACTGTTGCACTGTAAAGGTAGACCTGCATAGCCTGCGATTCCCGTGAACGCTATATGTCAGGTTGCAGCATAGTGCCATACTTACAGTCTAAAGGAGAAATCCACAACCACAAGCACACAAAAGCGGCGCTCTTGTGTGGACATTCACAATTTCAACAAACAACGGAGGCAGCATCCGCAGGTTCTTCCTTGATTTTTCTTTCACTGTGTTCTTCCATGAAAATAGGAATTGGTTTATCAAATTTCTGCCAAGGGAAATTAATCTGGTGCCATTGCATTTACATGTACAGTATTGCTTTCATTCTTTCGGATGGACATAGAGGAGGAGATGCTGTGTCGCCGCTTTCTTGCACGGATTCTGTTGGTGTGATGATTGCTGGCGCATCTCCTTGAGATACAAAGTGGAGTTTTGGGATTTTCTGCCAGTCAGGCGCGATGCATATCCAACTCAGGATGCCGGGCAACTTGCAGAGGAACCTGCAGGTGCTGGAGTTTCTTTGCGCCTGGTACTCTCCTCGCCTTTTAGCAGGTGGACCCGGGAGGTCGTGTGGGGGGGGGGGGGCAGCATTTTTGAACATTATTGATGCAGATAGGAAACATCTAGTATTTCAGGGCAAGTTTCTGCACTGAAAAAAGTATTTGGCTTTCCCGAAATGAGATACATCTGACCATTGCACAAGGTAATAAGTAACGGACATCCTCACATATGCCCATTCCACTGTAAAAGTGATGTGACCAGGAATGGATTGCAGAGGTACAATATTTTGCGACTACTCAACCAATTTCGCAGGCAGTTCACAGTAACAAAGCGCACACGCGCTCACAGCTTGGAAAAGCTGTGCTCTTGAGTGTCACCTACAGCTAGAACTCGTTCTCCAAACGGTATGGCTGGATCCAGGAACTGCTGTAATAGACTGCAATATTTCACATCGTGGTAAGGTCTCCTTCAGGCCAAATTACACCCAATCACACTGATGACCTGGTCGAAGATCAACTTTCATCTAGTGCAGTTACATGTTGAATGATCTAAATGGACTTAAAGGCAATGAATAAGGAATTGTAAAGATGTACGAATTTTCTATTCCCGCGCACGATTGAGTAAAACCATGTTATCAAAAAAAAAACATATCACTATGGTTCTCCATTCCCATTGTTAATTTGGTAATTCACAAATGACTATTGAGCCACTTGATGGGAGGACAGGCAGCAATGCGTCGTGTCTACACATTCCTCTTTTCATTTCCTATCATATTTAAATTTTGTTCAGTTCTACAAGTATCAGCGCGCGATGCTTTTCTCTGTAAAATACAGCTGATGTTTACTGAGGGGTTAGTGTCTGTCATCAGTACTGTGCGATACACTTAAGTCCAGCGGCATCTTTCAAGATCACACAAAATAGAATGAATACCGTAAACCGTTCGCGTTTTATTCCGCGGTCTGAATTACGACAAGTCCTTCCAACTACTCTTCCCTTCCAATTCATTCATCCGGAGCCGCACTTCTCAGTCGAGCTCAAAACGTGAAAACTAGTTTACAGAAGTTCCAAATATAATTAAATTGCGTTTAATTTACCGTGTACATTTTTTATTGTGGATTTAGAATTAAATCTAACAATTGAAAGAATATTCGCTCACTTGCAAACTAGCGAGGAGTCAGATGATGCGAATCCATTAGTCTCCCAATTAATGAGAAGCAGAGCAAAGTAAGAAACATCCATTACATTCTTCTGTTGCTTAGCCATGTAAACAACATCTCAGCGTTCTTTCACACAACAAACATAGGAAGTAAAATATCTTACCATTTCAATTCGGCGATGTGATTTACTACGCTTGCAAAATGCTAGATGTCTTCATGGCAACATGTCTCAGTACGACGGGTAAGGATCGAAATAAAGTGTTCTGTTTACAATCGGAGATCATTCATTTGTGGAACTATAGTTTGCAAAAAATCTCGTTTCAGAACAATGGAGCTGTAAAGAGTCTATCGTAATAATGCCAGTCACATTCGGTCTGCTGAATAAACCGGAGAGAGTCTTTCAAGGCACCAGAAGCTCTTTTCAATTAGGAAGTGTGCATTTTAAGGATATAGTGTCACTTTGCTACTCTGGCTGCTGCCGGATCGAAACATCCCGCAGAACATAACAAAGAGCAAATCATGAACTGAGCTTCGCTCCTTACTCCAGCTGTATGATGCTATCAGGTTGGAACTGAGTAGATCGCTGGGGAAGGAAGGGGAGGGGGGAGGATAACAAACGCCTCTTCGTTGGTTTCTGAACAACGGGAGATGAGGGACGAAATGGAAGAAGATGGAGTGGTATCTCTTAGAAGACAACAGCTTCTTTGTACTGCCTCGCACTCAGCCACTCACTCTCTCGCAAGAAGTCTCCAGCTGATTTTCTTGACAGCCGGAGTACTAATTCAGGCACGAAGATCATTCACAGACCAACTCACTAACAGGGGATGATCGCATTAAACCAAGGTTCTGCAGCTAAATGAAATGTCCTTGCTGCCATGACCATTGTACTCCTTCGGTAACAGGCAACGTTTGCAGCAATGAGAGGTAAACTTCGAGCGTAAGCCTGACAGAGAAGCTGGTCCAGGTGAGCACCTGCGTCGATGTTGAAAGGGTTAGCACAACACAACACTTGTTTTACATCACGCTTTCCGTCAACAAACATCACCAGATAATGTAAAACCAAACACAAATCTAAAAATGAAACGATCACGTGACGTAAAGCGAAACAAAAGTTAATAATTACTTTTCATGGAATGCTACAACCTAGGAACAAATCTTTCCACCCTTCAAGGCTGTGAAGACATTTTCTCTGTTGGGTGCTTGGTCTAATACTTTTCTCTCAGCTTGCTCCCCAAATTGATTAAAATCCTTTTTCCATTACTGAACTCAGCTCTGAATTTTGGAAGGAAGCCCCTTTAGAGTTAACCTAGTTTTCCGGCTTTAACGAGCGTTTACTTCATTTCATCACAAGATTCAGCAGTTCCTCTCTTGGACGTTGTTTCCAGGCTAACACAAAACGGATGGAATTAAGTCACATTATATCATTTGGGGTGGAATCGACAAGAAATTGAGCCTTGAGATGTGAATGAGAGAAATCTTTAATCGAAGTTAAAATGAAATTCTTGGCTCAAAGCACTTGGCTCCATTCCCGCCCCCTCCTGTCTTCTCCTATCATTTTGGATCTCCCCCATCCCCTCCAACTTTCAAATCTCTTACTCACTCTTCCTTCAGTTAGTCCTGACGAAGGGTCTCGGCCTGAAACATCGACTGCACCTCTTCCTAGAGATGCTGCCTGGCCTGCTGCGTTCACCAGCAACTTTGATGTGTGTTGCATGAAATTAAGATCAACGGGATTGATTTTAATTTTGAACTCCTGAGTGACTTAAGTTCTGCTCCCATACTAAACACTGAAAGAGTTGTTTCTTGGAAGTCCGTTTTGCTCATACTAAATCTATTTAGATTAATTTTTTTGAACTTTTACTTTTTTCAAATATTTATTTGCATCCCTTTTAAAGGCTATTATGGGTCCTACTTCTATCACAGTGTCTCTGGTGATCTGTTTGAGAAAGTGGTAAACTACTCCTTTGCTAACAAAGTCTTCTGACTGGTTTGGTAATGATACTATCTGGATCACAGATAAATGGAAAGCTCCTTTTTAAACTTTAAAACGTTACATAATTTGAGTAGTTCTATCACATTTTATCCTAGTCTTCTTTATGTTCCTGAGGGCGCTAAGTCCTTCTATTAACAAAGGCTTCGAACTGTAAATCCCAAATCAAAATACTGCAGATGCTTAAGATATGAAATAAAAGTAGAATGGAAATATTCAGCACATCAAGCAAAGTGTGGTAAGAGAGTCAAATTACAACAGCAAATCTGATAAAGCTCATTAACCTGACATATTAAATCTGTTTCTCTCTCCAGCATTTCAGTTTCATTTCCTGTGCAATTTTTAGCCAATCTCAGATGATCTTACCACTTAAAGTATGGTGCCTCAAAATAGATCCAAGATTCCAATTTTCATCTTGTTACCCAAACATCATAAAAGTATTGTAGATTGGCAAACTATTATAAGAACTACACAATTTCATCTTAAAATGGAATTAAATACAGTATTTAAGGGCAAGGGTGGAGAGAAAAACAGTTTAAGAATGACAGAACAAGAGTCTTGAAAAAGTAATTACAAAGGCACCAATGAAGGAAAGGCAAGCCAGAAAGTAATAGTTGGAATTTGAGAAATTGGTGTCAAAGTTGGAAGGTGTTTTTAACTAAGCTACAACATTTCAAAACTTCAACATTTTGTTTTTTTTTGGGAGTGTAGAGATAACATATACAAAAGTTATCTGCAAAAACCTATTCATTTATAAAATCTAAGATATAACGGTTGAAGAGATAGCAATGCATGCATATTGAAGAATTGCAGGCTACATGGAGATAAGGAACAGGGAATGAAAAGCAGGGTTTAATATCAATATACAGAGTTCATCAAATAATGAGTACAAGTGCATAAAGCAAAACTCTTTTGAAGGAGAAGATTTCACATAAAGAGTGAAGAACTCGAAAGCAGAGGAAAGATGAGTGCTAACAGGATATGTAGATGACAGCTTTGACAAGGGGCATGGTGAGATGAATCATCAGGTGTGAGCTGGCATGTGAAGGTAGAGATGGTGCTGAATTATCAGCACACCAAACATTTTGCCACAGGAGAATCTCAATGGCAAACCATTAGTCGCAGACCACAAAACATTAAATTTTATTTTACAATTCTTTCTTAGTGTAAGAAAGAAAGTGTCAATTATCCAACAGCACCCTGAACAGAAAATATACTGATTTTTTCTCAGTAATAAGTAGGAAAGATAAAAGAATGTCAATGTCTGAGAATCCATGATAGCTTTCTAACTAGTGAGCTCACTGAAAAAATACAGAATCATAAAAATTCTACACACCTATCCTCCTCAAAACAAGCAGCATTTTGAATCCCTCAGACTTTGCAAGCACATTTCAACTAAATTCATGAGGACAGCAATTCCCATGGAAACAATGTAAACTGCAGGATAATATAATTTGTATGGCTATTTTAAGAAATAATAAACTAGCCTATGCATCTAGATCAAATGCATATCATTCCCACATCGACAAATGAATTATAGGCAGGAATAAGTCACTCAGCCTCACAAGCCTTCTCCAACATTTAATAAGATCACGGCTGCTTTGATTGGAACTTCAGTTCCTCAGTCCCATCTATTCATGTGAACTTCCAACCTCTTGCTTATCAAGAATTGAGCTACTTCTACCTTAAAAAAATATAACTAAAGCTCTGTTTTAGGGAAGAGATTTTCTTAGACTCACAACCATCTGACAAAAAAGCCTCCTCGATCTTAAATGGGTAAACCCTTAATTTTAAATGGTGACCACCCCTCCAGTTGTACCCTCTCCAAAACTGAAGCATACTCTTCATTTCCAGCCTGTCAAAACCCCTCAGGATGCTCCATGTCTCAATTAATTTCCATTATGCTTTTTTAAACCGCAATGACTGCAAGCCAGGCCTTACCTACTTTTTCTATCTATCCATCCCTGGAATTAGTTTAGTAAACCTCCACTTAATTTCTTCTTGTGTTTTAGGATCCTTGATTGAGCAAGGAGACCAAAACTATACATGGTTCTCCAGATGTGGTCTCACAAAAGTCTTATATAACTGAAGTGAACCATCTCTTTATTTGGACCAAGGTCACCACATAATATTCTATTAGCTTTTCTAATTGCTTACTGGATCTACATACTAGCCCATTGCCAATCATGCACTAGGACACCCTGATCTCTTTGCACCTCAGAGCTCTGAAATTTCCTACTATTTAGATATTTTTATTTCCCCAGCCAAAATGGATAATTTCATATTTTTTCACATCATTTGGCAAAATTTTGTTAACCTATCTTTATCAATTTGTAGCATCTTTATATCTTATTTACAAATTACTGTCTGAATCATGTTTGCACCATTAGTAAACAACAGGAATTCTGCAGATGCTGGAAATTCAAGCAACACACGTCAAAGTTGCTGGTGAATGCAGCAGGCCAGGCAGCATCTCTAGGAAGAGGTACAGTCGACGTTTCAGGCCGAGACCCTTCATCAGGACTAACTGAAGGAAGAGTTAGTATCTCCCCCATTTCACGTACATCTGCTCTCACTCCATCCTCCCGCCACCTCACTAGGAATAGGGTTCCCCTGGTCCTCACCTACCACCCCAGCCTCCAGATCCAACATATTATTCTCTGTAACTTCCGCCACCTCCAATGGGATCCCAACACTAAGCACATCTTTCCCTCCCCCCCTCTCTCTGCATTCCACAGGGATCGCTCCCTACACGACTCCCTTGTCCATTTGTTCCCCCCATCCCTCCCCAATGATCTCCCTCCTGGCACTTATCCTTGTAAGTGGAACAAATGCTTCACATGCCCTTACACTTCCTCCCTTACCACCATTCAGGGCCGCAGACAGTCCTTCCAGGTGAGACGACACTTCACCTGTGAGTCGGCTGGGGTGATATACTGCGTCAGGTGCTCCCGATGTGGCCTTCTATATATTGGCGAGACCCGACGCAGACTGGGAGACCGCTTTGCTGAACACTTATGCTCTGTCCGCCAGAGAAAGCAGAATCTCCCAGTGACCACACATTTTAATTCCACATCCCATTCCCATTCTGATATGTCTATCCACGGCCTCCTCTACTGTAAAGATGAAGCCACACTCAGGTTGGAGGAACAACACCTTATATTCAGTCTGGGTAGCCTCTAACCTGATGGCATGAACATCGACTTCTCTAACTTCCGCTGATGCCCCACCTCCCCCTCATACCCCAGCCGTTATTTATTTTTATACACACATTCTTTCTCTCACTCTCCATTTTCTCCCTCTGTCCCTCTGACTATACCCCTTGCCCATCCTTTGGGGTTCCCCCCCCCCCACCGTCTTTCTCCCTGGGCCTCCTGTCCCATGATCCTCTCGTATCCCCTTTTGCCAATCACCTGTCCAGCTCTTGGCTCTATCCCTCCCCCTCCTGTCTTCTCCTATCATTTTGGATCTCCCCCTCCCCCTCCAACTTTCAAATCTCTTACTAACTCTTCCTTCAGTTAGTCCTGACGAAGGGTCTCGGCCTGAAACGTCGACTGCACCTCTTCCTAGAGATGCTGCCTGGCCTGCTGCGTTCACCAGCAACTTTGATGTGTGTTACACCATTAGTAAATCCAGCAACTATATTTTCATCCAGGTCTTTTGCATTAATTGTAAGATGCTGAGCACCACTGATCCACATGGCATGGCACTTGTTACATCTTGCTGGTCAGAAAAAGATTTATTTAAGCACTTTCTCTATTTCTTTTTAATCAGTCAGTCTTCTATCCACAACAGTATCAGTCTTTATTTGCCACAATATCTTTGATTAAGCATGTCATCAAATGTTTTCTGCAAATTTGAGTACAACCATCTGTTCCTCTTTATCTACTACAAATGTTATTACTTTAAGTAATTCCAATAAATTGGTCAAATATGATTTTGTCCTAGCAATTGAATTATTTACCTTGAATTATTCTATGTGCTCATCAAAAACAGTTTTATAAATAGCTTTTATAAATGGCCACACTCAGGTTGGAGGAGCAACACCTTATATTCTGACTGGGTAGCCTCTAACAGGATGGCATGAACATCAATTTCTCAAACTTCCAGTAAACCCCTCCCCATCTTCACCATTCCCCATTCCTTTTTTTCCTCTCTCATCTTATCTCCTTACCTGCCTATCACCTCCCTCTGGTGTTCCACCCGCTTTTTTTCCTTCCATGGCCTTCTGTCCTCTCCTATCAGATTTCCCTTCTCCAGCCTAATATCTTTGTCACTAATCAACTTCCCAGCTCTTTACTTCACCCTTCCCCACCCCCCTCCCGGTTTCATCCATCATCTTGTGGCTCTTCCTCCCTCCCCTCCCACTTTCTTAATCTGACTCCTCGTCTTTTTTCCTAGTTCTGATGAAGGGTCTCGGCCTGTATTGTTCACTGTACTCTTCTCCATAGCTGCTGCCTGGCCTGCTGAGTTTCTCCCGCATTTTGTGTCTGCTGCTCGGATTTTCAGCATCTGCAGGTTTTCTCTTGTTTATTTACAAATAACTTTCAATATTTTCTCTACAGCAAATTGTTAAACTAATTGCTCTGTTGGTTTTCTGCTATCTCCTTTCCCTTTTTGAATAAATCTGTTCTATTTCTTATTTTTACAACCTAACAAAATCTTCCAAGAACTAGGGCATTTTGGAAAATTGGAAACAATGCAATTACACTCCCACTAGCCGATTCTTTTAAGACCCCAGGATGAAGTCTATTGGGACCCGGAGACATGAAAACCCACAGCTCCATTAATTCCCTTAGTGCTACTTCCTCTGTGATTGTAATAATCTTGAGTGTCTCCCATCCCTCCAGTTCCCAAATAGCAACTTTCTCTGTGATGCTACAGTGCCTTCAGTACAGAAGCAACATACCAGCTTAATTTTCATGTTATCTCTTTCTTCCCAGACTTATATCGTAAGGAAAAGGACACTCACTTTCTTAATCCTTTTTCTTTTTAAATATTAATACAAAGCCTTATTGTCTGTTTTTACATTTCTGGATAACTTAATCATGTACTCAGATTTTTCTCTCATTTAATCTTTTAGTTATTCTTCTGACTAGTCACAAGGTTTTGTACATTATATACTTTCTCTTTAAAGTTGATGTCATTTTTTACTATTTTCATTAACCATGCATGGTTGCCTCTCCCTTGGAATTTTTCTTTCTTGTTGGAATTCACTAGATTCCTTTAAATATCTGCCACTGCATCGTAATTGACTGAACCCTTAATATAACTAGCCAGTAGCTCTGCAGTCCTATCGCTGTAACTGTTCTTGTTTTCAGTTTACAGTACTGGTTGTGAACTTTTTCTACTTGCCTTTCCATTCAATGTACATCACCAACAAATTATGTACCTTCAGTGTACCTAGGAGCACATTCACATGAGATAATTAATTAATCCCATCTCATTTTATAATACGAGGTCTGCTATAGACTGCTGCCGATTTAGCTCTAGAGTATGCTATTCTTTGAAACTGTTCTAAAATATTCTACAAACCCCTCACCAAGGCTTGTTCTACCTGTCGATTTCTTTCAGTTTATATACTAGTTAAGATCCTTTCTGACAAATTCCCATTATTTTTTTCCCTGTTCTTAGTCCTACCATATAGCTACTCCAAGAGGTCCTATACACTATCCCACAAGTGCTATTTTGCCTTTATTACTTATCATCTCTATCCAAACCAGTTCCCTGTGCTACTTTGCTTTTCAGCCCCAATCTACATTATCTAGCACCATTACCTTCATAATTGCTATTAGATCATTCCTGTTTATTTCTAAGTGCACTCTCTATTTTACAGCACAGATATGCACTCAGTGGCCACATTATTAAGTTCAGGAGTGGTCTTCTGCTGCTGTAGCCCATCCACTTCAAGGTTCAATGTGTTCAGCATTCACAGATGCTCTAGTGCATATCACATTTGGTTATTTGATTATTGTCACCATCCTGTCAGCTTGAACCAGTCTGGACATTCTCTCGACCTCTCTCATTAACAAGACATTTTTGCCCACGGAACTGGATATTTTATATTTTGTTTATCACATCATCCTCCGTAAACTCTTGAGACCATAGTACATGAAAATCCAGAAGATCAGCAGTTGCTGAGATACTCAAACCACCCTGTCTGGCACCAACAATCATTCCACTGTCAAAGTCACTGAGATCATATTTCTTCCCCATTCTGATATTTGATCCGGACAACAACTGAACCTCTTGACCATGCCTGCATGCTTTTATGCATTGAGCTGCTGCCACGTGATTAGCTGATTAGATATTTGCAGTAACGAGCAGGTGTACCTAATAAAGTGGCCACTGAGGGCATGTTCAGCAAAATGCTTCATATACCTGGAAGTTTTCCTCATTCTGCTGGTGCAAGTTATTTATGTAGCAACTCATTAGTCATTGCATTGTGAACAGCTCCTGTCTCCAAGAAGTCAGTAATGCATTCTGCAATGTCTTGTAAAGGGACATTTGTTTGTCTCATGGTGAAAGCATTATACTGTATGTGCTATGCAGGAAATGTACCACATTTTCCATAATGGGTGCACTATAGGTTTGAAACATTTTTATTTTTTTCTCTCATGGGATTGGAACATGGCCAAATTACGCTGCCCATCTCTAACTGCTCTTGAGAAGGTGGTGAACAACTTTGCTGAGCAGCTGCACTTAGATGAAGAGATTTGCACAATGCTGCTAAATTGTAAATACTGGGAGGCTGATCCAGTGATACTGAAGGGATGGAGGTACTCATCCAACTCATGACAATGCTTAATTTAGAAGGGATTGTAGGCAGAATTCTTCCGTGCAATTGGAGGCTTTGCCTTTTAGGTGTGTTTAGATAGTGGTGATGATTAAGTTTTGGTGAAATACAATGCTTTGTAGATTTACAGTGCAGTCACAATGCAACTGTGGTAGACAGAGAGTGAATATTCAGGAGGCTGGATGAGGAGCCAGGAAAATGGATTCCTTAGACACAGATGGCTTGGATTTTCTTGAATATTGTTGGATTTGCACTAACCCAGGCAAAATGCTACTGTGAAGTACTATATTACACATGGTAAGTGATGGAGAGCCTGTGGGAATCTGAGGAGTAAGTCATGCATTTCAGAATTCTCACTGCTGTCTGTAAGGAGTTTATATGTTCATCCTGTGACCACATGAGTTTCCTCCGGGTGTCTTATCTTCCTCCCATATCCAAAGATGTACTGGCTAGTAGATTAAATGGTTGTAAATGAGAACTCATCAGAGAAGTAAAGTGTTACGAGGCGCACCTAGCCAAGCTAACTTCCGGGGTTTAGATGCTCTAACTCTCCATAATATATGGATAGCTGGCGTGATCCCTTTAAAGATTGAGGACTGTCCGACTAATTGGCAATCATGTTTTGGGCATCAGAATTGAGTATTTAAAGAGCATCTGGACTGAGGTTCAGCGCTCAATCATAAGCCCTACTAGTGATATTGTCTAGAATTTGTTTAGTGTTCAGTTCTTGATCCAGTTTGATACCATGTCTCGATCCTTGCTTCAGATACCCCAGCATTTGGGTCAAAACCATCTTCGTCAAGGACTCTTGTCACAGTTTGATTGAACCAGTATGGACCCAACAGGGTCTCAGGATCTTTCTACTGCTGTAGCCAACCACAGTGAGAGAATTTCCAGACAGAGCCTGGAGATTCACAACATCCAGGTAGCAGTTTGTCAGCTTTCACAAGAAGGAAGACAGAATCACTCAGAATCGCTGCAGAGTTAGTACATCTTCCAACGCTTGAGAGATTTGATGGAGACCCAGCTTCCCCATCCAATGCTCATTAGTATTCAAACTCCAGCAGTCCCAGTTCGCGCAACAAGGTGACCTTCATTAGCTCTCTTCTGACTGGAAGAGCCCTGGCTTGGACGACCACACACTGGGAACAGAGCTTGGAGATTTGCTCAGAGTTGGAGGAATTCATGGCCGCTATGAGGAAGGTGTTCCACACTCCGCCAGAGATAGCCGAGCTTTGGATTGCCTGATGAAGAATTCAACAGGATGGATGGTCAGTAGCAGGCTACGTGATCAAATTTTGGACCTTGGCCCAAGGGAGTGGCTGGAATAGTGAGGCCTTGGCCACTCTGTACCGCTATGGACACTGAGATGAACTGAAGGATACCCTCACCTTGGCAGAACCAGCCGGGGACTTACAGGATCTGATTGACCAGTCCATTTGTCTCGATAATTGTCTGGCAGGGCGTTAAGTGGGACAATATCACGTGGTTGAAGAGGGCTCACCTGAGCCTGGCCTCAATGTATTGTAGTTCCCCGATCTTGGCCTGTCTCCGGCTCAGGATCCTGTCAAGCCCATGCAAATGGGCCACATAAGAATGTCTGGCAATGAGAGGTTCTGGCATTGGAGTCGAGATAACTGCTATCACTGTGGGAAAGCAGGTTACCTGAGGGCCGAATGTCCAAAGCTGCAGCGGTTGGGAGATCTGTTAAGACTATCCTGTGTTGGGAGGACTGTGATGGTAACAGCCACTACCCCCAACCTCACAGTTTTTGGTATCATGTTGAGGGCTGAGATCTCCTGGGATATGGACCGACGAGACAGCAATGCTTTTATGGACTCTGGGACAGCAAGAAATTTCCTGAACTTGGGGTCTACCCGTCGGCTCAACATACCACTGCAGGAGTTGCACCAGACACTGGTCACTGGTCTTGTGGATAAGGATAGAGGATCATGCAGAGGACATTATTTTCTATATCTTTGAGTCTCTTCACATGCCCCTGATCCTCGGGCACCCTTGGATGTCTCAGCATAACCCTTCCATGAACTGGAAGGAAGGGAGGATCATTGCATGATCCACTTGCTGCAAGAAGGTATGCTTTCGTCTTGGTGTTCTGACCCCCAGATTCTCCCGAAACTAGCAGCCAAAGAGGGGCCAGACATCTGTTCAGGGTAAACTGGAGCTTTCAGGAAACTCAATCCTACCTTCAAGAGAAAACAAGCCGGCTCTAGTCAATAGACCCGTGTGAGTCCAGTCAGGGATGTGCTGGAACTGGATCTTTAGTTTCGGAGAAAACCAAGGAGGTGTCCAAGCAGTCTAGAACTCTAGCAGCTAAGCCACAGGCTCCAATTGCCAGGTCTGTCTAAGGGGAAGGCTCCAAAATGGAGACCCTTGGAGCTTAGTTCAAGGAGCACAACGGCCATTTGTAATGCCTCACTACTGATGTCTGAGGATACAGACAAGATTTGGACCACGATTTGGCCTCTGTTTTCACTAAAAACGCTTGTGAACCTATAGAGGAGACTCTGGGGTCTGCCAAACCAACCCCGCTACTTAAGGAGTCTCAGAAGTCATCTCGGAGGAAGGTTCAGGGGTAATTGCAGCATCTAAGTTGGTAGAAATTGCTTCCACCTACAAGGATTTGGAAGAGATCTTCAATAAGGGAAAGGCCTCGACTCTTCCACTGCACCAACCCTACAACTGTGCTGTAGATCTACTGCCTGGTACAGTATTTATCCTCTGTGGAGTCGATTATATGCGCTCTCAGGCCTGGAGAGAAGGGCTATCAAGGAATTTATAAAGGAGGCTTTTGCCAGGGGATTCATTTGGCTCTCCCTCTCCCCAGTTGGTACTGGCTTCTTCTTCATACAGAAAAAGGACAGGAGCCTGTGACCATGCATTGATTATAGAGGGCTGAATCGCATAACAGTCAAGAATTGTTACTCTCTTCCACTCATGAACAAGTTAATTCTTTTTTTTTCAAGTTAATTCTTGAAGCTGGACTTTTGGAGTGCATACAATCTGGTTCACATAAAGGAGGGTGATGAGTGGAAGACAGCACTCAACATACTAACAGGGTACTATGAGAACCTGGTCATGTAATTTGGCTTTGTGAATGCGCCAGCAGTTTTCCAGGCCTTTATAAATAACATGCTCTGCGATGCTCTCCAGAAGTATGCCTTCATCAGCTTGGACAACACCCTAATTTTCTCAAAGTCCATGGAGGACCATGTTGCTCATGTCAGAGATACTCTAAAGAGGCTTCTTGATCATGGACTTTATGTCAAGCTGGAGAAGTTTGAATTTCCTGTAACTACCATTTCATTTTTGAACTTCATTATCTCTAATGGCAATTCAGGATGGACCCTAGTAAGAGACAGACAGTCAGAAATTGGCCACAACCATCCAATGTGAAACAAGTCCAATGATTCCTGGGATTTGCCAACTTTTACCAAAAGTTCATCAGTAACTTCAGCTCAGTGCGTGCAGTGTTGTCTCAACCGACACCTTTGGACCATAAACTGCACCCATGTGCACTCTTTACCAGACAGAGGTGACTGACATTGGGAATCAGGAGCTTCTTGCCATTCAATTAGCTTTGGAGGAATGGTGTCACTGGCTAAAGGGAGCCAAGAGCCCTTTTATCATTTGGACAGACCATAAGAACCTGGCTTGTTTTCAGGAGGCCAAGGGGCTGAATTCCAGGCTGGCCAAATGGTCTTTGTTCTTAACCACTTTAATTTCATCCTGACATATTGTATGGGGTCAAAGAATCAGAAACCAGATGAAAAGATCAGTTTGATGAACCAGAATGAAAAGAGCTGCCTACCACCATTTTGTCTTAAGCCAAGGTGGTAGCACCAGTTCATTGGGAGATTGGCACTCTTGTTCACAGTGCAAGAGAAGATTCCTAAGAACGGTCCTCCAATTTGGCTGTTTGTCCCAAAATCCTTCTGGTCCCAAGTACTTCAATGGGGACATTCATCAAGAATGACCGCTCACCCAGGGATTGCTAGAACCCCTGAGTTTATCAAGAGGAGGTATTAGTGGCCCAGAATGACGGAAGAGGTTCGGCAGTATATGCAGGCATGCAAGGTGGGCACTCGCAATAAGAAGACCTGTACCCGACTTCAAGGGCTTCTTCACCTCCCAATCTGTTCCAGACAGATCATGAGCGCAAATCTCCATGGACTTTGTCATGGTTCTTCCTTGTTCCAAGGGGAAGACCATTATCATAATAATTGTGGATCATTTTTTTGAAGGCTTGCAAAGTTATCACCTTGGGCACACTACAATCTGCGGTAGAGACGAATGAAGTTGTCCTGAACCAGGTCTTCAGGATCCATGGTTTTCCAGCAGACATTGTGTCAGATTGTAGTCCACAATTTGCATCATGTTTCTGGAGGGCATTGTGAAAACTAAATGGGGCAACAGCAAGTGTTTCCTCTGGGTTTTACCCACAGTCCCATGGCCAGATGGAATGGGTGAATCAAAATATGGAACATACCCTAAGATGCCTGGCCTCTGAAAGACCGGACAAAGGTACTGATTATTTGATGTGAGCCAAGGTCACCCACAAAACATTATGGCATTCAATTCATGGGATGTCCACTTTCAAGTGCCAATTTGGGCATTCTTCGCTAGTCTTCCCTGAGGACGAGGTTGAGGTTTCTGTGGCCGAAGATATCATCAAATGTTGCAAGGAGAAATAGACCAGAGCAAGGGAGATTTTGTTTGCATCTACCCAGAAGGCTGAAATAAAGGATAACTGCTGGAGAAGACAGGGACAAGTTTTGCAGCCTGGGCACTAGGTCTGGCTGTCGACCCAGAATTTGCCTCTCTGAGTGATGTCTATGAAAATGGCGCCCAAGTTTCTTGTACCCTCCAAGATTCTCAGGAAAGTAAGCCCAGTGGCTTACGTCTTGCATCTCCTCAAGACCTTCAGGATCAGTCCCACTTTCCACATTTCCAAATTAAAACCTGTAAGCACCAGTCCTTTAGCCCCACTGCCACCCAGGTTTGTCGATAGGGAGCAGGACTTCACCGTGAGAAGAATTTTGGATTCATGAACTGTTTGGTGTGTTTGGCAGTTCCTCATGGACTGGGAAGGATTCGGAACAGTGCTGGGTTCCTGAAAGGGACATCTTGGATTTGACTCACATCCATGACTACAATCAATGCCTCTCCACGTAGCTAAGGCTGTCAGGAGTCAGCCATAGGGGAGGGGGTCCTGTTATGACAAGCACCCAACCACACCAGCTTCCAGGGTTTCAAACGCTCCGATTTTCCATAATATGGGTAGATGGCGTGGCCCCTTCAAAGATTCAGGACTGTCCAACTCATTGGCAATCATGTTTTGGGCATCAGAATTGAGTATTTAAAGATCATCTGGACTGAGGTTCGGTGCTCAATCATAAGCCCTACTAGTGATACTGTCTAGCGTTTGTCTTGTGTTCAGTTCTCGATTCACTTTGATACCACTCCTCGATTCTTGCTTCGGATACTCCAGAATTTGGGTCCAAACCTTGTCAAGGACTCTGTCACATAAAGATCTTAATTTGAATGTAAACTGGAAGAATAAGTCAACCGTGGACAGTCCCAAGCATAACTGTGAAAGGGTTTAGACATGGGGCTAGAAACCCCATGCTGTAAAAACCTTGTGCTATAGAAATTCCAACAGAAGCTCCAAAGACCTAATCACTGGTAGAGGAAGGATCAGTGAAGATGGGCCACAGCTGGGGACAATTTGAAAGAATGTTGCCTGTGTCTGTAACTGGAAGAATCAGTTTGGCAGCCATTGGAGGGTTTTTCTTTCAATCCCATTGACTGCAGTTTTACTTGGGGTTCTTGATTTGTGAGCTCAGTCAAACTCGGTCTAAATGTCAAAACCAGCTAGGCTCCAACTTGCCTACAGAACTCAGAATAAGTTGTAATGGCTATTAAGCCAAGAAGACCTGGATCTTGCCTGACTAATCTGTTAGAATTTTTGAGGAAATAACAGTCAGAGTAGACAAAGGAGAGTCAATAGATATTGTTTGTTTGGATTTTCAGAAGGCCTTTGACAAGGTGCCAGATATGAAGCTACTAAACAAGATAAGAGCCCATGTTATTACAGGAAAGATATTAGCATGGATAGAAGATGGCTGACCGGCAGGAAGCAAGAAGTGGAAAAAGGGGGCCTTTTCTGGTAGACTGCTGGTGACTAGCGGTGTTCCACAGGGGTCAGAGTTGGAACCACTTCTTTTACATTATACATCAATGATTTGGAAGATGGAACTGATGGAGTTTAGGTCAAGTTTGCAATGATACAAAGGTAGGTGGAGGGTTAAGTAGTATTGAGGAAGAGCAAGGAGTCTGAAGAAGACTTTAACAGATTGGGAGAATGGATAAAGAAGTGGCAGATGGAATACAGTGTTAGGAAGAGTATGGTCATGCACTTTGGTAGAAGGAATAAAAACACTGACTATTTTATAAAAAGGAAGCAAATTCAGAAACCAAGGGTGTAAAGGGACTTGGAGTCCTCGTGCAGGATTCCCTTAAGGTAACTTGCAGGGTGAGTTGGTGGTAAGGAAGGCAAATACAATATTAGCATTCATTTCAAGAGGACCAGAATATAAAGGCAAAGATATAATACTGAGGCTTTATAAGGCATTGGTCAGAGTCCACTTGGAGTATTGTGAGCAGTTTTGGGCCCCTTATCTAAGAAAGTATATGCTAGCGTTGGAGAAGGTCCAGAGGAGGTTCACATAAATGATCCTGGCTGTGAAAAGATTTATGTACGAGGGTGTTTAATAGCTCTGGGCATGTACTCCCTGGAGTTTAGAAGAGTGAGGGGAAATTTCATTCAAACCTATAAGATATTGAAAGGCCTAGATAGAGTAGATGTGTAGAGGATGTGTCCTGTCATGGGGAGTCTAGGATCAGAGTGCAGTGCCTCAGACTAGTGGGATGTCTATTTAGAACAGAGATGAGAAAAATTTTCTTTTGCCAGAGGATGGTGAATTTGTGGAATTCATTACTACAGATGGCTGTGGAGGCCAAGTTAAAGCAGGAGTTGATAGTTTCTTGATTAGTAAAAGGGTGTTAAAAGTTATGGGGAGAAGGCAGGAGAATGGGGAAGAAAGGGATAGTGTATCAGGCATGATGAAAGGTGGAATCGATTCAATGGGCCGAATGGCCTAACTCTGCTTCATTGTCTGAAGAATGAAACCGAATTTTCTATTTTAAAGCATTATCTACCACACATTAAAAGTCTTAGCTATATTTAGTACAGAATGATAGTTCAGTAATTAACAGGATCACACTATTTCTGTTTTCTTGGACCAGTAATGTATGGGTAGACAGATGCCATTTTCATAACTGTATAGGACAGCACAACCTGAAACATTGCTGGTGTAATACTTTCCATACTTCTATTTCAATACGTCTAACTTTATTTTTATATCATTCCTTATTTGTTATAATTGTTGAATGTTGTTTTTTTGCTGCATGCCCCACCACCACACCACAGTAAATTCCTAATGCATTGGATTCTGGTTAATTGGCCTATCAGTTAATCAGGGACAACTTAAAGAACAAAAACCTAATCCAGAAAATAGCTGGAGTTCCTTTCATTTATTTGGGAACTAAGCCACTTAATTGGGACAGGAGACTATTGGCAGTTTCTAACCAGTGTCAGTTGTGTGAATTTTTGTAGCCATTTGACACTGCACCACGCTTACAGTAGAGTGAACGGTTTTTAAATAGCAATAGTTGCATATGCTTGTGTTCAAAGAGCAGTGATTTTGGTTACTGAAAGTTGGTGATAATTAAACAATAAGACAATTTAAGCAACACACACAAAATGCTGGTGGAACACAGTAGGCCAGGCAGCATCTATAGGAAGAGGTACAGTCGACGTTTTGGGCCGAGACCCTTCATCAGGACTAACTGAAAGAAGAGTTCGTAAGAGATTTGAAAGTGGGAGGGGAAGGGGGAGATCAGAAATGATAGGAGAAAATGGGGGGGGGGGAGGGATGGAGCTAAGAACTGGACAGTTGATTGGCAAAAGGGATACGAGGCTGGAGAGGGAGAGGATCATGGGACAGGAGGCCTAGGGAGAAAGAAAGGGGGAGGGGAGCCCAGAGGAAGATGGAGAGCAGGTAAGGAGTGATTGTGAGAGGGACAGAGAGAGAAAAAAGGGGGAATAATAAATGAATAAATAAGGGATGGGGTAAGAACGGGAGGAGGAGCATTAACAGAAGTTAGAGAAATCAATGTTCGTGCCATTGGGTTGGAGGCTACCCAGACGGAATATAAGGCGTTGTTCCTCCAACCTGAGTGTGGCTTCATCTTGACAGTAGAGGAGGCCATGGATTGACACATCAGAATGGGAATGGGATGTGGAATTAAAATGCGTGGCCACTGGGAGATACTGCTTTCCCTGGCGGACAGAGTGTAGGTGTTTAGTGAAACGGTCTCCCAATCTGCGTCGGGTCTCACCAATATATAGAAGGCTGCACTGGGAGCACCGGACGCAGTATATCACACCAGCTGACTCACAGGTGAAGTGTCGCCTCACCAGGAAGGACTGTCTGGGGCCCTGAATGGTGGTGAGGGAGGAAGTGTAAGGCCAGGTGTAGCATTTGTTCTGCTTTCAAGGATAAGTGCCGGGAGGGAGATTGGTGGGGAGGGATGGGGGGGACGAATGGACAAGGGAGTTGTGTAGGGAGCGATCCCTTCGGAAAGCAGAAAGAGCGGGGGAGGGAAAGATGTGCTTGTTGGTGGGATCCCGTTGGAGGTGGCGAAAGTTACAGAGGATTATATGTTGGATCCAGAGGCTGGTGGGGTGGTAGGTGAGGACAAGGGGAACCCTATTCCTAGTGGGGTGGCGGGAGGATGGGGTGAGAGTAGATGTGCATGAAATGGGAGAAATGCGTTTGAGAGCAGAGTTGATGGTGGAGGAAGGGAAGCCCCTTTCTTTAAAAAAGGAGGACATCTCCTTCGTCCTGGAATGAAAAGCCTCATCCTGAGAGCAGATATGGCGGAGAGGGAGGAATTGCGAGAAAGGGATGGCATTTTTGCAAGAGACAGGGTGGGAAGAGGAATAGTCCAGATAGCTGTGAGAGTCCGTAGGCTTATAGTAGATATCAGTAAATAAGCTGTCTCCAGAGAAAGAGGCAGAAAGGTTAAGAAAGGGGAGGGAGGTGTCAGAAATGGATCAGAGAAAATTTGAGGGCAGGATGAAAGTTGGAGGCAAAGTTAATGAAGTCAACAAGCTCAGCATGCGTGCAGGAAGCAGCGACAATGCAGTCGTCGATGTAGTGAAGGAAAAGTGGGGGACGGATACCAGTATAGGCTTGGAGCATGGACTGTTCCACAAAGCCAACAAAAAGGCAAGCATAGCTGGGATCCATACGAGTGCCCATGGCTACACCTTTAGTCTGGAGGAAGTGGGTGGAGACAAAGGAGAAATTATTTAGAGTAAGGACTAGACGGAGGAGAGTGGTGGTAGAGGGGAACTGGTTAGGTCTGGAATCCAAAAAGAAGCGGAAAGTTTTGAGACCTTCCTGGTGAGGGATGGAGGTATATAGGGACTGGACATCCATGGTGAAAATAAGGTGGTGGGGGCCAGGGAACTTAAAGTCATTGGAAAAAATTCAGAGCATGAGAAGTGTCAGGAACATAAGTGGGAAGGGATTGAACAAGGGGGGATAAAACAGTGTCGAGGTAGGAGGAAATGAGTTTGGTGGGACAGGAGCAAGCTGAGACAATGGGTCAACCTGGACAGGCAGGTTTGTGGATCTTTACAATTTAGAATCATTTTGCTGACTGCGACTTCTACCATTCAGGCTTGGGGTTGCCAGAAACGCCGGGAGTGAAAATAAAACTGTTTCACTACCTCAACAGATTAGGTACTATATAAAAAAATTGAAGGTTCTGAATGTTACAATGAAAATGAAGATTTGGAGGATGCAATCTTCAAAAGCATTATATGGAGATAATCCACTACCTGCGCTCGGTGGCTGAGCTAATTTTGTTCATTTACAGTCAATCAAAAAGCATGGCAGCATGCTGGTTTTCCATCATATCTGATGATGACAGTGAAACCTGTGTGGGAGAATTTTTAAAGTGGAAAAGCCGTTTCACTGGGACAGTTCCATTCTCTCAACCTCGGAAGTCCAGGTTCCAGTGGTATGAGTAGTGGTCACAAACTGGAGTATGCCTTGGTTGCAGTGGATAACTATGATTTCTTCTGTACCCTTTCATGCCCTTCACTCTCCAGGAGGCACTGCAGATCCGTCCTCTGGGTCATTGGATCTCACTGTTGATCTCATTCACCCAAACCCATTTTATCACACAAAGAGGACAGTTCAAGGGTTTAATGACAATGGAATAGAATCTGTCATTGAGTCTTGTGGTATGTGCTTTCAGGCTTTGTATCTTTGGCCAGTGGGAGGGGGGAGAAGAATGTCCATGCTGGATGGTATCTTTAATACTGTTGGCTGCTTTACTGAAGCAGGGAGAAGTATAGAAAGACTCCTTAGAGGGGAGGTTGATTCCTATGATGTGCAGATGTAGCATTTGGCATATTGTGAAGTTAAAGTCAGTCAGATCAGCCAGGGGTCGACTAGAGGGACCGAGTGGCCTGTTGCTACTCTTGACTCACATCTCTATATGCTTCCTGTCCACGGGGGACTACTTTGTACAACCACAGCCAGCTCAAAGACTTCACGGTAGTATGATGGTATGGTTATTAGAGCCACATTGTCATAGCTCCAGCAACCTGAGTTTGATCCTAATATCAGCTGCTGTCTGTGTAAATGTGTGCATTTCCTCCCACATCCCAAAGATGTGCAGGTTAGTATGTTATGTGGTTACTGTAAATTCTTCCTGGAGTGAGGATGAATGGTAGGAGCTAATGAGAATGTTGGGGGAAATAAAAATTGAAATAATGTAACAACGCACACAAAGTGCTGGAGGAGCTCGGCAGGCCAGGCAGCATCTATGGAAAAGAGTACAGTCACTGTTTTGGGCCGAAGACCCTTCATCAGGACTGGAGAAAAAAAGATGATGAATGGGGGTGGGTGGGGCGAAATGTAGAATTAGTGTAAATAGATTATTAGCAGTCAGCCTGGATTCTGGACTGAAGGGCAAGGGCTAGGGACTGGTAGAATGTTTGAGCAGGATAGTAACTGAGCAGTTACACTAAAATGATTACTTTCACTGAATATGAGGTTTCTGGGCCCAAGTAGAATGACTTTAACCTGCTAAGTTTAGCAAAAGTGGATATAATAGTGCCATTGTTCACATTAATTTCATATTTAGGGTCAATTTTCCACTCCTTTATCTATTTTACCCGTTCTTTCTCATTCAGATTCTTATGAATTAATCTACATTTTCTCTGCCCTGAACACGTAGTTTCTTTATAGTAATAGAAGAACTTACATCTCAGGAATCTTTGAACTTGTTGACATGATCTTACTCAACGCTGGAATGCAATATTGAGATCTCCTACCATTAATAGCTTGAAAGCTTGACTCTCTTGTCTCTGTATTTTCAAAACAAACTTGACAAGTTTATATACATCATACCCTTGTCTTCTACTTTAACACATTTTGTGGATTAAATTCACATTCATATTCCTAAAATTGAAAATATATGCTGAATGACAATACTGTATTTCCCATGTAATGACTTACTTTCTTGAATCATATCATTACAATATAGCATACCAAGCATTTAACTTAAATTTTATCCTTAATTATCTATTCTTTGCACTTGATGTTCTATTATCAGCACAGGTAACTCAAAAAGACTTAAAATCCGTCATGGACATTTTGCAGACTGAGAGCCAGAGATGGTTTGTGGTGATGTCCAATTTGAGAAGTTTTAAATTCATCATCCCATGAAACTTTTACAAATGATAGAAGTAGCACTATAATTCTGTGGAAGAGGCAAAACCTGGCACAATGATGGAAAGCTATGGAAACTTACCTTCAGGATCACAGAAACAGAATGGTTAAATCATATGAGACAGAATTCGAAGGAGAGAAGTGTGAAAGAAACATTTTGAAGTAATGGATAATTGTAGTGGATTACGATTAATCACTATAGTTGCTTATTTGGGACAACTCTTTGTTATGTTTTGTAGCTCCAAAGTGTAAAAGCTAATTGAACGGAAAACAAGGAAGCCAGCAGATAAGTCATGTACTTTGTTTTTATTTGAAACAAGGTGCACGCATATCATGTGGTAGTGTTATGGCATATGAAATTCACATATTTTTAAATATAACCTATAATGAATTATTTAAACAAACAAAAATGCTTAATTACATGGTTTATGGCTCAGTTTGTTATTAGAGATTATATACAGTATACAACCTGAAATACTTAGTCTTCGCAGACATCCATGAAAAACAGAAGAACCCCAAAAGAGTGAATGACAGAAAAATGTTAGGTTTCCAAACCCCACAGGAAAGCATCAACCCTCCCCCTCCCCCTCCCATTTCAGCAAAAACCATCAGTGCCCACCACCCACCAAGCAAGCAATAGCAAAGCCCCAAAGAGAGACCTGCAGTCAACAAAAACTATTGTTTACCCGACAGCTCGACTTACCACAGGCTTTCTCTTTCACTAACAAGAGATGGAGAGATGCCACCCGTTTCACAGCAAACGTCGCTATTGCCATGTTACAGTCTGCTGTTGCTTTTTATTCCAAAATTCTCCAACTTGTGAGTTGGCAGCAAACTCTCCCCACCATCAAGAGAAAGAGAGAGAGAGTCATCGCTCAACTACATAGACCATTCTCAGTATGTGCGGCCACGAAATCCTAATGTACCTTCTCTGTAAGCAACATAATTACAATATTACTCAAATATTACTGAATATTAAAAACACAACACTTCTCAGTGCTCAGCAATAAACTCCAAATAAATATAGACTGCATCTCAACATACACATATATATGTAAAGTATAATACGTATTGATTATTATATATATTACATATTATATATATGGGACCACTGGTGTTGCCAATGGGCTTCACTCAACCTTGGAATGAATTCCTTCAGCCTCCAAGCAATTTAGTTTACTGGCTACTTTATTATGGATGGTATAAGGAACTGGACAGTTTTTGCAAAATATGTGTGTGGCACTTTCATTTAACACAATTTTACCCTTAATATGTTTGAGTTTTCCAATGCCATCCTTAAGCATCATTCAGTACCTTTCTTAATTCACTTTCTATTGGTTTTCTTACCAGGGATATGACATGCAAATGACGGAGGGATCTCTAATCAAGTTGTAGTTGTCTCAGCCAATCGTGCTCCCGCAATGCTGGCCCTCCTGTTTCTATCACATACATGCCCAATGTGGCTTGTTAATTGTAGTATTTCACTGCTATGAATGTCATTCTCACCAGAGTTCTTTTCTCCAGTTTACATTCTTATCTGGGTATTTTCAGGCTTCAGTTCAGTATCTTTGAAATACCATTCAAACTCACTTTGTGGGATGACTGAAACAGCCAAGCCAGTGTCCAATTCAATTTTAATTAATTTGCCATTCACTTCTGGCATAAGCCATATTGCTTGTCTCTGAATTGTTTACACATGGTAAATCTCAAAACAATTCAGTCCTGTTTCACTCTTATCATAATCAGACTTCTAATTAACACCATGCAGATTAGTGGTCTTTTTGTAACTGCAACTTGACTTTTTATCTTTTTCTCTTTCCTGTGCAGCCCATTTATTTTGGTTTGCCCAATATGCTCTTTGTATGTGTCCTACTTTGTTACATTTTCTGCAAGTTTCACTTTTAAACTTGCATGTGAACCCCTTCCTCAACAGTAATGTAATTTGTTCAGCTAGACAGGTTTCTGTTTGGATGCTGCAATTTTGGTCATGCTCAATTTCATTCCTGCCTGCAACTCAATTGCATCTCTGCCACTGTTTTCATTGATACAGCCATTTCAACTGCTCTTTTAAATGTAAGTTGTGTTTCAGTTAGGAGCCATTTTTGAATGGTTTCTTGTAAGATTCCACAAAGTAAATAATCTCTCAGTGCATCATTACGCCAATTACTAAACTGACAATGATCAGACAACTTTTTTAATTCAGTCGTGTACGCTGAAATTGACACCCGTACCTTTTGATTCCACTTATGAAAAGTAAAGCATTCTGTAATCAACAAAGATTTCAGCTCTAAACGTTCCTGCATTACATATGTGATGTTTGCAAAGCTAATTTTAATTGATATGGATGGAGCAGTTAAATTTCTAAGCAAAAAGTACCTTTAAATCCAATGCACTCAACAAAATTGGCACTTGTTTTTCATTGGCTATTCCATTTACTTTAAAATACTGCTCAATCTGTTCAGTATACATATTCCAGTTATCTTTTGTGTAATCACATGTGTCAATCTTTCCAATTTAGCCAGCCATTTCTGCTCTTTATAATGATTATTATCCTCTGGTACTCACTGTTTATGAATCTATGAACTATTTTATTTCTGCCTTTTTAACTCTATCATCTCTCCTTTTGCAAAGAAAACACACTATTGTGAATTTTAAATATGCTGTGCTTTTTTTGTTAGCTCAAACATCTTCCTGCACCTTAACAGGTAAGTAGTCATCTTGCGTTTGTTTAGAACTTCCTTGTCACTACTGTTATATTTTGTAGTTTCAAAACATAAAAAATTTATTGACAGGAAAACAAGAGAGTTGGGAGATAAGTCATGTATTTGTTGGACTGAGTAGATGAGATCTACAGAGAGATTCAGCGTCCAGGAAGGCGGTTCTGCAATGCAAGGTGGTGAACGAATTGCCTGATGAGGCACAGAAGAAGTCATGGTCATCTACTGCAACCAGTTATGACATCTACTATTCCCAATGGACCAAAATTTCCAAGGTTGAGAGAGTGGAAATGTCCCAGTGCAATGGCTTTTCCACATTAATAATTCTCCCAGACAGGTTTGCTATCATCGTTGGATATAACGGACTTCTACCAGTAAGTATTGGTAATTTGTTCTGTATTTCATTAAGTACATAATTTGTTCTCAGTTAAACTATACTTTTTAAACTATTTCCATGAAACTTTAGCTAATTGGTGCAGCTGCTTAATTGGGCCAAAATATACTGGTCCCAATATTCCCAATTAACCAGAATCCACTGTATTTTAAAAAAAGACATCCTTTTAGGTAATTTAGGTGAGAATAGAAACTTTTCAGCAGCATATATGTGTGCTTATTTGGGGAGAGCAAGTTGACAATAGGATTATAAAATTTTATTCATTTCTTTGCCTTATACATAGAAAAATGTAATACTCTAAGAAAATCAAAGAAATCTTGTTTAAACATCATTTCACTGTCTGGATCTCAGTTAGATCTGAGTACCTCATTTTTAGCAAAACTGGGAAAGCAACAAAATGAATTTACAATAATAACATGATGAGCACCTTATATTTTGATAGATATTTGGAAAACTTTCCATTGATCTCACAGCAGATTGACGTATTGTGCAGAAGTTTACATGTATTACAGTAGCAACTTTAATAGAGCTTTTTGTGAAAATAGGTCTTTGAGTAACTGGGCAATCATTATTAGTCATATTAGCTATAATCACAAAGGATCTAAAAGTGAAATAAATACAACTATTATTCCATTCCGTGTTGCCAGGATTCAGAATGATGTACTCAAATAGACAATAGATAAATCTATAAATGATATTCAGAGGCAGTAGGCCAGGTAAACAGAAGTTCTGAGGGAAAACACAAATGTAAGATAGCTGCATGGGCATAAGAGAAGGGGGCTATAAAAATCAATTGTTAATCTTCATTCCAAACTTTTCTGTAAATACTCATTTTAATAGAAGACTAAAAAAAATAATTTTACAAAAAGCCTGCGAGAAATATTTGCAATAACGGTTGCTGGTGCAATGCTTCCATCTCATGTAAAATTTTATGAAGTGGTGACTAAATGGTAGTCTTTTAAACAAGAAGGTGAATCACCAATTCCGTTTTCCATGATTTCTTTTCAATGTTCAGAATACAGCAATATAATAAAAGAGAAAGCAAACTTGCTTCCATTCACAAAAGCAATTCATCTTCCACAGTTAATGCTGGTATTATGAATATGGGAGGGCAGAGGTCAGGGAATGCTTACTGAAAAGAAAAGGCTCTAAATATTCTATCTGGAGAATTCCAGTGCTTGGTGGCTACATCTCAGAATATGAAAATATTTAATGTATTGTTCTCACAAAATTAAGTTCTGCCGAAGATCAGTAACAGAAAAAAAAATTGATTTAATTTTTAAAGCTTTCAATGTTGCTGTGGATTTCTTCTAAGACAGAAACTAAAGATGATGCTGCAATAAAATATAAAAGAGTTCATGGTAATTTTCCCTTTCATGTTTTCACCTATGTCAGCCCAAGTTTTTGAACACCATGAAAATTGCATCTGATTATAATGACAATCATAAGACACAATTTTCATCAACACTTCACACATACACAGATTACATCTGAATTGGCATATTTATAATTCTATATAAAATGGATGGATAGAATATTTGTTTTTTGGAAGTATAAAATAATGCATCTCCAGAATTTGGTTCTGATGTTGTTAATTTATTATTTCCACTCATATTACCTCCCACTGTGCCCTTTGGTTTTAAATGTTCAAGTAACTGCCTCATCTGCTAATCAGGAAATGATTGAAGAAAGGAACAACCAAAGTAAGTTCCACAGTAGAGAATATAAACAATATATTCATTAAAATAAATCACAAGTTGCTTAAATCAAAATGTATTCACAATGACTCATCTTTTGTTCAGAAATAAAATGAAAACTGGGCAATTTAAAGCCTTTTCATTTATATTTACAATAAATGTAGAAATGGGTCTCTTCAATGCAGATAAATCCTTTCAATTGAGTCTGCCTTTCGACCACCAGGATTGATAAACGTAATATATGCTGTTTGAGGAACATCTGCAATATACTTATTGCTGCCCGTCCAAGCATGAAACTGGTGCAGTAGACCAGTTGCCTGTTATTAAGACCACCCAATTTCCATTTCAATGACTTACATGTATGATATATAATACTTTTCCTTGCCTTATTTGGCTCAGCCCCAAGAACTACAAAGATAATGATTCAGTCAAAGAGTAAAATACAATGCTCCTATCTTTATACAATAATAAAACTTAGGTACCTGTTCAAATATAGCAACAGTACCAAGATAAATGGTAATAAATATGTCAAGTATGGTGACAAAAATAGCAATGATTAAAGGAGGTTGCCTTTATAGGCCCAGTTGCAGGTTTACACAATTTTTTTGAATTTATCTATCTAATTAGAGAGCAGACAGCTTAGCTCCCACATTCACAACAAAGCAAAGTCACCTGACTAAACATCCTCAACTTCCAGTCATCCAAATCACAGGGTACAGCCCACAGGTAACTCATGGACAAGTGAATGGTTTCATTTCCTTATTATCTCCTAACTTAGCAGGAAGCCTATTTAGCCAAATAGTCTCATGTCAGTTTACAGAGCAATCATGATGCCCCACTACCTTTCCCTTGTGCTCCTATACTCCTCAATTTTCCATTAATTCCCCACCAACACACTCACCAACACAGTTGGGACAATGCATAGTGGGCAATTAAACTACCTAGCTACACATCCTCAGTAACGTGAGACCAAACTGGAGTGCCAGGGAGAAACTAAAACAGTTACAGAGACTGTATAAACCATATAGTCATGACTGAATCTAGTTCTCTGGCTCTACCAGCTATGCCATTGTTGCGACTGTGACTCAGTCACTGGAGAATTTGTAGATATGAAAGTCTTCATTCATTACATGAAACAGATACTCTTTCAGAATCACTCTTGATAGAGTCCCACAAACTCAAAAGTACATCACATTTTTATACCCTTAAGATCAATAGGTGATTTAATACAGTTTCAATAGTTACAGTCACATCATTTACTTTCAATATTTTGGATTGACCAGGCTTCCTTTGAATTGCATATCTACAGTGGACAACACCTCTGAATGTTCACATATCTTGGCGGAGACATCCTAATTGCAGAACTCCCTGAGCTTACAAATTGCAAAATTACTACTAGTATGGCAACGTTTGTGATGTGAGCTGTTGCCCATCAGCTTACCTTCCCAAATCCTTGCTGCTGGTTAACCAGGAGGTGTTGGAACAACTCAACATTCATGGAGATAAAAACATTCGATGTTTCTGGTCGAGAACTCTTCAACTGAACTGTATTGCTCCACTCACTGCTGTTCGTGCCAAGATGATGTAAAATATAGAACCCAAGTGCTATCAGCAATCTTCCTGCAAAACCATCCGCAGTCTGCTCCACTGAAAGCCAACCACTGGTAACCACTGGTGTCGTCATTTGGGTAATTTTACATAGTTCTACTTGAACTATAGGCTATAAGAGAGTACACATGCAAATTAATAATATTTCCACTGGGGGATCAATTCATTCTATTAACAAAGAGAAGTTAACATTAATTTTAATGTTTCTTGAAGATAAAAAGTCTTAAATTTAAATTAAAGCTCTTCTGTCTGCACATTGTAAATTTTGTCCCTTGACCACATTCTGCAAGGCTTCTGAAAACTGTACTAAGTCTTCAGAGGGAGTAATGGCAGAAATATTATGAGGCCTCCTACCACATACCCAGCCAACACTGCTGTTTCCACTGCAGCCTGTTCATTTGACTTTTACCATCTTGAGATTGTGGCGATAATAAATTCTAACACATTCTGAGAGTATTTTGAAATATACTGGAAGGTTGTTATCATTGGGGAGAAACCAAGCTCAAAACATGAAAATAAATGCTATTTGATGTCAAGCATTGAACTGATGATGTACCTTATGTAAGACCACAAGACATAGGAGCAGAATTTGACCATTTGGCCCATTGAGTCTGCTCTGCTATCCAATCATGGCTGATCCCTTTTCCCCCTCCTCAGCCCCACTCCCCAGCCTTTTCCCCGTAATCTTTGATACCGTGTCTAATCAAGAACCTACCAAGCGCTACCTTAAATACACCCAATGACCTGACCTTCACAGCTGCCTGTAGTAATAAATTCCACAAATTCACCACCCTTTAGCTAAAGAAATTTCTCTGCATCCCTGTTTTAAATGGATGACCCTCTATCCTGAGGCAGTGCCCTCTTGTCCTAGACTCCACCATCATGGGAAACATCCTTTCCACATCTACTCTGTCCAGGCCTTTCAACATTTGAAAGATTTCAGTGAGATCCAGTCCCCCTCCATCCTTTCAAATTTCAGTGAGTACAGACACAGAACCATCAAATGTTCCTTGTATGATAACCCTTTCATTCCTGGAATTATCCTGGTGAACCTCCTCTAAGCCCTCTCCAATGCCAGCATATCATTTCTTAGATGAGGAGCCCAAAACTGTTCACAATACTCAAGATAAGGCCTCACCTATGCCTTATAAAGCCTCAGCATCACATCCTTGCTCTTGTATTCTAGACCTCTTGAAATGAATGCTAACATGGTATTTGCCTTCCTCACCACAGACTCAACCTGCAGGTTAACCTTTAGGGTGTTCTGCACAAGAACTCCCAAGATTTTTGGATTTTAGTCTGCACATTTATTTCTATTACCAAAGTGCATGACTTTGCATTTTCCAACATTGTATTTCATTTACCACTTTCCTGCCCGTTCTCCTAATCTAAGTCCTTCTGCAGCCTACCTGTTTCTTCAACACTACCTGCCTCTTCACTAATCTTCATATTATCTGCAAACTTGGCAACAAAGCCATCTATTCCATCATCTAAATCATTAATATACAGCATAAAAAGAAGCGGTCCCAATACCAACCCCTGTGGGAACCATTAGTCACTGGGGGGCAACAAGAAAGGATCCTTTTATTCCCTCTTGCTGCCTCCGATCCATCAGGCAATGCTCTAACCAAGCCAGTAACTTTCTTGTAATACCAACGGCACTTAACTTGGTAAGCAGCCTCATGTGTGGCATTTTATCAAAGGCCTTCTGAAAGTCCAAGTTTATAGCCTCCATTGCATCCTTTTATCTACTTGTAATCTCCTCAAAGAATTCATCAGGCAAGATTTTCCCTTAAGGAAACTATGCAGACTTTGTCCTATCTTGACCTGTGCCACCAAGTACTTTATAACCTCATCCTTAATAATTGACTTCAACATCTTCCCAACCACTAGGGTTGGGCTGACTGGACTATAATTGCCTTTCTGCTGCCTTCTTCCTTTCTTACCGAGTGGAGTGACATTTGCAATTTTCCAGTCCTCTGGCACTATACCAGAGTCCAATGATGTTTGAAAGATCAATGCTAATGCCTCCACAATCTCTACTGCTACCTCTTTCAGAATCTTAGGGTGCAGTTCATCTGGTCTGGGGGACTTACGTACCGTTAGGTCTTTCAACTTTCTGAGCACCTTCTCCCTTGTAATAGTAACTGCACTCACTTCTCTTCCCTCACATCCTTCAACATCTGGCACACTGCTAATGTCTTCCACAATGAAGATTAATGCAAAATACTCATTTAGTTCTTCTGCCACCTTCTTGTCCCCCATTATTATTTCTCTGGCCTCATTTTCTAGTGGTCCTATTTGAATTCTCATCTCCCTTTTATTTTTTACATTCTGAAAAAACCTTTTACTATCCACTTTGATATTGTTTGCTAGCATGTCTTCATATTCCATCTTTTCTCTCCTTATGATTATTTTAGTTGCTCTCCGTAGGTTTTTAAAAGCTTACCAATCCTCTCTCTTCCTGCTAATTGTTGCTTTGTTGCATGACCTCTCTTTTGCTTTTACATTAGCTTTGACTTCCCAAATCAGCCACAGTTGTACTATTTTGCCATTTGAGCATTCCTTTGTTTGGAATACATCTACCCTGCACCTTCCTCATTTTTCCCAGAAACTCATGCCATCGCTGCTCTGCTGTCATCCCTGCCAGCATCTCCTTCAATTTACTTTGGCCAACCCAGTGTCGCTGATCTCCTAGTAGGTTCAATGATAAACTGCTCTAAAAAGCCCCTAATAGGCATTCAACAAACTCACTCTCTAGAGATCCATTACTAACCTAATTTTCCCAATTAACCTTCATGTTAAAATCTTCCCATGATTATCATTATGTTGCCCTTTTGACATGCCTTTTCTATTTCCAGTTGTAATCTGCAACCACTTCCCAGCTACTGTTAGGAGGCCTGTATATAACTGCCATCAGGGTCCTTTAACCCTTACAGTTTCTTAGCTCGACCCACAAAGATTCAACATCTTCTGATCCTTTTAAAGGCATCGGTTAGTCTTGTGAGACCATGGATCTGCGCCTGGAAGGTCTTCACTCTCCAGGGCGCAGGCCTGGGCAAGGTTGTATGGAAGACTGGCAGTTGCCCATGCTGCAAGTCTCCCATCTCCACGACACCACTGTTGTCCAAAGGAAGGGCATTAGGACCCATACAGCTTGGCACCAGTGTCGTCGCAGAGCAACGTGTGATTAAGTGCCTTGCTCAAGGACATAACACGTTGCCTCGGCTGGGGCTCAAACTCACGACCTTCAGGTCGCCAGTCCAATGCCTTAACCACTTGGCCACGGGCCCACACTTCTGATCCTATGTCACATCTTTCTACTGATTTCATGCCATTCTTTACCAACAGAGGCACACTACTCCCTTTGCCTACCTTCCTATCCCTCTGATACACCGTGCAGCCTTGGACATTCAGCTCTCAACTACAACTATCTTTCAGCCATGATTCAGTGATGGCTACAACATCATACCTAGCAACCTGTAATAGTGCAACAAGATTACAGGTTGCACTAAGAAATAAGTATATTTCTTATACTCTGTGCATTGAGATTCTGCATCCCTAATGCACTGATACTCAGCCTGCTGGCTGCAATTTTGTCCTATCATCTCCCTGCCCTTCCTAACAATCTCCCTGCCCTTCCTGACAGTCTGACTGCACGCTATCTTTGCTTTTTTTTTACCATCTGTCCTATCCTAAGTCCCTTCACTCGGGTTCCCACCCCATGCCAAATTAGTTTAAACCCTCCCCAACAGCTCTAACAAACCCATTTATGAGAATATTGGCCCCCCTCAGGTTCAGGTGCAACTGGTCACTTTTATACAGGTTATACCTCCCCCAGAAGAGATCCAAATTATCCAAGAACCTAAAGCCCTGCCCCCTGCACCAGCTTCTGAGCCATGCATTCATCTGACAAGCCATCCTGCTTCCACCCTCATTGGCATGTGGCACAGGTAGCAACCCAGAAATTACTACCCTTGAAGTCCTTCTTCTCAGCTTGCTGCCTAGCTCTCTAAATTCTCTCTTCAGTACCTCTGCTTTTCCTTCCTCTGTCGTTGGTACTAATGTGTACCAAGACATCTGGCTGTTCTCCTTCCCTCTCCAAACTGCTGTGAACATGATCTGAGACGCCCCTGACCCTGGAACCCGGGAAGCAGCATACTATCTGGGTGTCCCGTTCACGTCCACAGATATATAGTTGTATATCAGTTGAACTTTGGAGCAAGTGGGATATCTTTTGTTTGAGTGTTGACATGAGGAACTCACAAAGCAGAGCACATGCACTCTGCATCGGGTATTCTCACAAAGCCAAGTGTTGAAGATTTTTTCCAGAGTAACAATTCCCTGCTTCCTTTCCAATTACGATAAAGGGTCTCAGCCTGAAATATCAAATGGTTATTTACTTCCATAGATGCTAACTGGTCTTTTGAGTTCCTCCAACATTTAGAGTCATTGTGACAAGGATACACATAGATTAAGATGTAGCTGGCCTGGGCTGGCACCAGTGGAATCAGCAGTTGGTCTGATACCTGTCTTCAGGAGAGAGAGAGATAAGGAAAACAATGGAGCAGCATTTGGAGATGTTAATGAAGGAAGGAGAGCTGTCAAGATCGGCTCCCCCTTTGAACCCTGAACTGTTTGAAGTGATGGACAGGCGATACCCCAGCAGGGGGATAAAAAGGGACAGGTTTGCTAAGGCAGGACACACACGACACCCGAGGTAACAAGACCCTGGAAGCGGTGCGTCTCTCACAAGTTGGTGGGAAGTACCGGGCCATAGACGCACAGGGTGGAAAGGCACGATCGGCGGGAACCTGGTGTGTGTCCCACCCTTGCCTGGGTGCCAGGTTCACCGCAGGGAAACGATCGTATCTGGAAACGGAGGGGTCACGGTTGGTGACCTCAGATGACATCACAAAGGACTCGCCCAAAAGCTGACTGCGAAGGTCTGTGTGGAACCTTGAATATTCATTCGTTTTGCTCTCTCTCTCCTTCCCCCCGCTGTCCATCGCCACGGCAGCGATTACTGCGAACTGAACTGAACTAAATTGAACTGAACTTCGCGTCACTTTGAAACTGGTCATTTACCCCTAGACAACGATAGAGCTTGATTGATCCTGTTATCTTAATTCTGTGTACATGTGTGTTTATCATTGCTGAACTGTTGCACTCATTATCCTTTTGATTAGAGTACTGTGTTGCTTGTTTCTTTAATAAAACTTTCTTAGTTCTAGTAATCCAGACTCCAACTGAGTGATCCATTTCTGCTGGTTTGGCAACCCGGTTACGGGGTACGTAACATCATCGAGTCAGAGAAAAGTACAGCACAGAAACAGGCCTTTTGGCCTTTCTTGTTTGTGCCTAACCATTTGAACTGCCCACCTCCCATCTACTTCCCTCAGGACTGTAGCCCTCCATATCCTTTCCATCCACGTACCTATGCAAACATCTCTTAAACACTAAACTCGAGCTCACATGCACCACTTGCCCTGGCAACTCATTCCTCACTCTCACCTGCCTCTGAGTGAAGAAGTTTCCCCTCATGTTTCCCTTAAACTTTTCACCTTTCAACCTTAACTCATGACCTCTAACTGTAGTCTCACCCAACCTCAGTGGAAAAAGCCTGTTTGCGTTTATCCTATCTATAAGTTTGTATACATCTTTCACATTTCCTCTCAATCTGCCACATTACAAGGAATACAATCCTAACTTATTCAATCTTTCCTTATAATTCAGGTCCTCAAGACCCAGAAACATCCTTGTAAATGTTCTTTGTACCCTTTCGACCTTATTTACATCTTTCCTGTAGGTTCCCGTATTTGTAGGGTGTAATATTATTGGCATATGTCGTGAAATTTGTCGACTTTGTGGCAGCAGCACAATGCAATACATAATTATAGAAGAAAAACATGAATTACAGTAAGAAGATATAAATATATATAATAGTTAAATAAAATAAGCAGCGGAAAATAGAAATGAAAAAAGTAGTGAGGTGGTGTTCATCAGTTCAATGTCCATTCAGAAATTGGATGGCAGAGGGGCAGAAGCTGTTCCTGAATCATTGAGTGTGTGTTTTCAGGCTTCTGTACCTCCTTTCTGATGGTAGCAATGAGAAGAGGGCATATCCTGGGTGGTAAGGGTTCTTAATGATGGACGCTCCTTGAAGATGTCCTGGATACTATGGAGACTAGTCCTCATGATGGAGCTGACTAATTTTACAACTCTCTACAGCTTACGTTGACACTGTGCAGTAGCCACCCACATTCCAGACAGTGATGCAGCTAGTTAGAATGCTCTCTATAGTACAAGTGTAGAAATTTGCAAGTGTTTTAGGTGACATATCTAATCTCCTCAAAATCCTAATGAAATATAGCCACTGTTGTGCCTTCTTTGTTGGGCGCAGGTTAGATCCTCAGAGATATTGACACCTAGGAACTAGAAATTGCTCACTCTTTCCACTTCTGATCCCTCTGTGAGGATTGGTGTGTGTCTTCTCGTCTTACCCTTTCTAAAGTTCACAATCAGTTCTTTGCTCTTTACAGATATTGAGTGCAAGGTTGTTTCTGGTATATCTCACTCCTGTACACCCTCTCATCATCATCTGAAATATTGCCAACAATAATTGTATTGTCAGCAAATTTATAGATGGCATTTGAGCTGTACCTAGCTACACAGTCATGGGTGTAGAGAGAGCAGAGTAGTGAACTAAGAACACATCCCTGAGGTGCACCAGTGTTGATTGTCAGCTAGGTGGAGACGTTATTTCTGATTGGCTGGAAGATTGTGGTCTTCCAGTTAGGAAATCAAGGATCCATTTGCAGAGAGGTACAGAAGCCCAGGTTCTGGAGCTTTTTAATCAGAGCTGTGAGAAATATTGTATTAAATACTGAGATGTAGTTAATAAACAGCATCCTGACCTAGGTTTTTGTATTGTCCGGTTGATCCACAGCCTCTTGAAGAGCCAATGAGATTATATCTGCTGTAGATCTATTGTGGTGATAGGCAAATTGTAGTGGGTCCAGGTCCTTGCAGAGACAGGAGTTAATTCTAGCCATAGCCAACCTCTAAAAGCATTTCATTACTGTAGATGTGAGTGCTACTGGACGAGAGTCGTTAAGGCAGCTCACCCTGCACTTCTTGGGCACCGGTATAATTGTTGCCCTTTTGAAACAGGTAGAAACTTCAGACTGTTTCAAAGAAAGATTGAAAATGTTTTTGAAAGCCCCCGACAGTTTGTCGGCACAGGTTGAGCATGGTGCAACTAACGACCTGAGCCACATTGCATATTTCAATGCAAGAGGTATCGTAGGAAAGACGAATGAGCTCAGGACATAGATCAGCACCTGGAATTATGATGTTATAACCATTAGTGAGACTTGGTTGCAGAAGGGGCAGGACTGGCAGCTCAATATTCTGGGTCTCTGTTGTTTTAGATGCGACAGTGCAGGAGGGATTAAAGGAGGAGGGTATGAAATGTCATGGCAGTGCTCAGTCAGGACAGACTGGAGAACTCATCTAGTGAGGCGTTATGGATGAACCTGAGAAATTAGAAATGTATGACCATGTAAATGGGGCTATATTACAGGCCACCCAACAGTCCAAGGGATTTAAAGGAACAAATTTGTAGAGAGATTGCCGACTGTTGCAAGAAACATAAGGTTCTTATAGCGGCTGATTTTAACTTTCCACATTTTGACTGGGACTCCCATACTGTAAAAGAACTAGATTCCCATTCTGTCATTCTATGGCCTCCTCTATTGCTGTGATGAGGCCACACTCAGGTTGGAGAAGCAACACCATATATTCAGTCTGGGTAGTCTCCAACTTGATGGCATGAACATCGATTTCTTGAACTTCCAGTAGTTGCCCTCCTCTTCACCATTCCCATTCCTGATTCCCTCTCTCACCTCATCTCCTTACCTGCCCATCACCTCCGTCTGCTGCTTCTCCCCCTTCCCTTTCTGCCATGCTCTTCTACCCTCTCCTATCAGATTCCCCCTTCTCCTGTCCTTTATCTCTTTTGACTATTAGCTTCCCAGCTCTTCACTTTACCCCTCCCAGTTTCACCTTTCACCTTCCATCTTGTAATTATCCCCTCCCTCCCCCAACTTCCTGCTCTAACTTCCCACCTTTTTTTTCCAATACTGAAGAAAGGTCTCAGCCCAAAACATCGACATTTTACTCTTTACCATAGATGCTGCCTGGCCTGCTGAGTTCCTCCAGCATTTTGTGTGTGTTGGTTGGTTAGCTGGGGTTGAGTTTGTCAAATGTGTTCAGCAAGGTTTTCTTAATAGGTACATAGAAGTCCCAGGAGAGAGTGTGCGATACTGGCTCTGCTATTAAGGAATGAGATAGGGCAGATGGCGGAAGTTTGTGCAGCTGAACACTTTGCATCTATTGATCACAATACCACTTGTTTCAAAGTAAATACGGAAAAGATAGGTCTGGTTTGCAGGCTGAGATTTTAAATTGGAAAAAGGCCAATTTTGATGGTATCAGAAAAGATATGGCACGTGTGGATTGGGACAGGCTGCGTGGATTGGGACGTGTGGATTGGGATATTGGCACGTGTGGATTAGGACGGACTGTTTTCTGGTAAAGGTGTACTTGGTAAGTGGGAGGCCTTCCAAAGTGATCTTTTGAGAATGCAAAGCTTACATGTGCCTGTCATAATAAAAGGTAAAGAGGTGTAAGAAACCTCGGTTTTCAAGAGAAAAAAGAAAAAAAAAGGAGTTGCATTGCAGGTATAGGCAGGTATGCACAAATGCGGTGCTTATGGAGTAAAAGAAATACAGATCTTGACCAAGGGTCTCGGCCCGAAACGTTGACTGTACTTCTTCCTAAAGATGCTGCCTGGCCTGCTGCGTTCCACCAGCATTTTGTGTGTGTTACAAGGATGTTGCCTGTTTTGGGGAGCATGCCTTATGAGAATAGGTTGAGTGAACTCGGCCTTTTCTCCTTGGAGCAACGAAGGATGAGAGGTGACCTAATGGAGGTGTACAAAATAATGAGAGGTATTGATCGTGTGGATAGTCAGAGGCTTTTTCCCAGGGTTGAAGTGGCTAGCACGAGAGGGCGTAGTTTTAAGGTGCTTGGAAGTAGGTACAGAGGAGATGTCAAGGGTAAGTTTTTTACGCAGAGAGTGGTGAGTGCGTGGAATGGGCTGCTGGCGGTGACAGTGGAGGTGGAAATGATAGGGTCTTTTAGGAGACTCCTGGATGGCTACATGGAGCTGAGAAAAATAGAGGGTTATGGGTAAAGCCTCGGTAGTTCTAAAGTAGCGACATATTCAGCGCAGCTTTGTGGGCCGAAGGGCCTGTATTGTGCTGTAGGTTTTCTATGTTTCTATGAACAAAATTGGTCCTCTGAAAGATCAGAATGCTAATCCATGCATGGAGGCAGAAGAGCTAGGAAGATCTTAAATGTATTTTTGCATCTGTTTTTACTCAGGGACCCATCAGCGACAGACTTCAGGACGAAAGGTCGCAGGTTCGAATCCAGCCAGCCGGCTCCCCTGCACACTTTCCATCCGTGCTGGGTTACGAGCTGGTGATCTCTTTGGAAGCTCACCTGGCAGAAGGCAATGGCAAACCACTGCTGTTACTTGCCTCGTACGCAATTCCCCCACAACGTCAGAGAGGCGTGGAGGGAAATCATCCGCTAACCGGAGAAACTCTGGATGCGACGTACCTTTCCTTTTCCTTTACTCAGGAGATAGACACAGAGTCCATAGAATTAAGGCAAATGCATCAACTTTATGGATTCTATACAGATTACAGAGGAGGAGGTACTTGCCGCCTTGAGGCAAATTAGGGCGCATAAATCCCCAAAGCCTGACAAGGTGTTCCCTCCGACCATGCGGGAGGCTATTGCAGAAATTGCTGGGTCCCTAGTAGAAATATTTAAATCATACTTAGCCACAGGTGAGGTGCCAGAGGATTGGAGGACAATGGTGTTCCGCTGCTTAACGCAGGCTCTAAAAGTAAATAAAGAAATTATATGCCGGTGAGCCTGACATCAGTAGTGGTAAAGATATTGGAAGGTATTCTAAGGGAATGGATATATGAGTATTTGGATAGACATGGACTGATTAAGGATAGTCAGCATGACTTCATGCATAATAGGTCATGTCAAACCAATCTTAGAAAGTTTTGATGATGTTACCAGGAAAGTTGATGAAGGCAAGGCAGTGGACATTGTCTTCATGGAGTTTATTAAGCTATTTGACAAGGTCCCACATGGGAGGTTGGTCATGAAGGTTTAGATGTTTGGCATTCAAGGTGAGGTAGTAAATTGAATTAGATATTGCGGGAGAAGTCAGAGAGTGTTAGTAGATGGTTGCCTCTCTGACTGGAGACCTGTGATTCGAGGAGTGCTGCAGGGGTCAGTGCTGTGCCCATTGTTGTTTGTCATCTATATCGATGATTTGGATGACAATATGGTTAACTGGATCAGAAATATGTGGATGATACCAAGATTGGGGGTGTAGTGGACAGCAAAGAAGACTATCATGGCTTATAGCGGGATCAGGACCAGCTGGAAAAATGGCAGACAGAATTTAACGCAGACAGGTGTGAAGCGTTGCACTTTGGTAGGAACCAGGGTAGGTCTTACAGTGTGAATGGTAAGGCACAGAGGAGTGCGGTAGAACAAAGTGATCTGGAAATATAGGTCCATAATTCACTGAAAATGGTGTCACATGTCGTTAGGTTCCTAAAGAAAGCTTTTGGTACATTGGCCTTTTAAATTAAAGTGTTGAATACTGGAGGTGGGAAGTTATGTTGAAGTTGTACAAGACATTGGTGAGGCCTAATTTGGAATATTATGTGTAGTTTTGGTCACCTATCAGAAAAGATGCAAAAATGTTTGAAAGAGTGCAGGAAAATTTACAAGGATGTTGCTGGCTCTGGAGGACCTCAGTTATAAGGAAAGCTTGAGTGGGTTCGGACTTTATTGCTTGGAATGTAGAAGATTGAGAGGAGATTTGATAGAGGTACATGAAAAAATGAGGGGTATAAATAGGTTAAATGCAAACAGGCTTATTTCACTGAGGTTGGGTAGGACTACAACTAGTGGTCATGGGTTAAGGGTGAAAGGTGAAAAGTTTAAGGGAACATGAGAAAAAACTTCTTCACTTAGAGGGTTGTGAGAGTGGAATGAGCTGCCTGCACAAGTAGTGCACGTGAGCTTGATTTCAACATTTTAGCAAAGTTTGGATAGGTACATGGATAGTAGGGGTATGAAGGGCTATGGTCCAGGTACATGTCGATGGGATTAGGCAGTTTAAATAGTTCAACATAGTCTAGATAGGCTGAGGGGCCTGTTTCTGTACTGTAATACTCTATGACTATATGAGGTAGGTGACTAAAACTACACACAATACTCCAAATTATGCCTGACAAATGTCTTATACAACTTCAATATAGCTTCCTATCTCCTACACTCATTACTCTGATTTATGAAGGCTGATGTGCCAAAAGCTTCCTTTAAAAACCTATCAACCTATGACGCCACTTTCAATGAATTATGAACCTGTATTCCCAGATCGCTTCGTTCTACCGCACTCCTCAGTGTCCTACTGTTCCTCGAGCAAGACCTACCCTGCTTGATCTTTTTGTGAGTATTGCTCTGGATTTCCAGTGTCTGCAGGATCTTTTATGTTTGTTATACCCTGACTGGCTGCTTCAATGATTTGACTTGTACCACAAACCTTTGCAGATGCTTTGATCATTATATTGAAACTAATTTGGCATTAGTGGTCACATTTGTAATCTTGATGTTTAAAATTATAACTCTAGGTTCCATTTAAACACGTACATTGCTTATAGGATTGTTTTGATTTTAGCAGTATATTTCAAAAATCAATAAAAATGACAGAAGATAATCTCAGAAAGGAATAATCTGGTAGTGCTTATTTATTGCTGAACTGCAATATTATATGAAGTTCTACAGCTAACTGAGTAAAGAACTTAATTTAGCTGTCATTACTCTTAATTATAATATTCAAGTTAAAAAAAAATCTGAAGACCAAGCCAATTTCCAAAATTTATGAATCATCGTTAGGAATAATTTCTGCAGAAAGCTATGTACGTCACTGCTTCTGAGAGTCTTAGATTGCAGGCACTGAGATCTTTACGTCAATAACTGAGAAAAATGAGATTATAACAAATAGTGGGAAGTGTTTTATAATTATTCATTGACTTTTCTTAGTATTTACTCAGCTCCATAGCAAACAAAACAAAAATTCAGGATAACAAAATCTTGAAGCTTGATTCTGATCACTTACAGGCTCTCAGTTCCCAACCTTAATCATGAGATTTTGTTCTTCCTTGTAGAATGGTATCCTAGGGAACTGAGGTGCTGAGTTGCTGCAACAACATTGCTGATATAATACTGTAAATAGATATTAACGAAGTATGACTTAATAAGTCTTAGATGCATTCTTCTGATTTACTGTGGCTCCTGGGATATTGATGACTTTCAACCCAAAATAAAGTTAATTTCAAAGATGGAGATCATATTATCTGTATTTATTTTTGCATAAGATGGAAGAGAAGGAAAAAACCAGCACTAGTAATTGACATATGAATGTAGTTATAGAAATAAAAGATCATTTACAACACTAATACTTCCCGTATCAGCTGCAAAGCATTCCTTTTCTTTTCTAATGACTAAATTGGTTTCAAAATAGTTAAAGCAAAATTGTGATTAATCTTGCCATGTCTGATATTCAATTTGCCAGATGAAAATCATTGTAGCTTCATTATAAAATCATAGAGTCATAGAAAAATACAGCACCGAAACAGACTCTTCAGCTCATCTAGTCCATGCCAAACCATTTAAATTGGCTATGTCCATCAACCTGCACCCGGACCATAGATCTCCATACTATCCAAACTTCTCTTAAACATTGAAATCAAGCTCGCATGCACCACTTGCACTGGCAGCTCATTCCACACTCTCACCACCCTTTCAGTGAAGAAGATTCTCCTCATGTTTCACTTAAACTTCTCACCTTTTACCCTTAACCCATGACCTCAGTGGAATAAGCCTTCTTGCATTTACCTATATCCCTCATAATTCCATATACCTCTATCAAATCTATCAAATCTACTCTAGATCTTCTACATCCCAGGGAATAAATTCCTAACCTAGTCAATCTTTTTATATAACTCAGGTCCTGCAGTTATGGCAACATCCTTGGAAATTTTCTCTGTACTCCTTCAACCTCATTTACATCTTTCCCGTAGGTAGCTCACCAAAACTGCACAGTACTCCAACTTGGGCTTTACCAAATGTCTTATACAACTTCAATAGCCTTGCAATATCCTTGGGATATTGCTTGGGAGCAATATCCTTGAAGGTAGGTTTGCTGGCATGGTTCGGGAGGGATTAAACTAATTTGCAAGGGGGATGGGACCCAGAGCGATAGAGCAGTGAAAGAAATGCATGGAGTAAAGCCAGATCTAACATATAGAGAGGCTTTGAGGAAAGAGAAGCAGAATAAAGGGTGTAAAGGTAGTAAGGTAGAAGGGCTAAGGTGCGTGTATCTCAATGCAAGAAGCATCAGGAACAAAGGTGATGAACTGAGAGCTTGGATACATACATGGAATTATGATGTAGTGGCCATTACAGAGACTTGGCTGGCACCAGGGCAGGAATGGATTCTCAATATTCCTGGATTTCAGTGGTTTAACAGGGATGGAGAGGGGGGATAAAGGGGAGGAGGGGTGGCATTACTGGTCAGGGATACTATTACAGCTACAGAGAGGGTGGGTAATGTAGCAGGATCTTCTTTTGAGTCAGTATGGGGGGAAGTCAGGAACAGGAAGGGAGCAGTTACTCTATTAGGGGTATTCTATAGTCCCCTGGTAGCAGCAGAGAAACAGAGGAGCAGATTGGGAGGCAGATTTTGGAAAGGTGCAAAAATAACAGGGTTGTTATCATGGGTGATTTTAACTTCCCTAATATTGATTGGCACCTGATTAGTTCCAAGGATTTAGATGGGGCAGAGTTTGTTAAGTGTGTCTAGGATGGATTTCTGTCACAGTATGTTGACAGGCCGACTAGGGGGAATGCCATACTAGATCTAGTACTAGGTAACAAACCGGGTCAGGTCTCAGATCTCTCAGTGGGTAAGCATCTTGGGGACAGTGACCACCGCTCCCTGGCCTTTATAATTATCATGGAAAAGGACAGAATCAAAGAGGACAGGAATATTTTTAATTGGGGATGGGCAAATTATAAGGCTATAAGGCTAGAACTTGCAGGTGTGAATTGGGATGATGTTTTTGCAGGGAAATGTACTATGGACATGCGGTCGATGTTTAGAGATCTCTTACAGGATTTTAGGAATAAATTTATCCCAGTGAGGAAGATAAAGAATGGTAGGGTGAAGGAACCATGGGTGACAAGTGAAGTGGAAGATCTAGTCAGGTGGAAGAAGGCAGCATACATGAGGTTTAGGAAGCAAGGATCAGATGGGTTTATTGAGGAATATAAAGAACAAGAAAGGAGCTTAAGAAGGGGCTGAGAAGAGCAAGAAGGGGGCATGAGAAGGCCTTGGCGAGTAGGGTAAAGGAAAACCCCGAGGCATTCTTCAATTATGTGAAGAACAAAAGAATGACAGGAGTGAAGGTAGGACCGATTAGAGATAAAGGTGGGAAGATGTGCCTGGAGGCTGTGGAAGTGAGCGACGTCCTCAATGAATACTTCTCTTCGGTATTCACCAATGAGAGGGAACTTGATGATGGTGAGGACAATATTAGTGAGGCCGATATTCTGGAGCATGTTGATATTAAGGGAGAGGAGGTGTTGGAGTTGTTAAAATATATTAGGATGGATAAGTCCCCAGTGCCTGAAGGAACATTCCCCAGGCTGCTCCACCAGGCTAGGGAAGAGATTGCTGAGCTTCTGGCTAGGATCTTTATGTCCTCATTGTCCACAGGAAAGGTACCGGAGGATTGGAGGGAGGCGAATGTTGTCCCCTTGTTCAAAAAAGATAGTAGGGACAGTCCAGGTAATTATAGACCAGTGAGCCTTACATCTGTGGTGAGAAACCTGTTGCAAAAGATTCTTAGAGATAGGATCTATGGGCATTTAGAGAATCATGGTCTGATCAGGGACAGTCAGCATTGTGAAGAGCAGATCATGTCTAACAAGCCTGATAGAGTTCTTTGAGGAGGTGACCAGGCATATAGACGAGGGTAGTGCAGTGAATGTGATCTACATGGATTTTAGTAAGGCATTTGACAAGGTTCCACATGGTAGGCTTATTCAAAAAGCCAGAAGGCATGGGATCCAGGGAAGTTTGGCCAGGTGGATTCAGAATTGGCTTGCCTGTAGAAGGCAGAGGGTCGTGGTGGAGGGAGTACATTCAGATTGGAGGGTTGTGACTAGTGGTATCCCACAAGGATCTGTTCTGGGACCTCTACTTTTCATAATTTTTATTAATGACCTGGATGTAGGGGCAGAAGGGTGGGTTGGCAAGTTTGCAGACGACACAAAGGTTGGTGGTGTTGTAGATAGTGTAGAGGATTATCAAAGATTGCAGAGAGACATTGATAGGATGCAGAAGTGGGCTGAGAAGTGGCAGATGGAGTTCAACCCAGAGAAGTGTGAAGTGGTACACTTTGGAAGGACAAACTCCAAGGCAGAGTACAAAGTAAATGGCAGGATACTTGGTAGTGTGGAGGAGCAGAGGGATCTGGGGGTACATGTCCACAGATCCCTGAAAGTTGCCTCACAGGTAGATAGGGTAGTTAAGAAAGTTATGGGGTGTTAGCTTTCATAAGTCGAGGGATAGAGTTTAAGAGTTGCGATGTAATGATGCAGCTCTATAAAACTCTGATTAGGCCACACTTGGAGTACTGTGTCCATTTCTGGTTGCCTCACTATAGGAAGGATGTGGAAGCATTGGAAATGGAACATTTACCAGGATGCTGCCTGGTTTAGAGAGTATGGATTACGATCAGAGATTAAGGGAGCTAGGGCTTTACTCTTTGGAGAGAAGGAGGATGAGAGGAGACATGATAGAGGTGTACAAGATATTAAGAGGAATAGATAGAGTGGATAGCCAGCACCTCTTCCCCAGGACACCACTGCTCAATACAAGAGGACATGGCTTTAAGGGAAGGGATGGGAAGTTCAAGGAGGATATTAGAGAAAGGTTTTTTTACTCAGAGGGTGGTTGGTGCGTGGAATGCACTGTCTGAGTCAGTGGTGGAGGCAGATACACTAGTGAAGTTTAAGAGACTACTAGACAGGTATATGGAGGAATTTAAGGTGGGGGGTTATATAGGAGGCAGGGTTTGAGGGTCGGCACAACATAGTGGGCCAAAGGGCCTATAATGTGCTGTAATGTTCAATGAGCCATCCTATCTCCTGTACTTAGTACTGTGATTTATAAAGGTCAGTGTGCCAAAGGCTCTCTTTATGAACCTATCTATCCGTGTCACCACTTTCACTGAATTATGGACCTGTATTCGCAGATCACTTTGTTCTACAGAACTCCTCAGTGCTCTACCATCCACTGTCTAAGACCTACCCTGGCTGGTCCCACCAAAGTGCAACATCTCACACTTGTCAACATTAAATTCCATCTGCCATTTTTCAGCCCATTTTTCCAGCTGGTCCAGATCCCACTGCCAGCTCTGATAGTTTTTCTCATTGTCTACTACACCGCCAATCATGGTGTCATCCACAAATTTGCTAATCTAGATCATTGAGAAAAATGACATAACAATGGACTCAGCACCCATCCCTGCAGCACTCGGCAAGTCACAGGCTCTCCAGTCAGAGGAGCAATCATCCACTACCACTCTCTGGGTTCTCTTACAAAGCTAATGTCAAATCCAATTACTTTATGGTGGGAAGATGGCGGCACGACCCAGCTCGCAGCAGCCACTCCGGTGGTGATGTCTGTTATTTGTCAAGTAGGGTGCCGTGCACAATCCTGATTTGATGGAGACGAACGTGACAGCACGGAGGAACATCTGGTGAAACTTCTGAAATGCCTCTTTCACTGCTGCTGCTACTGTGTGTCCAGAATCTCCGGAGGAGAAGGCCCCGAGTCCTCGGCTTTGCTTGTTGCTCAGCAGCTGGGACAGGGTCAAGGTGCTCGGCAGAGGATGGTGCTCAGAGAGGCTGTGTCAGAGGCTCGAAGTTTTCGGACAGACTCAGAGTCTGCTGAGGTCGGGTGCTTCCAATGGCGCTGCATCTGCGAGTTGGCAGCGCTTGGAGATTCATAGCGGGGAGAGTTCCTCCCTTCTGCTGCCTGCATGGGATGATCAGTTTATCGGGACTTTGAGACTTTTTTTTTTACCGTGCCCATGGTCTGCTCTTTATCAAATTATGGTATTGCTTTGCACTGTTGTAACTACATGTTATAATTATGTGGTTTTGTCAGTTTTAGTCTTGGTTTGTCCTGTGTTTTCTTGTAATATCATTCTGGAGGAACGTTGTATCATTTTTAATGCATGCATTTCTAAATGACAATAAACAAAAACGGAACTGAACTGAATTAAACCTCATCCTGAATGCCGAGTGACTGAACCTTTTTGACCAGCCTTCCATGCAGGAACTTGTCAAATGCCTTGCTAAACTTCATGTAGACAACATCTACTGCCTTGCCTTCATCAACTTTACAGGTAACGTTTTTGAAAAACTCTGTAAGATTGGTTAGATGACCTACCTTACATGAAGCCATGCTGACTATTCCTAATCAGCTCATGTTTACCTAAATATTCATATCCAATCTCTTAGAAAATATTCCAATAACTTTCCTTCTGCTGTCAGGCTCACTGGCCTATAATTTCATGGTTTATTTTTAGAGTCTTTCTTAAACAATGGAATAATTTTAGCTATCCTCCAATACTCCAGTATCTCATCTGTTGCTAAGGAATCCTCTGGTACCTCACCTGTTGCTAGGTTGAAACCCAGAGATCCATTAGGAACTCATTGTATACACTTAAGGACATTACAATTACCACTCAAAAGATGAATTTGTATTTCTTTCAACAATTCCATCAAATCTTGAACTTTTATTTATAAGAGAACTGATGGAGTTAATTTAAGTTAATACCTGTAGGATCATGGAGGCAGATGAGGACTCTGCCTTAAAACGGCAATCATACAAAAAAGTTGCAATTTATCAGCTATTGGCAGGAATAAGATGGACCACAAATGAGTCATTCCTTTGTGAGATCAAGAGAATTCTCCCGGCTTTTCACAGGGCAGAAGCACCATGTTAAGATGTTGCTGCAAATTCATTATGGCAAGTCCGTGCAATACAGTCAATTAATTGTTTGTGCACCAGCAAAACTAACAATCAAAAAGCAAAAAGTTCTTGAAGATAGAAAGTAGGCCACCAACTCCCGGAATGAAAGAGCAACTTAAAAATGACAAACTTGCATTCGATTTGTGTGGAAGTGGTAAATCCTTTAACAGCTTTGGTGGGTAAAGAGTCCAGATGATGAGTAGAAGTGAAATAACACAATCCTTTTGAATCCTTTCAACAAAATGAACAAGACCTTTAATTTAATATTGAACTTAGCTTTTATTGTGTCCTGGCTGCCTTCAGAGGAGCCCATCACAAAATACCTGACAGGGTTCTCCCTACCTTATAGAAAGTCTGTGATTATTGGTTACAGATTGGACAGTTCCAGGCCTGTTTTACACCTGTAAATCTGGCTTGCAAAACAGACTGAAATTGCAGGCCATGCAGGCCCACTGAAATTCTGTGCCATCAATTACTAATAAAAATAGATTAAAACTAGAACATAACCCGACAGCTCTGCATGGAGCTGAAATATCTCATTGACGAAGCACATAATGATAATTGCTTGAAATGAAGCCAGAAGGAAATCAGCTTAAAAATAATTTATTTTGTTTTCACTATGCACACAAATGGCTTTCTGTTAGTATACTTCTTCATAAGTGTTTGCAATGGATTTGAAAACTAGCTTCATAACTGTAGTAGTCATATAATGTTGGTTCCAAGGTTGTCAATAGAGTATAGGAGCAGAGATGTGATGTTGAGGCTCTATAAGGCACTGGTGAGACCTCACTTGGAGTACTGTGGGCAGTTTTGGTCTCCTTATTTAAGAGAGGATGTGCTGACATTGGAGAGGGTACAGAGAAGATTCACTAGAATGATTCAGGGAATGAGAGGGTTAACATATGAGGAACGTTTGTCTGCTCTTGGACTGTAATCCTTGGAGTTTAGAAGAATGAAGGGAGACCTCATAGAAACATATCGAATGTTGAAAGGCATGGACAGAGTGGATGTGGCAAAGTTGTTTACCATGATGGGGGAGTCTAGTATGAGAGGGCATGACTTAAGGACTGAAGGGCGCCCATTCAGAACAGAGATGTGAAGAAATTTTTTTAGCCAGAGGGTGGTGAATCTATGGAATTTGTTGTCACGGGCGGCAGTGGAGGCCAAGTCATTAAGCGTATTTAAGGCAGAGATTGATAGGTATCTGAATAGTCAGGGCAGCAAAGGTTATGGTGAGAAGGCGGGGGACTGGGACTAAATGGGAGAATGGATCAGCTCATGATAAAATGGCAGAGCAGACTCGATGGACCGAGTCGCCAACTTCTGCCCCTTTGTCGTATGGTCTATGAGCTAAGCCGAGGAGTGGTAGTGGGGACAAACTGCCACTACCTAAAAGTGCTCCTCACGGCATGTGCCTCAAATAGCCTCTGACAACCAAATCCAACTCCTGGCCTTCTCGTGTGGCTTAGCCTCTAAGCCCGGTGGAACCGTTTCTACTGACAGGAGAAGGGGCGAAGGTGGATCCTGACGCCTTAAAACCAGTGCTTCGGGTAGATGGAGCTCGTCAGCCTGGGAAGGCAGTCCATCTAAGAGAGAGAAAACTGTGATTTCAAACCTCTGGTGCCTTGCAGCCATACCCACTCATGGGAAAGGCTTCAGGAGTAAACCCTGAGGACAAATCCGGAGCTGGAGTCCCTAAGGCAGTCTGATGTTGCTTTCAAGCTTGCTCTGGCAATTCCTGCGACATCACTGGTGCCAAACTGTATCGGCCCTTGCCCGTCCCTTGGACAACATCGATGGCATGGAGGGGGGAGACTTGCTGCTAGGGCAACTGCCGGTCTTCCATACAACCTTGCCCAGGCCTGCGCCCTGGAGAGACTGAAGCAAGACTTTCCAGACGCAAATTCATGGTCTCGCGAGGCTAATGGATGCCATCCATATAATGTTAGTAACCTGTGCAATAAATAATTGCAATCACTATGATAAAGGTGATCAATATCAATAAATGCATTTTTAATGTTTATGCTACATACTGTATATTGTTGGAATTAATTGCTGAGGAATGTAGAAATCCTATTTCAAATGTTAACATTAGAACACATACAAACAGTGGCAAATCTGAAGCTGATTTTATTTGAAATGTTTCACTTCTGCTCCACTCAACCACTCACAGTTGCTTTGACTTTTAATGAGTCATTGCAGGCTTTTCAATAGTTAATCATTGAATTAAATATAGAATACTAGATTTACAGACATAATGCTAGAGGTAGTTTCAGATGGTAAGATAGTTGTAGCTTTGGCCTAGATGATACTGGACAATCACAGTTGCATGAAATAGCCCCCATGGACCCTGCATGCTGAAATTGATCTGGGCAGGTACAGAAAGAAAGCTGGCAAAAAGGGACTTTCAATACAGTGAATACTGCAATTGTACTTTAATCATTTTTAACTACCTCCCCCATTCATTTATTACAATGTGTTATTAAAATAAACAAATTGCAATATATATTAAAAAAGGCTAATTAAAATAGCATAATTAAAAGACTTGAGCAAAATGATGAAAACAAACCTGGCTTTTACTTCCCTGTTCAGACTCAGATTTCCCACTAAAAACTGCTAGAGTCCCAAGTCCTATTCCATGACCTGAGAAGTTAGTGGGGAGCCCCAATACCCAGATAATAGTGGGGAGTCCTTGTAAATGTCTGATGGTGGTATCTGTGTAAATATGACAGAATTTACAGATAATTTGTGGAATGTTGGTATTGGTGTTGTGTAAGGCGGAGATATGGATAAGGAAACATTTGTCTGGGCGGGAGAAAAAGGGATGAGGGCAGAAGTTTGGGGAAATTGAACAAATGTGGTGAACATGGGGAAAGTATGAAAGGACTTGGAATAGAAGGTAACATCAGTACAACTGGGCCAGAGAAACAGAGACTGGAATGTTGTAACTACAGGAAACAAGGTCTGGTAAAAATATAGTCAAGGTAGTTGTGGAAATCTGTGGACTTATAATGAACTTTGGTCACCTACCTATCCCCTGAAATGGAGATATAACGTCAGGGAATGGAAAGGGAGAGTGAGAGGTGGAACTATATGAAATTGAGATCAGGGTAAAAATTGTCAATGAACATTAAGCTACTGAATAAGAAGCAGAGATCACATCATGATAGCCAATCTAACAAAATAAAAGATGAAGGACTGGGCCCCGTAAGATTAAAACAAAGGCTTTACCATATATTCCATGAAGAAATGGGCATTGCTTTGTTCTATTCACATTTCCAGCAGTACATGATTTTATTGCAGATTTCCAACATTTGCATTTATTTGCTTTGTGAAGTACATAAATGTTTGCAGTATCTAAAAAGATTGATGAATGTGTTCAGTTGTTGCTTGGTTACCTACAGTACAAATGCAGGGTAATGGTTTCAGTTATACTGAAACATTCCAAGTTATATGTTTACAGGTATTCCTAATTAGGAAGGAGTCATTTGTTGCACAAGTAAAACACTACAAATTGTCTAGCAAAAGGCTGGCATGTACGAGGCCACATTGTTTGATCCATAGACCAGCCCTTAAAGGAGTGACTGCTGGGGCTTTCCATTAGGTGGAGACGGTTGTGAGGTTCAAGTTGTGAGGTGTATTAATCACTAATATTTTATCCAGCCATATAGATGCTATGGCCAAGAAAACACACTAGTGCCTCTACATCCTTAAAAGTCTAAGGAAATTCAGCATATCCCCAATAACCGTCAACAATTTCATAGGTGCATCACAGAGGGCCTTTCTGCATGCATCACAGCATGATAATGCAAATGCTCTGCCCAAGACTACAGGAAATTACAGAAAGTTGTGAACACAATGCAGACTATCTCGAAAACTAGCCTCCCCTCCATTAACTCTGTCTACACTTCCCACTGTCTATAGGAAAGCTACTAACACAATCAAACTCTCTCCCACTAGAGTCATTCTTTCTTCTCCCTTCTTCTATCGAGCAGAAGATACAAAAGTTTGAAAACATGTACCACCACACTCAAAGGTAGCTAAACCTCACTATTATAAGACTCTTTAATGGACCTCTTGTATGAGAAAGTTTCAGAATTCAGAGTTCAGGTTTATTATCACTATCTTTGTGGAGAAGCAACAGCTGAATAACAACCCTAAGCCCCATATGACTGGAAGTACCATCATCTCCTTTGTCCGGCAAGGACAGACAGTGCCACCCTCAGTGACATGGTTGGTGTCAGGCATACTGGAATCTGCTCATGATTGGAACATGGCTGTTAACCTTGACAAAAGGCTAATATTTCCCTCAAAGATAGCCACCACCACCCTCAGACAAGATTTGATCTTGTGGTCCAGCAATCTGAAGGCTGTAGTAATCTCAGAGCTGACAGTGCCCTGGGAAGATGCAATCTGGAGGCGTATGAGCGGAAATATGTAAGATACGCTGAGCTGGCCACAGATGCTAAGCAGCATTGATGGAATGCGCAGATTTTCCTAGTAGAGGTTGGCTGTAGAGGATTTGCGGCTACATCCATGGTCAGATTGCCAAAGGGATTCGAGGCCAGGGCCAGCGGCAAGTTATGAAAGAACTCTAGGAGGTAGCTGAGCGAAGCAGCCACTGTTTATGGATGAAGAGGAGTGATGGCAAAATGACCCATGGTTGGCCAGAAGTGGAGGGGGGCTGCACCTGGGACGCTGGGTCGCACTGGCGAGCCCTCTGGAGATGTAGTGGGCTTAAATTGACAAAACATCTAAGAAGGAGTGTGCCCTCCTGATGACTCTTGGGAATCATCTGCCACCCACCAAGCTTAAGTCCCCTCAAGATCTCTGTGCTATGACCCGAGTTAGGATCTGCTTATCAAAGGGATTGAAACATCTAGTCCTATGAGTTCGAACGAATTACATGATGTGGAATTTGTTGTTCTATTGCAGTAGTATAGTGCAAAGACATAAAATTACTATAAATAACAAAATAAAGGTACAAAAATGAATTATGAGGAAAGCTGCTCATCTCCTTGTTCTCTCAGTCTACCTTGTCATGGCCCATACACCTTACCTCTCTACCTGCACTGCTCTTTCACTGCAACTACAACACAATATTCTGCATTTTGATAGTGTTTTTCCATTTGTACTACAGTACCCTGGAATGATCTAACTGAGTAGCACAGAAAACAAAGCTTTTCACTCTATCACAGTACACATGACAACAATAAGCCAATTACCAATGACAGCCATGTCTACATTAGCAAGGTGGCTTTACCCGCTGACTGTTCTCATGTTGCTCCTCACAATGCCACTAGGTAGTGGGATCTCCTTGACTTGATGTCAGTAGGAAGCCTGTTCACACCCTCTCTGCTCAACAATTCAGAGATCCAGATCTGATGAGAGTTCTTGGCTCAAATGAGAGGTGGCAGGTCTCTTATATAAACATTTGCCAAGGCCCATAGCTCAGAATGGAACTCCTGAAGTTGTGAAGTGTGGCTGGAGCAGCAGTACTTATTGAATTAGAAGAACACCCTCAATGGGGACAGGAGAGGTTGCAGAGGATTGGACAGTTGCAGATGTTGTTCCATTATTCAAGAAAGGGAATAGAGATAGCCCAGGAAATTATAGACCATTGAGTCTTACTTCAGTGGTTGGTAAGTTGATGGAAAAGATCCTGAGAGGCAGGATTTGTGAACATTTGGAGGGGCATGATATGATTATGAATAGTCAGCATGGCTTTGTCAAAGGCCGGTCATCTGAGCCTGATTGAATTTTTTGAGGATGTGACTAAACACATTGATGAAGGAAGAGCAGTAGATGTAGTGTATATGGATTTTAGCAAGGCATTTGGTAAGGTATCCCAGGCAAGGCTTATTGAGAAAGTAGGGAGGCATAGGATCCAAGGGGACCTTGCTTTGTGGATCTAGAATTGACTTAGCCACAGAAGGCAAAGAGTGGTTGTAGATGGGTCATATTCTGCATGGAGACCAGTGGTATGCCTCAGGGATCTGTTCTGGAACCCCTTCTCATCGTGATTTTTATAAATGACCTGGATGAGGAAGTGGAGGGATGGGTTAGTAAATTTGCTAATGACACAAAGGTTGAAGGTGTTGTGGATAGTGTGGAAGGTTGTCAGAGGTTACAGTGGGACATCGATGCAAAACTGGGCTGAGAAGTGGCAGATGGAGTTCAACCCAGATAAGCGTGAGGTAGGTCAAATATGATGGTAGAATATAGTATTAATGGTAAGACTCCTGGCAGTGTGGAGGATCAGAGGGATCTGGGTCCGACTCCATAGGACACTCAAAGCAGCTGTGCATATTGACTCTGTGGTTAAGAAGGCACACGGAGCATTGCCCTTCATCAACCGTGGGATTGAGTTCAAGCGCCGAGAGGTAATGTTGTAGCTATATAGGACCCTGGTCAGACCCCACCTGGAGTACTGTGCTCAGTTCTGGTCACCTCATTCCTGGAATGATGTGGAAACTATAGAAAGGGTGCAGAGGAGATCTACAAGGACGTTGCCTGGATTGGGGAGCATACCTTATGAGAATCAGTTGAGTGAACTTGGTCTTTTCTCCTTGGAGTGTCGGAGGATGAGAGGTGACCTAATAGATGTGTATAAGATGATGAGAGGCATTGATTGTGTGGATTGTCAGAGGCTTTTTCACAGGGCTGAAATGGCTAGCACAAGAGAGCACAGTTTTAAGGTGCTTGGAAGTAGATACAGAGGAGATGCCAGGGGCAAGTTTTTTTACGCGGAGAGTGGTGAGTGTGTGGAATGGGCTGCCGGCAATGGTGGTGGAGGCAGTTACGAAAGGGTCTTTTAAGAGACTCCTGGATAGGTACATGGAGCTTAGAAAAATAGAGGGCTATTGGTAACTCTAGGTAATTTCTAAAGTAAGTACATGTTCAGCACAGCATTGTGGGCTGAAGGGCCTGTATGGTGCTGTAGGTTTTCTATGTTTCTAGAACATGACCCCAAATACCAGTTATGAAGTATAGTACACAAGCAGAATAAACCACCTACACACAGTTCTCTCCTGAGCTCAGCAAAGGATGTGGCATAGTGAGGTCACATTTCAAAAATTAATGGAAATTCAAAAGCAATGTCAACTTTAAAATGACCATGATGGTCATACATAGTTATTACCAGTAAATCAAAGTCACCAACTTCATAGTGTGTCAGTGATGAATCAACTCTACCTCAGTCAGGAAATGAGACTGCTTCATAAAATACACTCGTTTGTTCTTACTCACTATTAAAGCTAATCTTTCCAATTATGTTTTGTATTAAATCATTTTCAATAATAGCATGGCTTGACAAATAATAGCAATTTACTAAAGTAACTAGGGAAAAAACTTATGTGACAATTTCTTTTGTCGTTTGAGGAAACTATGCCGTCATGTTTTCAGCAGTTTTGTTTTCTATAATTATAATTTCCACAATTGCTTTTTTTTCTGAAAAGGTTAGGACGGTGAAGGAAGCGGCGTGAATAATTAGTGTAGAGCATAAAGTGTGGCTTTAAGGAGCAATTCTCTCTTAAATTGATATGAAGCAAAATTTGGAAACTACAATTCTTACACACACAAAGGACGATTTATTCTTTAGCTGAGGGTAATAATTTCAACTATGTAGCATTCTGTACTAACTGCCTTTCAAAACTCACTTTGTTGCTAAGGGTGCTGATCGGTGGATATATTGTCATATATATGGGTGCAGCTCCTGGTGCCATTACAGTTTAAATATTTAGACAAAGTAGACAGTTTGGTATAAGCATTTAAGTTAATGGGAAGTGGCCTCAAAAATAGAGATTGCACATTTATCATGCAAATGTTAAAACAATGGGGTTGTATTAATTGCCCTGTATCAACCATGGGTTTAAGGAAATTGTACCATTGTGAACATATGCAATCTCTTAGTCTGTGGGCCAGTCTGTGCTCTTAACTTCAATTTAATGCTTGTAATTAACCATAAAAACAGAAGACTGGTTGTTGCTTAAATTAATATCCATTAAATTCACATAACTCTAGAATACTTCCTATTAGTCTTTAACTTCAGACTCTCCTATCCTGGGAAAAAGACCATGGCTATCCACCTTTTCTATCCCCCTCATGAATTTATATACCCTTAAGATCATCTCTCAGCCTTCAATACTCCAGGGAAAAAAATACCAGCCTCCCCAGTCTCTCCTTATAAGTTAAACCCTCCATTTTAGGTAACAACCTTGTGAATCTTTTCTACTCCCTTTCCATCTTAATGATATTCTTCCTATAATAGGGTGACTTGAAATAAGAGATGATAGAAAATAACTTAATGACAAGAGAAAAAACGCGAACAACAGGAATTCTGCAGATGCTGGAAATTCAAGCAACACACATCAAAGTTGCTGGTGAACGCAGCAGGCCAGGCAGCATCTCTAGGAAGAGGTACAGTCGACGTTTCAGGCCGAGACCCTTCGTCAGGACCTGACGAAGTGTTGTTTAATGACAAGAGAGAGGGAATTGAGGACAAGTAAGGTGATTTATGTACAAACGTTTGTAGGATTAGGCACAAATTACTAAAAGTGACTGCACAAAATTTGATCAAAAGTCCAAGGGAATATTGAGGGAATATCCTTTCAAAATCTGTGTCTAATGGTCTATACTAAATGAAACAGCTTCTTTTTATCCATTCTATTTAAGCTAATCATGTCCTTGTATACAGGCTGTGTATATAATCTCTCAACCTGCCTTGTTCTCAGGAGAATACCTCTGGCCTCTTCTAAGCTTATTGCACATCCTAGGGACCGCTCTTCTCCCATGGGGATCTGTAACAGTTTATGAGCTATTGTTTCCCTCCACCAAGGTCAATGTTGTTTTGTCTGAAAACTAGAGAACCTGTGCCCTCTGTGTTGTGATATTCTTCAAAAACCATTGGTCAGAATGAATGCCCAAAACCTGCCAATGCCTGCTGCAGGTACAATGCTCCTGTCCGTAATAAAATGCAAATAGCTTCACTTCTTCTCCTTCTGACTTTTAATGGCGGTTGGCAGTCCAACTTAGCAGTGCATTACCATCACCAACTGGACTTGAGTGTGCTGTAGAGAGTTGGGAAGTAAAACCCCTACTAGTTCTTTATCAAATGAAAACTAAATTACCCCAAAAAGCCCTATAGATTATAAATAATGAAAGACAACATTGTGAATTAAATTAAAGCCACTTCCATAACTTAATAAAGTTTTAAAATGAAAACTATCCACACTCAAAGGTAATAGTGAAGACGGCATTTAATTTCTTTCAACCTTATATGCTTCACACTGTAATAGAATGTGTTCAACTGTTTCATAATGACAAAACCCACACACCCCAGAGTTATGTTTTCTAACAAGATATGAGGAATAAGTAAGCATAGTATGCCCAATTCTAAGTTGTGTTAATATAACTCCTTCCCTTCTTGTTTTACTACCTTCTTCCATCAATCCAACAGTTTTGTGTATTTTGTAAACCATCTCTATAAATGCCCATTATCCCACAAGTCTGCCCATAATCTCCTAATCCTCAAGCATATCAGGGTGCGTAGACTTCATTAAATCATATAACCTAAAATCAACTAAAGTCATTGGAAAAAATCAAGGTGAGTTTTCCAAGAGAGCTACAGTGTGACATATTGCATAATCCAGCAAACCCATATTCCTAGTGTGATAAGAACCCAGTCACCCAAAACAAAAAACACTCTTCTTGTGATGTTCCCAACAGTGTTCCAACATACTGTGACTAGGGTGATCATTTCTCTGCCTCCTCAAATTAAACCAGTACACTAACATCAACTTCAACCTCTTCAACTGTAAGGGTAATTGTCCCATTTCAACCAGCAAAGCCGAAACAGGAGATGACCTTACTTCACCACAACAGTCTTAAAGTCTATATCATATCCAAACATTTTAAATTTGAAGATTAATCTGTTCCATAAGCCACACAGCCATAATCAAGTGCGGATCTTATTAAACAAATATAAATGGTCAACAAAAATTTTCATGTTCAATCAAATAGTTCGACTACAAGTGTTTCATATACTTCATTCACATCTACAACTCTATGTCCTATCCCTTTCCTTATAAAACTTGCAACACCACCCCCTCTACCAACTAACCTATCATGCCTAATTACAATATTGTCCTATAAAAGAAAAACTTAAATATGGTAACAACCAGGCTTCCTGAATACATATAATATCAGGAAGACTTGATAAATCAGAAATAAACTTCTTAAAGCCTTGACCATCAGAAATCAGGCTTCTCACATTCCACTGCAATATTCTTAATCGCATTATTGTCCTTCACAAGGAGACTGAAATATAGACACCCCACCAATCAGAGTTTCATTTACAGCTTCCCACATAACACCAGTTATACCCAGATACTTTTCAGCAACTTTCACAATAGTTTTAATTTTCTCAGTACGACTAGATGCCTGAACAGTACAATTCACCGCATCCGTTATAAATATCACAAATAATTTTATCAGCTCGTAAAATATCTTTAGTAAGAGAACGGTGATGCTGACATATATCTACTGACTTACATTCTTTTCTCTGACTGGTAATATTTTATCAACATTCAATTTAAATTTTTGCAAGGCCTCTGCATAACACACACCTAACTGTACTTTAACCTATTGAACTTCGGCTGCCTTATTAAGCACTTCACGTCTGCACTATGTTCTCCTCCACAATTACAATAATTAAACTTTACGCCTTCTTCACAATCTTCATACTTACATTCCCTACCATACTTAATACACCTTGTAGTTTCCCATGGCATACTGCTGCAACGTGCCCAAACCTCTTACATTCGTAACATCTAAGTGGAGGTGGAATACAAGTTCGTACATTATAGCCAACATACCCCAAACTAACTTTAACAGGGAGCTTCACCTCATCAAAATATATCAACATAGATAAACTACGCATCCTTACCATATTTCTGACTACTTGCAACCTCTTTACCTCCTTAACCTTTCCTCCCAATAAAAGAGATTAAACCTCTTCCATCAATATCTCTACCAGAACACCTCTATTTTCATTAGGCAACATAAATACTATCTTTTTGCCGAGTAGAGTCTGCAAACATGACGCCTTCTCACACTAATTCTCATCCTTACAAATGATTAACACATTACCTCCCCTTAAAGTATGAGCACAATCTATATTCCCTATAGCCGATTATAACTGTAGGTAATCTACTGGGATTGATAGAAGAAGGTTGTTCCGGATCAATTTTAAATCATATCTTGAAGTCTTCTTTTCTTTTTTTCAAAATATCCCTCCCTTCCTCTCCATCACCTGAAATCATTCCAACATTATGTTTCCTTTTCTGTTTTCCAGATCTAGATTCAACTTCATTCCGACCTCCTCCCGCCAACCTGCGCTCATCCGAACCCTCCATTTCCGGTTCCTTTTCCAGATCTTGCCCCCACCCCGAACCTACACTATTTTCCAACATCCCCACACCATTCACAGCCAGCACCACCAACCACTGACCAACATCCTGAGCTCCCTCACTCCCAGTTGATTTTAATTGCTCACTAATTAGCAGCTGAGCCTTCAGCAACCAGTGCCCAACACTGTGGAAGGTATTCCTTCCACAAATCTCTTTTCTTGGATGCAAGATTTCTTTGCTAATAAGAAATGCTGCTGAATGTTAAACAACATTGAAGGTGGCACGATAATTAACTTTAATTAGACTATAATAAACCAGGCCAGAAAATGAAATTGTTAATGTATGAGGAGTGTTTGATAGTTCTGGGCCTGTGCTCACTGGAGGTTATAAGAATGAGGGGGGTCTCATTGAAACATATCGAAAATTGAAAGGCCCAGACAGATGGAGAAGATGTTTCCTATAGTTCAGGAGTCTCGGATGAGAGGGCATAGCCTCAGAATACAAAGACATCCCTTTAGAACAGAGACGAGGAAGAATTTCTTTAGCCAGAGGGTGGCGAATCTGTGGAATTCATTACCACAAGTGGCTGTGAAGGCCAAGTCATTGGGTGTATTTAAAGCAGAGGTTGATAGGTTCTTGAATAGTAAGTATGTCAAAGTTTACGGGAAGATGGCAGGAGAATGAGGTTGAGCGAGATAATAAATCAGCCATGATGAAATGGTGGAGCATGCTCTATGGGTTGAATGGCCTAATGCTGCTCCTATGTCTATGGTCTTACAATTGTTAGGAAAAAAATGGAAAGTGAACTTTTATTAAAGTTAGTGCTTGGCCATTTTATTACAAAAACCGGGAATCACATTTTCTGCACAAGATACAGATGTGAATCTGGAACTTTTGTCCCCAAAGTGCTGCAAATGATTAATGAAATGACATTTTCAAGACAGTGCTCTGATACGTATTTACAAAGCAAAATACTGCAGATGCTAGAAATCTGAAATGAGCACAGAAAATGCTGGAAGTAGTCAAAAGTTTACACAGCTTTCTGTGGTGAGAAAAAAGCATCAATTAATATCAATGGAAAAGAACAAACAGTTAAGATTTCGGGTTGAGACCCCACTTCTTGATTCATGAGGACGGGTCTTGGCCTGAAACATTGACAATTTGCTCATCTCCATAGATGCTGCCTAACCTGCTGAGTTCCTCTAGCATTTTGTGTGTGTTGCTCTGCATTTCCAGCATTCTGTTTATCAGTTACTGTTATTGTGAGGAGAACATTGTAAGTTACCCCTGGCTTCAAGTTTTATCAGTGACAATCTGAAAGTGAGAGTTCAGCACATAAGACTTAGAACTGAGTCCCACTAGAAAACATGAACGTCCTAAACTGAAGAGTGTGCATCCAACCTCTCAGCTTTATGCCAGCCACAGCTCATTTAATTGGACAATCCCTTGTATTGAAATAGGGTTGCCAATTTTAATTACAATCAGAGGTGTGCTTTGTGGTTTATGCACCTCATCGTAGCTTTCAACTAATATCTAGTAGCCTGAGGCATTTAAAAATAAATCTCTTATTTTTCAGATTTTGAATTATTTAGATCTCTATGAACCTTTTTCAAAAGTGTGCAATTATCAAAATTTAACAAAGCTTTTGTCTTGGAATACTGCAGAGTTGCAAATTGAAAAGCGACTACAGAAAAAGCATGGGATCTGGCTAAGGCAGCAAAACTGTTTTAGTAGCTGGGGATGCCAAGGGACTTTAAGCAAATGTTAGTAGGTTAAGTAAATAAGTTAATGCATAGTTCAACAACAAGAGTAACCCAAAAATAGAACAAAATCAAGTGAAAGAAATAAATAAAGGTTATTTCTATAATATTCCTTTTATGAACTTGGACTGTTCCAAAGCACTATATATCTATTTAAATACTTTTAAAGTAAATAGTTGCTTGAGAAACCATAGTGGATTTGTACAGTGCAGACTTGCACTATGGTAATTAAAACCTAACTTGTTTTTGTAATGTTGTTTGTTTGTTCACATAGGAATAATTTGCCTATTCTTTTTTTAAATAAAAACCTGTGGATATTTTGCACCTATCTAAGAAAGCACAGAGGGTCATGGTAGAATGTCTCAACAAAGATGAGAGATCTTCAATAATGTAGCAATTTGACAATAATGAATCAAATGTCAGCCTCGATTGCTGTCCTCAAGTCCCTGATGATAGATCTGAACCCACTAAATTTTGACTCAAATTGAGCCGCAGCCAACAAAGAGTGAATAGTTTGCTCCTGTTTATGTGTTCTTGCTAATGGAATGTCCTTTGAAGTTATTTTGTATTAATATATCAAATTTATTGTATAATTATAGGCTGATGGTAATGTACTAAACATCTAGCTGCCATAAAAACTGCCTTTCTTGTCTGTGGCCTTTAATCAGACCCTGCACTTAGAAAGGACGGGAAGGTTTAATTTTAATGATTAAGGATGTCAAATGTAAAATATTATTTTCAGAGAAACTTTAATCTTCTCACCAATGTTGCATGCACTACTACAACCACATTTAGTTCTGAAGACTTCAACATTCTACATAATTTAGATTCAAAGTGTATACAGAATAAATTACTTGTGGTGAGTACTAGGAAATCTTGGAAAAATACATATAATAGTAATATGACATTGCTATGAGATGAAAGAAGAACTTGATACATAATAGTTTGTGTATATTTCGATCATGATCACAATTTAGTAGCATATCACATTTATATTATTTTAATCCTGATTTTTCATAGATATTCTTCCAAAATTATAAGTGCATATACAAAAAATGCACAAACTATTACAATTGTTCCTGATTCATGCTTGATTAGATCCTAGGATATAGCAGCATTTTTTTCTTCTTACCATTTCTTATTCTTTTCTTTCATCAGATTTTGCTTTTCTATTGCTTTATTTTGTTTGTTATCTCACCCATACATTCCTCTCCAAAAGTTGTCAATGCTGACAAATTTGGCAACATTCTCATCTCAGTATCAGAAGCCTCAGTTTTCGAGTGTGCAAATCCAAGATGGAAATTCAGAGCATTATTTAGGGAATACTGCATTCTCAAATGGGCTGTCTTTTTTATATTAGCCAAGACTCCTGCTGGCTTTGAAAGGTGCAAGGATGCCATGGTACGAAATTGAAGATGATTTTTTTTGCCTTGCTAGTCTCCCCTCTCACAGTGTGACACCTCACTGCCCCTTTATATGAGAGAGAGAGAGAGAGAGAGAGAGAGAGAGAGAGAGAGAGAGAGAGAGAGAGAGAGAGATGGGATGGATGTTGAATTGTTGGGTGAATGATTCCTTTTTGTTGTACTGCAGATCATGGTCTATCTTGCGGGCGTTGTTATTACTTGATTGGTGGGTGAAGTGTGCTGATGTGTTTTTGCTGAAGTAAGTGGGGGAGGGTGAAGGTCAATGCTTTATGCATGGGAGAGGAGGAGTGGGGGGCTTTGGGGTTCCAGCATTTTTACTGTCACTCAGTCGTTAGGGCACTCTTCTGTTTTTGTGAATGTCTGTGAAGAATAAGAATTTTAGGTTTTATATTGTATACATTCTCTGATGTTAAATGGAGCTATTGAACTATTGAACTTTTGACTAGCTTAATTCAATCTTTATTCCTCAATTGACAATGTTAAAAAGTATTATAAAATTCTTAATCCTAATTATAAAGTATTATAAAATTCACAATCCAGTATTATAAAATTCTTGTTCATTTATGCTTCATTTGCTACATTACAATAGTAACTACTCTTAAAAAGTACTTACTTCTTTCAATAGTCTTTACAACCATTCCCCTATCATGGAAAGCACTAAATACCTTCAAGTCTTGTCACAATTAAATCCATTTCAAATATTTAATTATTCATTCCTTTGCTGAAAAAAGCAGTTGTTTTACTCAAAATTAGTTAATTTTTTGCACTGTTAATTTTATTTGTTTTCATCCAAGTCATTTCTCTCAATTACAGAATTAAGAGTTGTTTCACAAGACCGTGAATAATGAAAAAAAGTTTCATTCAGATGTTAGTTGTATAACTACTCGAGCTGAACAATCATCAACATATTTTAAATGTCTGATGCAATGTTTTGTATTTATTTCAAACGCATTTCTTTGGTATTTTACCCGAACCATGAAATTATTTATATTAACGATTCATTATTAACCCACTGATATGCACCCTATGCAAATGTTTTTTTCCTTCATATTTAAGCTCTCCAAATTGTCTTTTTAATCTACTGCACTGTTTTTTTAGTGTTGATTGAGTATAAAAGGAACATAATAAATGTTGTGATCCCTGCTGTAACACTACTTAAAATAAAGTGACAAAATATACAGCATAACTTCCTCACTGAGAGGTCAGCGGTGGATAGGTTGAATAGTTTCAGGTTCCTGGGTGTCAACATCTCAGAGGATCATGAAGAAGGCATGCCTGCGGCTATACTTCAAAGGGAGTTTGAGGAGATTTGGTATGTCACCAAAGACTCTAACAAATTTCTACAGATGTACTGTGGAGAAAATTCTGACTGGTTACATCATAGTCTTGCATGGAGGCACCAATGCACATGTTCGTAAGAGGCTTCAGAAGGCTGTAGACTCAGCCAGCATCATTGTGGGGCTTAGTCTCCCTATCATCAAGGACATCTTCAAAAGGCAGTGCTCAAGAAGGTGGAACCAAACCTTAATGACTCTCTCCATCTGGGACATGTCCTCTTCTCATTAGTACCATCAGGAGGTACAGGAGCCTAAAGACCTAGACTCAATGTTTTAGGAACAATTTCTTCCCCTCTGCCGTCAGATTTCTGAACAGTCCATAAACTCATGAATACTATCCTGCTACTCACACAAAATGCTGGAGGGATTCAGCAGGCCAAGCGGCATCTATGGAAAAGAGTACAGTCGATATTTTGGGCAGAGACCCTTCACCAGTCCTGATTTGCCTTCACCAAGAGCTGGACGGATGAGTAGTACTTGAGCAATATCCATTTGCAAAAATCTCACCAATCCATTGATGCAGAAAGCAAGGTGTGATTTTGTGCTGTGTGGAATCTAAGTAGGTTGCAAAATTCCTTAATAGACTCCTATGGAACATTATCCATCCTTACCTTTTATGGAGAACTGAACAGCACGGATTCAGGATTTAGCTTTGTGATGGTAACTTTTGCAGATATAAAACCAACAATTTCTGCAGAAATTATCTCATGACAATTACACATAAATAATCACCAGTCAGTAAATCTGTAAAGTCACCACTAATGTTAACTTGTAGTCCACTGGTTAACTCTGACAGATGTTTCAGATTTTTAAAGTTTGACATTGTGGTTGTTAGTTTATTGATTATTTTTAGTCAAGAAGGTCAACAATTTCTGGGAATCCTTTTTTTTCCCAACTTTTAGAAAATAGAACATAGAACAGCAGAGCACAGAAATAGGCACTTTGACCTGTCATGTCTGTGCTGAACAAGATACCAGTCTAATTAATCCCATTTGCCTGCACATGGTCTGTGTTCCTCTATTCTCTGCCTGTTCTTGTTTCTGTCTAAATACCTTTTAAACATTTTTATCGTATTTGCTTTGACCGCATTCCTTGAAGTCACATCCCAGGCATCTGCAACTCTCTGTAAAAAAATCTTACCTCATACATTCCTTTAAACTTTTCAGCCTCAACTTAAAGCTTTAGAATTTAATATTTCCATCCTGTGATAAAGATTATGACTATCTGCCTGTTCTATGTTTGTCATAGTTTTATAAGCTTTTATCAGCTGACTTCGGCTTCCAACACTCCAGAGAAAAAAGAATGTTTATCCAACTTCTTCTTATAACTAATACATTCCAATCCAACCAACATCCTGGTGAACCTCTTATGCACCCATTCCAACACCTACACGCCTTTCTTATAGAGTGGTGACCAGAACTGCACAGAAAACTCCAAGTGCCATCTAACCATAGTTTTATACAAAGGCAATATAGCTTGTCAACTTTTCTATTCAACACCCTGACCAATGAAGACAAACATGGCTTATACAAGATACACAAAATGCTGGAGGAAACCCTTCTTCAGGACTGAGAAGTAGGGAGGAAGATGCCATATTAGAAAGGCAGGTGAAGGGGAAGGTGGATAGCCACATGGTGATAGGTGAAGCCAGGTGGGTGGAATAGGTCAAGGGCTGGAGAAGAAGCATTTGATAGGAGAGGAGAATGGACCATAGAAGAAAGAGAAGAAGGAGGATACCCAGGGGGAAGTAATAGGCAGGTGAGAAAAGGTAAAAGGTCAGAGTGGTGAATAGAGGAAGAGAGGTGGGGAATTTGTTTACCAGAAGGCGAAATTAATATTCAGCAACACTCACAACACGCTGGAGGAACTCAGCAGGTCGGGCAGCATCCGTGGAAACGATAAGTCGACGTTTCGAGCCGAAACTCTTCATCAGGACTGTAGAGGGAAGGGGCAGAGGCCCTATAAAGAAGGTGGGGGGAGGGTGAGAAGGAGAAGGCTGGTAGGTTCCAGGTGAAAAACCAGTAAGGGGAAAGATAAAGGGGTGGGGGAGGTGATAGGCAGGAAAGGTGAAGAAGGAATTGGGGAAAAAACAATGGGTAGTAGAAGGAGGAGGAACCATGAGGCAGGTGATAGGCAGCTGGGGGAGGGGGCAAAGTGAAATAGGGATTGAGGAAGGGAGGGGGAGAGAATTACCGGAAGTTGGAGAATTGCTTTGACCCCAGCATCTGCAGATTATTTTGTGTTTGAAATTAATATTCATGTCATCAGGTTGGAGTCTACGCTGATGGAACATAAGATGTTTCTCCTCCACCCTGAGGCTGGTCTCATCATGGCACAAATGGAGACCATGGATTGACACGTCGGAACAGGAATGGGAATCAGAATTAAAATGTTTGTCCACAAGGAAGTCCTGCTTGTGGCGGGTGGTGTGGAGATGCTTAACGAAGTGGTCCCCCAGTTTACAACGGTTCTCACCAATGTAGATGAGGCCGCATTGGGGGCACCGGACACAGTAGGAGACTCCCGCAGATTTGCAGGTGAAGTGTTGCCTCACCTGGAAGGACTGCCTGGGGTTCTGAATGGAGGTGAGGGAGGAGGTTAATGGGCAGGTGTAGCACTTAGGTCTCTTGCAGGGACAAGTACCAGGAGATATGGAGGGATGAATGGACAAGGGAATCGCAGAAGGAGCAATCCCTGTGGAAAGCTGGGGCAGGGGGTGGGGGTGGTAGGTAAAGATATATGTAGTGGTAGAATCCCTTTGGAGATGGTGGAAGTTGCAGAGGATAATGTGTTGAATCCAGTGGCTGATGGGGTGGTAGGTAAGGACACAAGGAACTCTGTCACTATTAAGGTGGCGGAAAGATGGCATGAAGATGTCTTACGACTTCTTTACCACCCTAGCAACTTCTGTTCCTTTCTAGGAGCTATGAACTTGCATCCCAAGATTACTCCGTACCTCAATGCTCCTAATGTGCCCATAATTTACAGTATACTTTATTCTTGCATATGGCCTTTCAAAATGCATCACCATACACTTATCTGCATTAAACTCCATGTCATTTCCTTGATTAAATTAATGAAGATCTATATTCTTTTTGTTCTGTAGATTTACATTTGTGGCCAGTATCTGTGATGGTATTGTAAGGTTGTTTTCTTTACTTCCTCAGGAAAGAGATTCCAAAATTTTGCAATGAAATTTTCAGATCCAGAGAGGTTAATTTGGCATCAATCATCAGTCATACTATTAAATCAACGTGTATTTGAATGCAACTTCTCTAGTTTCTTTTACATTTAATGGGTTTATCAACATTTCTTGTGAGTATGAACCTTGTGTGATATCAAGGACCTGTTGTACATTAACCTTTGGAGAATAATTCAGTCTGAATACTACTCTTCAGTATTTAACTGTACCAATATATATCAGAAAGTTTCAAACAACAGGAATTCTGCAGATGCTGGAAATTCAAGCAACACACATCAAAGTTGCTGGTGAACGCAGCAGGCCAGGCAGCATCTGTAGGAAGAGGTACAGTCGACATTTCAGGCCGAGACCCTTCGTCAGGACTAACTGAAGGAATAATGAGTAAGGGATTTGAAAGTTGGAGGGGGAGGGGGAGATCCAAAATGATAGGAGAAGACAGGAGGGGGAGGGATAGAGCCAAGAGCTGGACAGGTGATAGGCAAAAGGGGATACGAGAGGATCATGGGACAGGAGGTCCGGGAAGAAAGACAAGGGGGGGGGGGAACCCAGAGGATGGGCAAGAGGTATATTCAGCGGGACAGAGGGAGAAAAAGGAGAGTGAGAGAAAGAATGTGTGCATAAAAATAAGTAACAGATGGGGTACGGGGGGGGGGGGAGGTGGGGCCTTAATGGAAGTTAGAGAAGTCGATGTTCATGCCATCAGGTTGGAGGCTACCCAGACGGAATATAAGGTGTTGTTCCTCCAACCTGAGTGTGGCTTCATCTTTACAGTAGGGGAGGCCGTGGATAGACATGTCAGAATGGGAATGGGATGTGGAATTAAAATGTGTGGCCACTGGGAGATCCTGCTTTCTCTGGCGGACAGAGCGTAGATGTTCAGCAAAGCGGTCTCCCAGTCTGCGTCGGGTCTCGCCAATATATAAAAGGCCACATCGGGAGCACCGGACGCAGTATATCACCCCAGTCGACTCACAGGTGAAGTGTTGCCTCACCTGGAAGGACTGTTTGGGGCCCTGAATGGTGGTAAGGGAGGAAGTGTAAGGACATATGTAGCACTTGTTCCGCTTACACGGTTAAGTGCCAGGAGGGAGATCAGTGGGGAGGGATGGGGGGGACGAATGGACAAGGGAGTTGCGTAGGGAGAGATCCCTGCAGAATGCAGAGAGAGGGGGGGAGGGAAAGATGTGCTTAGTGGTGGGATCCCGTTGGAGGTGGCGGAAGTTACGGAGAATAATATGTTGGACTAGGAGGCTGGTGGGGTGGTAGGTGAGGACCAGGGGAACCCTATTCCTAGTGGGGTGGTGGGAAGATGGAGTGAGAGCAGATGTACGTGAAATGGGGGAGATGCGTTTAAGAGCAGAGTTGATAGTGGAGGAAGGGAAGCCCCTTTCTTTAAAAAAGGAAGACATCTCACTCGTCCTAGAATGAAAAGCCTCATCCTGAGAGCAGATGCGGCGGAGACGGAGGAATTGCGAGAAGGGGATGGCGTTTTTGCAAGAGACAGGATGAGAAGAGGAATAGTTCAGATAGCTGTGAGAGTCAGTAGGCTTATAGTAGACATCAGTGGATAAGCTGTCTCCAGAGACAGAGACAGAAAGATCTAGAAAGGGGAGGGAGGTGTCGGAAATGGACCAGGTAAACTTGAGGGCAGGGTGAAAGTTGGAGGCAAAGTTAATAAAGTCAACGAGTTCTGCATGCGTGCAGGAAGCAGCGCCAATGCAGTCGTCGATGTAGCGAAGGAAAAGTGGGGGACAGATACCAGAATAGGCACGGAACATAGATTGTTCCACAAACCCAACAAAAAAGCAGGCATAGCTAGGACCCATATGGGTGCCCATAGCTACACCTTTAGTTTGGAGGAAGTGGGAGGAGCCAAAGGAGAAATTATTAAGAGTAACGACTAATTCCGCTAGACGGAGCAGAGTAGTGGTAGAGGGGAACTGATTAGGTCTGGAATCCAAAAAGAAGCGTAGAGTTTTGAGACCTTCCTGATGGAGGATGGAAGTATATAAGGACTGGACATCCATGGTGAAAATAAAGCAGTGGGGGCCAGGGAACTTAAAATCATCGAAAAGTTTAAGAGCGTGAGAAGTGTCACGAACATAGGTCGGAAGGGATTGAACAAGGGGTGATAAAACCGTGTCGAGGTATGCAGAAACGAGTTCGGTGGGGCAGGAGCAAGCTGAGACAATAGGTTGGCCAGGACAGGCAGGTTTGTGGATCTTGGGTAGGAGGTAGAAACGGGAAGTGCGGGGTGTGGGAACTATAAGGTTGGTAGCAGTGGATGGGAGATCCCCTGAGCGGATAAAGTCGGTGATGGTGTGGGAGACAATGGCCTGGTGCTCCTTAGTGGGGTCACGATCGAGGGGTAAATAAGAGGAGGTATCCGCGAGACACGATCGAGGGGTAAATAAGAGGAGGTATCCGCGAGCACGATCGAGGGGTAAATAAGAGGAGGTATCCGCGAGTACGATCGAGGGGTAAATAAGAGGAGGTATCCCCGAGCACGATCGAGGGGTAAATAAGAGGAGGTATCCGCGAGAAAGTTTCAGAAAGTTTCAGTCTGTTTATTTAATAATAAGTGAGACCTTACATTTGTTAGGAATGATCCTACAGTATGGATAGACATTATTTATTAAAATCATACCGTTTAACTTTTTATAAGTCAAATCCTTTTTTATAGATAATGAACAGAAAGAAAACAAATAACTGAAAACAATTAATTGAATTAGCAATGCTACTTGAATAAAGTGCCTTTGAATAAAAACTTTTAATTCTCTACTCCTTAAAAAATTGAGTATGTAAATGAAGCAGACAGTATCACCTTATCTAGCTAACTGGAACATTATATTCCTTTTATTGAACATTATATTCACTGACATTTTGAATAGACACACAACACTTAACTAGGTAATCAAAAATAACAACAAATTATCTATTAACATCTTGGTATTATCAACATATTCTGTATTGTTTTATTGAAAAATTCAAATTATTGAAAGCAGAATTCAGTTAAGTATGAGAGGTCAATCCCCACCATCGAGGACATCTTCAAATGGTGGAGCCTCAAGAAGGCTGGGTCCATCACTGAGAACCCTTGCCTCATTGCTACCATCAGGAAGGAGGCACGTGACACTGAATGTTTTAGAAATAGCTTCTTCCCCTCTACTATCAGATTTCTGAATAGTCCATGAACCCACAAACACTATTGCACTATTCTTTCTTACATTGTTTGTTTATTTTATTTTTTATTGTAGCTTATAGTAATTTTTATGTTTTGCACTGTACTGCTGCTACAAAACAATATATTTTGTAACAGATGTTGCTGATAATAAACCTGATTCTAATTCAGATTTAATATAAAACAAAAAACATAATAAATGTTATGTAACACATTAGAATTTGATTCAGGTTTATAAATAACTGTGTATTTACCCAAATGGTAGTGGGTTACTGCTGCCCACATAAGTCATAAGCAATAAAGTTAGGAGTAACTCATACTTTTTGAAGGAAAAGTAGATGTGACAAACTACACAAATATAATTATATATCAAATATTACCAACTCTGTCAGCCTGCTTGGATACAAGCTGTGTTATTTCACTTATTTTACAGTAGGTCACTGCAAAGCCAATTGATTCTATTCTGTGGAGCAGATGGTTACCCACGCTGTTACTCATATCTATAATTGGTTTATCCAAGGCTACGGAATGATTGCTATCAGAGAGTACGCTCATTGAAAGAACAACTTATAATTAAAAAGATAAATTAAAGCTATTAAAACTATAATATTAATAATTAAAATCAGTCTATAATTGACACATATGAAAATGAGTGGTCAAAAACAAAGTAATTGAAAGAAGCAAGACTCAAGGAGGAAGAGTTGAAAACAAGAGAAATCTTGAGAAGCTCTTCCCATTCCCAGTAAAAAATGCCTAAAGCCACATTGGAGACACCAAAATAATTTATATTTGTATTGCAAAAATGACTAAGACAGAAGAAGGGCTACCCAATGTTGATGTTTATTTTTAATTTATTTCTTTTATCAGGATGCAGGTCTTGATGGCAAGGCGAGCATTTATTGCCCATTTGGAAGTTGGAGGCGGAGTTAAGATGGCGTTAAATGGTGACCCCTTTGCTTGCATCTTCGGAAGCAGCTCTATTTCCATCTTTATTTTTCCCTTTCAGGATTCTTTTGAAGACCCTGACCTGGAGTTACACACAGACTTTGGTTCTTTGTGGGAATGGGACCCATTCTCGGGGTTTCAGGGCCAGCTGTTGTTGTTCGGCACGTCAAGGGTTTGGCCTGAGAGTCCAGCTCGTATTTTGAAGCTTAAGACCTCGGAGTTCTGGAGACGGGCAGATCAAGGATCGGTGTCATAGCAAGAGACTTATGTGTTGTCAGGGAGGCAGGAAAATCTTACGCTGTGGGCCTGAGAACCAGAGACCTTTGCGATCTTTGGGCATACAGCTTGTAAAAAGTGAAGAAATGGACTTTTTAACATTGTAAGCCAGTGGGTTGTTGTTACGTCTCCCACTCGCTAATGGGGGACACCTCCCTCTCCCTTATTAGGGAGAGAGAGAACCTGTGGTTTGTCAAATGCCAGATGAAATGCGATAGTCTTCAGGGTAACTGCTAGTCCGTGTCTTTGCTATTGCTCAGCTCATGCTTGTGCTCGGTATCGGGTGCTCTTATTTTTGCTGGGGGGGAGAGGGGATTGTTAGTTGCTGCCACTTCACGCAGGAGTGGGGAGCTGGGGGATCTTTGGAGTTCTCACGTTTAACTGTTGTTCATTCTTTGGGGCACTTCTCTGTTTTTGTGGATGTTTGCAAAGAAAAAGCATTTCAGGATGTATGTTGTATACATTTTTCTGATGTTAAATTGGACCTTTCAACCATTTCTAATTGTGGAGCTACTCCCACAATTTAGGTCAGCTTGGAGGAAAACTGGCTGGTAGTGATGCTCCCAAGTGCCTCTTGGTGTTGGAGGTTGTTGTTTGGGAGGTGCTGATATCTTACTCATGGTGAGTAACTGCAGTGCTTTTGTAACCACTGTCAAAGATGATGGAAGGAATAAATGTTTATGTTGGTGGATGGGGTATCATCCAAGTGAGCTGCTCTATCCTGTATGGTATTGTGTTTCTTGAGTGTTGTTAGATCTGTATTCATCTGTATTCAAAAAGAAATATTCCATAGTACTCCTGACTTGTGTCTTACGAATGCTGGGAAGCTTGGCTGTGGTAGAGATGAGTCACACTTTATCAGGTACTTGTCCCTATCCCATTCTTGCAGTCACAGTATTTCTGTTGCTGGATGTTGATCATGGTGTACTTGACAGTGGTAATGGCACTGATTGTCAATAATTATATGACAGTTGCAAAGTCTTTAATGATGTAGCTGAACATGTTTGTCCTGAGGAACCCCATCCATTGACGAATTGCTTCCAACAACAGTAACCATCTCCCTTTGTACAAGTCCATGACCTCAACCATAGGATTGCTTTTCCTTTTGGAGTCCATTGACTTCAGGTGTATCACAACTCCTTGATGCCATATCCACTAAAATTCTTCCCTGATATTGAGGGCACTTCATTCTTACCTCAACTCTTTGGTCCATCTTGGCCAACAACTGTAATGAGTCTGGAACTAAGTGGTCCTTTGAAACTCACACTGAGTATTAGTGAGTAGGTTGTTGATTACTATATCTTGCCTGAAAACATTGCTGATGATATCTTCCACAACTTTGCTGATAACTGAGGATAATGTTCAAAGTTCAAAGTAAATTTATTATCAAAGTACATATATGTCACCATACACAACCCCGAGTTTCATTTTCTTGTGGGAAAACTCAATAAATCAATAGAATAATAACCATGATAAAATTAATACAGGGCACCCAACTTGGGTGTTCAACCAGAATGAACTAGACAGCAAACTGCCCTATAATTTCCTTTCTTCTGTCTCCCTCCCTTATTGAAGAGTGGAGTGACACTTGCAATTTTGCAGCCCTCCGGAACCATGCCAGACTCTATTGATTCTTGAAAGATCATTACTGATGCCTCTACAATCTCTTCAACTACCTCTTTTAGAACCCTGGGATGCAGTCCATCAGGTCCAGAGACTTATCTACCTTTAGACCTTTCAGTTTCCCAAGCACCATCTCCCTAGTAATAGCAACTGCACTCACTTCTGCCACTTAACATTTTCAAATTTCTGGCGTACTATGAGTGTCTTCCACAGTGAAGACTGGTGCAAAATATTTTTACAGTTCATCTGCCATTTCCTTGTTCCCTATTACTATCACTCCAGTGTCCTTTTCCAGCAGTTCAACGTTTAGTCTCACCTCTCTTTTATTCTTTATATATCTGAAAAACACTTGGTATCATTGTTAATATTATTGGTTAGCTTACCTTTATATTACATCTTTTCACCCTGATGATTTTTTTAGTTGCTCTCTGTTGAAATTAAAAATATCCCAATCCTCTAATTTTTTCTCTAATATATGCCCTCTTTGCCTTTTATGTTGGCTTTGACTTCCCTTGTCAGCCACTTTTAGAATACTTCCATTTCTTTGGGATGTATCTATCCTACGCCTTCTGAATTGCTCCCAGAAACTCCAGCCTTTGCTGCTCTGTCATCATCCCTGCTGGTGTTCTCTTCCAATCAACTTTCGCCAGCAACTCTCTCGTGCCTCTGTAATTCCCTTTACTCCACTGTAATACTGATGCATCTGACTTTAGCTTCTCTCCCTCAAATTGCAGGGTGAATTCAATCATACTACAGTCACTGTTATCTAAGCTCCCTAATCATATCCAATTCATTATACAACATCCAACCCAGAATTGCTGAACCCCTCATGGGCTCAACCACAAACTGCTCCAAAAAGCCATCTTGGAGCTATTCCACAAATTGGAAGTTTTGTTGATTGTCGAGCTTGGCAAAATGTTTGAAGACACTTCAGCTCCAATTAAAAAACCATCATCAGTACACAGTTGAAGGTGTTGTCTCCTCAGAATGCTGGCTTATATACTCTTTGGGGGTCTGAATAGATATTGATTAGATGTCGTGATCTGGTTGGCTGGTTCAGTAGAAGACTCTGATTGGCTAGTTTTGAGGGAGGTCCATTGGAAGTGTTTGCTTCACTCTCCAGATCCTGAGATTACAGGTGATTCATTGATTGATGACGTCATTGTTTCTCTTTTCTCTGTAAGAGCTCATATACATAGAACATAGCACATAGAATAGTACAGCACAGTACAGGCCCTTCGGCCCACAATGTTGTGCTGACCCTCAAACCCTGCCTCCCATATAAGCCCCCACCTTAAGTTCCTCCATATACCTGTCCAGTAGTCATTTAAACTTCACTAGAGTATCTGCCTCCACCACTGCCTCAGGCAGTGCATTCCATGCACCAACCACTCTGAGTAAAAAACCTTCCTCTAATATCCCCCTTGAACTTCCCACCCCTTACCTTAAAGCCATGTCCTCTTGTATTGAGCAGTGGTGCCCAGGGGAAGAGGTGCTGGCTATCCACTCTATCCATTCCTCTTAATATCTTGTACACTTCTATCATGTCTCCTCTCATCCTCCTTCTCTCCAAAGAGTAAAGCCCTAGCTCCCTTAATCTCTGATCATAATCCATACTCTCTAAACCAGGCAGCATCCTGGTAAATCTCCTCTGTACCCTTTCCAATGCTTCCACATCCTTCCTATAGTGAGGTGACCAGAACTGGACACAGTACTCCAAGTGTGGCCTAACCAGAGTTTTATAGAGCTGCATCATTACATCGCGACTCTTAAACTCTATCCCTCAACTTATGAAAGCTAACACCCCATAAGCTTTCTTAACTACCCTATCTACCTGTGAGGCAACTTTCAGGGATCTGTGGACATGTACCCCCAGTTCCCTCTGCTCCTCCACACTACCAAGTATCCTGCCATTTACTTTGTACTCTGCCTTGGAGTTTGACCTTCCAAAGTGTACCACCTCACACTTCTCTGGGTTGAACTCCATCTGCCACTTCTCAGCCCACTTCTGCATCCTATCAATGTCTCTCTGCAATCTTTGACAATCCTCTACACTATCTACAACACCACCAACCTCTGTGTCGTCTGCAAACTTGCCAACACACCCTTCTACCCCCACATCCAGGTCGTTAATAAAGATCACGAAAAGTAGAGGTCCCAGAACAGATCCTTGTGGGACACCACTAGTCACAATCCTCCAGTCTGAATGTACTCCCTCCACCACTACCCTCTGCCTTCTGCAGGCAAGCCAATTCTGAATCCACCTGGCCAAACTTCCCTGGATCCCATGCCTTCTAACTTTCTGAATAAGCCTACCGTGTGGAACCTTGTCAAATGTCTTACTAACATCCATATAGATCACATCCACTGCACTACCCTCATCTATATGTCTGGTCACCTCCTCAAAGAACTCTATCAGGCTTGTTAGACATGATCTGCCCTTCACAAAGCCATGCTGACTGTCCCCAATCAGACCATGATTCTCTAAATGCCTATAGATCCTATCTCTAGGAATCTTTTCCAACAGCTTTCCCACCACAGACGTAAGGCTCACTATCTATAATTACCCGGACTATCCCTACTACCTTTTTTGAACAAGGGGACAACATTCGCCTCCCTCCAATCCTCCGGTACCATTCCCGTGGACCACGAGGACATAAAGATCCTAGCCAGAGGCTCAGCAATCTCTTCTCTCGCCTCGTGGAGCAGCCTGGGGAATATACCGTCAGGCCCCAGGGACTTATCTGTCCTAATGTATTTTAACAACTCCAACACCTCCTCTCCCTTCATATCAACATGCTCCAGAACATCAACCTCACTCATATTGTCCTCATCATCATCAAGTTCCCTCTCATTGGTGAATACCGAAGAGAAGTATTCATTGAGGACCTCACTCACTTCCGCAGCTTCCAGGCACATCTTCCCACCTTTATCTCTAATCGGTCCTACCTTCACTCCTGTCATCCCTTTTTTCTTCACATAATTGAAGAATGCCTTGGGGTTTTCCTTTACCCTATTCACCAAGGCCTTCTCGTGCCCCCTTCTTGCTCTTCTCAGCCCCTTCTTAAGCTCCTTGCTTGCTTCCCTATATTCCTCAATAGACCCATCTGATCCTTGCTTCCTAAACGTCATGTATGCTGCCTTCTTCCACCTGACTAGATTTTCCACCTCACATGTCACCCATGGTTCCTTCACCCTACCATTCTTTATCTTCCTCACCGGGACAAATTTATCCCTAACATCCCGCAAGAGATCTCTAAACATCGACCACATGTCCATAGTACATTTCCCTGCAAAAACATCATCCCGATTCACACCCCCAAGTTCTAGCCTTATAGCCTCATAATTTGCCTTTCTCCAATTAAAAAATTTCCTGTCCTCTCTGATTCTATCCTTTTCCATGATAATGCTAAAGGCCAGGGAGCAGTGGTCACTGTCCCCCAGATGCTCACCCACTGAGAGATCTGTGATCTGACCCGGTTCATTACCTAGTACTAGATCTAGTATGGCATTCCCCCGGTCGGCCTGTCCACATATTGTGACACGAATCCGGATCTATTCCAATGTGTTTGTTGATGGATCCTTCTGCAGAGAACTATGTTTCACAAAATTCTTATTCTTTTCTTGTTCTTGCTTGAGTCAAGACGATGGCTGTCATCCATTTGAAATAGTGTCTTTCTTCATCTTCATGAGCTGATACTAGCGAGAGTGGATCATGCCTTCTACTCACTAGCTGATGCTTGTGTAGCCTGGTCGATAGTTTCCTTCCTGTTTGATCAACGTAGTATTTGTCGGAGACACTATATTGGATTTGGCAGATTGCATTTGTTCTATCAGTCAAATTTTGTTGTGCTTTGAGTTTTGATAGGTTCCTCCTCAAAGTTGAAATTGGTTTGTGAGCATCTGTGATGTTGTGTTGCTAAAGCAGTCTTGCTGTCATTTCTGAGACTTTCTTTATGTACGACAACACAATTTGTTTATTCGTCGTTTGTGTAGTTTGTATATTTGGGTTTCCGACCTTGAGGCACTTTCAGATCAAGCTTCCTGGATATCCCAAGCCTTGATTTTCCCTCTTCACCTGCAGATTGAAATCCCCCATCACCAATGTAACATTTCCTTTTTGACATGATTTTTCTATCTCCTGCTATAATCTATAGGCTACCTCCTGGCTACTTGGGGGTCTGTAAATAACTCCCACAAAGATTCTATACTTTCTAATCCTATGTCACCTCTTTCTAAAGATTTGATTGCACTTTTTACAGGCAGAGATGCTCCTCCTCTGGCTACCTGCCTGTCCTTATGATATATTGTGTATCTTTGGATATTGAACTCCCGACTACATCTTTCAGCCAAGTCTCCAAGATACCCACAATGTCATATCTACCTATCTCTAATGCTAACTGTGCTACAAGATCATCTACCTTATTTTCTATGCTGCATGGATTCAGATATAATAGATCAGTCCTATATTTGTCATCCTTCTCAGACTTGTCCCTCTATTACACTGCAAACCATTCCACTGACTGCAATTTTGCCCTGTCATCTACCTGTTCTTCCTGACTGTCTCACTATACACTACCTCTGCTTGAAAACAAACATCCCTATCCTCAGCCCTATCACTCTGGTCCCCATTCCCCTGTCAAATTAGTTGAAACCCTCTCCAACAGCTCTAGAAAACCTGCCCATAAGGATATTTGTCCCCCTTGGTTTCAGGTGTAGTCCATCCCTTTTATACAGGTCATATCATCCCTAGAAGAGATCCCAATGATCCAGAATTCTGAAGCGCTGTCCCCTGCACCATTCATCTGACAAATTATCCTATTCTTCCCTCACTGGCACAAGCATAAATCCAGAGATTGTTATTCTGGAGGTCCTGCTTTTCAGCTTTCTACCTAGCTCTCTAAATACTCTTCTTAGGACCTCCTCTCTTTTCCTTCCTGTGTTATTAGTTCAAATATGTACCAAGATGTCTGGCTGGTCACTCTCCCCCTTTAGAAACATAGACATAGAAACATAGAAAATAGGTGCAGGAGTAGGCCATTTGGCCCTTCGAGCCTGCACCGCCATTCAGTATGATCATGGCTGATCATCTAACTCAGAACCCTGCACCAGACTTCCCTCCATACCCTCTGATCCCTTTAGCCACAAGGGCCATATCTAACTCCCTCTTAAATATAGCCAATGAACTGGCCTCAACTGTTTCCTGTGGCAGAGAATTCCACAGATTCACCTCTCTCTGTGTGAAGAAGTTTTTCCTAATCTCGGTCCTAAAAGGCTTCCCCTTTATCCTCAAACTGTGACCCCTCATTCTGGACTTCCCCAACATCAGGAACAATCTTCCTGCATCTAGCCTGTCCAATCCCTTTAGGATTTTATACGTTTCAATCAGATCCTCCCTCAATCTTCTAAATTCCAACGAGTATAAGCCTAGTTTATCCAGTCTTTCATCATATGAAAGTTCTGCCATCCCAGGAATCAATCTGTTGAACCTTCTTTGTACTCCCTCTATGGCAAGGATGTCTTTCCTCAGATTAGGGGACCAAAACTGCACACAATACTCCAGGTGTGGTCTCACCAAGGCCTTGTACAACTGCAGTCGTACCTCCCTGCTCCTGTACTCGAATCCTTTTGCTATAAATGCCAGCATACCATTCGCCTTTTTCACCGCCTGCTGTGCCTGCATGCCCACTTTCAATGACTGGTATATAATGACACCCAGGTCTCGTTGCACCTCCCCTTTTCCTAATCAGCCACCATTCAGATAATAATCTGTTTTCCTGTTTTTGCCACCAAAGTGGATAACCTCACATTTATCCACATTAAATTGCATCTGCCATGAATTTGCCCACTCACCTAACCTATCCAAGTCACCCTGTCATGGACTCGATCTGAGATGTCCTTGACCCTGTCACCTGGGAGGCAACATACCATCTGGGTCTCTCTATCATGTCCTCTAACTGTGGAATATCCTAACACCTCTGCCCCTTTCCATCCTGAACCACAGTACTAGACTCAATTCTGGAGACCCGGTCACCACGGCTCCCCTGGTGGGTCATTCCTCCCAACAGTATCCAAAATGGTATACTTGTTATTGAGGGGAATGATCACAAGTTTACTTTGTACCAGCTGCCTACTTACCTTCTCTCTCCTGATAGTCACCCATTCATCTGCCTCCTGTAACCTAGGGGTGACTATCTCCCTGTAGCTCCTATCTATCATCTCCTCAGTTTCACTTATGAGCCAAAGGTCAACCATTTGCAGCTTCAGTTCTTTAGCATATTCTCTAAGGAGCTGTAGCTCAATGTACGGTGCAGATGTGGTTATCTGGGAGGCTGGAGGTCTCCCAGAATTACTACATCTCACACAAAGAAGCCATTTTTACTGCCCTAACTATACACTTACAGTTGAAGAATGAGCAAGAAGCTTACCAATATTTATGTCACCCTCACCTGTTATTGCCTAAGTCTGTTGAGCCAAAGCCAAAAGTCTCCCCTCTCTAATGCTGCCGCACTCCAACGTTGGCCACTCTGCTTGCCCCTGTCTTATTTTTTATTTGACCTTGCTAATGAATTCCAAACTCTGATTATCCACTGTTCAAGCTTCAGATAAAATGGCTTGAACAGCCAATTTTTAAAGCTCTCTCCTGGACCTGGGTGAAGGCATCTTTATTTTTCAACCTCTGACTGGCTGCTGTTCAAGCTTCATGAGAAGATCTGGCAGGAGAGGAGAGTTTTGATTTGATTTGTTGAGAGGTTGTTCAGATCTGTCTATTACTTGTTTTGTTTTACTGTTTAGCTTTGTGCTGCAGTTTTGTCAAGCTGGTACTTCATTTTAAGAACCTCTGGGGTGAATGCCTGAATGCCTTTCTGTATTCTTAATTGAACTAGGTAACAAAAGAATCAGGAACATGTCAGATCTTTAGATTTTTTTTTGTGATTTGTTGTACTTTGCTCCTAATGTTGCTGACCCTCAACACCTCATTGTCTGTTCTGCTTTAAGTTATCAGATCTACTTTGAATCTAGCTTATTTAGGACAACTGTGATGCCATACAGCATTGGGTGGGGTGTGGTTTCATTAGTATGAAGATAAGACTTTGTCTGCACAAGGACTATGTAGCAATCATTTCCCAAAATATCCTTGCCACAGGTCAGTTCATGAGGATGAGGTCAAGTAGTTTATCCATTATGTTGATTCATTTTCAACTTGCTGTAGATGAACTGACAGCCATGTCTTTCAGGATTTGGCCAGGTCAGTTAGTGTTGTTGCTACTGAACCACTGAACCACATTTGATATCGAAGTCCCCATCCAGAGTGTATTCTGCGTCATCTTCTGTGTTAGAGGAGCATTGATTCATCATATCAGGGAGCACAGTTATGGGAAATCAGGGACGTGGGGGGGAGGTTTCCCTACCATGTTTGACCGGATGTCATGAGCCTTGAGATTCTTACAGATCAAGAACTGTGATGAAAGAGATTGTTACATTGTCTGGAAGATTTTATTCTGTAAATGTGATTATGTCAAGCTGATGTTTATTAAGATATTTAAAAGTATCTTTGCAAGGTTGACGGAGAACAATTTTGCCATGACTGAGTTTGCTGCCCAGGTAGATGTTAGATGGACCATCAAGGTTTATTCTTTCTTCATTGCAGTTTAATGATTATGATACAACTTAATGACTTCCAGGCAATTTTAAGCAATACTTAAGGATCAGTGGCATCAATGGGCCTGGAATCTAATGTAGCCCAGACTGGTGAAGGATGTCACATTTCTGCTGCTGAAGGACATTAGTGGACCATACAGTTTTTACAGAGAGCTGGGAATGTGTGAAATACTTTGACTGTCAAGACTTATTGCTGCAGCAGTTTAATTTATAAAATAATACTAACAAATGTTCTGCAAAATTATTCACAAATGTTTTCGCTCAGCATTATGTTGAGCCATCGATCCACCAGTTCAATTCCTTCACAAATACGGATTAATCTGCAGAGTGAGCATGCTCAGCATATTTTGAGTTTGATTAGCATTTCCAGCATGTTGGAATTTTTGTGTTTGTTTTGTACCTAATAGAGTGGCCACTGAGTGTATATTTACTGTCTTCTGCTACTGTAGCCCATCCACTTAAAGGTTTGATGTGCTGTACATTTAGAGATGTTCTTCTGCAGACCTCTGTTGTAACATATGGTTATTTGAGTTACTGTCACCTTCCTGGCAGATTGAACCAGTCAGGCCATTCTTCTCTGACCTCTCTCATTCACATGGCATCTTTGCCCACAGAACTATGCCCACTAGATTTGCTTTTGTTTTTTTCACCACTCTCTGTTAACTCTAGAGACTGTTATACATAAAAATCCCAGAAGATCAGCAGTTTCTGAGATACTCAAATCACCCCATCTGGCACCAACAATCATTCCATGGTCAAAGTCATTTAGCTCACATTTCTTCCCTATTCTGATGTTTAGTCTAAACAACAACTGAACTTCTTGATCATGTCTGTATGTTTTTATGCATTGAGTTGCTGCCACATTTGGCTGATTAGATATTCGCATTAATGAGCAGGTATAAGGTGTATCTAATAAAGTAGCCACTGAGTGTAATACAGACAATTTTCTACTCAGATGGATTATACCTGTCTGCTTGGTTATTCAAAAAGCAGGTGATTCCAGCTCACTTCAATAAAACAACAAAGGAGCTACATATACACACAAAGTGCTGGTGAATCGCCAACTGTTTATTCCTCTCCTCAGAAGCCGCCTGGCCTGCTAAGTTCCTCCTCCATTTACCGTGCATTGCTCCGGATTTCCAGTATCTGCAGAATCTCTTGTGCTTAGAAAAGGAGCTATTGAAGTGAGGAAATGTCAACATTAGAGACTGATCAAGGAATGGTTTAAGATTAATTCTAAGTTTTTTAACTTTCTGCAGACTAACTTAAGGTGTTAGGGCCATTTGGTGTGAAGTTCTAACAAATTACATTAGTGGGTCATCAAGATTGTTAAGGTAAAGGGGTCACAAAATACAGGAGTATCAGAATCAGATTTATTATCAATGATATATGTCATGAGATTTTTGTTTTCTTTTGTGCCAACAGTACAATATGTGACCCTCTCACCGTGGCTCCTAACAAATTAGGCTAGTTAGCGGTCCCTGGCTAACAGCCATGTGACTCAGCGATGATGGGTATGGTGATTCGGCCATCTCCAAGAAGCAATCACACATCTAGGGTGAGTATGATTCAAGTTCAACCAAACAGGAACGTTGAAATGTTCTGTTGAGGGAACGCAAGCTATGGAGAATGCTGTATAAATACTGCCCCATCCAGAAGTTATTGTTCACTAGGAAATAATGGAACTTACACTGGCATAAACTTAAAGTGGAAGTTTATTTACAAATATTTTAACTTTAACAAACAGCTAACAGAAAATGGGCCAATACAGTTAAACCAGTCTATAATGTGCATTGCTGGATAGTCAGGTGCTTTGCTTTAATTACTCACAGCACTGAACCCGTGTTTTGTGAGAAAGACACCAGCCACAATTTGAACTTCCCTCAAAGTCCATTACGAATTAACTGGCTCACTCAGAAGTATTGACATTTCCTCCTTGGAACCACTTGTCTGTACTTCTCACACCGGGTTCAGTGTGCGTCTTTGGTTGTCTCCACTCCGTACCTCACTTCTTCTCTAGCTCCTGCAAGAAGACCTCTCCCATAAATCACATTCTACTAGGATGCCGCCAAGCTCTTGCAAATGATCTATGGCCTCCCATTGGACAAAATGTTATCAGAACAAACCCAAATGGCTGACACAACATTCCTAAGCTGATCACGTGACTCTAAAGTGTACCCGGAGAAATGTGAGGTGGTACACTTTGGAAGGACAAACTTCAAGGCAGAGTACAAAGTAAATGGCAGGATACTTGGTAGTGTGGAGGAGCAGAAGGATCTCAGGGTACATGTCCACAGAACCCTGAAAGTTGCCTCACAAGTGGATAGGGTAGTTAAGAAAGCTTATGGGGTGTTAGCTTTCATAAGTCGAGGGATAGAGTTTAAGAGTTGTGATGTAATGATGCAGCTCTATAAAACTCTGGTTAGGTCACACTTGGAGTACTGTGTCCAGTTCTGGTCACCTCACTATAGGAAGGATGTGGAAGCATTGGAAAGGGTACAGAGGAGATTTACCAGGATGCTGCCTGGTTTAGAGAGTATGGATTATGCTCAAGAGATTAAGGGAGCTAGGGCTTTACTCTTTGGAGAGAAGGAGGATGAGAGAAGACATGATAGAGGTGTACAAGATAATAAGAGGAATAGATAGAGTGGATAGCCAGCGCCTCTTCCCCAGGGCACCACTGCTCAATACAAGAGGACATGGTTTTAAGGCAAGGGGTGGGAAGTTCAAGGGGGATATTAGAGGAAGGATTTTTACTCAGAGAGTGGTTGGTGCGGGGAATGCACTGCCTGAGTCAGTGGTGGAGGCAGGTACACTAGTGAAATTTAAGAGATTACTAGACAGGTATATGGAGGAATTTAAGGTGGGGGCTTTTATGGGAGGAAGGGTTTGAGGGTCAGCACAACTTTGTGGGCTGAAGGGCCTGTACTGTGCTGTACTATTCTGTGTTCTATGTTTATCTTAACGGAAACTGAAATACTGGCAGTAACACAGTGCCATTTACAGAAAAGCTGGAGAAAATTAAATATACAACAGCATAGCTGTAGTAGTGCAATAAATCATATTGTTAAGCAGGGTATTACAAATGCAAGACAAAAAACGTTACAAAAATGGTGCAAAAGAGAATCATGAGGTAAAGTTCATGTTTTCATGGAATATTTAGAAATCTGATTGCAGAGTAGAAGAAGCTGTTTCTAAAATGTTTAGTGTGCATCTTCAGCCTCCTGTACCTCCTCCCTGATAGTAGTAATCAGAAGACAAATCTCAGATGGCAAGGATCCTTCATGATGGATGCTGTCTTCTTAAAGTTCATTTTTTAAAGATGTCCTTAATAGTGGGAAGGCTTTTTCCTGTGATGGAGCTGGCTTAGATCTATAACTCTCTGCAGTCTCTTTTGATCCTGTCTCCAGAGCAGACAGTACCACAACCCACCAGAATTCTCTCCATCGCACATCTGTAGAAACTTGCTGGAGTCTTTGATGACATGGCAAATCTCCTCAAACTCCTAATGAACTATAGCCATCGGTGTGCGTTCATCATGATGTCATCATTTTGGTGGGTCCAGGATAGATCCTCTGAGAAGTTGATGCCCAGGAACTTGAAGCTGCTCACCCTTTCCTCTGCAGATACCAACCCCTCCCTGCCCCTCCCCACTTCCAGTGAGAACTGGTGTGTGTTCTCCCAACTTCTCCTTCCTTCAGTCCACAATGAATTCCTTAGTCTTGCTGACATTGAGTGCAAGGTCGTAGTTGTGACACCACTCAACCAAGTGGATCCATCTCACTCCTGCATGCATCCAAGTCGCCAGCTGAGATCCTGCCAACAACCATTGTCATCAACCAGCTTATAGATGGCAGTTGAGTTGTGCTTATCTGCACAGTCACGTGTGTAGAGAGTGTAGAGCGGAGGGTTAATCCATCATCCCTGAGATACCTGTATATCTGTGTTGATTGTTAGTGAGGAGGAGATGTTATTACTGATTTGCACTGACTGTGGACTCCCAGTGAGGAAGTCAAGGAACCAGTTACAAAGGAAGGTGCAGAGGCCCAAATGTTGAAGCTTTTTACTTGCAGAGGGGATGATGGTGTTGAATGTTGAACTGTAATCAATGAACAGCGGCCTGATGTAGGTATTGCTGTTGTACTCGATCCAAGGCTGAGTAGAGAGCCAGTGAGATTGTGTTCACTGTGGACCTGTTGTAGCTGCAGGCAAATTGCAGCAGACCCAGTTCCATGTTCAAGCAAGAGTTAATTGTAGCCTTGACCAACTTCTCAAAGTACATCATCACACTAGATATGAGTGTTTCCGGGCAACAATTGTTGAGGCAGCTTACCCTACTCTTTTTGTGGTAGTCACATTTTGTTTTTTTTTAATCTGTTCATGAGGTGCAGAAATTAATGCTTCTTCAATGCCAAAATTTGTTTTCAACTCCTAAATGCTCCTGAACCAAGGAATTAAAAATCAACCACTTTGGTGGATCTGGAGTTGCATATAGACAGCAACACATTTCCTTCTCCTGAAGGTATTATGGCCATTGAGTCATTTATTAATGTTCCAGATTTGTTTTAATCATTGGGAATAAAAATTCCCCTCCTGGCATGGTAGGATTTGAATTCACTTGTCTGATTTGGCTGTTGATCCGGTAACTTAATGACCATGCTATCATATCTTTATTGACAGCAAAGAAAATAAATCAGAAGATATTCTGAACCTTCAAAGTAAACCCCACAATCTCACATAATAATGCCTCCACCTGTCTAAGTAGACAATGGATGTGCCCGGTTTAGGACTCAATTGGGTGTGGAACAGAGTTGGCTGTGACAGAATAAGCCAATTCTTGAGCGGCAGCTGCTGCAGACGAAGGCTGATGGCTGCGGCTGGGTAGTCACTGCTGCAGCTTTCCTTCTCTCTCTTCTGTCCGACCACAGTCGAGTTCGTTTTTCCCCTGCATTGGTAATGCCTGTACGTACAGTCTGTCCGCCAGGTGCAGCGATCTGCAGCTGTCTCTTCCCAAGTGTCCACCCTGATATCAGCAGAATTCAGGTCACGTTTACAAACATCCCTGTAACGCAGCAGCGGGCGCCCTATGGGCTGGGATTCTGCGGCGAGTTTTCCGTCTACGATGTCCTTGGGGATGCGGCCATCCTGCATGTGGTGGACGTGGCCAAGCCAGCACAGTCGTCGCTATGTGAGAAGGACATACATGCTTGGCATGCTGGCAGTATGTGTCTACCCTGAGTCCCAGTGTGGCTTCAGAGCAGAGAATCTCGTATATACAAAGAACTAATCCAGCAGTAAAATAAGCATCAAGAATGTCATTAATATGTGTTAATGTTGAGATTATCCATCTTAATAACATTGAGTAAGTAAGTAAACTTGGCCGGGACTATGTAAATACTTTGGCTTTTGTAATCTCTTTAGTAACTGAAGAATGTTGTGGGTGGCAGTATATAGCATTTCTATGTAATGCCCTGGTTCACATTTTTACTGTTATACTGCAAGTATTTCATTTAATAGCTCTGTAAGAGCCGTCTGTTTTGCTTTCGGCCAGTCTGGGTTATTGTTGAAGGTAAGGGCTGATGTGGAATGTGTGCCATGCATTTAGTGGGAGGTTTTCTTGGTGATGGACAGTAAGGTTGGCCTTGAGCTATTGTTCGGAGGGGAGGGCGCGGTGAGATGAAGAGAGAAGATGCTGGGGAGAACTAGTTGTAACATATGATCTGGTGGGAGACCCAATTGTTCGTGATGGATTGCGAGTGACATTCGGAAGGTGGTGTGGGTGTTCACACTGACTGAGGGCCCAGCGTGTGATTGACAGAGAAGTTCAAGATGATCTCTAATTTGTGCACATTTGACTATTTAATTAGAATGGACCATTTTCTTTTTGTTATTCTTTACTAACACTTCAGTTAAGATTCATAAACATAATTCCTTTAATCATATGCACTGTACTGTCTGTTATTTTGTGGCACTAATTTGAAACAGGGTTGCAAATTACACAACATCCACACAAACCGGGGTTTGGGGTGGGATGAAACACCTCAATCTCACGAGTTTGGTGGGACTTGAGGGTGTCTTCTCTAGACCTATGCAGCCAAGAAACTGGGGTGTTTCATCTATATCTTGTGAATGCCACTGTCATGATAAGTCACACACTGGACTTCAGTGATGATGAACAAAAATTGGCATCCCTTTTGAAATAATACTGGTAGAAACTAATTGGATGGAACATAGATAAAATGAAGTCAAAGTATGCAAGATGTGAAGTTGAAAGTGGGAAAGCCAATACACCACATACCCAGAGAATGCTCAGGTTCACACAATAAGCCCATTTTACTTCAAAATTATTAGTAATAAGGTTTCTATTCGAGGGATACTAATGAAAGATATTGATTTTACATGGGATTGTCAATATTAGAACTCACAGGCTAATGTCAATAAAATCACATCTCATATCACAATAAGTTCATTTGAAATAAACCAAGATGTGATTTCAGACAGAGAATCATCTAAAAAGACAGGGAACACCTCTAATTTTAAGTTGTTCAACCTATAGCTTATCCCTGACGATTATTAACTGAGCAAGGAGTAGACTGTTCTCAGAACAAAGTGAAATCATTTAATTTTCTTTAGATCCGGAGATGTACAAGTGATACACCTAAAGATAGAAACTCACAGTATAAAGCATTTACAGATTAGTGAGGCTGAGTATCTTATGGTGTGTACCTCCATCATCTGACACAACAAAACCTTTGCACTTTCTACAAGATGCGATCACTTGCATCATACACTGGAGTGCTCTCAACAGTTACTTGATGAGGTAACTGTAGCCTTTGGCCGGGAGCAGATGTTGTCAGATGGTACCCAACCTTCATAGAGTGTTTTGACTCTTAACTACTACACTCTCCAGTTGGCGGGTCAGCAATGGCGGCCAAGTCACTGCCCATCTGCTCTTGACTTCCAGCTCAACTCCTCTCGCCTGTTCCATATCCAGCAAGAGGCTCTTTCTGCTCCCCACCCCATCCTGTGTTGCTTGATTCTTGTTCTTTTCATCAAGGCCCAGCACAGACAGTAACCTCCATGCCAACCTTGCCAGGAACCCTCTACAGCCAATCTCCGCAGGGAATAGTCACAGCTGTCATCCTTTGTCCCTGCACTCCTGGACTAAGGACTTCAGGGCCGTCCTCTCATGAGCCTTCTCGCATCTGTCCTTCCATGGTACTGTGAGCTCCACCAGGATGACTTTCTTGTCTTCGGTGGACCACAATACAATGTCTGGTCGAAGTGTGGCTTGCACCACGTCTGGGAACTGCAGCTTCCTCCCCACATTAAGCCACATCTCCCATGATTTGGCAGTTTGCAGCAGATTGAATTTAGGGCTCTTTAATATGACTGGCGTGGCCCATTCCTTGATGAAAATGACTGCTCGGTTTGCTTCTCTGCCAGATAGTCTCTGCTTACATCTCTCCCACTCCAGTGTGTCAGTAAGGGACAGCAGGACCTTGTCGTGGCGCTACCTATACCATCTTTGTTAAACTGTTTTTCATCCTGACAGTAAATGTGCCAGTGAACCCTACTGACCACAAAACTTGTAGTTAAGGTCCCCTCTCAGCCCCCATGTGTGCAGCTGTAATGGTGTAGGAAGAGTGTCATGCACTGACTGCAGGAGGAAAGAAATGCAGAATGGCTCCAGTCTCCAAAGCTATGTCCAAGTGATATTGCAATCCATTTCATCCAGGTGCCCTGTGGTCCCAAATCCACTACCATCGATACCTGCCTTTCGTCCTCATGGTTCCGTTCCTCTGCTTGGATCATGTCATGCCTATCTCTTGCACTTGCACTCCCCCATCTTTGGAAGTGTGCTGAGCCGAGGCCTTGCCACGCCAGGTACAGCCAACCTGGAATCGCTCTTTGAAAGTCTTGCCACCTGGTTGTGAAGTGAGTTGAAGTGAAGAGTAGCTTGAATCCTCCGAGGTAGCTGGTGATCATGTATTGTGTTACTGGTGGGATATGGTAGTGGTTCAAGACAACCAGGATGATGATGTGTGGAACTGATCCATAGGCGTTAGCTAGGTCTAACCAGAAGACTGTCAGGTTACCTCTCGTCTGTCTGGTCTTGCAGATCAATTGGCTGATTATTGAAGTGTGTTCAAGGCACCCAGAAAAATCCGGGACACCACCTTTCCAGATGGATGTGTTGATATAGTGATTCTCCATTGTAGGATTCAGGGACTGGTCAGCCTTCTCACAAGCACTGAGAAGAATATCTTGCACTCCACAGTAAGGAGGGAGATTGTCCTAAACTGGGTGATTGTGGTGGAATCTTCTTCCTTGTGAATAAAGCATCATTCAGCTATTTTCCAGCTTGTTAGGATAGAGCCTTTGGTCCAAATCTTCCTCATTATCTTCCATAATCTCCAGAGGAGTTTCGGGCATTTCTTATATACCTTGTAGAGTATACCACTTGATCCTGGGGTGGCAAATGACTAAGCTCTGTTGATGATATCCTGGACCTCCTGCCACGTGGGCTTTGTCACATTGAGCTCAGTTGCTGGGATTCTTGGTTGACGGTCTTTTGGATTGAATTCCAGTCCCTGATTCCTGATTCCTACAGGGATCACTGTGAATTTCCGCAGAAATTCTTCCACTTCCCGCTTTGAGCTGGTTAGGGTGCCAAATTTTTGCTTCCTCAGAAGAGGTCTGGTGAATCTGAATGGGATGTTAACAAAATGTACTCTCCTTCTCTCTTCTTCGCTTTCGCAGCTTCTCTGCCCTCTTGAGCTTGTGCAGCTGTCCCTGCAAATTGCAGATTAGGTCTTTGACACCTTCTTTTTCATCAAGTGAACTGCTTTTGAATTGTTTGTTCAGGGTTTTCACCTTGCTTCTCAGGTAGCAGATCTCCCCTTCCCTCCTGTCCAGTTCCTGTGATGGTTTAAGATCTCCATTGGGCCAAATTGCTCTTTAGCAAAGTTGAACACAATGGCTGTGAGGGAGCTGATTTTCCTGTAGACAGGTCCTGCCAATGTAGCTTCCAAGATGCAATCCAGGTCGTTATTGAACTGGTTCCAAGATACATTGTCTGATGATCTAGGCTATCTGACCCTCTCTATCCTTGATGAATAGATTAGGATGTCATAGGGGGAACTCAATTGGTTTCTTCTTTGGCACTGGGGCTGCTTAGGTGCAGAGAGATCTTCAGCTCTATGGGGTGCTTTCTGGCTGGAATTCTCCATCATCTCACTGGGTGTTGAGTACACTAGTTGCACTTAAGTTACCTTCGTTCCACGGCCGGACCTGCTTTGGCGTATTTAGAGGCCTTTCATGTTTTTGAAGATCCTGCCACAATGACACATTGCAATGAATGCCTCCTAGTCAGTATTGTTTGCTTAAGCCTTTTCATTATGGTATTTGCAGTCTTGGCCATTGCTGATATTTCCGTCCTACTGAGTCTCTCATCTTCCCCCTCTCGGGAGACTCTGGGGGTATGGTATATTCAGTTTATCCATAGCTTGTATGGTGCACTCTTGCAAGTGCTGTACACAAGGATGCTAGCCCTGAGTGCCCATGCCAGTCTTTCCTGGAGGTCAGTTGTCTTTCCAGTGTCATCAACCTTTCTCAGTTGCCATCCAGTCTTTCCTGGAAGTCACTGGTGAACCAGATGTCACTTGAACACCAGGGTGCTCTTTACAGTTACCTGATGAGGTATCCATAGCCTTTAGCCAGAAGCGGATGTCGTCAGGTGGTACCCAAACTTCATAGAGTGTTTTGACCCTTAACCCCTATACTCTCCAGTTAGTGGGTCAGCAGTGGTGGCCAAGTCCACTCCTGACTTTCCTCTCGCCTGGTCCATATCCAGCAAGAAGCTCTTTCTCCATTTGCATAAGCTTGCTTAACAATAATCATTTCTGTTCCTCATCCTATTAGTTGTCCTGTGTAGGATATTTCAACCACTGTATATGGTTATAGTACATCTTTCCTAAAAAGAAACTGAAAAATATGTTCACGTTACATGTATGATATATTTTCTTCAGCTTAAATACTGTAATGGGCATGCTGTCCAACAAAGTTTATGTTTCCTGATATCATTATTTATTACTTTATTGATACATTATTGATAAGATCCATAATGTTAGTTGTCAGGTTAACTGAATTATAAATTATGGATATTGTGCAAAAGTGCACTCTAAGTCATTATTGCAGTGTTCGGAGCATTATAAAATTAAATTTTCAATCCAATAATATACCCACTATTAGTGGAAACTGTGATTTGTTGGAGAAGACTGTCACAACTCTGTACAGGACTGCATCTAGCTAGTCTACAGCCAAAAGGCTCCAGTCAGAACGAAGAGAAGCAAAAGCTTTAAATACACAGTTCAGAAAGCTTTCTTGAGTTTCATTGTTGTTGGCTCAACTACAGATGTTATTAACACCACCTACTGGCAATGTTTCATTAGTATATTGGTAGAAAGTATTAGAAAGTAGATTCCTGCATTAATACAGTTACTTGGGACAAATAGGGACCAGTACATTTTGGCTCAATTAAGCAGTTACTCAAATTAACCAAAGTTTCAGGGAAATAGTTAAAAAGGTATAAAAAAGGCAAACTGCCATGTAAATGAGTAACAAATAATGTAGTTAAGTTAGAACATTACAAATACTACGACAGTACTATAAAACACCCTATTAGTTCCTAATAGTTATTGACGGAGGAATTCATTCAGTGTGTACTGTTGTGTTCTTTTGATTGACTGCAAATGAACAAAATCAGTGCAGACACATAATGCAGTTAATGGACTGCCTTTATATAATACTTACGATGGTTGCATCCTCCAAATCTTCATTTTCATTGTAATGTTCAAAATGATTGTCAACCTTCAAATTCTTTGTAGTTCCTTACTTGTTGAAGTAATGAAATCATTTTATTTTCACTCACGGGTTTAAACATGGTGTAATGTCTAACATCCACAGCAAGTACATGTGACTGACACTAGTTAGAAAATGTTCGGCAACAGTCTTCTGTTCCAATTAAGCAGCATAGTCTCCCAAATAAACTAAGGGAATCTCTACCATCACACATAAGATGCTAGATCCTGGCTATTTTATCAATTTTTTTTGTTCTTAGTTGTCCTAAATAAGTGGCTGCCCCAATTAACCAATGGCTTAATTAACTGGAATCCATTGTATCTCTTTTAGAAAATATTTAACCATTGATTTTTTGAGAAATATAATTCATATTTTATTTCACTGAAAGTTATGCATGACTTATTTTTTAAACGAGGAGATATATAAAATAAATATGCTTTTTTAAACTAGGAATGACAAATTACTTCATGTGGGTCAATACCAGTCATATATTGGGGGAGTTCAATCAGCTAATTGAGAATGGATAGCTCTACTTTTTCAAACTGGCACAGTGTACAATATCTGACAGCTCACCATATAGTGCTAAAGTTTGCAGTGTGATGATACCACGTGGTTAAATATTCATTTGTTCACTTAAGTCATTCTTCAGTCTTGATGCTATAAATTGCCCGGAGTACAAAAGAAATGAACACAGATTAAGCAACTTAAAAACCAGTTGCACACACAGTACTATTGTCTCTTTTTTGCTCTGTTGGTAATTGAGTTCTTTGGCAATTAATGTGTAAGTTTTCTAATCCTATAACTTTGTTCACAATGTGGAGAAATCAAATGCAGAATGGGTGATCATGTTAAGGAACGCTAGTATTCAGACCACAAGGGTAACCTATATTTTCCGTTGTCTGTTACTTTAATTCTCCATCCCATTTTCTCTTCGGTCACTGGCACTGTTATGATGAAGCCTAATATAAGGTTGAGTAACAGCGCATCATCTGTTTGCAGCATTTCAAACTCAATATTTATTTCTATTACTTCAGATAAATAGCTTCCTCTGTATCAGAATGTGCAAGAACAATCATATTGGCTAAGTTCTCCTTCCTCTATTAGCATGGCCTGACCTGTCGAGTAAGCCCTGAAACCTTGCATTTTCCTACCTTTATATTCTTTTGTCTGTTGTCATTTTCTAACTGCCCTCATGTCATGGCTTTTATACACAAAGGATCATGCTCTCTCCCCATAGTCTGTTGGCCAGGTGACCATCTTTACAGCTAATTTCCACAGCAAACTTGGCCGCACCCTATCAAAGGTATTCCTTTTGTGCAATTCAGCCCCCTCGTCACCTTCCCTGTAATTTATTTTCTCTCCTACCGAGTTCCGACGAAAAGTTTTCAACCTCACGCTGTGGTCTTCCTTTACTCTCCAGTTGCTGGCTGCTTACTATCTCCATGAGCAAGTCTACCAATCAAGTGCCCACATTCTTGTAGTCCCTGACTGCCAGTCACTCTTCCATCAATCACAGAGTTCAACAGCATGACTGTCTGAAACCTATGGGCTCTAAACTCCAAGACCTCTCTCAGTAAACTTGAGAAGATCTCTGGCCATCTGAGTGATGTTAGCAGATTGCAGACTGGTGGGCCCAGGTACAGATTTCCCATCAACTGGAGTTGGATTCATCTTGTGCAAACTTCTCATTCCACACCACTGAACTTCTGCAATTACTTGAGACTTCCTGATCTTGTAGAATTTAATCACTTCCCATTATCATCTATTGCACCTTCAAATGCTTCTGATGATTACTTGCTTACTTTCTCTTCACTCAATCACTCTTGAACCATTTAAAAAACTTATTTTGGAAGCAGCAATTCTAAATTCACTCTCCTTTTTCCCCATTAAGCACTCTGACACTGGGCTCACCATTCAGCTGTTGGAGTCTTGCTGTCTCCAAAAGCAAGCCCTTCCTTCTCTGGATAACTTTACCATTGTCATTAGTTCTCCTTTAACCACAGGTAGGGCCTGCTTCCTTTTCTTTAGGATCAACATCTACTTCTTGCTGCTTCTCGCAGCACTGCTGACTTGTTGTCCCTGAGTCCATTTTACAAAATATTTGAATTCTTGGTCCCTCCAAATCCTAAATAAATGTCAGGTCTATGGATTTCTATACGCTCTCTATCTTTAATCAATGCTCCTATTTTCTTGTTCTTGTTCTTACACCATTACTTTTGTCTCTATCAATGGCTCTTGTGGTAGAAGTCATTCTTGTTTCCTGCCCACCCTCATTTTTCCCTCATTGCTTTAGGTCCTCCATCTATCACATTCAATCACTATTTCCCCAGGCCTCTTCACTCAACTGTAACTATGTAGCTATTTCCTCTAGCTTCAAAATCCTTTGGCTATCTTCATCTCCTGTAAGACCTTCAGGCCACTATAATGTGGAATCTCTCTTTTCCTACCCATACCAATGAACCTTCACCCTATTCCAGCTTTTCCATGCCCAATATTTAACCTTATTTTGATGTTGCCACATCAAATTGAGTTCTCAGTTAGCCCCTGAATCCAATTTCAATAGCTCTCTGTTTCCTTGTCTAGATGAACTTGAACAATGAACTTGTAGGAACATTTAACAGATAATTTAAACAAATTTGAACAGGTGAAATGAAATGGTCAGAATCAAATTCAGATTTATTATTAGTGACTTACATGATATGAAATTTGTTATCCTGTGGCAACAGTACAGTGAAAAGGCATAAAATTACTATAACTTACAAAAATTAGTGAATCATGCAAAAATAAAGAAATAATGAGCTGGTGTTCACAAATTCATGGGCCGTTCAAAATCTGATGACGGAGGGATTGTTGAGTGTGGGTCTTCAGGCTCCCATACCTTCTCCCTGATGGTAGTAACAATTACTTTGAGCTGAGTGATATGTTATATCAAAAATTTCATTAGTTCAGCTTATCTCTGGCTGCCTTTTATTTTCTTAGCAAGAACGCATGAACAATTGAGTCCAAATACTTCTTCAAAACTTCATGTGGTGTGACTGGCTAATATAAGTGTTTCTGACCAATTGTTCATTTCCTTAAGGTAGAAAAAGCCAGTGACTTCTCCACAAACTACAAGTTTTGTTGAGTATAAGAGCTGGGAGGCCATGTTGCAGGAGTACAAAACATTGGTTAGGCAACACTTGGATTATTGTGTATCTCTCTGGTCACTGCACCACAGAAAGAATGCGGTAGCATTAGAAAGGTTACAGAAAACATTTACCAAAGATGCTGCCTGGAATGGATGGCTTATTTTATCAGGGGAGATTGAATAGGCCTTATTTATTCTCCTGAACATAGGATAATCAGGGTGACCTTTAAGCGGTTTGTAAAATTATGAGGAGGGGCAAATACAAGGTAGGTAGTCAGAGTCTTTATTTTTGGGTGGGGAAGTAGAACTAGAAGGCAATGGTTTAAGGTGAAAGGAGAGAAATTTAAAGGTGATCTGAGGGATAAGCTTCTCACAGAAGATGGTGGTTATGTGGAACAAACTGCCAGAGGAGGTGATGAAAACAGATGCAATTACAGTGTTTAAAAGGCATCTGGACAGCACTTGGACAGGAAAGGATTTGAGAGATGCAGGTCTAATGTGGACAAACGGGATTATAGTGAATAGGTATCATGGTTATCTGGGATGAGTTTGGGCCCAAGGGTCCATTTCTGTGCTATACAACTCTATGATGCTATGCCTCTAAAATAGCTGCTAACAGGAGAGAGAACAGAGCTTCCAAGGAAATATTCAGCTTTCTGGATAATTCATAATTAAAGTTAATTAGAAGTATCAGTCAAATATTAAAAATATTTATGCCAGTTACCACTTTTCCTGTAGGGCATTTGCTTCTTCAGATCCCAAATTACTAATGGTTCTAAGGTTTGTAAAATCTATTGGAATCCACTTTCCACAGTGTAACACAATGCTAACTCATTAGATGCAAGTAATCAAATATCAAGACGTACTATATGTTTCCAGTTTATCAGTTCATCAAATCTTTGATAAACTGTTAAACTGGAAAGATACAGTACATCTTGTGATATGTCATCTATCCTGTTTTCAACTATCTTTACCTGTCCCAATAGTTTACTGGGAAGAGTAAAGGAGGAGGGGTATGCTTCATGGTCAACAATGCTTGGTGCAACCCCCAGAATGTGCATGCACTCGAATCCTTTTGTTCCCCAGACCTGGAATATCTGGTGCTGCTGTGCAGACCCTGCTGGCTGCCTAGGGAGTTATAGCTATTATTATCACAGTGGTGTACGTTCCGCCACAGGCTGATACTGACCTGGCTCTCAAAGAACTGTACAAGACAATTAACGTGCTGGAGACTGCACACCCAGAGGCTGCCTTCATCGTTGCCAGTGACTTTAATTGTTTGTCGCTGACGGAGGTCTCTGTGAAGTTTTGTCAGCACATCCAGGTGAGCACTCGTGGAGATAACGCGCTTGATCACTGCTACACGCCCTTCTGCAATACTCAAAGCTCTCCTTCACCCAGCCTTTCGAAAATCAGATCACTCTTCGATCCTGCCTTTGCTGATGTACAGGCAGAAGCTGAAACAAGAGGTGGCCATAGTTAAAACTGTCCACTGTTGGTCGGATCAATTGGCCTCCACGCTGCAGGACTACTTTGGTGACCTCGACTGGAATGTCTTCCATGATGAGGATGTCTCCAAGTTCACTGATAGAGTCACGTGCTTCATCCAGAAGTGCATCGACGATATTGTCCCCCAGCAGTCAGGGTTTTCCCGAACCAGAAACCCTGGATCAATAGTTCCATGCGAGCAGCATTTACAGCGCGACATCGAACTTACGTTGCTGGCAATCAACTGGAGCTGAAGAAAAACAGCTATGATCTATGCAAAACTATCAAGGCTGCGAAACAACAATATAGGGAGAAGATTGAGTCAAGATCCACACGGAATAGCACATGTGACTTGTGGCGAGGGCTGCTTACCATCGCAGACTTCAAGGCCAAATGTTGTGGTGCCGTAAACATTGCAGCCTCTCTCCCAGATGAGCTCAATGGCTTTTATGCTCGGTTCGATGTCACTAACTCTCAGCCTCCGAGGAAAGCCACCGCTACAACCTGCAAACTGGTCATCTCTGAGGCTGAGCTACACAGATGTTTCCAACAAGTGGACAGTCGCAAGGCTGCGGGACCAGATGGCATCCCAGAGCAAGTACTCAGGATGTGCACGGCACAGCTGGCTGGTGTGTTTACAGACATTTTTAATCTCTCCCTCTCCCAGTGTAGAGAGCCGTCCTGCTTCAAATTATCCACCATTATCCCTGTACCAAAAAGAGCAAGGTAACATGCCTGAATGACTGGTGTCCTGTTGCACTCACCTCAACAATAAGCAAATGCTTTGAGAGGCTGGTCAAGGATTACATCTGCAGCTTGCTACCACCCAAACTGGACCCCCTACAGTTCGCCTACCAACAAAACTGACTGACAGATGACGCAATAGCTCTGCTATTGCTCTACATACTGTCCTTACACATCTGGAGAAGAAGGATGCTTATGTGAGAATGCTGCTCTTGGACTACAGTTCAGCATTCAATACCACAGTTCCATTCAGGCTCGACAAGAAGCTCAGAGACCTTGGACTTGACCCTGCCTTGTGCAGCTGGATCCTGGACTTCCTTTTAGATTGACAGCAGGTTGTAAAAGTGGGCTCCCTCACCTGCAACCCTCTGATTCTCAATACAGGAGCCCCTCAGGGTCGCATACCGAGTCCCCTCCTTTACTCCCTGTATACCCATGACTGTATTGCCACCCACAGCTCCAATCTGGTATTTAAATTTGCCAATGACACTACATTGATTGGCCTTATCTCAAACAATAACGAGTTGGCCTACAGGGAAGAAGTCATCTCTCTAACACAGTGGTGTCAAGAAAATAAGCTGTCCCTCAATGTTGCAAAAACAAAGGAGCTGGTTACAGGAGGAATGGAGACGGGCTAACCCCTATTGATATCAATGGATCTGGGGTTGAGAGGGTAAACAGCTTCAAGTTCCTCGGCATCCACATTACCGAGGACCTCATGTGGTCTGTACACACCAGCTGTGTGGTGAAAAAGGCACAACAGCAACTCTTTCACATCAGACGGTTGAGGAAGTTTGGTATGGGCCCCCAAATCCCAAGACATTTCTACAGGGGCACAATTGAGAGCATCCTGACGGGCTGCATCATTGTCTAGTATAGGAACTGTACCTCCCTTAACTGCAGGACTCTGCAGAAAGTGGTGTGGACAGCCCAGCGCATCTGTAGTTGAACTTCCCATGATTCAGGACATTTACAATGACAGGTGTGTAAAAAGGACCCGTAGGATCAGTTGGGACCCAAGTCATCCCAACCACAATCTGTTCCAGCTGCTATCATTTGGGAAGTGGTACCGCAGCACAATAGCCAGGACCAACAGCTTCTTCCACCAGGCCATCAGTCTGATGAACCCACGCTGATTTGAGTGTACTCTATATTACATTAACTGTTCTATTTATTATAAATTATTATAAATTACTATGATTGCACATGGCACATTTAGATGGAGACGTATCATAATGATTTTTACTCATGTATGTGAAGGATGTAAGAAATAAAGTCAATTCAATACAATTCAATTCAATAATTTTAGGTGTCAGATGTTGATAGGATATAAAATCACAGAGTACTTCCTAACCTGAGCCTGTAAGACATAGTGGTACAGCAAATCCAAACTGAAAGCTCAACTCCTTTCTAGCGTCTCATTGGTCTGACTGAGCTTGAACAGTGGTCAATCAGAGTTCAGAGGTGAAAAGTAAATGTGTCTTAACCTAGGTCATGGAGGGAGCTTTAAAAATCTGCGCTACATAGCTGTTTTTTTTTGGAACTTGAACATTGAGCAATCAGGATTCAAATAAAAATAAGGCAGAGGCAAGTGGAGCAGCCATTATTGGAGTGGGACAGTGTTAGAGTGGGGAGACTTTTGGCTTTGGCTTAATAGGCTTGGGCAATAACAGGTGTTGACAACATATCTGGTAAGATTTTGCTTGCTCATTATTCATCTGTAAGTGTATACGTAGGGCAGTAAGAATGGCTCCAGCAGCTGTGTTTTGTTCTTTGTGTGAGATATGGAAATTCTGGGAGACTTCTGGCCTCCCAGATACCCATATCTGCACCAGATGCATAGAGCTGAACCTCCTCAGAGAACATGTTAAAGAACTGGAGCTGCATCTCCATGGTTTTCAGCTCATAAGGGAAACTGAGGAGATGATAGATAGAAGTGATAGGGGGTAGTCACCCCTAGGTTGCAGGAGATAAGTGAATGAGTGACTGTCAGGAGAGGGAAGCGATATAGTCAACTAGCAGAGAGTATCCCTGTGGCCATTCCCCTCAATTATAAATACAGCATCTTAGATACTGTTGGGGGTAAGTCCTACCCGGGGGGGGGGGGGGTGGGAATTAGTGATCGGGTCTCCAGAACTAAGTCTAGCACTGTGGTTCTGAAGGGAAGGGGGCAGAGGATGAATGCCTTAGAGATTCCATAGTTAGAGGAGTGGATAGGAGATTTGTGTACACAATAGAGAGACCTAGATTCAAGATTCAAAGAACATTTATTAGCAAAGAATGCATAAATTATATAACCTTGAGATTTGTTTGGTTACAGGCAGTCACAAAGCAAGAAACCTGAAAGAACCCAATTAATAAAATTAATGACCCTAATGTGCACAGAGAAAGAGAAAAAAAACAAATCATGCAAACAGTAGAAGCAAACAACAATGACAGCACTTCGAATCAAATTGACTCCTTAGATCGAAATCCCTGGAGCACCCTGGAGTAAGCCCAAAGCCTCGAGATTCAGTTCATCATAGTAATGGGGAAAATCACCGCAAAGTTCGCAGACATAAAGCACAGCAGCCAGGGTATGTTGCCTCCCAGGTGCCAGGAACAGGGACATCTTGGATCATATCCATGGCATTCTAAAGGGGGAGGGTGAGAAGCCAAACACCTTGGTACGTATTGATACCAATAACATAGGAAGGACAAGAAATGAGATTGAAAAGAGAGACTTTGGAGAGCTAGTTAGAAAGCAGAAAAGCAAAACCTCCATTTAGCAATCTATGAATTGCTGCCTGTGCCACATGCCAGTGGGGGCAAGAATAGGATGATTTGGCAGATGGATGCATGGCTGAGGAAATGGTGCAGGCGGCAGCGTTTCCGACTTACGGATCATTTGGATCTCTTCTGGGGAAGGTATGACATGTACAAAAGGAACAGGTTACACCTGAACCCGAGAGGGACTAATAACCTTGTGGGCAGGTTTGCTAGAACTGCTGGGCAGGATTTAAACTAATTTGCCAGGGGAATGGGAACTAGAGTGATAGGGCTGAGGATAGGGATGTTTGTTTACAAGTAGACGCAGTGTATAGTGAGACTGTCAGTAAGGACAATGAGATGATAGGGCAAAATTGCAGTCAGTGGGATAAGTTGCAGAGTAAAATGGGGACAAAATTGAAAAAGGGTGAGAAATAAAGGACTGAAGGTGTGAATGCACACTGTATACAAAACAAGGTCGATGATCTTGTAGTGCAGTTAGAGATTGGCAGATATGAAACTGTGTATGTTACGGAGTCGTGGCTGAAAGACGATTATAGCTGGGAGCTTGATATCCAAGGATACACAATCTATTGGAAGGATGGGCAGGTAGGCAGAGGAGGAGGAGTGACTCTGCCTGCATATATAAAAAAATCTTTAGAAAAAGGTGACATAGGGTCAGAAGATGTACAATCCTTGTGGGTTGAATTAAGAAACTGCAAGGGTAAGAAGAACCTGATAGGAGTTATTTATAGGCCCCTGAAGAGTAGCTAGGATGTGGTCTACAAATTACAGTGGAAGATAAAGAAAGCATGTCAAATGCTAATGTTACATTAGTCATAGCAGATTTCAATATGCAGATAGATGGGGAAAATCAAGTGATACTGGATCTCAAGAGAAAGAGTTTGTGGAATGCCTCCGAGATGGCTCTTTGGAGCAGATTGTGGTTGAACCCATTAGGGGATCAGCAATTCTGGATTGAGTGTTGTTAGGAAACAGTGATCATAATATTATAGAATTTAATTTCCTGCAATTTGAGAGGGAGAAATAATAGCCATGATTTTCAGTATTACAGTGCAGTAAAGAGTATTACAGAGGCATGAGAGAGGAGCTGGCCAAAGTTGATTGGAAGGGGACACTAGCAGGGATGATGACAGAACAGCAATGGCTGGAGTTCTTGGGAGAAATTTGGAAGGCACAGGATAGATACATCCCAAAGAAGAGGAGCTATTCTAAAGGATTGATGATACAGCCATGGCTGAAAATAGAAGTCAAAGCCAACATGAAAACCAAAAGAGCAGCCATATAATGGAACACAATTAGTGGGTGGTTAGAGGATTGGGAAATTAAAAAAAAACATATAAAAGGCATTTTAAAAAAATATGAGGAGAAAAGTTGAAATATAAATGTAAGCTAGCCAATAATATCAAAAATTATGCCAGAAGTTTTTTCAGATAGGATATAAAGAGTAAATGAGAGGTGAGGGTAGACTGCTGGAAAATGACAGTGGAGTAATAGTAACGGGGGACAAGGAAATAGCGGACAAACTGTATAAGTATTTTGCATCAGTCTTCACTGTGGAGGACACTAGTAGTATGCCAGAAGTTCAAGAGTGCCAAGGGGTAGAAGTGAATGCAATTGCTATTACCAGGGGGATGGTACTTGGGCAACTGAAAGGTATGAAGGTAGATAAGTCACCTGGACCTTTTGGACTACATCCCAGGGTTCTAAAAGAGGAAGCTGAGAAGAATGAGGAGGCATTAGTAATGACCTAGGGAGCGGTGTCTCAGAACAGCAGCGTCCATTATTAAAGACCTCCAGCACCCAGGGCTTGCCCTTTTCTCACTGTTACCATTAGATAGGAGATACAGAAGCCTGAAGGCACACACTCAGCGATTCAGGAACAGCTTCTTCCCCTCTTCCATTCGATTCCTAAATGGACGTTCAAGCTTTGGCCACTACCTCACTTTTTTTAATATACAGTATTTCTGTTTTTGCACATTTTTAATAATCTATTCAATATACATAATTAATTTACTTGTTTGTTTATTATTATGTTTTATTTTTTTCTCGCTCTCTGTCTCTGCTATATTATGTATTGCATTGAACTGCTGCTGCTAAGTTAACAAATTTCGTGTCACATGCCGATGATAATAAACCTGATTCTGATTCTGATTCTGACCTTTCAAGAATCAATAGATCCTGGCATGGTTCTGGAGGACTGGAATACTGCAAATGCCACACCACTCTTCAAGAAGGGAGGGAGGCAGAAGGAAGTTAGTTTGACCTCATTGGTTGGGAAGATGTTGGACTTGATTATTAAGAATATGCTTTCAGGGTATTTGGAGGCACATGGCAAATTAGGCCAAAGTCAGATGGTTTCCTTAAGTGAAAGTCTTACCTGACAAACCTTTTGGAATTCTTTGAAGAAATAACAAACAGGATAAACAAAGGAGAATTGCTGGATGTTGTGTACTTCAGAAGGCCTTTGACAAGGTGCCTCACATGATAAGAGTCGATGGTATTACAGGAAAGGTACTAGCATGGACAGACCTTGGAGTGGCTGCCAGTGTCTTGTGGTGTTCCACAAGGGTCTGTGTTGGCACCGCAGCATTTTACATTGCCTGCCAACAATTTGGCTGATGAAATTGATGGCTTTATGGCCAAGTTTGATGATACGAAGTTAGGTGGATGGGCGGATAGTGTGAAGAAACAAAGAGGCTGCCGAAGGACAGAATGTAATGTTGGGAAGTATATGATCATGCACTTCGGTAGAAGGAATAAATGCACAGAATATTTTCTAGATGGGGAGAAAATTCAAAAATCAAAGATGCTAGCGGATTTGGGGGTCCTCGTGCAGAATTCCCTAAAGGTTAATTTGCAGGTTGAATCAATGGTGAAGAAGATGAATGCAATGTTAGCATTACAAATATGAGGAATTCTGCAAATGCAGGAAATTGAAGGCAAGACACCAAAAATGCTGGAAGAACTCAGCAGGTCAGGCAGCATCTATGGAAAGGAATAAATAGTTGCTATTTTGGGCTGGGTCCCTTAATCAGGACTGGAACAAAGGATAAGAAGTAATTGGGGGAGGAGAAGAAGAAGTACAAGGTAGTAGGTGATAGGTGAAACTGGGAAAGGGTGAGGGGGTAAAGTAAAGAACTCGAAAGTTGGTAGGTGAAAGAAATAAAGGGCTGGGCAAAGGGGAATTTGATAGGAGAATGAATGTTAACATTCATTTCAAGAGCACTAGAATATAAAAGCAAGGATGTAATGCTGAGGCTGTATGAGGCACTGGTGAGACTTCATTTAGAGTATTGTGAGCAGGTTTGGCTCCTTATTTAGGATGTGCTAACATTGGAAAGGGTTCAGAGGAGGTTCACAAGAATGTTTCTGGGAATGAAAGGGTTATCATATGAGCAGTAATTGAAGGCTGTGAGCCTTTACTCGCTGGAATTTAGAAGAATGAGGGGGATCTCACTGAAACTTACTGAATGTTGAAAGGCTTAGATAGAGTGGATGCTAAGAGGATGTTTCCTATGGTCTAAGACCAGAGGGCACAGCCTCAGAATTCAGGGATGTCCATTTAGAACAGAGATGAGGAGGAGCTTCTTTAGTCAGAGGGTGGTGAATTTGTGGAATTCGTTGTCACAGGTGGCTGTGGTGGCCAGGTCACTGGGTGCATTTAAGGCAGAAGTTGTTAGGTTCTTGATTAGTCAGGGCATAAAAGGTTATGGGGAGGAGGCAGGAGAATGGGGTTGAGAAGGAAATGTATCAACCATGATGAAATGGTGGAGCAGATTTGATGAACTGAATGACCTAATTCTGGTCCAATGACTCATGGTCTTATATTTGTTAATCGATTAAATCACAAGATGCCACTTGTCGAGTTCTGAAGACATCCAACAAAACACAGTCATTACATAAACTAAAGCTTCCGTTAATTGACTAATTACAGAATTCTGGTGACGTTACACTTTCATTCTTTTTATTCTTTTCTCCTTACTCTTTCCAGGATCTGCTCAGCTGTCATCACTTCTGTCCTCTTGGATATTCTTTTCTCTTAGATACCTCATACATTAATACTTCTTGAAGTTCCCACTCAATCAGTACCATTCTTGCCTTGACTTGCTCATTACTAACTCCGCAATTTCCTCTCTGTAGCTTATGTGGGATATTTGGTTCATGAAGGCAAACCCTGCCCATTCTTGCTCTGCCAATGAAATTCTTGCCCAAATTGCTTGTTGGGGCTAATCTTCCAAGTTACCCAAACCAGCCATGACCTTGTGGACTTTGCCTGTTTTTCAGTCATCATCACCATTCTGGATATTTGTCCACAGAATCTGCACACTTTGAACAAGATTCTTCTATACCTTGTTGTGAATCAATATAGTTAGTTTTAGATGTTGTTTTAAAATATAGGGTAGTGATATGTAGATTTTAAAAACTTACTAATAAAAGGCATAAATCTCTAGAATTGTTATATTAATCACCTTTGTCTGAGATGGCTTGAGTATTAAGTATGAGTTGCAGGTGTGTGCACCTATTCATTGTATTAGCTGTGGTTGTAAACAATTAAAATGTTATGAAATACCTTAGTGAAGCTTAATGGGTACTGGACTGAAGGATAGTCATTGAGTGGAATGGCAGTTCAAACTGTGATACAGTCGCAGGATATTTTCACGAGAACATTGGTCACAAAAATGTTAATCGTTTTGCTACCAAATGAGAGAAAAGGGTAAAGGCATGAGTCCACATACGTCTCAAAGAGGAGGTCTAATTGAAATGAAATACTTTCCTTTCTTGGGCACCATGCAGGATGTAGAGAGCAATATGGAGGGTAACTGTGATGGGCCAAAGAAAATCACCAAAACTCCTCATAACTGTGTAACTTGTCCCTTCTTTAAGATGTAGCCCAAACTAATAATGAGTAAGTTTTGTTGACTTATCATCATTTGATCTAGGTTAGGTAATTCACTGCACAACACTTAATTAATCAAAGCTTGCACTTGTTGTCTCTGCACAAATATCAAATGTCACTATGTTGACCCTGAGCCAATAACTTAAAATATGAATTCTACTGCTTCCTCCGTGTTAATACTCACTCTAACCATGTCTCCAATTTATGACAGTGAAATAGTTATACCTTGCCCAAATGATTGATCTTTCTTCTTCCAGTCCCTGGCAGAGGGGTCTCCCTTGTGATAGGTAGCTTTGGGAGTTCTTACCACTTTGCATTCAAAGCTCTACTTTCTTATACTCTTTTTTTTATCAGTTCAGGTGTCATGTTTTGATCACGTTGGCTCTAGTCTTTCTGGCTAACATGTGTCAGCTTCCCATTGGCTCTGGTTCAAGCTAGTAGCATTTCATTACAACTAACAAGCAACTTGTAATTAATGTCTCTTTGTTCTGAATCAGAGGAGACAAGCCAATTATTAGGTTTCTTTTTCTCAGGTCAGACACAGACTCCCCTATTCATAACCTGCATGTTCTATCTTACCAAAGAACACCTCACAAATAACTTTTTACTCGGATATGATTTCTAGTTTAGCAGATTATCAGGCATCATTGGGTCCAGCTTTAAAGCACTTTGATACAACTATTTCTAAGCAAATTTAGTTCACAATATGGAGGTTACAGAGCAGCTTCACAAAATGGAGGTTACAGAGCAACTTCACAAAATAGCAGCCTGCATTCCTTCAACCACATGGCAAAAACAGAGACAATTGGTTTGCCTACCTTTATTTTATTTTTTATTTATTGAGATACACCACAGAATAGGCCCTTTTGGCCCTTTGAGCCATGCCACACAGCAATCCCCCAATTTAATCCCGGGCTAATCACAGGACAACTTAATATGAAAAATTAACCTACCAACTGCTAGGTCTTTGGACTGTGGGAGGAAACTGGGGTCACATGCAGTCACAGGAAGAATGGCGGGAATAGAACTCAGGTCACCTGTACTGTAAAGCAATAACCACTATGCTAATCTGCCTTTTACTGTCCTTAACTCATTCTAGTAAGATGATTTTTTTATTTTTCCATGGCCATCAGCTTGTCAACAAAAACAGATTTTTGAAGTTTTTTTTTTCAAATTCACCCTCCTAGGATTGTAAGGCTCAAACACTGAAGCACCTTCAATTACTCCAAAAGACTGAGGTTTGGTAAAATACTGAAAGGCTTTTATTCGCTGTACAATACGACCTCCACAGTGAGTGTCTGCCCCTGGACTGAGGGGGAGGGGCAAGGCGAACACCTTTATACAGGACTCTGTGGGAGGAGCCACAAGGGCAGTCAGCAGAGGTGTGTGTCCAGACAGGTAACCCAGTTACAACATATATACATGGTTTACTACATTCACCCCTCCTTTTTATAAAAAGAGTCCCGCGGGGTGAAGTGACTGACAATATTTACAACAAGTATATTTACAGGTTAAGTCTATCAGGCGGTCGAGTCCGTCGCTGTGATCTACGTAGCACCGGCGATGGCGGTTGTGCTGGCTCCGGCCTGACTTCAGGTGCCAGCACGTTAGGCGTCGGTAATCCCTCATGCGTGTGTGTCGCGCCCGGTATGGGAGTGTCGTGTGGTGTCTGTATAGGGTTTGGGGTGCACGATGTCTTGTAGGTACATACATTGGTGGGTACGGGGTCAATAGTCACCACGGAGTGTTCAGGGTAGGGGCCCGGAGCTCCTGCGGGCGCCAGGTCGTGGATGGAGACCATGTCCTCCCGCCCATCAGGTAAAACCACATAGGCATACTGGGGGTTCGCATGAAGTAAGTGAACCCTCTCGACCATCGGGGAGTATTTATTGCTCCTCGCATGTTTCCGAAGCAGCACTGGCCCCGGGGACGTCAGCCAAGTTGGTAGGGTGGTCGATTTTCTGGGAAAAGAAAAGAGCCGCTCATGAGGGGTGGCATTGGTGGCTGTGCATAACAGGGAGCGGATGGAGTGGAGTGCCTCGGGAAGGACCTCCTGCCAGCGGGAGACCAGCAGTCCCTTTGACCTGAGGGCTAAGAGTGTGGCTTTCCACACTGTGCCATTCTCCTTCTCTACCTGTCCATTCCCCCGGGGATTATAGCTCGTGGTCCTACTGGTTGCAATTCCCCTAGCCAGTAGATATTGGCGCAGCTCATCACTCATAAACGAGGACCCTCTGTCACTGTGGATATAGCATGGGTATCCAAACAGAGTGAAGAGTTTGCGCAGGGCTTTTATAACTGACGTGGTAGTGGTGTCGGGGCAGGGGATGGCGAAGGGGAACCGCGAGTACTCGTCGATAACGTTAAGAAAGTACACATTGCGGTCGGTGGAGGGAAGGGGGCCCTTAAAGTCAACACTCAGTCGCTCAAAGGGGCGGGTGGCCTTGATGAGTGGTGCCTTTTCGGGTCGGTAGAAGTGCGGTTTGCACTCTGCGCAGACTTGGCAGTCCCTGGTCATTGTCCTGATCTCCTCAAGGGAGTAAGGCAGGTTCCGGGCTTTCACGAAGTGGAAAAGCCGGGTGACTCCTGGGTGGCAAAGGTCTACATGTAGGGCATATAGCCGGTCGATCTGCGCGCTGGCATGTGTTCCCCGGGATAGGGCATCGGAGGGCTCGTTGAGCTTCCCAGGCCTGATGTCATGATGTCATAATTGTAGGTGGAGAGTTCGATTCTCCACCTCAGAATTTTATCATTTTTGATTTTGCTCCGCTGCTGATTATTAAACATGAACGCAACTGAGCGCTGGTCAGTTAGCAGGGTGAACCTTTTGCCGGCAAGATAGTGCCTCCAGTGCCTTATAGCTTCCACTATGGCCTGGGCCTCTTTCTCTACTGCAGAGTGCCGAATTTCAGGGCCTTGAAGGGTACGGGAGAAGAACGCCACTGGTCTTCCTGCCTGGTTGAGGGTAGCAGCCAGCGCAAAGTCGGAGGCATCACTCTCTACTTGGAAGGGAATGGCCACATCCACCACATGCATTGCTGCTTTGGCAGTGTCCCCTTTTATGCGGTTGAAGGCCGTGTGGGCCTCGGCAGAGAGGGGGAATGTGGTGGACTTGACCAGGGGGCGGACCTTGTCTGCATAGTTAGAGACCCATTGGGCGTAATATGAAAAGAAGCCCAGGCGCCTTTTGAGGGCTCTGAGGGTATTGAGAAGAGGGAGTTCCAACAGGGGGCACATATGGTCGGGGTCAGGGCCAATGACTCCATTCTCCACGACGCACCCAAGGATAGCAAGTCGGGTGGTCCCAAATACCCACTTGTCCTTGTTATAGGTGAGGTTGAAAGATTTGGCCGCTTGGAGAAATTTTTGGAGGTTGTTGTGGTGATCCTGCTGGTCGTGACCGCAGATGGTGATGTTATCCAGATATGGGAACGTGGCCTTCAGTTGGCACTGGTCCACCATCTGGTCCATTGCCCTCCGGAAGACAGATACACCATTCGTGACACCAAAGGGGACGCGCAGGAATTGATAAAACCTGCCGTCCGCCTCGAAGGCAGTGTAAGGGCGGTCCTCCCGGCGGATGGGGAGCTGATGGTAAGCGGATTTTAGATCTGTGGTCGAGTACACCTTGTACTGTGCTATCTGATTGACCATATCCGCGATGCGGGGTAGAGGGTATGCGTCGAGCTGCGTGATCCTATTGATGGTCTGGCTATAGTCCACGACCATCCTATTCTTCTCCCCATTCCGAACAACGACCACCTGCGCCCTCCAAGGACTTGTGCTTGCCTCAATGACCCCCTCCCTGAGCAGCCGCTGCACCTCCGACTTAATGAAAGCTCTGTCCCTCGCGCTGTACCTCCTGCTTTTAGTTGCCACGGGTTTACAGTCGGGGGTCAGGTTGGCGAACAGCGGTGGGGGAGGGATCCTGAGGGTGGAGAGGCCGCAAGTGGTGTCGGTAGTGCGGCAGTTGGCATGATGTTGGGTGGGATGCGCGGGTTGGTGTGAGTGTGTGGTCAGTAGCGGGGTACGTGACATATCTCTACAAAACAGGGGATTTATGACAGTAATTGGCAGGAGGGGCCCATCATACTTCATTGTCACGCTTTTCGGGTGGCTCTGGAAGTCCAACCCCAACAGCACAGGGGCACACAGTTGAGGCAAGACCAGTAACTTAAAGTCCCGATATTCTGTGCCCTGCACCACTAGCGTCGCTACACAACCCCCCTGGATGTCTGTTGTATGCGACCCGGAGGCCATGGTGACCCTCTGACTTACCGGCCATAGCATGAGTCCACAATGCTGCACCGTGGCCGGGTGGATAAAACTCTCCGTGCTGCCTGTGTCAAACAGGCAGCTTGTCCTGTGCCCCTCCACCAGGATGTCCATCATTGACTTTGCGAGCTGGTGGGGAGCGCTTTTGGTTGAGGGTCACGGAAGCCAGGGTGGGGTCGCTGTCTTGGTCCGGCGCGGTGGGGTGGCCTGTGAGCACCCGTTGGTCATAGGCGGTGGGAGGTGGCGCCGACCAAGATGGCCGCCCCCATGTCTCGCACGTGGTGGCGGCGTGCAGGGAAGATGGCGGCCCCCATGTCTCGCACGTGGTGGCAGTGTGCAGGGAAGATGGCGGCCCCCATGTCTCGCACGTGGTGGCAGTGTGCAGGGAAGATGGCGACCCCCACGTCTCGCACGCGGCGCTGCTCGATCCCGCTCGCGGTTTTGACTTACAGACCTTGGCGAAGTGGCCCTTCTTTCCGCAGCTGGAACAGGTAGCTTGTCGGGCCGCGCAGCGCTTCCGGGGGTGCTTCTGCAGTCCGCAGAAGTAGCACTTCGCGGACTCACGACTGGCTGCAGCCGAGGCCGACTCGCCGGCGGGTTGTGGGGTCTGCGGCGCCCACGAAGCCATCGGGAGATCGCGTGCCTGGAGAGCCTCGGAGTTATGCAGAGCGGCCTCTAACGTATCAGCCAGCTCCATCGCCGAATTTAGGGTAAGATCGTCTTTTTCCAGCAGCCGCTGGCGCACGTACACTGACCTGGTCCCCGTAACGAAGGCGTCTCTCACTAGGAGTTCTGCATGCTGTGCCGCCGTCAGCTCCTGGCAATTGCAGGCCCGCACGAGTGTCTGTAGGGGCCGGACAAACTCAGCACTCGATTCCCCGGACCGTTGTTGCCGTGTCGCTAAGCGATGCCGAGCATAGACGCTGTTTATCGGCCGCAGGTATTGTCTTTTGAGTGCGTTCATCGCGCCGTCGTAGTTCGGCTGGTCTCTGATTAATGAATAAACCCGTGGACTGACCCTGGAGAGTAGAACTCTGCGCTTCGCTATGGGGTCGGTCGCTTTAATCTCCTCTAGATACGCTTCGAAGCAGGCCAGCCAGAGTTCGAAAGCGTTTCCAGCGTCAGGCATTTGTGGATTGAGGTCTAATTTGTCTGGTCTCAGGGCCTGTTCCATGTTTTAAAATGTACAGCGAATAAAATTGAAGCACTTTCAATTACTCCAAAAGACTGAGGTTTGGTAAAATACTGAAAGTCTTTTATTCGCTGTACAATACAACCTCCACAGTGAGTGTCTGCCCCTGGACTGAGGGGGAGGGGCAAGGCGAACACCTTTATACAGGACTCTGTGGGAGGAGCCACAGGGGCAGTCAGAGGAGCCACAGGGGCAGTCAGCAGAGGTGTGTGTCCAGACAGGTAACCCAGTTACAACATATATACATGGTTTACCACAAACACATAGTTTGTTTCTCTTATGTTGAAACATGTTTTGAAAAATCAGTTATAAAACTAGACTGCCCTAACTACATCTTGTGTAATAAATGTGAAGGCCACCCTCTTTTGAATCTATATTGACAGAAGCTTAATGAATGAAAATCCCCAGCTGCAGTGACATCCATCATTCCCTGGTTCAATACAAGTATCCTGTTGAGACAGTGGCCTCCTGTGGAACAAATACTGCTCCAAGCTGATAGTTTGTGTGTCAGGCTGTTATTTGCAGAAATGTACAAAGAAGTAGGCAGGGCAGGCAGTAACTATGAAGAGAGTAAACGATCAATATCTTGGATTGAGTGCCTTTGTGAAGAATCTTGATCCAAAATGTCAATTGTCTTTTCTCTTTGATAGATGCTGCCTGATTTGCTGAGTTCTTCATGTGCTTCATATGTTGCTCTAGACCAGTGGTTCACAAAGCTATTGCCCACCTGGAGGTGGTGGGAGTTTCTAAGAAGCAATGAAAATAAGGGTGGGGGGTGGAGCATGCAGAGCAACAAGGGGGTAACTGAGGATTACAGGCTTAATTTAAGAAATGATTTTGTTATTATAAATATTTGATTTTCATTCCTTCATAATTGATGACAATGATGACATAATCATCTCATCTTTTGCCAACCCACCATTCTCGTAGATTTTGTTCGAAGTAAGTTATAGTTTTGAAATGCAACGGGACACTTCTTTTTGGCATATCATGAGAAATCTGGACTAACAAACTTGTGTTATTTCCAAATTGGGCACACACATTGTTGCCTTTCATTACTATAGTACAGTGTTAGCTAGCACAATTCATATACAGTACTCTAATCACACAGTGACGTAATTCCTGTGAGAGAGGGTATGACATTCAGTGATTCCGAATCTGCCCTTTTGAATGGTCTTGATGCATTTCTCTAGCCCATGATCCAACCGAGATATGACTTCACCTGTCTTCAGGTGGAGAGTCTGATTACGCCTGAGCTATTAAGACAACATAACTTTCCCCTTCGTTGATCACAGATTGCTTGAGGTTGGACCTAAACCATATGTGATTGACCATGGCTATTAAGCTACAAAGAAAATGGCAGGTGCAGACCAAATGAAAGCAAGTGTGGACAGTGTAGGAGCTATGTGTCTGTTCTTTATTTGCTTTGCAATCTGAGCTGTGTGCTTGTTATGTGTATATGGAAACTAGTCATATTAGTGGGGTATGGTAAAGGTGAAGGGGAGAGTTACATATTCATGCATATTTCATGGCAATTTGTAGCTTGGGACTATGGATGCTTAATTGTATGTTTGTTAGAGGCCCCATGTGCCACCTAGGCACTAAGGGTTCAGATGACGACGACGACGACATATGTTTGGTAACTCCTAATAAGGGATCAAAATCCAGGGAATTTGACTCTTTGGAGCAATCATTGGAGCTGTGAGTATGTCACGTAAGCAAGACAACATCGTGGGGTTGCAGGCTGGCAGTAATTGTTTTGTTTTGACTTTGGATCAATTTTGCCGTTACATTTTGTCAGCAAAGATTTTGACAGTTATACCAAACGAACAATAGCATTCGTACCGGCCTGGAGCAGCTTGTGGCAATTATGACCTTTTTTTTTGTTGTTCACACTGTGTGTTTAGTTTGAAACACAGTTTTGAGGTGGTCAAAAGTTGCTGTGTCCAACTGGGCTGGACAGAAAAGCTGTGTAGTGGTGGTTGCCTGAAGTGTTCAGCATTTGATTCTGTTGAAATACTGAAGAATTGAAATAATTTAATTGCTTCTATCGATGCAAAGCTGAATTGAAACTGCCAATATTTCATCATATTTGCCGAAATAGAAGACAAAATAATTTCAGATAGAAGCACTGACCTTGAAGCTAAGAGAGCAATTAAACAAACATACCATGTGTAAACAACAGGAATTCTGCAGATGCTGGAAATTCAAGCAACACACATCAAAGTTGCTGGTGAACGCAGCAGGCCAGGCAGCATCTCTAGGAAGAGGTACAGTCGACGTTTCAGGCCGAGACCCTTCGTCGTACCGTGTGTAAGGTCATTTCCCCGCGGGAAATGAAAATATTTAGAAAGTCAAAGAACAAGCAGCGACAGCTGATAAAGGTGATGAGTTATGGGACTATGTACAAGGGGTGATTGATAAGTTTGTGGCCTAGGGTAGAAAGAGTCAATTTTAGAAAACCTAGCACATTTATTTTTCAACATAGTCCCCTCCTATGTTTATACACTTTAGTCCAGCGGTCGTGGAGCATACAGATCTTGGACCTCCAGAAAGTGTCCACAGCAGGGGTGACTGATAAGTTCGTGGCCGAAGGTAGAAGGAGATGAGCTATTAACTTCAAACTTTCTGCATAATCACTGAAAGAGTTGAATTGCATTTGCATGTAACGAGAGCTGTATAACTCACCTCCTTCTACCTTAGGCTACGAACTTATCAATCACCCTTGCTGTGGACACTTTCTGGATGTCCAAGATCTGTATGCTCCACGACCACTGGACTAAGTGTGTAAATAGAGGAGGGGACTATGTTGAAAAATAAATGTGCTAGGTTTTCTGAAAGTGACTCCTTCTACCTTAGGCCACAAATTTATCAATTACCCCTCATATGCACTGAAGATAGTGTGTCTAACATATGTGGAACACGTTCTGTTGCCAGCAGATCAACATCCCGTGTGTCACTACGCAATAGAATGGAGGCTGATATAGTTTACTTATATGCAAGACCACAGATACTGAGAGATAAACACGCCTTAGAGGAACAGACAAACCAACTTCAAAGAAGCCAGGAAGAATAGACGGAACAACTTCGAAGAGACCAGAGACAACAGGAGGAACAGCTTCAGAGAAACTAGAAACAGCTTTGCAGAAAAATAAAGCACACTTTGGAAGAACAGGTAGAGTACCTTAACAGGTAGAGAAAGATGGAGGAGCTTAAGCTGCAGGAAGAAAATGCAGCTGAGCTGGCCAGAGTTAAAGTGCCAAGGGCTGTAGGGGCTGTGAGTGCAAAACTGCTGCTGCAGAGCAGTTCCGTGGTGAGAGTTCTATGTTTCCATGAAGCAGAGAAAATCCAACATAGTGTCAAAGTGGATACATTTGAGAATCAAAAGTCTACAAGTCATGAGTTTGAACTCCAAGGGGTAGTTCATTCTCGGCCTGCACCAAGGAGACATTCAGAACCTGGGTGATATCCAATAACACAGGATGCTTCTGAGAACATTGATTTACAGTATGATCATACTCATGTTTTAGATGATAACAGTCTAAATGCCACGCTGGAGGCCATAGGGACACGAATGGAAATAACAAGCATGGTGATGCAATAACAACCTATCGTATCGCTGCCTAAAATAGAGATTTGAATTTTCAATGGTGATCCCTTGCAGTATCATTCATTTCTGAGGGCTTTCAAGAATAGCATTGAAAATAAGACTGATAATTATGATGACCATCTCTATTTTCTTGACAGTACACTGCAGGTTACCCTAGACAGCATGTCAAAAGTTGCTAGCGGACTAGACTGGAACAGGGAGATCTAAAGGCACAGGTTTTACTATAGGAAAGTTTTGGCTATAAGTATGCTGCGAGCTACATGGAAAACCACAGGACCATAGAACCATAGAAACTACAGCACAGAAACAGGCCTTTTGGCCCTTCTTGGCTGTGCCGAACCATTTTCTGCCTAGTCCCACTGACCTGCACACGGACCATATCCCTCCATACACCTCCCATCCATGTATCTGTCCAATTTATTCTTAAATGTTAAAAAAGAACCCGCATTTACCACCTCGTCTAGCAGCTCATTCCATACTCCCACCACTCTCTGTGTGAAGAAGCCCCCTCTAATGTTCCCTTTAAACTTTTCCCCCTTCACCCTTAACCCATGTCCTCTGGTTTTTTTCTCCCCTTGCCTCAGTGGAAAAAGCCTGCTTGCATTCACTCTATCTATACCCATCATAATTTTATATACCTCTATCAAATCTCCCCTCATTCTTCTACGCTCCAGGGAATAAAGTCCTAACCTATTCAGCCTTTCTCTGTAACTGAGTTTCTCAAGTCCTGGCAACAACCTTGTAAACCTTCTCTGTACTCTTTCAAACTTATTTACATCCTTTCTGTAATTTGGTGACCAAAACTGAACACAATACTCCAGATTCGGCCTCACCAATGCCTTATACAACCTCATCATAACATTCCAGCTCTTATACTCAATACTTCGAGTAATAAAGGCCAATGTACCAAAATCTCTCTTTACGACCCTATATACCTGTGACGCCACTTTTAGGGAATTTTGTATCTGTATTCCCAGATCCCTCTGTTCCACTGCACTCCTCAGTGCCTTAACATTAACCCTGTATGTTCTACCCTGGTTTGTCCTTCCAAAGTGCAATACCTCACACTTGTCTGCATTAAACTCCATCTGCCATTTTTCAGCCCATTTTTCCAGCTGGTCCAAGTCCCTCTGCAGGCTCTGAAAACCTTCCTCGCTGTCTACTACACCTCCAATCTTTGTATCATCAGCAAATTTGCTGATCCAATTTACGACATTATCATCCAGATCATTGATATAGATGACAAATAACAATGGACCCAGCACTGATCCCTGTGGCACACCACTAGTCACAGGCCTCCACTCTGAGAAGCAATTCTCTACTACCACTCTTTGGCTTCTTCCATTGAGCCAATGTCTGATCCAATTTACCACCTCTCCATGTATACCTAGCGACTGAATTTTCCTAACTAACCTCCCATGCGGGACCTTGTCAAAGGCCTTACTGAAGTCCATGTAGGCAATATCCACTGCCTTCCCTTCATCCACTTTCCTGGTAACCTCTTCGAAAAACTCCAATAGATTGGTCAAACATGACCTGCCACGCACAAAGTCATGTTGACTCTCCCTAATAAGTCTCTGTCTATCCAAATGCTTGTAGATTCTGTCTCTTAGTACTCCCTCCAATAACTTACCTACTACCGACGTTAAACTTACTGGCCTATAATTTCCCGGATTACTTTTCGATCCTTTTTTAAACAACGGAACAACATGAGCCACTCTCCAATCCTCCGGCACCTCACCTGTAGACAGCGACATTTCAAATATATCTGCCAGAGCCCCTGCAATTTCAACACTAGTCTCCTTCAAGGTCTGAGGGAACACCCTGTCAGGTCCCGGGGATTTATCCACTTTAATTTTCCTCAAGACAGCAAGGACCTCCTCCTTTTTGATCTGTACAGTTTCCATGATCTCACTACTTGTTTCCCCTAATTCCACAGACTTCAGGCCAGTTTCCTTAGTAAATACAGACGCAAAAAACCTATTTAAGATCTCCCTCATTTCCTTTGGTTCCGCACATAGGCGACCACTCTGATCTTCAAGAGGACCAATTTTATCCCTTACAATCCTTTTGCTCTTAATATACCTGTAAAAGCTCTTTGGATTATCCTTCACTTTGACTGCCAATGCAACTTCATGTCTTCTTTTAGCACTGCTGATTTCTTTCTTAAGTATTTTCTTGCACTTCTTATACTCCTCAAGCACCTTATTTACTCCCTGCTTCCTATACATGTCATACAACTCCCTCTTCTTCTTTATCAGAGTTGCAATATCCCTAGAGAACCAAGGTTCCTTATTCCTATTCACTTTGCCTTTAATCCTGACAGGAACATACAAATTCTGCACTCTCAAAATTTCTCCTTTGAAGGCTTCCCACCTACCAATCACATCCTTGCCAGAGAACAACCTGTCCCAATCCACGCTTTTTAGATCCTTTCTCATTTCTTCAAATTTGGCCTTCTTCCAGTTAAGAACCTCAATCCTAGGACCAGATCTATCCTTGTCCATGGTCAAGTTGAAACTAATGGTGTTATGATCACTGGAACCAAAATGCTCCCCTACACAGACTTCCATCACTTGTCCTAACTCACTTCCTAACAGGAGATCCAATATTGCATCCCCTCTAGTTGGCCCCTCTATATATTGATTTAGAAAACTTTCCTGAACACATTTTACAAACTCTAAACCATCTAGACCCCTAACAGTATAGGAGTCCCAATCAATATATGGAAAATTAAAATCCCCTACCACCACAACTTTATGTTTCCTGCAGTTGCTTGCTATTTCCCTGCAGATTTGCTCTTCCAATTCTCGTTGACTATTGGGTGGTCTGTAATACAATCCCACTAATGTGGCCATACCTTTCCTGTTTCTCAGCTCCACCCATAAGGACTCAGTAGACAAGCCCTCTAATCTGTCCTGCCTGAGCACTGCTGTAATATTTTCCCTAACAAGCAATGCTACTCCCCCACCTTTCATTCCTCTGCCTCGATCACACCTGAAACATCGGAACCCTGGACTATTAAGCTGCCAGTCCTGCCCCTCCTGTAGCCAAGTTTCACTAATCTCTATAACGTCATAATTCCACGTGTCAATCCACGCCCTCAACTCATCCGCCTTCCCCGCAATACTCCTAGCATTGAAATATATACACCTCAGAAGATTTTTACCACCATTCACAACCTTTCTATTAGAGGATTTGCTTGAACTTTTAACATTTATTTTCACCCCAGCCACACTGTCAGCTCTGGCACTCTGGTTCCCATCCCCCTGCAAATCTAGTTTAAAGCCTCCACAATAGCACTAACAAACCTCCCTGAAAGGATATTGGTCCCCCTGTAGTTCAAGTGTAACCCGTCTCTCTTGTACAGGTCCCACCTGTCCCAGAAGAGGTCCCAATTATCCTGAAATCTGAAACCCTGCCCCCTACACCAGTTCCTCAGCCACTTGTTCATCCTCCAGAGCATCCTATTCCTACCCTCACTGGCACGTAGCACAGGTAGCAATCCTGAGATTACCACCCTCGAGGTCCTGCTTTTCAACTTCCTACCAAGCTCTCTATACTCACTCTCCAGGACCTCCTCACTCTTCCTTGCTATGTCATTGGTACTGATGTGCACCACGACATCTGGCTGATCACCCTCCCACTTCAGAATGTCATGCAATCAATCAGAGACATCTTTGACCCTGGCACCTGGGAGGCAACAAACCATCCTGGATTCTCTGTCACGACCACAGAACCTCCAATCTGCACCTCTAACTATCGAGTCCCCTATCACTACCACTCTCCTCTTTTCTCCCCCTCCCTTCTGCACTGCAGAGCCAGACTCAGTGCCAGAGATCCGGCTACTGCAGCTTGTCCCAGGTAAGTCATCCCCCCCAACAGTATCTAATGCGGTATACTTGTTGTTGAGGGGAATGGCCACAGGGGAACCCTGCTCTGCCTGCCCTTTCCTCTTCCCTCGCCTGACAGTGACCCAATTTCCTGTGCTCTGCTCCTTCGGCGTAACTACCTCCCTGTAGCTACTATCTATAATCTCCTCATTCTCCCGAATGATCCGGGGGTCATCAAGCTCCTGCTCCAGTTCCCTAACACGGTTTCTCAGGAGCTGCAGCTGGATACACTTCTTGCAGGTGTCCTTGTCAGGGACACTGGAGGGCTCCCTGACTTCCCACATCCTGCAAGAGGAGCATTCCAACATCCTACCTGGCATTCTCTCTTCTAAACTATCTGAAAAAAAAAACTTACTGAAAAGGCTCTTTTTTGTCCACATATTAAATTGGAAGGTGCAAAAGCTCTGCAGGACGATGGTCTTTTTCTTAAAGTTTGTTGCGATGCCATGGAAGACATGCAGGTCATGCCTGATTTGAATATGCCTGCTAATATGAAGATTGTTGTAAATAAATTGCCTGATGAGTTTAAAAAGAATGGAGATCGGCAGTGCATGAGCTGCAAGAAAACCACAACTGTAAGGTTACTTTCACTGATGTTGTTGATTTTATTGAAAAGCAAATCAATATAGTTACACACCCAGTATTTGTGAAGGTGTAAAAAGCTATATCGCCGGCAATACATAAGGGTGTGGACAAAACTGGATCACAAATTTATTCTCAAGCTAAAGGAAGCAGCTTTGCCATTACTTGGCTAATGTGGAAAGTGAAACTGAGCTCAGAGCTGAATAAAAAAATAGGTGCAGATTCAGAACAAGCCATGAATGAACCAAACACAGCAGTGAGTACCACCCTGGTATCTAATGGTTTTTACGGGGGCTGGTGGATGTGATTGTGAACTTCTTATAAGTCCAGTTCAGGTGAAGACTATGAAGCATAACAAGACAGTGGTTACGCTTTCCTAGATCAAGGAAATGAGAGCCTCATGAACAAACTCAAGCCAACAGGAAAAGTAATACGCATTCTCTTACACACAATGGGTCAAGAGAAGGTCATGGGTAGCAATGTCATTTCAGGATTGGAAGTGGCTGGCTTGGATAGTGAAAACTATTGTGAATGCCTAACATCTGTACACTGAATAGTATGCCTTTTCACAAAGGGAAAATTCCTCGTCAGAGAGATCTTTGGGATCTCACACTTAAAGTGTGTTTATTTGTCCAAAATTGATTCAGAATTTGAGCTGTTGATAGGGGTTAATGTGCCTAGGGCATCTGAGCTGCTGCAAGTGATTTTCAGTGTTAGTGATGGACCCTATCCAATCAGAATATTGCTGGGTTGGACTGTTAATGGACCGTTGCAAGGGTAAGAGACTACGCTTGGCCAAAGCGAACAGTTAATGGGACTTCAGTTTTGCCTATGGATGAGCTTTGGCAGCAGCAATTCAAGACAGATTTTCCTGAATGCAGTTAAGAGTGATAACCTGGTTTGACGGAAGAAGATCACAATCCAGGATACACAGCTTACCAAAAAAGGACATTTGTGTAAATGTTGAGATTTCATGTCTCCTGTATCATGGTAGCATATAACTAATGTAGGAACCATGCATCTGTTCTCTATTTGGATTTGTATTCTTTGTACTCTGGTAACTAGTTACATTAGGAGGAGTGTTGTAAAAGCAAAGGGGATATAAGTTACGTATTTATGCTGATTTTGTAGCAGTTTATAGCTTGGAACTGTAGAGGTCATATCTTTGCTGACCACTGAGATAACACTCAATAATGCTTCATAAGACCATAGGACATAGGAGCAGAACTAGGCCATTTGGCCCATCAAGTCTGCTCCATCATTCAATCATGGCTGTTCCTTTTTATTTCTCCTCCTCAACCCCATGTCCATGTCCAATTAAGAACCTATCAATCTCTGCCTTAAACACACCCAACGGTTTCCACAGTTGCATGTGGCAACAAATTCCACAAATTCACCACCCTCTGGCTAAAGAAGTTTCTCTGCATCTCCGTTTTGAATGGATGCCCCTCTATCCTGAGGCTGTGCCCTCTTGTCCTAGACTCTCCCACCATGGGAAAATGGCCTTTCAACATTCAAAAGGTTTCAATGAGATCCCCCCTCATCCTTCTAAATTCCAGCAAGTATAGACCCAGAGCCATCAAATGTATGGTAACTCTTTCATTCCTGGAATCATCCTGGTGACCCTCCTCTAGACTCTCTCCAATACTAGCACATCTCTTCTAGGATGAGGAGCCCAAAACTATATATAATACTCAAGGTGAGGCCTCACCAGTGCCTTATAAAGCCTCAGCGTCACATCCCCGCTCCTGTATTCTAGACCTCTTGAAATGAATGCTAACATTGCATTTGCCTTCCTCACCAACAACTCAACCTACAAGTTAACCTTTAGGGTCTTCTGCACAAGAACTCCCAAGTCCCTTTGCATCTCTGAGTTTTGGATTTTCTCCCCGTTTAGAAAATAGTCCGCACATTTATTTCTGCTATCAAAATGCATGACCATGCATTTTCCAACATTGTATTTCATTTGCCACTTTCTTACCCATTCTCCTAATCTGTCTAAGTTGTTCTGCATCCTATCTGTTTCCTCAACACTACCTGCCCCTCCACCAATCTTCGTATCATTTGCAAACTTGGCAACAAAGCCATCTATTCCATTATCTAAATCATTTATATACAGCATAAGAAGAAGTGGTCCCAACACCGACCCCTGCAGAACACCACTAGTCACAGGCAGCCAACCAGACAAGGATCCTTTCATTCCCATTTGCTGCCTTCTTCCAATCGGCCAATGCTCTAACCATGTTAGTAACTTTCCTGTAATACCATGGGCTCTTAACTTGGTAAGCAGCTTCATGTGTGGCCCCTTGTCAAAGGCCTTCTGAAAGTCCAAATATACAACATCCACTGCATCCACTTTATCTAGCCTACTTGTAATCTCCTCAAAGAATTCCAACAGGTTTGTCAGACAGGATTTTCCTTTAACGAAATGATACTGACTTTGTCCTATCTTGTCCTGTGTCACCAAGTACTCTATCACCTCATCCTTAACAATTGACTCTAACCATCTTCCCAGCCACTGAGTTCAAGCTAACTGATCTATAATTTCCTTTCTGCTGCCTTCTTCCTTTCTTAAAAAGTAGAGTGACATTTGCAATGTTCCATTTCTCTGGCACAATGCCAGAGTCCAATGGTCTTTGAAAGATTATTTCTAATGCCACCACAATCCCTAAAGCTACCTCTTTCAGAACCCTAGGGTGCAGTTCATCTGGTCCAGCTGACTTACGTATTTTTAGGTCTTTCAGTTTTTTGAGCACCTTCTCCCTTGTAATAGTAACTGCACCCACTTCTCTTCCTTTGCACACTACAACATCTGGCACACTGCTAGTGACTTCCACAGTGAAGACTAATGCAAAATACTCATTTAGTTCATCTACCATCTTCCTGTCCCCCATTATTATTTCTCCTGCCTCATTTTCTATCAGTTCTATATCCACTCTCATTTCTCTTTTATTTTTTACCTACTTGAAAAAGTTTTTACTATCCACTTTGATATGATTTGCCAGCTTGCTTTCATATTTCATGCTTTCTTTTCTATTATTCTTTTAGTTGCTCTCTGTAGGTTTTTAAAAATTTCCCAATCCTCTATCTTCCCATTAATTTTTCCTTTGTTGCATGCCCTCTCTTTTGTTTTTACATTAGTTTTGGCTTCCCTTGTCAGTCACAGTTGTACTATTTTCCCATTTGAGTATTTCTTCATTTTTGGAACACATATCCTGCACCTTCCTCATTTTTCCCAGAAATGCACGCCATTGCTGCTCTACTGACGTCCCTGCTAGCAGCTCCTTCCAATTTACTTTGGCCAACTCCTCTCTTATACCACTGTAATTTCCCTTACTCTACTGAAACACTGCTACATCAAACTTTACTTTCTCCCTATCACATTTCAAGTTGAACACAATCATACTGTGGTCACTGGTTCCTAAGGATTCTTTTAGCTTAAGCTCCCTAATCACCTCCTGTTCATTACATCCAGTATTACACCCAATCCAGTATAGCTGATCCCCTAGTAGGCTCAATGACAAACTGCTCTAAGAAGCCATCTCTTAAGCATTCGACAAACTTACTCTCTTGAGATACATTACGAACCTGATTTTCCCAATCGGTCTGCATGCTCAAATCTCCCATGACTATCATAATATTGCCCTTTTGACATGCCTTTTCTATTTCCTGTTGTAGAGCAGCAATAGGCGGGAGGAGAAGATGGTGGCGCACCGCGTGTGCGCAGCTCTCCGGTGAAAAATGATATCATATCTGTTAAATAGGGGCCGTGGACAATTCTGATTTGATGGAGAATGGACGTGAAAGCACAGAAGAACATCTGGAGAAATTTCTGAAATGCCCGTTCGCTGCTGTCATTACTGTGTGGTTGTGAATCTTTCGGAGGGTAGGCCTCAAAATCCCCGACCTTGCCTGCTTTTGGCGACCGGGAAGGAGGTCGAATCGTTCGGACAGAGATGGTGCTCAGTACTCGGTGTCGGAGAGCTGATCAGAGCTCGAGGTTTTCGGATGACTCAGAGTCGGATTGTGGTCGGCATGGCAGGGAGAGTTTTTCTTCCTTCTCCCGTCTGCGTGAGATGTGGGACATTTGAGAAACTTTGAACTTTACTGTGCTCACAGACTTCTTCATCAAGTTATGGTATTATTACACTGTTTGTAACTATATGTTATAATTACATGGTTTTGTCAGTTTTTTCATTCTTGGTTTGTCCTGTGTTTTGTGATATCACACCAGAGGAAATAATGTATCATTTCTTAATGCATGCATTACTAAATGACAATAAAAGAGGACTACGTGTCTTCATAATCATAATCTATGGTCCACCTCCCAGGCACTATTGGGAGGCTTGTATATAACTGCCATATAAGGTCCTTTTACCCTTGTAGTCTCTTTAGTCAACCCACAAGGATTCAACATCATCCAATCCTATGTCTCATCTTTCTACGGATTTGATGCCATCCTTTACCGGTAGAGCCATGCCTCCTCCTCTGTCTACCTTCCTATCCCTCTGATACAATGTGTAACCTTGGACATTCAGCTTCCAACTACAGCCACGATTCAGTGATGGCTGCAATTTCATACCTGACAATCTGTAATATTGCAACAAGATCATCCACCTTATTTCTTATACTCCACACATTGAGATACAACACCTTAAGTACTGTATTTGCTACCCTTTTTGAGTTTGCATTCCTAATGTACTGATACTCACCCTGTTGGCTGTGACTATGTCCCATCACCTGCCTCCCCTTCCTAACAATCTGACTGCACGCTATCTTTACTTTTTTACCATCCGTCCTTTCCTGAGTCCCATCTCTCCAGTTCCCACCCCCCTGCCAAATTAGTTTAAACCCTCCCCAACAACTCTAACAAACCTGCCTGTGAGAATATTAGTCCCCCTCGGGCTCAGGTGCAACCCTTCACTTTAGAACAGATCATACCTCCCCCAGAAGAGATCCCAGTGATTCAAGAATCTGAAGCCCTGTCCCCTGCACCAGCTTCTCTGCCATGCATTTATCTAATTGTATGTTTACTAATTGTAATAAAGGGTCAAAATAGGGAATTCGACTTTTTGGAGAAATCATTGGAGCTGTAGGCATTCCACGCTTGTATAACAACTCCTTTTGATGCTACAGGCTGGCAGCAATTGTTTGGTTTTGATTTTGGATAATTTTGCCACTACAGACATTATAATGTGGAGCATCTGAAATACAGATTTATATCAGCACCAAGCAACCAACAGCAGCCGATGTGTCTGTTATAAAGTGACAAAATTCTTTGAAGACTCGAATGCTTCATTCAGTAATCAACTCACGCCATTGCTTATTTGTCAGAATTATTTGCAAAGTTTAATGAAATCAATCTTCAATTGCAAAGAAATGATGTGAAGCGTATCAAAGTCAAATCAGTTGTCTCCACATTTCTGTCTGTTAACCCTATTTAAGTGCAACATTGACCATGACAAACTTCTCCAATTTCCAAGCCTCTCTCAGCTGGAAGAGAAGGAAGGAACACCAGATGATGATATTCAAGTATATTGTGCCCACCTGGGTGTGCTGCATAAATACATGTCATAAAGATTGCAAGATCTTCTCTCAATCCAATTCCAGATTGGGTAACAAATCAATTCCTGAACACGTGTAATGAGGAACTAGCAAGAAGGATAGAGGAAGAACTGATTTCACTATAGAATGACTTTGAGCTGAAGCTGAGGTTCAAAAAAAACATATCAAGACTTTTGGTTGCAGAAACAAATCTCTAAACACAATCCTGCACTGTAGAAAAAGGTCAAAATGTCCTTTATTGCCTTTCCAATATCATATTTAGTGAAGCGTGGTTTCTGTGCAGTCGCTCAACATCTTTCAAACCAATGAAACAGGCTGCAAGTTACTGAACATGGGGACCTGGGACACTTGCTGAATTTCATTTAACCTGATGTTGAGAAGCTGATATCACTGCACCAAGCCCATCCATCTCATTGAAAGGTGAAAAAGCAATAAAGTAGTGAATAGTTGGATGACTAATGTACGTTCTAAAATTGTTGAGGAAAATTGTCTTTTACTGTAATTAAATAAAGAAATTATTTATTTGTAGCCTTAAATTGATTTGAATAATATGTGCAATTATTTGTCACTGCTCTGAACTTTCACTTCCCATTTTCTCTTACTGTGCATTGTAAATTTTTTTTATAGTTTTCATGTATAATGGCTGGAAAGGGGGAAGAGTGTTGGGTCTGGTCTGGAAACCAAGTGGGCTGTAACCCATAAAAGTTGGCGAACCACTGCTCTAGACTGCAACATCTACAGTCTTTTCTGTCTCTGTTTCTTTGTAGAAAGTAGTTGGGTTAAGTGTTTTTCATTCAGTACTTCAATGGGAAGCACTTCTTGAACAGCACTAGGATCATTGACAGAGCAAACACAGAAATCTTTCTAGAAGAACTCCAGGTTTCATCAATTAATCCATTAGCATACCTTTAAACTTTGCCTCAGGGCTTAGTATCAGCTAATACACAATGTAGACCACATCCTAAGAAATTATTTGCATTAACTATGGTCCCGTGTGAAGCCATCAGTGAACTTCATAGAATCAGTTTCAAAAGACCAGGTGCACTGACTCACATCAGCATTGCCTCGATCACTGGGATGTGCTGCAGATGGAATAGATGGAAGATTCTGTTGAGAGTTTGTTTTGCAATCCAAATCCCTGTTAGTTCATCAGGAATCAATCAAGCACTTATGTGTCCGTAGGTCAGGGACCAACTGCTGGCTGTCATTGGATGATATGCCTTACTTACAGTTTACTTTCTTTTGCACATCCGCTGTCTCTGCTGATGTACAGAATTTGTAAAATTCTATTGTATTTCTTTTTTCCTAAAAATTCCAGCAAGAAAGTGAATCTTAAGTGTATAATAACATATACTGTATGTAAGGTAACTGGAGAATGCACCCTAACAGGTGCATGTAACAAGTAATCTCTGGTTTGTATCAGTGGCTTCCAGGAAAGACTGGCACGGGCTCACAAGGCTAGCAACCTGGTGGGCAGCAGTCGCAAGAGGGCACCACTCAGGCTACGACTGAACACGAAGAGCAATACCCCCAGAGTCTCCCGAGAGTGGGGGAGGATAAGAGACTCAACAGGATGGTCATACCGGCAACGGCTAGGACAGGAAACACGACTACGAGGAAACTAAAGGAAACAACACCAACCAGAGAGGAATTCATGGTAAGGTGTCATTGCGGGAAAGTCTGCAAAAACATCAGAGGGCTCAAGATACACCAGAGCAGGTCTAGATGTGGATCAATGCTGACCCAAGTGCAGCGCACGGACTTCGTGTCTGGTGAGACGGAGGAGAATTCCAGCCAGGAAGCACCCCACAGAGCTGAAGATCTCTCCGCACTTGAGTTGCCTCAGCACCGAACAACAGACCTAGTGAGTTCCTCTTCGGCTACCTCAATTCATTCATCAAGGAAAGACAGGATCAAATGGCCTAGATCGTCAGACAACGTCGCCTGGATGCAGTTTGATGATGATCTAGACAGCATCCTGGAAGTTGCCTTAGCAGGTCCTGTACACAGAAAGATCGACTCACTCACAGCCATAGCGTACAATCTAGCTAAGGAATGATTTGGCCCAAAGGAGCAGAGAAACCAGCCCGAGTTACTGCGGCAACCAAATAGGAGGGAAATGGAGATTCGTCGCTTGAGAGGCAAATTAAAGGCACTCAACAAGAGGTTTAAAACCAGCTCACCAGCCAGAAAAAAAGATATCAAGGACTTAACCAGTATGCTGCGGGAAAAGCTGTGCAAACTCCAGAGGGCGGAACATCTGCGACAGCAAAGAAGGAAGAAAGAGAAAAGGCGAGCGCAGCTTGTGAGAGATCCATTCAGCTTCACCAGGACTCTCCTCAGTCAACAAAAATCTGGTGTACTATCCAGTTCGAAGCCAGAGGTAGAGGAGTTCCTGCGGGAGGCACACAGTGACCCATGGAGGGGTCAGGGACTAGGAACCAATCGGGCTGGGTGTAGACTGGAAAAACCATCAATTGAGCTGAATGTGAAGGAGCCTACATGGCTGGAAATCCAGGACATCATCCAGAAAGCTAAAGCATCAGCTGTCCCAGGCCCAAGCGGCATACCTTATAAGGTGTATAAGAAATGCCCAAAACTTCTTCAGAGGCTATGGAAGGTCACGAGAAAGATCTGGGCCAAAGGTACTATTCCATCAAGTTGGAAATTGGCAGAGGGATGCTTTATTCCAAAGGAATAGGTTTCTTCCATAATTGCCCAGTTTAGGACAATTTCTCTCCTGGAAGGTGGAATGTAAGATTTTCTTTTCTGTGCTCGCAAGAAGTCTGACTTCTTACATGACGCAGAATCGCTATATCAACACATCCATCCAGAAAGGCGGTATTCCAGGCTTTTCGGGGTGTCTGGAACACACCTCAATGATTAGCCGTTTGAGCCTTGAGGCCAAGCAGAAAAAAGGCGACCTAACAGTTGTCTGGTTAGACCTCGCGAACGCCTACAGGTCTATTCCACATGAGCTCATCCTAGAAGGACTCAACCACTACTACATCCCAGTGGCTATTCGCGACATGATCACCAGCTACCTAGGAGGATTCAAGCTCAGATTTACATCAGCCCATTTCACAACCAGTTGGCAGGACCTCCAGAAGGGGATTCCAACAGGGTGCACCATCTCCCCCATCCTATTTATTATGGGAATGAACTTCCTATTATCAGCAGAAGAAGATGTAACCAGCGGCCCGACGCTGGAGTCGGGCATTGTTCAGCTGGCTCTACGAGGGTTCATGGACGACATCACTATAACAACTGTGTCACATGTCCAAGCAAGATGGGTATTGGAAACCCTGGGTAATGTAGCCACTTGGGCGAGGATGTTCTTCAAGGCTAAGAAGTCCAGGTGTATGGTGACCAGAAAGGTCAAAGTTACTAGCAAGTTTAGCCTCCAAGTTCAGGGTGAGGTCATCCCTTCCATTGAAGATAAACCGATAAAATGCTTGGGGAAGTGGTTTAATGTGTCACTGACAGATGGGGCCAATGTCACCAATGCTGTGAAGCAGACAGACAAATGGTGAAGAAGATCTACAAATCCGGACTTCCTGGTAAATTCAAGACCTGGCTGTACCAATACGGCATTCTGCCCAGGCTTCTCTGGCTCTTCACACTTTACGAGTTCCCCATGACTGCCGTACAGGGCATCGAGAGGAAAATTAACAAGCACCTGCGGAGATGGTTGGGAGTTCCCCCAAACTTCTTTTCAGTGGGCCTCTACATTCGTTCTGGGCAAATGCAGCTTCCCCTGTCAGCTGTTGTGGAGGAATTCAAGGTGGCAAAATGCAGAGCCTTATTAAGCTTGAGAGATTCCAGTGATGTCTTCATAAAGCGAGCAGGCATTACAACCAGATCTGGGTGCAAGCAGGCAGCCAACACAGCTGTGGAGCAGGCAGTGTGTTCTCCGAAGCTGCAAGATATCATCGGCAACCCTTGCGTCAGGCGGCAAGATCTCAGCTCAGTTCACTTCCAGCAGCGGGGAAATGCAAGCATAAAGAACAGGCGAGATATGGTACAGGCAGAAGTACAGATCCGTGAGGAAGAGAAGCGGATGTCAAAGGTATTGGAACAAGGTCCCAGGGTGCCTGGACAAAATGGGATTTGCCTAAGCGCAAGATCTCATGGGGAGAGTTATGGAGACTGGAGCCCTGCTGTATTTCCTTCCTCCTTTCCTCTTCCTTCACCATTACATCTCTATACATGCGGGATGAGAGAGGACCCGAACTGTAAGCTCTGTGGTCAAAAGGGGACACTGGCTCATATACTGTCCGGGTGTAAAACGGCTCTAACTCAAGGACGGTATAGGTGGCGCCATGATAAGGTGCTTCTGTCCCTTTCTGACACGGGAGAGATGCAAGAAGAGCACAGCTGGCACAGATCTGAGGAAGGCCATCACCTTCATCAAAGAGGGAGCCAGGCCTTTTGTAACCAAACAACCAAAGCCCAATCTGCTGCTAACGGCCAGGTCCTGGGAGATAAGGGTTGATTTGGGAAGGAGGTTGCAGTTTCCGGATGTGGCGCACACATCCCTACACCCAGATATTGTACTGTTGTCAACTGAAGACAAGAAAATAATTCTGGTTGAGCTGACTGTGCCATGGGAGGAGGGATGGGAAGAGGCCCACGAGAGAAAGGCCTTGAAGTACCAGCTGTGCAGGAGTGTAAAGACAAGGGATGGAAGGCATGGTTGTTCCCTGTGGAGATCGGCTGCAGAGGTTTCCCAGCCAAATCAGCATGGCGGTTATTGTCAGATCTGGGCCTGGACGAAAGGAGCAAAAAACAAGCAGCTCATAGGATGGGGGAAGAGGCAGAATGAGCCTCTTGTTGGATTTGGAGTAGGCGAAAGGAGGGGAGCTGGAAGCCAGGAGCAGATGGGCAGTGATTTGGCCACCACTACCGGCCCACCAACTGGAGAGTGCCATGGTTAAGGGTCGCAACACTCTGTGAAGGTTGGGAACCACCTGATGACATCCGCTCCTGGCTGAAGGCTATGGTTACCTTATAAGATAACTGGAGAATGCACCCTAACAGGTGTATGTAACAAGTACAGGTGCATTGATAATAAATTTACTTTGAACTTATTTTACTCCTACAAAATCCAGACTGAGAAAGAATTTGCTTGGCTGCAGTCAGGGATTGGCCACTGGGTGGGGCTATGGACCATGGACAGTGACTGCAGATGTATTACCACTCATTGAAAATGTTGTTCAGAAGTCTTCACAGGCAAATCACACATGGCTGCAACTTCACCAAAAACATGCGTTAGATCATGTCTGTTCAATCTTTGCTTGATTTGATGAGATTCTCTCAACATTGATTTCTGTAGAAATTGCAGGTTGAGTAGATTGAATAGAGAAAAATAGTTTCGAAATATATAATATATATAAAACATTTCAAGAGCATCTAATTTGATTTTAAAAAGATTTTAAATTGTAAGTGCAAGTAAATTTAATAAAGTTACTCTTAAAGCTGATGCCTTTGCAGTCCACAGATATTGATGAGTTTAATAGTACTACTGTGTCTCTCAAGTTTCATTTCAACCTTTGTTACAAGTCAAGCTTCCAATCATCTATATCGCAAGACCCTGTTAGACATTGGTAATGTAGAATACTGTTAAGTCCAGTTCACTGGTTTATTGGCGAAACTGCCAGAGGGGGATCTGTGTGGCTTTTGTTGTAATGTGGACTAGGTCGCATGCTGCAATGTCACCTGTTGCATCTGCCTAGGAGAGGTGACGCTGGGGGCTGGACCCTCCCATCAGCGCTACACGCCAGTATTGGCTTGGTAGAAGGCAAGGTAGATTGTGTTCATCTGTGGACTTGCTCTTGCTGACAACATCCATGGATTCAGGGACTTGGGCTATATTGTATAATTTTGTGTGATTGTATGTTTATGCTCTCTTATATATGTTATATTGCCTTGTGCTGTGTATGATTGTTAGTACTGTGTTTTGCACCTTGGCCCCTGAGGAACACTGTTTCATCTGGCTGTATTCATGAGTATTCACGTATGGTTAAATGATCATTAATCTTGAACTTGATAAGGAGTGCATTCTGACAAGGACCCAATTTTTTTTTAGGTAACCTTCATTTCTATTCTAAAGCTGTGGAAGGCTATGTTTGAGAAACAAAAATATTAACCGAGGAGGGTGGGTTAATTGTGAAAGGAGTAGGATGGCAGAGTGGCATAGTAAGCAGAGCCAGTACCTCACAGTGCTGCAGATTCTGGTTTAATCCTGACCTCAAGTACTGTCTGCATCAAGTTTACATACTCTCCATGCGGAGGTGCGGATCCCTTGAGAATCCTTTGCTTTCCTCCCACATCCTAAAGACGGTTGGCTGGCACTGTAAATTGAGCTATACAATTTGGGGTAAGTTGGGAGAATGTCAGGAAAATGAAAAGTTTTAATTAATGTTAATTAATTAACATTGATAGTGAGGCGGTTGATAGTGGGGTCTTAAATCCCTTTGCCGCTCTCTACCTCTCTGAGACGCTAAGTAAGACACACAAAGGCATGAAGATTTTAAGGATTTTCTTTTGGGAAGCAGTTCTAGCCAGCTGGACGTGCATTAGCAGAGGTGGACGTGTCCTTGTTCAGATCTCAATGTGTAATATCATATAAAATTGAATATGAGAGTTGTTTGGTGAGTCTTAAAAATCAGGTAGCAATTATGGAAGTTTAAGTTGTAGAGCAGTGTGATGGTGATAGTGCCACCTTTCCCCACCCTCTAGGGCTTTCATTTTGTTCTGAACCACACAAGGGAATTGAGCATCGGTCAATCCCAGTTATCTGGTCTGCTGAAGTAAAGATCAAGCATGAGGCTCCTCTCTCACAACAGGGCTTGGTCAGTGACTTTATCAACATAGGAGACTTGGGAGGATTTCTTTGCTGAGTATTTTGGAATCTACTCTGTAAATTTAGGTGATACCTTAAAACAGCATTTGGTCAATACTGACAAATAAATGAGTGGAAATTGCCATTGAAGTTGTGTGTCAACCAGACCCTTATTATGGGACTATTGCTACTTCCTGATGACACTTTAATCTTTCTCAAGTGCGGAGGAATTTAGCAGGATGTTGCTTGGATTGCAGAGCATCTCATGAGGATAGGTTGAGGGGCTAGGGCATTTCTCTTTGGAGCAAAGGAGGATGAGAAGTGACTCGATAGAGGATCATAAAAGGATTACACTCAGTGGCTACTTTATTACACACAGGAGTGGAAGTCATTGTGGTCTCCTGCTGCCTAGCCTATCCACTTCAAGGGTCAATGTGCTATGCATTCACTGATGGCCTTCTACAAACCACTGTTGCAATGCGTGGTTATCTGAGTTACTGTTGCCTTCCTGTCAACTTGAACCAGTCTGGTCATTATCTTCTGACCTCTGCCATTAATAAAGTGTTTTTGCCCAGTGAACTACTGCCCTTTGTATGTTGTTTTTTTCCTTCGTTCCATTCTCGGTAAACTCTAGAGACTGTTGTAAGTAAAAATCCCAGGAGATCAGCACTTTTTAAGGTACTCAAACCAGTGTCTGGCACCAGCAATCATTCCATGGTCACAGTCATTTAGATCACATGTCTTTCCCATTTTGATGCCTGGTCTGAGCAACAACTGAACCTCTTGACTATGCCTGCATGCTTTGATACATTGAGTTGCTGCCACATGATTGGCTGATTAAATATTTGTATTAATGAGCAGGTGCATCTAATAAAGTGGCTTCTTCATGTAGATCAAGTGGGCAGTCAACACCTTTAGCTCAGGGTGGAAATGGGTAATACAAGATGGCGTAAGATTGGAGGAACATATAGGAGAAATGTCAAAGTATTCTTTTCTTAAACACAGAGCGTGGTAAATGCATGGAACGTGTTGCCAGGGGTGATAGTAGAGGTAGATACGTTAGGGACATTTAAGAGACTTTTGAAAAAGGCACATGACTGATAGAACTATGAGGGGCTATGTGAGTAGGGTTAGATTGATCTTAGAGTAGAATAAAAGGTTGCACAACATCATGGACTGAAGGGTCTGTGCTGTAAAGTTCTCTGTACAATCTTTTCCAACAAATTTCCCTCCAAGTAGAGATAATCCAAAATTAAGGTGATCTAAACAATACTAGAAGATGTAGATGATGCTTGCATTAGCACACTCTTGGAGATCAGGCTTCAAGATATTAGAAATATGTTCATAAAAGTACAAGGATTGTCCTTATACTTAACAGATGAAAGACAAAGGTTCCTGAACAACCTTGACCCTGATGTTCATGTTGGTCTCTGGTACTTATTGTTGTTGCATGGATGAAATCATCGGAGAGACAGAGTCACTGGGAGATACAAAGCAGCTTCTTTATTCGACACAACAAGGTACAGCAGGCATCATACGGATGGAGACGCTTTTGGTAGAAAGGTCTGCTACCCCAATGTGGGCTCGATATTTATTTGCTAAAAGCAAAGGACAATTCCTATTTACAAAGTTATAGACAATGCATGGACAATGCTCTCTTTTGAAGCTACATACAAAACATCACACCTTCTGACTTCATTCTTTCCTCCTGACGCCCGCATGTCTGGGTTGGTGCTCACAACCTTTAGAAATGCAAGTTAAATCTACAATACATTTATTTGGCATTTTACGTGCTAACATAGAAGACAATTCATATCTATGAAGTATAGATAATGCTGTCTTCAAAACTACCTGTAAACATCATCAAAGAGGTGGCTGGTATTCACAGCTTTTAGGAAATGCATTATTACAGCTTTTAGGAAATGCATTGTTACAAATGAACTCAATCCACAGTACTTTGTCAAACAGGAGACTGGTGGCCAGAGTCATTTAAGTGTAAATGAATTATCTACCCAAAAACTCACTCTAACACTTCAAAAGTGTTGGGACACCCTTCTGAGTGAAGGCAATGAAGAAACCAATGAAGAAATGTATCACGTATTTCAATGCACCATTAGTCAATAGAGGAAATAGGCAACTGAAGATCAAGAGCTTGGAACTAACGCAAAATTCATGGCCTTCTGACCAGCAGTGATTGCTACTCTTTCCTATGCTTCTGAGATCTAGAATATTTTACAACATTTCAATCCACTGGAAAATTCTCCAAAAAGTTCTCCAAATTCTCTGGGCTGTAATATGAATCAATGTCAGTATCCCCTCTAAAGCCAGCATCACAGTACTAAGTCCCCAGATACCTTCAGACAACTACATTGTAGATGCCTTTTTATTCATATGCCCAGTATCAAATTTCTTAAACAGATGCTCTGTTCTAAGTACTGTCACAGGAGATAAAAATATTCAAGGATGTGCTCTGAAATGTCTTGAAGAAATTACTGGGAATACCTGTCCCTTACAAATAAAAGTAGCTAGGAGCATGCACAATGTATTGAGAACCCTGAGACCAATCACTGGGAAGCCAAATATAAGTGGTAGAAGTACATACCCACACACCCCTCAGTCCACCACTATCAGCCACCTCTTGTCCCATTTGAAGAAGAGTCTGCAGTTCTCAAATTGGCTTCGAAGGATGTGTCAATTCCCAGGTATCCCAAGAGGCAAAAGCCTGCAAAGTCCACTGGTTCTCAAATTTGTACACCGCTTTCCCAAACTTTGTTCACAGAAGAAATACTTTGATCACTGTCACAGTGGCATTTTATAGAACATGCAACAGAACAGCACAGGAACAGGCTATTGGTCCCCAATGTTGTGCCAAACCAACTAAAAAGCAAATCAGAAACATCAAAGAGTTAATTCCTCCTACCTACACCATGTCCATATCCCTCCATCTTCCTCAGATCCATGTGCCTATCTAAATATCTCTTAAAAGCCTCTGATGCATTTGTCTCTACCACTCTACCAGGTAGCACATTCCGGGTATCCACCACTCTCCGAGTAAAAATCTTACTCCTCACATTCCCTTTGAACCTACCCTATTTCACCTTCAATGCATGCCCTCTGGTGTTAGACATTTCTACCCTGGGAAACAGCTAGTCCTCAACTATTCTATCTATGCTTCTCATAATCTTAGAAACCTCTATCAGATCTCCGTTCAACCTCCGCTGCTCCAGAGAAAACAATCCAGATGGACGATGGAGTCCAACCCAGATAAATGTGAGGTGGCTCATTTTGGTAGGTCAAATACGATGGCAGAATATTGTATTCATGGTAAGACTTGGCAGAGGGAATTTGGGGTCCGAGTCCATAGGACACTCAAAGCTGCTGCGCATGTTGTCTCTGTGTTTAAGAAGGCATATGGTGCATTGGCCTTCATCAACCATTGGATTGAGTTCCAAGAACCGAGAGGTAATGTTACAGCTCTATAGGACCCTTGTCAGACCCCACTCGGAGTACTGTGCTCAGTTCTGGTCACCACACTACAGGAAGGATGTGGAAACTATAGAGACGGTGCAGAGGATACTTACAAGGTTGTTGCCTGGATTGAAGGGGGAGAATGCCTTATGAGAATAGGTTGAATGAACTTGGCCTTTTCTCCTTGGAGCGACGGAGGATGAGTGGTGACCTGATAGAGGTGTATAAGATAATGAGAGGCATTGATCGTGTAGATAGTCAGAGGCTTTTTCCCAGAGCTGAAATGGCTAGCACAAGAGGGCACAGTTTTAAGCTGCTTGGAAGTAGGTACAGAGGAAGTGTCAGGGGCAAGTTGTTTGTTTTTTTTCTCTCAGAGAGTGGTGAGCGTGTGGAATGGTCTGCCGGCAACAGTGCTGGAGGCAGATACGGTAGGGTCTTTTAAGAGGCTCCTGGATAGGTACATGGAGCTTAGAAAAATAGAGTGCTATGGGTAACCCTAGGTAATTTCTAAATTAAGTATATGTTTAGCACAGCATTGTGGGCTAAAGGGCCTATATTGTGCTGTAGGTTTTCGATGTTTCTAATCCAATTTTGTCCAGCCTCTCGATAGCACATTCCCTCTAAACCAGGCAATATCCTGTTAAACTCTTCTGCACCCTCTCCAAAGCCTCAACATTTTTCCTATAGTGGGGCAACCAGAAATGTATGCAATTCACCAGATGTGGCCTAACCATTATTTTATAAAGTTGCAACATAACTTCTTGACATTTGAACCCAATGCCTTGACTAATAAAAGCAGCATTCCAAAAGCCTTCTTAGCCACTTTATCAACCTGTGTAGCCACTTTCAAGGAGCTATCAACTTGGATCTCAAGATCTTTCTGTTTAGCAGCACTTTGAGTGTAACCTTTAACAGTGTACTGTCTCCTTGCATTTGCCCTACTGAGGTGCAACACCTCACACTTATCTGAGTTAATCTCCATCTGCCATTTCTCAGCCCATATCCGCAACAGATGTATAAAATGCTGTATTCTTTGTTAGTCTTCTACACTATCCACAACTCCGCCAATCTTGGTAACATCTGCAAGCTTACTAACCCAACCATCTACATTTTTCGTTCAGGTTATTTATATACATCACAAACAGCAGAAGTCTCAGCACAAAAACACTACTAGTTACAGACCTCTAGCATGAATAAGACCCTTCAACCCCTACCCTCTGTATTCTACACACAAGTCAGTTCTGAATCCAAACAGCCAATTTGCTGCAGACCCCATGCATCTTAATCTTCTGGATTAGCCTCTCATGAGGGACTTTGTCAAATGCCTTAGTAAAATTGTTGTAGACAACATCCACTGCCCTACTCTCATTAATCTCTCTCATCACCTTGTCAAAACACTCAAATTAAGTTGATAAGACATGACCTGCCCAGCACAAAGCTATGTTGGCTCTCCCTAATTAGGTCATGGGTTTCCAAATGGTCATATATCCTATCCCTAAGAAAGATTTCCAGCAATTACCCCACAAGTGATGTAAGACTCACCAGTCTATAGTTCCTAGTATTTTTCCTTGTTCTCTTCTTTGATAGAGGTATAGAGGTACAGTATTAGCCACTCACCAGTCCTCTGGGACCTCACCTGTGGCTAGAGAGGACAAGAAGATACCCAGCAATTTTATCACTTGCCCTGTTCAATAACCTGGGGTAAATCCCATCAACTCCTGGGGACTTATCCACCTTAATACTCCTTAGGAGGCCCAAAATTTCCTCCTCCTCCTTGACCTCTAAACACAGTAATGTATTTATTCACTCAGCAATGACCTCTTGCTCCTCCATATCCTTTTCCTTGGTAAATACTGAAGCAAAGTACTCATTAGGAACCTCATTCATATATCCAAATGTTGTTCTCCCCTTTATTCTTGAGTGGTCCCACCCATTCCCTTGTTATCCCCTTGCTCTTGATGTATGCATAGAATTCCTTGGGATTCACTTTAATCCTACTTGCCAAGGACTTTTCATCACCCCTTCTGGCTTTCCTAATTCTCTTTAGTTCTTTTCTGGGTACTTTGTCTCCTCATGCACTTCGTTTGATCCAAACTTCCAAAGCTTTGCATACTTTTCGTTTTTCTTCTTGACCAAGTTCATCAACTCTCTGGATATGCAAGGTTCTCTTACCTTTCCATCCCTGTCCTTCCTACTAACAGGAACATACCTTTCCTGTACTCTGTGCAATTGATCTTTCAATACCCGTCACGTGTCTAACATGGACTTGCCAGAAGAAAGCTGTTCCAAATGGCCCACTCCTGGATCTACTTCCTCTTCCTCTCAGAGTCCCTCACAATCAGATCCACCGACGTCACACCGGTGTTCTTCTCTGACCCCTGCCTTCTGCGAGCCACCTGTCACTGACAGGAGGACCGGGAGGCAGGCAGGGGGACATGGAAGCTGAACGTAAAGCTGCTGACCCCAGAGAACACCGAGGAACTAGAGAGGGAGTACACAGGTTGGAGAACCTTGAAAGCCTTCTTTGATTTCCCTGCTCACTGGTGGGAAGACACCAAGGAGAACATCAAGAGGTTCTTCATTCGCAAGGGGATCCAGAAAGCAAGGCAGGAGCAGAGGGAACTGCATACGCTCCAGAGAGAGTTGCAGCAACTTCTCCTTCTGCAGTCAAAGGGGGTGGATGTCATGGAGGAATTGCGAGAGGTGAAGCGCCGGCAAGCCCAGCACCTCACCACCGAATCCTCCAAGATCATCTGCCGATCAAGGGTCCAAACCGTGGAGCAGGACGAGACGTGCTCATGCTTTTTCTTCCAGAACGTGCACAGGGGGAGCTCTGTGATCCACAACCTTAAGGAAGAGGACGGCTCAGTCGCGTCCTTGCAGACTGACATACTGAGGATCTGCAAGTCCTTCTATGCCGGTCTGTACGGCGAAAAGGCCACAGAATCCACAGCCTCCCACAACTTCCTGTCGTCTATCACACAGGTCTTATACGACGGCAAGCGGGAGAGTCTGGATCAGCCACTGACCTTGGACGAGCTGACAGGCTCCATCCGTTCCTTTGAGTCGAGTAAGACTCCCAGAAGCAATGGCTTACTAGCTGAGTTGTACTCGGCTCTGTGGAACTGGATGGGCCCTGACCTGCTGGAAGTGTACAACGCTATGCTTCTGGCCGGCTGCATGTCAGAGTCCATGAGGAAGGGCATCATCACCTTCATCTACAAGTGGAAGGGGGAAAGGGAGGACATTAGGAATTGGAGGCCCATCTCTATCCTGAATGTGGATTACAAGATCCTGTCCAAGGCTATCGCTAACAGGGTCAAGTCTGCTCTAGGACAGGTGATCCACCCGGACCAAACCTGTGTTGTACCGGGCAGGAAGATCTCAGACAGCCTCGTGCTGCTGAGGGACACCATCGCCTACGTGCAGGACGGGGGGGTGAACGCCTGCCTGGTCAGCTTGGACCAGGAGAAAGCCTTCGACAGGATATTGCACACGTACATGGCAGACGTACTCTCCAAAATGGGAATTGGGGAGGGAATCCGGAATTGGATCAGACTGCTCTACACAGACATCCGTAGTGCAGTCCAGGTCAACGGGTGGGAAACAGACAGCTTCCCCATCAGGTCTGGAGTCAGGCAGGGCTGTCCCCTCCCCCGTCTTGTTTGTCTGCTGCATTGAACCCTTTGCCGAAGCCATCAGGAGGGATGAGGGCATAAGAGGGGTGACACTGCCAGGCAGCGGAGGGACCCAAGTGAAAACCTCCTTGTACATGGACGATGTCACCATCTTCTGCTCTGATCCGAGGTCAGTTCGCAGTTTGATTAGCATCCGCGAACAGTTCAAGCTAGCGTCGGGGGTCAGGGTCAACCACACGAAGAGCGAAGCCATGCTCTTCAGCGACTGGCCAGACCGATCCAGCGTCCCCTTCACCATCAGGTCTGACCACGTGAAGGTGTTGGGGATCTGGTTCAGAGGGGCTGAGGCGTGCAACAAGAACTGGCAGGAGCAGACTGCCGAGGTGAAACAGAAACTGGGACTGTGGGGAGGGCGCTCCCTATCAATAACAGGCAAGAACCTGGTCATCAGGTGTGAGGTGCTCTCAGGACTGCCGTACTTGGCGCAGGTGTGGCCCATCCCCCACTCCTACAGCTCGGAAATCACCCGAGCTGTCTTCAGATTCGTCTGGGGATCCAAGATGGAGCGGGTCAGACGGACCGTCATGCACAAGTCCCTGGACAATGGGGGCAAGAACATCCCCAATGTCGCCCTCACCTTGATGGCCAGCTTCGTGTGTGGCTGCATCAGGTTGTGTGTAGAACCCAGGTATGTGGGCACCAAATACCACTATGTGTCCAGGTTCTACCTGTCACCCTGGCTACGAAGGATGGGTCTGGCCCCACTCCCATGCAATGCCCCAGTCAGCTGGTCATTGCCGTCATACCTGTCCTTCGTAGAAAAGTTCTTCCAGGAGAACGCCTTTGACCACAGGGCCATCAGGCAGTGGTCGGCACGTAATGTCCTGCAGACACTGCAGGAGAAGGACGAGATGGACACAGTGGGGTGGTTCCTTGAGCAGACTGTCCAGTTCATCTGGCAAAATGCCTCATCGCCAGACCTCACCAACAGGCACCAGGACCTCGCCTGGCTGGCGGTGAGAGGGGCCCTCCCAGTCAGATCCCTCCTGTACACCCGGAACATCGTCTCCACACCCCACTGCCCATGGGCGGACTGCAGTGGGGAAGAGTCTGTGACCCACCTCTTTGCACACTGTCAGTTCGCAGAGAGGGTGTGGAGGATGATGGACGGGCTAGTGTGATGTTTCATCCCCAGCAGCTGCATAACAGAGGACTCTCTGATCTATGGGCTGTTCCCGGGGATGCACACGGAGACCAACATCCGGTGCTGCTGGCAGATCATCAACTCAGTGAAAGACGCTCTTTGGTTGGCCCAAAACTTGATGATCTACCAGCACATGGAGATGTCCGTGGGAGAATGCTGCCGACTGGCGCATTCTCGGCTGCAGGAGTACGTGCTGAGGGACGCACTCTAACTTGGTGCAGCCACCACAAGGGCTCGGTGGGGAAGGACCACAGTTTAGAGTTCTTCTCCCACGGGAGTAGGAGGGGTCGGGTGGCAGGGAGTATACCCCTCAACAATGGTGTGGTAAGCTGAACCAACGGAGTGCCACATGGGTGGCCAAAAATATGGATATGTAGAGACCATAAGGGATTGAGAGTCATTGAATGGTTTATTGTATATAATGTTATTTCTGAATAAAGTATATTTTGAAATAAAAAAAATTGAAACTCTCCTACAAGGACCATACCTACCCTTATCTATAGCTATTCTGAAAGTTAAGGATTTGAGATCACTGTTCCCTAACTGCTCACCCACTGAAAAGTCAGTCACCTGGCCAGGCTCATTATCCAACACAAGGTCCAGTACAGCCCTTCCTTTCATTGGACAGTCTGATATTGATTTAAGAAGCCCTCCTGGATACACTTAACAAATTTTCTCCCATCTAAACCCCTTGCACTAAGAAGGTCTCATTTTATATTAGGCAAGTTGAAATCTCCCTTGAAAAAGACCCTATTATTTTTTACACATTTCCTTAATCTGATTACTTATCTGTTCCTCAGTGTTCCAATGGCTATTGGGGTGGTCTGTAAACAATCCCATCCATGTGATTGCACTTTTCCTATTCCAGAGTTCGACCCAAATGGAATCAGTGTCTGAATCCTCCTGAGTGGAGCTGTGATATTGTCCCTCATTAGTTGTGCAACTACCCCCACCCCCCACTTTTTTCTAAAGCTTCAAAAACCTGGTATATTAATCACCCATTCCCTCCCCTCTCTCAACCAAGTTTCAGTAATGGCCACAACGTCCTAGTTCCATGTACTGATCAATGCTCTAAGTTTATTACCATTACCCATAATACTCCTAGCATTAAAATACACACTTCAAACTATCCAACCCATAATACCTATTATTTCCATTTTGCCTTTCAATATCTTCCCTGACATCTACCTTCTGGTCTGATCCTTCCCTTACTGACCTGGTGCTCTGGTTCCCAGCCCCCTCTAATTCAGGTGCAACCCGTCCCTCTCATACAGGGCACCCCTTCCCCATAAAAGGATCCAATGATCCAAGAACTTGAAACCCAGTCCCCTGCACCATCTCCTCAGCCACTCATTAATCAATGCTATCACCCTATTACTAACTGCACTAAACCATGGCACTGGGAGTAATCCAGAGATCACTACCTTGGAGGTCCTTCTCTTCAGCCTCTTTCCTAACTCTATATACATACTGTGTAGGACTTCTTCCCCTTTTCTGTCTATGTTATTGGTCCCAATAAGCACCACAACCCCTGGCAACTCACTCTCCCCCTTGAGAATATCCTGCAGCAGCTGCAGTACATCCTGGACCCTAGCATTCAGAAGGCAACACAAGATGAGTCAGACTAAGAAGGTAGTGGGAAGGGAGGAAGAAACACAAGGTGATAGGTGAAAATAGGAGGGGAAGAGGGTTGAAGAACTGGGGGTGTCTATTTTGCGGCCACAGATTCTCCTTTCTGTCCCCCTATCGAGTCTCCAACAACTACCCCACTGCCTGAATTTACCCTTCCCTGCTGAACCTCAGAGCCAGTTACAATGTCAACGGACTGGCTGCTGCTGCCATATCCCAATGGGTCATTCCTCCCTGCAGTATCCAAAGAGGTATTTGTCGCTGAGAGGAATGGCCATAGGGGAACCCTGAACTGGCTTCTTAATCCCCTTACCTCTCCTGGTGGTCACCATCTACTGTACTAACCCTGTAGTTTGGGAGTGATTACCTCTTCAAGAGTCTCATCTCTAATATCTTCGGCCTCTTGAATGATCCTGAGTACATCCAACTCCAGCTCCAAGTATTGGACCTGGTCAGTCAGGTGCTGAAATTGAGTGTACTTCCTGCAGATGTAGTCATCATGGAAACCATCAGATATCCTGAATTCCCACATCCGATGTGATTGTAACAAAGGTAATCCACCCCTTGTTATCCTTCTGAAGGTGTCTTTAATACAGTTGACCATAACACCCTCTTCAAATGCCTCTTTTCTTTGTTCAGCTAAGTTGGTCAGTATCTATTCAGTAAAAGCCAGTCTATAGCTTTTCCCCTCCCCTACATGGACCAATTTAATACTGCAATAACAGTCATGTTCTTAATAGTGATCAAATTTGTAACTAAAAGCAGAAAGTGGGCAAGACATTTCTGAATTCATTCCACCCTTGAACATTGCCATAGAAGATTTACTGGCAGATTTCAAACTTCACGTAAACACTTAATGACAAGCTGAGATTGTATTGTGGTGAATGCTAAAGTTCAAAACACTATCTGTCAGAGATCCAATAGGGTCTTTTAAGCCAAAATGTTAAGCAACTAGAACTTTGTACCTGGACAGCTGGTGGCTGGCAAAAATGTCATTGGATGTCAGTGAATGAAAATGCTTTACTTTTAATTGAATGTTCCATAAAATTTGAGAAACAAAACTCCAAGGTGATAAGGTAATCAGAATTGAACTGCTGAAAAATTACTTTAAAATAATGCAAATTAAAAGTTTGTAAATATCATTTAATTAGCTTTATAAGCTAACAACAGAACTACTCTGTACATTGAACATCAATTTTACAAAGTAAAAATTTTAAATCTTGTTTCTGAAATATGAAAAGTCAAGACTCATATGAAATAATAAGATTTAATAAAGAATGATACAACATTTCAGATTTGACACAATGCCTTAATTATACAAATCCTGCCCTCCAAGGTCAGTAAAAAAAATAGTTGCATTCAGAAAAAATTGAAACCTGTGGATGTCTGGATTTACATTTTGGCAGCTTTTCATTCATTGTTTTATCAGATATTCTATTAAATGACAAATGGTAAGCAAAGCAATTCATAAGTGGTGGAGGTATCTATAACTAGGTCAGTTTCATAATAAGGATTCACCATATCAAATGGAGATGAAGAAGGGTGTCTTATCTCAGAGGGGTGTAAATCTTTGAAATTCTTTACCCTATAGAGTTGTGTAGATGGAGTCACTGAATATAGTATATTCAAAGCAGTAAACAGCAGCCATTTAAAATACAAAAGAATAAAGGGGTATGGAGCGTGAGAGCGAGAGATAAAGCTTGGGGGTGGGGAGAGACTGGTGGCCAGCCCATTCCTGCTCCGTATGTTCTTTTATCTTCAGATGAATGAACACATTCAGTTGTACAACAAGGCCTAAATAGTTTAAAATGTTTGTCCCATTGTCAGCTAAAGATTGCTGCATCACTGTGCCATCAACTAATTAACTAAAATTAAAGAAACAATACCTTTGTAGAACTCTGAAACTGCTATAACAGGTTTGGTGCATTACTTAACAACATAAGCTATACATAAGGTAATGAAACCAAAGTGTTAGGGGAAAGAATCTTATATCAATAGAGGAGGCCATTTGGCCCACTGAGTCCATGATAACTGCAATGGAAGCAATCCATTAGTCCCATTACTCCCTCTCCCCTTTATCCTGCAAAATACTTACCCATCTACTCACCTTTGATTTCTCTTTTGGCATTGATGACACAAAAGGGATAATATACAGTGACCAATTAACCTACCAGCCATCTTCTGGGTGTGGGAGAAAACTACATGGCCAGGAAGAAACTCACAGTTACAGAGAGGATGAGCAGACTACACGAAGAGAGCTCAAGGTCAGGATTAAACCAGAGTTTCTGAAGTTACAAATCAATAGCATAAATTAGTTGATGGCACGATGCAGCAATCTTTAGCTGACGATGGGACAAACGTTTTAGATCAAATACACTTGATATAATGAAACAGCAAGAGGGAGAATAAAACTATCACACATTCCATAGGCTAACAACCTGATCTAACCAAAATCAAAACAAAAATTACTGACATTGAAAATTCTTATAAAGGATACATCAAAGGTGATAAATAATACTTCATAAAAACAATGCAAACATGAACTATTACTAACTTTAGTTATTTAGTTCAATTTTAGATTTGAAGAGATTCCATGGATTATCAAATTAAAATTAACCATATGAAGTTCAACATCAGTAGAAATATTTGTGACTCAGGCCCAGGAGAGATTTAATAGGTCACAACACAACACTGATAGCTGGGGAATTTCATAGTTAGAAGTATTTAGGTTAAGACTGCATTAGCCATTATCTTATTGAACAGCACAGAAGGTTCTATGGTAACAGTATGAACACGGTGTTCACATAGAATACAGTGTTTCTGTGCTCACAGGTGGCATGTTTCATCGCTGGTACCAAGGTCAACGATATCATAAGGCCGCAGAACATTTCTAAGGGAGGGTGAGTAGACAGTCCTTATCAGTATGAAGAGCAGATCTAGAGAAAAGGTTCTGTCCTGCAGGCTAAGTAAACAGACAAATAAACAGCACCTTAAAGAGGTAACTATCTCTGGATAACATCAAGCACCATTTATCAGATAGGATATGCAAATGAGTGGTGAGAGATGATGAGGAGGATGGGGGTGGGAAGAGGGTTTCTACATCGATAGTGTTGGGACCAATATCTTCTCAGGCAGATTTACTAGTGTTTTTTTTAAAAAGTGGGACAGGAATATCGATTACATATTCTTGATTACAGGTTCTCAGGTGAGATAAGGAGATGAGAGATCTGGTTTAAAAAAAGATTAGTGCCACAATTACAGCTGTGAGAAAGAGTGATAACGTTAGCCTTCAATGAATAGTCCTGCAAAGGTCAAAAACAGCCATGCTGCCACTGAACAAGCACTAAACTGCACCAAAGTGTGAGGATATAGAAGTGCAAATTTGTGGGATAACTTCAGTTACTGTAATACAAATGGAATATTATCATCAAAAGATGTTGACAATGCAGAGCTCCTGAAGTGTACTTCATAGCACTTTCATAGCTAGACTGAAGCAAGCACAAGAGCAAGGGCTAATAATAGATGTAGGCTCTTTTCAATTCATGCCTGTACATTGTCTTGGTTTTGTTTAAATTGCCAAGGAATTGAACATTGCTCAAGTATCAGTAAATGTCTCTACTTCTGGCCTTACAATGGCAGGAAGGCCAGTACTGAAGGAGGGGAAGTAGCTTTTCTTGCTCTTAAGACAATGCCTGAGGGACTCCTGTAGGTATATCCTGGGGATGTGATTTTAACAACTATCCTGTTTCTCTTTTAAGAGAAATTAATTTTGGTTTTACCAGGAGTTCCTTAACTCTACATTTGGTCAAAGTTGCTTTGCTGTCAAGGGCAGTTACGCTCGCTGTACCTCTGGCATTAAACTCTTTCAGCCATATTTGTATGGAGAATGAGATCTCAGGACCCAAATGGGACACTGGTGAGTAAGCTAATGGCGACAAGGGGAATTCTGCAGATGCTGGAAATTCAAGCAACACACTTTATCAAAGTTACTGGTGAACGCAGCAGGCTAGGCAGCATCTCTATGAAGAGGTACAGTCGACGTTTCAGGCCGAGACCCTTCATCAGACCCTGACGAAGGGTCTCAGCCTGAAACGTCGACTGTACCTCTTCCTAGAGATGCTGCCTGGCCTGCTGCGTTCACCAGCAACTTTGATAAACTTAATGGTGAGTTGCCCAGTTCAACAGCTCTGTTGACACCTTCCATTACTTTGTCAATGACTGAAAGTAGATTGATTGGGCAAACACAAAGGGCTTTCAGTAAGGAAAATGACCTTTTTGGGAATCATAAAGTTAATCTGTATAGGGAGCATGTGATATAGTTAAAAATTTTAACAAACCCTGTATTAGAGTAAGCCCACTAGCTGGACACAAGCTTGCACACTATATACAATTCTGTGTCAACATTATAGGAAAAATGTGACTGCACAGAGAGAGTGCACAAATGATTTATTCTACTAGGAAAAGTTCTCAGGCCAATCCCATTTTCTCTGGAATGTCAGACTAGGGAAAGCAGTTAAAGTGTATAAAATTATGAAGTGACTAAATAGAGTTTACCCTGCAGGCAGTTTAGAAACTTTGAGCTATAAATTTAATGCAATTGGTAGAAGCATTAATAAGTAAGATGATAAAAAACTTAACTTCACTCAGATAGTGATAAGGGTCAGGAAACTGCTGCCTAAATATAGGTGGTACAGGCAGTATAATTCACCATATTTGAAAAGTCATTGGATGTGTACATGAAGCATCATGAACTACAGAGGGCTACAGATATAGCACTGAAAAGGATTAAGAGGGGTAGCACACTCCCACCACCCACATATTGCTGCTGTTATGATAGGCCAAATGGCCTCTTCTGAAATATATAATTTGCTAACTTACAAAAAGGTGCAGCAGAATTTTATAAGTTTGAAACTGTAAGTTTTCATAAAGTACCCCGGAGCTGTAACATGGAAAGTTGAAACCAGAATTTGTATCCTGAAGCTGAATGGTAAATTTGTTAAAATGGTTATAAACCTTTTTGTAATTGCACCAACCTGTTTGCCAATATAAAAATATCATGTTGCATATTTAAAATTTCATCATCACAATATATCGTCTTATGGTCTTATATAATTTCAATTGTTTAGATCTTCCCTTCAAAAGAAAGTTACAATAGACCGATTAAGGCTGAAGAAGCAACGTTTTCTGCTTTGCTTTAATTTGTGAAGTTTTCTTCTGTAGTTAATACGTATGGATAGGCATTCTGAAAGTACCAACAAATACTTTCAATTTGTCAGTACTTTAAAATTTGGCATTTACTTTTAATTGCTTACATAAATTTTCATGTTTCTCTTTGTGCATTTACACATAAACAGAACAATTCCAAAGACACTTCCATTAAGTAATAATATTTTCAACTGTTGAAAAATTTATCAAAGTATATTTCATTACTGTACTCTTTAAATTCTCTTGGATAATGATCTTATTTTCATAATTGGCAGTACAACATAATTTTCAGCGGCTCCACAGTGGAGAGAGTGGAAAACATCAAGTTCCTTGGGGTGCAGATCTCGGACAATCTCACCTGGTCCAGGAACACCACTGGGATTGTGAAATGGGCCCAGCAGAGATTGCACTTTCTGAGGAAGCTTATACAAGCATCACTCCCCACTAACATCTGAACTACATTCTAGAGGCGTGGTTGAGAGTGTGCTGACCTTTTGCATCACAACCTGGTACTCCAGCTGCAGTGCTGTCGACAAAAAAGCCTTGCAGAGGGTGGTTAGGGGAGCAGAGAAGGTTATTGGGATCTCCCTACCTTCTGTCCAAGACCTCTTTCAGAGTCGATGCCTCCAGAAGACATGGTACATCATTAAAGACCCCTCACACCCTCTCGATTAACTGTTTGTTCTTCTGCCATCAGGCAAACGTCACAGGAGCATCAAAACTAAAACCACAAGGCTAATAAACAGCTTCCTCCCACAGGCAGTCAGACTGCTAAATAGCTGCTCCATCTGATTCTGCTTTGGACACTTTTAACTTGCACTGGACACTTATAACTTGATTTTAACTGACGTGGCTGTTGTGTTTTACTATTTATTGTTATATTTATTATTTAGTGTTGCGTTTGTTATGTTATGATTGCACTGCTCCTGGGAAATAATTGGACTGAGTAAACAGATATTTTTGATTTAAACTTGAGGGAAATATTGGTTTGTATTAAGGGAAAACACTTTCTAATGATAGATATAAATGAAGTTGTGCCACCATATTTAAATTTAAGTTTCCCTTGGAGAAAAAAAATACAACTTAATACTTTTGGCAAATACCACTACTATTGCAATAACCTGCCAGCATATCTTAGTGCAACTACTAGTAAATTGAAATGCCCTTGTGTGCAAGCGCACGCACGCGCGCACACACACACAATCAAATTTACTAGCAAAACTTTGCCATCTATTTCCTGACTACTTCCTTGCTGGACTCTTCATTTAAAGCAATATGTATAGGACCGTGGGGAATAATAAGCTCAGTTACTTAATTAAAACTACAGTTGCTTTATCAGTAGTTTGACAGCTTTGGTTGATTTTTAATTTGTAAATAACAATTGTTTTTATAAACAAAAAAATAATTTTGAAGTCTGTAAAATGTCATTAGCTTCAGAGCTGTGTTGCCTATGAAAATACATCAGAAGAATTTCATGGATAGGACTACTTTACTAAATCATCATGCTGTCAGAGTAATTCAGGATCACATTAAGCAAGTTTGGGAGAGGGATGATTTACAAATAATATCTGGGCCTTTTTGGGAATTAAGCAAGTTAGGTGGTCTAGTAGTTTAGTTTTGTTATTTTCTGCATAACTCAGAAATAAACTTAGTTTTAAGTGGTTTGTCAGTCAGCTAAGCCAAGGTCCTTTCTATATGTTCAAAGGCATTTTCCAGCGCATTTTTTGGGGTATCTTTTTCGGAAAATCCCCATCCCAAAGGTTTTATCTGAGCAAGACCCAGCTGCCAGAGAAAGTCTAAACATGAGAACAGCAATTGGCACTTAGTTACAAGTTGATAATTGTGGAAAAGCAAAAAGTAGGCTCAAGCTTACCATGCAGATTACCAGCAACGTAAGTGGCTCATCACTGGCAAATTTTGGTTAGTTTTAGATTTACAATCCAGAATTTACTGATTTAATAAAACCCAAATATCATTAATCCAATTTTTCTATTCACAAATAAAAGACACCATTTTAACAGGCAAAATACTAAATTAAGTTCTCTAGTTGTACCTGGTCAAAAAGACAGTTCAGTAAAATCTACTGAAGCATTTTTGATGAAACATCTTTTATAAAATCTACTCGAACCAATATCCTACAAAGAAAATATTTCTAAAAATACTAAACTTTTGATATTAGGTGTTTAAAAGTCATGAGTATCATTCATCAGCCGACAATAACACCCAAATTATGGTTAATTTGAACACAATCCTAGTAACGTTGCTGATATATCTTCACAATTTTTAATTCCACTTTTAAAAAAGATATCCATGATTAAGAATGTACAAATACTCATATAAAAACATTCTATGAATTTACAAAAACTTATCTGATAAAATACAGAATAGTTTCAGATTGTTTCTCAAGCCACTAATATTGTGCTGTTTTCTTATATTTTAATCAAAGGAACATAAGTAAATATTAACATAAAGTGTTTACCTCATGGTCACCATTTTTCTGGTGTACATTTGAAGCAAACTTGACAGCATCGTGAATGTTGTAAAAAAACAACCCATTGATGTAACCTTTATCAAAACACTCCACATTGCAAAGACTATCAATGACAGAAGCATTACAGTTTGAGAGAAGAACCAAGATTCCAATCTCCTTGTAATCTTTAAAAACCTCCTTTATTGTAGCTATCCCTGCAGTATCCAAGAATTGAATAACTGAGCAATCAATGATAATGGTATGGATATCAAACTCCTGGTAGGACAGTCGCAGTGTAACCTCAGACCTAGCTGTCGGTTGTTGTTCCAATTCCTGATTGGTTTTCTTTTCAGCTTTTTTCCTGGCTAATATTACCAACGTAGGATTAATTCCTGTCTGTTTATATAGGGACCTCTTGAAAAATTCCTTGTTTGCATAGTATAGTGGAGCTTCAAATCTAAAAATCTTGATACCTGGTAAATTTTGCAGATTTTTATACTTCCTCAAGTCTTCATATATTTCTGTCCCCTTCAAATTTCCAAGTACAATGGCTCTTGGCACCTGGGTTCGTGCAATTACGCAAATCACAGAGAAACAAACCCCAAACAACAGACCCAACTCTGTGCTGATAAGGGCTGTCGCTAGCATTGTAACAAACCACACGATGGTATCTACCTTGCTCACCTTCCACATTTTAGGCAAGTCAATAAATTTTCTTAAAGCACCCCTTAGATTTACAATGATTATGACAGCCAACACACATTTCTGAAGGGAGTAGAAAAGTGGAGCAATCACAAGCAGCACAAGGAGAAGTACCAGTGCAGTGATTACACTTGATAATTGAGTCTTGCAACCTGTGGACTCTTTAACAAGAGATTTTGCCAGGGCTGCACTTGACGTAAAGCAATGAAAGAAGGCAGGGATTACATTACAGGCACCAATAGCAAACATTTCTTGATTTGCTTTCACAGTGTATCCATGTTTCTTGGCAAACATTTCTGACAGAGTAACAGTGATTGCAAAGCCAATGATAGCAATTGGAATGGCATCGATAGCAACTCGAGGTACAAGACTCCAGTCTGGAGGGCTGGGAACCATGAATCCAGTGGGTATGTGTCCAGCAACAGTAGAATTAAACTTTGCATTCAATTGGCCATAATGCGAGATCAAGGTAGCAACAACTACTACCAGAAGTTCACCTGGAATTGGTGCTTTTAACTTTGATTTATAGCATTCGTTTATCTCCTTCATCGGCACCAAAACCAGAAGACACAATATGCTGGTTACAAGATCACAAATATTAGTCTCACGGATATTTTTAAAAATGGATACCCAAGTTTTCACAAGGCCACCAGGAGCATTGGCACGAGGAATACGGATCCCAAGGAGGTACTTAATTTGTGAGGTGATTATGGTGAATGAGGCTCCGGTGGCAAATCCACTAAGCAAGGAATCAGACAGATACACTGATATGAATCCGACTTGCAAGATGCCCATGGCCACCTGGAAATAGTTTAAAAAAAACACAAAAGTCAGAGGTAGGGAAAAGTGTGGTCTCTTTCTTCTGCATGATTAATGTTTAAATCCTTTTAATGTGCAACATTGCATCTTCCAATTCTAGTCTGAAAACTATCAATTTTTTACATTCAATATTTGGTCAAGTGCCAAAAGCAATACTTGCTTTTCAGATAAAGGGCAATAAAAATCAAAAAATGCAAATGAAGTGAAGACAGAAAATACTGCTTAGCATGCAGTAAACGTCCATATTTTTCAGAAAAGGACCTTTCACCAGTAATTAATGAAACCTGCTGCTTTTCCTGTTGTGACAAATGGATATTGCTTAGTGCTTAGTTTTTCCAAGAACATGAAAATCATTAGGTCATCTTCTAAACCTGTATCCAACCTGTATCTAAACCTGTAAATACCCATTTATTTCCCATGCAGCATTTAATTCCATCCAGCATACTGATTCTTTTAATAACATAAAAGCAAAGCTTTTGGGTGATGGAAAAGTAAAAGAAGAATGCAGAAAATCAGCCAGCTCTTGTTGAGGAAGTAACAGATTTAATGTTTCAACGCCAATGGCCTTTTAACTAAAAACAACTGGAAAGTGATGCACAATTTCAAGATGCAGTGAAAGTAGGGAGAGGGGGAGTAAACAAAAGTCTAAGGTAGGGGTGAAGACAGTTAAATTAAAAAAAAAATAAAGTGGCAGATATCAATGCCAAGCAATTATCTGAAGTTACCAAACTGAAGAGAATGCTGGAAATCCAGAGTGAAAATGTAAATATGCTCATTATCTGATGGAGGATCCCAACTCAAAATGACAGTTTAAACGCAAACAACAGGAATTCTGCAGATGCTGGAAATTCAAGCAACACACATCAAAGTTGCTGGTGAACGCAGCAGGCCAGGCAGCATCTGTAGGAAGAGGTGCAGTCGACGTTTCAGGCCGAGACCTTTCGTCAGGACTAACTGAAGGAAGAGTGAGTAAGGGATTTGAAAGTTGGAGGGGGAGGGGGAGATCCAAAATGATAGGAGAAGACAGGAGGGGGAGGGATAGAGCCAAGAGCTGGACAGGTGATATTATAATTTTAATTCCACATCCCATTCCCATTCTGACATGTCTATCCACGGCCTCCTCTACTGGAAAGATGAAGCCACACTCAGGTTGGAGGAACAACACCTTATATTCCGTCTGGGTAGCCTCCAACCTGATGGCATGAACATCGACTTCTCTAACTTATGCTAAGGCCCCACCTCCCCCTCGTACCCCATCTGTTACTTATTTTTATGCACACATTCTTTCTCTCACTCTCCTTTTTCTCCCTCTGTCCCTCTGAATATACCTCTTGCCCATCCTCTGGGTCCATCCCCCCCCCCCGTCTTTCTTCCCGTACCTCCTGTCCCATGATCCTCTCGTATCCCCTTTTGCCTATCACCTGTCCAGCTCTTGGCTCTATCCCTCCCCCTCCTGTCTTCTCCTATCATTTTGGATCTCCCCCACCCCCTCCAACTTTCAAATCCCTTACTCACTCTTCCTTCAGTTAGTCCTGACAAAGGGTCTCGGCCTGAAACGTCGACTGCACCTCTTCCTACAGATGCTGCCTGGCCTGCTGCGTTCACCAGCAACTTTGATGTGTGTTGCTCAAAATGACAGTAGCTCCTTTCCCCACCCAACTGATTTCATCACCTACTGTCTCTTCAGTCATCGTTATATGATTTTGTCCAGTAGGCTCATGTGTTGGAAGCAGAATTGCTGTCCCTTAATCTTAAATAGCCTTTGATGTAGTGGATGAGGCCAAGTTCAACGAAGTTGGAATGGGAGAGGCTAAGCATTAACGCGACAGGCCTCAAGAAGTTTTGAGGTACATATACAGATTGAGTGGAAGTGTGCTCCAAAGCAGCACCCCAAATAGTCTACCTGGTACAGAGGAATCCAAACAGTGGATGAGATACTAGTAAATCAGTTTTGGAGTGAAAGAGTTAAAGATCTTGGATGATGAAAAGAGGAACTAATGATTGTTGTTGCATGGGAAGCTGCCATAAATCAAATGATTATTCCTGAAGATAAAAGCTTGAACCATGTCCTGGAAGGTACTATCCCTTCACAATGCAGAAGGGAAAAGAGTTATGGAAAGTGGCAACATATTGAAGATGTGAATATTATTGAGGTCCAGCAAATGCAAAATATTTGAGGAAGAGGACTTTTCAAATCACTGCTCTATGCATTCATGCTATGCAGCTCCTTAACAAGACTGAATCAATAAAAAAATGGCCTTGGCAGTCTGTCAATAGCCAAATTGAAATTAAAGTCCAGTACATGCTGTTTGCAATTTATATTCCCTGTGATCGATAAACTATTGATCATATCTTTCAAATAATATTGTTCAAAATGTTATCAATTAACCGCTTCAAAATAACCTCTGGAAATTCCTTCAGGTACTTCAGGTGACAGTTGAGATGTGGTGTACAGGAAAATGCTAGCATTTATATTCCAATGTTCTTCTTGGAGTCCTACTGATTCATTAGACCCAGTTGTTTTGGATAAGAGTACCATCAATTCTCTTGTGTAAATGAGGTCTCCGTTACATAGCAGTAGATATGGATCCTCCAAAGTATATCCCACACTTAGATTACATACTTTGTCTGCAACCAAGCTCAAGGTAATCAGCCTCTCTACTCTTCAATCTTCCCCCACTACTAGATTGGCCTAGACCATGACTCTTTTCCACCCACAGGAACTCATAATGCACTAATTTTCTCCCCATTGCCTGCATCCCTAATCACTGAAAGTCTCCAATAGAAACACTAACCTCCTAACAAATCTCAGTTTATTGATTGCCTACCCATCCTGGTCTAAATTGGGCCTCCACTAATCCCTTCCCACCAACAGCCTTTATCTCCAGCTCAGTCACCCCGCTCATCCCAGATAAAGTCTATGAGCATCTGTTTTCTCTACACCACCTACCATCCTGATTTCAGTCGAGGATGACATTGGCAGTGAAGTTCAAAGCACATTAGGATACAACTGAATTTATGGCAAAATAGATGGTTTCCTGTAATTGATGGATCTAGCACCAACTAAGAGAGGCACAAGTTTGGATTCAAAACATTTAGGAGAGAGATCTTTCTATAAAATATTTTTAAAATGTTCTCTAATTGGTGTACATTACCAAAAGTTAGCAAATATCACATTTTAGTAAAATTGAGCCGTCAATTTTTATATAATGATTTTCATTGATAAGCAAATGTTACTGGATGAGATCTTCATTCTCCCTCTTTGACTGCTAAAGAACCTCATTTCCTTTACCTGGATCAGGCAAATTTTAGTTTTCATTTTCATAGTGATATCAGACTTAAAATAAATGTTTCCATTGTCAGATCCCAGAATTCTCAATCAGGAGTTGTCAATCTAGGGGTATGACAAACTGCCATGTAAGTGGTTGTTGGTCATTGAGGGTGTGCTGAAGGGCCTGTTTCCATGCTGTATGTCTCTATATATCATTGTGTGGAATCTGAGATTGTGGTACCATGGCCCATGGTCATTTTTCACTGCCATGCTCCATTTAACCCCATTCTCCCCTACCCAGCTAAAAACCATATTAAAGCACTACTGCCATATCTTGCCCATTTTATACTTAACATACACAAAAACATTTTAATAAAAAATGAAAGAGGATTAAAAAATTGTTGATTTAAAATTTCAAAGAATAATTTCACAGACTGATCTATACGATATTGAATGCCATGCAATGGAATTTGGCATTGAGTCAGGTAAAGCAATGAACCGTTTGTAATTGCCCTCATGACATAACTGTGCTCAGTGTTGTAAAACGGTTTATCTGCTGACTCACATTAGGTAACTTCCTAGAAAATAGGGCATAAATGTGTATCATAACCTCTAGCTTTAACCTCTTGTAGCATCTTCATCAGAACATTAAAATTAAATGGGCTGAGTATTTTACTATTAGACTTTTTTCTGAAAACAGATCTTTTAAAATTAGCAAATACAATCCAAAATCATTAAACAAGTGCAAAAAGTACACCAGCATAAAGCAATGCAAGCAAATGGCTAATTGCTTAAAAATAATTAAGGTATGGGTGACAGAGAGGATGTGCATCTTCTGAGCCATCTCTTGCATAAAATGGCTTGGTATTTGGTCTCATTAAAGTAATGCATCACCTCAGGTAGTCTTAATTATTCATGAAAGATGAATTAACTACACAAAGGTTCCACGTAATTTCTTATTTGTTTGGGATTCAGGGACTGGAGAGAAAAAAAAATAAGTTAAATGTGTAGGATTGTTTCTTATTAACTTGAACAGACAAAGGGGAGCCAGAATAGATCTGCTATGCACAGTCAAACAGGTCATCCTGGGGCACAATTAGTCGGATCGTTCTGCCTCAAGGTTCCACGTGAAGACCAGCTGCGGATCATACTCTTGCTGAGATTCTCAGCATTATTGCAAAACTGCACCTTTGATCTTGTGGCAGGAGAGATTCACACAAGTTTCAAGACTCATTGACTTTAATGGTGCTTATTGGGTCACTGGTTAGGAGGCAAAGGTAAGATTACTTACTTTTAAACTACTTTGCTTTACAAGCATTAGTGGACATTTTTAAGTCATATAAAAGGGAAAACTTCTTTACTGCCTTAACTCTTACTCCAATTTTAATAGTTTACCCTTGTAATTTTATTAAACTGACAAATCTGGTGTAAGGATTTATTTATGCAAACGGAATCCGTACCAAGATCCAGACTCCATTGCAGGATCCTACAATGTTCTAGGTCCACAAGAAACTATTTTACTTTTCCTACCTTTTATGGGTATTGTTGTGGGGAAATAATAAGTGGTGATCCCAGACACGATGCAAGGCCGACAAGACAGCCTACAGTTGCATACCTAAAGGGCTCTGCACCCCCATATTCTCGAAGATCTACTTAAATCCTCAGTTGAAACATTCTAATACAAGTGTCAGAATTTCACCCAACTTAAGGTCCAGAGAAATGTTAACCTAAGGCACCAACAAATAATGTATGCAAAGTGTTCTCCATACCTCTGCTGCTATTATGATTTCTTATATATAAAATAATATGATTTGTCTAATCAATATGTAGCATAAAACATCCTGTAACTACTGTATTAACCCTGTTAAGTGCATCTCTAATTTTTCATTTATTCTGCCACTACACTTTGTGAGGCTATAGTCAATATCCATGAAGGTTTCATGCCCTTTGCTCTATTTAATTGAAATGATTCTAACCCAAACTAGTTCAATTCCCAATTTTCTGAGCTATGATCTTTGTTCCTGTTCTGCCTTTATCATTAAGACTATGAGGCTTTTCCTTTATCTTTTCAAAAGACTAATTATCCTAGAATATTTAAATCCCTACTTTGGTCTCCTTGCAACCACATGTCTGCAATGTTTATAAGCTCGTACTCTTTTGCTGACACACTCAGTGACCACTTTATTAAGTACACCTGCTCGTTAATGCAAATATCTAATCAGTCAATTATATGACGGCAACTCAGTGCATGCAGACATGATGAAGAGGTCCAGTTGTTCAGACCAAACATCGGAATGGGGAAGAAATGTGACTTAGACCGTGGAATGATTGTTGGTGCCAGATGGGCTGGTTTGAGCATCTCAGAAACTGGTGATCTGGGATTTTCACACAAAACATTCTCTGGAGCAGGGGTTCCGATCTTTTTTTATGCAATGGAGTCTTACCATTTATCAAGGGGTCTGTGGACCCCAGGTTGGGAACCCTTGCTCTAGAGTTTACAGATAATGATGCAGAAAAAAAAAATCCAGTCAGTGGCAGTTCTGTGGGCAAAAGTGCCTTGTTAATGAGAGCAGACAAAAAAGAACGGCCAAACTGGTTCAATCTGACAGGGAGGCGGCAGTAACTCAAATAACCATGTGTTACAAGAGTGATGTGCAAAGGAGCATCTCTGAATGGACAAAACATCAAACCTTGAAGTGGATGGGCTACAGCAGCAGAAGATCACACCAGATTCCACTCCTGTACCTAACAAAGTCGCCACTTGAGTGTATTTGTGTCATTAATTCACCTGATGGCAAAATTCAGATAAAATTATTTTCATTGTGGCTTTTTACATATATTCCCTGTTCATATCACCAGTTGGAAGTTAATTCATATTTTGTGTTCTGTTCCTTCCTGACCATCACTGGCCATCATTATCCGTTTTGCTACTGCCTGATATATCTTGTCCTGCCCAGATGTTTGGAAGTTTTCTTATGATGAGCACCCTCTCTATCCACTATTTATTTGTAAGCCTTACCTATACTCCTGTAGTAAGGAATTAATTAACATATTTGGGGCAATAAACAAATTGCTAGAGGAATGCAGCAGGTCAGGCAGCATTTGTGGGAGAAGGGAAAAAGCAATGTTGTTTTGGGACAAAATATACATTTTTGTCTAACTTCCTGGTTGTGTCAGAGCAACTTCAAGTTCAGAACTGTATTTTCGTATCATTTATTTAATGTTCATAAAAGGTAACCTAATTATCAGCTTACCTGGTACACGCCAGCCATGAAGGTCAAAGTTGAGCCAATACGAATGGCAAAACAACTTCTGTCACATATATTCACTGAATGGTTGAATAGATCAGTGCTATTAGAGTCACTGAAGAGGTCATAACCAGCAATCTGCAGCTCCCGTTCCACTACCTGGCCAATCATTAAGCACAGCACACCAAAGATACCAACTGAGATGTGCCTTGATGTTCCCATCAGAAAGTAAATGATGCAGGCAAAGAACGAGGTATAAAGCCCATATACTGGTTCCTGCCCAGCAAGCAATGAATAGGCTATTGACTGAGGAACCAGCAGGATACCTACAATCAGCCCAGACATGATATCGCCCAGAATCCATTTCTTCCATTTATATTTTGGAAGCCATCTTACTACAGGAAATAAGTCAAAAAAGAAGTCTTTTGTTTTTGCTGGGGTGCAAGAGAAATACTTCTTCAGCCTTTTTGCTGCAAACTTCTTCACATCTAATGGTTCCTTTTCTTGCTCTTCTAAAACAATGGGAGAATATTTATTGTTCTTCATGTCACACGAATTCAAATTATTGAACACTACCATACATTCACCATTATTAGAGTCTGCTGAAGTCATCTTGCAAGATGCCTAAATAAAAGAAAAAGATGTTTAGATCTCGACATACTGCATGACAGTTTGTCAAAATGTTTAAAAATTCTGAACAATCAAAATGGTATGATAAGCAATACTGTAACTTAGCATCTTGAAGACTTGAATTAATTCCATCCTGAAGGTTCTTCCTTAGATCTTTTTCAAGGCAGCATTGTTCTATGGTAATTTTTTTTTTTACCTTTGTTTATTCCCAAAGCCAAAAGAAAACATTTCAAACAGATGCTCAATTGTGATACAGAGCACGCTTACATCTTGTGAAAGAATCTTTTCCTGTTCTTTATTTGAAAAATGTACTTCAAAAGGTATCAAAAACAGTAACTTGGATAATTTTTTAAAGTAATTTGAATTAATAATTTCAGAATAGTCGGCAAAGACATACTTTTCCTAATGAAGATTTTGAGAATATTAAATTATTTATCATAAAAGTAAAACAGTCAAGCTACATAAATTATTGAATATAAATAGTTTAGTGTTTTCTAATAAGAGTAACATTCACTCAAACATTACAAAATATTCCATATATAGTAGAGTATAATATAGAACAGTGTTACATCATTTAACATTACTGGGGTTATCAAAAATATACATCCCTTTACCTTTAACAAAGGTGCATTCGGTGCAAAGTATATAACCAGTTATCTAAAATTTATGACAATTCCTCAGTCATTACCACTGCTCAGTGCTATCCTTGACTTTACAACATCTTCTTATTACAGCCCTAGCTCAGTGCCTGAAATAATCATTAAACTCATGAAGTCTTGCTGAATAATTAAAAATCTAGTATATGGCTTTAACTAATAAGTAAATATAAATCTCTCTACTTACTTAGTTCCGAATCTGTCTCACATTGTAAGAGAAAAAAAAGACTTCCTGCTTGATAGTTACACTGTGCAAAACATTTATCTAATCTAGAAATAAGAATGCAGTCCTACTTTCCTGTCACTGACTGCTTCAAGGGTCTTTAAATATTGCAGCACTCCATTCCGGGAAATGAATTACTGTGTCTTTTGCAATAATGTACCATTTCAAACAAAAACAAATGAAAGTTGCAGTCAAGGTACTATGACGACAAGCACTAGAGATTCAAACCATGCTTTTGTGCATCAAGTAAAAAGTTCTTAGGTTGCGTTTGGATTGGCAGTGGTCTAGGTCAGATTAGGTCAGATATTTGGCAATTGCTATCATTTCAGATCTTCAAGTGTATGAGGGTATTCATAAGAACCATAAAAATGAATCTGAACATACGTCCTTTTAATTTAATCCATAATAAATCCAACTCTTTTCTCCTACAGAGCCCATAAATCTCCATTTTTTCTTTCATCCATGTGCCTATCTCTCTTAAATGTCTCTCATGAAAGCAGCCTCTACCACCTCCCTCAGCAGTACATTCAAGGCATTGTCTGTATAAAAGGCCAATCTCTGACATCGCCTCTGAATTTTCCTCCACTCATAATAAAAGGATGTCTTGTAGTATAAGCCTTTGCTGCTTTGGGAAAAAGATGCTGGCTGTTCACTCTGTCTACGTGTCTTATAGTCTTATGCACCTCTATTCAACTCAACACTCATCTTCCTTGATTCCAAAGAGAAAAGCCTTGGCCCGTTCAACCTTCTCTTGTAAGACATGTCCTCTCATCCAGCTTTCCGGTAAATCACCTCTGCAGCCACTAAAGCTTTCACATTCATCCTATATTGATGTGACCAGAACTGAGTACAATAGTGTGGTTTAACCAAAGTTTTATAGAACTGCAACATTATCTTGTGGCTGTTGAACTCAATACCCTGATGAATGAAGGCCAACACACCATATGCCTCCTAAACCACCCTATCAACTTGCATTAATGACCCGGAAGAAGAAACAGCATGCAAGATTTCCTAATTTGCCAGTAATACAAAAGTAGGTAGAAGGGCATGTTGTGATAAGGGGGTGTTGCAAGTTTAGAGATCCATAAAGATGGATAAGTCTCTGGAGCCTGACCAAGTACATGTCCTGGTTCCATCTGGTCAAGGAGGCTGTTGGCTTGCTTTTATTGTTTGCACGGTGTGTGTGTTTTCTTTTCCTCTTTCTTTCTCTGCAGTGTTTTTTGGTCTTTTTTTTAAACTGATTTACTTGAGTTTCTTGCTTTGTGGCTGCCTGTAAGCAGACAAATTTCAAGGTGTATAGTTTATAAGATCTTTGATAATAAATGTGCTTTGAATCTTTAAATCATTATGGGAATCAAGAAAAGAAAAATGTAGGGGCGCTGGCAGAGATTTATGCATCTTTGATAGCCACAGGTGAGGTACCAGAAAACTGGAAGATGATTAATACTGTCTCCTTATACATGGGCTGCAAGATCAAATTCAGGGACTATCGATCAGTGAATTTAAGATCAGCAGTGGGAAGTTTACTGGGAGAATTCAGAGACATTATCCATCTGTATCTGGAAAGCCAAGGACTTATTGTGGATAGTCAGCCTGGTTTTTTACATGGAATGTCACGTCTCACAAATATGATTGAGATTTTGATGGTGACAAAGAAGACTGATGAGGGAAACAGCAGATACTGTTTACGCAAACTTCAGCAGAACATTTCACCTGCATGTTTGGCTGGTAGATCACACAAAACTGGCTTGGAGAAAGTTGTCAGAGGGTGGTATTGGGGGTTTGTTTTTCCAGACAAGAACCTCGTGATCAGTGGTGGTATAAAGATATGGATGAGAACATAGGTGGCAGGATTAGTAAATTGAAAATGTCACCAAAATGAGTGCAGTGGAAAGTGAAAAAGATTTTCTCATGGTACAACAGAATTCAGATCAACTGGGGAAAAACAGTAATGACTGGGTAAAGAGTAAAGGAAAGGATGGAATGGAACTCAGACAAGTGCAAAGTGATGTATTTTGGGAATGTAAATCAGGGCAGGACATACGTTTCAATGGCAAAGCTCAAAGGAATGTATATAGTTCCCTAAAAGTAGCAACACAGGTAGATGGGGTAAAGAAGGCATATGACACACTTATCTTTATTGCTTGGGGCATTGATTACACTGGTTTGGATTTTGGGTTACAACTGTACCGGATGTTGGTTAGTCAGCACTTGGAAGTATTGTTCACAGTGCTGATTGTCGTATTATAAGAAGTAATGACACTGCCAGGGCTGGAAAGCTTGAATTATTATTGAGAGACTGGGTAGGCTGAGACTGCTTTCCTAGACTTGAGGCTGAGGGGTGACCATGATTTTATACATCTCCATAAAGTCACCCTCAATCATCAACATTACAAGGATCAAAGTACTAAGCTGTTTATTCTCTCCCTATAGCTTAGGTCCTTGAGTCCTAGCAACATCCTTATAAATCATCTTTCTACTCTTTTCAGGAACAAAGTAAGTATATAAACATTTATCCAAAATTTATGACAATTCCTCAGTCATTACCACTGCTCAGTGCTATCCTTGACTTTACAACATCTTCTTATTACAGCCCTAGCTCGGTGCCTGAAATAATCATTAAACTCATGAAGTCTTGCTGAATAATTAAAAATCTAGCATATGGCTTTAACCAATAAATAAATATAAATCTCTCTACTTACTTAGTTCCGAATCTGTCTCACATTATAAGAGGAAAAAAACAATGATTTCCTGCTTGATAGTTACACTGTGCAAAACATTTATCTAATCTAGAAATAAGAATGCAGTCCTACTTTCCTGTCACTGACTGGTTCAAGGGTCTTTAAATATTGCAGCACTCCATTCCGGGAAATGAATTACTGTGTCTTTTGCAATAATGTACCATTTCAAACAAAAACAAATAAAAGTTGCAGTCAAGGTACTATGACGACAAGCACTAGAGATTCAAACCATGCTTTCGTGCATCAAGTAGAAAGTTTTAGGTTGGGTTTGGATTGGCAGTGGTCTAGGTCAGACTAGGTCAGATCTTTGGCAATTGCTATCATTTCAGAACTTCAAATGTATAAGGGTATTCATAAGAACTATAAAAATGAATTTGATCATAAATCAGTGCAACACAATAGTCTTCAGCCCATGACATTGGACTGTCCTTTTAATTTAATCCATAATAAATCCCAACTCTTTTCTCCTACAGAGCCCATATATCTCCATTTTTTCTTTCATCCATGTGCCTATCTCTCTTAAATGTCTCTCATGAAAGCAGCCTCTACCACCTCCCTCAGCAGTACATTCAAGGCATTGTCTGTATAAAAGGCCAATCTCTGACATCGCCTCTGAATTTTCCTCCACTCATAATAAAAGGATGTCTTGTAGTATAAGCCTTTGCTGCTCTGGGAAAAAGATGCTGGCTGTTCACTCTATCTACGTGTCTTATAGTCTTATACACCTCTATTCAACTCAACACTCATCTTCCTTGATTCCAAAGAGAAAAGCCTTGGCCCGTTCAACCTTCTCTCGTAAGACATGTCCTCTCATCCAGCTTTCCGGTAAATCTCCTCTGCAGCCACTAAAGCTTTCACATTCATCCTATATTGATGTGACCAGAACTGAGTACAATACTCTTAGTGTGGTTTAACCAAAGTTTTATAGAACTGCAACATTATCTTGTGGCTGTTGAACTCAATACCCTGATGAATGAAGGCCAACACACCATATGCCTCCTAAACCACCCTATCAACTTGCATTAATGACCCGGAAGAAGAAACAGCATGCAAGATTTCCTAATTTGCCAGTAATACAAAAGTAGGTAGAAGGGCATGTTGTGATAAGGGGGTGTTGCAAGTTTAGAGATCCATAAAGATGGATAAGTCTCTGGAGCCTGACCAAGTACATGTCCTGGTTCCATCTGGTCAAGGAGGCTGTTGGCTTGCTTTTATTGTTTGCACGGTGTGTGTGTTTTCTTTTCCTCTTTCTTTCTCTGCAGTGTTTTTTGGTCTTTTTTTTAAACTGATTTACTTGAGTTTCTTGCTTTGTGGCTGCCTGTAAGCAGACAAATTTCAAGGTGTATAGTTTATAAGATCTTTGATAATAAATGTGCTTTGAATCTTTAAATCATTATGGGAATCAAGAAAAGAAAAATGTAGGGGCGCTGGCAGAGATTTATGCATCTTTGATAGCCACAGGTGAGGTACCAGAAAACTGGAAGATGATTAATACTGTCTCCTTATACATGGGCTGCAAGATCAAATTCAGGGACTATCGATCAGTGAATTTAAGATCAGCAGTGGGAAGTTTACTGGGAGAATTCAGAGACATTATCCATCTGTATCTGGAAAGCCAAGGACTTATTGTGGATAGTCAGCCTGGTTTTTTACATGGAATGTCACGTCTCACAAATATGATTGAGATTTTGATGGTGACAAAGAAGATTGATGAGGGAAACAGTAGATACTGTTTACGCAAACTTCAGCAGAACTTTTCACCTGTATGATTGGCTGGTATAGAAGGTTAGATCACACAAAACTGGCTTGGAGAAAGACGTCAGAGGGTGGTATTGGGGGTTTGTTTTTCCAGACAAGAACCTCGTGATCAGTGGTGGTATAAAGATGTGGATGAGAACATAGGTGGCAGGATTAGTAAATTGAAAATGTCACCAAAATGAGTGCAGTGGAAAGTGAAAAAGATTCTCTCATGGTACAACAGAATTCAGATCAACTGGGAAAAAGGGTAAAGGAATGACTGGGTAAAGAGTAAAGGAAAGGATGGAATGAAACTCAGACAAGTGCAAAGTGATGTATTTTGGGAATGTAAATCAGGGCAGGACATACGTTTCAATGGCAAAGCTCAAAGGAATGTATATAGTTCCCTAAAAGCAGCAACACAGGTAGATGGGATAAAGAAGGCATATGACACACATATCTTTATTGCTTGGGGCATTGATTACACAGGTTGGGATTTTGGGTTACAACTGTACCGGATGTTGGTTAGTCAGCACTTGGGAGTATTGTTCACAGTGCTGATTGTCGTATTATAAGAAGTAATGACACTGCCAGGGCTGGAAAGCTTGAGTTATTATTGAGAGACTGGGTAGGCTGAGACTGCTTTCCTAGACTGGAGGCTGAGGGGTGACCGTGATTTTATACATCTCCATAAAGTCACCCTCAATCATCAACATTACAAGGATCAAAGTACTAAGCTGTTTATTCTCTCCCTATAACTTAGGTCCTTGAGTCCTAGCAACATCCTTATAAATCGTCTCGCTACTATTTTCAGGTACAAAGTACACACACAAAATGTTGGATGAACTCAGCAGGTCAGGCAGCATCTCTGGAAATGAATAAACAGTTGACGTTTTGGGCCAAGGCCCCTCCACCGGACAAGGTAAGGGGAAGACACCAGAACAAAAACGTAAGGGGAAGGGAAGAAGGACAGCTAGAAAGTGACAGGTTGAGCCAGGTTGATAGGAAAGATAAAAGGCTGGTGAGGAAGGAATCTGATAGCAGAATGGGAAGGAGGAGGGGACTCAGGAGGGAGGTGAAAGCGAAAAAAAGAGGATAGAGGCCAGAATGGCAAAAAGAAGAGGGGAGGGGAAGGAATTTTTTTTTTTATGCACACCAGAAAGAGAAATTGATATTCATGCCATCATGTTGGAAGCGATCCAGATGGAATACAAGGTACTGCTCCTCTACCCTGAGGATGGGCTCATCTTGGCACAAAACATCGTAACGTATATGAGTCTGCTCTGCCATTTCATCATGGCTGATCCATTTCCTTCTCCTGCCCCTTCTGCCCTGACTAATCAAGAACCTGTCAACCTCTGCCTCAAATATACCCAATGACATGGCTTCCACACCCCCCTTTAGCAACAAATTCCACAGATTCACCACTCTCTGGCTAAAGAAATTCCTTCTAATCTCCATTCTAAACAGACGATTCTCTATTCTGAGACTGTGCCCTCTAGTCTTAAACTCCCCCACCATAGGAAACATCCCCTCCACATCCACTCTATTCAGGCCTTACAGCATTCGATAGGTTTCAATGAGATCTCCCCTCAGTCTTCTGAATTCTAGTGAGCACAGGCCCACAGCCATCAAATGATCCTCATGTGGTAACCCTTTTCTTTCCAAGAACCATTCTCGTGAGCCCTTCAGAACCCTACCCAATGTCAGCACATCCTTTCTTAGATAAGGGGTCCAAAACTGCTCGCAATCCTCCAAGTGAGGCCTTACCAGTGCCTTATAAAGCCTCAACATTACATCCTTGCTTTGATATTCTAAACCTCTCAAAATGAATGCCAACATTGATTTCGTCTTCCTCACCACTGACTCAACCTATAGATTAACCTTTAGGGAATCTTGCATGAGGACTTCCAAGTTCCCTTTGAATTTTCCCTCCATTTAGAAAAAAGTCTACGCCTTTGTTTCTTCTACCAAAATGCATGACCACACACTTCCTGGCACTGTATTCCATCTGTCACTTCTTTATACGTTCTCCAAATCCGTCTAAGTCCTTCTGCAGCTTTCGCTTCTTAAACACTACCTGCCCCTCCACCTACCTTCATATTATCCACAAACTTGGCCACAATACCATTAATTCCTTCATCCAAATTATTGCCGTATAATATTAAAAGAATGAGTCCTAATACAGATCCCTGTTGAATACCATTAGTCACCAACGGCCAACTACTCTCTGCTCTATCCATGCTAGTATCTTTCCTTCTGAAAGTCCAAGTACACAAAATATACCGGTTCTCCTTTGTCTGTCCTACTTGTTATTTCTTCAAAGAATTCCAACAGATTTGTCAGGCAAATTTTCCCTTAAAGAAACCATACTGACTACGGGCTATTTTATCATGTGCCTCCAAGTACAATCAACTCCAACATCTTCCCAACCAATGAGGTCAGATTAACTGGCTTATAATTTCCTCCTGCCTCTTTCCCTGCTTGAAGAATGGAGTACCATTTGCAATTTGCCAGTCATCTGTAACCATGCGGAATCTACTGATTTATTGAAAGATCATTACTAATGCCTCCACAAACCCTTCAGCAACCTCTTTCAGAACCCTGGGGTGTAGACCATGTGGTCCAGGTGACTTACTTACGTTCGGACCCTTCAGTTTCCTAAGCGCCTTCTCCGTAGTAATGGCAACTTCACTCATTTCTGCCCCCTGACAGTCTCAAACTTCCAGCAAACTGCTAGTACCTTCCACAGTTAAAACTGATGCAAAATATTTATTCTGCCATTTCCTTGACCCCTACTTCTATCTCTCTAGCATAATTTTCCAGCAGTTCAATATCTACTCTCACCTCTCTTTGACTCGTTAGATATCTGAAGAAATTTTTGGTATCCTATCTAATATTATTGGCTAGATAACCTTTGTATTCCATCTTTTTCCTCTTTATGTCTTCTTTAGTTGCCTTCCACTAGTTTTTAAAAGCTTCCCAATTCTCTAACTTCCCACTAATTTTGTTCTATTATATGGCCTCTTTTTGGTTGTTTCATCCTGCCTTTAGAATTCTTCTTCTTTGGGATGTATCCTACACCTTTTGAATTGCTCCCAGGAATAACCGCCATTGCTCTCTGTCATTATGTCTGCTAGTGTCCCTTTTCAATCACCTTTGGTCAGCTCCTCTCTCATGCCTCTGTAAATCCTTTTACTCCACTGTAATACTGATACATCTGACTTTAGCTTCTCCCTCTCCAATCGTAGGGTGAATTCTATCATATTAGCATCACTGTGCTCCTAAGGGTTCCTTTATCTTTAGCTTTCTAATCAATTCCGGGTCACTGCACAACACCCAGTCCTGAATAACTAATCCCCTAGTGGGCTTAACCACGAGCTGCTCTGAAAAGCCATCTTGCAGGCATTCTACAAATTCCTGCTCTTCGGATCCAAAGCCAACCTAGTTTTCCCAATGTACCTGTCTATTGAAGTTCCCCATGAGTATTGTAACAATGTCCTTTTGACATGCCTTTTCTATATCCTGTTGTAATTTACAGTTCACATCTTGTTTATTGTTCAGAGGCCTGTATATACAGCAACTCCCATCAGGATCTTTTAACTTTTGTAGTTTGCTTGCTCTATGCACAAGGATTCTACACCTTCTGATTCTACACCACCTCTTTCTAAGGAGTTGATTTCATTTTTTACCAACAGAGCCATCCTACCACCTCTGCATGCCTGTCTTTTCTTTTGATACAATGTGTAATCCTGGGTGTTAAACTCATAGCTATAATCTTCCCTCAGCCATGACACAGTGATGCCCACAACATCAAACCTGTCAATCTCAATTTGTGGTACGTTCATCTACTGTAAGAGGACATGGACCGGCATGTTGGAATGGGAAAGGAAATTAAAATGTTAGGCCACTGGGTAGTTCCATTTTTGGCCGATGGAGTGGAGTGCTTAATGAAGCAATCCCCCAATTTATGACAGGTCTCACTAATGTAGAAAAGGCCGCATTGGGAGCTCTGAACTGAATAGATGATCCCAGCAGATCTGCAGGTGAAGTGCTGCCTCACTTGGAAGGACTGCTTGGGACCCTGAATGGAGGTGAGGGAGGAGGTGAATCAGCAGGTGTAGCACTGTGGCTGCTTGCAGGGATAAGTGCCGGGAGGGAGAGGAGTGGGGAAGGATGAATAGACAAGGGAATCACAGAGGGACTGATCCCTGCAGAAAGCAGAGAGAGAGATAGGTGAGGTAAAGACATGCTTGGTGGTAGGATCCCTTTGGAGACGTTGGAATTTGCTGATGATGGTGCATTAGATGGGGAGGCTTATGGGGTGGTAGCTTAAGACAAGGGGAACTCAAGGCAGCGGTTGTATTACAGGTGACCAAAAATGTAGATAAAACTTCTAGTGTGGTATCACCAACGTTTTGTGCAACTGCAACATAATGTCCCAAATCTATCCTCAATGCCTTGACTAATGAAGGTCAATGTGTCAAAGGCCCACTTTACCACCCTGTGTATTGTGACGCTTTCAGTGAAGTACTAATACTCTATGTCCCCCATTCTACGATGGGACCTAGGAGTATTAGTGCATAGGACTGAAGGGCCTAATGGCCACTGTCTTGTGTTCTTACATTCTTGTGAAATACCCAAAAGAGACAAAGGACATAAAACAATGGAACTATTGGCACCTGCCCACATTACCAAGTGTTTCTGGCAGCCAATAAAATTTCAATACAATCCAATAATACTTTGTAATATTTTGACCAAGAACATTTAACACTGTTTGCTGAATTTTGGACCTATACCAACATACTACATGGTCACTGGATCTTGATTGCTGTACAATGATTACTCTTTTAAAGTAGTTGTGATTATCCTAATACTTCCATGCAAATTTCATGGTTTAGGTGCCAAGTTCACAGTCACTTAATACAGAGTAGTTACAGTTTTAATATCCAACTTCAATGTTTTTTTACATAATGAATCTGAGCCAATTAGTAAGCCAGATTTCCATGCAGATTTAACAATGTATCAAACAGGCAGTAGCATTATGGAACACAGGTGATAAAAGTAATACGGGAATTACTATTCATCACAAAACATATTATACCAAATATCATAATGGGATACTTTCAGTAACAATAAGGTACACATACAGCATATAGTAGACAAGAATTTCTGCCAGTAGTCAGTAGTTTGAGCTTGCCAATGATCTGAAGTATAAATTTATTTTCTGCCCATTCCATCTTGCTGAAAAATACTACCCTGATTCTTCAGCAAAGGATCAAACCCTGCAGACGTAATATTGTCACACCAGGGGTAGTGAGAGGATCTAGATACCTCACTCATGCGACAGCTATAAAATAAAACCTCACCATCAGCTGCTTACATCATACCCACTAGTTTGCCCAATTGTCAAACTAGCCAAAAACATCAAACATTTCTAAATGTTATTCTAAATAACATACAAAATCTTTAAAAGATACTAACTAGAAAAAAAACAAAAAATAAAACCTTTAAAGAAAACACATCACATTTAAGACTATATCATTAATTTCAGTTTAAATAACAAATCTTTACTCATCTCAGTCTCAAATGGCTTATTTGAGACTGTGACCCCATGTCATAAAAGCTATAGGCAGGTTATTCAACCTGTGGAGATGTATGTTTCAATAGGATTATGTCTCACCCTTCCAAACTGTGGAGACCATGGGCCTAGTGTATTCAGTCTTTTCTCATACAGCAAACCCTCAAGCCATGGCGTCCTCTACTGCCGCAATGAGGCCACACGCAGGTTGGAGGAGCAACACCTTATCTTCTGTCTGGGTAGCCCCCAACATGATGGCATGAACATCAATTTCCCGAACTTCCGGTAATTGCATCCCCACCTTCACCATTCCCCCATTCCTGTTTCCCTCTCTCCTTATCTGCCCATGAACTCCCTCTGGTGCTCCTTTCCCATCCCTTTTTTCCAAGGTCTTCTGTGTCCATCAGATTCTTCCTTCTCCAGCCCTTTATCTCTTCCATCAATCAACTTCCCAGCTCTTTATTTACCCCTTCCCCACTCCCGGTTTCACCTGCCACCTTGTACTTCTTCCTCCCCTCCCCCCAACATTCTTGCTCTGACTTCTCTTTTTTTTTCCAGTCCTGATGAAGGGTCTTGGGGCGAAACGTTGACTGTTTATTCTTTTCCATAGATGCTGCCTGGCCTGCTGGGTTCCCCAGCATTTTGAGTGTGTTGCTTGGAGTTCCAGCATCCGCAGACTTTCTCGTGCTTGTGATCCCAGGAACTAATCCGGCACTCTGTCCATTACAAGATCTTTGCTTTTAAGACAAAGAGATCAAAATCATACACAATACTCCAGGTTTCTTCTTACCAAGATCCCAAATAATAGAAAAAAGACAGTTTTATTCCTGTACTCAAATCCACTCAGTGTTACTGTACTATTCACCCTCTTAACCAAAACGTTAACAGTTTATTCCCTCCTAAAATGCTGCCTGATGGGCTGTGTTCCTCCAGCATTTTGTGTGTTGCTTTGGGTTTCCAGCATCTGTAGAACCTCCTGTGCTTGCAGCTTTCAGTGTCTTGTGGAAGAACTGGATCTCTGAATATTAGTACTTCATAATCCGTTACTATTTTAAAATAAGCAGCTTTTCTGCTTTATGCAATGACGTGGAGGCCCTCATATTTTCACATTACATTCTACCACACCTTGTCCTTATATCATATCTCCACTACCTTTGGATTTTCTCTGTAACGATCTTGGCATTTAGCCAATATACTACCAGTGCTGCTACTACTCTTTATTTCTTGGCATTTTGACAGTCATAATGGCATTGAGTTAGATTGTTCTTGTGTAGCTTTTAAGCTACTGGCCAATTATCACCCATGCCTGAATGTTGTCCTGGTCTTGCCATCTTTGCTTTATAGGCATCGATCTTCACTCAGATTAAATATGTTTTTCTCTTGGGATGTGGAGTTTGTTGTCCAGGGCTGAATTTATCTTCCAGTCCTACTTTGAGTTGTTTGTTGAGCCACTTCAGAAAGTAAAACACATGAAGAAATAATCACATTGAACTACCGACCTTCCAGTTTCCAATATTACGTTGCTAACATGTTCTTCTGAAAATACAGGATACCTGAAAGGATTGGAAAACTAAGTGATTGTAAAGGATGCTTTTCACATTACTACAGGTAATGCAGGAGGCTCACAACTCCAGCAAACTAGGTTCAATTCTAACCTCTAGTAACCTTTACGATACCCCTGAACACTAAGATAAAATAAAAGGGTATTGAAACAGGAACCATATGGAATATGCACTCGTGAATGTCCCATGGGTGCATTACTGTTTCCTTCCACATCCCACTAATTAGGTTAATTTTTCTATAAACTACACTAATTCTTCAAATTTTAATTACCCTAATTAAGAAGGTATGAAAGGGCATGTGTGAGAGAGTGTGGGTTGCAGAGAAATGAGTGAGGGAATGGGATGCTATGGGAGATGACATATGAGGAGTGATTGATAAGTTTGTGGCCTAAGGTAGAAGGAGTCACTTTCAGAAAACCTAGCACATTTATTTTTCAACATAGTCCCCTCCCAAATTTACACACTTAGTCCAGTGGTTGTGGAACATACAGATCCCTTCTTTATTGAAGTCGGTGTCTTGGACCTCCAGAAAGTGGTCCACAGCTGGGGTGATTGATATGTCTGTGGCCTAAGGCAGAAGGAGATGAGTTATTGACTTCAAACTTTCTGAATAATCACTCAAAGAGTTGAACTGCACGTGCATGTAACGAACACTGTATAACAGCGGTGGCTGCATCACACTGTGGGGATGCTTCATTGCTGGAAGGCTCGTGAAGGTAGAGGGTAAAATAAATACAGCAAAATACAGGGAAATTCTGGAGGAAAACCTGATGCAGTCTGCAAAAGAATTGTGACTTGGCAAAAAATTAGTTTTCCAGTAAGACAATGACCCCAAACATAAAACCAAAGTTACACAGGAATGGCTTAAAAACAACAAAGTTAATGTCCTGAAGAGGCCAAGTCAGAGTCCACACCTCAATCCAATTAAGAATTTGAGGCTGGAATTGAAAACTGCTGTTCACTCATGATCACCGTGCAATCTGACAGAGCTTGAGCAGTTTTGTACAGAAGAATGAGGAAAAATTGCAGTGTTTGGATGTGCAAAACTGATATAGACCTATCCACATAGACTCAAGGCTGCAATTGCTGCCAAAGGTGTATTTACTAAATACTGACTTGAAGGAGGTGAGTGTAAGGGGGTTTCGTCTTTTATGTTACTGCGTAGGCTAATTAAAATGGCTTCTTTGTTATGTTATACTTGGGAATGCTTCTTTGTTATGTTAAATGCTGAGAAAGTTCTTGCGCTAGCAGCTTGTTTTAGGTTAGGGTGTGATAAGAATATGTTACGAATCAATTGGGATAGTTGTTATGTTTTTGGTGTATTTGAAGATATTGTATGCACGGGGTTTTGGGGGAGAAAGCAGGAGAGACAGAGACAGAGGATGGACCAGGTGCTGTGAGTCCGCTAATGGGGTCGGACCCCGAGCGGGGCATTCGGCGAGGAGAAGAAACGGAGATGGACTCATGTGGAGCGTCTGGTCAACCACTGATGTTGGTCCCAGGCGGCCGGTCGAGGTGGTCCGAGGGGTCGCAGGGTGAAGAAGAAGGGTCCTGAGCGCCAACTGTTTGTGCACGAAGAGATTGAACTTTCATAAGTGTGGCGTCTTTGATTTTCCTATTATATTTTATTCTCTATTAATTATATAGTTCCAGTAATATCTATAAACTGTATATAATTTAATCGGATCTTGTGTATTGTCTGTTATTTGGGCGGGGTGGCGTATATCACACAGCATCCACATAAACTAATTACCCAGTTTGCCGGGGCCGAGGGCTGTTTCCCTAGATGACAGCGAGCCGAGCGACCCTGAGGCGGGCCGGGGAGGCTACATGAGTAATTATGCAATCAATTATTTTATGTTTAATAATTGTAATAAATTTAGACCAATTCATAGAAATATTTTTATAACTTCGACACCAGTCTTTTTCTGTTGATCAGTGTCAAAAAAGCCAAATTAAGTGCTGTGTGATTTAATGCTGTAAAACAATGAAATATGAAAACTCCCGGGGGGGGGAGGGGAGTGAATACTTTTTAATAGGCATTGTATTCTTTTGCTAACCTTGAAAGGTCATAAACTCTGAAATGTTACTTCTACCTCCACCGATTTTGCCTGAACTGTCGAGAATTCTTCTATCTTGTTTTTCTTACATAAACAAATTATACACTTTAAAAGTCCCTACTAATTACAAAAGAGTGACATTGTGCAGGCTTGATTCAATATAACTTTCTCCTTTACCATCCTGCACAGTCTAAGTACACAAATTTTGTTTATCAATCTATATATGTGGTAGATATATTAACCATAGCTTGAAGAACTGTCTGTTATTTAGTAACATTATAGACATTTGCAATTGTAATGAGGGCTGAAATACAAATGTTAGCATCGTTAAAATACAAAACCTCTGGAGTATGAACATGCATGGTTTAAGATTGAAGTGTGGAATTTGTTGTTGATAATCCACAGCCTTTCTACAGAGGTAGGTTGTTGAAGGCTTCAATAGAAATATCTTTTGAAAACATCAAATTAACAAGAACTTTAATTTATATCCTTAGAGAAATCCAAATGTAAACAGTAACAGGAGTAGGCCTCTGAGCCTCCTCTGCTATTCGAGCTCAGTGCCATCTTTTTGTATCCTTTTCTGCACTAATCCCATTCTTATCCATTCCTTTAACATACAGATATTGAACTGTTTTTCTTTTTCAACAAACTTTGCTATTGGGAATGAAGGACAGGGAATTCCAAAAATCCATCACCATCTGATTGAAGAGATTTCTCTTCATCTCAGCTTGACCACTATTTCGACAACCGCAGCCAAGGAAAACATCTACGAATTCATTGCGTTTAACCTGTAAGAGTCCACCAAACTCCAAAGAATTCAACCTAATCTGCTCAAATTGATCCTCATATAGCAAACCTGCCTTCCTCAGTGAACCAATCTGATGAATCTTCACTGAGCTCTCTCTCTATGGCAAGGAGGGAGGTTAACATCATCAGAATACTAGGCAAGTACTTCAAACAAATTGGAGCATATAATGACTGGCTGAGGCCTAAACATGGAATCTCACAATACTCAGCATAATACAACTTGGCAAACTGCAAAAGAAAATGTTCAATCTCAAAATCCAAATGCACTGCATTCATTGGTTCCTCCAGATCTTGATCTAGATCATATTTAGAGAATTAATTCCAGCATTCTCCCTACTCCTTACATTAGGCCAACAGATCAATGGTTCCACCCATTTCACTTCCTTCTTTCTAACTTTGTGTGGTCACATTAGCTACTTCCAATCGGCAATCACTATTCAAGAATCTACAGAATATCAAAAGACATTACCCACACAACCACCATCTCTTTCTAAGCTCTTGCACATTGGAGGAATGCCCTTTAATCTCATCACTATGATAGTACTATCAATACTAATTCCTTTCAGTTCATCTTTCTCACTAGACACTTGGCTCTCTGGAAAGGTTTTATGTCTTCTATAAATTGAGTTTATTAGAAGAGGGCTTAAAATTAATGGTAAGGAAATCTAACTGCAATTGTATGGGGCCTTGGGAAGACTAGTCCTAGTACATGTCATGTACAATTTTGTTTATCTTGCCAAAGAAAGCACATGCTTACCAAAGGAGGGCAGTAAACACTCATCAGATGCAATCCACAGTCAGTGTGTTTGCATACAAAAAGCATTGAGTACATTGATACTATATTCAAGAGTTTGGCAGAATAAAGGGATGGATCCCATTGAAATTTACACAATTCTTTAAGGACCTGACAGATTAGATACAGTGAAATTATTTTCCCTGACTGTGAGAAATAGTAGGAAGGGCACCAATTCACGGTAAGCAGGAGGTTATTGAAGACTGCGAGACAGGGAAAGTTCTGGATCACGAGCGCAATGAACATTTGCAGTTCTCTATCCCAACAGCTGCATAGGCTCAGTCATGGTGTTCATTCAAAAGTGAGATTGATAGATCCCAGCAATACACAGAAAATGCTGGAGGAACTCAGCAGGCCAGGCAGCATCTGACAGTCGAAATTTTGGGCCAACTTAAATTTTGTGTGTGTTGCTTGGATTTCCAGCATCTGCAGATTTTCTCATGTTGATAGATCACAAAACTTAAAGAGAATCAAAGTGCAAGACAATGAAGCTGAGGTAGAACAGCCATGATCTTAATGAATGGTGCACACATGAAGGTCCAAATTATCCAGTAATACACCTATTTCTTATCTTCTTAAACACAAAATACTCCTTCTTCCCTCCATTATAACTTTTCCTGAGTCTGAATATCAGACTCACACTTTCCTTTGGTATTCTTTACCTTTTACCTATCTATAAAACATCTTATTACTATTATTATATTTATTGCCAATCTATTCTTGTAGTCCATCAGCTTTTTGTCTAAATCAATTCTTTGGCATTCATTTGGCAAGTTCTAAAATGCTCTAATTCTCAGGCTGACTGCTAATTTTGGCAATTTAAAACATCTTGCTTTGGTTTAATAGTTACTTCGATTTCTCCTGTCAACACTGCCCCAGCCACTTTTCCTGTCAGTTTTCTGTGTGGCTTCAGGGATCTTTCTGTTTAAAACTTGTATTGTTTTTAAAATGTTAACTATTGCAAGCAAATCACAACAGTCTTTAAGCAGTATATTAACCCGATATGTCAATGTGCAGAATATTACTCCAGCCTCAATAGTTGTTGGTATACGGTGTCTAATTGCCATGAGCAATGACCTTGATAGTTTTACTCAAAGTTAAATATATTCAGCTTCTATTGTGAATATCCCAATTTTACTTTGATCTCTACAAAATTTTAAAAAACTTATTCAAAGAAGCTGTCATCTTTAAGAGTTCCAGGTTTCCAGTGTGGGATTACTTCACTTGGTTGGCTTCTAATGCCATCACAAAGGCAAGCTCAGAAAGACTCCCGTAGCTTACTAGAACCTCCGGAGTTCTGTATCCAGACAGCTGTATAGACTCAGTCACGGAATTAATTCCAGTGAAAATCATATCAAGAAAGAGGACAGTCACACCACCTTGATGTTGCATCTTTCTTTGACATACATCAATCTGCTACCAGCAACATGATCCAGCCCATTATATAGAATAGCAACAAATTCTTTAATTCATAAAAACTTTACAAACACATAACTCTGATCTATTTTCCAACCTTATTCTTGCTCTCAGCCATCAGTAATCAAACTAAATGTCATTTTTACTTTAAATGCATAGTACAATAGTATAGATTTATTTCCTGTTACTTACAAGTATTCATACAAAACTAGGTTTTCTTCTGAGGGTATCTAATTGGAGGTAATTAAAATAACTTAAAGTGTGTAACTACTTGAGAGAAACTCTCCCAGTGGCAGAGCAATCTAAACTAGACGATGGACTATACCCTTGTACGGAAAAGCCTACAGTCAGCCCAATTCATCATGGGTACAACCATCTCCTGCTCTGAGCATCTCCTACACGGAGCGCTTTATAGGAAAGCAGCATCCATCATCAAGGATGCCCACCATCTAGGCCACTCTCTTTTCACTGCTGCCTTCAGGACGACTGTACAGCTGCGTCAAAACTTGCACCACCAGGTTCAGGAACAGTTATTACCCCTCAGCTATCAGGCTCTTGAACCAGTGGGGACAACTTCACTCGCCATATCACTTATTCCCACAACCTATGGACTCACTTTCAAGGACTCATCAAGTTCTCAACATTTATTGCCTGCTTGCTTGCTTGTTTATTTATTTATTATTTTCTCTTTCTTTATAAAATTGCAGTTTGTCTTTTGCACATTGGTTGCTGTCCGTCCTGATGGTTTATTGATTATATTGTATTTTTTGTATTTACTGTGATTTCCCACAAGAAAAATGAATCTCATGGCTGTATATGGTGACATATGTACTTTGTTAATAAATTTACTTTGAACTTTTAATAATGCTGATTGGCACTTTGGGCCTGATGATCTCTTTCCCTGCTGTGGTAATGTTATGTTTCTCTGATAGCAGTTTATATTATTAAAAATACTCATGTAATCACGGAAAATAAAATATTTGCATTCAATCCATTAAAGATTATAAAGTTACTAATCCTTATGTCCATATACCATATAATGCATGTGGCAACAATACTACCCGAGATCAACAAATGTTTTTATACTATGTGTATACAGTTCTCTAGTTTACCCCGTTGCTTTCATTCGAGAGTTCCCGTAACCTGCAAAACTGGTTTGAACTAATCACAAAGGATTCTGCCACCCACCGCTCAGCACCGCTGAAAGTCCATCCACCAAAAGTATCAACTGATCTGCTCTCACGTCATAATCTTAAATTAAACTTAAAAAAAATGTTTGGGTTCCTGGAGCAAGCATTAATGTTCCACGACCCTCCCCCACCCCAGATATTTACCTACCATCTCCAAGAGTAATCTACTGTTAAATGTCATTTCACCAAGTCGGCTAAGAGAATACAGGAAAGCATCAGCAATCCAAATTACCCTCCTCTAGCAAAGGAACAATATCTGTAAGCACTATTATTTGTGGCAATTAATCATTTTAAAGCCCTTTAGGTTACGAGAATAAAGACACAATTTAAAAACTTTTAAGGTAATAACGTGAAAACAATCGATGAAGGAAGCGCTAATTAAAACGCTCTTCGCTGCAGAACGCTCACTCACCTGCTAAAGATTCCTGTAGGAAATGATTACAATGTAACTAACCACTGAAGCGCTGAAATGAAATATTGAGCTGAATATTTCACGCCCTGCAGAACCACGGGTGTCATTGGCCACGTACCCCGGCAAAGCCAGACGCCGCGAAATGTCATCACAGCAAGCCTCCAAGCGTAGTTCAAAGAGCGACGGCTGTTCAAGTCCCCGCCCACTTTCGGCCAGGCGACGTCGCTACGGAGCACTGTGATTGGTCAGACCTCTGCCAGGTGCTGTGATTGGTCAGAACCTGGCGGAGCGCTGTGACTGGTCAGAACCTGGAGGAGCGCTGTGATTGGTCAGAACCCTGCCAAGGGCTGCGACTTCAATTACGACCCGGGCACAGCGGCGGTAAGGACGTGTGATCTGAATTAACTCTTGCGATTGGTTAGTGTTGCAACTCTTAATGCAAATACACTCTGCGGACCTGTGTGAGGATGCCTCTATTTAAGATTACTGGAGGAGCTCAGTTTATTTATTAAAAAGAAACGTTATTCATAACGGAACAGTATAGATAAAGGAAGAAGGAGTGCAATGAGATCTCTCATTCATGGCTGTCGATGGTGTTTTGTTTTCAAAGTCAAACAGACAGTGCACATTAATGGTATAGAAAGAATGCAGAAGAACCAGAAAAGCTGTGGTTTAACGTTACAAGCAACACACACCAAAGTTGCTGGTGAACGCAGCAGCAACTTTGAAGTGTGTCGCTTGAATTTCCAGCATCTGCAGAATTCCTCGTGTTTGTGGTTTAACGTTAATTCATTTCCATAAAGAGCAGATCGGACAGATAAGACGTGGAGGAGAGGGACTGAGATGGAAGGAATAAAATAGTAACATTTTTATAACCAGAAGAGATTCTGTAGATGCTGGAAGCCCAGAGCAATACGCGCCAAAATGCTAGAGGAACTCAGCAGGTCAGGCAGCATCAGTGAAATGAAGTCGACGTGTCTGAGTCTACTAAGCAAGTGGTGCTGCTGGAGCTGACAGTCCCATGGGAAGATAGCTTGGAAGAGGCCTTTGAAAGGAAGCTCTCCAAGTACGCAGGACTGGTCAGCAACTGTCAGCAGGCTGGATGTAGAGCGAGGTATCTCCCAGTGGAGGTTGGTTGTAGGGGATTCGTAGCCCGTTCCTTAGTTAGAGCCTTCAGCATTTTGAGCATCGAGGGAGGGAGGAAGAGGAGAGCCATCCGCAGTACCACCGATGCGGTAGAGAGGACCTCAAGATGGCTGTGGCTCAAAAGAGTGGAGCCATGGTGTCATAAGTAGCTAGCCATCTGGACACAAGCTGGGGTCTGATCAGCCGCGGCTGGGTCACCTGGAGGAGGGTGTATGATGTTGAAACACCCGATGATTCCAGGAACATCACTGAATGTGTGTCCAGAAGCATCAGTAGATGTATGTAGACAGCTAGATGCTGGAAGCCCAGAGCAACACGCGCCAAAATGCTAGAGGAACTCAGCAGGTCAGGCAGCATCAGTGAAATGAAGTCGACGTTTCGTGCCGTTCTTCAGGAACTTTTATTATTGCCATTTTTAAAGATCTCTGACAATATGCCGCAAGTAGGAATGCAATAACCTTATTGTTTTCTCACTCAGAGATTAGTCAAATTGCCTTAAAACACAAGCACCTTTTTAAATAACAGCCAAAACTTATTTCTGCAAATAGAACTAATGTTGAAATCCAGCCGGTTCTTAAAAATGAAATTGAGATTAAAACTGAGATGCCATTCTACAAAGGAAACTGTAGCTGGGTGTAGGTCAGTCATTAGGTTCTGTAGATGCACAGCTCTCAGTGCCTTAATCCCCTGAATTTGACTTGAGTGTATGTACTATTCCTCCAAGAGGATCACAGCCTTGCGGTTTGGAGGCCTGCGTGCCTCAATGACCCGCAGAGCTATGTTGGCTGGAGTCAGGGCTTTATGATTAGGCACTTGGTAGGGTCTCCCATGCCAAACAAGTCAAATGGTAAAGGTCAGACTAAGAGTGATCCACTAGTCCTCCAGGTTTCGGGGGTTCAGCTCAGGGCTAACAACCCTGACTGGCAAGATAAAACTGTTACAGAAACAATGATGAAGAATCCTTCTACATCTAAATGTGACAGTGTTCTTGAGTCTCTACCCAGGATTTGTATGATTGACAGTAACGAAAACCGAGAGAAAGCTACTGACCTGAGAAAGGAAGCCCTGAACACTGCTAGAGATGCCCTAAAGGCCAGTGGCGTAACAGGCAGTAGGTAAGTATATGTCTTTATATTTCCAGTAAGCTCCAGTGTAATTATACAATATACAGCAGCTGTTCAAGTAAACATGGCCTTAGACAGGACACCTGTACAGCAACAGTGCTACTGAGGATTTATTGAAAAGAGGGGAGCCATGGAGTCATAAGTAGCTAGCCATCTGGACACAAGCTGGGGTCTGATCAGCCCCGGCTGGGTCACCTGGAGGAGGTTGTATGATGTTGAAAGACCTGAAACACCCGATGATTCCAGGAACATCACTGAAGATGTGTCCAGAAGCATCAATAGATGTATGTACACAGTTAGAGCACAGTAGTAAGGCAAACCTAGATCCGCTTTATTTGTTGATGTCTCATTGCCTCAAAAACCGTTGACTAAAATAAAGCATTGTTCCAACTATTTTCCACTCTCTAACTATCCAAAGCAACTTCACAAAGAGACAGAGGTCAAGAAGTTTGATGTTACACCCTCCGAATAACTAATACGTTATTACACATAAAATGTTCAGTTCGTCATATGCAAGAAATTTAAAGCACTATTCAAACCATAACATAAATTACACACAAAGTGTACTCATCAGCTTATTTCACGTCTGCAGCTTGATTCATCACAAAATGTTTCAAACTGTTACTCGGCCAGATAACACTTACCTCATACTCAGGCCCAAATTGCCCTGTGATGCTCTTGGACGTTTTCCAGCGAAAGGGAATTCCTTCCAAGAACAGGTTCCTTCGGGCTCCTCAGTCAAGATGGACCAGTTGGGCCGAAAGGCCTTTGTACTTGGACTGACATCAGCACTGCTCCATTGCTGTGGCCACCTAAGATCAGCAGTCTTCTCTGCTTCCATGTAGAGTGGCAGAAGGGGCCTATACTGTCATCCTTCCATTGAGTGCACCCCTCAGCAGATACTCTGCGGCTTAGGCAGAACCTGTCTCCGCGACTACTTGCATCTACTTGGTCAGCATTCAACTGTATTTGCATATTGCATGATTGATTAGTATCTCATTACTGATTTACCCCTAAACTGCCAGACAGTTGCTTACTTTGGTTTTATTTTTTAATGTATTCATGGAAATCATGCATTTTGAAGTATTGTCTCAGAATAAGCAGTTGAGGCGAGCAGTTACTTCACCCAGTGAATAGCAGATCAGATGCTGGAGGACAGTGGACTCTTGGTCACTCATTATATTCTAAACAAAGGTAAATAGATATTTAGATATTGAAGCAATCAAGGTCTAATAGAGAAATATCGGAGCCGAAATACAATATCAGCCATGATTTTGATGGATGCTAAAGGAGACATGAGGGCCATATGGTTTACCGCTGCTCCTCATTGTGTAGTTACTAAGTGCCAACATGGATCATGCATATTTGTCAATTACCTGAATTTTAGGGCAAAATAAATGCTCAGAAACCTAACCTATATTACAGCAACCAGTGTAAATCATTGGGGACTGTGATCAGTTGGAAGCACTACATTTATCTGATGGTGTACAATGTAGGCTCATTAAATTCAACAATCATCCTTTCCAGTTTATATCAGAAGAAGCCATCAAACTGGATCATTTATTCTGTTTTTCTCCCTCCAGGATGCTAACTAACCTGAGTATTTCAAATATTTTATTATTTTAGATTTTCCATATCCATATTGTTGTGTGTCTCACAAGTCCGGTATTTTTCCTTCTTCCTTTATTCTCTCTCATCCGCTTCTACTTACTTTTCCCCCAGAACAATCGTCCTTCATCATATTTTCTGACAACATCAATGTCTATGTCACCCAGCTTCTCTTGATCGCCACACTATCACAGATGTTCCCTTAATTTTCTCTGAACCCCCCCCCCCTTCTCTGCAACTTAAAACTTTATACTTTGTACTTTATTGTCGCCAAACAATTGATACTAGAATGTACAATCATTGCTTCCTGCTCCCTGGATTACAAATCGATAGTAAATATTAAAAATTTAAATTATAAATCATAAATAGAAAATAGAAAAGTGGAAAGTAAGGTAGTGCAAAAAAACCGAGAGGCAGGTCCGGATAGTTGGAGGGTACGGCCCAGATTCGGGTCAGGATCTGTTCAGCAGTCTTATCACAGTTGGAAAGAAGCTATTCCCCAATCTGGCTTATTTTCTAGAATTGTCTCATTCAGGTGAAAGAAAATTGGACGGCCACATTAACTTTATATCTCTTTTTACAGTTGCTATGTGACCGGATAACTACTTCAGGCACTTTGTTTTTTTTTAAATCTAGGGGCTCTGCTTCTACCAGCCTTTCTGTCCTGAGTTTCAGACACCTACCATTTTATGGTAAAAGTTAGTTTCCACATCCTCCCTCTGATCGTTCCATCAATTATTTTAAGCCAATGAGCATGGATTATTGCCCCTTTGCTAGACAATATTTCCTAGCTATAAATTCCAACTCAGTACCCCATAACAACACACACAAAATGCTCGAGGAACTTAGCAGGCCAGGCGGCATTTATGGAAAAGAATAGAGAGTCAATGTTTCAGACCAAGACCCTTCTTCAGGACTGAGAAGGAAGGGGCAAAATGCCAGAATAAGAAGGTTGGGGGAGAGGGAGGAAGCTAGCTAGAAGGTGATAAGTGAAGTCAGGTGGGTGATTACACCATAATTTTATTCACCACATTTACCTCTTCTGTTTCAAAGAAAATTAAATGAACTTGACTAACCTTTTCTATTAGCTACATTTTTTCAGCTTCCAGTCCGGCAATAAATTTTTTCTGCACCTCCTCCAATCTGACATGGTTTTTCATATAATCTGATGAACAAAACTGCACTCAGTTTTCATACAACAGTCCAACTGGTATCATATACTGTTTTAGAATTATCTGGTAAATGTAATATACTGTGTATCTCTTTATGTATACATGTCACTAACCAGGAAATGTAGATCTCAATATGTTTAAGTGAGTTCACAAACAGAGCAGACTAACTGAAATTCAGAATGACAAAGAATGGTTTAGAACAAACATGAAAAAATCTGCAGATGCTGGAAATTCAAAACAACACCCACAAAATGCTGCAAGAGCTCAGCACAGACATCCCACCTCTCCTGAAAGTTCTGGAAGTCTCTCACATATCGATAGTGGCTCCCTGATGCCCAGAAATTATATACAATATCCCAGAAATAGCTTTTTTTGAGAGGGAGAGCGAGCATCCTGATTGATCTCTCTTCGTGCTAAGAGTGGTCCCCAACCACCGAGAAAACAATATGATTTGGCGATATGAAACGATATGAGTCAGCTGCACCTTTCCTCATTCCCTGTCACACACTGTTGAATTTTAACGCATGCAAGGTCATCAGTGACCCAAGACGTGCAAAGGAATGGGTTCGTGACCCATTTGTGAATGGCCCTGGTGAATCATCCATGTCAGCGCGGAAAGGAGATCAACTTCTCCAGCTTGCAAATGACAGCGAACTGAAAAGTATGTTTGACATAACATCTCTGCCGTCATTCTGGATCAAAGTCAAGGCTGAATATCCTGAGATAGCCACGAAAGCAGTGAAAACGTTGCTTCCATTTCCAACATATTTCTGCGAAGCGGAGTTTTCTGCAATGAATGCAACGAAAATTGCGGAATAGACTGGACATAAGGAACCCCCTTCGAGTGCCGCTGTTTCCCATCACCCCTCGATCGGACGGTGTTGTTGCAGGAAAACAAGCCCAGGGCTCCCACTGATTCAGCGATATTGGTGTGTTGCAATGATTTTATATATTCATACGAGGAAAATATGCGCTGTGTGTTTAATATTCAAACGTTACTTAAAATGTTATGATGCTATTGACTTATAATTCAGTGGTCCCCAACCTCTGGGGCGCGAAGGCGATTGCGTCATCTCTGATCTGGGCCGACATTTATGTGCCGGGCAGCACCTAATCAATTAGCTTGTTTATTTCGGCTTTTTTCTTAAAGATGTGCTGGGTGTGTTCTGGCTACTGCTGTACCGCTGCATTCTTCGCGGCCCGGAGGTTTGGGACCACTGTTATAATTGACTTATCACTACATTCATGCGAGGAAAATATGCGCTGTGTGTTTAATATTAAATTTGTTAGATAAACCCCTTTAGAAATGAAATTGAGTGTATTAGCCACTTACAAGTGACTTACAGTTGACTTCTCACCTATATTCCAGTCGAGCTTAACAACCCCGCCCCCCCCGCCCTCCAGTCCACAGTGCACAAAAGGTTGGGGACCCCTGATTTAAACTAGCTGGCTGGCTGCCAAGGAGCTACACTATTGATGTCCTACGTGATGAGGCCAAACTCCCTGTAGACTTGCTTAAAATTGTAATAGAATAAACATGATAATATAATGTAAGTACATATTTTAATGTCACATATGCTGCATATACCCAACTTGGTTTACAGATTAGACAAAATCACGAAACATACACCCTTGGAGGTCGACCAGGTGTGGTGGATATGGGGTTGCGGGGGACAATGGCGATACCTCCCTGAAGTGAGTTTTTGCAGGGTGGGATGTCTGTCAGCAGGTCAGGCAGCATCCATGGAAAAGATTACAGTCAATATTTCAGGCCAAGACCCTTCATCAGGACTGGAAAAGAAGCAGAAAAATCAGAATAAAAAGGTGGGGGGAGGGGAGGACGAAGTACATGGTGATAGGTGAAACTGGGAAAGTGGGCAGGGTGAAGTAAAGAGCTGAGAATTTGTTTGGTGAAAGCGGGGAAGGGCTGGAGAAGGGGGAATCTGATAGGAGAGGACAGACGACTGTGGAAGAAGGAGAAAGGGAGGAGCACCAGAGGAAGGTGATGGACAGGTAAGAAGGTATGAGATGGAAACAGAAATGGGGAATGGTGAAGGAGACGCTAGACGGGGTATCGCTGGAATTTCAAGAAATTGATGTTCATGCCATCAGTTTGGAAGCTACCTAGATGTAAATGTTCAAGGTGTAGCAAGTTGTAAGTACAAATAAAAGTGCAAATATGATAAGAGATTGGGACCAGTCAATAGAGTGTGACTAATGGGTTGTCTTTTTCCTCTTCCTCCTACTCCTCACACTAACATGGCACATAAGTTCCCTCACGACGTCTGCTGTCTTTTTCTTGCCATGTTTCCAGAGGCAATGGCCTCTTCTAATGGACTGATTCTTCAGTCAGCAGAAACTGCACAATGAATGAGATATTGGCTGGTGACCATAGAATGTCCTAGACTTATGTAGACAAGCCTGATTGTGAGCTGCTCTTTCATAGCTTCCAATAAACTCCCAGACAAGCATTGCACTTATTAGATTTTACTTGGCTGCTGTCTGAAAAACTCTGAGAAAAATGAATAGCCTTTTGAGGAGTGGAAAGTCTTGTTCTAAGAAATTCAGCCAAGGCACAATTGCTTAGTTATTTAACTCATCTAAATTCCAACACCACATAGATCCAAAATCACTTGCTTGTAATGCAAAAATAAGTTAAAGAACAGATCAAGATTTTTATGAACACTAACGAAGTTTAATAAGAATTAAAAAGGTCCAAATATAAATTGACAGATGTTTTAGAAATACACTGAAAATTTCAGTAATGTTTGTTATCCTTTTAAAATTCCATTTGAAGATCAGTGAAATACTGCACCATTCCCTGTTTCATTGTGGTTGCTGCAAATTCCCTCATATTGAAGAGATTTCCAGCTATAGACAATCTTCAAGGGAAATAAGCCTGAGACTGAAAGTAGTTAAGGATTATGCTTAATATGGTTTCAAAAGAATCAATTTATTTCAAGTAAAGGCAAAAGAAAAGCAATCATCGTTGGCTATAGCAGAGCCTGTGAGGTAATTTATAAGGAAATGACTGATATGCGTCGTGTGATTAAAGCATGTGTAATGTGTCCAAATTGTTATCTGTGTGTGTGTTACTTTGTGTATACTGCTTCATCCTGCTATTCTACTGCTTTTTTAATGTTATTTGTTATCATCCAGTTATACTGAATCCATTAATGAAATTCTGCCTATCCTTGTTACCTGACATGCTTACTTCCTGTTTATGTCATAATGTTGACGGAAAAAGGGGAACTCTTCTAACTTAAGAAAGATCCAATCATTGTAACCAAGATTAAATTATTTTGTCTCTTTCTCAAATTCTTCACAGTGATTTCATTAGTTCCACATAAAATGAGTAACAAGATTATTTGTAGAGTGTATTCTCAGTTTTAACATCAGATAAAATGTAGAATGGGAGATAAAATAAAATGCAAATTTAAATCTGCTGTTTTTTTTAACAGACCTGTTTTCATATTAGCTACCACTGTGGAGGTAAGATCAATTTATAATGATTATACAGAAATAGTGCACTGAATTCATTCAAATGTCCATGATATAAAATTATAAGAGATCGCCTTTAGAAAGTAGATAGAAACACAGAAAAATAGGAGTAGGTCATGGAGTCACAAGACATGGAAACAGGCCCTTTGCGCCTGCTGGTTCTTGCTGACTTTGTTGTCCAGAGCCACACAAATTTAAGTGAAGTGTTTCCATGAATCGGCTATGGTTACACGTGCCTCTCTGAGTTAAAAGGCAATGCAGCCTCGAGGTAGTGAACAGCCTAATCTTAGTCCAAATTCATGTAATCCCTGAGTGCTCAGTGTTCCTTCACCATTGCTGTATGCACTTGCCATCCCCATCTGCCCTTTCAGCTTTGAGCAGTGATTTCATTGTATTATTTGAAGAAGAGCAAAAGAAATGTCCTAAGCATAACAGGCACAAAATGCTGGAGGAGTTCAGCAGACCAGGCAGCCTCTGTGGAAAGGAATAAGCAGTCAACGTTTACTCGGTCTGGAATAGGAGGGAAGCCAGAGTGAGTGGCCTCACCGTGATAGTAGAGGAGGCCATGGAGCGACATGTTGGAATGGGAATGGGAAGTCCCAAATGGAAATGAGTGGCCACCGGGAGAAATCCCGCCTTTTGTGGCAGATAGAGCGAAGGTGATGAACGAAACATTCCTCCGATCTATGTCAGGTCACAAAGGGAGCACCAGATACAGTAGATGGCCCCGACAGGCTCACAGGTGAAATATTGCCTTGCCTTGAAAGAACTGTCTGGAATCCTGAAAGATCATTGGGGGAAGGTGTAGGGGCAAGTGTAGCTCAGCTTTACCCCCCTTCCCACCCCACTCACTGCTTTTGACAGAGATTGCTATCTGCAGGACTCCCTTGACAACTGTCACAATGAGGCCTCTCTCAGGTTGGAAGAGCAACACCTCATATTCCATATGAGTAGCCTTCAACTTGATGGTATAAGCATCGATTTCACTAATTTCTCCCCATCCCCCTTCTCTATTTTACATTCCCCGCTTCCCCTTCTCTTCCCCTTGCCTCTCTCTGGTGTCCCTCCTCTTTCCCTTTCTTCCATGCTACACTGTCCTCTCCTATCAGATTCCTTCTTCAGCCCTTTATCTCTTCCACCTTTACCTCCCTGCTTATCACTTTATCCTCCCTCCTGCAACCACACACCACTCAGTTGTTCTTGTACCAGCCTGTCCATGCTCTGACTTCTCCAGATGAGGCAGTGAGAAACAATGCAAAGCATGGGAGCAATGCTTCATATTCTGGTAAGACATGGTAAGAACATGGAATCACATTAGGTAATCTTGGGCTCTGGTGCGTTCCACCTCACCACCCCCACCCGACTCCCATTTTTTGTCCCCTTTCCCATAATACACCTCCAGTTGCCTGCTAATGTTTTCCCTTCCGCTTTCCCTCCTGCTCTGTCCATCTACTAATCACACATTTCACTCGCTTGCTTCTGTCTGCTTCCTCATCTGGTTCTGTTTCCATCTGCCAATGCTCTCTTCCAATGGCACCCGTTATCACCTTCCTTATTCATCAGGTTCCAGCACTGTTAGCATCTGTGTCCCTTCTTAACACCCACCAGGCTGTCCCCACCTTCACCTCCCCTTGCCCAACCCGGCTCCGTTTGCCCTTTTTCAATCAGCCATCATCTATCATCCACTTGCCTCTGTCTCCAAACTTCACTCCTCCCCTACTTGACTTGATCTGCCCATCATCCTTTACCCCTCCTTGGTTCACCAGTCACCATCTGGCCCCTGTCTCAAAACTCTCTTTATTCTGGCTATCTCCCTTCTCCACTCTTCTTTCTGATGCAAGATGTTGACCTGAACCTTGCAAGTCAGTCCCCAGTCCACCCCACCTAGGCTGCTCCCTCACTGAATTCATCCAGCAGATTGTTTGTCACCACACATTGTTCTTCCTCCTTGAGGAAGCCATTGGAATTAGCCTTTCTCATGATGAAGGCAAGCTCAAACGGTTTTATCAAAGGAGCATTTTCTTTGTTTAGCTTATTAAATGTGGTCAGGAATTCTTCAGAGGCTCTGATCTAAAACAAAGCGGCCTTAGTGGTCAATTTGAACTTGGCATTTTGAATATGGGATGATGGCTATTACACACATGTCTAATTCCGTGCTGTTGTTACAAAGTTACAATCTAATCACCGTTGGAGAAAAAAAAATAACGAAAATTTCAAAAATGTCTTTCTGAGTGGGAGTGCCGAGAAAGACATTTTTGAAATTTTCGTTATTTTTTTCTCCAACGGCGTTCTGAGAGGCGGGACTGCGCAGGCGTGTGACGTTGGGCAGTGCAGCGCGGCAGATTTAAAGGAACAGAGCCTCATAGAGCGGGCAGCGTAGTTTGCGGGCAGTGGAGTGAGCCGGGAGCAGAGTGAAGACTTAAGGGCTTCGGCTCAACGGGCTTAGGCGGAAACGGGTGAGGCGAGGAAGGTTTGACATTCATTTTCTGCTGTTATTTGAGGAGAGGGGCAGTATGAGTGTGAGGGCAGTTTGCTGTTCTCGGTGTTGGATGTGGGAGGCCCTGGAGTCTCCAAGCCTCCCGGATGTCTACATCTGCACTAAGTTCATCGAGATGCAGCTCCTAAGGGACCGTGTTACGGAACTGGAGCTGCAGCTCGATGACCTTCGTCTGGTCAGGGAGAGTGAGGAGTTGATAGAGAGGAGTTGCAGGCAGGTGGTCACGCCGGGGCCACGGGAGGCAGACAAGTGGGTCACAGTTAGGAGGGGGAAGGGGAAGAGTCAGGTAATAGGGAGTACCCCGGTGGCTGTGCTCCTTAACAATAGGTACTCCTGTTTGAGTACTGTTGGGGGGGACAGCTTACCCGAGGGAAGCAACAGTGGCCGTGCCTCCGGCACAGAGTCCGGCCCTGTAGCTCAGAAGGGTAGGGCAAGGAAGAGGAGGGCAGTTGTGATAGGGGACTCGATAGTAAGGGGGTCAGTTAGGCGATTCTGTGGACGCAGTCCAGAGACCCGGATGGTAGTTTGCCTCCCTGGTGCCAGGGTCCGGGATATTTCTGATCGTGTCCAAGATATCCTGAAGTGGGAGGGTGAGGAGCCAGAGGTCGTGGTACATATAGGTACCAATGACATAGGTAGGAAAAGGGATGAGGTCCTGAAAGGAGAATATAGGGAGCTAGGAAGGGAGTTGAGAAAAAGGACCGCAAAGGTAGTAATCTCGGGATTACTGCCTGTGCCACGTGACAGTGAGAGTAGGAATGCGATGAGGTGGAGGATAAATGCGTGGCTGAGGGATTGGAGCAGGGGGCAGGGATTCAAGTTTTTGGATCATTGGGACCTCTTTTGGCGCAGGTGTGACCTGTACAAAAAGGACGGGTTACACTTGAATCCTAGGGGGACCAATATCCTGGGAGGGAGATTAGCGAGGGCTACTGAGGTGACTTTAAACTAGAATGGTTGGTGGGTGGGAATCAAATTAAAGAGGCTAGGCGTGAGGAGGTTAGTTCACAACAGGGGGATGGGAACCAGTGCAGAGAGACAGAGGGGTGTAAAGTGAGGGTAGAAGCAAAAAGTACTAAGGAGAAAAGTAAAAGTGACAGGCCGACAAATCCAGGGCAAGCATTAAAAAGGGCCAGTTTTCAGCATAATTGTATAAGGGCTAAGAGAGTTGTACAAGAGCGCCTGAAGGCTTTGTGTGTCAATGCAAGGAGCATTCGTAATAAGGTGGATGAATTGAAAGTGCAGATTGTTATTAATGATTATGATATAGTTGGGATCACAGAGATATGGCTCCAGGGTGACCAAGGATGGGAGCTCAACGTTCAGGGATATTCAATATTCAGGAGGGATAGACATGAAGGAAGGGGAGGTGGGGTGGCGTTGCTGGTTAAAGAAGAGATTAACGCAATAGAAAGGAAGGATATAAGCCGGGAAGATGTGGAATCGATATGGGTAGAGCTGAGTAACACTAAGGGGCAGAAGACGCTGGTGGGAGTTGTGTACAGGCCATCTAACAGTAGTAGTGAGGTCGGAGATGGTATTAAACAGGAAATTAGAAATGTGTGCAATAAAGGTACAGCAGTTATGATGGGTGACTTCAATCTACATGTAGGTTGGGTGAACCAAATTGGTAAAGGTGCTGAGGAAGAGGATTTCTTGGAATGTATGCGGGATGGTTTTTTGAACCAACATGTCGAGGAACCAACTAGAGAGCAGGCTATTCTGGACTGGGTTTTGAGCAATGAGGAAGGGTTAATTAACAATCTTGTTGTGAGAGGCCCCTTGGGTAAGAGTGACCATAATATGGTGGAATTCTTCATTAAGATGGAGAGTGACATAGTTAATTCAGAAACAAAGGTTCTGAACTTAAAGAGGGGTAACTTTGAAGGTATGAGACGTGAATTAGCTAAGATAGACTGGCAAATGACACTTAAAGGATTGACGGTGGATATGCAATGGCAAGCATTTAAAGGTTGCATGGATGAACTACAACAATTGTTCATCCCAGTTTGGCAAAAGAATAAATCAAGTAAGGTAGTGCACCCGTGGCTGACAAGAGAAATTAGGGATAGTATCAATTCCAAAGAAGAAGCATACAAATTAGCCAGAGAAAGTAGCTCACCTGAGGACTGGGAGAAATTCAGAGTTCAACAGAGGAGGACAAAGGGCTTAATTAGGAAGGGGAAAAAAGATTATGAGAGAAAACTGGCAGGGAACATAAAAACTGACTGTAAAAGCTTTTATAGATATGTAAAAAGGAAAAGACTGGTAAAGACAAGTGTAGGTCCCCTACAGACAGAAACAGGTGAATTGCTTATGGGGAGCAAGGACATGGCAGACCAATTGAATAATTACTTTGGTTCTGTCTTCACTAAGGAGGACATAAATAATCTTCCAGAAATAGTAGGGGACAGTGGGTCCAGTGAGATGGAGGAACTGAGCGAAATACATGTTAGTAGGGAAGTGGTGTTAGGTAAATTGAAGGGATTGAAGGCAGATAAATCCCCAGGGCCAGATGGTCTGCATCCTAGAGTGCTTAAGGAAGTAGCCCAAGAAATAGTGGATGCATTAGTGATAATTTTTCAAAACTCGTTAGATTCTGGACTAGTTCCTGAGGATTGGAGGGTGGCTAATGTAACCCCACTTTTTAAAAAAAGAGGGAGAGAGAAACCGGGGAATTATAGACCGGTTAGCCTAATGTCGGTGGTGGGGAAACTGCTGGAGTCAGTTATCAAAGATGTGATAACAGCACATTTGGAAAGCGGTGAAATCATCGGACAAAGTCAGCATGGATTTGTGAAAGGAAAATCATGTCTGACGAATCTCATAGAAGTTTTTGAGGATGTAACTAGTAGAGTAGATAGGGGAGAACCAGTGGATGTGGTATATTTGGATTTTCAAAAGGCTTTTGACAAGGTCCCACACAGGAGATTAGTGTGCAAACTTAAAGCACACGGTATTGGGGGTAAGGTATTGATGTGGATAGAGAATTGGTTGGCAGACAGGAAGCAAAGAGTGGGAATAAACGGGACCTTTTCAGAATGGCAGGCGGTGACTAGTGGGGTACCGCAAGGCTCAGTGCTGGGACCCCAGTTGTTTACAATATATATTAATGACTTGGATGAGGGAATTAAATGCAGCATCTCCAAGTTTGCGGATGACACGAAGCTGGGTGGCAGTGTTAGCTGTGAGGAGGATGCTAAGAGGATGCAGGGTGACTTGGATAGGTTGGGTGAATGGGCAAATTCATGGCAGATGCAATTTAATGTGGATAAATGTGAAGTTATCCACTTTGGTGGCAAAAATAGGAAAACAGATTATTATCTGAATGGTGGCCGATTAGGAAAAGGGGAGGTGCAACGAGACCTGGGTGTCATTATACACCAGTCATTGAAAGTGGGCATGCAGGTACAGCAGGCGGTGAAAAAGACGAATGGTATGCTGGCATTTATAGCGAGGGGATTCGAGTACAGGAGCAGGGAGGTACTACTGCAGTTGTACAAGGCCTTGGTGAGACCACACCTGGAGTATTGTGTGCAGTTTTGGTCCCCTAATCTGAGGAAAGACATCCTTGCCATAGAGGGAGTACAAAGAAGGTTCACCAGATTGATTCCTGGGATGGCGGGACTTTCATATGAAGAAAGACTGGATGAACTGGGCTTGTACTCAATGGAATTTAGAAGATTGAGGGGGGATCTGATTGAAACGTATAGAATCCTAAAGGGATTGGACAGGCTAGATGCAGGAAGATTGTTCCCAATGTTGGGGAAGTCCAGAACAAGGGGCCACAGTTTGAGGATAAACGGGAAGCCTTTTAGGACCGAGTTTAGGAAAAACTTCTTCACACAGAGAGTGGTGAATCTGTGGAACTCTCTACCACAGGAAACAGTTGAGGCCAGTTCATTGGCTATATTTAAGAGGGAGTTAGATATGGCCCTTGTGGCTATGGGGATCAGGGGGTATGGAGGGAAGGCTGGGGTGGGGTTCTGAGTTGGATTATCAGCCATGATCATAATAAATGGCGGTGCAGGCTCGAAGGGCCGAATGGCCTACTCCTGCACCTATTTTCTATGTTTCTATGTTTCTATATATTGGATATTACACTAGGATCAGGTTGAGAATTGTTGAGTCAATTTAAAGTTAGCAGATCAAGTCAAATCAAGTCGCTTTTATTGTCATTTCAACTGTAACTGCTGGTACAGTACACAGTAAAAATGAAACAACGATCCTCCAGGACCATGATGCTACATGAAACAACACAAAACTACAGTAAACTATGTGAGACAACACAAAACTACATTAAACTTCAGGCCTACACGGGACTACATAAAGTGCACAAAACAGTGCAAGACAGTACAATAATTAATAAACAAGACAATAGGCACAGTAAAGGACAAATTACAATATAATAATAAATGATGTAAATGTAAACAACGTTTTAGCAGGAATTGAGAAAGAAATGAGCAAAAATTGCAAAGGGAGTGGAATGGTGTTCAGTTGAGTGTGAGAGAGAGAGAGAGTGTGTGTGTGTGTGTGTGTGTGTGTATATGTGTGTAGGTTGGTGTCAGATTGGACTCTGGGAATTGAGGAGTCTGATGGCTTGGGGGAAGAAACTGTTACATGGTCTGGTCGTGAGAGCCCGAATACTTCGGTGCTTTTTGCCAGATGGCAAGAGGGAGAAGACTTTGTATGAGGTGTGCGTGGGGTCCTTCACAATACTGTTAGCTTTGCAGATACAGCGTCTGGTGTAAATGTTTGTAATGGCGGGAAGAGAGACCCCGATGATCCCTTCAGCTGACCTCACTATCCGCTGCAGGGTCTTGCGATCCGAGACGGTGCAATTTCAGGCAGTAATGCAGCTGCTCAGGATGCTCTCAATACAACCTCTGTAGAATGTGGTGAGGATGGGGGGTGGGGGGGTGGACTTTTTTTTAGCCTTTGCAGAAAGTAGAGACGCTTTCTGGACTTTCTTGGCTATGGAGCTGGTGTTGAGGGACCAGGTGAGATTCTCCGCCAGGTGAACACCAGGAAATTTGATGCTCTTAAGGATCTCTACGGAGGAGCCATCGATGTCCAGTGGAGAGTGGTCGCTTTGAGTCTTCCCGAAGTCAACAACCATCTCTTTTGTTTTGTTCACATTCAGATACAGGTTGTTGGCTCTGCAGCAGTCCGCTAGCCACTGCACCTCCTCTCTGTATGCTGACCTGTCGATAAAAGTAAGTGCCAACATAAATTTGAGATCTGTAATTACGTATGTATACATACCAATGTTCCCATATTGTAATCCACTGGACTTCAGTCTGCAACATCTTCTGTTTAATTGCTCTTGAAAAGTAATGAAAATTATTTTTCCCTTTGTCAAGTAGAACACACTGACAGCCAGCTGTTTTCAAAATGTTTTTGGTGCAGCAGCAGTTTTGCAGGAATATATTCACCCCAGGAGATCTGAGCATTCCTGATGAAGGGTCTCAGTCCAAAATGTCAACTGTTTATTCATTTGCATATTTGCTGCCTGGCCTGCTGAGTTCCTCTAGCATTTTGTGTGTTTTGCCTTGGATTTTCTTGTATTTGTAACACAGACATATCAATGGCTTACAACAAGGAATAATAGCTCATCCTGTATCACAAGTCCAGAATTATTAACAGGGCCAGCTAGTGAAAGTGACTGCATTTCTGGGTTACTGTCTAACTGGGGTATCATGGAGCCATAGAGTCACAGAGTAACAGAGCATGGCCCAGCGAGTCCACGCTCATGCTCACCTCCATGTATCTATCTAAGTGTTCTTTGAATTATACTATTGTACCTGTTTCAACTTTCAGTGGCAGCTCACAATGTATACTCCCCACGCTCCCCGTGAAAAAGTTTTCCCTCAAGACCCTTATAATTCTTTTTCTGACACAAACAATGATTACTGGATAATGGTATGCCTTAATATTTTTTGTTGAGTGAGCAGGAGTAACTATAAAAAAAAATCACATTAATACTGTCAAAATGATTCTGCTTTGATCCATTTACTTTCTTATTAGTTACATTTGCTTTTGAATTTTGAGTCCTGAAGAAGGGTCTCGGCTCAAAATGTTGGCTGTCTACTCTTTTCCATAGATACTGTCTGACCCGTTAAGTTCCTCCAGCATTTTGTGTGTGTTGCTTTTGAATTTTGTAACTTAATAGATGATAAGAGAAAATCTGAGATGCAAGGGGACTTGAGAGTCCTTGTGCAGAACACCCTAAAGTTTAAATTGCAGGTTGAGTCAGTGGTGAGGAAGGCAACAACAATATTAGCATTTATTTCAAGAGGTCTTGAATACAAGAACAGGGATGCGATGCTGAGGCTTTAGAAGGCACTGGTGAGGCCTCACCTTGAGTATTGTGAACAGTTTTGGGCTTCTCGTCTAAGAAAAGATGTGCTGGCATTAGAGAGGGTCCAGAGGTGGTTCACAGGGATAATTCCAAGAATGAAAGAGTTATCATACGAGGAACATTTGATGGCTCTGGGTTTGTCCTCGCTGGAATTTAAAGGATGGGGGATCTCAGTGAAAGCTTTCAAATGTTGAAAGGCTTAGGCAGAGTAGATGTGGAAAGGATGTTTCCCATGGTGGGGGAGTCTAGGACAAGGGGGCACCGCCTCAGGATAGAGGGCCGTCCATTTAAAACAGCGATGCAGAGAAATTTCTTTAGCTTAGAGGGTGGTGAATTTGTGGAATTTGTTACCACAGACATCTGTGGAGGTCAGGTCATTGGATATATTTAAGGTAGAGATTGATCGGTTCTTGATTGGACACTGCATTAAAGGTTTCGTGGACAAGGCCAAGAAATGGGGTTGAGGAGTGGAAAAAAGGATGAGCCATGATTGAATGCCAGAGCGGAGCCAATAGGCCAAATGGCCTAATTCTGCTACTAGGTCTTATGGTCTTATAACATGAACATGGTACTGCATGCAATGATGGTTTTGAACCATCAGCATAGCCTACTTACTGTATATAGCAATATTTTCTCTGTTGCCACTAAGCATTAGAAGTGACCTGTTCTACACCTGTATCAACTACCTTCATTTATTCATGATAGTGCTGATTTACTCCAGATTAAGCTTAGATAGCACACATAATTTTATTACATTGTTCAGTTTTACTGTAGCAATTGCCTTCAAAATGGCATTTTTTTTTTACTCTCGTACTTTAATATTTGGATCCATTGACTTGGAAATGGAACAGGGTGTGCACATTTTGGGTTTTAAACATTCCATGAGTAATTGGTTCTGAAACTCGATCCGGAGATTGAGATGGTTGACAGTTAGAGGCACAATTGAGCCTAAGTTGTGACCAGTGTTTTTTTGGATGGGAGCGGCTAGATATTTGAGTGTTGAGAAACTGATAAAGTATTGGTTCTTTGTGCCTTCACTCGGGTTGTGGGGAAGGGCAACCTACTCCTGTGATATGGTTAGAAACAAGAAGCATCAGGTTTATTGTTCCGAGAACTATTTTGGGGAAAGAATCAGGAAACTAGTTGTTAAAGTCAGGAATTCTGTGAGGGGTATTGCAGTTGGAATCAGACTGATAATTGGGCTGGGTTACAAGGTGAGATGTGTGGGAGGTATGTGTGCAGGCCATTCCGGGGTATTGAATGGGTTCATTTTTACAGATGTCCATTAGTTGATTTCATCCATGTCAGAAAAAACACAAAAAAAAGTCATTTCAAGCTGTAAACATGTCTCTGCAGCATTGTAATGAATGGCATCAAAAGCCATCGATAAGAAAGAACAATGACTAAAAGTGGACAGAGAGAGAGAGAGGAACATAAGAGTTTCTGCAGATGCTGGAAATCCAGCGCAGCATGCACAAAATGCTGGAGGAACCCAGAAAGTTAGGCAACATCTATAGAAAGCAGTCGATACTTTGGGCTGAGACCCTTCTTCAGGATGGGAAAAGACACTAGAATAAAAAGGTGGTGGGGGGCGGTGGTGGAGGAGGATAGCTAGAAGGTGATAGGTGAAGCCAGGTGGGTGGGAAAGATAAAGGGCTGGAGAAGACGGAATCTAAGAGAAGAGGGCAGTGGACAATGGGAGAGAGGGAAGAAGGAGGGGCACCAGGAGGAGGGGATAGGCAGGTGAGGAGCAAAGGTAAGAGACCAGAGTGGAGAATAGAAGCAGAGGGGAGGGGGAGGGAAAAATACCGGAAGGAGAAATCAATGTTAATGCCATCACAATCAAATTGTGATTGTTTTAAACTGCAGTGAGTACACGTCAGTCTTCCTTGTTGTCACTTCATAGCACAACAGCATCATCTCAGGAATTAGGAGGCTACCTAAACATAACTTGAGGTATTGCTTTTTCATAATGGTAAAAGAGGAGGCAATGGACCAACATATCAGAAAGGGAATAGGGATTGGAATTAAAATTGTTGGCCACTGGGAAATTCTGCTCTTGGCAGATGGAGCAGAGGTGCTCAACAAAGCAGTCCCCCAACTTATGTTGGATCTCACCAACATAAAGGAGGCTGCACTGGGAACACCACATACAATAGATGACCCTAATAGATTTGCATATGAAGTGTTGCCTCACCTGGAAGGATTTGGGCCCGTAATGGAGAAAATGAATGAGCAGGTGTAGCATGTCTGTCACTTGCAGGGATATGTGCCAGGAGGAAGATTAGTGGTTAGGGACGAATAGACAAGACAATCCTGAAGGAAAGATCCCTACAGAAGGAGGAGATTGAAGGGGAGGTAAAGCTGTGTTTGGTGGTAGTATCCTGTTGAAGATGGCAGAACTTGAGGAGAATGATGTGTTGGATCCAGTGGTAAGGAAGGACACAAACTCTATTCCTGTTAAGGTAACAGGAAGATGGGGTGGGCATGGACGTCCAGGAAATGGAAGAGATGCAGGTGAGGGCAGCATTAATTGTGGAGGAAAGGGAACCCCATTCCTTCAAGAAGAAGACATCATGGAAAGGAAAGCCTCATCCAGGGGACAGATGAAGCACAGGCAAAGGGACTGAGAAAAACGAAAACCATTTTTACAGGAGACAAGGTGGGAAGAAGTATAATCAAGTTGGCTATGGGAATCGGTAGGTTTATAAAAGATGTTGGTAGACAACTTGTCTTCAGAGATGGAGACAGAGAGATTGAGAAAGGGGAGAGCAGTGTCAGAAATAGATCAAGTAAATTTAACTAGTTTTACCAATTGTAGGAATGAATAAGTATATCTACATCAGAGTTTTAGATTTAATGATACTATGGGAACTTGTCTCTATGTCGTGGTGTCTGTAAGTTGGGCATTCAGAGCCTGAATTTAATTTAAGATTGAGCTCTCCTTAGTGTGCCTCAATGGATTGCAGGGTAGAAGATCATGGGTTTGGAAGATCGGGGATTTAGGGGCTGGTTCTCAGGAGGTCAAGGGGTCAACAGTGTAGCTGCAACTGGTGTGTGGAGGGTATCTATTTAGAAGTGACCAGAATAAGTGAATGGTAATCAAGGGACTAACTAACATGATAATCCAGCTTTGCATTAGGTGACTGACTGGGTTCCCTCAGGAATGTCTAAAATTGGGTACTCCCAGGACAACGTGGAGCAAGTCTCCCAGAAGTGCTCTGGAATAACAGCAATTTTCATTGACATATGCCAGGGAAAACCAGCATTTTCTGATTTGAATCTCTGGGATCATCATTCTTTTTCTAGGGTGTGACACGGATTGAAAGAGTAATCTCAAGTGTTTTTATATGTTTTTAGTCTTGCGTATATGTTTAATTTAAGTGCATAAAAAGAAAAGTAGAAACAGTACTGGACCAAAAGCCTTGAGATCTGTTTAGAGGTGATCTAGTACCTTCAAGCCATTTAGGGCCCAGTCAGCATATTCTCTGATATCTTTCAGTTGTCCAAAAATCTATTTATCTTTACCTAGAATTTATCCAGTGGATCCACAGCCATCGAAAAATGGCTATGGATGCCATTGAATAAAAAAAAAATGAAACGTTTGCACTCCTCTGTATGAAGAAATTCTTCCAATTTCTTGAGTAATGAATCCCTTCTCCTGACAATATATCCCCTAGTTCTAGACATTCCTGCTGGAAAATCTAGCTTTTTGAGATATTGTATTGTACAATATGTATCAATCAAATTGTGATTGCTTTAAACTGCAGTGAGTACACGTCAGTCTTCCTTGTTGTCACTTCATAGCACAACAGCATCATCTCAGGAATCCATGCGTCCTGTATTGACTCAAGGTACGTGTCTTTCTCTAGCTACAGGGAACAAAATTGTGCTATGTCTTGAGATGTAGCCCCAGTCCTTTTACCTTCTCCTTTCTCTTTATAGAGGTAACTAAAAAGTTCTTCCAGTTAAAGCAACAATTCACTTGCTTTTTTTCCCTACTTAGTGCATTGCAGAGTAGTACAGACAGAATGCTGGAGGAACCCAACAGGTAAAGCAGCATCTGTGGACAGGGATAAAGAGACAATGTATTGGGTTGTGTCCTTTCATCAGGATTGGAAAAGAAGAGGGAAGAAGCCAGAATAAGAAGGTAGGGGGAGAGGGAAAGGAGTACAAGATACACTGATGATAGGTGAAGCCATATGATGGGAATGTGGGAGAGTGGGGACGTAGTAATGAAATGAAAAGCTGGGAGGTGATAGGTGGAAAAGGTAAAGGGATAAAGAAGAAGAAATCTGTGAGAGGAGAGGGGAATGGACCATGGGAGAAAGGAAATGATGTGGGGCACCAGAGGGAGTGATAGGCAGGTGAGGGAAAAAGAACAGGTAAGAATGGAGCCAGTTGGGGAATGGTAAAGGAGAGAAGGGGAAGGAGAAGAATTTACCAGAAGTTGGAGAAATCGATGTTCATATTGTCAGGTTAGAGGCTACCCAGATGGAATATGAGATGTTGCTCCTCCAACCTAATAGTGGCCTCATCGTGGCAGTAGAGGAGGCCATGGACCGATATATTGGACTCTGAATGGGTAGTGGAATTAAAATGGTTGTCCACCAGGAAATCCTTCCTGTTGAAGACAGGGAAAGTGCTTAACAACAGAGTCCCACAATCTACACTGGCATCTCAAGGTTATAGAGGAGACCACATCAGGTGCATTAGGTGACCTAGACAGGTTTGCAGGTGAAGTTTACCTCACCAGGAAGGATTTTCGGGGCACTGAATAGTGGTGAGGGAGGTGGTGAATTGATAGATGTAGCAATTGTGCCTCTTATGTTAGTATTTAGTTGTGCTTATGCTAGTCCATTGTATTTGGGATTCATTATACAATCTCCTCTTCATCAGAGAAATCAAGCACAGATGAATTCGACACTTTCCAGAATATTTCCAATCCATTTGCAAAGGTGACCCAGTCGTCTGTTACTTTAGTTCTCCATCCCAGTCCCACTCTGGTCGCTGTCACTTGCACTGTCCTAATACAGCTCAGTGTAAGCCCAGGGAACCCACATCTGCCTGGGCAGATCACAACTGTCAGGACTCAAATTTGGGGAATTACAAAACAAAATCAACCTTTACTTTGTGTCTAAATAAAATTAAATAAGTATCCGTTAGTCTCGTGAGACCATGGATTTGCGCCTTGGAAGGTTTTTCAGGGCGCAGGCCTGGGCAAGTTTGTATGGAAGACCGGCAGTTGCCCATGCGGCAAGTCTCCCCTCTCCACGCCACTGATGTTGTCCAAGGGAAGGGCAGTAGGGCCGATACAGCTTGGCACTGGTGTCGTCGCAGAACAACGTGTGGTTAAGTGCCTTGCTCAAGGACGCAACACGCTGCCTCAACTGAGGCTCAAACTAGCGACCTTCAGATCACTAGACCGACACCTTAACCACTTGACCCCGCGCCAACACTTTATGTGTTTATCTCTGTCAACCAATCATTATGACTGTTGAATGTTTCTAGCATTTTCTGTTATCTGTTTTCCAGAAGCGATGGTTTATATCTCCTAGTTCCAGCAGTTTTTTTTTCTCTCTCTTACTAACTGCCCTCATTCTTCTGTTGATGAAATGGCACTAAAAGGACTTGGCCTCCATCCCACCCTAAATATTCCCTTTATTCTCTCTACCCCTCCAACTCTCTACAACTTTATTTTTTATTTAAATTATTAAAAAGGATTAAAAATACAGAAAGCATTAGATGAAAAAACTATCTGCCCAGATACTGTAACAACTTTCTCTTCAGCTTTACCTAATTGATTATTGATATTAGCTGGAGTACAATGAGATTATGACCACTTCCATGTCATTTTACATCACTGTAAATTCAACCGGGCACTTCTTGTGTTTACATATCTTTGCACTCCTGATTATAATTTCTACATAAGTTTTATATAAGATGTTGTTGTTTCACAAGCATTGCTCCATTTGGAGTATTTTGAGTGAACATAATTGTCGCATAAGCAACATTCTTGAATGTGGGCAGGTGAACTAGGTTCTAATTCCATGTTCACCTTCAATCCTCCAAGCTGCCCTCTCATATATAACGCCTAACTTGCTCTGTACACACTGGTCCCTTCCGCTTGATCTTCTGTCCCCTGACCTTCTAAGGTCTCACTGAGTCCCTCACCCTAACACTAAACCCCAATCCTCAGCCAGTTATCATTCTGTCTAATATCCTGCACCCTGATCTTTCTGCCTAACACCAGAGAATCCCAGCCACTAATCTCCATCAATGACTTGATTGTGAACTCTTCTTGAATCCAGCTTGTATAATCAGCTCACAAACAAGAGAAAATCTGCAGGTGCAGGAAAGCCAAGCAACACACACAAAATGCTGGAGGAACTCAGCAGGTCCCTGACCCTAACACTAGACCCCAATTCTCAACCAGTTACAGTATCATCCTGTCTAATGATAATGTGGAATCTCACAGAAGGGTCTGGGCCCAAAACGTCGACTGTATTTCTTTCCTTAGACGCTGCCTGGCTTGCTGAGTTCCTCCAGCATTTTGTGTGTGTTGCACTTTGTGTATGTAGTCAGCTTATGGTTGTTAACACTTGCCCTGCCCACATCTTGCTGGAATTTCTTGGTTGCTGTTGGCAATATTTTCACCTGTATTTGAAAAAATGTACAATGACTCATCAATAGCATGTGAGGTCTGAGGCCCCTCAAAGAGCAGCAACATGCCCACAGCTGGAAGCACTGCTACCCCCAGCAAACCTTGGGTGAAGTAGAATCTTTCTACTATTTTCATTTCTAGTCTTTGTATTGGTTTCAGTATCTAATTTGACACTGATGTAGAGAACATGAGTGAGATACAATAGTACCAGATAAAGCTACTCAAAAGCTTTCTCTTATCTATTGTGAACACACATAATGTATCACCAATTTATTGTCATTTACATAAGTGCATGTATGCAGAAGAGCAATGGAAAGCTTGCTAGCAGCAGTGTATTATGTACACAAGCAGCATTCACAATCATGTTTAATCATACACAATGTTTACAAGAAAACACAATTAGAACAAAAGAACAACGAAGTCCATTTTACTGCAAAGTGGTCATAGAGTTGCTAAACTATATCAATTAGGATTTTGTTGGTTGGTTCAAGAACCAAGCAGTTGAAGGAAAATACAGCAACTGTTATTGAACCTGGTGGCATGGGACTCCATGCTTCTGTACCTCATGCCTGATGGTAGCTGTGAAAAGATGGCATGACCTGGCTGGTGAGGATCTTTGATATTGCTGTTTTGAGTAGTGCCGCCTTTAGCTCGTCGTGGTTTCCATGCCACTGGAATTAGTTGGTTAATTTGTGAAGTATCGTGTGCTTCTTGGAGTGCAACATCAAGTACACGTTAAACAAATACACGCACAGGTGCCTTCGCTCTGTGGGCCACTTCTTCAGAACGAAGACCATCATCCTCGACCTCGAGGGATAGCCTTTAGATATTGCCAATAGTTAGGAAAGATGTTCAGCTTTTTCTATTCCTGCACATTTAAATTGTCGTCTTAGACCACGATGCAGCCAGTCAGGATACTTCCAACAAGGCACCTTTGAAGATGGTTGGAGAGACCAATAATATGCCAAAGCACCTTAACCTCCTAAGAAAGTAGAGACACTGGTGTGCTTTCCTTATGATTGATGCTGAGATACATCCTAGGATGCGTTGGGACACATCAGTGATGTAACGTGGGGTCATTGGATGTTTCGGGTCTTCCAACATCAGACACTCTTGCCCAGGCAACCAAGGTTGCTCAGGATCTGGCTTGTGTTCCAGTAGCATTGGTCCAAGGGTCCATAGCCATCTTGATCCATAGACATCTGGAGGCTCACGCAGCAGCCTCTGTGATGGTCCTAATAGCTGTTTTCCTTGCAGCCCCTGTAATACCAAGCAGAGAGTAGCTTGTATCTATATGCTGGGCTCAGTCCAGGTGTTCTGATATATTAACACTGAGGAATTTAAAGCTGCTGACTCTCTCCACCATTGATCCCGCATTTTATATTGGTACAGGTTCACCCTCCTTCCCCTTCCTGAAGTCATCAATCAGCTGGTTAGTTTTGTTGACATGAGGCAAGAAGTAAATGGGTAGCTTAAGGAAATTATTTTTTGTGGAAGGAGAATTGAATTTGTTGTTCAATTCTGAGGTGAAGTGTAGAATATGCATGGAGTGGGATTTGCAAAATCCCTCTATTGTTTTGTAGCATTGGGTAGAATATAGATACAGACAAGGAGAAATATTCAAGCCTCTTTTGATACCTTCTCAGATCGTGGCTGGGCTGTAGCAGTATTCTATCTGCTTGCCTTGGTACTTTTACACATTACCAAACAGTTTAGTGGTATAATGATCTCAGTTTTTGACCTTATCAATTTGACTGGTCTCAATATTTTATTACTGATGAATCACAGATTTCCATCACTTTGATTAAAACAAACACTTACTGGTATTAACTCAAAATAATTATTACTAGCTTTAAGCTATGGATACTGCATGCATGAGATATTGCATGATGCTGTCACCAAACAAGAAAGAGTCCACCATGAATGTAGTCAGGGATTTCAATCAGGCTTATTTGAAGATAACTCTGTTCAATTACAATCGGCATATAACCTGTAGCACCAGATGTTCCAACACACTAGACTACTGCTATACTGAGATAGGGAATGTCCACCGTTCCATGCCCAGACCACATTTTGGGAAATCTGAAATCTGATCACTTAGCTGTCCTTCTCCTACCTCCATACAGGCAGTGACTAAAGAACAAGGCTCCAGAGATTATGGCACCAAAGAGGTGGTTGCGGAACACAGAGGAGCGGCTACAGGATTGTTTCGAGTTAGTGGAATGAGTTGTGTTCAAGGACTCATCTGTGGATTTGAATGAATACACCATGTTGTTAAGGACTTCATCAAAATTGTTGCAGATGAGTGTGTCTACACATAATCATACAGAGTTCTACCCAACTAGAAGCCTTGGATGAACCATGTGATCTGCAATCTGCTCAGGGCTAGATCAGAAGCATTCAAGTCTGATGAGCAAGAAAGTTACAAGAGGGCCAGGTACAATCTCCGGAAAGCCATCTCATGGGCCAAGTGGCAACTCTGGACTAAACTTGAATCAATGACGGATGCTCGACAGTTGTGGCAGGGCTTGAATACTATCACCTCTTATAAAGTGAAAACAGTGACGTTGGTGACTACAGGGCTTCACTCCTCCATGAGCTCAATGCCTCTATTCTCACTTTGACTGTCAAAGACATGGAAAAACTGTTATAAAAGCCCACAGCACCTGAAGAGCCTGTGATTTCGGACTCTGACACTGATATTCGAGCTGCTTTTGGGGGGTGAACACATGGAAAGCATCCAGCTCAGGTGTGGTACCTGGCCGAGTATTAAGGACCTGTGTTGATCAATCTGCTGGAGTGTTCACTGAGTTCTGTAACCTCTCTTTTCGGGAGTCTGAGGTACCCACCTGCTTCAAGCAGGATTCAGTTATGCCAAGAAGAACGTGGTAATCTGCCTCAATGACTATCATCTAGTAGCACTTACATCCACAGTGATTAAGTGTTTTGAGAGGTTGGTGATGAAACATAGCAACTAGAAAAGCTCCAATTTGCCTACCAGCGCATCAGGTCCACCGCAGATGCCACTTCATTGGCTCTTCACTCTACCCTGAAACTTCTAGTCAGCAAAGATGCATATATCAGGATGTTCTTTATTGACTATAGCTCAGCAATCAATGCTATCATTCCCTCAGACATAGTCAATAAGCTTTAAGACATTGGCCTAAATACCTCCTTGTGCAATTGGATCCTCAATTCCCTCACTTTCAGACCCTAGTCATTTCAGATTGGCAACATCTCCTCCACATTCTCCATCAGCACAAGTGCAGCAGAAGGCTGTCTGCTGAGCACCCTGCTCTACTCGCTTTATACTTGTGACTGTGTGGCTCGGCACACCTCCAATGCCGTAATTAAGTACTGTGTGCTGACGACACTGCTGTCGTAAATCTACTCAAAAGTGGTGGCAAATCAGCATATAGGTGGGAAAGTGAAAATCTAGCTAAGTGGTGCCACAACAACAATGTCATTGAGTAATGACCAAGGAGCTGATTATTGATTTCAGGAGGAGGAATCTGGAGATTCATGAGCCAATTCTCATCAAGGATCAGAGATGAAGAGGGTCAGCAACTTTAAATTCCTCAGTGTTATCATTTCAGAGGACCATCCTGGGCCCAGCACATACGTGCAATTACAAACAAATTATGGCAGCGCCTTTATGAAGTTTACGAAGATCAGGCATGACATCTAAAACTTTGACTAACTTCTATAGATATGTGGTGGAGAGTATATTGACTGGCTGCATCATCAGCTGGTATGGAAATACCTATGCCCTTGAATGGAAAATCTTATAAAACATAGTGGATACAGCTCAGTCCATCACACCCCACCATTGAGCACATCTACACGGCACGTTGTAACAGGAAAGCAACATCCATCAACAAGGACCCCCATCATCTAGGTCGTGCTCCCTTCTCACTGCTGCCATCAGGAAGAAGGTAGGGGAGCTTCTGGACCTGCCCCAACAGGTTCAAGAACAGTCATTCACCCTCAACCATCAGGCTCTTGAACCAAATGGGATAACTACACTCAACTTCACTTGCCCCGTCACTGAACTGTCCCCACAACCTATGGGCTCATTTTCAAGAACTCAATCTCATGTTCACAATCTCTCTCTTTCTTTCTTTCTTATAATAGAAAAATTAATCATATTTTTTCTCAGTTCCTGCTGGTAAAACCTAAGGTTTGGGTGTAGTCAAGCATACTCATTTCTCAATTGCTACAAACTTTTGGACTACTCTAGTGGTGTTTAGTATTGTGGCTCTCTGAAGATTCACGTAGATATTGCTGTGTAGCCCTAATTGGTTAATGCTGTTACGTGTGTTTGGAATGGCTATATCTGTTAAGTAAGTTGTTCTTACTTGTTTATCCTGCATTAATATTTCTGGACAGTTATTACTACTAATATTTCTTTTTTCTTTCTTTTTGTTTGCACAGTTTATCATCTTTTGCTCATTGGTTGTCTGCTCTGTTAGCGTGGTCTTTCATTGATTCTAATGTGATTATTTGACGTTTTGTGTGTGCCTGCAAGAAAATGAATCCTAAGGTTGTATATGGTGGCATATATGTACTTTGATAATAAATTTACTTTGAACTTTGTATCACTGTCTCATTTGTTTACATCTATGGAAGTCAATTTTTCAGGCTTTCCCATACTCATTGTTTTCCAAAGTTAGTAATTTATTCAAGTTATGAATTATTCTTTTACCCACCTCATACTTTTCAGTGATTACTTTATCTGAACTCCTAACTTCCTCATATTTTTCCATTGTTGGCTCTGCTTGTTGTAGAAAATAATGTGATTTCTAAGAAACTATGTGATTTCGCATTTTCTTACATTGATATCTGGTACCATTAGCTTTTCCCCAGCTCACTTAATTAACAAATTCCTCTTTTATCACTTGCCATCAATGCAATTTAATTAGTACCATCAGTCAACTTAGATATTCCTTCATCTAATTTACAGCCCCATGAGTATCTGGTAGAGATTCTTGGAAAATGTGAATGGTCAGTTTCTGTCAGTTTAACTATTTTTGCTAACAGGCACATTTTATTCAATAAATATGAAAAAGTCTGCAGATGCTGGAATTCCAAAGGAACACACACAAAATTCTGAAGGAACTCAGCAGGTCAGGCAACATCTATGAAAATGAATAAACAGTCAATGTTTCTGGCTGAGACCCTTCTTCAGGACTGAGAAGAATGAGTAGACATCTGAGTAAAAAAGGGGAAGGGGAAGGAAGCTAGCTAGAAGGTACTGGGTGAAGTGAGGTGGGTGGGAAAGGTAAAGGGCTGGAGAGGAAGGAATCTAATAGAGGAGAGTGGACCATAAGAGAATGGGGAAGGAGGAAGGGACCCAGGAGAAAGTGATAGGTGAGAAGGCCAGAGTGAGGAACAGAAGAAGAGGGGAGGAAGGGGGAAAGAAGAAGTCAATATTCATGTCATTCAGTGGCCTCTGGATGTCTATATAAAGAGCATGCATAGACAATCGCTTACCTACAACATTATATAACTTTTCAATGCAAGTGTCTTGACTGACACTTGCCAATCCATTCCGGATATCACTGATCAGCTTATGTTTATCCAAATTCTCAGTCACTCTGTACTAATAATGAATGTCACTTACCAATGAAATCACAGTTGTAGGCCTATAATTTACTTATTTATCTTTCTCACACGTCATTGACATGTTTTTATTCCTGTAAATAACCTGAATTTAAAGCTCTGGCAGATCATGACAAATAAATCAGAAATTTCTTCACCTAATATTTCTTATGCCTTGGCTGGAAACTATTAAGGACTTGCTTGTTTGTAAAATTAATTTCTATGTAAGGTTTCGTTTTCATATATTGAATCTAATTCCAGTTCTTTCTCGGATTTCTTTTTAATTCTCCTTTATCTCTGTTCTTTTATCTTCAATCTCTTCTGCAAAGACAAATACAAAGTAGCAATTTATTGCAGTTCCTTGATTTTAAATTGCAAACAGTGTTAGTCATTAAAGGGTCTGCATTACTTTTATCTTCTTGAACTTTTAAGAACTTTAACATCTTTCTTGATAACTTCTGTAAACTTACTCTTTTATTTCTGTGATTTTTACTAAATTCTTTGCAGTCCTCTGATGTTTTTTTTCTGCCAATCCATGGGATTTCTATCCATTTTTATTGATTTTACTCCATCTTTTGTTTCTCTTGTGACCAAACTTGTTTAAATAAACGAACAAAATACTTTCATTTTAGAGGTTTCCATGGGTTCTGATTAAATGAATACATCTATGAGCATTGTCTGTTGTTTTCTGCTTTTATATCAGGCCTGTCACAAATGTACTGTACTAAACAATTTGCTGCCCTTGCAGAAATAGTTCTTACATCTGATAAATATTGAAATTACACCTTTTAAGCAGGTCACATTTGTTCCGAACAGCTATATTTCCAGTTCAGGGCATCCTGCCATTTTATCAATTGGTAACTCCCACCAAAATATGTATCATATATATCTTCAGCATTCTTAGGGCATTGTCATGCTTTAATATAACTTAATAATTTCCTTAATCTTCCCTCTTTCATAATCATACTTTCTAATCTGAAATATATTTCTCCCAATTGAACCTATCTTCGAGTGATCATTGAATGTTGGCCACGACATCATACTCCTTGAATTTGTACTCTTGTTTATTTCTTATCAGTGTGTAGGATTCCCAATGAGCCAGTCCTGCTTTATGCCTTAATATTTTGAACATGCGTTGTTGTATTCCTCATTGATATCATTTGTATTCTGATCAGTTATTTTGTTTTCATTTCTTATACTCTTTGTTTTTTTTTAATATTGAGTCTGTTCTCACATTGTTGGCTGGTTTTCACTGGGATTTTGCCATTTGTGCTATGACCTTTGATCATCATAGAGTTAGTGATGGAGCACAAACTTGCAATTCCCTATAAGGCTTACTAGAAATATATGTGAAGATCATCAATTAGACAATAAATATTCCTTTGAATGTATTGCTTTTGAATACAGTTATTTAAACATTTGTGTTCTATTTTTTAAAATCACTGAATATTTCAATAAATTTAACTTGTGTCATTGATTTTTAATGGATTTTAAATATTTCTGAGGTTTTAATGCTGCAAGAAAATAAATAGGTATCATATTATATATGAATGTTCTTCTGAAGTGTTCTTAAGTGGAACTTGTCCTTCAAGCACTGCCCCTCCTAGCTCACCACCCCATGTGATTGATGGTTTTATGTTATGAAAGATCCTTTTTCCAGGCAAGGTTTTGCCATTTAGTATGAGATCACCAGTATTGTAACAGGAATGTTGACATTGGAGGATGTGCAATGAATAAATACATAATTACCATAAAAAGGTATGTCTGAATATTCTATTCTCAACACCTCCAGTTCCTAATCTTTGTATTCTTTACATTATTTTTATTTTCTTTCCTGAGCCATCCTCCCTTTTGTTTGCCTAAAGCTGTTTCAGTTGCCCTTTCACCTTGGATCCAGACTACTTCAGGAAAAGCATATCCTAACACTGCATTGACATATTGGCAGAATCCCATGAATTTCAGACTGACCTGTGCTTTCCAAATGTTTTCATTTGCAAATGGATAAATATTTTTAATGCTGAAATATTCCCCAGCAACATTTTCTTCCTTTTCCCTCGTTTTTCATTGACGTCAACAGAATTTATAACCCACCTCCTTCTACATACTGTTCCTTGTCATCTACTGTGACACCAGATAAGTAATAACAAAAAAACCTTGATTCACTCAGACTGATCCCTGATCCTTCTCCTTCCAACGTTCAGGAAATAGCTGCAAGAAAGCTTGCAGCTCTGCAATTCCCCATACTCTAAATGTGTTTATTTTAGTTGAAAGTAAATATTGCTTTCCCACAGTGTGTTCTGAGCAGCATAAATTCCATTTTAGAAATTCTGGTAGCTCCTTAAAGCCTCTGTTGCCGCAGTTAAATATCAATAACAGTAAGATAGTGTTCCCAGACTTTGTCTCTAGTTCAGAAATCTATTAAAGCATGCTTTGTCCTGAGTTCAGGTGAAAGGCTTTTTCTCTTCTCTCTTCATTTACACTTTCATAATCCTCTGAGCCCCCTGGCAGGAAAGGATAAAACCCCCCACACCTTCCCCCCTTTTTAAAATCTTTTCTTGGCATCGTAAAAAAAATCACTTTACTGTTGAGTGTACTGCACATTTCTGAGAAAACTAATTACTGCTAGATTAAATATTCTATTTGCTTGGCATTACATTAAATTGAACAATAAATTAACACCACGGTTCCACAATGTTCTCAAATATTTATTTATTCTTCCTAATCTTGCAGGTCGTGACATAACCTGATCATAGTTTTAAAATTGTTTAGTCCGTTAAGGCTTGAAATATAATAAGCTCCCTTTACACTGCAGTTTATTGCATAGCATATCAAAGAAAAGGCAGAAGAAATAAATAAGTAGATGGCTGGAGAGCCCACCTGAGATGGCCCCATTTGCCTGCATCTGGTCCCTATCCCTCAAAGGCATACAGTCTAAGCCTTTTCTATCCATGTACATTGCAGCTGTATCTGCTCTATCACCTCCTCTGGTTGCCCATTGTATATATCCGACTGCACGCCTTGTGTAAAAACCTAACCCTCAGATCCCCTTTTAATCTTTTGCCTCTCCTTAAATCTATGCTCTTTAGTTTTAGACTCCGCTGCCCTAGAAAAAAGATTGTGGCAATCGACCCTTTCTGTGCCTCCCATAATTTTCTAAACCTCTATAAGGTCATCCCTCAGCCTTTTCACTCCAAGGAAAATAACCCCAGCCCATGTAATATCCCCATATACAGCGGCATGCAAAAGTTTGGGCACCCTGGTCAAAATTCCTGTTACTGTGAATAGCTAAGTGAGTAAAAGATGAACTGATTTCCAAAAGGCATAAAGTTAAAGATGACACATTTCTTTAATATTTTAAGCAAGAAAACTTTTTTATTTCCATCTTTTACAGTTTCAAAATAACAAAAAAAGAAAAGGACCTGAAGCAAATGTTTGGGCACCCTGCAGGGCAGTGCTTAGTAACACCCCATTTGGCAAGTATCACAGTTTGTAAACGCTTTTCGTACCCAGCTGAGAGTCTTCCAATTCTTGTTTGGGGGATTTTTGCCCATTCTTCCTTGCAAAAAGCTTCTAGTTCTGTGCGATTCTTGGGTTGTCTTGCATGCACTACCCTTTTGAGGTCTATCCACAGATTTTTGATGATGTTTAGGTGCGGCTGTGAGGGCCATGGCAAAACTTTCGGCTTGTGCCTCTTGAGGTAGTCCATTGGAGATTTTGAGGTGTGTTTAGGATTATTATCTTGTAGAAGCCATCTTCTTCACATCTTCGGCTTTTTTACTGACGGTGTGATGTTTCCTTCCAGAATTTGCTGGTATTTAATTGAATTCATTCTTCCCTCTACCAGTAAATGTTCCCCGTGCCACTGGCTGCAACACAAGCCCAAAGCATGATCGATCCACCCCTGTGCTTAACAGTTGGAGAGAGGTTCTTTTCATGAAATTCTGCACCCTTTTTTCTCCAAACATACCTTTGCTCATTGCAGCCAAAAAGTTCTATTTTAACTTCAGCAGTCCGCAGGACTTGTTTCCAAAATGCATCAGGCTTGTTCAGATGTTTTTTAAACCTTCTGAATAGAACTTTTTGGCTGCAAAGTTGCTGGTGAATGCAGCAGGCCATGCAGCATCTCTAGGAAGAGGTACAGTCGACGTTTCAGGCCGAGACCCTTCGTCGGGACTAACTGAAAGAAGAGCTAGTAAGAGATTTGTAAGTGGGAGGGGGAGGGGAAGATCCAAAATGATAGGAGAAGACAGGAGGGGGAGGGATGGAGCCAAGAGCTGGACAGTTGATTGGCAAAAGGGATATGAGAGGATCATGGGACAGGAGGCCCAGGGAGAAAGAAAAAGGGGAGGGGGGAAACCCAGAGAATGGGCAAGGGGTATAGTGAGAGGGACAGAGGGAGAAAAAGGAGAGAGAGAGAGAGAGAGAGAAAAAGAATGTCTGTATATAAATAAATAATGGATGGGGTACGAGGGGGAGGTGCGCTCTGTCCGTCAGAGAAAGCAGGATCTCCCAGTGGCCACACATTTTAATTCCACGTCCCATTCCCATTCGGATATGTCTATCCACGGCCTCCTCTACTGTAAAGATGAAGCCACACTCAGGTTTGAGGAACAACACCTTATATTCCGTCTGGGTAGCCTCCAACCTGATGGCATGAACATTGACTTCTCAAACTTACGCTAATGCCCCACCTCTCTCTCGTACCCCATCCATTATTTATTTATATACACACATTCTTTCTCTCTCTCTCCTTTTTCTCCCTCTGTCCCTCTCACTATACCCCTTGCCCATCCACTGGGTCCCACCCTCCCCCTTTTCTTTTTCCCTGGGCCTCTTGTCCCATGATCCTCTCATATCCCTTTTGCCAATCAACTGTCCAGCTCTTGGCTCCATTTCTCTCCTCCTGTCTTCTCCTATCATTTTGGATCTTCCCCTCCCCCTCCCACTTTTAAATCTCTTACAAGCTCTTCTTTCAGTTAGTCCCGACGAAGGGTCTCGGCCTGAAACGTCAACTGTACCTCTTCCTAGAGATGCTGCCTGGCCTGCTGCGTTCACCAGATGAAAAGAGAATAGCTTCTACAACAGGATAATGAACCTAAACACACCTCAAAATCCACAATGGACTACCTCAAGAGGCGCAAGCTGAAGGTTTTGCCATGGCCCTCACAGTCCCCTGACCTAAACATCATCGAGAATCTATGGATAGACCTCAAAAAAGCAGTACATGCAAGACGGCCCAAGAATCTCACAAAACTAGAAACCTTTTGCAAGGAAGAATGGGGGAAAATCCCTCAAACAAGAATTGAAAGACTCTTAGCTGGCTACAGAATGCGTTTACAAACTGTGATACTTGCCACAGGGGGCGTTACTAAGTACTGACCATGCAGGGTGCCCAAACTTTTGCTTCAGGCCCTTTTCCTTTTTTGTTATTTTGAAACTGTAAGAGATGGAAATAAAAAAGTAATCTTGCTTAAAGTATTAAAGAAATTTGTCATCTTTAACTTTATGCCTTTTGGAAATCAGTTCGTCTTTTACTCGCTTAGCTATTCACAGTAACAGAAATTTTGACCAGGGGTGCCCAAACTTTTGCATACCACTGTAACTCGAGTTTTCCAGTCCATGCTACATTCCTATGAATGTTTTCTGTACTCTCTCATCCTTCCTGCAACACGGTGAGCAGCTTCAAGTCCTAGATCTATCCTGGGCTCAACATACTGCCGGCGGCTATATTTAATGAGGAGTTTGATGAACTTAGGTATGTCACCAAAGACTCCTGCAAATTTCTGTGGGGAGCAATCTGACTGGTTGCATCGCTCTCTGGTGTGGAGGTACCAAAGCACAGGAATGAAATATCTGCAGAGGATTGTAATCTCAGACAGCTCCATTATAGCCACGAGCCTCCCCACCATTGAGAACATCCTCAAAACACTGGACAGAACGGTCCCCTAATCTACATTGGGTCTCAGCATAGATTGCATCAGAGGCACCAGATACAGTAGGTGACCCAACAAATTCGCAGGTAAAGTGTTGCCTCACCTGGAAGGACTCTTTGGAACCCTGAATGCGGCTGAGGGAAGAGGTGAATTGGCAGGTGTAGCACTTCTTCCACCTGCAGGGATAAGCGCCAGGAAGGAAGTTAGTGGAGAGGGATGAATGGACAAGGGAATCATGGAGAGGATCATCCATGTGGAAAGCAGAGTTTGATGGAGGGTATAAAGATGTGGTAGGTGGTAGGATCCTGTTGAAGATGGTGGAGGTTACAGAGAATAATCTGCTGCATTATCCACTCCCATTCCAACATGTCCGTCCACGGCCGTCTCTCTGTCATGACGAGTCTACTCAGGTTGGAGGAACAAGCCTCCAGCCTGATGGTGTGAACATTAATTTCTCTAACTTCCAGTGAGGAGAAGAGAAGAGGTAAAAGGGGAGCCAAAGTAGGGAACACAAGGAGAGCGAAAGGTATTGGGGTCAATATTACTGGCATAATCTTCAGCCCTTACCTTTTCCATGTATCACCTCCCAGCTTCTCACTTCACCCCCCCTCTGCCCACCACCCGGCTTCACTTATCACACTCTAGATTGTACTGCATCCCCTAACGTCGGCAGTTTATTTCTTTCCATAGATGATGCCTAATCTGCTGAATTCCTCCAGCATTTTATATGTGATACTCTGCATTTCCAGTGCACTGGAGATTGATATATCCTATTTAAGAATGACCGGCACCCTTTGTAAGGGAGATAGAAATTGCAGAGGAGCTACTGTACATTGTAGACGTGGAATCAGAATCAGTTTCATTTTCACTGTCATGAATTTTGTTGTTTTGTGGCACCAGTACTGTTCAAGGCATAAAAATTGCTATAGGCTTCAAAAATAAATAAATAAATAAATAAATAGGATTAACAAGGTAATGTTCATAGGTTCATAGACCACTCAACCATTCAGAAATCTCATACTGGTAGGGATAAAGCTGTTCAGGAAGGATACAGTATGTTAGATAAATCAGTCCATGTTTTATTTTACACTTTGCTATCCCAATACACAAGAGGAAATATGAATAGTTTATGTTCAGACAAGAGCAAAAAGGACATATCACACAGCAGCAATAGATGATTTAGACAAATACAATGCACTACTAGGGGCACTAATCTGTCATTACCTGTAACTCATGGTATAACTCTGGAAGGAAATTACAGGGATGGTTAGTTATTTCTCATGTTTTGGTCACAGTAGAAGTTGTTCTTGGGTTCTTGTACCGTGGCGATTGTTGGTTGGTGTTGTCTGCAGGTAAGATAGAGGGATAACTATATCAAACCCAATCAAACAGTAATATTGAAAAGTTACAATGAAGGACCATAGGGAGCTTGCTAAAATGGCTGATAGTCGACACTCAGCTAGGCAGCAGTGCATCATTCATCTCCTTTCTCTACCTCAATAAGCCTGGTCAGCAAGGCCCTCAATAAACGAATGCTCGTGGCTGTGAAACAGACAATCCTGGGTTTGTCTTAACCATGCTCACTTTGGTAGGAACACTAGGAAGTGCTGACTGCCTTGCAGCTTTGACAGTGCCAGTGTCTCAAGACATCAGAAGTCTGTGAACACAGTTAGTTTCAGCTGTTAGGATTGTCTACTGTTCATTGCGGACACCTTTCAGGGTGATGCTTCTTGTGTGACACGGTTGCTCAAGTGAGTGTGCTGCTCACATCGCCTATTGATGAGAAGGCAATGAGCAACAAAACTTCACTGGAGGCTGCCAATGGCAGCAATATACAGACTTACGGAACATGAAGGGTAACGTTCTGCTTCAGTGGATGATGGTAAACATGGGACTTCATCCTGCCTAAAGTGGCAAGACCTCTGCTTGGTACAGATTTCCTGTGTGCCCAAGGACTGTTGGATGATCTTAAGAACTGCTGGCTTGTGAATGTCAAGGACTTTGGGTCCTTACCCTGCTCTCCCAGTAAGTTCTGCACAATGATCTGACAAGCGCATGCACCACCACATGTGAGTTTACTTGACTGTTAGGCAAATTCCCAAACCTCAGCAAGCCTCCATTCAATGTTCCCTCTAATTTTTAGTAGTCAGTGTGCGCAAAAATCTTATGTTTTGCAAATTTTTTTCCTGTGACAAAAGTATGTGCGCACTGAATGCACATATGGGACAGTTTATGTCGGTTTACAAACTACTTGACATAAAACTGCACAGAATAACAACAAAATAACATACATACTTAAGTCACACACACAAAAAATGCTGGTGAACACAACAGGCCAGTCAGCATCTATAGGAAGAGGTACAGTCGACGTTTCGAGCCAAGACCCTTTGTCAGGACTAACTGAAAGAAGAGATAGTAAGAGATTTGAAAGTGGGACGGGGAGATCCGAAATGATAGGAGAAGACAGGAGGGGGAGGGATGAAGCTAAGAGCTGGAAAGTTGATTGGCAAAAGGGATACGAGACTAGAGAAGGGAGAGGATCGTGGGATGGGAGGCCTAGGGGGAAAGAAAGCAGGGGGAAGCCCAGAGGATGGGCAAGGAGTTATAGTGAGAGGGACAGAAGGAGAAAAAAGAGAGAAAAAAAGGGGAAAGAAAAAAAGGTAATAAATAAATAAATAAATAAGGGATGGGGTACGAAGGGGAGGAGGGGCATTAATGGAAGTTAGAGAAGTCAATGTTCATGCCAACAGGTTGGAGATATTTAATTTTTATTGTATTTAAGTCGCTCAGTTATTTTTTCTCTCTCCTGTCTTTGGCATTTACCCATTCTTTGTAAACTCTATCTAGACTAATAGAACTTCCATCCCATTGATAGCTTTTGATTCTCATTAACATATACAAATGATATTCACCTATACGGTTTCTCAGCTTGTTTTTGAGGCTAAAACCTCGTTCACAGTCCGCACTAGACGCAGGAAAGGTTCCCCCAATGTCCTTCAACTGTGCAAGGTCGCAAAACTGTTCATTTTGAATTACAAATGCCGCCATTTGAGCAAAGTTTGAAATCGGTTTGGATTTAATTTTTTCTTGCACGGAAAATTTGAAATCATTAAACTGTCTAACTATTACAATATTTTCAGCTGGAAAATAATGATATTTTAGACATAAGGCATTATCTTGTTCATCGCCAAATATGAAGTCACAATCTGCAATTGTGGAGAAATCAAAAGCTGACCATTCTTGTACCTCAACTTTAATCTCCCCTCGGTTTGATCGTTTTCACTCTCGCTCATCTGCACTCAACCATAACAGGCATAGCACTCCTGTAACGGGTAATGACGGGTTCTGTTGCCTGAGCTTTTGTACACTATCCAAATGCGATTTACTTGCCAAATGACACTTCAAAAAGTCAAGTTTCAAAATATCATCCCACTTCTTTCTACTAGCAAATTCTCTGGCAACTTTCACATCACGACAATACAAACAGATAACTTCAGTTTCTGAATCATACATAAATATTTCTTGTAGCTGAACGTTCTTGACCTCATGAGCTTACGGTGTAACAGTTTCTACTATTTTGTAAAGCCATTCAACTTTTAACAAATTTGCAGTTCTTTTGCGCTTCACGCCCTTTGCTTCTTTTGAATTCGACATAGTGAATCAATACTTTTTCCAATAAAAACTTAGTAAGCCATCTAAGGATTTGGAACAGATCTTTGTAAACTTTATGATATGAACACTGTCCGCTAAACATGGCTGCCACAATGATGCAGCTGTACAAACTGGAACGAAATAGGTGAGGTGATATAAATTAGTGACGTGCATTGTGTGTATTTGAAAAAACGACTAGTTAACAGAAACAGTTAGCTAAAAGATTATTTTCAATAAGTATAGTTATTAACTACTACATTATTTTAGGTAACTAACCTTTTCTGTGCACATTAATTTCCTTTGTGCGCTGGTTGAAAAACGTGTGTGCGCGCACACACATACACAGCTTAGAGGGAACTATGCCTACATTCTCCTTGGCTGTCACAAAACGTGTGGTCGAGCACCACGTTCCCACAACTGGCCAGTCAGTCCATGCCCACACACATAGACTGGACCCAAGAAAGCTAGCAACCAGGAAGGCTGAGTTTGCCAACATGGAAAGACTTGGCATTGTACGCTGGTCGAATAGCCCCTGGGCTTCATCCCTCTGCGTGGTCCCTAAATCCGATGATAGTTGTTGCTCATGTGGTGACTACTGTCACTTTAATGAGGCTACTGCCCCGATTGTTACCAGGTATCACACATCCGAGACTTTTTGGTTTGTTTAGATGGAAAGTCCAATTTATCCAAAGTCGATCTAGTTAGTGGCTACCATCAGGTGCCTGTGTTGACTATTAACCCTGCTAAATACCAGTTTGGGTATTTAGTAGTGCAAGAAGGTGTGACTTTCTTGGCCATCACACCTCCACAGAAGGTGCAATACCCCTCCCATTAAAGGTAGTCACTATTATGGATTTCCTATCGACCTGCACTACTAAAAAACCGCAGGCGTTTTTAGACATGGTGAGTTTCTATCACCGCTTCATTCCACAAGATGCTGACCTTATGCTCCGCCTGTATAGTGCACTTAAAGGAAGTACTCCAAATCAAGTGCTTGACTGGTCAGTTCACATGACCAGGACATTTGATGATACCAAATGAGGTCTTTCTAACATGACGCTACTGGCACACCCACTCCCCAACTCACCCATAGCCATTACTACTGACATCTCAGAATATGCTGTGAGTGCTGTGCACAACCAGTTGGGCGGAGGTATGTGACAGCCTCTCGCCTTTTTCAGCAGGCACTCCGTCCCCCGAAAGGAAGTACAGTTCATTTGACCATGAGATTCTCGGTGACTATCTGGCTGGCCACCAGTTTTGTTTTTTTCTAGAGGGTCACAGTGTTCATTGACCATAGATTCCTTGTGCACACAATCACCGAAGTATCAGACCCTTGGTCTGCATGGCAGCAACGCCATCTGGCCTACATATCTGAGTTCACAACTGTTATACAACATAGCAAGGGGAAAAGTAATGCTGTGCCTGATTGCCTCTCCAGCCAGCCATTGGGGTCGTACACATAGGGGTTGACTATGCTGGCGTGACAGCCGAGCAAGTTACTGAGCCAGAGGTCCAGGCTTACCGAACAGTAGTCATGGGCCTGTGGTTGGCTGACATTAAGTTTGGCAAAGCTGGGGTTTCTCTCCATGCGATGTCTGAACCCGTAGCCCTCACCTCATCTTGCCCAGAAACTGGAGGTGATGATTTTCAACTCCATACATGGCCTCTTGCATCCGGGCCGGAAGGCCTTACAGAAACTGGTCGCACTAAAGTTTGTGAGGCACGGCCTCAGAATGGACGTGCACGATTGGACAGCCCCCTGGGTGGAGTGCCAGTGGGCAAGAATTAACCATCATGTTTAGTTGCCACTGACACACTTGTGGTCCACTTCCTCCCTCCCATGGTTTCATGCACTTTCATACCATGGTGGACCATACCACCAGGTGGCCAGAAGTCGTCCCCCTAGCATCGGTGATGGCTGCAAACAAGGCTTGCGCATTCACCAGCACCTCAGTCGCTTGGTTTGGCAGCCCATCTGATATTTCTTTTGACCGCGGTCCCCAGTTCGTTTCAGACCATTGGGCTGTGATGGCCAAGAACCTTGACGTTAGGATACATCAACCCTGGCAGGTTCTCCGGGCCTGTGCAAGTGAGCTAGCTGGTGTGTTTGCTGACATCTTCAACTGCTCCTTGCTTCAGTCTAAGATCCCCTCGTGTTTTAAGAAGGCAACAATAATACCGGTGCCGAAGAAGAGCAAGGTAGCATGCCTGAATGACTATCAACCTGTGGCTCTGGCATCAATTGCTATGAAGTGCTTCGAGCGATTGGTTATGGCACACATCAACCACAGCCTACCAGTCAACCTCAATGCTTTGCAGTTGGCCTACCGGAGCAACAGGTCAACAGCAGATGCCATCTCTCTGGCCCTACATTCCTCCTTAGAACACCTGGAGAATAAAGACGCATATGTGAGGCTCCTTTTCATTGACTACAGCTCTGCCTTTAATACCATCATTCCAAATAAACTGATCCCTAAGCTCTGGAACCTGAGTCTTAGCACTCAGATCTGCAGCTGGATCTTCAACTTCCTCACAGACAGGACCCAGGCTGTAAAAATAGGGAACAAGCTCTCCTCTACAATCACTCTGAGCACCGGTGCCCCACAAGGCTGTGTACTCAGCCCCCTGCTGTACTCACTGTACACCCATGATTGTGTAGCCAAGTTTCCATCGAACTCAATTTATAAGTTTGCTGATGACACAACAATTGTAGGCCGTATCTCGGATAATGATGCGTTTGAGTACAGAGAGGAAATTAAGAACCTGGTGGCATGGTGCGAAGACGATAACCTATCCCTCAATATCAGCAAGACAAAGGAATTGGTTGTTGACTTCAGAAGGAGTAGCGGACCGCACGACCCCATTTACATTGGTGGTGCGCAAGTGGAACAGGTCAAAAGCTTTAAGTTCCTCGAGGTCAATATCACAAATGATCTGACTTGGTCCAACCAAGCAGAGTCCACTGCCAAGAAGGCCCACCAGCACCTTTACTTCCTGAGAAAACTAAAGAAATTTGGCCTGTCCCCTAAAACCCTCACTAATTTTTATAGATTTTTTGTAGAAAGCATTCTTCTAGGGTGCATCACAACCTGGTATGAAAGTTGCCCTGTCCAAGATTGGAAGAAGCTGCAGAAGATAGTGAACACAGCCCAGCACATCACACAAACCAATCTTCTGTCCTTGGACTCACTTTACACCACACGCTGTCGGAGCAGTGCTGCCAGGATAATCAAGGACATGGCCCACCCAGCTAACACACTTTTCATCCCTCTTCCCTCTGGGAGAATGCTCAGGAGCTTGAAGACTCGTACGGCCAGATTTGGGAACAGCTTCTTTCCAACTGTGATAAGACTGCTGAACGGATCCTGACTTGGATCTTGGCCGTACCCTCCAAATATCCGGACCTGCCTCTTGTTTTTTTTGCACTACCTTACTTTCCCTTTTCTATTTTCTATTTATGATTTATAATTAAAATTTTTAATATTTACTATTGATTTGTACTCCAGGGAGCACGAAGTGCAGAATCAAATATCGCTATGATGATTGTACGCCCTAGTATCAATTGTTTGGCGACTATAAAGTATAAAAGTATCACACCACAGCATATCACCCGCAGAAAAATGGCCTATGTGAGCGGTTTCACTGCTCTTAAGAGGCTGCTCTGAGGGCTTCCCTGACTGATGAGTGTTGGCATGATACTGGGGCTGTGAGCTGCTCCATAAGAGGACCTACGGTTGTCTGTAGTTGAGTAGGTATGTGAGCAGCCATTGCAAGTGCCATGTGATTTCATTCCTGACACCACAACTGGTTGTACTCTCAAGAGAGTTTCACCCTCCTCAGTAAATTCAATTCCTTTTCACCTATTCCTACCTGCCATCATGACGTACGGCACTTTTGGGCCCCTGTTGATCTACATTCCGCCTCGTCTGTTTTTGTCTGCTGTGATGCACATCAACATCCCCTTGGGCTCCCTTACAATGGCCCGTTCCACATTTTGGAATGGGGAGTAGATAAGCGGGGTAAACCAGAATGTATTTCGGTAGTTCACCTTAAACCAGCCCACCAAGATTTGGAGTATCCTGTTGTCACGCCCCTGGCACAACAACGTGACCATAAGTGTGTCAACACATCTCTGGATGAGCCAGAGGCAGCTGCAGTTCCTCCGCCTATGGAACACAAGACCCAAGACAGCCATTTGTCTGAGCTCCAGACAGGCCCCCAGTGCCAGATTTAGTGAATTCTTGGGGTGGAGGGGGCTGTGTAACATAATTGGAAGAAATGTGCAAAATTCACAACCACCAACATTGAGTTGGTGCTTTCACTTTAAGAGGCTGGTCTTATATGATGACATTGTTGTTACCTAAGGATTTTTAGTGTGTTTTTGTGTTTAGGTTTTGGGTAAAATGTGTCACGGGTTTCATTAAGTATAAAACACCTCACTTTGTTTTAATTGCGGAAACATACACTTGTACCACCACAGTGTAAAACTGAAACCTCTGCCTCCAGAAATGTTGCCTGACTCTTTGAGCTCCTTCAGCAGTTTATGTTCTGCTTTGTATTCCAGCATCAGTAGTTTCTTGTGTCCCTGAACATCGTGATAATACAGGCATGCAGTCATCAAAGGCACGAGTCTGTAAGACACAAAACAGTCATGCAAGGAAGCTGAAGTCAGGAGGAGGAGCTCACACACATTCTTGTCAAATCAGGACATTCGGCCCACTGAGTCTGTTCTGTCTATACTGACCCTATCCACAATAATCCTCCAGTAATCCCATTTTGTTATCTCCATATTCTCCTCAGTTCCCTTCAGATTCTCCTGTTGCGAATGTGCAGTAACTGTTTTTCCTAACATTGGTTTGAGTGAGGAAACCACATGGTCACGTGGAGAGTTTACAAACTCAGCACAAATAGCAGAGAACGTCAGGGTGGAAACTGGTTTACTGGAACTGTAAACAGCAGGTCTAGTACTGCTTTGTGATATTCACAGAGACTCGGCTTGATCAGGAAACATTAACTGAATATCCTCGAAGGCTTCAAAGGTACATTTAGTGTCACAGAAATGCATACAATATACATCCTGAAATGCTTTTTCTTCGCAACCATCCACGAAAATAGAGGAGTGCCCCCAAAGGATGAATGACCGTTAAATGTTAGAACCCCAAAGTCTCCCCCCAGCTCCCCTCCTTCCCGCGCGTAAGCAGCAGCAAGCAATGATCCCCCCCTTCCCCCACCAAAAAAAAGCATCAGCATCACCACCGAGCCCTCAAGCGTGCAGCAGAGCAACAGCAAAGACACAGATTTGCAGTACTTCAAAGACTACTTGTTCACCCGGTATTCCACATACCACAAGCTCTCTCTCTCTCCCAAATAGGGGAGAAAGAGATGTCTCCGTTTCACAGCGAGAGGGGAGACATTACAAACAACTCGCTGGTTTATGATGCTAAAAGTCCGTTGCATCGCTTTTTCCAACCTCTGTGCCCAAAGATCTCTGGTCTCTTAGGCTGAGCTGTTGGGGTGCCGAATAATGGCCAATCGTGAAACCCTGAGAGTGGGTCCCATTCCAGCAACTAACCATAGTCAGCGTGCAACTCCAGGACAGGATCTTCAAAAGAACCCTGAAAGGGAAAAATAGAGATACTAAAGATGGAAATAGAGCTATTTCCGAAGATGCAAGCAAAGACCATAAGACAAAGGAACAGAAGTCGGCCATTTGGCCCATCGAGTCAGCTCCGCCATTTTATCATGAGCTTATCCATTCTCCCATTTAGTCCCCACTCCCCCGCCTTCTCACCATAATCTTTGATGCCCTGGCTACTCAGATACCTCTCAATCTCTGCCTTAAATACACCCAATGGACTTGGCCTCCACTGCCGCCCGTGGCAACAAATTCCACAAATTCACCACCCTCTGGCTAAAAAAATTTCTTTGCATCTCTGTTCTGAATGGGCGCCCTTCAGTCCTTAATTTATGCCCTCTCGTACTAGACTTCCCCACCATGGGGAACAACTTTGCCACATCCACTCTGTCCATGCCTTTCAACATTCGAAATGTTTCTGTGAGGTCTCCCCTCATTCTTCTAAACTCCAAGGAATACAGTCCAAGAGCGGACAAACGTTCCTCATATGTTAACCCTCTCATTCCCGGAATCATTCTAGTGATTCTTCTCTGTACCCTCTCCAAAGTCAGCATATCCTTTCTTAAATAAAGAGACCAAAACTGCCCACAGTACTCCAAGTGAGGTCTCATCAGTGTTTTATAGAGCCTCAACATCACATCCCTGCTCCTATACTCTATTCCTCTAGAAATGAATGCCAACATTGCATGCGCCTTCTTCACCACTGAGTCAACCTGGAGGTTAACCTTAAGGGTATCCTGTACGAGGACTCCCAAGTCCCGTTGCATCTCAGAACTTTGAATTCTTTCCCCATTTAAATAATAGTCTGCCCGTTTATTTTTTCTGCTAAAGGAATCGCCGTTTGGCGCCATTAATCCTCCTAAGCCCCTCCTCCAATATCTGCACATTAGTGTCCAACTGTGTATAAAAAATGACCTATTTCATACAAGCAATGAGAGAATATCTCTCCCTTCTCCAAGTGAAAGATTGAATACATACATTTCCATTTCATCTCAGAATAGACTAGTGTTAATGTTTCTTTTGCTTGAGTATGCTATGGCAGTTGATCTTTCTTCAGTGATGAGCCAAGAACCTTAGTACACATAAACACCGTGGGACTATCTTCAACAGAATTTCAGCCAAAAATTTATAAAGGTGATGGCTCAGTTGCAGTCAGGCATGGGAAATACATACTGGTCTTGAAATGAATAGAAATTGATGTATCTCTGTGCCAGCAAACTATAAATTGTTTCATTTGTGTAGTGTTTTATGGTGGCCATTGGCACTCAATTTTAAAACCATTTTGCAAAAGGAGGCATTTGTTTCCCAACTTATCACGAGTAAGAGGGAACATGTGTCTTTCTGGCCTGTTAGTTGGGTAAACAGGAGAAGTACTGTTATCCAAGAATCTTATTTAAAGTGAATGTATTGCCTTTACACACGTAGAATAGCAGATTACTTATTTAAGTCACAATGCACTTCTTTCTATTAAAAACTGGTGAGATTGGTAAATACCTTGAACATAGTAGGTTCTCTGTGGAAGTTAATATTTAATTTGCAAAGTTATTCGGTTGATAGATGTCTGCTTTATTCATTCTTCACATGCTAGGTCTGCAAATGACGAGTACTCATGCAATTCCAAAAAGTGGAACTAGGCAGTCATAGAATATTCTTTATTCAGCCAAAGCAATTTATATTTTAAAATGAATTTGAACTGACTGTGAATTATTGTACTCAGTACCGTGAGACCACAAGTTCCCCAGAATGATTCAGAAAATCAATTTTGGAGTTTGAGAAAATGGAAAGTTAACTTCTAAGTATTGAATAAACTTGGGGCTGCTTCAACTCTCAGATCAAACATGAGGAAATTGTGTGGTTCCGTTCCTAACTTGGAGTCTGATGAGTCACAGATCGGAAGGAATATATCACAAACAAAATTTCATTTACACAAAGTTTGAACATGAACTTCACATAGAGATCAGGCTTATAAACAATCACTAGTGGAAGGAGCGATACCTCTTTCTCCCTTGTTAGTGAGTGAGAGAGAGAGAGCCTGTGGTATGTCAAAGTGCTGGGTTATGGACTGTAGATTTTGATGAAATTGATATGATGGTCTCTTTGGAGGCTTTGCTATTGATTGTATGGTGAATGGTGGTGGTGGGGGGGGGAGTGCTGATGCTTCCTGCTGGAACAAGTGTGGGAAGACGGGGGAGATTGATGCTTTGCTGCTGCTTGGGTGTTTTGGGGGGTGAGGGGGGAAGGGGAGCCTTTGGGGTTCTAATATCGTTTTGCCATTCATTCTTTGGGGGTCTGCTTCTGTTTCATGGATGTCGGTGAAGAGTAAGAATTTCAGGTTGTATGCTCTATACATTCTCTGATATTAAATGGAACCAATGAAACATCAAACTATGGTTTAATGCTACATTTTGTTTTAGTTTTGGTATTAAATGATATTCACCAAGACTTACTTTCCACCTTTAGATTTACATTAGAGCATGGAATCAGCAATTTTTCAAGTGCTTCCAAGGCATGTCTGAGTGCCAGCAGCTTGAAATGGCCTATGCGGTTCCTCCTATTCACAAGATCAGTTCACAGAGAGCTTTTTCTCTGAGCCCAACTTGCCAATTAAACCAGCAGTGTTTATCTAAGGTCTGATGATGAGTAGACAGGAGTCTACCCTCTGAATATTTGTACTCACAGAAGAAGTAACTAGTTAGACATGATGTAGAAACCACGAACGGTGCCATGTCACATTGTGAAAAAATATATTGACATCATATGTACTGTAAAACTGAAAACAGGACAATAATCTGGGCCCAAAATTTGTTAATATGGCTATAACTTGCAGAAATAGTAAGAAAGGGGTTAAAGATGCTTGGTGTTCTTTGTGAGCAGTGAATGATCTTATTGCCATCACAAGACAGAAAGGGACCTTTAATGTTTACTACCTTTGCAGTCACATGAAGTGAGTGACTTAACAGAAGAACTGTTCACATTTTTCTACAGAATAAATTCACATTAGTAAAAGAAACTACCTTCATAGGACACAGCTAAAATTTTCCATTTCTCCTCTAAAATGGCTTGTATTTTCTACAATACTTTTCATCAGTTCTGCATGGAGCTGCTAGCATTTAGCTTCGTAAATATCTTCAAGTTTTGGATTTCTACTCGAATGCAGAAATTTCTGTTTTGTTGTCAAAACTCTGCGTGGCAAAACACTGGGAAGATATGGCATTCAATAATCTGGATGAAAGTTGTCACTCTCTCTAACTAAGGCCTGCCGTTGATTGGGATCGACCATAGATGTTGTGGCTTAGCTGTTTGCGAAGTGGATACGTGAGCCAGGGCAGTACGATGTGGAGAGCAAGCTCTTGCCCATGTAGCAGGCTCCCCTCTACATGCAGCTGATGAATCCAAAGGAACGGCAGAGACTGATACTGTTTGGCACCGGCGGTGTAGCAGGAGTTTTCACCGTTGAACTCAACATAAGACTGCCCTTGGGGACTTCAGCTCTGGATTTTTTCTTGGAGTTTATTCCTGAAGCCTTCCCCATGAGGTCTGAGATCAGAGTTTCCCTTCTCCTAGATGAGCTGCTAACCACAGCTGATGAGCCCCATCTGCCCAATCTCTCTGCAATGTATCAAAACTGTATAACAAAATTAGTGTAGTTGAACCTGGCTCATGAATCTACTCTTACACCTGGGAGTCGATTCATTTGATCTATGACGAAGAAAGGTGAAGAGATGGTAAGTTACCTTTTTACAATTTGTGTTAATACTTTAAATTGTTCTTTTATGTTCTGCCGTATTTTAATTTTCTCGTACATCAGGAGCATCCAGAAGCATTGAAAAAGCTTGCAGCTGTGACTGCAAGTCTGTCAAAGGAGATTCTGGGCAGAGTGTGATGTAAGTCATTCACATGATTTGATTATGCCATCAAAAGCCAAAGTACCACATGGGGTCTCTTCACTTGGCTCCAAGATATGGTTGGTGAGAATGGGCAATGATCTTGGCCATCCTTTTGGATTTATAGTCCGAGACTTTTAGTCATAGGGCTGAACAGCAGGGAAACAGGTCCTTCAACATAACTAGTCCACATTGGCCAAGATGCTCCTTCAGGTTAGTCCTGTTTGCCAACATTTGGCCCATAACCCTCTACACCTATGCAATCCATGTACCCATCCAACTGTTTTTTAAAAGTTGTTATTGTACCTATTTCAGCTATTCCTTCTGACAGCTCATTCCATATATTAGTACCCTTTGTGGAAAAAATGCTGCCTCTAAGTTCCTCTTAAATCTTTCTTCTCTCACCTTAAATCGATCCCTCTAGTTCTTGACACCAGAGTTCTGGGAAAAGACTGAGTGCGTTCACCCTCATGATTTTATGCACCTCTCAGTTTCTGAAGTGCAAAGAATTAAATTCTTGGCCTGTCCAACTTTACCTATAACTCAGTCCCCCAGGTCTTGGCAGCATTGTTGTAAATCCTTTTTGCATTCTTCCCAGTTTAATAACATCTTTCCTATATAGGCAACCAAAACTGAAGACAGTACTCCAAGAGCAGCCTCCCATACTTATACCATGGGCAATACAAATATACAGTATTGTGCAAAAGTCTTAGGCACATACATATAACTAGTGTGCCTAAGGTTTTTGCATAGTACTATAGTAATTTCATGTATTGCATCATACCTGTGGTGTTGCCAAAAAACAAATTTAATGACTTAAGTGAGTGATGATAAATCTAATTCTGATATGGGTCTCTATTGTGGACAGAGAGTGGAAAGGTGGCAGGGAAAGGGGAATTATGGTTGGGAAAAAGGGAAGAGAGAGGGTGAGGGAGTGGGAAGCAGAAGAGAGATGCTCTGTAATGATTGATAAACCAATTGCTTAGATTCAAATAACCTTGCGTGGTGTTCAGGGCTGGGTGTGTCTGCACGCACACCACTCCCTGCCCCTGACAATTTTTCACTGCTACCTGTTCTGCATTCCCCCCGTGGGGCTCCACCCTTGCCTTTCCCAACATTCTTTGCTCCTGCCAGATTTGCAATCTTGCCCTCTGCTCTACATTGATAAATACAGTACTGTGCAAAAGTTGTAGGCAGCCTAGATATATACGTATACGTGCCTAAGACCTTTGCACAGTTTATATTTATACCTCCCATAGTATAAATATATATAACATGACCTTCTAAATTTTATATTGTTTCCATCGAGAAGGAGGTACAGAAGCCTGAAGGCACACACTCAGTGATTCAGGAACAGCTTCTTCCCCTCTGCCATCTGATTACTAAATGAACATTTAATCCATGAATGCTACCTCACTACTTTTTTATTTCTGTTATTTTACACTACCTAACTATTTTAACAACCATTTAATAGATATATATATATATACTTAATGTAACTTTTTTTTCTATATTTATTTATCAAATATTTCATTGAACTGCTGATGTAAAGTTTAAAAAATTTCACGACATATGTTGGTGATACTAAATCTGATTCTGAATCTGATTTATATGCAATGTCCTGATTTATGAATACAAGCATGTCAAAAGCCTTCTTCATCAACCTGTCTACCAGTGTCTCCATTTTCAGAGAACCATGTATTTGTACTCCAGGACCCCTCTGTTCCACAACACTCCCAGAACCCTGCCATTCACTGTGAAATCCTACCTGGATTTCACTTTCCAAACTGCAATACCTCACATCCAAATTTGCCAGACTTGGCCATTTTACTGAAATGATTAACTTCCCCCTGTAATTTTGCATAAGCTTCTTCATTGCCCAATTATCATCTGTTTTAGTGTCATCTGCAAACTTACCAACCATACATTGTACGTACGTTCTCATTAAAGCAGTCAGTCCCTGATTGTGAAATGTGGCATGTTTCAGCATCTTTCACCTGGAATGAAGAGTCCAAGTTCAAGCCAGCCTTTACTTCAGTTGGCAGAGCAGTCAATTTGCAAGTATGAACCCAGCGGCAAGAGCAGTTATGCTTTCTAAGCTAAAGCTCTTTTCCAGAAAGAGGCCTCCTCTTTCAGAACCAGAATCAAAATCAGGTAGTGTTCATGGGTTCAATCTCTATTTAGAAATCAGGTGGCAGAGGGAAAGAAGCTGTTCCTGAATCGCTGAGTGTGTGTCTTCAGGCTTCTGTACCTCCTTTCTGATGGTAACAATGAGAAGAGGGCATGTCCTAGGCAATGGGGTCCTTAATAATAGACGTCGCCCTTTTGAGGAACCACTCCATGAAGATGCCTTGGACGCTACGGAAGCTAGTGCCCATGATGGAGCTGACTAATTTTACAGTTCTCTGCTGGTTACCTCTATCCTGTGTAGTAGTCCCCTCATTCCAGATGGTGACTGCTCTCCACAGTACATCTGCAGAAATTTGCATGTGTTTTTGGTGGCTTTAAAAAACCTCCTCAAACTCCTAATGAAATGTAGTTACTGTCTTGTCTTCTTTATGGCTGCATCAATATGTTGGGTCCAGGTTAGGTCTTCAGAGAGATTGGCATCCAGGAACTTGAAATTGCTCAACTCTCTCCACTTCTGATCACTCTATGAGGACAGTTGTGTGTTCCCTCACCTTACCCATTCTGAAGTCCACAATCAGTCCTTTGGTCATACTGACACTGAGTGCAACGCCACTCAACTAGTTGGTACATCTCGCTCCTGTACGCCCTCTCGTCTCCAGCTGAGATTCTGCCAACAATGGTTGTATCATCAGCAAATCTATAGACGCCATTTGAGCTGTGCCTAGCTACTCAGTCATGGGTGTAGAGAGAGCAGAGCAGTGGGGTCAGCACACATCCCTGAGGGACACCAGTGTTGATTGTCAGTGAGGTGGAGATGTTATCTCCATTCTGCTCTGATTATGGTCTTCCAGTTAGGAAGTCGAGGATCCAGTTGCAGGGGGAGGTACAGAGGCTCAGGTTCTCGAGCTTTTCAATCAGAAATGTAGGAATGATGGTGTTGAACACTGAGCTGTAGTCAGTAAGCAGCATCCTGACATAGGTGCTTGTCCAGGTGATCCAAGGCCATGTGCAGAGCCAATGAGATCCCATTTGCCCAAAACCTGTTGAAGTGATAGGCAATTTGCAATGAGTCCAGTTCCTTGCTGAGGTAGGAGTTGATTCTAGTCATAACCAACCTTTCAAAGCACTTTATCACTATAGATGTGAGTGCTGTTGGACAATAGTCATTAAGGCAGCTCACCTGCTCTTCTTGGGAACTGATATCATTGTTGCCCTTTTAAAGCAGGTGGTAACTTCCAATTGTAGCAATGAGAGACTGGAAATGTCTTTCAACATCCCTGCCAGTTGGTTGTCAGGTTTTTAGATCCTTCATTGAGGGCCTGTTGCCTTGTGAGGGTTCACCCTCGGCCTCTGAGGCAGAGATCACAGGGTAACTGAGTGCTGCAGGGATCCTCATAGCTGTAGTTTTATTCTCCCTTTCAAACTGAGCATAAAAGACGTTGAGCTCATCTGGATGTGAAGCTTCACAACAATTCATGGTGTTGGGTTTCACTTTGTAGGAATTACTGGCCTGCAAACTCTGCCAGAGTTGACATGCATCTGATGTCGCCTCCAACCTCACTCAGAATTGTTTCTTAGGTCTTGACATAGCCATTCGCAAGTCATACCCGATTTTCTTGGACGGACTTGGGTCGCCAGATTTAAATGCCACAGATCTAACACTCAGCTGGCTACGAAAACCTCTTTGTTCATGAACGGCTTTTGATTTGGGTATGTATGGTAAGATCTCGTTGGCAGACACTCATCGACACAGATTTTAATGAAGTCAGTGACAGCTTTTTGGCAGATCCCTTAACAGCATTGATGTACAGGGGGATCTTGGTGTGCAAGTCCATTGCTTCCTGAAAGTGGCAATAAAAGAGGATAGGGTGGCAAAGAAAGCATATACTGTAGCATGCTTTCACTCATCAGTCAGGCCAATGAGTTAAAAAATCATGTTGCCGCCTATAAAATTGGGTTAGGCCACTTTTTGGAGTATGGCCTGCTGTTCTGGTAGCTATGTTACAGGAAGGATGCAGAGTAAGTTCATTGGGTTTTTTTTTTGGATTGGAGTGTGGTAGCTATAAGGAGAGATTGAACAAACTTGGGTTGTTTATTCTAGAGTGATGAAGGACAAGGGGTGACCTGATAGAAGAATATAAATTTATGAGAATTCAGGGTCAGAGACAGAGTCAGAGTCTTTTTTTAGCCATGGTGGAGAGGTCAAATGCTCGGTGGCAGAGGAATACATTGCCAGGAGAGATGGTGGAACTTTGCTCTTTGTGAGGAGTTTGTATGTTCTCCCTGTGACTGTATGGGTTTCCTCTGAGTGCTCCAGTTTCCTCCCACATTCTGGAGATGTACAGATAGGGTTAGTGAGTTGTAGGCATGCTATAATAGTACCAGAAGCATTGCAACACTTGGGGGCTGCACAGTACAATCCTCTGATTTGAGTTGCCACAAATGACCCATTTTACTGTACATTTTAATGTACTTGTGATAGATAAAGCTTTCTTTAATCTGGAAGCAGTACAATAGTGATGTTTAAGAGCTACTTCAACAGACACAAGAACAGGCAGGGAGTAGAGGTATATAGACCACATGGAGACAGATAAGACTAGTTTAATTTGGTATCGTGATCAGTGCGGGCATAGTGAGTTGAAAGGCCTGTTCCTTGGATGTACATTTCTATGTTCTGTGTTTCTTTGGGCTCTGTCCAGTTGCTACCACTTGTGCTAGAGGTTTCATGGGAAACAACTAAAGCATCCAAGTTTTCCAGTAAAGGAAATGATTTCATTTTCCAAATACTGGAAACTGTCCAGAAACACTGCCACACCAAAAATCATTGTGGCTGAGCCCAAGCAGCTCTTTTCCAATTGACTCCAAACAAAGCTGCAAGTATTTGATGACCTTTTTATATGGCAGGTGCAGAGCTTGTCAGTACTGTTTGAATGTGATTTCTTGTGCATTGTCCAGATTGTATGCTAATTGTCTATATGCACAGACAACTTTTGTGACATAATCAGAGAAACAGGCAGTTTATATTTACTTATTATCTGTACACAATACAACATCATCTCTGATCACACTGCAAGCTTTGGCTGTGTGTGTGATACACCCACAGAAAGTTGTTCACCTGCACTTGATTTCAGTTTACAATTCTAAACTGTGGAACTAAAAAGAGATATTGCTCAAGTGGCTATCTCATGAAAGTTTCTTAATATGGGCCAAACTCATTTCATTGCTTTTCAATACTCACAGTAACTAATTTTAAGATCAAGGCTTCCTATTCTCACCTTTTTCAGACTTAACGCAGACAAGTCCATGTGCCCAGAAAGAGAGATGCATAAACAAATGTTTGACCTTTTATATCCCTGAAGATTAAAATAAAGGTTAGAAATTAGATTGTATGATGCTGTTTACCTCAGCACTATAACACCGAAGCATTTTTGCAAAGGAGTAAAACGGCTGGTTGTAGCCTGACTCCAGTTGTACATCTGACAATTTCTTCATTAATGCCCACTAAATTATATCAATCCCCGTACAATTTGGGGTAAAGTGCACCAAGTTATCTTGAAAGCAGCCATCATTCAGAAACAACTGATACCTAGCATTCTGGCCTCTGCTTATCCAGGCTGCTGTCCCCACGTGCTTCAAATCAGCCACCATCATCCCTGTACACCTTCAGAACTAAATAACTGACATCCAGTGGTTCTGTTGCAAATCACAATGAAGTGCTTTCGATGGCTGGTAATGCCGCATATAAAAAAACTCCACTCCTGCCATATTGGACACTCACCAATATATTTAGAGACAGAACTGCTGGACAACAGATGGTATTTACCTGGCCCTGACACATCTAGAAAACAAGGACACTTATGTCAGAATGCTGTTCCTGGATTTCAGTTCAGCATTCAACACTATTGTCCCACGGACCTTTGTGAACAAACTCCCACTCTTTGGTCTAAATACGCCACTGTGCAACAGGGTGTTGGACTTCCTAACCAACAGACCTCAGATAGACAGGATGCACAACCACACTTCGGTCCCTATCATCTTCAACACGGGTGCCTTCCCCAGGGCTGTGTGCTGAGTCCATTGTTGTACGTTCTGCTCACACATGACTGCATGGCTAAGCACCTGAGCAATCACATTGTCAAGTGCACCGATGACACAATAGTGGTGGGGCTCATCATCGACAACGATGAGGTGGCTTACAGAAAGGAGGCAGAAGAGCTCGAGTCCTGGTGCCAGGTCCTCAATGTTAACAACATGGTTATCGACTTCAGAAGAACTCGCACCACTTACACCCCCCTTCACATTGGCGGCACAGCAGCGGAAACTGCGAGCAGATTCAAGCACCTGGGAGTGCACATCGCACACAACCTCCCATGATCCCAGAATACATTCTACACAATCAGGAAAGCTCACCAATGCCTCAACTTTGTGTGGAGAGCTGGACTATGCACATTGATATACACATCATTCTACAGATACGCAGCAGAGAGTATCCTAACATGCTGTGTTATTGCATAGTATGGAAACTGCACTGCAGCGGACCAAAGGCTCTACAATGGGTAGCCAATGCATCATGGGCATGAGGCTACCCTCCATGAAGGGTGTAAGTGTGTGTGTGAGTGTATAATCCACGCCAGGACCACCACGCTCAAAACCAGCTACTTTCCCCAAGCAGTTAGGCTAATCAGCACTTCCACCCACCTACCCACCTCTCCACACCCCCTACCATTACTACTTTATCATTTCCTGTCAATCACCTTATGTACAGACACTCCTGTGCCTAGTGTCACTTTATAGAAATGTAACCAATCTATGTACGTAGGGTATCTTATACATAATTATTTATTGTGTTCTTTAAATTATTGTGCTCCTTATCTAATTGTGAATGATTTTGTGCTGCATTGCATCCACAGTAATAATTATTTCACTTGCCTTTACACTTTTGTACTGGAAATGACATCAAATAATCTTGAATTTTGAAGTCACTAAGATAAGTCTCATACAATTTGTTGACTGTTTGGAGGCCCTACCATGATAAAGGGCACTCTTGCCAGCTGATCCCCCACCCCACCCCTCCAGCCTTTCAATAATTCCATTTGCCAGCACCCAACCCTGTGTAGCAGCTCCTCCCTGTTTCTCTGAATACATCAGGTTCTGATACTGTGCACCACTGAACTCTTTATCAATGTTTCAATTCAGATCTTGACTTACCCCACCACACCACCCCCCTCCCCCCCAGCCCACTGATCCCTCTAATTTCTATCCCCAGCTTAGCCTTGTTGAATATAAATATTCAAGCCCTGGAATTTCAGCCACAGGATAAGTAAGGCAGGAGGATGAGTACGCCACCAGGCTTCTCAAGCCTTCCCCTCCATCGAGTATGATCATGGCTAATTTACCCCAGGTCTCAACTTCTCCTCTGAGCCACATCCCCATCTTTCAAAAAATTATATCTCTCTCCTCTCCATTTACAGCACTGAGTGAATGCCTTTACCAGAAGGACAGAGCAATTCCTAAAGGTGGCTTACAACCATTAGGAGGAACAGTGATGCAAGTAGTAGGAGATGATACCTTGTGACTGCAGTGACCGGGACTCAATCCTCATCTCCAGTGCTGGCTGTCACATTTGCATGTTCTCCCTGAATGTAGGTTTCATCCCATAAATGTTCAGTTTGATGCATGTTAACACAAGAACATAGGAGCAGACGTAGTACCCTCAAGCCTACCCTCTCATTCAAAATGATCGTGACTGAACTATGCTGGACTCAAGTCCTGTGCCAGTTCCTAGAACTCTCAACTTAATATCTGTAAAATGTTACAGTAGAGCAATTATCCACAATAAATTGCTCCTTGTTTGCACACAAGTGATCAAACCTGTGGCAATTGTTGGGAATGTGGGGAGACAAATTGGGATTGGTGCGTGATAAGTGTGAATTGTGTAAAGTGGGAGTCTGATGTGAACTGGGGACTGAGCAGGCCAAATAATCTCTCTGAAAATTTTCTTTTGGGTAACTAGAATGACATAGTCATAGTCATACTTTATTAATCCTGGGGGATATTGGTTTTCGTTACAGTTGCTCCATAGATAATAAATAGTAATAGAACCATAAATAGTTAAATAGTAATATGTAAATTATGCCAGTAAATTATGAAATAATTCCAGGACCAGCCGATTGGCTCAGGATGTCTGACCCCCCAAGGGAGGAGTTGTAAAGTTTGTTGGCCACAGGCAGGAATGACTTCCTATGACGCTCAGTGCTGCATCTCGGTGGAATGAGTCTCTGGCTGAATGTACTCCTGTGCCCACCCAGTACATTATGTAGTGGGTGGGAGACATTGACCAAGATGGCATGCAACTTAGACAGCATCCTCTTTTCAGACACCACCGTCAGAGAGTCCGGTTCCATCCCCACGACATCACTGGCCTTCCGAATGAGTTTGTTGATTCTGCTGGTGCCTGCTACCCTCAGCCTGCTGCCCCAGCATACAACAGCAAACATTATCGCACTGGCCACCACAGACTCGTAGAACATCCTCAGCATCGTCCGGCAGATGTTAAAGGACCTCAGTCTCCTCAGGAAATAGAGACGGCTCTGACCCTTCTTGTAGACAGCCTCAGTGTTCTTTGACCAGTCCAGTTTATTGTCAATTCGTATCCCCAGGTATTTGTAATCCTCCACCATGTCCACACTGACCCCCTGGATGGAAACAGGGGTCACCGGTCACTGACCTCGTCAGTGATACTGTACCAGGTTCTGCGAATGAATTGAGAAAAGGAAATCTAGAGTGGCCTGACTGGCCCAAGATCCACACCTCCAACAAATCCCAGTATTCTAACCCAGTAGTCTCTGACACTCATTAATTAGCCAAGGCTTTGATTAAAAACTCATCATTTTGCATCCTGCCCCAACACCCAACTACCCCAGCCATATATCTTTTGTTGGATACTACTCAAGTTCCTTGCTGAAGACCATCATCTCCAACCCTAACCACTCACCAGATGACCAACCCAAATCCTAGCCTTAATGGGGCCCACAACTGCTCAGTCCTTTCTCCTCTTGGGCCCTATCCCATATGTAGCCTTAACCTCGGACAGCACATTTTTTGTCTTGAGAAAGGCTCACTTTGATCTACCAGTCCAGATGAAGGATCTCAAACTGAAATGTCAAATGTCCATTTTCCTCCTTCGATGCCTCCAGTGGGTTCCTCCAGTGGTTGGTTTGTTGCTTCAGACTCCAGCATCTGCAGTCTCTTCTGTCTCCATGTTGATAATGCCTGGGCCTTAGGCCTGTTTAACATTTCTTATTACATTCCATCCATAATTTGTTCCCTTAATTGACATATGCCCCTTTTGTAATCTACGTAGAATGTGCAGTGCTGAAGCTGGCTAGTTACATGACTCATCACAATTTTCCATATCAGGGCTATCTTTCTATCTCTGTACTGTTTGCTTCAAATTGCACAAGAACAATCTGTTGTCACTACTGCTAGCTCAGAAGTGGGGTTTAAAATTGAAGTGGCTGGGATCCAGGAAGCATACTGATGATTAGGCATCTGTCTATATGCAACTGTCTTCAAAATTTTGTGGTATATGGATTCTTGACTCAGTCACGTCACCAAATCTAGGCCTCATCATATACTCTCATATAGATTCCACATTTAAGTCACCAACGTGTCTCAGGATTTGTAATTCTGTTGATCAGAGCTCAAAGAGATCTATTGCCACTGATGTGGACTGTCTATTCCTGTTTCTGTCTCCAAATATTCACTTCTTTCTGTCCAGATAATGGTCTTGACCTGAAACATCTACTGTCTGTTTCCCTCCATAAATGCTGCCTGACCTGTTGTGTTTCTCCAGCTTTGTGTGTGTTTGTGTAAAAGTCCATGTTTCTCATCTCAATGTTCTCTAGAACCTCCAACCATGTTCCATTGTCACATTTGCAGGCTCCAGCAATACATCAAGGTATATGGCAGTGAAGCAGCCCATAATCTTTGGTTATCTGTCTCACTCTCTACTTCAAATTCCCCCAAGTTATAACATTGAATTGTTCCTTTAACTGCTCCAGTTGAGTTTGTATTATCCAGTCCCATTCAACACCAACTACAAAAGATTACAGGGGAAAGCCAGAAGTAAAATACTGTTGAGACAGTTGAACTAAAATGCTTCTAATATAATATAATAAAACTAATATGATGGCCATCACAGCCTGGTATCAAAAAGCCGACAAAAAGTAGTGGATACTGCCCAGTCCGTCAGAGGAAAAGCCTCCCTACCATTGAGCACATCTACAAAGAGTGCTGCCACAAGAAAGCAGCACCTGTCATCAAGGACTCTCACAGTCCAGGCTATTCTCTCTTCTCACTGCTGCCGTCAGGAAGGAGGTACAGGAGTCTTAGATTCTACACTACCAGGTTCAGGAACCATTATTACCCTCCAGCCATCGGGCTCCTGAACCAGGGTGGGCATCACGGTAGGGTAGTGGCTAACACAGGTCGGGACATTCCAGAGTTCAGAGTTCAATGCCAGCACTGCTCTGTAAGGAATCTCTCATAACATCCCCTTCCAGATTGCATTTATCCTTTCCTTCCTCTCGGTGACTGAATATCAAGCAATTAATCTATTCTTGAAAGTTCATTTTTGTAAGAGATGCTAGGCAGCAATTGCAGCACAGTGATCAGAAACACTCCCTCTTAATTCCAACAACCTGGGTTCAAACCTAATCACTAGCGACAAGCTTATATGTTTTCCATGAGACTGTACAGGTTTCCTCTAAATCTGCAGTTTCCTACCACATCCCAAAACTGTGCAGGTTAGTAGGTTAACAAGCATTTATAAATTGCCCTAAGTGTGGAAGATTAACGTTGGGGTGTGATTTCTGAAAACAGATGTGGACTAAATGGTTTCAAGCGCACTTGTTCCATGACATTATAAATTATGAAAACACTAACTCTCACCATCTCTTTCTGTAGGACAGCATAGTGGTGTAACACTAGAGAAAAGACCAAGGTCAGATCAGCCAAATTTGTAAGGCTGCAAATTGTATGAGCAACAACAGAAAAACAGTAGCCTTGCAGAGTTGATAGAACAGAGCATTCCAGATCTGGGGTTTTTCTCAGCTAGGATTTTAGACTATGCTTCCATTGAACCTCAGAAAATACATTTTGGCCCAGATTGTGCATTAGTAATGGTGGTGAAACTGTCAGCGATCACTGCTGTGGTAGAATAAGATGAAAACTTTTGTGCTTTCCTGGTTTAGTGTGGAATTGCCAATGTTGTTATCAGTGATTCAGCCTTTCACTGCAAATTGTGATGCCTGTATCTTTTTCAACAGCCATCAAAGAGTTAAACTGTTATCCATACTAGATATTTACAAAGTAGTCCCACTGTAAATCTTTGTCTTCGTTGTAGGTCTAAAAGAGTGCTGATTGATGTACTACATAGATACAGTATATTTCCCTCATTAAAGGATTGGAAAATAAAAATAACATGAGTTATTTCTGTGAAATTTCTGCTTCAAAGTACATTTATTATCAAAGTATGTATACATTATACCTCCTTGAGATTTATCTCCTTGCAGGCAGCCACAAAATCATATTGTATGTGTATGTTCCATTCTTTATTTAGCATTCTGAATAGGTAAAATTTAATATTGATCCCTAGTTTATTAAATGTGTAACTTCTTTACTGAATCTAAAAACATGCCTAGCTTAATGACATCATATATGCTGAACATCTGGGGTCTATTGGTGAAAGTGAAGTTCCCACAACAGAGAGTAATTATTTACACTGTTTTATTGGTAACCAACTTTGGTATCAGTCAGTATTCTGATTCTTGCCATTGCTTCTACCCAGCATCTCAAAGTCAAAATCAAAGTAAATTTCTTATTGAAGAGCATATATGTTACCATATACTACCTTGAGATTCATTTTCTTCAGGTATTTACAGCAAAATAAATAAATACAATAGAATTTATGAAAAACTACACATAAGCAAAGACTGGCAAACAACCAGTGGACAAAAGAATATAAAAAAAATAAATAAAACTGAGAACAAGAGTTGTCATTGTTGTCATCCTTCATTCCTCCATCTATTGATTCTCAGACATCGTGCCCTGTGCCTTGAAAACAGCTCAGGTGAGGATATTTCCTCAGAGAAATGCTGCAAAATTAAAATTCTCATTTTGTCTTAAAGTTCCTCTAAAACCTCACCTCCTCTTAAAACCTGCAGTATCCCACCATGTTTATGAAGCTCAGATCTTTGTGCGTCCAGCCTTTTACAGATTCAACTTTGCATCCTTTGCATTTAGCTGCTTGTCCCTTAAGTTCCAGAACTAATCTAATACTCTTCTCTGTTTCTCCATGTTCTTATCCTTCTTTAACATCTTCCTAAAAGCTGCCTCTTTGCTTTAGTTTGATAAACTTTTCAAATACCTCCTGATATGGCTGAATGTGAAATTTTGTTTGACATGCTGTTATACAATCTCTTTATGGAGCTTGATGTTAAATGTTGATAACTCTCAGGATAGGAGGTGAAATTTACTGAATAAACGAAGTATTTTTTTAAATTCTGAAATCCCCTCGTCTGCATTAAAGGCATTGTATGAGAAAATTGGTGATATTGATCAGATACTGTCACGCTCAGCACCACTTCTGTATGCAATGACTGGCATTCAGCTGGGTTATATTGCAGGTCTGAGGTTTCTGATTGTGAATGCAAGTCCCTTGCACCTCAATCTTCTGATAAATCTTGACTGGATGGATAAAAAATGAATAGGTCAATAACTAAACCAGAAACACATTATTCTTCTGTTTTGCTCCTAGTTATACATTATTAGAGTGGAAGCCCTTCCTGTTACTGATTCACCTTCTAGCTGCAAAGACCTCTGAAGCTGAAAGACCAAACATAGATTTTCCGTGATTCCATGACCATCAAGTTTATATAGTTGAATGCCATACACTACTTAATCTGAATGAATAAGAGGAACCAATAGCTGCATCTCAGAAAAAAACCTATCAGAGGGTAGAATGTTGTGTTTTATTGCCCTTTGGATAATTTATCACAGTCTTTGAAACTGTTGCTTTTAAGACAAATTATTGCTCGCTTAGTACTTATCTTGTACATTGAATACGCAATCCATGGAGGTGTTTCGTGCCGAACTTTTCTGCAACAATGTTCAAAAGTGGCATTAATTAGATCCTTGAAGAAGGCCAAGCTTGCAGACGTTCCATAAATCAGACTAAGTGGCCACAAACCAGCTGAAGATGGTTGCCTTTATGTATGATATTCAAAGTTAAATAGTTGACGATCGTACACAAGTTACTCTGAATGAAGAAAAAGGCAGACATAGCTGCAACATAAAAATACCCCTCAGAGGGTGCAACTTGTTGCCTGCTTTTTCTCAATTAGATAATCTATCCTTTCCGTTCTCTATCTTAAGGCTAAGGTAGACCTGTAGAGTTTCTCAAAATCTGAGGTGGAGGAGTATGCCTCATGATCAACTCCTCTTGCTGCACAAATATATCAGTACTATCCCTATTCTGCTCACCAGACCTGGAATATCTCGCAGTTAAATGCCGTCCATTTTACCTACCACGGGAGATTTCCGTGATCATTTTGGTTGCAGTATACATTCCACCTTAGGCCAATGTTAATTAGGCTTTAGATGATCTGAGCAATATGATCAACATGCACGAAACAGCACACTATCACTTTGGGGGATTTTAACCAGGTCAGTCTGAAAAAAAATCACTAAACAATTACCATCAAGAGATCACTCGCAATACCAGAGGAAAAAACACACTGGACCATTATTACACCACCATCAAGAATGCCTACCGTGCTATTCCACGCCCTCACTTTGGGAAATCTAATCACCTGGCTGTACCTCTACTCCCTGAGTATAGGCAGAGACTGAAGACCTCCGCACCAGTAGCGAGGACCAAGAAGGTATGGACAAGGGAAGCACAGGAGCGCTTACTGGACTGCTTTGAATTGGTAGTCTGGACTGTATTCAGGGATTCATCTTCGAATCTGGATGAATATGTTGCAGTTGTTACTGACTTCATTCGATTAGATTATGAGGACACTCAGTCCTTGTTTATTGTCATTTAGAAATGCATGCATGCATTAAGAAATGATACAATGGTCTTCCAGAGTGATATCACAAAAAAACAAGACAAACCAAAGACTAACACTGACAAGACCACATAATTATAACATATAGTTACAGCAGTGCAAAACAATATTGTAATTTGATAAAGAGCAGACCATGAGAAGAGTGGAAAAAGTCTCAAAGTTCCGATCGATTCCCGATAGTCCCTGATAGCAGGCGGCAGATGGGAGAAACTCACTCTGCCATAAACCTCCAGGCACTGACAACTGTCGATGCATTGGAAGCACCCGACCACAGCTGACTCTGAGTCCGTCCAAAAACTTTGAGCCTCCGACCAGCCCTTCGACACTCTGGAACACACAGTAACAGTGGCAGCAAAAAAGGCATTTCAGAAGTTTCTCCAGATGTTCTTCTGTTCTCTCATGTCTGTCTCCATCAAATCAGGATTGTGCACGGCACCCTACTTGACAGATTACAGATATCATTCACCGGAGTGGCCACGCAAGCTGTGTCACGCTGCCATCTTCTCCTCCTCCTCTGCATGGATGAGTGTGTGCATACGAAAACTTGCTGTATATTCCCAAACCAAAAGCTGTGGATGAACCAGGAGGTACATCATCTGCTGAAGGCTAGATCTTTGACATTCAAGGCTGGTGACCCAGGTCTGTAGCAGAAAAATAGGTATGACTTGCAGAGGGCTACTTCAAGGGCAACGGGACAATTTTGAATGAGGTTGGAGGCAACCTCGGACAACTCTGGCAGGGTTTGCAAGACATTTACTTCCTACAAAACAAAACCCAATAACATGAATAGCAGTGATGCTTCACTACCAGATGAACTCAATGCCTTCTATACCCACTTTGAAAGAGAGAATATATCTACAGTTGTGAAGATCCTTGCTATACCCGATGACGCTGTGATCTCTGTCTCGGAGGCCAATGTTAGGCTGACCTTAAAGAGAGTGAACCCTCGCAAGGTGGAAGGCCCCGATGGAGTACCTGGTAAGGCTCTGAAAACGTGTGCCAACCAACTGGCGGGAGTATTCAAAGACATTTTCAACCTCTCACTTCTATGGACGGAGGTTCCCAATTGCTTCAAAAAGGTAACAATTATACCAGTGCCTGAGAAGAATAATGGGAGCTGCCTTAATGACTATTGCCCAGTATCACTCACATCTACAGTGATGAAATGCTTTGAGAATTTGGTCATGACTAGACTGAACTCTTGCCTCAACAAGGAGCTGGACCTGTTGCAATTTGCCTATCGTCACAATAGGTCAATGGCAGATGCAATCTCAATGGCTCTTCACACAGCCTTCGACCACCTGAACAACGCAAACACCTATGTCAGGATGCTGTTCATTGACTATAGCTCAGCATTTAATGCCATCATTCCCACAATCCTGATTGAAAAGTTGCAGAATCTGGGCCTCTGTATCTCCCTCTGCAATTGGATCCTCGTTTCCTAACCAGAAGACCACAATCTGTTTGGATTGGTGATAACGTCTCTTCCTCGCTGACGATCAACACTAGTGTACCTCAGGGGTGTGTGCTTAGCCCACTGCTCTATTCTCTATATACCCATGACTGTCTGGCTGGGCATAGCTCAAATACTATCTATAAATTTGCTGACGATACAAGCATTGTTGGTAGAATCTCAGGTGGCGACAAGAGGGCGTACAGGAGTGAGATATGCCAACTAGTGGAATGGTGCCGTAGCAACAACCTGGCACTCAATGTCAGTAAGACTAAAAAGCTGATTGTGGACTTCAGGAAGGGTAAGATGCAAAGGAACACATACCAATCCTCGTAGAGGGATCAGAAGTGGAGAGAGTGAGCAGTTTTAAGTTCCTGGGTGTCAAGATCTCTGAGGATCTAACCTGCACCCAACATATCTATAAGGAAGGCAAGACAGTAGCTATACTTCAACAGGAGTTTGAAGAGATTTGGTATGTCTACAAGAACACTCAAAAACCTCTATAGATGTACCGTGGAGAACATTCTGACAGGCTGCATCACTGTCTGGTATGAGGGGGGTGATGGAGGGGGGCTGCTACTGCACAGGATCGAAAGAAGCTGCAGAGTGTTGTAAATTTAGTCGGCTCCATCTTGGGTACTAGCCTACAAAGTACCCAGGACATCTTCAAGGAGCGGTGTCTCAGAAAGGCAGAGTCCATTACTAAGGACTCCCAGCACCCAGGGCATGCTATTTTCTCATTGTTACCATCAGGTAGGAGGTACAGAAGCCTGAAGGCAGACACTCAGTGATTCAGAAACAGCTTCTTCCCCTCTGCCATCTGATTACTAAATTGACATTGAACCCATGAACACTACCTCACTTTCCTAATATATATTTGTTTTTCCATGATTTTTAATCTATTTAATATACTTATACAGTAATTGATCTATTTATTTTTTCCTTTCTTTATTATGTATTGCATTGAACTGCTGCTACTAAGTTGATAATAAACCTGAATCTGAATCTGATTCTTGTTTCTCTTTGAGTGCCCATCCCTGTCTATTGGCGGTGGATACACAAATTGGGTCAAATTATGTACAGAGTATCAATTGACATCACTGCACATATTCATCAGTTTCTATGCATACATGCATTATACGTGCAGAAGTCTAGAAATAATATAGTGAGCTGTGTTATCTTTGCCGAACAGACAACAGTGTCCAGTGATCAGATCTTAGATTAAATTCCTCTGTTCTGTTGTGATATGCAGAAAAGCATCTAGGCCATGAGCCTTCAAAATCTTGTGATTGTGTTATAAATTAATACTGGTGGTGTGAATTTTTTTCAAGGTATATTTAGGAATTAAAATTAAGTAAGCAATCAATGCACTTCTACACCATTGCTATTACAAGAATAACATTGTCTCTTTAAGGGCCACCCTCACAAGTAATCCTCAGATATAAGCCTTTTATCCTATTTTAAGTATTCAAATCAACAAGGATGACAGGAGGATTAGTAATCCAACCCTGTTCCAAACACCTGCTATTCTTTGTTTAGTAGATGATGAAATATGTTTTAATTCAAATTAAGTACAAACAAGGTATAAAAATATATCCTAGCTGTCCTCATGTAAATTGCTAACCTTGTTCTAACTTCAATAGAGTTCCAAGCAAGGTTACCATTTGCTAGATTAGTGTATTGATGCATGATAGAATAAGTATTATGGTTTAGATATTAGATATATTTAGATAGAATTTGTTTCAATATTGTGGTATAACTTGGGGACAGCACCTTCAATTTGATTTATGCAGATGTGCACCTTTTAAATTAAAATTTAGCTTTAATACTTTCAATTAATTCTTGGCTTAATCAACATCATCCTAATCCTACTTTCACCTTCAGCATCACTGAGCAAATGCAATTGAAAGTGGCACACCTAGCATTAGTCCCGACAAGGGAGTTATTAAGCTTAGTGTTTTCGTGAATCCTTGTTCTTCCACGAAGCCTGGAATGAAGGGAGTGATCATACAATATTAGATCACTTCCAACAGTTTATTCTGTTTCTGTGTGTAGAACAGTTGAAGAAATACATATTTCAAAATGAGTATGTCCAAGGAAGATGTGGAAAAGTTCCTGGATAATAATCCAACTTTTGCCAAGGAATACTATGACTTGAAACTACGTCCTTTACATATTGCTAACTTGCTGGGAGCTCAAGAAACAACTATAGACTGTAGCACCTTCCGAGAATTAAACAACGTGGAGGAAAGTGAAGTCATTTTTGAACTCATCCGAGATATGCAGGATATTAATATGGAGAAGGTAGTGTTTAATACACTCAGGAGGATTGCCTTTCTCATTCAAGCAGATCGAATGAGTTTGTTCATGTACAGATCCAGGAATGGTATTCCTGAACTTGCCACAAGGCTGTTCAATGTTCAGAAAGATTCTGTTTTTGAAGACTGTTTTGTTCCACCAGAATGTGAAATAGTTTTTCCTCTTGACACTGGGATCATTGGTTATGTGGCTCAAACAAAGAAAACAGTCAACATCCATGATAAATCTCAGGTACTGTACATAGTATTTTAGTTTTGAGAAAACTCTAGCATAAAAATGAACATTTAAAATAGTGAGAAATCATGTATTCTGGTGTATCATCATTTAAAGATTGAGAGAAAGCCTGCAACCAAGTGAGGATTAGAGAACTCTCTCTGTTTCTTGGAGAGAAAAATAACGTGCAAATAAAGTCCCAAGGAATAATTGACAGAAAACATGTAATAAATATTAACTGAAAAATGCTGAGACTGATAAGAAGAAAGAAAAAGGAATAAATTAAATATTTAAATCAACAAGGATGACTCTTGTTGTCACTGCCTTAAATGACATGAAACTTGTGTTTTTTATAGGAGTAATACAGTGAAAAGACAGAATTACTATAAATTACTAAGATCAATAAATAGTGCAATAAAGGAGGAATAATGAGGTTCTGTTCACGGAGCATTCAGAAATCTGATGGAATATAACAGAGAGTCTGGCAGAAATTCTGACTCAGGATGCATGTGGAATTAGGAAAGTTAAAAATTGGAGTGGAAAGTGATAAGAAAGGGAGAAAACTGAGAAAGAATTATCGATTGGAAAACATAGAAAGACAATCCCAGGAAGAATAAAATACTTCTGAACAGTGGCATCAGATACTAATTAAAATGTGACTATATTTGTAATACAATGATTTCATCTTTGTTTTTGTACAATTTTGCTGTACAAATCTGAAACTAATAGGTCCAGAATATAAGTGGATACAGGAGTTTGTATTGTGGCACGACTCAAGTATAATTATTTCTTGCAGCCAAGCTTTCGCTGGGACCCGATGGCAGGTTTGTTATACAGGAGCATCTTAGTAGTTTTTTGACACAGTATGTTTATGAACATCAAATTAAAATACCAGCAAGTTTTAAAACACAGGAGTTATGGAGAGCTATGTTTGTTGTATTTTGAGTAACAATGAATAATTGTGATTTAACAACAATAATTTTATTGCTGTGATAAAAATTTGAATAAGTTCATAAGGGATTAGAATCAGAAGATGTAGTAACAGATGTTTGTGTCATTGTCACATACAAGAAGATTTAGAAGTATAAAGCATTATTACTTCCCTCATTCATACATGAAGTTCTCCATGAAACCGGTTTGTGCATTATATTTCCTTGTGGTTTAGTCATGACTTAAAAACAAACCTATTAATTAGTCATTCATTCTATTGAATTCCAATAGCTGCAACTGAGTACCAACTGCTTTTCTTGCAGATATTATATGTAACAATAATAATCATCTGCCAGTAAAATGAGGAGAAACAGTTTTTGTTTGGAATATTGCAGCATTTCCTATGGCTGTACATTTTAGTGCAGGTCCAGGTGCAAAAGGAATGTATATAATAATGCAAAATAATGTATAGTGCTTAAAAAGCAAGATAAATAAACAACTTCTAACATTTGATAAAATGAAGGGTGACACATCACTTGAAAATAATTGACTGCCCTTAATTCCTATCATTGGACATGATGCAGCTGCAGTGTTTACCTAGCCACAGTTCATATATACCTGATGCATGCATGAAACTATGTTTGGCTTAGTAATATAATTAGAAAATGTACAATGGAACACCATGTCATAATTGAGATACTTTAGAATTACTTTTGCTTGTTGTCTCCTATGGGCCTTATTGGGGAGGCATGTTTAGATTGCTGTGATTACCTCAAAGTCTTATTTTCTCTTTACCACATTTTACTTCAGAAGTTAAATACAGTTTGTAGATAAGTATTAGCTACAATTATTGCAGAAATTAATCCAATATTTGTGCCTCCAAAAACTTATATTTAAGACATATTGTAATATAATGAGATTTATCTAGAAAGTAGCTTACACCAGGAGTTCAGGTCACGCTGATAATGATTTCTATTTTCAGTATTGGGCTGTAATGTATTTTTCATGAGAAAATACCTGTACACTCTGCGGCCACTTTATTAGATACCTCCTGTATCTAACAAAGTGGCCATTGAGTGTATGTCTGTGGTCTTCTGCTGCTGCAGATCCACTTCACAGGCCAATGTATTGTGCACTCAGAGATGCCCTTCTGCACACCACTGTCATAATGCATGGTTATTTGAGTTACTGTCATCTTCCTGTCAGCTTGACCCAGTCTGGCTATTCTCCTCCGACCGCTGTCATAAACAAGATGGGCTTCACCCATTGAACTGCCACTCACTGGATGTTTCTTTTTATTTTTCACACTATTCTATGTAACTCCAGACACTGTTGTGCATGAAAATCCCAGGTGATCAGCAGTTTCGGAGATACTCGAACCTACCTGGCTGGCACCAACAACCATTCCATGGGCAACGTCTCTTAGATCACATTTCTTTCCCATTCCGATATTTGGTCTGAACAACAACCGAACCTCTTGACCATATCTGCATGCTTTTATGCATTGAATTGCCGCCGCCTGATTGGCTGATGACATATTCGCATTAACAAGCAGGTGTACGGTTGTATCTAATAAACAGAGTATAAAAGAAAGGTGCCTGTAGAATCTCGATAAATAACAGAGGTGTTGAATATTAAACTGGACAAACATTAACATTTATCTATGTAACAAGATAAGGGAACTAAATGGAATTGCTTCTGCGGAAGATTTCTTTGTTGGGAGGGCCCATTTTAGATAGTCCATAAGGTTATATTGTTTTAATGGTTGCTACGCAATGAATTTAGGTACTAATAGGCAAACACCATACAAACTAATCCTGTCATATCTTCAGTACCAAGATCAACTTCTAGATCATCCTCTTAGGCTGATGTAATTAAATTTCCTTGTTTGCACCATTAGTCATAGTCATAGCCATACTTTATTGATCCCGGGGGAAATTTTTTTCGTTACAGTTGCACCATAAATAATAAATAGTAATAGAAATAGTAATAGTAATACTACTATTAGTAAATAGTAATAGTCATAGAAATAATAAATAGTAATAGAATAGTAATAAATAGTTAAATAGTAATATGTAAATTATGCCAGTAAATTATGAAATAAGTCCAGGACCAGCCTATCGGCACAGGGTGTCCAACCCTGCAAGGGAGGAATTGTAAATTTTGATGGCCACAGGCAGGAATGACTTCCTATGACGCTCTGTGCTGCATCTCTGGCTGAATGTACTCCTGTGCCCACCCAGTACATTATGTAGTGGATGGGAGACATTGACCAAGATGGCATGCAACTTAGACAGCATCCTCTTTTCAGACACCACCGTCAGAGAGTCCAGTTCCATCCCCACGACATCACTGGCCTTCTGAATGAGTTTGTTGATTTTGCTGGTGTCTGCTACCCTCAGCCTGCTGCCCCAGCACACAACAGCAAACATGATAGCACTGGCCACCACAGACTCGTAGAACATCCTCAGCATCGTCCGGCAGATGTTAAAGGTCTTCAGTCTCCTCAGGAAATAGAGACGGCTCTGACCCTTCTTGCAGACAATCTCAGTATTCTTAGACCAGTCCAGTTTATTGTCAATTCGTATCCCCAGGTATTTGTAATCCTCCACCATGTCCACACTGATCATTGGTGTGATTTTGATATAAATATGACCTATATTTTGGCCAATATCCTTAGACTGATTTGGTATGAATTGGTCTGCTTATGCAGACTAGGTGAATTTGAAGTGTCATTTGTAAGTTGGCATTGAACGGAAGAGGTTCGGTTTGGTACAATAATATAAGTTGATGAGGTTATACATGTGCTTTGTTTCGAAGATCACTGGGTGCTTAATTTCACATCCCACCTGGGTAATTTCAGACAGTCGTGACACGTCCATGTTTTTATGCTTTATGATGCTGCTGAATGTAACTAAACCATTCCTAAATATATAACTTTCCTCCTTTTGGCTTCCTATCATTATTATTATCACATAACTTTGTTAATTGGGAGAGTAGCATCTGATTATTCCCATTATTCATTACTGGAAAGCACAGAATGCAATTCATTTGTCCAATGACTGTAATCATTATGTTCTCTGTAATGGCTCTGTTTCTTGCATCTTGTACTATTTCATACACATATTTTATTATATATCCTGTTATATGGATGATTTAAATGTTTTGGGATATTCATCATTCATATTTTCTGTTAATGTTATTATAGGAGGGGGGGGGTGTACCATTATGGACATAGGGATGTTGGTGTATACTGCTTATATTACATTTGGACTGCTTGCTGCTTCTCTTTTCAGGATAGCCATTTCAGTGACTTTGTGGACACTCTGACAGAGTTTGAAACCAGGAATGTTCTAGCAACTCCAATAATGAACGGAAAAGATGTAGTCGCTGTTGTAATGGCTATAAACAAAGTAGATAGCCCGCATTTCACCACAAAAGATGAAGAAGTAAGAATATACTAGCTTTTATTTATACACAATGTATATTTTGAATTTTAAGGCTATGAAATATATTATCTTTTCCAGTGATCATTTTAGCACTTCAGTGGTTTCCTGCTTGCTCAATAAACAAGGTAATTGAAAATTCTTCTCACATTTACCCCTATAATTACTGAAAATCAAGTTTCCATTGATCCCTCGGGCCTACCTCTCGTGCATGCACCATTTCTGTGGAACATTGTTTATATTGGACCTGTTTTCACTGATTCTGGTATTGCTTATTCATACACTCTCAGGGTTAGTTCTCTGACTGACTACTCAATGGTGTGTAAGGACTTTCTATTATGACAACTTGTGGCTGGGAGAATGGTACAACTAACTGCACCTTTGAGTTGGTCTGGCAGAATTTGGATGTTGCCATTTATGCATTAATTGTGTAGTGCCGTTGAGGGTCAGGGTCAATTGCTGAGCACAGCAGCATTCTATTGGTGTATATAATGCATTATATAGTAGCTTTATTGAGTGTTATTTGGACACTGAAAGCCCTGTAATATTATCTGCATCTGGGCCCTCAATGTAGGAATGGCAACATGTAGGTCGCTGTCAAATCTGTGCCATCCCACTAGGGTAGCAGTAGATGCTTTCTTAGAGATGGATTATCAGACTCCTCCCTGATGCTTTGGGGGTGGAGATATCATAGAGGTCAGTGCAGCTGCTACATGTTCCATTGGTCCTACAATAAGGAGAAAAATTTCAGGATGTACCCATTCATGATATACGTAGCCATCATTAGCCACCTGTGCTCAGTGTCTGGCCAATTATTTGCACAGAGGAGTGTTTTCTAAGGAACCTATAACTCCAAGGTTGTGAGCAGCCTACTAGTTTGAGTTTTCTAGGAAATCGGTACTTAATCATTTTGTGCAGATTCTCCTTGCTCCTTTATGTTCCTTGAATTATCTAAAGTAACATTATTGCTCATTCTTTTTAATTACACCCTTTCCCACCTGTAGGAGAAAGGCACAGAGTTAAAGCCTGAAAATATGCAAGCAAATAATAGAGGCCCTCAAAGCATGTAGAATGTTTCTCTTGGTCCTAACATTTATTTCTATGTAGTTTCTTCTATTTGTCACCTTTGTCTATCAAAAACTGTTGTCTTCCGCATATAAAACTTCATAGGACTGGATTTCCTTGTGGAGCTTTAGGGATTAGGTGAAAGTTAAGGGATGAATTCCAGGTAGAATCAGTTAACCAATGTAAAAACTGCATTAATTTCATCTTCTTGAAGTGTTGCAGAGTTAATGACCCCCTTTAACTACAACAGGCCAAATGGCCTATTTTCTGTGCTGTTGTGTTCTATGGTTCTAACAATGTATGAAAGTTAATCGTACAGCCATTAACTTTCAAGAATACATAATATCTTGGTGCTCATCGTGTGTAAGGCAAGAAAAAAATGTAGCCAATCAGTGCTGTGATTTTCTTTCATGATTACTGCACATCTTTCAGCAATGGCCTGTGATCTAGGAGAGAATAAACTAGCGTTCAATACAGCTCAAACACGAGGAATCTGCAGATGCTGGAATTTCAAGCAACACACATAAAAGTCACTGGTGAACGCAGCAGGCCAGGCAGCATCTATTGGAAGAGGTACAGTCGACGTTTCGGGCTGAGACCCTTTGTCAGGACTAACTGAAAGAAGAGCTAGTAAGAGCTAGTGAGCTAATAAGCTAGTAAGAGTAAGATCCATTTCCCCCTCGTACCCCATCTGTTATTTATTTATTTATATACACACATCCCTTTTCTCACTCTCCTTTATCTCCCTCCGTCCCTCTCACTATACCCCTTGCCCACTCTCTGGGCTTTTTTCCCCCCTCCCCCTTTTCTTTCTCCCTAGGCCTCCTGTCCCATGATCCTCTCATATCCCTTTTGCCAATCAACTGTCCAGCTCTTGGCTCCATCCCTCCCCCTCATGTCTTCTCCTATCATTTTGGATCTCCCCCTCCCTCTCCCACTTTCAAATCTCTTACTAGTTCTTCTTTCGGTTAGTCCTGACGAAGGGTCTCGGCCCAAAACGTAGACCGTACCTCTTCCTAGAGATGCTGCCTGGCCTGCTGCGTTCACCAGCAACTTTTATGTGTGTTGATTCAATACAGCTACTAACTCTCTTTGTATTTCTCCAATTCCTTACTCCAGAGAGCACTGAACAATTTCCCTTCTGTCTGTGGCATTTAGTGAGATAATACATGGTTATTCTGTCCCATGAGCCTAAAATGCACATTCAGTCAGATCATACATACACACACACACACACACACACACACACACACACACACCCTTCCACCTGAGAGTTCCAGTGTCAATATACTTACCTTGATGTTCTAACCTGAAAAGGAAACATGGGCCTAAGTCTCACATATACCATTTGATCAAATGCCTCATTCTTATGAGGAAGATGATTCATAATTTCCATTTTGTATCACTTTCCTCATTATGCCTTGATACTGGATCTGATTAAACTCCATTTTGAGTCTCTTCAGCAACCTTGAGTAAAAAAATTCCAAATATTCACAAGTCTCGACATGAGGCAATTTCTCTTCATCTCAGTTAAAAATGACTGATGGGAACTGTGGATGCAAAGTTATACATCCAGGCCTCTAAATTTAACCCTTTAAGCTTTTGTATCATTTTGGTGTATTTGCAAGGAACGTCATCAAAAATAAGACATTTTAAATGTTTTTCAAATTTCTACTCTCTTCTTTAGACCTTTTAGATGCCTCCAGTGAAAATTGACCCACGAAACAACTAATAGTACAAAGTACTTTACATCTTAATTCTCCTGCAAAGTGTGAACAGCATTCTGAGGTTTTTAGTTTTACAACAATATTTACAACCTAATTCCTCAACATTTAATCCAGGTCTTCAGAACAATTCCACATATTCCCACATACATCTCTTAGTGCTAAGCAGCATCAATCATGTGACTAACCTGAGCAAACATATTCAGTAAGCTCATAAGAAATAGGAGCAAAATTAGGCCATTCGGCCCATTCGGCTCTGCCATTTCATCATGGCTGATCCATTTCTTTCTTAACCCCATTTACCGGCCTTTTCCCCGTAATTTTTCACACCCTGACTAATCAAAAACATGTCAACCTCAGTCTTGAGTAAATTCAATGACCTGGCCTCCTGTGACCCAACAACCACCTGTGGCAATGAATTCCAAAGAATCACAAACCTCTGCCTAAAGAAATTCCTCTTCATCCCTGTTCTAAATGGGCATCCTTCTGTTCCAAGGCTGTGCCTTCTTGTTCTAGGAAACATACTCTCCACATCCACTCAATCTAGGCTTTTCAACATTCAATAGGTTTCAATGAGGCCACTCCTCATTCTTCTAAATTCCAGCAAGTAAAGGTCCAGAGCCATCAATTGGTCCTCATATGATAAGCCTTTCATTCCCAGAATCAGTCTTGGGAACCTATTCAAAACCTTCTCCAATATCAGCACATTCTTTCTTAAATAAGAGGCCCAAAACTACTGGCCAAGTGAGGCATTACCATGCCTTATAAAACCTCAACATTACATCCTTGCTTTTATATTCTAGTCCCCTCAGAATAAGTGCTAACACTGAATTTGCACGCAACTTTTCCTCATGACACAACTTGTGAATTAACCTTTAGGAAATTCTGCACGAGGAATCCCAAGTCCCTTTGCACCTCAGAGTTTTGAATTTTCTCCCAGTTTAGAAAATATACTATGCTTTTATTCTTTTTACCGAAGTACATGACTATGCACTTCCTGACACTGTATTCCATTTACAACTTCTTTGTCCATTCTTCTAGTCTGTCTAAGTCCTTCTGCAGCCTCACTGTTTCCTGAACACTACCTGCCCTTCCACCTATCTTTGTATTGTCCACAAACTTGGCAACAAGGCCATCAATTTTATCATCCAAATCATTCACATATAACATAAAAAGAAATGGTCACTGACCCTTGTGAAACACCACTAGTTACAAGCAGCCAAACAGAAAAGGCCCTCTTATTCCCACCCATTGCCTTCTGCCAATTAGCCAATGCTTGTATCTTTCCTGTAATGTCATAGGCTCTTATCTTGTTCAGCAGCTTCACGAGAGGCACCATGTCAAATGCCTTCTGAAAACCCAAGTACACAACATCCACCAATTCCCCTTTGTCTATCTTGCCTGTTATTTCCTCAAAGAATTCCAACAGATTTGTCAGGCATGATTTTCTCTTAAGAAAATCATGTTGACTTTGGCCTATCATGTGCCTCCAAGTAATCCTGAAACCACATCCTTAACAATTAACTCCAACATCTTCCCAACCACTGAGGTCAGGCTAACTGGTTTCTTCTGCCTCCCTCCCTTCTTGAAGAATGGAGTGACATTTACAATTTCCCAGCCCTCTGGAACCACTCCAGAATCTAGTGATTCTTGAAAGATTATTACTAATACCTCCACAGAGCCCTGGTGTGTAGTCCATCTGGTCCAGGAGAATTATCTACCTTCAGACCTTTCAGTTTCCCAAGCACCTTCTCCCTAGTAGTAGCAACTACACTCACTTCTGCCCCACCGACACTCTTCAATTTCTGACATACTGCTAGTGTCTTCCACAGTGGAGACTTATGCAAAATACTGTTCAGTTCGTCCACCATTTCCTTGTCCCCTATTTCTCCCTCTCCAGCATCATTTTCCAGAGGTCTAATATCTACTCTCACCTTTCTTTTACTCATTATATATCTGAAAAAAACTTTTGGTATCCTCTTTGATGTTGTTGTCCAGCTTACCTTCATACTTCATCTCCCCTCCCCCCATGGGTTTTCTGTTGCTTATTTAAAAGTTTCCAAATTCTTGAACTTCCCACTAATTTTTGCTCTAATATATGCCCACTCTTTTGCTTTTATGTTGGCTTTGACTTCACTAGTCAGCCATGGTTGTGTTATCTTGCTTTTAGAATGCTGCTTCTTCTTTAGGATGAGTTACATTTTCCATCTACTTAGAAAATGTGAGTCAGTAACCAATCTCTATTCAAACATGCATTGTTTTGACATAACATTTTCTGTTTTTTATATTAAAAAATAATTCTGTTTTTATTTGCAGATTTTGTTAAAGTACCTCAATTTTCTCAATTTAACACTCAAGATTTATCATCTGAATTATCTCCATAATTGTGAAACCAGGAAAGGGCAGGTAAAGTTAAACAAAGCTCTTTCGATAAAGGATTAAAGCTCTCTGTGAAAATTCAAGATCTAATGTTATATAATTATAGCTTAGCAACTTATCTATGAGAGCATACACTCAACAGCCAGAGTTCTGGGCCACTGATCCGGAAACATGAATTGAAATCCACATTCCCAACAGAGGAATTTAAATTCAAGTACAAATCCAAAATTATAAAAGAAAGTTTCTCTTAGTGATCATAACCATGAAACTATCAGACTGGTATTAAAAACTTCTTGGCTCACTAACACTCATCAAATGAGGAACATGTGTAACGTTAATCATATTAATGTTTTTTGACTCCATCTGACAATAATAAATACTGGTAATGCTAGCAATAACAACATCCTGTACAGGAATTAATTTAAAAATATTTGGTCTCTGAGCACATTATTTCCTGTCGATGCCTTTGGCAGTAATTAAGCTAACTCCAAAACAATGAGTTAACAATCAGGTTTGGTGAAGATCTCCTTTTGCTTGTAGTGAAATTTTAAGTTGCTCTCAATTCAAAAGGGGTGCAGCAAACAGCCAATCAGTACAAGAATCATGGGAAATAGAGCCAAGGAGAATAAAAGTGTCCATTAATAGTTTTCTGAATTTCCTTATCACTTGCCTACATTGGGAGCAATTTAGAGTGAAGAGTTAACCCAATTAACAGAATACTTTGAGATTTGGAAGGAAACCAGAACAACTGAGGGAAATTCATATGCTCACATGGAGAATGTGCAATTTCCATAACAAAGATCACAATCAAACACAGGTTAATGGAGCTGTGAGACAAGTGTACTACCTGTTTACCAATATGCCTCTCTTTGCTCTTCTGGAGTGAGACTTCAGGCTAATTTAACATGCACACAGACATTTGAAGGGCAGAGAAAGATGCAAAGGGGATTTGAAAAGATAAGTCACACATGTCCAAGAAATAAATGTGATGTTGCATATATGGATATACAAAAAAATATTTTATAGAGTGCCATCATAATAGGCTTTATCATCAAGACTCAAGGCCATGAAATAAAAGGTACTGTAGCAATACGGATAAAGAATTGGCCAATCAACAGGAAGCAGAGAATAGAAAAGAAAGGCTATTCTTCAGATTGAAAGGAGGTGTATAATGGGTTTCCCAGGAACTTCTAGCAATGCCATATATAATAAGAAAACAATCTCACAACAAAGTTACTGTAAAGACGAGCAAGAAGTATAATTTCATTAGAGTACTTGGCAAAGAGCGGATGTTTTATGCTACTGTCACTATATGACTTAAGAGTTGGGACAGATAACCCTGCAGTTATCAATACTTATGGATTTACATCACAGCTGCAGTGCAATGACATCTATTTGCTTTTTTTCTCCAGGTACTTTTATGGTCTGCGAGCAAAGTATTTGAAGAACTAACTGATATTGAACGACAGTTTCACAAAGCCCTTTACACTGTGCGTGGCTTTTTGAACTGTGATAGATACTCTGTTGCACTGCTAGACATGACGAAAGAAAAGGTTTTATATTTTCTCATTCAAGTTCTGTATCAACTACCTTTATTCGCATGAAGGTTAAAATGTACAATAAACTTTTTTTTTATTTGTGTGGTTTTATTTATCTATAGGAGTTTTTTGATCTCTGGCCAGTACAAATGGGTGAAGTACCAGCGTATAATGGTCCAAGAACTCCCGATGGAAGGGTATGTTTTACAATTATTTCCAAAAAAGTTCTGTCACAACTTAATATTCTCATTCTGACATGTTCTGTTTTATTTTTGCCCATAGGAAATAAACTTCTACAAAATAATTGATTACATCCTTCATGGAAAAGAAGAAATTAAAGTCATCCCGTAAGTCTCTAATCAATAGGTTTAGATAAAGATGTCCTTACCTAAATCAATGCAATTGACTTCCCAGTGACAGAAATATTATCATAAATAAGGTGCTTGAGATATCACAAGAGGCCGGATAGGTTGGAACTGTGTCCAATTGAATGAAGGAAGCTGAGGGACAATCTTTAAGAGGTTTATAAAACCATGAGGGAATTAAGTTATATAGAATGTCACAGTCTTGTCTCCATTGTAGTGGAGTCTAGAACAATAGGGCATAGATTTGAGGTGAGAGCTAGTGGGTTCCTGAGGGTCAAGTTACCCTGGAGATATCACTGAGCGAATGACTACCTTTCCCAAGTAATGCTTCAACTGTCAACAGCTTTGGAGCTGACAAAAATGATGATTATTATTCTATTATGGATTTATTGAGTATGCCCACAAGAAAGTGTTCATGGTGACATATTTGTACTTTGATAATACCATCACACAGAACAACAACCTGCCAGAGTAGATGGTAGAGGTGGGCACAAATACAGCACTTAAAATGCATTTGGACAGATACATGGGTGGGAAGGGTTTAGAGAAATATAGACCACATGAAGATAAATGGGACTAGCACAGGTGAGCACTTAGGGCAGCATCAGTGAGTTGGGCCAAAGCGCCTGTTTCCATGCTGTATAACTCTGTGTCTATGATTCTAAGGCATAGGATGGTCACCAAAATCCCAGTGTAACCAAATGATTTTATAATATCTGGGTTTCTGTCTTCATTCTCCTGCATCTCCAACAGGGGCGGGTCCTCTAACTACCACCGTGAAATGCCTACAATAGGGGTGAAGAATTATGGGATTGGTGCTACATATTTTCTTGTGGGCAGACTCAATAAATTCATAATAGAATAATAATCATCATTTTTGTCAGCTCCAAAGCTGTTGACAGCTGAAGCATTACTTGGGAAAGACAGTCATTTGCTCAGGGGTATCTCAAGGGTAGCTTTGCTCTTCAGTACATATTGTTCAATTGTGCATGGAATTTGGACTAGATCAAGAGCCATGTATGGGAAAACTGTAGTTTGATCTGGTTTGATAAATCAAAGATAGAGGGCATAACAGATAATTAGAAATGACTGCTACTCAGTAAACAGATAATGGTTCCTTGTCACAAGCTGCCTATACATTAAAGAAGTGGATTCCCTTGTGTATATAGTCTTGTGATTCAATCATGACCTCTTCAAGTGACTTAAGAGCAGAAGAGTTAGATTGTTAACTGTGTATATGAGTAGCGATTGTCTAATTTTATGATCTACATTGTTTGCTGTTACCTCAGTTTTACATATGCAAATAGCTGATAGTGTGCATTTTTATAAAGAGTATTCTAGTTTATATGGGGATTAGGTATCTTTAAGAAATTAATGCACCATGTGATATAGTTTTCAATGCACTGAAGTACTCATCACTGGTATTAGTTGGGAGCTGGCTTCCTTCAGTAAAAAAATACATTGTTGGTAGTTTCTACTGTTTAGCACTAGCAGCAGAGTCTATGGATGCAAAATGCCCTTCCAGATTATTGTATTTTGTCAAGGGAAGAGGAGATAAATTGTGCCTTATTTTTGGTTTTGGATATTTATTAGTTTTAAATCATTACACAACCAAAACAGCTTCTAATTAGTGAAAGGACATTTGCAATTACACTGCTAACTTTGGAATCTACATTTAGAATCCATCATTCCTTATCCTTTCCTTCTGAATTTCTTTGATGCATCATGGTCAATATCCAGTCTCTTATTAATATACAAATTTGGCTGGTAATGAATAAACATTTTGGTGCAAGTCTCAAGGTTTGCTGGATATTTGTGGCCAGTGGTAACATTCACTTCTTGTTTAATACTTTACTGCAGCTTTGGTGGCTTTTGTGGCAATATCTTTCTTAGTAACTGACTTGATCACACCAACAGCCACCGTCTGTCTCATATCACGGACAGCAAAGCGACCAAGAGGTGGATATTCAGAAAAGCTCTCAACACACATGGTCTTAGTTGGCATCATGTGAACAATGGCTCCATCTTCAGATGTTACAAATTTGGTGCCATCTTCCAACTTCTTGCCAGATCGACGATCAATTTTCTCCTTCAGCTCATTGAACTTGCAGGCAACGTGAGCGGTATGACAATTGAGTACTGGGGCATAGCCAGCAGATAGCTGACCAGGATGGTTCAGGATAATAACCCGTGCAGTAAAATCAGCATTTTTGTTGTCACCAGCAACATAACCCTGACGGATATCCTTAACAGAAACCAACATTGTCGCCAGTAAGAGCTTCTGGCAGGGCTTCATGGTGCATTTCCACAGATTTCACTTCAGTAATGACTGGATTGGGAGCAAACTGCACCAACGTGGATGGTTTCAGAACACCTGTCTCAACCCGACCGACTGGTACTGTGCCAATGCCACCAATCTTGTAGACATCCTGGAGAGGGAGACAAAGAGGTTTCTTTATTGGGTGTTCTGGAGGCTGAATGCTGTCAAGGGCTTCAAGTAGTGTGATACTAGAGAGGTTTTCATTTTTCCTGGTAATTGACCAACCTTTGAACCAGCCCATATTCTGACTTTGTTCTAGCATATTGTCGCCATTCCAACCAGAGATAGGAACAAATGCTATAGTTGCTGGGTTATAGCCGATCTTCTTGATGTATGTGCTGACTTCCTTCATGATTTCATTGTATCTTGCCTCGCTGTATGGGGGTTCAATGGAGTCCATCTTGTTGAGACCAATAATGAGCTACTTGACACCCAAGGTAAGGTGTAGGCAATCAGAGCGTGTTCCCTTGTCTGTCCATTCTTTGAGATACCAGCTTCAAACTCACCCACGCCTGCCGCAACTATCAGCACAGCGCAGTCAGCCTGTGAGGTTCCAGTAATCATATTCTTGATGAAGTCTCTGTGTCCTTGGGCATTAATGATGGTGATGTAGTCCTTTGCCCAACTCAGCAGCTTCCTGCTCAAATATTTCGATGGTTCTCTTATCAATTCCACCACATTTGTAGATCAGATGACCTGTGGTTGTAGATTTGCCAGAATCGACGTGTCCGATAACAACAATGTTGATGTGCGTCTTTTCCTTGCCCATTTTTTAACGTTGGAATGAGTGAGTTCAGATGCAGTCGCAAACCTCCCTTCAGTAGAATTGGAGACTAAAAGGGAATTGTGCCTTCTTGAGAGATCTTCCACTAACTCTACTTCCACTTTTGAACAACAGTTCTGACCCTGTTACTGGCTGCAGCATGTAATACTTCTCCATCAGCTAATTATTAGTGTTAAGTATTACTGTTCGCTGACATGCAATAGGAGAATTGCTGTTGGAAAACCCTTTGTGAATGTGGTTGTACCACGTCCTTTTCCCTTGTCAGTTTTTCTGACAGTTTCTCTCCTCCCCGGCCCCCTATTGTTCTCTTTAACAAATGCCTCAGTATTGGGAGCATCAATATCTAGCTGAAAGCTAGATATCCAGATATAATTCCTAAGCACCTTGCTGCGGGTTTCATAGTTCTGCAAATACAAGTTACAGTAAAAGCTTGGTTCCCTGGTACTTCACTATCCAACATGCCCTAGGATCCACATCATGGCCACCATGGGGCGAATACTGACCAATTTTGGGATAGGGCCAAGGGAGCCCCTGAGATGTCATTTATGATTAGCATTCATTTCACATGTTCAGAATCAGAATCACCAGAATGCTTTCCATCGTACATCTGTAGAAATTTGCAAGAATTTTTGGTGACATACTAAATCTCCTCCAACTCCAAACAAAGTAGAATCACTGGCTTTCATTATTCATGATTGAATTGGTTTGTTGAGCTCAGAATTAATCCTCTGAGATGTAGATACCCAGGAGCCCAAAGCCACTTATCCTTATCATCACCGACCCCTCAATGAGGATTGGTATATGTTTTCCCTTAACTTCCCCTTCCTGAGGTCCACAATCACATCCTTGCTCTTACTGATGACAGATAAAATGTGACAGATAAGAAAGCATTTATGGTAGAGTTCCACAGCAACTAGTATGTCCATCTGTGATCCTTTTAAGTAGCATAGATTGATGCTAAAGCATAGGTGCTCTAATTGTGTTTGATATCTGGCAATAATTACATCACTAAATGCATGTTTGGCAATTTAGATGTTTAAGTTTTGATATCAGTGCTGCACCATCTGGATTGTTACACAACTATAAGATCATAAAACTGCTGTGATACAGAGAGAGGCCTTTTGGCCCATCTAGTCTTTACCAGCTCCTGGTAGAACAATCATATCTGTCCGATTCACCGTTCTTTTTCTTCTGTCCTATAAGTTATGTTTTCCAATCTCCTTTTAAAGGGTTAGGGATTTTTCTCTGTACATGCAGTAACTTTCAGATCATCAATAGTTTATGGATTTTAAAAATGATCACATTCTATTCGTACCCTTTGTCTATAATTTTAAGTATATTTTCCCTGGTACTTGAACCATCCACTGTTGGGAACAGCTTCTTTATTTACCCGGTCTAAACAACCCATAATCTTGTACCTTCATGAAACTTTCTTTCAACTTCTGCTCCAAGAAAAAAAGTGTCACAGCTTCTCTTGATCTAATATCTGTGCTTACAGATCTGGTCAATGAAGATATGTGATGTACTACATCCGTGCAGCACAATTTGATCCCATCCACCCAGTCAATGGATACTGCAGGTCTGAAGTTTATCCCCATAATCTTGAAAAACCAGCAGTGTTAAAGACATACTGGAAATAAATTCTAAGAAGTTTCTTTAAAATAAACTAGTCCTGTCTTATAACACTTCAAAAGTACTTCATTTGCAATGAAGAGTTCACTAATTTCACTTAATATAAGTATGTCGTTGTTAACTATCTTTTATTTTATTGGTAGCCTTTTCCTCTGTGGTAATTTCTCCATGATTTTTAAGACTTTCTAAATCTTGAGGCCCCCTTTATCACAATCAATATACTCTTCCCACAATGGAAGAGTTAGCTATTGGCTCATTTGGAGTCTTGAAGATGCATGGGATTACAGAACTAGAATTTGTTTACATAGAACATCTGGAAAGTTTTCATAAAAGGGACTGCTTTTGGGCATTCAGCATAATGTTCTCCCCTTGCTATGAACAATGGGATAACACTATTAACTCAATTGACTTAGTCCCAATGGTAAAAATGAAAGTTTGAAACAAATCTTCAAAAACATTTGAATCCATTAAATTTATTAAGAACAATTCAAACTAAAATATATTTATAAAAAAAAGAAACCCAATTGCTTCCATTTAGTACTAATATTGTAACATCTTAATAAGAGCACCTGGAGGAAACCCACACGGTTCGTGGGGAGAGCATACAAACTTGAATTTCGAACTCCGGAATGCGCCAAGCGGTAATGGTGTTGCGCTAACCGCAGCGCCACCATGGCACCCATTTCCTATTCCAATGTGGTAATATCTTGCTTCCTGTCCATCTTCTAATTGCCAATGTGCACCTATTTGCCTACCTCTGTTCATGTAATGCTTATTCACAAGCCTCTTTATGGAATGCTTGTACCATGTCAAAGATTTATTTGAAGCAAATTAAACGATAAGGTTTACAGCACTTGACTTTGTAATCACGTTAGAAACATGATGGCAAGTTGTAACAAAAGTAAATGGATTGACACTAGGAAAGGAGATTACCGTACAATGTCAACATGTAAAAGTCATTCAATGTGATAAATTCCTATAATGTAATAGTGCCTAAACTCATTCAATTTGCAGCGAGACACAACAGGGAAGGGCTGATGTGGAGCGGATGTGTCATATAGTGAGAGGTTCTAGAACCAGAGGGCATAACCTCAGAATTGAAGAATGTCGCTTTAGAACAGAGATGAGGAGAAATTTCTTTAGCCAGAAGGAGGTGAGTCTGTGGAATTCATTGCCACGGACAGCTGTGGGGCCAAGTCATTAGGTATGTTTGAGGTGGAGGTTGATAGGTTCTTGATTAGTAGGATTGTTGAGGTCTAGGGAAAGAAGGCAGGAGAACAGGGATGAAGAGGAAAAATAAATTATCCGTGATCAAATGGCAAAGCAGACTTAATGGGCCAAATAGCCTAATTAGACCCTAAGATATAGAAGCAGGCTTGGGGTATTTGTCTCATCAGGTCTGCTCCAGCAGTTCATCATGGCTGATCCATGTCCCTTTCAGCCCTGGTCCCCTGCTCTCTCCCCATATCCCTTCATGCCCTGACTGCTCATGAATCTATCGGCCTCTGCCTTAAAAATACATAAGTACTTGGCCTCTATGGACTCACTCATCTCTGACACCATACAGTTGGTTTCTATGAGATCGCCACCCCTCATTCTTCTGAATTCCAGAGAGTACAGGCCCAGAGCCATCAAACATATGATAAGCCTTTCAATTCCAGAATCATTTTCATGAACCTCCTTTGAACCTTCTCCAATGTCACCACATTGTTTCTGAGCTAAGGGGCCCAGAACGGCTCACAATATCTAAGTGAGGCCTCACCAGTGCTTTATAAAGACTCAACATTACATCCTTGCTTTTATATACTAGTCCTCTTGAAATGAATGCTAACGTTGCATTTGCTTTCCTCACCCCTGAGTCAACCTGCAAATTAACCTTTAGGGAATCCTGCATGAGGACTCCCAAGTCCCTTTGCAGCTCAGATTTTTGAATTTTGTCTCCATTTAGAAAATAGTCTACACTTATTTTTCTTTTGCCAAAGTGCATAACCCTACACTTCCGGACACTGTATTCCATCTGCCACTTATTTGTCTATTCTTTCAATCTGCCTAAAACTTTCTGTAGGTCCGCTATTTCCTCAAAACTACCTGCCCCTCCACCTATTTTCATATCATCTGCAAACTTGGCTGCAGAGCCATCAATTCCATCATCCAAATCATTGACATATAATGTAAAAAGAAGCAGTTTCAACATCGACGCCTGTGGAACACCATTAGTTATTGGCAGCCAACCAGAAAAGGTTTCCGTTATTCCCACTCTTTGCCTCCTGCCAATCAACCAATCCTTTGGTACCTTTCCTGTAATTCCATTGACTCTTATTAAACAGCCTCGTGTAGCACTTTGTCAAAGGTCTTCTGAAAACCCTAGTGTACAACATCCACCAATTCTCCTTTCTCTATCTTGCTTGTTATTTCTTCAAAGAATTCCAGCAGATTTGACAGGCGAGATTTTCCCTTAAGGAAACCATGCTGACTACAGCCTGTTTTATCATGTGCCTCTAAGTACCCCAAAACCCTTTCCTTAACAATCAACTGCAGAATCTTCTCAACCACTGAGCTCTGACCAACTGGCCTATAATTTCCTTTCTTCTGCTTCTCCCCCTTCTTGAAGAGTGGAGTGACATTTGCAATTTTCCAGTACTCCGGAACCATGCCAGACTCTACTGATTCTTGAAAGATCGTTACTAATGCCTCCACAATCTCTTCAGCCACCTTCTTCAGAACCCTGGGGCGTAGACCATCTGAATACAGAAGCTTTGTGTCTGGTTGTTGAATCTATCCATACTATCCTTTGGCCTTGGCAGTCATGTACTTACAGATGCTGATTGTAACATTTCAGTGGTAGGATGACAGTTAGGTTTACTGTTGAAATGTTGCAATCAGTATCTGTAAGATGTGACTGTTGTGGCCAGGGGATAGTATGGATAGAGTAGACTCTCCTGTTCAGGTTGACTTATCTACCTTCGGACCTTTCAGTTTCCCAAGTATCTTCTCTCTAGTAATGGCAACTTCATTCCCAGACACTCTCAGACTTTCGGTATACTACTAGTGTCTTCCACAGTGAAGACTGATACAAAATACCTATTTAACTCATCCACCATTTCCTTGTCCTTCAATACTGCCTCTCCAGCAACGTTTTCTAGTGGCCCGCTATCTACTCTTGCTTTTCTTTTACACTTTATATATCTGAAGAAATATAAAGTGTATTTCTGCTTCTTTGTCTTGTGGTCTTATGACATAGACCCCTTGACTCACCAAATCCACACCACCCATTTTTTCCCCGAGTTCCTCCACATTTCTACCATTCACCTACACACTAGGGGCAGTTTATAATAGGCAAACATCCTACCAAACCGCCTCTCTAAGGGATGTGGCAGAAGATCAAAGCACCTGGAGCTCAAAGGGAGAATGTGCAGTCTCTGCAGAGACAAGGTCCAAAGCCTGGGTTGAATCCAGGTCTCTAGAACCATGAGGCAACAGCTGTACCTGACACACCACTGCGACCACTGCGCTGCTGGTGATTAAACATAATCGGTTGTGAAGTGCTTTATGATACCCCAAAGTTGATAGGATCTCTTCATCAATATTTATTCATGTTTGAGTCAACGAGGTTGGACTTTGCCCAATGTAGGAGGGTGGGGTACAAATTCAGCTGATGGCACGAAAAGTTCTATTATTGTGCAGCAAATATTTAGATAATATTTACTCCTAGAAGGAGATTAATGGCAGAAATTGGCATAATTTGTGCACTTTACATACAGGTTGCAATGTCAGGGATAGGGCGGATTGATATTCTTTCAAACCCCAGCAGTGTAGCTAAGCCTTGGGTTGTTCATGTAAACACTGACTCATGTAGAAAAGGTTTCCATGGGAATAAACTCATTGGGGAGGAGTTTCCATGGATGCTATCACTCGGTTTCAGGGAAATTGAATTGTTCCAGCATCAGGTATCTCCATCACCATATTGATTAATATCACTTCCTTTAAATGCTGCAAGTAGTTATTTATTATTATATTGTTTAGCGATACGGCGTAGTAGCAGGTCTTTCTGGTCCAATTAACCTGCACCGTCCAATTACACACATGTGACCAATTAAGCTACTAACCCTTATGTCTCTGGAATGAGGGAGGAAACTGGAGCAGCCAGAGGAATTGTGTGTGATCATGGGGAGAACGTACCAACTCCTTACAAGCATTGTCACTGGCACTGTAATAGCATTATGCTGACCTCTGTACTACTGTGTTGACATAATGCCAACTAATGCCACGTTACCCGCTGAGTTTAAGTTATGGTGATTGTTGTTGGACTGTAATGGAGTGTCCGACAAATTGCTGGGAGGTGCTTTTACTTGGTCAGTGAATGAGTCTTCTTGGTTTTGTTTCTCTCTGGTCGTGAATAGGCCAGGAGAGGACTCAGAGAGCTTCCTGTCCTATCAAAAAGTTTAATGTTACCAAAGTGTTTTGGGTTAACCAGATGTTGTTGAGAAGTTCCCATAGTGAGTTTGCTGTGGATGTAGTTATCAGACCTTTCTTAAATCAGCCGTGTTTGATGTTGCGATTGCTTTAAGCAGACTTTGGTGCTGCCTTTTGCAGTGTTTCAGAACTGCTGATAGTGCTCATAGCTGGTGTACTCGTTCGTAACAAAGTAAGTGAAAAGATCTCCGTCTCAGACCTGGCGGTTGTTATATATTTTCTGGGGAATGTTTAAGGAGCCAGGCTTATCACATTCTCCGGCATTACTTTACAAACAAGGCACCATCTGAACCATGAACGTCAGATTGCAAAGGTTTTATTCCCTTCTATGGAAAATTAAGGGTGATCTAATTAAGGGACATTTAAAATGATTAAAATATTTGACAGGGGATCTAAAGAATAGACTTTCTTTACGGTGGGGAGTTATAGACCAAGGGGTATAACTTTAAAATTGAGGGAGGGTGGTTCAGGGCTGCTGTCAGATGGTACTTAACACAAAATGTAGTGGAAATCTGGGGAGAAAAATCTATCTTTCCAAAAGATTCTTGAGGCTAGGTATCAAATTGAACAAAAATCATTTCTGGTGTTGATAGATCTTTCAGCTGTCAGAGACCTTAATGCTATCATGTAATTAAGTCACAGAGTAGATTCAAAGAATGAATAGCTGCCTCAGTTGTTAGGTTTGCTAACATTGACTTATTTTTTCCTGCTCTGTGTTTCTCCATTTTGTTTTTCGTTCTTTCTTAAACTGTGGAGTTACATTTGTTACTTTCCAATCTCTGGTATGTTTTAAATTGTGTGGAATTTTGGGAGATGACAACCAATGCATCTACTATCTCCACAGCCACCTCTGTCAAAACTTGGTATATTGGTTTTTAGTTTCTCAAGTCAAATCAAGAATGACTTTTTATTGTCATTCCGACCATAACTGCTGGTACAGTACACAGTTAAAAACAAGACAACGTTTTTCAGGACCATGGTGCTACATGAAACAATACAAAAACTACACTGAACTACGTAAAACAACACAAAACTACACTAGACTACAGACCTGCCCAGGACTGCATAAAGTGCACAAAACAGTGCAGGCATTACAATAAATAATAAAGAAGACAATAGGCACAGTAGAGGGTGGTAGGTTGGTGTCAGTCTAGGCTCTGGGTATTGAGAGTCACAACCTGGTATGGAAGTTGTCCTGTCCAAGACCAGAAGAAGCTGCAGAAGATCGTGAACACAGCCCAGCACATCACACAAACTAATCTTCCATTCTTGGACTCACTTTCCACCACACACTATTGGAGCAGTGCTGCTAGGATAATCAAGGACATAACCCACCCAGCCAACACACTTTTTGTCCCTCTTCCCTCCAGGAGAAGGCTCAGGAGCTTGAAGGCTCGTACGGCCAGATTTGGGAACAGCTTCTTTCCAACTGTGATAAGACTGCTGAACGGATCCTGACCCGGATCTGGGCCGTACCCTCCAAATATCTGGACCTGCCTCTCAGTTTTTTTGCACCACCTTACTTTCCATTTTCTATTTTCTATTTATGATTTATAATTTAAATTTTTAATATTTACTATCAATTTGTACTCCAGGGAGTGGGAAGCACAGAATCAAATATCGCTGTGATGATTGTATGTTCTAGTATCAATTGTTTGGTGACAATAAAGTATAAAGTAAAAGTATAAAGTAAAGTCCATGCTGATTTTGTTTTTCTTTCAGTGTTCCAGAAATTATTATTTTTTTCTCATTAAACATTAGACTTGCTTGACATTAGTGTTTTTAGACATTCCCTTGTAAGTGCATAGAAACAATTGAACTATTAGCTGAAGCTAATTTGTAGGTATCCTTTTCTTCAGGAACCCTCCTGCAGATCATTGGGCCCTGGTTAGTGGATTGCCGTCATATGTTGCTGAAACTAGTCTTGTAAGTGTAATGGTCTTTGACCATGTATAACTTTGTTTTGATGCCATACAAGCACAATTTGTTGTTGCAAAGCAAGTTATTTGCTATGAATATAAATTAGTTTGAAATTAGGAGGAAAATATCTCCATTACATGTTTTTTTTTTGCAGATATGCAATATTATGAATGCAGCTGCAGGTGAATTCTTTGAGTTTCAGGTAAGAAAGTGCAATGTATAATGTTATCTTATGTAGAAATAAATGTTTTTGCATAAATCTACATATTTTTTTTAAAATACAGTGCATTAATCATAAACACACTAAGAGCCTACTAATCAAATTACAGAAAGAGCCACTTGATAACTTGGGATGGACTATTAAGAATGTGCTGTCAATGCCAATAGTAAACAAGAAAGAGGAAATTGTGGGAGTTGCCACATTTTATAACAGAAAGGATGGAAAGCCATTTGATGACATGGATGAAACTCTGATGGAAGTAAGTTTCAAGAATGTACCATTAGAATTTCAAATAGGCAGCATTATACAGCTATTGACAATTGTGTATCTATTTCAGGCCTTGACACAGTTCCTTGGGTGGTCTGTTTTGAACACTGACACATATGACAAAATGAACAAGCTAGAAAATCGGAAAGACATTGCTCAAGACATGGTTAATTATCACGTTAAATGCTCTAAAGATGAAATACAGGACATATTGGTAAGTCAGGTCAATTGATGAAGAGTTTATTTTTGAAAATATGTAACATTTTATTTAAATGTGTAACTATATTTCCTTTGATTTATGATTTTGAAAGCATATCAGTAACAACATATCACTACTTTATTAGAAAACTAGAGAAAACTATGAGCGGGAACCAAATGAATGCGATGAAGAAGAACTTCAAGCCTTATTGGTGAGTAAATAGCAAAAAAGGATTGCTCAGTCTTTTGTGTTTTTATTTTTGATTAATATTTATATAGAAAATAAAAATAGCTGAACAAAAATGTATATTTAAGAACAGTTGCAATATGTATTCAAAAAAACACTACTTTGATCATCCAATTGCAGTCTATTTCATTTGAGGATATGTTTTTGTTATCCCTGCATGAATTCACCCTTAGCTTCCACCACAAAACTTGATATCATATTATAATTTTGGTAGGAAATCAATAGATCCACCTCAAGAACAGAGCAAATTGTTTATGCAATTTCTCCAGGTCTTCAGTGAAAGTAGATTGAGATGAACCCTTTAGATACTCGTCCTGCAGTCTATTATTATTTACCTCTTTGTTTTAAAGTTTGAAGAACTTCCAGATGCTGAAGAGGCAGAACTCTATGAATTTCACTTTTGTGACTTTGAATGGTCTCCATTGGATCTTGTGAAGTGTGGACTACAGATGTATTATGAGCTTGGTGTGGTTGATAAGTTCCATGTACCTCGGGAGGTAAGCCTACTTAATGCCCTGCACCAAATATGCACAACACTTGGCCTAGCTTGTTTGGCAGTTAAACTGCAAATTCATTTTTAAAGAGCATTTACTGAGCTGATTAAAATCCTTAGCAAAGTTTTGATACTGGTAAAAGAAGAATATGATTATTGGGATTTATAAATAGAAGTCTATAATATGAAAGAAAAGTGAAAAAAAGAAAAGAATGCATTAAGTCACTGAATACTGCAGACCACTGTATATTTTAGGCAATACAGTATATTACACATCGAACACATTATAAAAGATATGGAGGAACTGACAGAGTTAGAAGTAGTTAGTTTATTATTGTCACATATACTGTGAGATAGTGAAAAGATTTTCCTTACAGACCATTCATACAGATTACACCATTACACAAAGCATGAGGTGGTACAAGGTAAAATCAATAACACTTTCTCTGTAATTGTTGCACAGAACAAAGTGTGACAAGAGAAAGGACAGGGCAGGTAAACAATAAGATATGAGATCATAACAGGGTATGTTTTGAGTATCCAAATTGGGGTTTTTCAGATGATGAGGAAAGTGGATAGAGTTAATGAAGAAAATGTATTCACCTTGGCAGTGTACGAATACATACACTAGGGCAGCACAGTAGTGTAGTGGTTAGCACAATGCTTTACAGTATAGCTAACCTGCAGCTGGGTTCAATTCCCAACACTGCCTGTAAGGAGTTCACATGTTCTCCCCGTCGTCAAGTGGGATTCCTCTGGGTGCTCCGGTTTCCTCACACAGTCCAAAGGCATACTGGTTGGAAGGTTAATTGTTCTTTGTAAATTGTCCCGTGATTAAGCTAGGATTAAATCAAGGATTGCTGGGCGGTGTGGCTCGAAGTGTCAGAAGGACCTATTCCGCACTGTATCTCAATTTGAAAAATTGAAATAACTTAGATCGACAATATATCACAATAAATAAATACATAAAGATCTGTTAGGGGAATGAAGGGATTTTATTTTTCAACAGAAGAGTTGTAAAGACTGGAATGTTCTACTGAACAAGGTGGTGAAAAGCAATACAATTAGAAGGGATTAGACAGGTACTGAGGACGAAGAACTTTTGAGGATATGAATACTTAACGTGGCTATTAGAAATAACCATGTCTGCTCTCTCAAAATAACAGCCTAATTATCATAGCTTGAATGATTCCATTATCATAAGATCTTAAAATTCGCCAGTGCAGCTCATGTTTTTTTAGGGTGCTACCAGTGCTGATATAGTCATAACACAGTATCCAATGTCTGTAGGAGATTGTGCCAGCTGTGTTGTTACTCATGCTATTGGCAACTAACTGCTGAGTGGGGTGATTTTGTATACAAAGTAGAAAGCACATGCAAATCTCACCTAACCCAAAAATCCTTTCCAGGGTTGATATACACATAGGCAATAAATGAAGCTATTCCAAGATTATATAATTAAGGCTTAAAAGATATTTTTCAAAACATCAATACATCTGAAATTGCTTAGCAATCAATGAAATCCTTTCAACCTCCAATCAAGAAAGTCCATTGCTGAGTCTTCCGCATCTGCATTCTCAGGTTTCCATTGACTAGGAACTCAGTCAGACCTGTCATTAAAATATTGTGGCTTAAAGAGCAAGTGAGAGACCGAGCATGCAGCAATATCTCATTTCCTGACACCCCAAAGTACTTCTATCATCTGTAAGGTGGAAGTCAGATGTTGACTTACCTGGATCATTGCAGCTCCAAAAACATTCAAGAAACCTGAACCTATGCAGGACAAAACACTTGTTCCCCATTCAGCACTCAAAGCATCCAGTGCCTCCAAAACTGGTGCATGGCAGTACATGGTGGTATGTATATACCACCTAATAAATACACTGTGATAACTTGTCTTAGCTTCAGCAACGTCTTCCAAACTCAGTCTCTATCACCGTGAAGGTCAAAGGCAATACCCATGTGGGAACACCACCAGCAGCAGGCTCCTTTCCAAACTGAATTCTGTATTAAAATGAGAATATATCACTATATTTTAATCATCTGTGGAACCCCTACCTTCTTCCGTTAAGGCTGTGGTGAAGGACCTTCACCAGTAGGGCTACAGTGGTCCAAGAAAATTACTCCCAACCATCGACTCAAGGAATTATAGATGGATAATAAATATTGGTCTTACTAGCAAAGCCCAAACCCACAGATAAATGAATTAATGAAAAAAGCTGCAGTCCAGAGATTTGGAATATATCATAAGTGATAACAAGAATAATGTATATATATTTGAATTTAAATAGTGAATACTCCCAAAATTGCTACATGAGTTAAGTGTATAGGACTGACAAAGTTTCTGCCATGCTGCAGGTATTAGTTCGTTTCATGTATTCACTGAGTAAAGGATACAGAAAGATCACCTATCACAACTGGCGGCACGGCTTCAATGTTGGACACACTATGTTTGCACTTCTCACAGTAAGTATTTATTTCTAATAAAAAAACAGTTTATTTAAATTCCATCCAGCATGAATTAAGCTGTTGTGTAGAAATGTGCGGTACTCTGTATTATAGCTGTTTCAACTGAATCTGATGGAAACTCAATTCAGTAGAGGAGTATAATGTTTCAGATACTGAAGATAAATTTCTGTAAATCAGAGAAATGAGAGGTGAAGCCATTTCTTTGGTAATTTTCAACAAGTTAAGTGAATTTCCCTGCTACTTGAGAGCATGCCTTGTTGTAGTTGACAGATTTCAAACCTGGGAGCTGAGCTTTGTCTGTCAATCCTCTTTCGGCAGTTTAATGGGCAGGTCTAGTTCATATGAGTGGATTGCAGCATCCTTCCATCATGCAAAGCCTCACAGAATGGATGCTTAATTCTTTTATCCAGTAGGTATACCCTTTTGAACAAGTATCAGATAAATGTATGACCTTGGCATTGTGCACAGTCTCCGAGGGGCTTTTGACAAGCTTTGAGGCATTACGTTATGCAGAAATTTGCTTCGTCTAAATTCCACCTTTTGATAGCATTCATACATTCCCTGGATAATTCCAGTGTTGGCAGCATAATTATCTCCTGAAACAGATGGAATCTTTATTGGATTAGTTAGAAGATAAGAATGAAGAAAGATAATATGCATGTGTGGAGACATAGATAATGATCACATCACATTCAGATGCATCAGATACATTATAGATAGACTTTGCAGTAGGAACTCAGGTAAAAATGTTTTATATATACATACATATATATATATATATATATATATATATATATATATATATATATATATATATACACATATATATATATATAAAAGAGAGAGAGAGTATATGCTCATCTCTCATCTGACATCCTCCATAATCCTTCATGCATCTAAAATTTAGCTGTATTCTGATATTCATTGTCCTGTTCACATATTGCCCTCTTCCAATAACATCCACACATTAACATTCTCAAATTTATTTTCAACTCGCCCTTCTTGTTTATATTAGTTACACTGTTTGAAACCTCTAGTTCAGCGCTTTTTCTGAGGCTTTGCATTATATGTAGGGCCTTGCACAAGACTGGTTTATATCAGATTTATCTTTTCTCAAGAAGTCTGAAACCCTCAAATCCCTAAAACATATAGACTGTGAACACAGGCGGTCCCTGCATTATGGTGTGTTAGGTATTGGAAATTCTCCTTTACAGAATTCACAAATCCTACCTATAAAATCTGAGATATGGAATAAAATACATTTGTATGAATTTAATAGCGTGAAATACTTGTGAAAAAAATTTTAAAAATAAAACACCACATTTATTCCTTTTCAACTCATATTTCTTGATGCATGCACAGGTGATGCGGCTTCACACTACAGAAAGTTGCAATATGGACTGTTTCCAGGATCACAGCCTCACCCAGTAACATCTGAAGTGTCAAAACAGTATTTCTTAATATCTAAGTGGAACCCATTGTCATTAGATGCAGTAACAAATTCCTTCACCAAGTTCATACTGGATTGGTAATGAAACATGGATTCATTAAGACTTGCAGTATTGTGGTTGAGAAGCTTCCGAATGAAGCAAATATTAGACTTTGGAAAATTGAACTAACCTATGCCTTAGAACATAGAATGTAGAACAGTAAAGCACAGGGCAGGCCCTTTGGCCAACAATGCTGTGCTGAACCAATTAAATTAGTAAACAAATGGTTAACTGAACTAACTCTTCTGCCACACAATGTCCATATCCTTCCATTTTCCTCACATTCCTCCCGTATCTTAAAAGTCTCTAATGTTTCTGCCTCTACCAATCGCAAGCAGTGCATTCTAGGCACCCATCAAACTCTGTGTTAAACAAAAAACTTGCTTCTCAAATCTTCTTTGAATTTTCTCCCTCTCACCTTCAATGCATGCCCTCTGGAACTAGGCATTTCAATCCTTGGAAAAAGATATTTATCTGTCTATAATCTCTGCCTCTCATAATCTTATAAACCTCTATCAAGTCTCCCCCTACTCTTTGCCGCTCCAAAGAAAATAATCCAAGTTTGTCCAACCTCTCAGTATAGCACAAGCCCCCTAATCCAGGTAATATCCTGGTAAAACTTGTCTGCACCATTCCTATAATGGGGCAATCAGAACAGTATGCAATACTCCAGATGCAGCCTAATTAAAGTTTTAAAAAACTGCAACCTAAGTTCCTGACTTTTGAACTCACTGACTCTACTTATAAAGGCAAACATGTCGTATGCATTCTTAACTATCCTATTACCCGTGTAGCCACTTTTAGGGAATTCGGAATTTGGACCTCTGCTCCTCAACACACTTTACAGTGTACTGTCTCTTTACATTTGACCTACCAAGGTGCAAATGTTCACATTTGGCTGAGTTAAACTCCATCTGCCATTTCTCTGCCCATATCTGCAGCTGATCTATATCCTGCTGTATTGTTTTCCTGTTGACTACCCTAACCACAACACTGCCAATTTTTGTGTCATCTGCAAACTTACTAACCCATTCACCTACATTTTCATCCAGGTCATCTATATACTGTACATCTCAAACAGCAGAGGTCTCAGGGCTGATCCCTGTGGAACACCAGGAATCACATACCTTCAGCTAGTATCTTCTTCTTCATGTGCCTTGCACGTTACACGCTTGGGTGATCATAGCTTTCCACGTCGAACGATCCCATGCAGCGTCAATGATATCTCGCACACTTAGATCTGTTAGTTCTTTCACAGTGTCCATATATTTTCTTCTTTGCCTTTCTCTTCCGTGTTTCCCAGGCATATGACCTTGTAATGTGAGGCATTCTATTTCTCCCTTTCAGATGATATGGCCAAGGAATTTAAGTTTCCACTCATTTAATGTTCTCATTAAAGATCTTTTTGCAAGGGCACGTTGGAGTACTGTCTCATTAGTTACCCTATCTCTATATGATATTTTCAGCATTCTTCTAAGAAACCACATTTCCGTTGCTTCTAAGTTTCTTTGGAGTTCCGGTGTTATAGTCCATGTTTCGGAAGAATACAGCAAGATTGACCAGATGTAACATTTTAGTAGCCTGAGCCTTGTTGTCATAGAAATGTGTCTGTTGGTAAAAATGGGTTTCATATTTTAGATGTTGGTTTTGGCAAAGGCAATTCTTCTTTTTATTTCTACCTTACTTCTAGCATCTTGTGACATAAAGCTACCAAGGTAATTAAAGCTGGTCTTTTGTTCAATCTCTTGGTTACCAATGTACAATTGGCAGTTGGGAGTATCCTGCTATTTTGATATTACCATACATTTGTTTTTTTTTACAGTTTACTTTGTCTAAAAGGATTTGTTGTCATAAGGAGGTGGCTAGGAACGGACCCAAGTGCAAGACACAGACACTGAAGTACTAGGGACAGGACTAGGATACAGGGTGAGGGCAAGAAAATGGACACGAAAACCAGGAACATGGAACAGGACTGGATAAGAGAGCTAGGAGCCCGGGCTTGGACTCCGAGCCAGAGACTGGACAAGGACCCAGTACCTGGGTCTTGCCTCTGGCTCGGACCCCAGAACTAGGCAAGGACGAGGCTGGAGTCTTCAGGCTTGAGGCTAGTGGCTAGAGACTTGGCTTGGTAGGAGGCAGGAGGCTGGAGTCTTCAGGCTAGAGGCTAGAGACTTGGCTTGGCAGGAGGCAGGAGGCTGGAGTCTTCAGGCTTGAGGCTAGAGGCTAGAGACTTGAGGCAAGGCTTGGCAGGATGCTGGAGGCTGGAGACTTGAGGCCAGGCTTGGCAGGAGGCTGGAGGCTGGAGACTTGAGGCAAGGCTTGGCAGGAGGCTGGAGGCTGGGGTCTTCTCCTGGGCAGGGCACGGTACTCCTGGGCAAGGCGCGGTACCCCTGGGCAGGGCGTGGATCACCACCCGACGGAGGCAAGGGACTGGAAGGGACAGAACCAACCGCACATAACGGCAAGACGGCCTGGCTTACCCGATGGAGGCAAGGGACAGGAAGGCACAGAACCAACCGCACGTAATGGCAAGACGGCCTGGCTTACCCGACAGAGGCAAGGGTTAGGAAGGAACCGAAACTACCGTATGTAATGGCAATACGGACTGGCTTACCCGACGGAGGCAAGGGACAGGAAGGGATAGAACCAACTGTAGGTAACGGCAATACGGCCTGACTTACCCGATGGAGGCTAGGGACAGAACCAGCCGCAGGGTAATGGTGAGACAGCCTGACTTACCTGGCGGAGGCAAGGGACAGGAATGGAGCTAGGTACGGGGTGGCTCCAGGACAAGACTGAAGGTGAGACGAGGCGAGAGTTACCAGCAAGACCAGGCAAGGCTTCAGGCAGTGCAAGGCGAAACGAGACCTTCAGGCGAGGCAAGAGTTACCGGCAAGATAAGGCAAGGCTTCAGGCGAGGAAACAGAAGGCAAAGGAAGGGATACAATGAGTAAGGACAAGAACAATCCAGCAGCCACACCCTGGTCTCTGAAGGTATTTATGCAGCCAGCCCCAACGAGCATCAGCTGCCTCAATTAGTGCTCAACAAGAACAGAGCAGGGTGGACAGGAAAACCTGGAGCAAGGGTCGATGGACCGGACCGTGAACTGGAATACGGACTTCACAGACCGGACCACGACATTTGTAGGTCTTCTGCAGCACTTGCTATTAGGGTGGTATCTTCTGCATGTCTTATATTATTGATGTTAACACCTCCAATTTTTATCCCATCTAGGTCTTCTGAGAATCATTTCACTATAGATATTAAACAATTCTGGTGAGGCAACACATCCCTGTCTAACTTCTCTTTGAATTTTAGTCCAACTGCTTATATTATCATCAATTTTTACCACCATCATTTGGTTCCAATAGTATAAGTCCCTTTAAGCACTACCCTCTATATTCTATGGGCAAGCCATTTCTGGATCCAAATGACCAATTCACCATGGATCCCATGCATCTTAATCTTCTGGATCTGTCTCCCATGAGGGACCTTGCTAAATGCCTCACTAAAATCCATATATACAACATCAACAGCTCTACCTTCATCAATCATCTTTGTCACTTCCTCAAATAAAGTCAGTCAAGTTAGTCAGACAGAATTTTCCCCCACACAAAACCATGATTGCTCTCCCTAATTCAGCATGGTTTTCCAAATGTTGATAAATTCTATCTCCAAGAATTTTCTCCAGTAACTTCCCTACCACTGACATGACATCCACTGGTCTTAGTTTCCAGGATGATCCCTGGTTCCTGTCTTGAATAATGGAAAACATTATCTACTCACCAGCCCTCCAGAAGCTTGCCTATGGCTAGAGAGAAAACAAAGATACAGTATTGGTCAAGGCCCCAGCAACTTCTTTTCTCAATAATCTTCTTTTCTCACCAGGCCTTGGGGACTTATCCAACTTAATGCTCTTTAAGAGACCCAACACTACCTCCTCCTTTACCTCAAAATGCCCCAGCATATGAATACTCTCAGCACTGATCTCCTGATTCTCCACATCCTTCTCCTTGGTAAATACTGATGTAAAGTACTCAGTAAGTATACCCACATCCTTCGCATCCAAGCAAATATTCCCTCCTTTATCCTTGAATGGCCAAATTCTCCCCCTAGTTAATCACTTGCTGTTTATGTAGAGAATGCCTTGGGATTCTCTTTAATTCTACTTGCCAAGTACTTTTCATGGCCCCTAATTAGGCTTTCCTAATTCCCTTTTTAAGTTTTTTTTTATGGTTTATTTTATAATTCTCAAGGACTCAGTTACATTCTAGCTTTCTATGTTTTACATAATTTTTTCTTGAATTCTTCTTGACTGAACTCATCACCTCTGTCAACATCCAAGGTCCTCTTACCTTGCCACCGTCCTTGTCCATCGTTCTGACTGAAACATACCTGTCCTGGACTCTGCGCAGGTTGTCTTTAACCGCCCTCCATGCGTCAGATGTGGACATGTCCAAAAACAGCTGTTCCCAATTAATGCTCCCATAATTTGCCCTGCTTCAATTTAATACTCTCCCGCAATACTTATCCTTATCTATGGTCCATAGTTATCTAATACTATACTGTATAAGAAAATTACCTATGCTTATCTATAGCTGTCTTAAAACTTAAGAAGTTGTGGCCATTGTTTCCTATTATTCACCCGCTGAAAGGTCAGTGGCCTGGCCAGGCTCATTACCCATCACGAGGTCCAGCACAGCCCCTCATCTTGGACTATTTACATACTGAATTAAGAAACCCACCTGGATGCTCCTAGCAAATTCTTCCCATCTAAACTTCTTGCAATCAGAAGGTCCCAGTTCATATTAAGAAAGTTGAAGTCCCCCATGACAACAATCCTATTGTTTTTATACCTTTCCTTTATCTGCTTGCATATATTTTCCTCAATTTCCCTTAGCTATTGAGAGGGGTGTGGGTCTGTACTACGATCCCACCAGAGTGGTTACACCCTTCCTATCTTGAGGTCTGCCCATAAAGAATCATTACATATCATCTGAGTGCAGCTGTGATATTGTCTCTGATTAGTAGTGCAACAGCCCATCTCTTTTACCTCCTGCTCTATCTTTTCTAAAACATCAAAACCCTTGGACGTTAAGCACCCATTCCTGTCCCTCCCTCAACCAAGTCTCTGTAACGGCCACAATATCATTGTTCTGTGTACTGATCCATGCTCTAAGTTCATCACCTTTACTCATAATACTGCCAGCATTAAAATACACACAGTTCAAGATATCTGTTCCATTCTATCTATTATGCTGCCCTTGCTTGTTTTTACTGGCCTTGGTATCTTCCTTGCTCTCCATCCCTCCACTTTCTGACTGGTAGTTCTGTTCCCATCCCCCTAGTCTAACCCCCACCTCCCCCCAAAAGTAGCGCTAGCAAACATCCCAGTCAGGTTCCCCTGAAGTTCAGGTGGGTGCAACCTGTCCCTCTTGTATAGGTTACCCCTGCCCCAGAAGATGCTCCAATGATCCAAGAATATGAAACCTTTCCCTCTGTACCAGCTCCTCAGCTACTCATTTGTATGTACTGTCATCCTAATCTTGCCCTATGGGAGTAATCCAAAGATTACTACTTTAGAGGTCCTGCTCTTCAGCCTCTTCCCTGACTCCCTCTGCTCATGCGCAGGACCTCTTCTCCCTTTCTCCCTATGTCGTTGGTGCCAATGTGCCCCACGAACACCAGCTGCTCACCTTCCCTCTTGAGAGTATCCTGCAGCCACTCTGAGACATCCGGGACCCTAGCATTTGAGAAGCAACACATCAACTTGGCATCTCTTTTCTGCCTCCTGTCTGTCCCCTAACCATCGAGTCTCCTATCACTGTTGCTCTGCCTGACTTTACCTTTCCCTGCTGAACCTCAGAGCAGGCCTCAGTGCCACTGGCCTGGCTGCTAATGCTGTGCCCTGATAGGTCACCCCCCTCCCCCCAGCAGTAAACAAAATACTTGTTGATGAGGGGAATGCCCACAGGGGACTCCTGCACTGGCTACTTATTCCCCTTAGTTCTTCTGTGCTTAACTATCGACTACTGGAAGCCTGCACTCTGGGAATGACCACCTCCATAAAAGATTTTTAACTTCCCAGATGGTCCTCAGTATATCCAGCTCCAGCTCCAGTTCTTTGACTTCGTTAGTCAGGACCTGAAATTGAATGCACTTCCTCCAGATGTAGTCATGAGGGAGACCATTAGGTACCCTGCAATCCAACATCTCATAAGAGGAGCATTCCACGGCCTTAATTGACATGCTGCCTATACTTGATATACCTTTGGCTCCAACTTCTCAAGCCTGTGTTCTATCCTCTGCCTGTTCCTTGAGCCAAAGCCTGACCACTATAACACTGGCTCACTCAGACAATGGCCGCTCCAACAAGAGCTGCTCTGCTTAAACCTTGCTTCTTTTTACTGGCCCTTGCTAAGTTACTAACAATCCAAGCAATCTCACACTCCACAGACAATAATGTAGTCTTTTCATTACATTGCAATTACCAGAGAATTCAAATGAACATTAGAGATTCAAGGATTCATCTTCGAATCTGGATGAGTATGCTGCAGTTGTTACCGACTTCATTAAAGCCTATGTGGATGAGTGTGTGCCTTCAAAAACTTACTCAAACCAAAAAGCCATGAATGAACCAAGAGGTCTGCTGAAGGCTATATCTGTAATATTTAAGTCTGGCAACCCAGGTCTGACCCAGAAAACCAGGTATGATTTGCGGAGGGCTATTTCAAGGTCTAAGAGACAATTTCAAATGGTTGGCAGTGACATCGGATGTACGACAACTCTGGCAGGTCTGCAAGACATTATTTCCTACAAAGCAAAACCTAATAGCATGAATGGCAGTGATGCTTCACTACCGAAAGAGTTCAATGCATTCTATACCTGCTTTGGAAGGGAAAATATAACTACAGCTGTGAAGATCCCTGCTGCACCCGATGACTTTGTGATCTCTGTCTCTGAGGCCGACGTTAGGCTGACCTTAAAGAGGGTGAACCCTCGCAAGGCAGAAGGCCCCGCTGGAGTACCCAGTAAGGCTCTGAAAACTTGTGCCAACCAACTGGTGGGAGTATTCAAGGGCATTTTCAACTTCTCACTGCTACAGGCAGAAGTTCCAATTAATTCAAAAAAAGGAACAATTATACCAGAGCCTAGGAAGAATAATGTAAGCTACCTTAATGACTACCGCCCAGTAGCACTCACATCTACTGTGATGAAATGCTTTGAGAAGTTGGTCATGACTAGAATGAACTCCTGTCTCATCAAGGACCTGGACCCATTGCAATTTGCCTATTGCTGCAATAAGTCTGCAGCAGACACAATCTCAATGGCTCTTTCCACGGCCTTCGATCACCTGGACAATACAAACACCTATGTCAGCATGTATCCGTTGACTATAGCTCAACATTTACCACCATCATTCTCACAGTCCTGATCAATAAGCTACAGAACTTGGGCCTCTGTACCTCTCTCTGCAGTTGGATCCTCAACTTCCTAACCGGAAGACCACAATCTTTGCAGATAGGTGATAATATCTCTTCCTCACTGATTGGTGGTGGAATCTCAGATGGAGACGATAGGGCGTACAGGAGCAAGATATACCAACTAGCTGGAGTGGTGTTGCAGCGACAACCTGGCACTTAACATCAGTAAGATGGAGGAGCTGATTGTGGACTTCAGGAAGGGTAAGACAAAAGAACACATACCAATCCTCATAGAGGGATCAGAAGTGGAGAGGGTGAGCAGTTTCAAGTTCCTGGGAGTCAAGATCTCTGGGGACCTAACCTGGTCCCAACATATCAATGTGGTTATAAAGAAGGCAAGACAGCGACCATACTTCATTAGGAGTTTGAAGAGATTTGGTATGTCAACAAATACACTCAAAAACTTCTATAGATGTACCATGGAGAGCATTCTGACAGGCTGCATCACTGTCTAGTATGGGGGTTGGGGGGCTACTGCACAGGACCGAAAGAAGCTGCAGAGGATTATAAATTAAGTCAGCTCCATCTTGGGTACTAGTCTACAAAGTACGCAGGACATCTTCAAGGAGCGGTGTCTGAGAAAGGCACCGTCCATTATTAAGGATCTCCAGCACCCGGTGCATGCACTTTTCTCACTGTTATCATCAGGTAGGAGGTACAGAAGCCTGAAAGCACACACTCAGCAATTCAGGAACGGCTTCTCCTCTGCCATCCAATTCCTAAATGGACATTGAACCCGCGAACACTACCTAACTTTTTAATATATATTATTTCTGCTTTTTACATGGTTTTTAATCTATTCAATATGCGTATACTATAATTGATTTATTTATTTGTTTATTATTATTATTATTCTATATTATGTATTGCATTGAACTGCTGCTGCTAAGTTAACAAATTTCATGACACATGCTGGTGATAATAAATCTGATTTTGATACTGATTCAAAACAAAATTTATTAGATAAATAATTTCAAATATATGCTACTTTTTGTGAGGATTTGCATTACAATAGAGTATATTTTTCACTTTCACTTGTTTCTTAAACAAAACATTGTTCATCCTGCTGTTGTTATTTGATGTCAACTTTTATTTCACTGTTATTCGGCTGGTAAGGAGTCGAAATATATATACTGTATATATTCATTTGTTGGAACAGACTGGTCAAAATTGCTGGGAAAATAGAGTCTAATGAGTACAGTATGAGAACTGTGTAGATCAAATAATCTTTAATATGGAACAGATGCCCTAGGTGTTTCGAATCATCACAAATTGCAGAACAATTTGTTCTACCTTGCAACTAAAAAACATCTAAACATCCCCTTAACTTTCAAAGTATTACTAGATTTGCCCAGAAATTGGAATAAACTGGCAATAAAATGTTGAAGCTTTACTCAAGTGTAATCATTTTCACATCAGCCTCTTTGTCACAGTTTAGGAACAGAACTATTAAACCAGAACTTTCATTTATTTATGCATAGTTTGTTCACATTTGCTTCTTTTAAAATACATCTTGTTAAATCTTTTCTTTCTTTTCCTCTGTTATGTTTTGCTCCTGTCTTTAGCTCATCTTTAATTTTATTTCTGTCTGCACTTAGGTATACTCCTGTCTTCCCAGTATTAGGTTTTTGTCTGTTCTTCATCAAAATTTCATTGTTTATTGCTTTTTCTGAACTATAATCAGTTTGCATTTCCACATGTAACATGAGTAATTTCAGCGCGATGATAAGTGGGATTATCATCCCAGTTATCAGATCTGTACCAGATTTGGGAACAGCTTCTTTCCAACTGTAATAAGACTGCTGAATGGATCCTGACCCGGATCTGGGCGATGCCCTCCAAATATCCAGACCTGCCTCTCGGTTTCTTTTTTGCACTACCTTACTTTCCCTTTTCTATTTTCTATTTATGATTTATAATTTAAATTTTTAATATTTACTATCGATTTATACTGCAGGGAGCGTGAAGCGCAGAATCAAATATCGCTGTGATGATCGTACGTTCTAGTATTAATTGTTTGGCGACAATAAAGTATAAAATATTGGCACATCAAGAGATGTTCTGTTGCAGCAGAATTTGCGTCATTAACCTTGTTTTCTGATCATTTTAGACAGGAAATCTAAAATCCTACTACACAGATCTGGAGGCATTTGCCATGGTGACAGCCGCATTTTGCCACGATATTGATCACCGAGGAACAAACAACCTCTATCAAATGAAGTGAGTAGCCAATACAAAAGGAATGTCATATGGTACTGGATTTCTTGTGAGGAACACTCATTAATGCAATGCATTGATTCAATAGGTCACAGGATCCATTGGCAAAACTTCATGGTTCATCAATTATGGAGCGACATCACTTGGAGTTCAGTAAAACTCTGCTCCAAGATGAGGTATGTCATAAGTGTTGTAATTCACGCCCTTACTATGAAGACAGAAGGAATAATAGTAAGTAGCTGGGAGAGGACTTGTCTCCTGGTGGGAAAAACAAGCTGGTTTTCCAATTTAAAGTATTTCATTTAACATTATTAAATATAAAATATTAAGTCACTCTGAGCATGAAATGCACATAATATTAATTAAAATTTAAAACAATAGCATAATAATCCACTGAAAATTCATCTAGTGATTAGTATGCTTGTAATTATTTTCATTAAAATTGGACTAATGGCTATTGGCTTACAGAGGAATATATGGAAATCTGACTTAATTTTTTTTTGTGATTTATTTTTTATTGAATTTTTTAATAAAATGTCATCAATTCGACATCTGATGCCATCATAAGACTATCCATTAGCATCTTTGCCACTTTTTCGCTCCTGATAGTTCTCTTTATCATGTAGCCAGTTCAATGATCATAACTAGAGTGAACGTATCTGCACTATGTACAGTGAAGACTCAGGCAAAAGAATGCCATATGCCTCAAGGCTGGGCTTAATGCTCAATTCGCATAACAAATTCTGGATTCACTCAAAACAAAGATGATTCAGCACAATCTTCAGTCCGTTAGTATTGGTAGTTCCATCTTGTAGATGGGATGCCAAACAAAAACACTTTCAATTTCTGAAATAAGTGTTAAAAAAAATCCCGGGCTAAAGGAGATGAGTCACTGGACTGGCTAATATTTATCACATGTGAATGCCCAAGAACAGTCTATTATTTAAATGAGACCTACCCGAGGCAGATATCCAATGGTTGATTCTGTATGGTGCAGCGTCTATAAGCAGATACCTCTTTAAGCTCTGCTGAAGCAGGTCTCACAAGCATTGTGAAGGAATGATTTGGTATGCCACTAAAGACACTCGCAAATTTCTACAGCAGTATGCTGGAGAGCATTCTAACTGGCTGCATTACTATCTGGTATGGAGGGGAGCCACTGGCCAGGATTGAAATAAGCTGCAGAAAGTTGTGAACCCAGTCAGCTCCATCATGGGAACTCTCCTCGCCAGCATCCAGGATATCTTCAAGGAGCAGTGCCTCAAAAAGGCTGCATCTGTCATTAAGGTTCCCCATCACCCAGGATATGCTCTCTTCTCATTACTACCATCAGGGAGGAGGTACAGGAGCCTGAAGGCACACACCCGTTTCAGGAATCACTTCTTCCCCTCTGTCATCAGATTTCTGAATGGACAGTGAACTCATGAACACTACCTCACTATTCTTTTCTCTTTTTGAACTGCTTATTTAGTCCAACTTTTTAAAAAAGTATATATATATTATTGTAATTTACAGTTTTTATTATTATGTATTTCAATGTACTGCTGCCACAAAACAACAAATTTCACGGCTTATGCCAGTGATATTAAACTTGACTCAGATTCTGCTTTTCAAATAGCTTGCTTCACCCATGCTTGGAGGAAATTTCTGAAAGTAAAAGGCAATAATGTGTTGCAGCCATTGACAAGCAATGTGCATGGCAGGGCTGCTTAAAGCATTAGTACATCCAACATGTATAAAGTCACAGAGTCAGAGATATGTTGGCATTGAAGGAATCAAGGAAAAGCACAGTACAAAAATGTGCACAATAGGCCCTAGTCCACACTGACTGTGATGCCAATCTATGCGCTACAGCAGCGTCACAGTTAGCGTGACGCTATTACAGGCTGGGATGTAGGAGTTCAGAGTCCAATTCCAGTGTCCTCTGTAAACAAGTTGTACATTTCTTGCGTGTGTATGCTTCCTCCAGGTGCTCCGGTTTCTGCCCATAGTCCAAAGATGTACCAGTTAGTAGGTTAATTGGTCATTGTAAATTGTTCTGCGATTAGGCCCAGGTTAAATCAATGGGTTGCTTGAAGATCTGGAAAGTCCTGTTCCTCACTGTAGCTCAAAATATATAAACAAATAAAATTATAATTTCATTTGCCAACATTCTTTCTAGGCTTTTTTTCATCCAAGCAACTGTCTAAACATCTTTTAAATGTTGTATTATAGTTTCTTTAAGCGCAGCTAGATGATATCCGTATTCTGTCCATGCTGGCTCCCTATAGAGCAGTTCGGTAAGTCTCATTCTCATGATCTAGGGATTGTGTGTGTGCCACTGGTTTCCCAGCACCTGCAGGACTCTTGTGTTCAAGATAGATCATGGAGCAGATGCTTTATATAGATTGACACAACATCGTGGACTGAAGAACCCCGTCTGTGCTGTGCTGCTCTATGTCCTATGTTCTAAAGGGGGAGAAAAGTCACTATGCAGGTTTAGGATGTGGAATGTACTACCAGGGGTAGAAATGAAAGCAAATTCAATTATAGCATTTAAAAGGGAGAAAGGTAAGCATCTGAAGGAAAAGAATTTTCAGCTTTATGGCAGGAGTTCAGGGGGGATATGACTAGTTGGAATGGTCATACGTAGAATCAACACATATTGCCTCAGGTTGAATGGTCTTTTGCCATGTTGTAACTATCCTGTGGTTGCATCATTCTGTGAATTCTCTTCTGTGCTTTTCCTAAGTTGTGGTAACCAGAAGTGGACTAAATAACCTAGCCATGGTAAAGTCAATGGTTTCTAAAACTGCACAGTCAGGCGTATGAATTAGGAGTAGGATCCACTCCATGATTTGATTGTATAATTGTTGAACTTGCTATAATTTCAATTACATATTCTAGTCTACCCATGGTGAACAGCCACCCCGCTTATCATGAATCTATCTCTCCCTTAAAAAATATTCAAAAGCTCTGCGTCCACCATTCTATATGGAAGAGAATTCCAAAGATTTCCAGTCCACTGGGAGAAACAACTTAGCCTCATTTCTGTCCTCCAAGGGCTATTTATAAAACCCAAATCCTATGTAGAGTAAAACAGAAAATGCCAGAAATGGCACATCAGGCAGCATTTGTGGGAAAGGCCAAGAGTTAACATAATTGGTTAATTTTCAAAGGTCATGGGCCTGGAGCATTAAACTTTTCTCACTGTTCCTGCATATGCTTTTGTCTGCCATGTATTTCCCATATGTACTTTTTTTTAAATCTCAGGTTTCTAGCATCTGTGATATATTTTTAAGATCCCATAATGTTTCCCCCAATATTCATTGCCACTTTTGAAGATCAATGCAATTGAACCCTGGGTCCTGTCACTGCATGTCCTTTAAATATGTGCCATTGTCATTATTCTTCCACCATTACCTCTGCAAAATGCGTTACTTCACACTTCTTGCATTAGATTCCATCTGGCACTGACCTGCCCGTTCTACTAGACTTTGTTCAGTTGTGAATAACTTGTACTATAAGAAACAGAAGCAGAAGTAGACCACTTGGCGCTTTAGAAGTTTTGAGGTTGTCATATTTAACTGCAACAAATGAAATTATGTATTATGTTTTATATAATAAGATGGCACCAGCGTACATCAGCAATTCTCTGTGGGCTGCAGGAAATTGTACCAGTTTTCCTCTTAAATATACTCCTTTTGAACTACTTTCACTGCAATCTGCAGCATATAAATTTCTTCTTAACAATGGATTATGAAATTACATCAATGATCTTACGATCTCACGTTTGATGGTTAAAAATGGCACCTTTAAAGGTCAACACCAAGGCCAAAAATGTGGCAGGAGAGGCGAAATTCAAACCAGACTGAAGCATAGAGTGATGAGGCCTCCACTGCCTTTCATCTTGCAACAAACATGCAGACACTGTAAAATAGGGTTGATGATCTCAGGGCAAGGCTGCTGCATCAGGGGCAGATGAGGCAGATCTCAGTTGTTTGTTGCATTGAGACTTGGTTAACAGTGGACACACCGGATGCAGCTCTCCGACCAGAAGGGTTTACAATTTTCAGAATGGATCGAAGCTTGAATTCTGGCAATGGAGAAAGATGGCAGCATATGCTTTTTAGACAATTCTCGTTGGTACTTGGACTGGGTTGTCTCAACTTTTTGTTCCGCTGACATTTAACTAACAATTAAATGTAGAGCATGCTACTTGCCTCGGGAGTTCTCATTTGTGATCCTGGCTGCAGATTACATATCACCAGCGGCCGATTATAAACAAGCACTTGCGAAACTGTATGATACTATCTATAAAAAAGAAGTGGGTCATCCCGATGACTTTAACCAGACCTGTCTGAAAAAAATCCTGTCCAATTATCACCAGCACCAGAAATACCAACACACTAGACCACTGCTACACTATGATAAGGAATGCCTATCGTTCCTTCCCGAGACCGCAATTTGTAAGTTGGATCATGTACTTCTTGTGTACAGAGTCTCAAGAGCAAGGCTCCAGAGATCAATAACGACTAAGAGGTGGTCACAGGAGGCAGGGGAACGGTTACAGGATACCTTGAGTCAGCGGACTGGGCCATGTTCAAGAACTCATCTGAAGATCTGAATGACGACACCAGGGTTGTAACAGACTTTATTAAAACTGCTGTGGATGAGTGTGTCTCCACAAAATCATTCAGGGTTTTCCCCAGTCAGAAGCCTTGGATGAACAATCAAATCCAGAACCTGCTGAGAGCCGGATCAGAGGCATTCAAGTCTGGTGACCAAGAGAGTTACAAGAGATATAGGTATAATCTCTGGATAGCCATCTCAAAGGTGAAGTGACAACTCCGGACTAGACTTGAATCATCGAAGGAAGCTCGACAGATATTGCAGGTCTTGAATATTATCATCTCTTATAAAGTTAAAACAAGTGCCATAGGAGACAGCTGGACTTGGCTTCTATGCTTGCTTTGATCACCAGAACAGGGAGGAACCATTACGCACCCCCATGTCACCCAGTGATCATTTAGTCTCAGTATCCGAAGATGACGTCTGGGCTGCCTTCAAGAGAGTGAATCCAAGGAAAGCCTCCAGTCCAGATGGTGTACCTGGCCGAGTACTGAAGACCTGTGCTGACCATCTGGCTGGGGTATTCACGGATATCTTCAACCTCCCGCTCTGGTAGTGTTGGTACCCGTCCTGGACCCATTGTATAAATATTATTGCAAAGAAAGCACGACAGCACCTCTACCTCCTCAGGAGTCTGTGGAGGTTTGACATGTCATTGAAACCCTTGAAAAGCTTCTATAGATGTGTGGTGGAAAGTGTGCTGACTGGCTGCATTACGGCCTGGTATGCGAACACCAATGCCTTTGAGTGGAAAATCCTGCAAAAAGTAGTAGATTCAGTCCAATATATCACGGGTAAAACCCTCCCAACCATTGAGCACATCTACATGAAACTTTGCTGTAGAAAAGCTGTATCCATTATCAAAGATCCTCACCACCCAGGCCATGCTCTTTTCTCACTGCTGCCGTCAGGTAGAAGGTACAGGAGTCTCAGGACTCACCCCACCAGGTTCAAGATCAGTTACTATCCCTCAGCCATCAGGCTTTTGAACAAAAGGGGATAACTACACTCATTTAAGGTTCTGTTAGCTTGTCATTTCATGCTCGTTATTTATTGCTATTTATTTACATCTGTATTTGCTCAGTTTGTTTACAGTTTACAGTTCCTGATGTTTAAAGTTACTATAAATTTGCTAAGTATGCCCACAGAAAAAGAATCTCAGGGCTGTATGTGGTAACTTTTACTTTGGACTTTGAACTTTGATTTTTCATATAGATTGAACAGCAGACCAAAAAAAAATACACCAAGCAGTCTAACTTTTAGGCTTATAACTTTGGCAAGACTATTGTTATTAGTCTTGTGGTTGTTGTTCTGGATAATGACTGAAGGAGAATAATGGAATGATTCTTGCTGGAATTTAAAATACCATGGATAAAGCTAACTTAGATGTGTACTGAGGGAAAATAACTGATTGAACTTGCTGCCTTTTTTACATGTCTCCAATTTCACTTTCCACAACGGAAAATGATCCAAACCAGTTGTAAGAAGACCAGCTATTTAAATTCTGTGCAGTAGAAATGTTAGCATGGACAGAATTTTACCTGAATTCCAAATGTTATCTGTAATCAGTAATGCCGCGTGACCAGGGAATGCATTTGGAAGTGACATGGTTCTTCTGTGCCTGCAGAGTAACTGTGCTTGTCTGCTATTGGGCATGCAGCAGGGATGCCAAACATCATGCATCAAGCAGTTCACATCATTGTTGCAAAACTAGAACAGGGATGCACGTTCTGCTATTGGAACAAAGGCTCTTCAACTGTCTGCTTATTAAGAAGCCAACTGTGAATCAGCAGCTTGGTTCATCTTGATCTGAAGTAAGAATGCCATTCTGTGAAGCAAGTCTTCTTTCTTGCTGGAAAGCCCATACCACAATTATCCCTATGCTGTATACCTCTCAACATGCAATACACTATCAGCCATTGGAGACAGTTGATCCCATCCTTATTATGCATCTATCACAAGGGCAAACTTATCAAAAACTGGTCCCATTCCTTGAAATAGTGAATCCCAATTCTGTAAGCATGCATGATGATAAACATATTTTATTCATAATTATGTATAGAAATCCCATGAATTATATTCTTCTGTGCATAGTTGTTGTATACCTTGTACATGATATATAGCAAAGGACACATGCTCTGCATACCTCCTTTGAAATAGCCCTGGGAGTAGAAGCCTTGTTTCACCTAGCCACTGCTCTGCTTTATTACATTTCACATGTTAATATGGGATTTTTTTTTGTATGCATGCTGCCGACATGTTCTATACCAGAACCATGAGTAATGTTATTCACGTATAGTCCAGTAGCCATCCTTCTGTTTGTCACAATGGCTCCCATGCAGATGTCACAATGGACTGCCAAGGAGTAAAGGCAATGTGACAGCTGTCAGGAAATCATGCACTGAACTTCATGATAGCTAAACACCAGTTATACCCTATTGGAAGTGAATCCTCCAAGTTTTAGTACGTTTCAGAATTGACAACAGGTGCCTAAAAGCAATGTGCATATATTCAATGGCACCCTACGCTACGCCAGCTATCAACAAGAAGTTACACACTCTCTCTAACTGCTGTTCTCTAGCTCTTTTTAAATAATTTGTGTTTCTCAACTTCCTTAGGAAACATTTCAAATTGTGATTTTTTTTTAATTTCAGAAAGGACTTCAACTGGTATTCCTTCACATCTACTTGCAATTAGTGATAAACTTATTCTGAAGATGAAAAACTTTTGAAGCTCTTGGCATATTTCAGCAAAAACTTCCTTCCTGAAGCACAAACATCTTGCAGTCTGATCTTTACAGAGTTTCCTTAAACCTTCCGGATTGATAGGATTTTCTGTTATGAACCTAACTGTCTCTCCACATTATTCTAGCAGTTCATCCATCTGTCATGCTACTCACCCATTATCTTGTGCATGCTTTATTCTGTGGGAAATTTTCTGAAGGTGCCCATGTCTGGGAGCAACTAGTTTGTTCAGAATCTTTAACAGCAATACGTAGTCATTCAGCACCACTTTCCCAACCAGACTTTGTAGATTTTTTTTATCTGTTCATGTGGGCATTGCCAGCTAAGCCTGCTTTTATTGACAATCTCTAGTTGCCCTTGAGAAGGTGGTGATGACTGCCTTCTTGAGCTGCTGCAGACCCTGAGGTGCCGGTACACCCAGGTAGCAGTTTGAATAATTTTGGAAAGTACCAAATATTTGTCCAGCCATTGCAAGGGAAATTAAGTTTCAATTAAAGTTCAAAAAAGTTCAAAATAAAATTTATTATCAGTGTACTTTCATGTCACCATATACAACCCTGAGATTCTTTTTCTGCGGGCGTACTTTGCAAATCTATAGAACAGTAACTGTAAACAGGATCAATTGACAATAAACTGTGCAAATGCAGATATAAATAAATAGCAATAAATAACAAGATAAAAGAGTCCTTAAATGAGCGTAGTTATCCCTGTTTATTCAGGAGCCTGATGGTTGAGGGGTAGTAACTGTTCTTGAACCTGGTGGTACGAGTTCTGAGGCACTTGTACCTTCTTTCTCATGGCAGCAGTGAGGAAAGTGCATGGCCTGGGTGGTGAGGATCTTTGATAATGGACGCTGCTTTCCTACAGCAACTTTTCACGTACATGTGCTCAATGGCTGGAAGGGTTTTATCCGTCATGTACTGGGCTGAATCCACTACCTTTTGTAGGATTTTCCACTCAAAGGAATTGGTGTTCCCATACCAGGCCGAAATGGAGCCAGTCAGCACAATTTCCACCTTACATCTATACAGTATCTAAACTGAAAGCATTTGCTCATCCCTTCAATAAATAATAATAATAATAATAACTTTACTTACAGAGCACTTTTCATATAGATGATGTAACTCAAAGTGTTTTACAATGGGATAAAAGTATAAACATGAAAATATAATGAAAAATAACAATAAAAATAAACAGGAAAATAGAAGATAAAAAGATATTAGTTAAAAGCAAGGTTGAATTAATAAGTTTTGAGCTTGTGATTAAAAGTGTCATCTGAGCCTGCATCCCTTATAGTTTTAGATATTGAATTCCACAGTTTAGGAGCGTAGTTCAAAAAAAAAACTGACCTGCTAATCATCTTTTGAGGAAGATCATTTAAATTTAAGAGACTGGCAGAAGAAGACTTCAGAGATCAAGCAGGAGCACTATCACACAGTGGCACTCACATATACTGTGATGATGGGCTTTGAGAGTTTGGTGATGGCAAGTATTAACTCCTGCCTGACTAAGTACCTGGACCCACTGCCATTTGCCTATCACCACAATAGGTCTACAGTAGATGCAATCTCATTTGTCCTCCACTTGGCATTGGATAACCTGGACAATAATATGTACTTTCATCAGGCTGCTTTTTATTGACTACAGCTCAGCATTCAACACATCAGTACCCTCAGCTCTAATCAAAAAGCTACAGACCTAGGCCTCTGTACCTCCCTCTAAAAATCTGGATTCTTAACTTCCCTACTGGGAGACCACTGTCTGTGCATATGGGAAATAACATCTCCTCCTTGCTGACAATCACACTGATGCCCCTCAAAAATATATGCTTAGCCCACTGTTCTACTCCCAAGGCTGTGTAGCTAGGTACTGCTCAAATGCCATCTATAAATTTTTTGACAACACAACTATTGTTGGCAGAATTTCAGATGGAGATGAGGAAGTGTGCAGGAGTGAGACAGATCAGCTTATTGAGTGTGTCACAGCAAAACCTCGCATTCAACGTCAGTAAGACAAAGGAATTGATTGTGGTCTTCAGAAAGGAGAAGTTGTGGGAGCACACACCAATCCCCATTGAGGGGTCAGCAGTGGAAAGGGTGAGCAGTTTCAAGTTCCTTTGTGTCAACATCTCTGAAGATCTATCCTGGACCAAACATATCAATGCAGCTACAAAGAAGGCATGAGAGCAACTATATTTAATTGAGAGCTTGAGGAGAATTGGTATGTCACCAAAGACACTCACAAGTTTCTACAAATGTGTCATGGAGATCATTTTAACTCTGCCACACTGTCTGGTGGTGATGGTGGGGGGCACTGCACAGGATTGGAAAAAGCTGCAGAAAGCTGTAAACTCAGTCAGGTCCATTATGGGTGCTAGCCTCCCCAGCATCCTGGACACCCGTCAAAAAGCAATGCCTCAAAAAGGCAGCATCCATCATTGAGGACCACCATCACCCAGGGCATTCTCTCTTCTCATTACTACCATCAAGGAGGAGGTGCAGCAGCCTGAAGATATACTCTCAACATTTAGGCTTCTTCCCTTCTGCCATTACATTTTTGGATGGACAATGAGCCCATGAACACTTCCATAGTATGTTTCCTTCTCTTTTTACACGACACATTTATTTATATATACTTGTTATTGTAATTTATAGGATATTTTACTGTATATTTCATTACACTGCTGCAGCATAGCAACAAATGTGACATATGCCAGTGATATTAAACCTAATTCTGATTCTGATTTAGATTATAAAACAAAAACAATTCTGTGATGTACTCTGGTCCCAGACTATTAAGAGCTTTAAAAACAAGTGCAGAACTTTAAAATCAATTCTAAAAGACACATGAAGCCAATGCAGAGTAGTTAGTACAAGAATGATATGTTCCTTCACCCTAATTTTGGTTAGAAATCTAACAATGGCATTCTGAATGAGTTGAAGTTTGTTAACAGGTTGCTTTGGAAGACCAGTAAAAGGTGCATTGCATTAGTCCGGTCTATTCAATATAAAGGAGTCAAGTAGTTTGCAACATCATTACATGACAGAAACAAATATACCGTTGCAATATTTCTGAAATACGGAAATGCTGCTCTGTACACTTTCTTTACGTGGGATTTAAAATTCAAGTCGGAATCAAGGATAGCACCCAAGCTAGTTAATTCTGATTTCATGCTGCAGAACACATTCAATTATGCGTGGTTAAGAGAGGGATTAGTTGGACCATTGAACACTCAAACCATGACACGAGTATCTGTGCAATATTGTTTGCATGTACGTATGATTTCCTTTCAGTAGATAATATCCACATATACCTTAATAGTTTAACACCTTCGTCATTAATGTGTCCCCTGTGATTCATACCACAGAGGTGTGCATGTACATGTAATGTATATATGTAGAATATATATATACACACACACACATATATATACACGTATATACATACACATACATATACACACACACTTAGCACCAGTAGCCACCTTAAGATCTACAGTATATTAATGCACCATATATTTTGTACTTTCCTTTTAAGTGAACATCATTGTCAAACTAACACATTTTTAGTATCAGCCTGATTTACTGGTAAAACTCAAGTATCATCATACAAAGGTTTAATCAGCCAAATGGATAAAGTAAAGGTATCTTAATCTCCTTATTGTGTAGTAAACATCAAGCTGGAGATTCCAAAGGAGTGAATAATAAGAGAAACAGAAGCTGAAACAATGTGATTATCAAAGTGTTGATTAAGTTTCTTTACTATTTTACTTTTAACAGGATTTGAATATCTTTCAAAATCTCAACAGAAGGCAATATGAACACGTACTCCATCTGATGGAGATTGCGATCATTGCTACAGACTTGGCACTATATTTCAAGTACCGACATTTTAAGAATACTTTATTATACAGTTAGATTTTGGTTTTGCTATTTTTATTAACATAATCAATTAAATGCAGCTCAATTGCTTTAAAATTCAATAGTCAATGAGTATGCCCTATAAATATTTTTATTACATGACAGAAAACGGACAATGTTTCAAAAGATAGTCGACCTGTCTGAAACATATGAAAACGATGAAGAATGGGTACAATTTATGATCCTGCAGACAACAAGGAAAGAGATTATTATGTAAGCTCGTGTTTAGTGATTTTATTTGTGGGATCATTTTGAAATTCCAAAATATATTTTTGATGGAAGAACACTGGTTCAATTAAATTTGCACCATTATGAAAATTTATGCCTTTAGAATTTTTGCTATACTTTTTCTTCTGTGCTTACTACGTTTAGCTTGTCATGCTTTGTAAGAATTGTTACTGATTGCTATTGTGTTCAATCTCATTAATTAAGGGCCATGATGATGACTGCATGTGACCTGTCTGCCATCACAAAACCATGGGAAATACAGAGCAAGGTATATATATTATATTATTCATGCATGATTTAGTTTATGTTCTGTTGGATAATTTGCTAAGGAGTTCATTAATACTATAAATTACAATTATCACAGTAAGGTTACGCTTAAAACATGGTACCTATTTATATCAGCCTTACTTTGTAACCAACACACTGGCAGTGACTGGAACTTACATTTTTAATTATAAACCTTTGTCCTTACATGTCACGATAATTTACATTTCAACATGGTGTTGATTCAAACTAGATGGAGGTTAGGGTTAAGATTCTGATCACAAACCTTCAAGCATTCTTAAATATAGAAATTTTAGCAGACAACTGGAGCAAGGCCAAGAAAACATTTCTTCAAAAATAAGTAAGCGAGTAATTCATGCAGAATTCACAAAGCAGGTTAAAAATAACATGTGGAGTCACTAGTAATTTGAGAAAATTCTACATAGGTATATATTTTAGCAGCTTCTAGATACAATCTCCATAAAGGTTTTACTTCCTCTTATCAAACTCACCTTCATTGTCAATTATGAACAATGTTAGGAACCCACATTGACTCCTCTTTCTCAGGTTCTTAACCAGCACCAGATGAAATGAGATAAAACAGGAGAAAAATGGAAGTTCACTGTACATGAAAATGCAGTGTGCAAAAAACGTGACACATTCAGAAAAAGCATTCAAACAGCAGCCGAAGAGAGGAAGTACATGAAAAGAAAACTGCATATTTGTTTCTATTCTCCCTACAAAAGTGTAACAAACAAATTGTTCTTCTGAGAGAAGATTCATAATAAATAGGCAGTAGCAGTTAGACTCTAGATTTCCACCATCTTGTCACGACGGAGATTATTAGCTCAAAGCAAAAGGCATCCGTTGAATGTTTTCCTTTACCCAAAATATCCCACATTTACTGATACGCATTAAATTACTAGAGTTCCTATTCCAAATCTTTGCCATAATTCTACTTTACGTAATTCATCATGGCTAGATTATTTCCTGGCATCACTGAATGAGGAAAACTCAGTGAATTATCATTTTCAGTATTTTCAATACTGTACTCAATAATCCCATTAATAACCAATAATTAGACAAAGGACTAAGCATCTCCTGCGTGTTATTAAAATGTGCAAGCATTTTAAAGAACTCTTTATGCTACATTAAAATTAATAGGAGCTGTTGAACTCTAATAAAAAATATCTGACATTTCTTTCTTCCATTTAAGGTAGCTCTTTCTGTGGCAGCTGAATTCTGGGAACAGGGAGATTTAGAACGGACTGTTTTAGAGCAACAACCAATTGTAAGTTTTGAATGAGCCAATAACTCAAAGTACAATTAACTTTAAATGTACAGTATCCTTCCTTCTAAGATATTTCAATAAGATTTTTGTTGAGATCGGCACTCTGCAGGTTGCAGTTTAATAAATCTCTAAAGAATGTATTCTAAAGATCCTAAAATAACTGACAAATGTCCAAATTAACACATTTTCAGTCATTAATTACTTCTTACTATTTAAAATGTTTCCTTGTATTTTTTATTCTTTCAGCCTATGATGGACAGAAACAAAGCTGATGAACTTCCAAAGCTTCAAGTTGGTTTCATTGACTTTGTGTGCACTTTTGTGTACAAGGTAAGGAATGGAGGTGGTGACCGTACCCAAGCATAGATGTACCACAGAACAAAGAATAGTACAGCACCACACAAGCCCTTCGGTTGTGCTGACCTTTTAACCTACTCCAGGATCAATCTAATATTTTCCTTCTATGTAGCCCTCCATTTTTCATTCATTATGTTCTTATCCAGGAGTATCTTAAATATTGCTAATGTATTTGCCTCTATTTCCACTCCTAGCATTGCATTTAAAAAAAAAACTATCTCTGGTATCTCTCCTGTAATATCCTCTAATCACCTTAAAATTATGCCCTCTTGTAATAGCCATTATCATGCTAGGAAAATGTCTCTCCTGGAACACTCTTATCATTTTATAAACCTTTATCAAGTCACCTCTCATTCTCCTTCGCTCCAAAGAGTAAAGTCCTAGCTTTCTCAAGTTACCCTAATCAGACATGCTCTCCAATCCAGGCATGCTCTTTCTTAAGCTTCAATATCCTTTCTAAAATGAATTGAACACAATAGTCCAAGTGTGGTCTAACCAAGGTTTTATAGGGCTGCACCTTGAGAGCTTTGGCTCTTCAACTCAATTCCCCCAACTAATGAAGGCCTGCACACCATACGCCATACACCATCAACTGTGCGACAACTTTGAGGGGTCCACAGACAAGACCATAAGATATAGGAGCAGAATTAGGCCATTCAGCCCATCGAGTATACTCTGCCATTCCATCATTTTTATTATCCCTCTCAACCCCATTCTCCTACCTTCTCCCTGTAACCTTTGAGACCCCGTTTAACCAAGAACTTATCACACTCTGTTTTAGATACACCTAATCAGAATCAGAATCGGAATCAGGTTTAGCATCTCTGGCATATGTCGAGAAATTTATTGTCTTTGCAGCAGCAGTTCAATGCAATACATAATCATAGAGAAAAAAGACATGAATTACAATACGAATCTATATATTTAAATAGTTAACTTAAATAAGTAGTGCAAAAATATATATATTTTAATGTATTGGGGTAGTGTTCATAGGTTCAAAGTCCATTAAGAAATCAGATGGCCGAGGGGAAGAACCTGTTCCTAAATCGTTGAGTGCGTGCCTTCAGGCTCTCGTACCTCCTTCTTCCTGATGGTGGCAATAAGAACAGGGCAGATCCTGGGTGATGGGGGTCAAGCATGAGGCATTGCCCCTTGAAGTTTTCCTGGATTCTATGAAGACTAGTACTCATGATCGAGATGACTAAGCCTCCAAGTCTCTGTACCTTATTTTGATCCCGTGCAGTAGTGCCCCCCCACCCACCGTCTAGTATACTAGATGGTGATGCAGCTAGTTAGAATGCTCTCCATAGTATATCTGTAGGAATTTGCAACTTGGCCTGCACACATGTCTGTGGCAATGAATTCCACAGGTTCACCATCTTCTGGCTAAAGAAAATTTTCTTCACCTCCGTTCTAAATGGATGTCCCTGAGGCTGTGCCCTCTGGTCCTAGACTGCCCCACTCTCAGAAGTATCCTCTCCACATCCACTCTATCTAGGCCTTTCAGTATTCGATAGGTTTCAATAAAATCCACTCCCCTCCACAGCCCGCATTCTTCTCAACTCCAGCAAGTACAGACCCAGAGCCATCAAACACTCCTCATATATTAATCCTTTAATTCCCAGAATCATTCTCATGAACCTCCTCTGGATCTTCTCCAATGCCAGCACATCTTTTCTTAGGTATTGGATTCAAAATTGCTCACAATACTCTAAGTGCAGTCCAACCAATGCCTTGTAAAGCCTCAGCATTACATCCTTGCATTTATATTCTTGTCCTTTCCTTCCCTTCCTTCCCACTGACTCAACCTGCAAGATAGCCATTAAGGAATCCTGCACTAGGACTCCCAAGTCCCTTTGCAACTCTGATTCTTGAATTTTCTCCCCATTTAGAAAATAGTCCACACTTTATTCTTTATGCCAAAGTGCATGGCTATGCACTTCCGTGAGCTATATTCCGTCTGTCACTTCTTTGCTCATTCTACCAATCTGTCTAAGTCCTTCTGCAGACACCCTGTTTCCTCAACACTACTGCACCTCCACCTATCTTTGAATTGTCCACAAATTCGGTGACAAAGGCACCAATTCCTTATCTGAATCATTTAGATATAATGTGAAACAAGGACCCCAAGATCTCTCTAGATTTCTCCTGGTGTAGTTGAACTGTGGGATAATCAGAGGAAGGTTAATAGGCACAAGAGAGAAGGTGGGCTACAGGAAAATAGTTGGGAGAATGAGATTGATGGGATAGCCTGGATGAGCTTAACAACCTCTTTCTATGTTGCAAAGAAATATGAGTTCATTTTTAGTAATAAACTGGAAAGGGATTAATAATTTACTTGATACTTGATATTTTAATTGAAATATTCCCCATTCCCAACCCCAAGATTTGCTTAGGTGTGACACAACGCATAATAGAGTTTACTTGCTTTGTTAAACTAGTTACCCTGTTTTGGCTCATATGAACTAGCAAATGACTATCTCCATTAAATTTTATGTATATCTTGCAATGGTGTACACTGCAGATGGATTCTTGCACAGAAGCAATGTGTCTCACATATTTTGAAAATGTGTCCATCATGGTTATTAAATTTACTCTGTCTGCATTTACATCTCAATTGATGCTGTGAGATTTCACAAAATTGCACTTCAAGTAATTGTGGTCAGTATGAATTTATTGCATAGCAAAATTATGCAAACAGCTTTAACTTACAGAGTTTTATAATATTGGAAAATAATGTTAAAGTGCTAATGGAAGAAAACAAGTAATTTAAAAATCGGCTAATTCTGGTGTTCCTTCTCCTAAAATTTGGCATTCAGACAGGTCTTTTAAAATAGGCTAAAGCTGTAAGTCTGAGGAAGATATTTTACCAAGATCAGCCCAGTGGCCTGTAACTGAGCTACTCCTGAATGTAGGCTAAAGCAAAGTCTTCCATCATCAAGATCCTGAGAGGTCTGAGCTTCCTTGCTGGCTTCTCTTGATGGGATAGCACCAGCTTGCATAGGCTTGTCAGCCCTCAAGCTGAGTAATCTGCCTGCTAAACCCTTACTGGGTCAGCACGATAAAAGCTCTGTTAAAACCTTTTGACGGTATCAGCTGGCGGGGAAAAGTAAACAAACTTTCATTCAGTTTATTTATTTTAAATACGTCAAACATTTTAAATATAATTATCTTATAATCATCTCTTATTTTGAACAGTTATTTTAAAACTATTTTAGTCCTGAGAGCTTCTCGGTGTATTTTAAGCATCAAATTCTTCCACAAATATTTAAAGTGAACTGCAGACAGTGCCTCACTGGCTATAAAAGCTATCCCGTGAGTACAAATGGTCAGCTGCACTGTGAGGGTCTCTGGGCCCTGCCTATAGCTTAGAACCTGCCTCTCAGAGAAAATCTGTGTCTAGACCTCAGTGAGAAGTGGCACTAGGGGCAGGTAGCCTAGCTCATTGTGCCAGAAGGTCAGCACAATTTTGTCAGAGATCAAAAATAAACAAAGAAAAAAAGCTTAGTTAATTATTATTAGCTATTATTCTGTAATCTATCGCAATAATAATTTCCAACAGCATTAACAAACAGGAGATAATTTAACAATAACAGAAAGCAGCAGCTTATTCAATAGAAGTTACGGTCTTTGTCTAGCAAATCATTTGTTTCTTGGCATAAATTCAGTGATGTGACTCACCTTTAATGGAATTCTTCAATAACTCTATAATAAGATCACACTGAACAACTGTTGTCACACTAGAACGGATAATTTTGAAGACGCCAGTTTTCGCGTAAAAAAAGACAGGCATCCACACTAGGCGTTTTTGAAAGTACCTCCGTCCTCATTAAAACGGGTATTTGGGTGAATCTCCTCCTGCTGGGCATGTGCAGGACACACAGAAAACAAGCAAAGAGGAAACGGTGTACTTGGTGCGCGTTTGTCCAGTTACAGACTAGAAAAACTTAAAAGGAAATTGCCAAACGAAAGACTTAGTGTGCATTTGTCCAGAAGCATTTCCTACAGCCATAGTCTCTTCATCGATGAAAGGGATGACAGCTACAACTAAATGTAATAAGGCTTGTTACTGGGCAAAAGTGAAATTTCCTGTTACCTCATTTATTTGCCTTTACTTTTGCCATATCTTTGTGTATTATTTTGCTGTATTTAACATGTGCAATAAAACAAGTTACTGGGCAAAAGTGACAATTGCATCTATTGAACGTTTGCACAAACAATACATTAATAAAGCACCTTGTTAAATGTATAAAACATGTCTGCATCAGTGTTGTATTTCCATACAATGTTACATTAGGATGTTACACATCTATTGTCAGATATTGTTCTGGTGTTGGAGGTTGTGTTCAAGAAAACAATGAAATGCCAAGCTGCTGCCACCATTTGTTCCGGCACGTCATGACAGTGGTTTTAAAATTAGCCGGTTACCCCGTACACACCACGCCGGATATTAGGCGATTTCAGATTTATTCACCCTGGAGAGTGTTTTAGAAAAGCTCCGTTTTTTGGGGAGGAAAATGCCATTTCAATGTGGACGGAGGGTCAAAACGAAGAGAAGAAACTTCGGTTACGGATTTATCCGGTCTAGTGTGGACGTAGACTGAGACCTGAACACCTCAACATCTTGGCTCCATTAACAACTTGTCAAGTCTGCATTAATGGTTGACAAAATTATCAAAGGACTGAAAGTTTGTCAATGTCTCTGGTATCTGCAGGCATTTAAAAAGATTCACAGACTATTAACGACTATGCACTTCTAATTTCTCTCAAAAACATTTAGACAAACATGGAACACTAGAAGATAATTAAAACCATTAAGTTACAATTGATTCAGTTGAACATTTAAAAAAGAACTTTATGTGACAGATGCTCCATACACCATGCTGCATTGCCAGATTCCATATGAAGCATGCCTTCGGAGAATAATTGATGAAAGATCATCTGCCTGAAATGATAATTCAGTTTATACCTCTCCAGACACTGCCTGACCTGGCAAATGTAATCTCATAGTTCAGGTGACATTCTAAGAAGTTTCATTTGACCCTTCTCCAGACCCTCTGTATAACTTTTCTTAAAATATGATGTACAGGGAGGACAGGAAGGAGCTACATGATGAAAGAGATGATGGAGCAGAGGTAAAAAGTAGGAAAGTGGATAGTGGAAGATGGGTCTGGAGAAGGAGATAAGTTATAGAAGTCAAATAAGTGTGACTTTTCCAACAGGTAAGGAAATAATAAAAGGCAAAATGAAATTTATGATTGTTTGAAATGTGAGGCACAGAAATGTCTGAATATTCAAATTTATTGAACAAAATATTCAGTTCAGAAGGATATAACGTACCTAGCCGGAACATGAGAAGTTGCTGCTTGAGCTTGTGTTATGTTTTGCTGGAGCAATGCGGAAGTCCAACTATAGAGAGGAAATGTGATTTGAACATTAAAGCAGGCATCCCACCTGCAACAACACATTTCAGGGAGGTAGCACCATCAATTTGCGGGAGACTCCCGGAACTTCCGGGAGAGGTGGGATGTCTGCAATGGAGTAGCTCCTTAGCAGCTAGCCAGCTAGTTTAAATAACGTTAGCTATGCTAATGAACGAATGACACTGATAAACTCACCTCAACATGTCTTTTACAGTCTTAACCCACCATGGGCAATAGAAAAGTCACTGTTGCAAACGGTGCAGTGAGCAACACTGTCATTATTTTTGACCTCTATTAGGCAGGGGTGCACTTTAGTGTAGTCTGGGGTGACGTACGTTTTATATTTTCTTTTTTTTGGAACACTGCCATAGCGCCCGTGCTTGCTCTCTCTCGTGGTCACTCTCTCGTTCTCTCCCTCTGTCTCGTGGTCGCTCTCTCTCTCTCTCTCTCTCTCTCTCTCGGTCGCTCTCACGCTCGCTCTTTGGCTCGCTCTCTCTCACGCTGTCTTTCTCTCTCTCTTGTTCTCGTGCTTGCTCTCTCTCTCATGCTCGCTCTCAAAAAAATTGATTTCCGGGACATTGTATATAATTTGTGGGCATCAGGGAGCCACTATTAATGTGCGGGAGACTCCCGGAACTTCCGGGAGAGGTGGGATGTCTGTTAAAGTGACGAGCAACATGTAAAGCCCAATTTATACTTCTGCGTCAAATGTACGCCGTAGGGTGATGTACACCTCCCCAAAAAAGTAACTCACGTGTCGTGGCGACGCAGACCACAACAACTGTGATTGGTCCGCTTGGTAGTATCGCATTTCCTCCTATGCATTTCCGGTTGCTCTTCTCCGACATGTCTGTACACTGATGCAAAATAAATGGTTGGAGACGATGAACCAAATTGTCAACTCTATCTGCCGACATCCTAAAATATTTGAAATGCATTTCCTCGTCCATGTCTCCAACGAAGAAACTCAACACAGTGGCATAGAAACCCCACCGCCAACTAGCGTTTTGGCAGTGAATTGCAGAGCGACGCAGACACAACTACGCGTGCTCGCTACGGCGTAGGGCTACGCAAAAGTATAAATCAGGCCTATAGCAGAGCCCGCTTGCACAAGTATAAATCAGGCTTTAGGGCTATTCAGCAAAGCAGTCACCCAATCTAAGTTTGATTTTCACATTATTTTCATATTTCTCTGTGATGTAGAAGAAGGGTATTTGGCCTTTTGTGTCAATGCTGCCTTTGACAGCATTTTTATCAATCACGACACCCCACCCCTGTAATTATTTCCCTTTTACCTCTCATCTGCCCATTAAAAACCTAATGTTTCCTTCACCACCATCAACATCCATAATTGTCAATTAACCCTCCACCCAGCTCAACTTTGGAATGTGGCATTACGAGAATAACCAAGAAAAAACCAGAAGTCACAGCGAGAACATGGAAACTCCACACAGGCGTTGCTAGAGATCAAGTCTGATTGCAGGAGCCTGAGAAAGCAGCTCTAATGTTGCTGTACTGTACTGCCTCTGTGCGGAGGTGCTGTCCTCAGTGTAGAGGGGTCCAGACTGTTAACAGTAAAAATTGTATAATGAATTGGAAGAAATACAAGTAAAATATTGTTTTAACTTTAAATAGTTATGTGGGAAAAGAACTGCAAAGGGAGCTCCTCATTCTGAAAAGGAAAAAAGAATGAGAACCAAAAAAATACAAACACAGCTGTAGGTCCTGTTAAATGCAGTCTGGGTAAAGATGGAGAAGATGGAACCATGCCCTTTTTCCAGTCTTTTAGTTTAGACTGCTATTTTTTATGTCTTGCATATCTGTACTGGAAGAATAGTGTGTGCTGTTTAGACACTTGTTTTGATGTTTAACTTCCCAACAATGTTTACCGCACCACACTTACTGATCCTGACAGATTATAGATGTGTAATTAATGAATATGCTGAACTAACAATAATATTTCCATTTAATTAGGAATTCACTAGGTTTCATTCCGAAATTGAGCCCATGTACAGAGGCATCCTGAACAACAGAAAGGAGTGGAAAGCACTGGCTGACGAACACGAGGCAAAAGTGAAAGCCATTGAGGAAGAGAAAAAGCAGAAGGAAGAAGAACAAGCAGCAAAACAAGGTTAGACATCTGAGCATGAATTAATAAAGAGAAAGATGCATTGAACAGGTTAGATAATGAAGGACAAGAGTAGATCCATCTAAAGCATTGACAACAACACGGACCAGTCAGGCTGAGGGACCTACTTATAGGTTTAAAATCTGTCCGTAGCATAGTAATTTAATGCAATTCATTTTTCATCTTCCCTACCTCTCCTCTCTTCTTCTATTCTCCATTCTGGCCTTTCACCTCTTCTTACCTGCCCATCACTTCCCCCTGGGTCCCCTTCTCCTTCCCTTCCTTCTTTGGTCCACTCTCCTCTTCTCCAGATTCCTTCTTCTCCTGCCCTTTATCTTTCCAACTCACTTGGCTTCACTTATCACTTTCCAGCTATTCTCCTTCCCCTCTCCCACACCTTTTTATTCTGGAGTCTTCCCATTTCCTTTTCAGCTCAGAAGAAAGGTCTCAACCCGAAACGTCGACTGTTCATTCATTTCCATAGATGCTGCCTGACCTGCCAAGTTCTTCCAGCATTTTGTTTGTGTTGCTTCATTTTTATAATGTCTTACATAAGACATATAGGACAAGATTTCCACTGTTTGTGTATCCAAAAGCTGCCCCACAGTTTGCAACCAGAAGAAAGCTAATTTCTAGAAAGGTCAGAGGGAGGAGGTGGTTCCATGGAAGGTGAGGGGATGGAGATTTTTCACCCCAGTATGAATTGGTGGGGCAGATTCTTAAAAATATTAAAAGGGATTTCATCTCGCAGGTCCTTTGCCCTGTCATTTGCAGGTGGAGGGAAGTCCAAAAGTGACAGATAGCCTCTTTTGATTTGATAAAACCCCAGTTTTCACCTTGAACAGACCTGTTAATGTCTCAGCAATACTTTAGCCATCCAGTGGAAAGCTGTCAGTGAATATCATTATGGCTGCTACAATAAAACTAACAGGATGCTTAGAACTTTCAAGCTGCCAGTGATTCTTTAAAAGGCTAAAAATTTGTTCTATTTTATGTTTAAAAGATGTTAAACTTTCACAGTGGAAACAGAGGACCAAATATTTTGGTATTCTGACAAGATTTGGTTTATCTGCATTATAAACAATATTTGTAAGACAAGTTCATAAATTACAATTTTAAAACCATAACAAAAAATTTAATGCAACGTGCTATTCTCATTCTTTCTCAAACTGCAGCAGTCATTGCATCACAAAAGGAACAAAGTTCTCAGTCTACAACGTGTCATCTCTTGTAACGTGTGGCAGAAAGAAACCATAAGCAAGCATTTTGAAGTCTGCACGGGCACTTTGACATTTGGAGAAACAATCAACTGTTTCAAAACAAATTGTATCTCTGAATATGGGAGTTAAGATGCAGTAAGCATACCAGATATAGTTAAAAAGTAATTAATTAAATGAGCCTCATAGCACACATATAAAAAATCATTTTTACATTTGCTGCAAACAAATTGTTAATGAGTAATTGTATAAAGTGTAAGACACCAAATTAAAATTTCTGTGTAAAAGAAAAACTATAAGTGGCTTTGGACATTTTGGTGAATTAGAACATGATTATGTATCAATTTGTGAGAATTAGAACTTACTGAAGTAATAGATTTTGACGGTACTTTTAAGTTTATGACTCTTGCTCGGGATTTTCACATTGAAACATTACGCCTGTCTATCTGAAAAACTCCTATATTGGTAACTGGTTTAATGATGTCACATGTACCAAAAAACGGTGAAAGGCTTTGTGTTGCAAGCCCTCTGGATAGCTCATTACAAACATAAGTACATTGCGGTAGTACAAAAGGAAAATCAGTAACAGAGTGCAGGATATAATGTTATAGTTACAGAGAAAATGTAGTTCAGCTAAATAGGTCAGATGCAAGACCCATAATGAGGTAGACTAAGAGATCAAGAGTTCATCTTTATTCTACAGGGTGTCCGTTCTTAACCATCTCAGTCTTCAGTGTCTTGTAATCAAAAGAAAATAAGTCTAATCTGTGTAGTGAGTGAGTGGAATACGAATGCAAAGTGTTCTACAACAACACAGGGGACTATTGCAAGGCCTGACCTTTCACATTTTACTGGTTTCTTGGGCCTAAGCCTTAATAGGCTGAGTCTGAATTTTGTCAGAGTGGAAAATAAGTTGAGAGAAAACCTTATATCCCTACCTACCACATCAGCATGGTTTTACTGTTGTAAACATAATCTTTCACAACATCACGAAGAACAATATAAATAGGGTGTTAACCCAGAAAGTAACAGCTTCTCTTTGACCTGCAAACTGTACTTGGGAATTGTTCCCAGAGCACAAAACAGGAAAAATTGACTGCACAGATTATTCCTGTCTGTTTACAACACATTCATTTTTAAACTTATAAGTCCACAGTTCTGGTAGTATATTACTTTTGTAAAGTTTATAGCTAGCAAATGAAGTTGAAGATGGTTGCTCAGAGGCTGTAATTGATCAGGTATTGGGAAATGAACCTGGTCAGATGTCAGGTCTGTCAGTGGGAGAGCATTTTGGAGATTGTGGTCACAATCCTATCTCTTTTACCATAGCATTGGAGAAGGATAGGAACAGACAAGTTAGGAAAGCGTTTAATTGGTGTATGGGGAAATATGAAGCTATCAGGCAAGAACTTGGAAGCAGAAATTGGGAACAGATGTTCTCAGGGAAATGTAAGGCAGAAATGTGGCAAATGTTCAGGGAGTATTTGTGTGGCATTCTGCATAGGTATGTTCCAATGAGACAAGGAAAGGATAGTAGGGTACAGGAACCGTGGTGTGCAAAGGCTGTTGAAAATCTAGTCAAGAAGAAAAGAAAAGCTTACAAAAGTTCAAAAAACGAGGTAATGATAGAGATCTAGAAGATTATAAGGCTAACAGGCAGGAGCTTAAGAATGAAATTAGGAGAGCCAGAAGGGGCCATGAGAAGGCCTTGGCGAGTAGGACTAAGGAAAACCCCAAGGCATTCTACAAGTATGTGAAGAGCAAGAGGTTAAGACACGAGAGAATAGGACTAATCAAGTGTGACAGTTGAAGAGTATGCATGGAACCGGAGGAGATAGCAGAGATACTTAATGAATACTTTGCTTCAGTATTCACTACGGAAAAGGATCTTGGCGATTGTAGGGTTGAGTTACAGTGGACTGAAAAGCTTGAACATCTAGTCATTAAGAAAGAGGATGTGCTGGAGCTTTTGGAAAGCATCGTTGGATAAGTCACCGGGACCAGACAAGATGTACCCTAGGCTACTGTGGGAGGCGAGGGAGGAGATTGCTGAGCCTCTGGCAATGATCTTTGCATCATCAATAGAGATGGGTGAGGTTCCGGAGGATTGGAGTGTTGCAGATGTGGTTCCTTTATTCAAGAAAGCGAGTAGAGATAGCCCAGGAAATTATAGACCAGTGAGTCTTACTTCAGTGGTTGATAGGTTGATGGAGAATATCCTGACAGGCAGGATTTATGAACATTTGGAGAGTCATGAAATGATTATGAATAGTCAGCATGGTTTTGTCAAAGGCAGGTCATATGAGCCTGATTGAATTTTTTGAGGATGTGACTAAACACATTAATGAAGATAGAGCAGTAAATGTAGTGTATATGGATTTCAGCAAGGCATTTGATAAGGTACCCCATGCAAGGCTTATTGAGAAAGTAAAGAGGCATGGGATCCAAGGGGACATTGCTTTGTGGATCCAGAACTGGCTTGCCCACAGAAGGCAAAGAGTGGTTGTAGATGGGTCATATTCTGCATGGAGTCCGGTGACCAGTGGTGTGCCTCAGGGATCTGTTCTGGGACCCCTACTCTTCATGATTTTTATTAATGAGCTGGATGAGGAAGTGGAGGTATGAGTTAGTAAATTTGCTGATGACACAAAGGTTGGGGGTGTTGTGGATAGTGTGGAAGGCTGTCAGAGGTTACAGCGGGTCGGTGATAGGATGCAAAACTGGGCTGAGAAGTGGCAGATGGAATTCAACCCAGATAAGTGTGAGGTGGTTCATTTTGATCGGTCAAATATGATGGCAGAAAATAGCATTAATGGTAAGACTCTTGGCAGTGTGGAGGATCAGAGGGATCTTGGGGTCTGAGTCCATAGGACACTCAAAGCTGCTGCGCAGGTTGACTCTGTGGTTAAGAAGGCAAATAGGCATTGGACTTCATCAATCATGGGATTGACTTTAAGAGCCGAGAGGTAATGTTGCAGCTATACAGGACCCTGGTCAGACCCCAGTTGGAGTATTGTGCTCAGTTCTGGTAGCCTCACTACAGGAAGGATGTGGAAACCATAGAAAGGGTGCAGAGGAGATTTACAAGGATGTTGCCTGGACTGGGGAGCGTGTCTTATGAAAATAGTTGAGTGAGCTCGGCCTTTTCTCCTTGGAGCGACGGGGGATGAGAGGTGACCTGGTAGCGGTGTATAAGATGATGAGAGGCATTGATCGTGTGGATATTCAGAGGCTTTCTCCCAGGGCTGGAATGACTAACATTAGAGAGCACAGTTTAAGACGCTTTGAAGTAGGTACAGAGGTTATTTTTTTTTTTTTGCAGAGGGTGGTGAGTGTGTGAAATTGACTGCCAGCGACTGTGGTGGAGGCGGATACGATAGGGTCATTTAAGAGACACTTGGATAGGTATATGGAGCTCAGAAAAATAGAGGGCTATGGGTTATCCCTAGGTAATTTCTAAAGTACGTACATGTTTGGCACAGCATTGTGTGCCGAAGGGCCTGTATTGTGCTGTAGGTTTTCTATGCTTCTATGTAAATACCTATCTTGCATTGTGTTGTTCTCACACACTTTCTAATTATCAAAAAGGAGTCTGTATTTTTCAAAATCTGTCGAACTTAAATGATCCAGCAATTTTTAAAACTTCCTCTTAAAAAAAGCATTTACAAATGTATAAATAGATGATTAGAAATCAGAAAACATTGAATAATGTTCTAATGATTGTAGTTCATAGCTTTGTATATGAATTAATAGAACAGATATGATTAACATTGTGATGGGTATTCACTTTGCACAGCCCAAGAGGCTTATTGCGATCCTCAGCTTTCCAGCAAGGCAGCACATGACATTTCCAAAGGGTCAGAGTTGTCTGTGACAAAGTTAAACTTCGAACCAAAATTCCTTGCTCAACCTCTTGTTGTAAGCAAGTAAACAGTGAGGTCTTGTAGGCTCATGTTTAATGGGGTGATGTTCATTGGCCTGCATCACACCAAGCTAAGTTATTTGCACCGTTGTAAATGAGTTTAAGCTGGCAGACCGGACTGATATTATCACATTGCATAACAAAGATGGTCTCAGTTATAGATATAGTTGGGATATTTGTGTACTCAGAGAGTCTGCCCTCACAGCATTAATTTTAGAAGTCTGGGATCTCTGTCCCTTGAAGCTTTTAGATTATCTGTGTGAATTACTTTGGCCCAGCAAAGGTATCTGAAAAACATCACCTGTAGATAATGTCAACTAGTAGCAAAACAATATAAATGTTAGAAAACACGGGGGATTGTTAGGAATGACAAAGGGAATGACAGAAAGACAGGGTTACAGCAAAAAGAGCTAGTATTCATTCCTCAACTTTGGTTTTTGTGATGGGCAACTTGTTTTTCTATAACTCATTACTATGTTCTTTTAGTTTGCCAGAACTAGAAGCATAGAATTAAAAATAAAATAAACTTTCTTTAAAGCACTTAGTTTGCTGTAAGTATCTCCTCCTTGTAGAGAGAGGGAACCTATCACACAAATAGCAGATAGTCATTGAAGAGTGGGTGGTTACAGTATAACCTCCCTCTAGTGAGGGTACCTATAGATCACATGGAAATATAGCCTAGAATCTCCTTATGAGTTTAGGGCTTTGCGGACTCTGAATCCAATACCGTCACAAAATATATTCGGATTTGGTGCTTAACTTTGTTTCATTGTATAGTAGTAAATAAATTTTAGTTTAAAAGACACACATTTTCTTGTCATTTGTTGGTGTTTATTGCTTGCAAAGATTTTAGAGACAATTAATCTTCTGCCAATATGAGAAGTTGAGTATTTCCTAGCCTTTTGCCATGCTATCAAGCAGTGTGCAGACTTTCTTCATAATGAAATTTGTAAAGGGCATCTGCACTTGGGTACTACGCAAACTAAAATTTACACAGACCTCCATTTATTATGTGTGGTCAGCCTATTTAAATTATCTGGTAGTAATTCAATTGTTTTAACCTTACAGAACTGAGAATGATGTAATGTCACTTGGGAAATGAAAGTGTTGCCTTTAAAGAGCCTAAATACAGTGATTCAAGTTAATTGGATAGGGCAGCCGTTTATTTGGGACAACAGGACCCTGGTCAGACCCCACTTGAAGAACTGTGCTCAATTCCGGTCACCTCACTAAAGGAAGGATGTGGAAACTGTAGAAAGGGTGCAGAGGAGATTTACAAGGATGTTGCCCGGATTGGGGAGCATGTTTTATGAGAATAAGTTGAGTGAACTCGGCCTTTTCTCCTTGGAGTGACAGAGGATGAGAGGTGACCTGATAGACGTGTATAAGATGATGAAAGGCAGTGATGTGTGGATAGTCAGAGGCTATTTCCCAGGACCGAAATGGCTAACATGAGAGGGCACGGTTTTAAGGTGCTTGGAAGTAGGTACAGGGGAGATGTCAGGGATAAGTTTTTTATGCAGAGAGTGGTGAGTGCATGGAATGGGCTGCCAGCGACAGTGGTGGAGACGGGAAAGATAGGGTCTTTTAAGAGACTCCTGGATAGGTACATGGAGCTTAGAGAAATAAAGAAAGTAAGTAATAAAGTAAGTACATTTTCAGCACAGCATTGTGGGCCGAAGGACCTGTACTGTGCTGTAGGTTTTCTTTCTTTCCGTGTTCCTAACTAAAAACCTAAATCGAGAAAATAGCCAGGTTTCCCTTCATTAATTTGGGACAATATGCTGTTTAATTGGGGCAGGAAACTGTTGCCGAACGGTTTCTAACCAGCATCAGTCAAGTACACTTGCATGGCTGTTAGACACTACACTATGCTTACAGCAATCAGTTTTAAAATAGCATCGGTTCCATAAGTTTGTGTTCAAAAAGCGGTGATTTTTGTCACTGATAGTTGGTGAGAAATAAACATTAAAAGACAGTATGGAGCTGTTTTGCTCATTGTGGTTTCAAATATTCTGGCTTAGAGATGCAAGAAACAACTGGGAGTGAAAATGAAACTATTTCACTATTGTAATAATTTAGGAATTACGAAGGTATCAACAATCATCTTGAATGTTACAATGAAGTTGAAGATTTGGAGGATGTAATCACCTCGAGCATTCGATGAAGGCTGTACAGTGTCTGCACTAGGTTTATGTGCTGATTTTGTTCATTTACACAAACTTGCATAACTGATGCTAGTTAAAAACTAAAATCAGAATCAGGTTTAATATCACTGGCATATGTTGTGAAATTTGTTGTCTATGTGGCAGCAGTACAAGGCAATGCGTAATAACAGCAAAAAAAATGTGAATTACAGTAAGTGAAGTCGTGTTCATGGTTCAATGTCCATTCAGAAATCAGTTGGCAGAGGGGACGTAGGTGTACCTGAATCATTGAGTGTGTGCCTTCAGGCTTCTGTACCTCCTTCCTGATGGTAACAATGAGAACAAGGCATGACCTGGGTAATGTGGGTCCTTAATAATGGATATCACCTTCTTGAGGCATCAGTCCTTGAAGGTGTCCTGGATGCCGCCTTTGTAGCTTTTCAATTTGTGGGGTCCAGGATAGACCCTCAGAGATATTAACACTTAGAACTTGAAGTTGCTCACTATTTCCACATCTGATCTCTCTAAGATGACTGGTGTGTGTTCCCTCGTCTTCCCCTTTCTGAAGTCCACAATCAGTTCTTTAGTCTTACTGATATTGAGTGCAAGGCTGTTACTGTGACACCACTCAACTAGTTGGCATATCTCACTCATGTACGCCCTCTCGTCACCATCTGAAATGCTGCCAACAATGGTTGTATCGTCAGCAAATTCATAGATGGCATTTGAGCTGTGCCTAGCCAGACAGTCATGGATGTAGACAGACTAGAGCATGGACTAAGCACACATTCCGGAGGTGCTTCAGTGTGATTGTCAGCAAAGTGGAGATGTTATTTCTAATCCACACAGATTCTGGTACAGAGGCCCAGGTTCTGGAGTTTTCGATCAGAACAGTAGGAATGATTGTGCTAAACACTGAGATGTATTCAACAAACATCTTGACAAAGGTATTAGTATTTTCCAGGTGATCTAAGACCACATGAAGCGCCAATGAGATCCCATCCACCGTAGACCTATTGCGGCGATAAGCAAATTGCAATGGGTCCAGGACTTGCTGAGGCAGGAGTTCAGTCTAGCCATAACCAACCTCTCAAAGCATTTCATCACTGTCGATGTGAGTCCTACGGAACAATAATCGTTAAGGCTGCTCACCCTGTTCTTCTTGGACGCCGATATAATTGTTGTCCTTTTGAAACAGGTGGGAACTCCTGACGGCAGCAATGAGAGATTGGTTGAAAAAGTCCCCTGGCAGTTGGTTGACAGGGGTTTTCAGAGCCCTTCTAGGTACTCTATTGGTGCCTGTCACCTTACAAGGATTTACCTTCTTGAAAGACGGTCTGACATTGTCCTCCAAGACAGAGATCACAAGGATCCTTATCACCGTAGTTTTATTCTCCCTTTCAAAGGGTGCATAAAGGAGTTCAGATCATCTGGGAGTGAAGCATCACTGCCATTCATGATGTAAGGTTTTGCTTTGTAGGAAGTAATGGCCTGCAAACCCTGCTAGAGTTGATGTGCATCCTATTGTGCCTCCAACCTTGTTCGGAATTGTGCCTTTGCTCTTGAAATAGCCTTCCTCAAGTCATACCTGATTTTCATGTGCAGACCTGGATCGCGCAACTTGAATGCCACAAATCTATCCTTCAGCAGACTACGAACCTCCTGGTTTATCCATGATTTTTGATTTGAGTATGTATGGTAAGTTCTCATAGGCAGACACTCATCCACACAGGTTTTAATGGAGTTAGTGACATCTGTGGCATACTCATTCAGACCTGAAGATGAATCCCTAAATGCAGTCTAGTCCACTGATTCAAAGCAGTCCTATAAGCACTCCTGCGCCTCCCTTGTCCCTACCTACTTGGTCCTCACAGTTCATGCTACAGTCTTCAGTCTCTGCCCATACTCATGGAGTAGAAGTGCAGCCAGGTGATCTGACTTTCCAGAGTGTAGATGTGGGACGGCACGATAAGCACTCTTGATAGTAGTGTAATAGTGGCCCAGTGCATTGGACCCTCTGGCACTACCAGTGATTTGTTGTGTGAGAATGACTGAGACAGCACTGCAACGCTTGTACACCACAAGGAGTTGAACATGAAGCATACTCCTCCTCTCTGCCTTTGAAACACTCAGCAGTCCTATCTCGGTGGTTTACATCGAGCTGCATTGCTTCATCCAGAATGGCAGGGGATAACCAAGACTCTGTGAAACAAAAAATGCAATAGCTTTCAATGTCCCTTCGGGACAGCAATCTACCTTTGAGATCTTGAATTTTATTTACCAAAGGGTGTACATCTGCCAGCAAGATGGCTGGTATTGGTAGCTAAAAGCCACACTGCCTTAGACGAATTTTGAAACCAGCGCGGCACCCTCTCTTCCCGCTGGCTTAAAGGGGAACTGTGCCAGCAACCAGAGTCTGTTTAAGTTCCATTGACTTTGAGTAGTAATAGATTTATTTTTATCACCTTGTTACTAACTCTACAGACCTTAGATGTAGTTGTGATTCTCAGCTGTAGCAGACTGAAACGGGAATATTTGATGATTTCCATTGGAACTTCTCACATCAGTCACTGTCTCGATGGCACCCCAGAAGTTAAGTCATTCATCAATAACTATTAGGAGCTAATACACAGTTTTATCATACTGCAGAGGTATTGGTAATATTCTAATTTGTTTTCTGTTTCATTTAAAGACATGAATAGTTGCTCAGTTAAATGGTAATTTGCTTTTTTATGCCTTTTAACAATTTCCATGAAACTTCAGCGAATTGGGCCAAAATGTACTGATCCTGAATCTACTGTAGTTTGAGAATATAATCATATTCATAGTCATACTTTATTGATCCTGGGGAAAATTGGTTTTTGTTATAGTTGCACCATAAATAATAAATAGTAATAAAACCATAAAAAGTTAAATAGTTAAAAAGTTAAAAGTTAATATGTAAATTATGCCTGGAAATAAGTCCAGGACCAACCTATTGGCTCAGGGTGTCTGACCCTCCAAGAGAGGAGTTGTAAAGTTTGATGGCCACAGGAAGGAATGACTTCCTATGACGCTCTGTGTTGCATCTCGGTGGAATGAGTCTCTGGCTGAATGTACTCCTGTGCCCAACCAGTACATTATGTAGTGGATGGGAGACATTGTCCAAGATGGCATGCAACTTGGACAGCATCTTCTTTTCAGACACCACCGTCAGAGAGTCCAGTTCCATCCTCACAACATCACTGGCCTTATGAATGAGTTTGTTGATTCTGTTGGTGTCTGCTACCCTCAGCCTGCTGCCCCAGCACACAACAGCAAACATGATAGCACTGGCCACCACAGACTCATAGAACATCCTCAGCATCGTCCGGCAGATGTTAAAGGACCTCATTCTCCTCAGGAAATAGAGACGGCTCTGACCCTTCTTGTAGACAGCCTCAGTGTTCTTTGACCAGTCCAGTTTATTGTCAATTCGTATCCCCAGGTATCTGTAATCCTCCACCATGTCCACACTGACCCCCGGATGGAAATAGAGGTCACCGGTACCTTAGCTCTCCTCAGGTTTACCACCAGCTCCTTAGTCTTTTTCACATTAAGCTGCAGAAAATTCTGCTCACACCATGTGACAAAGTTTCCTACCATAGCCCTGTACTCAGCCTCATCTCCCTTGCTGATGCATCCAACTATGGCAGATTCATCAGAAAACTTCTGAAGATGACAAGACTCTGTGCAGTAGTTGAAGTCTGAGGTGTAAATGGTGAAGAGAAAGGGAGACAAGACAGTCCCCTGTGGAGCCCCAGTGCTGCTGATCACTCTGTCGGACACACACTGTTGCAAGCACACGTACTGTGGTCTGCCAGTCAGGTAATCAAGAATCCATGACACCAGGGAAGCATCCACCTGCATCGCTGTCAGCTTCTCCCCCAGCAGAGCAGGGCGGATGGTGTTGAATGCACTGGAGAAGTCAAAAAACATGACCCTCACAGTGCTCGCTGGCTTGTCCAGGTGGGCGTAGACATGGTTCAGCAGGTAGACGATGGCATCCTCAACTCCTAGTCAGGGCTGGTAGATGAACTGGAGGGGATCTAAGTGTGGCCTGACCATAGGCCAGAGCAGCTCCAGAACAAATCTCTCCAGGGTCTTCATGATGTGGGAGGTCAATGCCACCGGTCTGTAGTCATTGAGGCCGCTGGGGCGCAGCGTCTTCGGCACAGGGACGAGGCAGGACGTCTTCCACAGCACAGGAACCCTCCAGAGTCTCAGGCTTAGGTTGAAGACATGGCAAACTACTCCACGTAGCTGAGGGGCACAGGCTTTGAGCACCCTGGTACTGACACCATCCGGTCCTGCAGCCTTGCTTGGGTTGAGACATTTCAGCTGTCTTCTCACCTGTTCAGCTGTGAAGCCCACTGTGGTGGTTTCGTGTGAGGAAGGGGTATAGTTGTGAGAGCAGGGTGGGGGACTGTGAGGAGGGGTAGGAGGGGAGAGTGGAATATGTGTTGGTTGGGGGCTGACAACAGATGACTCTTGTGGGGGATGGGCAGGAGCCACAATGTCAAATCTGTTAAAGAACAGGTTAAGTTCTTTGGCCCTGTCCACACTACCTTCAGCACCTCTGTTGCTAGTTTGCCGGAACCCAGTGATGGTCCTCATCCCACTCCAGACCTCTCTCATGTTGTTCTGCTGAAGTTTCCACTCAAGCTTCCTCCTGTAACTGTCTTTAACTTGCTTGATCCTGGCTTTCAGGTCCCTCTGTATTGCCCTCAGCTCCTCCCTATTTCCATCTCTAAATGCTCTCTTTTTAGCGTTCAGGATGTCCTTAATGTCCTTTGTTACCCATGGCTTGTTATTTGAATAACAAAGGACAGTTCTTGTCGGAACATTGCAGTCCACACAGAGGTTGATGTAATCAGTGATGCACTCTGTGAGCCCATCAATATCCTCTCCATGTGGCTCACAGAGTGCCTGCCGGTCTGTTACCTCAAAACAACCCTGGAGCACCTCATAAGCCTCCTCCGACCATTTCCTCACTGTCCTCGAGGTTGCAAGTTTACTCTTCACCAGAGGCACGTAGCAGGGTTTTAGTTGCACCAGGTTGTGATCTGACCTTCCCAATGGGGGAGGGGAGAGGAACTGTATGCATCCCTAACGTTAGTGTACATCAAATCCAGAGTCCTCTCCCCTCTGGTTGTACAGCTCACATACTGCGTGAAGTTGGGCGGTGTTCTAGCCAATGTTCTCCCCTAGCAGAGCAGGGGAGCAAACATAGGAGAATATTTGGGGAGCAGCACACAAATAAATAGGAAAATGCTAAGGACAATGATTACCAAGGTGCTATAATAGATGGTGTGTTTTTGTTTAGGCAAAATCAAGCTAATATATTGTGAAATTGGACTAGTTTTCTATTTGTATTTGTCTTAAATAGAATATCCACTTCAATGTGGTTCACAAGTATGAACGGCTATAGCTGTTCAAGAAAAGGTTACTTGTTTTCATGCTGATTTTTTCCAATTAATTATGACGTGCACAGCACAAGGAGACAATAAAGTCTTATGTAAAAAGATAAAAAGGTGGAATTTTCATATAAAGATTGTGTAAAACAGATAGCAGACAATTAGCCATTCATTATAAGACAGCTGGCTTCCCACTCCACCTTTAAAAGTCTTCATTTGCAACCTACATACTGAAGCATTTAAGATGGCTTCTGCCCTCTTGCCTTCCAATCCTGATGAAGGGTCTCAACCCAAAATTTCGACTCTTTATTCACCTCCATAGATGCCGCCTAACTTGCTGAGCTCCTGCAGTATTTTGTGCATGTTGCTCAAGATGTCCACTATCTTTTGTGTTCATAGTTTACCGAAACATTTACCTGGTAGCTTTGCTGTGACCATAAGAATGATCATGCCCACCCAATCTTCGTGCCAATGTTAAATTTAAAAAATATAAAGCAATATACCCTATCAATCTCACAACAGGATTACATGTTTGAAGACACACTAGTTACTATTACATATCTGTTTCAAATGTAACTTTGACAGTAAGTCTGGAAGGGATTGGTATTCTTAGAATCACAGCAAAGTTTTCAAATGTAGGTTCTAAAGGATGATATGCATGGAGGCTCTTAACGTAGTCTTCATGTACTGCTATGGGAGTTTTGGCATTAGTTTTGCAAAGACACGGATGAATGGAGCATCAGGGACAGTGGATCAGCTGTCAGAGGCTCTGTACTCAGTGAGCCGTTCCCTCTCTCTCACTCTCTTGTTGGTTGCTGAAAGATTGTTGACATTTCATCAGGTAGAGAACTTGGGGGGGATAAAAAGCGGCACAATAGTATTTTAACACCATAAATCAGTGAGTTGTTTTGTTATGTCTTCTCTCACGCTGTGAAAGGGGAGGCCTCTTTTTCCCTTCATTAGGGAGAGAGAGAGAGAAAGAGCTTGTGGTATGTTGAATTGTTGGGTGAATGATTAGTTTTTGTTGTACTGCAGATCATGGTCTTTATTGGGAGCTTTGCTTTTGCATACTTGGTGGATGTAGGTTGCTGATGCTCTTTTACAGCAGTGGGTAGGGGTGAGGGGGTGTTGCTGTACTGTTGCTTGTGTGTGGGAAGGGGGAGTGGGGTTGTTGGGGTTCTAAAATTTTAATTGTCGCTCGTTCTTTGGGGCAAACTTCTGTTTTTGTGGATGTCTGCAAAGAACAAGAATTTTGGGATGTATATTGCATATATTTCTCTGAAATTAAATGGAACTATTGAACTGTTGAACTACTTATGCTGAGATCCTCATTATGCACTTCAGGGTTCTGCATTAACCATGAAAGTCTTGGTCTGAGGAATGATAACAGCACATACATTACATATGCTGCTTTACTCTCTTCCATTGCTCCTTGAGGATGATTCTCCTGATCTTCCTAGATTACTTTGGAAAACAAAGGAAGGACAATTTAGCGTTCCACTCTTAGTCCTCAGATATTGTGTTCAAGGGTAAAGCTATTCTTCTGCCCTCATGAAACACCTACAAAATGCTGGCAGAAATCAGCAGGTCAGGCAGCATCTGTGGAATGAATAAGCAGTTGATATTTTGGGCTGAGACTCTTCTTCAGGACAGGAAAGGAAGGGGGAAGATGCCGGAATTAGAACGTGAGGTGAGGGGAAGGAGGATAGCTAGAAGGTAGTAGGTGAAGGCAGGAGGGTGGGAGAAGTAAAGGGCTGGAGAGAAAGAATCTGATAGGAAGGTTTCGGCTTGAAACGGCTATTGATTATTCACCCCAAAAACCTGAGATGCAAAGAGACTTGGGAGTCCTTGTGCAAAACAGAACCTGCATTTCATACAGGTAGAGTCAGTGGTGAGGAAGGTAAATGCAATGTTTGCTCTCATCTCAAGAGGTCTACAATACAAGAGGAGGAATGTGATGCTGAGGCTTTATAAGGCACTGGGGAGGACTCACCTTGAGTATTGTGAACAGCTTTGGGCTCCTCATCTAAGAAGATATGTGTTGGGATTGGAGAAGGTTCAGAGGAGGTACACAAGGATGATTCCGGGAATTAAAGGGTTATCATATGAGGAACGTTTGATAGCTCTGTGTCTGTGCTCACTGGAATTTAGAAAGATGAGGGGGGATCTCATTGAAACCTTTCCAATGTTGAAAGGCCTAGATAGAGTAGATGTGGAAAGGATGTTTTCCATAGTGGGGGAGTCTAGGACAAGAGGCCACAACGTCAGGATAGAGGGGCACGCATTTAAACCAGAGATGCAGAGAAATTCCTTTAGCCAGAGGGTGGTGAATTTGTGGAATTTATTACCACAGGTAGCTGTAGAGGCCAGGTCATTGGTGTATTTAAGGCAGAGATTGATAGATTCTTGATTGGACATGGCATCAAAGGTTATAGGGAGAAGACCGGGGAGTGGGGCTGAGGAAGGGAAAAGGATCAGCCATGATTGAATGGCGGAGCAAATTTGATGGGCCAAGTGGGCCAATTCTGCTCCTATGTCTTATGGTCTTATTTCCATAGATGCTGCCTGACCTACTGAGTTCCTCCAGCATTTTGTGTGTGTTGCTTTGGATATCCAGCATCTGCAGATTCTCCTGTGCTTGTGGTCACTTAGGCACTCCAGCAATGTGTATGTAAAAACTCTGCAAGCTTTCCTTCAGTTCTATTACCTATAACCAGAGTTTCTTCAGGTATGCTTCAGTTCCATTTAGGTATATAAGGAATCACAGTCTGCTACAAGGAGCCAGCATTTCAGCAATTCCTGCTTTAATTATAGATCTGTCCTATCAACAGCCTAAAACAGCAGCTGCTGGCAATTTCCATCATTCTTTTTTGTTTCAGATTTCCAGCCAGTAATTTCTTGTTTCTTTTCACTTTCCAAAACAATTTATGCTGCTTAGACCATTGCAGATACCTCCTTTGCATTCAATTCCATTTCCACAATTTAAAGCACAATCATTGATATTTCAGACTGATGATCTTTTTGTGAGTTTGGATGAAAAGTCATTAATCTGAAATATTGACTCTCTTTCCATTGATGTTGGCTGTCGTGCTGGTTTTTCTAGTATTTTTCTGTCTTAGTGCCTACAGTTTTGAACGGACAATTGTACATTTGGATAGGTCTGACTTCATCTATAAATAATTTTCCTTCCACTAAACAACAGCAAATAATTTGAATTACTCTTTGGAAACAGCATTTCAATTATTCACTCTGTAGAGGAACTGGTTGAGAGGTTGAGAAAGAATACCTGAGATCTGAAGTACTTAGGTAAGAGGAGGTTGTCATTGCATTTCAGAAATATTCAGATGAACAAACAAAGTTTGCTGAAGGAACTTAGCAGTTTAGACAACATTTTTGGGCTGTGGCGGAGGTGGGGGGAATAGTTGTCAACTCTGATTCAAATCCTATATCAGAATTGGAAGAAAGTTCTTTAAGGTTGGCATACCTTGAAGAGACTTCACGGTAAAGTAGTAAAACGGAGACCCAAGAAACTGTAGATTTTGGAATCTGGAATAGATTATTTGTTAACTCAAGAGATTCTGCAGATGCTGGAAATCCAGAGCAAGCCCACACAGTATGTTGGAAGAACTCAGAAGTTCAGGAAGCATCTATGGAAATGAATAAACAGTTGACGTTTCGGGCCGAGACGCTTCATCGGATTATTTGTTGCTCCAGATTCCAGCATCTGCATTCTCTTGTGTCCTGTCTTTAGGTGAGCATTTGAAATTTATTTATTTATTGAGGGCACAGTTTTAACGTGCTTGGAAGTAGGTACAAAGATGTCAGGGGTAAGGTTTTTACACTGAGTGGTGAGTGCGTGGAGTGGGCTGCCAGCAACGGTGGTGGAGGCGGGTACACTAGGGTCTTTTAAGAGACTCCTGGATAGGTACATGAAGGTTAGAAAGATAGGGGGCTATGGATAGCCTTAGGTAATTTTTAAGCAAGTACATGTTCGGCACAGCTTTGTGGGCCAAAGAGCCTGTATTGTGCTGTAGGTTTTTTATGTTTCTATTGAGATACAGTGCGGAATAGGAGCTTCCGGCCCTTCAAGGCATGCTGCCCAGCAACTCTAGCCGTATCATGGGACAACTTACAGTGAACATTTAACCTACCAGCTGTCTTTAGAATGTAGGAGGAAACTGCAGCACCCAGAAAAACCCCACACAGTAACTCCTTAAACAACCATCTGTGGGAATTGAACCTGGGCCTCTCATACTGTAAAGCAGTGTGCTAACCACTATGGTATGGAAGACTACAGACTGAGTGCTGGGAAATAGGATGAGTACAGATACATACTTGATGGCTAGCAATGGATATGGTAGACAGAAGGGATTGCTTTTCTGTGACATAACTTGCCAAAGACAGAGGCACAAAATGAATCTGTTAACAATTGTCCTTAAAGAAATGCATCAAGGTACCAAGATCTGTAATTGTGCTTGATGCCACGTTGTCTCCTGATCTCAGAGAATTTTGAATTCTTGGACTCTACTTACAAATGTATACTTGCTCTGCTACCTTAAACAATTGTTTTACTTGCCATCGAGTTTGCTGTGCTATTAGAGACAAAAGAAAGATTTTCAAATATCTGCCTGCATGTAAATGCACAGTATCATCTCTGTGCAGAGACTATAGTAAAGTTAAAGTCAGACTGCAAAATAACCCACTAAAATGTCCTATATTTATTTAAGTGGAAGCAAAATTATTTATAGGCATGATCTGACACATCCTAATATACAACATTAATTCAAAAGTGCAGGCACTGATGAACCACAGCTACAAACTCTACACTTATGGTCTTTGGCTGCTGTAGCCCATCTACTTCAATGTTTGACGTGTTGTGCATTCAGAGATACTCTTCTGCTCACCACTGTTGTAACACGTTTTTTTTGTGTTACTGTCACCTTCCTGTCAGCTTGAACCGGTCTGACCATCCTCCTCTGACTTTTCTCATCAACACAACATTTTTGCCCGAAGCACTGCCAGTCACTGGGTGTTTTTTTTTGTTTTCACACAATTCTCTATAAACTCTAGAGACTGTTATTCATGAAAATCCCAGGAGATGAGCAATCTCCAAGATACTCAAACCACCCTGTCGTCAGTAAACATTCCACAGTTAAAGTGATTTAGATCGCATTTCTTCCCCATTCTGATGCTTGGTCTGAACAACAATTAAACCTCTTGACAATGCCTGCATGCTTTTATGCATTGAGATGCTGCCACATGATTAGCTGATCAAATATTTGCATTAACAAGCAGGTGTACAGGCGAAGCTAATAAAGTGGTCATTGAGTGTATGCTTGCTAGGTGTTTGGATTTTATGTATGAACGGGAGGAGAGAGGCAGCGCACCGCGCACGTGCACAACCCTCTGGTGAAAATGATATTGTATCTGTTAAATAGGGGCCGTGGACAATTCTGATTTGATGAAGAATGGACGTGAAAGCACAGAGGAACATCTGGGGACATTTCTGAAACACTCATTCGCTGCTGTCGTTACTGCGTGGTCGGGAATCTTTCGGAGGGTAGGCCTCAAAATCCCCGGCTTTACCTGCTGGTGGCGACCGAGGTTGAGGTCGAATTGTTCAGAGATGGCGCTCAGTACTCGGTGTCGGACAGCTGATCAGAGCTCGAAGTTTTCGGATGCCTCAGAGTCAGACTGCAGTTGGCATGGCAGGGAGAGTTCTTCCTTCTCCCGTCTGCGTGAGATGTGGGACATTTGAGAGACTTTGAATTTTCACTGTGCTCATAGACTTCTTCATCAAGTTATGGTATTGTTGCACTGTTGTAACTACAGGTTATAATTATGTGGTTTTGTCAGTTTTTTCAGTCTTGGTCTATCCTGTGTTTTGTGATATCACACCGGAGGAATATTGTATCATTTCTTAATGCACGCATTACTAAATGACAATAAAAGAGGACTACGTGTCTTCATAATCTAACCTAACCTGTGAAAACTACAAGTGACAAATAATTGCATGTACCTGGCACTTGTCAAAGTCAGTGTCAAAGTGCCCTCATACACTTCGAGACCATATCAATAGGATCCTTGCAGGCTGTCTCTGCTGATAGGTGCTCCAGTGGCTGCAGGCTGGCACATTGCAATGTCAAGAATAGCTCTACCAGCAAAGGAAGGATCCTATTCATGATGGTGTGGCCTCGGTGTTCTCATCTGGAAAGTGCATTTGGTTGCATAGCAAATTCACTCATGGAAGATACATGCCCTTAAAGGCAACCCCCTGATGACTTCATTCTTTGCTTGTGTGTAGTATTGATTCTATCGTATCTATTTGTTCTACTGTGAATTATGTTAGACCTTTGCCCTTACCGGGCACAGGCTGCGAACAGCAGCTTGCCAGACTCCTCCACTGGGTAATCTTTCAAAATGGTCCCAGGTGTAGCCCACCTTCGAAGATCCTTCCTCTCCCAACGCTGAAGTATTTGGAGCTTCTGTTCGTGTTTCTGTAGCTCTGGGTTTTCATGGGATGGGGTTGCTAGCCCTATGCCCAATGCTCCTTCTTTCGCTACTGGGCTTGGGATCATCCATGTTGGAGTTTCCTACTGTGAATGCCCTCAAGAAAATGAATCTCAGGGTAGTATATGGCGATATATACAGTATTTACTTTGATAATAAATTTACTTTGCATTCTGAACTTTGAACTTCCCGCAGTTAGTACCTTTTATATAATGAAACTGCCTTTGCAAGCACTTTATATGTCTGTTAATGGAAAACAGCATGGAATCAAGCCCTGGATGCATGTAAATATTGATCATCAATTAATCATCTAAATTAATTCACTTGGTCAATAACCTTCAATGATTTATGCTTTACATGAACATCTCGATATTTTTAAATGTTGTGATAATACCTGTCTCCACCGCCCATTCAGATAGTGCTCTCCAAAGTTCATCTGTTCTACTTCAGATCCCTCTAAACCTCTCACCTTTCACGTTAAAGTTCTGTGCCTCTAGTTTTAGCAACACGGAAAATGTCCTTTGATGTACTCTGTCCATATCCTTTATAAATCTGTATACTTCCATGAGGCTCCCCCCCCCGCTTCCTCCTCTACAAAGAAAGCAAAGCCAGACTGTCCAGTCTTTACTTATAACTGAAACACTGCAATCCAGACACCATCTTGGGCAATCTCCTCACACTCTCCTCCTAATAATGTGACAATCAGAATCTTACATAACTGGATAAGTACTCCAGTTGTGGCTTCCTTATTAATTCATTAGTTTATTAATTTATTAATTTATTAAGTGGTACTATATCCTCCCTGTTCTTTGATTCAGAACCCCAGATATTGAAGACAAGTATCCTGTTTGTCTTTTTCAGCTTCCTATTTTCCAGTGCTGCCACCTTCAGGAATTGAGATACTTCTCTTCGCTGTTGCTCTCCGATCATTACCATTCATTGCGTATGTCCTAACTTATCATCACACCCCTACCCCCACCAAAGGTTATCACCTTGCATTTAGTAGGACAAAATTGTACTTGCCATCGTTGTGCCTATCTTAACAACTGATTAATACCATCCCGGAATCTACAATTAGCCTTCTTAATATCAACAACAATGCCCATTTTGAGTCATCTGCAAACTTACTATATATATGTCCTACATTCACATCTAGATTGTTAATGTATATAACAAACAGTAAGGGTCCCAGAATGTGACCACCGGTCAAATTCTGCCAATCACCATAAAAAGCTCATCATCATCACCCTCTGCTTCTATTACTGGGTCAAATTTGGATTAGATTTGTCAACTTGCCTTAGCTCCTATGGGCTGTGACATTTTGGATTAGTTGCCCACCCAGGACTTTGTCAGAAGCCAAGGTGAAGTCCAATCTAGACTATATCAATCATGTTGCCTTCAACAAGATATGTGTTACCTTTTCTGTTGTTCAGAAGTCTATGCAGGTTCCTTTAGCCATCTGGAAAGACTCTGCTTCCCTTTGCCCCACGTCATGGCAGTATGCACTCATTCCTTGTGAAAAGTAGCTTTATTCTTCAATATTCAGTGTGTATGGGGGAGGGGTTTGGGGGAAAAGTTAGATCTATGAGTTCTATTTTAATGGAAGCAACATTGTCTACATCTTCACTATCTCCTTCTCAAATGTACCCCACTGTTTCTTTTCACAGATATTTCTCTCCTGATCATTTCTAATCTGATGAATTTGGGAACCTATTCCCTTCTGCAAGATTTCTTCTGTTTTGTTTTCTGGCCATTTAACTTTGAAGGGTACCTGTTGGAAACACGTGGAGGTATGACGAATGGGATCCATGTTTGACCTTGCAGAGACATGTGCAGTATGAAGATGATCACAGAAGGGAGAAACCTTCAGCTGTAGTATAAGTTGGTTTGTCTGAAGTAAACACCATCAGCAATGGTTCAGAGTAATGTAGTTGAGAAGCTTATTGGAGACAAATGTGAGCATTGACATCGTTTATTGCAAAACCTGAAACAGTGCTAGGGTATGTGGTATTTTCTCAACACAAATCCATACCTTATTAACATGTAGCATTTTTTTAAAATCAAAATATACTCTATTCGTAATATAATTACAAGAATAAGCCATGCAATGTCTTTTCATTTTTACATTCATAGTCAATGCTTTCAGTACTGTTCTGTTACATTCCTTTCATATTGCCCCCCTTGGGTGGTACACAACTGCAATAGTTGAGGGGCTTTCTCACCCAAGCCTCTCCAGTAACAGAAGAGCTCTATACACAAGTAACATTAATGCACTCTGGAGCATGTAGAATTGATTACTAATACTAATGGGATCTTTGGCAGGGAAATGCACTTTTTTCTGGTATTTACTGGTAAATTTCTAGTACATTATCTGCTCCAACCATTTACTCATTGTACTTAGTCACTGATAAACCTGTAAATCATTAAGGATTCAGGTCAGATCAGGAGGTTCTTACACCACTTGGAGTCCTGTTTTCTATGTGTGATTATTCCAAAATGCTGGTTGGGTGATCACAACAAAATTTGACAGGATTGGAATTATAGAAGAATAGGTTTTATCGACTGCTTTAGCTGCACACCATTCACTCTCAGTTTTAGCAGTATTACAATTTGTGCTAAGCCTATGTGCTTATGATTCACATTCTTACAACTGGAAGCAAGTTAATATTTGTAGCACCGAAATGCACCGCAGAGAATACCTTGATCCATCTTGCAATGTTACAAATGGTCTTATTTATGTAGAGAGAGCTGACTTTTAACACTTCCTACAAAATATACACAGGCAAAGTATGTGAACTTTAATTTGACCCTAATTAGTGTAACATAATGAGGTTCCAACTTCCAGTTTCTGAGTCACTGATTCAGACTAGATAAGCGGATATTGAGAAAACAACAGAAGATAATTAGTTAATAATTTATTGAACAAAAATGACAGTTTGGTGAGAATTGATAACTGTCAAGAATGAAAAACCACACACATGACACAATTTGAAGAAGAAAGATGTCAGGTGACAAGATCAGATGCTTTGTGACAAAGTCATTGAGAACAGAGACACATTTAAACAGGTTAAGGTGCCCTAAGCCGCATGATCACATCCAACAAAACAAACATTGTTGCAGTTTGGGGTACAATTGAATAACAGTGAGAGAAAGAAGCTCCAAAGCAAATGTTAAATATTGTACTCTCACATGGAATATGCATACAAGTTTCCAGTTCTCACAAGACATTAGTTTTCCATGTTAAGCCTGATATCAAAGTTTAATGTTCACAGTAAAATTATTATCAAAGTAGATGTATATCACCATATACAACCCTGAGATTCATTTTCATGTGGGCAATCACAGTAAGTACAAGAAACATAACAGAATCAATAAAACACCACACCCAACAGGATAGGCAAACAGCCAATGTGCAAAAGACAAAAAATAATAGTAATAATAATGATAAATAAATAAGCAATAAATATCAAGAACATGAGATGAAGAGTCCTTGAAAGTGAGTGGGAACAATTCAGTGATGGGGCAAGTGAAGATGAGTGAAGATATCCCCACTGGCTCAAGAGCCAGATGACTGAAGGGTCATTATGGTTCCTAAATCTGGTGGTGCGGGTCCAGAGGCTCCTGTACCTTTTCTTGATGGCAGCAGAAAGAAGAGAGCATGACTTGGGTAGTGGGGGCTCCCTGATAATGGATGCTGCTTTTCTGCAACAGTGCTCTGTGTAGATGTACTCAATGGTTGGGAGGGCAAGGGTGCCCAACCTGGCGTCCACAGACAGCTTGATTAATGATATTGGTCTATGGCATAAAGAAAGGTTGGGGACCCTGATTTATGGAGAGGAACATATAGATGATGTTTCAAGCTGAGACCATTCACGTGGGTAGGATAACACAGGAACGGAAAAGTTTGTGACAGTTAGGATCTCAAAAGTGCAGAGAGACTTGAATCAGAATCCGAATCACTCTATTGGTAGTGTATGAAACATACCAGAATTGATTGTAGTTTGGTGTCAAGCATAAAACACAGGACAATGCCATGACAGACAACACTATAGAAACCAAAAGTGAAGGAATGTGACTTAGTGACAATGATAAGCATAGAGAGAAAGGATATATTAAGGAGTGTTATTTGGTTGAAAGTGAATATGTTTCTCAAATAGTCTGTGTCAAACTCTGAAAAAGCATATGGGAGGAACTAGCGCAATTTATGGCTGTCTTCTACCAATACTTTTGGCTGTGGGTATGCAGCTGTATTGAAAGTTTGAGGTGCTACTGTCTCTATAAAGAAGGAAAGGAGGCTGACCAAATTTCTACAGCATTCAGTCTAACATTAATAGGCGGATTGGTGGAAACAGTTTTGAGGTACAGCATAAATCAATATTAAGAAAAGCGTACGTTAACCAAAGACAAGTATAATGCCCTGGTTAAAATTTCCAATGCTATGCCATGAGGAGGTTTATATTAGCAGTCTTCTGTAAAAGCTGTGTGCTATGCTGGGAAGTGTGTTTTGGCTTTGGCTATGACAAGGACCCATATTGCCCAGCTGAGGGATGTGAGTCAGCCAATCAGGATTGTGGAATATGAGCACAGGTTCTAGAGAGCTGTGGGGAAGAGTTTTCTGAAGGACAGTAATCTGGTTTGGGGTCCTTTTGGCAGGAGCCGCGGAGCAGAGCACAAGGGAAGATGCCTCAGAATGCCATTGGGAGGGGAGTACCTATTGCAAGAAGTGCTTTGTGCAGATGAACGGCTTCAAGGAGGAAGGGCCAATACTCCTGAGTGAGAGTCAGTTTGTTCAAGATGGACTCCGAGTGAAATTGGAATGTGGCGGGTGTTTTCATGCAGACCTTTGGTCCAGCCCGTGAGTAAGAGATACACCCCAAGTATTCCAGTACGAGCTCCAATGGTCATGTGCACATTGGACTAGTTTAACTGTAATGGGCTCTTTTCTTTTCTTTTTACTAATAACTATTTGGTGAAGCTGAAATTTGTAAATATACTTTCTGTACAATTTTATGCGATGTATGATCTATTTCTTGCCGACCAATAATTTTGTATGGGCTGAATTTACACAGCATTCTCTCAAATAGAGGTTCCTTTAATTGGAACATCATAGCGTTCCTGTTTGGTTGAACCTGAAATCATACTGACTCTAGACATATATTGTTTCACCGCTGGGTCAAGTGGCTGTCAGCAGAGTTAGCTACTGAACCAAGTCTATATGAACCCTGGTGAGAGGATTAGACAATCAAAAAGGGTTTATTCACAGAAGTTCGTGTGACGAACTGAGATGATTTTTTCTTTAAGATGTGATAAGAAAATTTGCTGTAATTCATGAATACCATATCAGAGTAGCTTCTCTAGTTAAGAAGCTAATTTGATATAGTATGTATGAATTGCAGCAAAGGATTTAAAAGTCCAAGTGGCAAGCATACATATCAGACCATTGGAAAGGTGATGAAGGGTGATCAGTAAAACTTTGATAATCCTGCATCCTCATGGCTTTGATGGAACTGGACTGGTACATTTCTGGACAATTGAATTTTCCTCCTATTAATGCACCAACACAGTTTAATTTAGATGTTACATGGTAGCATGATTAATTTCCTAGTAAACTCGGTGATTTTAATCAGGAGGGAACAAAATGCACAGAATTTAAAGGGAATGTAGGAATGGTGTCCCAGTGGGATTGAAAGGAAGTGTGGTAATTGGGACCTCGAAGACATTAAACAAATTGTGAACAATGTCTTAACACACTCCAAGGGAATACGGGAAAAAAAAGGTTCAAAAGGGGTAGAATTTGAGAGATGTGCCCAGGAGGGATTCCTGACAGGGTATGTAGGAAGTCTGACTAGAAGAAAGGACCTTCTGGTTCTGGTACTATACAATGAACCTGGTCAGGTAACTCATCTCTCAGTGGATGTGCATTTCAGAGACAGTGACCACAATTCCCTGACCTTTAGCATAACCTTGGAGAGGAATATGAGCAGATGGTATGAAAAAGTATCTAATTTAGGGAAAGGGAATTCTAATGCTATTGGAGAGGAAATTGGGAGTATAAATTGAGAACAGATGTATTCAGGGAAATGCACAACAGAAATGTGAAGGTTGTTTAGGGAGCATGCATGGATAGGTTTGTCCCATTGAGGCACGTGATTGAAGGTAGAGTGAATAAACCATAACTGAACTTCAATTAAGGTTTAGGAAGTAAGAATCAGACAAGGATTTAGACAGTTGCAAGGTAGCCAGGAAGGAGCTTAATAATGGATTTAAGAGAACTAGAAGGGGACATGAGAAAGCCTTGGTGAGTGGGATTAAGGAAAATGCCAAGGCATTCCATACATATGAAAGAACAGGTGGGTGAATTGAGTGAGGGTGGAACCAATCAGGGATAGAGGAAACATGTGACTGGAGTTGAAGGAGGTAAGGGAAGTCCTTAAAGAATACTTTCTTCAATAGTGAAAGGGAATTTGTAGTTTGTGAGGACAGTATAAAACAGACTGGTATAATAGAAAAACTTGACAATAAAAAAAAGGAAGTGCTGGAACTTTTTAAGAAACATTAGAATAGATAAATTCCTGGGGCCAGATTGGATATACCCCAGGTTGTTACAGTAAGTGAAGGAAGAGTTTGCTGTGCCTTTGGTGAGGACTGAGTCCTCACTGGCCAGAGATGACACTGTGTTTGGTGATGGCCCCAAGTTCAGAGGGAGAAAGACTGGAGCGGATGAATAGTTCACTGAATTTCAATAAAAACTGTGCAGAACTAAAAGAAAACTAATGAACACTAAGCCATCAGGCTGTTAACTAAAACTCCCAACTGAAAGCTAAAGCTGGCTCTTTGACCTGGAGGCAGTAATTAAGTACTAAGTAAATACCGCTCCTTCACAGCATCAATCTAAGCGGTAGTCTTCTATCCTGGAATGGGGACAAAGTGAGCAGGAATCGTTGACATTGCTGTGCTTTGATCATATCAACAGCAACAAAACATGAGGAAAGGAGTTAAATATAACTGCAATGAAACACTAATTGGCTGGAATGTGCATACTCTTAAGTGTGATTGCCAACCCTGTTCAGCTAGCCGCATATCTGCAGCAGAGTCATGGTTGTGATAACAAGAGTAGTACCAAATGATTGGAGGGTGGTGAATGTTATTCCATTGTTCTAGAAAGGGAGTATGGGTGAGCCCGGGAGTTCAAGACCAGTGAGTGTTACTTTAGTGGTGGGAAAATTGCTGCAAAAGGTTCTTAGACACTGGATTTACAAGCATTTGGAGAAGCATGGTCTGAATAGGGATAGTCAGCATGGCTTTGTGAGGATAGGTCATGTCTCATGTGCCTGATTGAATTCATTGAGTATGTGACAAACACACTGATGAAGGTAGAGTGGTTAATGTGCTGTATATGGTTTTCTGTAAGGTGCTTGGTAATATTTCTCATGGTAGGCTCATTCAGCATGTCAGGAAGCATGGGATCCAGGGAAACTTGGCTGTGAGGATTCAAAATTGGCTTGCCATAGAAGGCAGACAGTGGTTGTAGATGGAGCCAAGTCTGCCTGGAGGTTGGTGACCACAAGGGTCTACACTAGTTTCCCTGCACTTTGTGATTTTTATAAATGACGTGGATGAGGAAATAAAAGGGAGGGTCAGTAAGTTTACTGATGATACAAAGGCTGGAGGTGTTGTGGATGGAGTAGAAGATCATTGAGGTTTACCACGGGACATTGATAGAATGCAGAGCTGAGCTGAGAAATGGCAGGTGGAGTTCAACCTAGAAAAATGTGAAATAGGTTCACTTTGGAAGGCCAGACTTGAAGGCAGAATATAGAGTTTATGGCAAGATTCTTAGTAGCGTGGAAGAACAGAAGGATCTTGGGGTCCACGTCCTTAGAACCCTCAAGGTTGTCACACAAGTTGATGAGGTGTTAAGAAGGCTTGTGGTGTGTTGGCTTTTATAAATTCAACAGCCATGAGGTAATATTGCAGCTCTATAAAATCCTGATTAGACCACACTAGGAATATTGTATTCAGTTCTGGTCGCCTTATTATAGGAAGGATGTAGAGGATTTAGAGAGAGTGCAGAGGAGATTTACCAGGATGCTACCTGGATTGGAGAGTATTTCCTATGAGGATAGGTTAAGAGAGTTCCTCTCCTCCTTTGGAGTGAAGGAGGATAGGAAGTGACTTGGTAGATGTGTGCAAGGTGATAAGAGGCATAGACTGAGTCGACAGCCAGAGACTCTTTCCCTGGGTGGAAATGGCTGATATGAGGGGGTATAATTTTAAGGTGATTAGAGGAAAATATTTAGGGGATATCAGGGGTAGATTTTTTTTACTGGAATTTGATGGATGCCTGGAACACATTGCAAGGGGTAGTGGTGAAGGCAGATAAATTAGAGACATTTGGGAGATTCTTATATAGGCACATGGATGATGGTAAAATGGAGAGACTATATGGGAAGGAAAGATTAGATTGATTTCAGAGTACATTAAAAAGTCAGTGCAGCATCATGGGCTGAAGGGCCTGTACTGTCCTGTAATGCTCATAGTTCTAAGAAACCTTGTTTTTTCATTGTATAAGCAAGGATAAGCAGAACATGTTGTACTTCTCAGCAGCATTCTTGAGCTGAATCTAATGTTACATAAAAATGCTGGAGGAACTCAGCAGGTTAGGCAGCATCTATAGAGCAGAAATTTTGAGCTGAGACCCTTCATCAGGACTGGAGAGGAAGGGATGAGAAGCCAGAATAAGAAAGTGGGGAAGGGGAATGTGTACAAGATAGAAGGTGATAGGTGAAGCCAGGTGGGTGGGGGAGGAGAACGAGGTGAGAAGCTAGGAGGTGATTGGTTGAAATGGTAAAGGGCTGAAGAAGGAAGAATCTGATAGGAGAAGAGAGTGGACCATAGGAGAAAAGAAAGCAGGAGAGACCCCAGGAGAAGGTGATAGGCGAGTGAGAAGAATTAAGAAAGGAACGAGAGTGGGAAATTGAAGAATAGGGAAGGGGGAGGGTGAAAAATTACCAGGAATTGATGTTCATGCCATCAGGTTGGAAGTTACCCTGACGGAATATTACCATCAGATTGGAGGCTAATACCAGTAATTTCTCCCCCTTCCCTTTCCCTCTTCTTCCATTCCCCAGTTTTTCTCCCCTCTTACCTCTTCTCTTCTCCTCACCTACTTGTCACCTACTGCTGGGGATTCTCCTTCTTCCCTTTCTCCCATGCTTCACTCTCGTTTCCTATCAGAACACTTATTCTTCAGCCCTTTACCCTCTCAACCTATCACCTCCTGACCTCATTTCATCCTGCCTCCTCCACCCACCTCCAGCTTGTACTCGTTCCTCTACCCCCTTCTTCTTATTATGGCTTCTTACCCCAGCCTTTCCAATGGGAGGTGGAATAGGTGTAAAAGAATTGAGTTTACTAAGAAGGGAAAACACTGTTGAGACGCCAACCAGCTGGTTGTGGCATCAGGAATAAAATCACCCAGCACTCATAACAGTTGCCAGCTCAGCTGCGGAGGACTGCAAGTCCTCCTTTGGAGCCATTCTGAGTCCCAACAGAACCCATGCGAGACTATCGTGCCAACACTCATCCACCAGGAAGGATCACAGAGCAACCTTTAAACAATGGTGAAAGCACTCAGACAGGCCATTGGGTTGCATCTGATATGCTGTGGTGGGATGCAATTTAACGGCGAGGTTCTGGGCCATCGCACCCCAGAGGCCTAATGTGAATTGGGAACCGTGGTTGGAAGAAATATCAAATGGAATGCTGAACCGAGCAATCCAGGTGTTGATGAATGCCCGAGCCATGTCTGCATCCATTGCTGATGTTGAAGGGACAAGCTCTGGCCACCTGGTGGTACGGTCTACCGTGGTAAGGATATGCATGAAACCACGGGGAGGGTGGTGTGGGGGGGGGTGGGGGGCGGGCAGTGATTGGGTTGGAGATGGCTGATCAGTTTTTGTGAAGCTTTCTCACCTGGATGCGAGAGGGAATGAATGGAGTTAATCAGTATGCCTCCAGTTTGCAGGTACTATGGAGTGTGTTGGGCACGTGGCCAAGTGGTTAAAGCGTTCCTCTAGTTAAGTCAAGGTCGCTAGTTCGAGCCTCAGCTGTGGCAGCGTGTTTGTGCCCTTGAGCAAGGCACTTAATCACACATTGCTCTAGTTTGTGCGAGGAGTAGCGCCCCACACAGACTTCCAATCTGTGCCTTCTAAGGCATGAAAATAGTTGACGCAGGCCTCTCATGGTCTGAATCAACGTTCCCTCTCATGGAATGAGGGCGACCAGTTGAGACATTGCACAAGAAAGAAACTCCTGTGTCCTTGAACTTGACATCAGCCAACCACAGTCCCATGACTATTGTCCTTCCTGTAATCCTGGATCTCTGGGTTGGTAGGGTGATCAGCTGCCATGCCAGCACAGTCAATCCCAATGTGTGCGGCATGAATGGTGGGCCACGAGAGGCAGTCAACCACAGTATTATTTTTCCCTTCTATGTGCTGTATGTCAGTCATAAACACTGAAATGTAGGCCAGGAGGTGTTGTTGCCATGTAGACCAAGGGTCAAACACCTTGGCCAATGCATGCACGAGGGGTTTGTGATCAACGAACGCTGTGAAATGGCAACCCTCTATAAGATAACGAAAATGGTGGACAGCCTGATAGAGAAAAAGAGGCTTGTGATTAAATATGCTGTACATCCTCTTGGGTGGAGCGAAGCGGCTGACTAAAGAAGGCAAGTGGCTGCTACACACCTCCAACCGACTGTTCATACACAACACCCACCATATTGTTTGAGATGTCAGTAGTGATGGTTATAGGTTTGTAGTGGAATGGGTGCATTCGAAAGAGCACATTAGATGTCGATAATTGCTCTGGTCATGTCCACGAACCAATCAAGAATGTGATTAGGGGCATTGCCTTTCAGGGCACTTTTCAAGGGGAGCAGCCACAGCTCGTGGAATGAAACAGTGACAGAAATTCACCATACCCAAAATCTCTTGTAGTGCTTTGGTAGTGCAGGGCACTGGGAAGATCATAATAGTGAAGACTTTTGATGAGAGGGTTGTTGCACCTTCAGTGGAAATGCAGTGGTTGAGAAAATCAATAGTAGACAACCTGAAGTGGCATATGGCGGGGTTAATAATCAGCCCATGTTGGCCTAAATGCTTGAAAAGTGTGCAGGGATGTGATAAGTGTTCGGTTTTGGATATGCTGGTGCTAAGTTTGTCATTCAGGTAAACAAAAAGAAAACCTAAGTCTTTTAAGACAAGCAACACACATCAAAGTTGCTGGTGAACGCAATTACTAACTCTTCCTTCAGTTAGTCCTGACGAAGGGTCTCGGCCTGAAATGTTGACTGTACCTCTTCCTAGAGATGCTGCCTGGCCTGCTGCGTTCACCAGCAACTTTGATGTGTGTTGCTTGAATTTCCATCATCTGCAGAATTCCCGTTGTTTGCGTCTTTTAAGACAAAGTCTATTAGTCACTGGAAAGTCTGGCTGTATTTTTCAGCCCGAACTGCATGCACAAAAACTCAAAGAGGCCAAATGGGGTTCATAACAGCAGTTTTAGGAATGTCCCCAGGCACACAGGAACCTGATGATGGTCACTGACTAAGTCCACTTTACAAAAAGTTAGTTTTCCGGCTAAACATGCCAAAAAGACCTTCTGGCTGTCTTTAAGGAGGGTAAACTCTCACAAGACAGCAGGCCCCAAAGGAGTTCCTGGTAAGGTTCTGAAAGAGTGTGCTGGCCAACTGGCTGGAGTACTCGAGGACACTTAGAACTTTTCATTGCCTCAGGTGGAAGCCTTAAGGACTATCGCCCAGTAGCACTCACATCTACGGTGATGAAATGCTTTGAGAAGTTGGTCATGACTAGAATGAACTCCTGCCTCAGCAAGGACCTGGACCCACTGCAATTTGCCTATCAGTACAATAGGTCTACGGCATACACAATCTCAATGGCTCTTTAGACGGCCTTCAATCACATGGACAATATAAACTCTTAGGTCAGCATGCTGCCTGTTGACTATAGCTCAGCATTTACCACCATCATTCCCACAGTCCTGATCAATAAACTACAGAACCTGGGCCTCTGTACCTCCCTCTGCAACTGGATCCTCAACTTCCTAACTGGAAGACCACAGTCTGTGCAGATTGATGACAAACAAGATAATGATAGAGCTCTAGAAGATTTTAAAGCTAGCAGGAAGGAACTTAAGAAAGAAATTAGGAGAGCCAGAAGGGGCCATGAGAAGGCCTTGGTGAGCAGGATTAAGGAAAACCCCAACGCATTCTACAAGAATGTGAAGAGCAAGAGGATAAGACATGAGAGAATAGGACCAATCAAGTGTGACAGTGGAAAAGTGTGTATGGAACCGGAGGAGATAGCGGAGGTACTTAATGAATACTTTGCTTCAGTATTCACTATGGAAAAGGATCTTGGCGATTGTAGGAATGACTTACAGTGGACTGAAAAGCTTGAGCATATTAGATATTAAGAAAGAGGATGTGCTGGAGCTTTTGGAAAGCATCAAGTCGGATAAGTCACTGGGACCAGACAAGATGTACCGCAGGCTACTGTGGGGGATGAGAGAGGAGATTGCTGAGCCTCTGGCAATGATCTTTGCATCATCAATGGAGATGAAAGAGGTTCCGGAGGATTGGAGGGTTGCAGATGTTGTTCCATTATTCAAGAAAGGGAGAAGAGATAGGCCAGGAAATTATAGACCGGTAAGTCTTACTTCAGTGGTTGGTAAGTTGATGGAGAAGTTCCTGAGAGGCAGGATTTATGAACATTTGAAGAGGCATTATATGATTAGGAATAATCAGCATGACTTTGTGAAAGGCAGGTCATGCCTTACGAGCCTGATTGAATTTTTTGAGGATGTGACTAAACACATTGATGAAAGTAGAGCAGTAGGTGTAGTGTATATGGATTTCAGCAAGGCACTTGACAAGGTACACCATGCAAGGCTTATTGAGAAAGTAAGTACTAGTAATACTACTACATCAACTCAGGCCTCGGGGGCCGGCATCAGGCACGATGACGGACTCTCCACTTCTCCCTCTCCCTCATCAGTGTGCTCAGTTCATCTACGTTTGTACATTAGCCGCACCGCTGTCTTCTAGGAGCGTGTTGACAATAGTCTTGGGAGGGCACCCAGGATTCATCCTCCCATGCTTGGGCTCCCATTTGATGACTAGGCTGGCAGGTAGCTCGGGGTGGTGTAGACCAGCGGTCCCCAACCACCGGACTGCGGACCGGTACCGGGCCGCAAAGCATGTGCTACCGGGCCACGAGGAAATGATATGATTTGGCGATATGAGTCAGCTGCACCATTCCTCATTCCGTCACGCACTGTTGAACGAGCACACGCGAGGTCATTACCACGCTTCATCTACGTCAGCGCGGGAACAAGATCAACTCCTCACGCTTGCAAATGACGGCGGGCTGAAAAGCATGTTTGACATAACATCTCTGCCGGCATTCTGGATCAAAGTCAAGGCTAAGTATCTGAGATAGCCACGAAAGCACTGAAAACGTTGCTTCCATTTCCAACATTTTTCTGCAAAGCAGAGTTTTCTGCAATGAATGCAACGAAAACTACAAACGTAAATTGCGGAATAGACTGGACATAAGGAACCCCCTTCGAGTATCGCTGTCTCCCATCACCCCTTGATAGGACCATCTTGTTGCAGGAAAACAAGCCCAGGGCTCCCCCTGATTCAGCAATATTGGTGTGTTGCAATGATTTTATATGTTCAAATGGGGAAAATATGTGCTGTGTGTTGAATATCTGAACGTTACTTAAAATGTTGTGATGCTATTGACTTACTTACATAACCATATAACAATTACAGCACAGAAACAGGCGATCTCGGCCCTTCTAGTCCGTGCCGAATGCTACTCTCACCTAGTCCCACCGACCTGCACTTAGCCCATAACCCTCCATTCCATTCCTTTCCTATCCATATACCATTTCCAATTTTTCTTTAAATGATAATATCTGCCTGCTTCTGCCACTTCTACTGGAAGTTCGTTCAACACTTACTTCAAGCTCCCCGGATAATTGACTTATCACTATATTCATGCGAGGAAAATATGCGCTGTGTGTTTAATATTAAATTCGTTAGATAAACCCTTTTAGAAATAAAATTGAGTGTATTAGCCACTTAACACCTATACTCCGGTCGTGATTAACACCCCCCCCCCGAACAGAATCGCAAAAAATGATTTGTAGAAAAAAATCAGCAGGTACACGTATGCGCAGGTCATGCATGCGCACTGGTGCCCGCGCAAGGCTTCATGATCATTGTAGTCTATTCTGGGTAAACACAACGTATTTGACTGCTACTCTTGTCTGTTGGCAACACTACCCACCACCATCCCCCCTCCGGTCGGCTGGTCCGCAAGAAAATTGTCAATATTAAATCGGTCCGCAGTGCAAAAAAGGTTGGGGACCCCTGGTGTAGAGGCGTAGACAGTGCCCCACTAGTTGCAGTCTTTGCGCTTCGATTTTAGTGGTGAGCCTCTGTGGGTCGTTATAGAGCTCGACGTTCGTCATGTGCTGTTGCCAACTCATGTCAAGAGCCATCCGGAGCATTCATGTATAGCAACCATCTAGAGACTTTCGCATAGTCTTGGTGAGTGTCCACGTCTCGCATCCGTATGTGAGAATGGACTCTATGACTGCTATGAAAATCCTCTTTTTAAGCCCTCTGGTCAGGTTCGATTTCCAGATTTCCTTCATGTCGTTCATAGCCCTCCAAGCCAGCGCCTTCTGTATCTTTATGTCCTTCTCCGAGCTCATCATTCTTGACCCAAAGTACTTGTAGTCAAAGACTATCTTAATGGTATCATTCCTTATGATCTTGAGAGTACCTTCGTCACAGGTAAACGCCATGTACTCTGTCTTTTTAGCCTTTAGGTGAAGTCCAACTTTATAGCACTCAATTTCCACTTTTGTCAGTAAGTAAGTCAGAAGGTAAGGAAACGTGACTTAAGGATTGATGGGCGCCCATTCAGAACAGAAATGCGAAGAAATTTTTTTCGTCAGAGGGTGGTGAATCTATGGAATTTGCTGCCAGGGGCAGCAGTGGAGGCCAAGTCATTGGGTGTATTTAAGGCAGAGATTGATAATTATCTGAGTAGCCAGGGCATCAAAGGTTATGGTGAGAAGGTGGGGGAGTGGGACTAAATGGGAGAATGGATCAGCTCATGATAAAATGGCGGAGCAGACTCTATGGGCCGAATGGCCAACTTCTGCTCCTTTGTCTTATGGTCTTATGGTCTTATGAGATCCAAGGGGAACATTGCTTTGTGGATCCAGAACTGGCTAGCCCACAGAAGGCAAAGACCTGATGTAGATGGGTCATATTCTGCATGGAGACCAGTGACCAGTGGTATGCCTCAGAGATCTGTTCTGGGTCCCCTACTCTTTGTGATTTTTATAAATGACCTGGATGAGGAAGTGGAGGGATGAGTTAGTAAATCTGCAGATGACACAAAGGTTGGGGGTGTTGTGGATAGTGAGGGCTGGCAGAAGTTACAGTGGGACATTGGTTAGATACAACACTGGGCTGAGAAGTGGCAGATGAAGTTCAACCCAGATAAGTGTGAGGTGGTTCATTTTGGTAGGTCAAATATGATGACAGAATATAGTATTAATGATAAGACTCTTGGCAGTGTGGAGGATCAGAGGGATCTTGGGGTCCGAGACCATAGGACAGTCAAAGCTGTTGTGCAGGTTGACTCTGCGGTTAAGAAGCCATATGGTGCATTGGCCTTCATCAATCATGGGATTGAGCTTAGAAGCTGAGAGGTAACACTACAGCTATATAGGACCCTAGTCAGATCCCACTTGGAGTACTATTCTCAGTTCTGGTTGCCTCACTACAGGAAGGATGTGGTAACCATAGAGAGGATGCAGAGGAAATTTACAAGGATGTTGCCTGGATTGGGGAACATGCCTTATGAGAATAGGTTGAGTGAACTTGGCCTTTTCTCCTTAGAGCAATAGAAGATGAGAGGTGACTTGATAGTGGTGTATAAGATGATGAGAGGCATTGAACGTGTGGATAGTCAAAGGCTTTTTTTCCAGGACTGAAATGGCTAGCATGAAAGGGCACAGTTTTAAGGTGCTTGGAAGTAGGTACAGAGGAGATGTTAGGGTTAAGGTTTTTACGTAGAGAGTGGTGAGTGCGAGGAATGGGCTGCCTGCGACGGCAGATACGATAGGGTCTTTTAAGAGACTCCTGGATAGGTACATGGAGCTTAGAAAAATAAAGGGCTATGGGTAACCCTAGGTAATTTCTAAGGTAAGGACATGTTCCGCATAGCTTTGTGGGCCGAAGGGCCTGTATAGGGCAGTAGGTTTTCGATTTTTCTATGTTTCTATGTTTCCAACATCCCCTCCTCACTGACAATCAACACTGGTGCAACTCAGCGGTGTCTGTTTAGCCCACTGCTCTACTCTCTCTACACCCATGACTGTGTGGCCAGACATACCTCAAATGCCGTCTGTAAATTTGCTGATGATACAACCATTGTTGGTAGAATCTCATATGGGGATGAGAGGGCATAGAGGAGCAAGATATACCAGCTAGTTAAGTGGTGTCACAGCAACAATCTTGCACCCAATGTCAGTAAGACCAAACAGCTGATCATGGACTTCAGGAAGAGTAAGACGAGGGAACACGAACTAATCCTCAAAGAGGGAACAGAAGTGGAGTGAGTGAGCAATTTCAAGTTCCTGGGTGCCAAGATCGTTGAGGATCTAACCTGGTTCCAACTTATCAATGCAGCTATGAAGAAGGCAAAACAGTGGCTACATTTCATTATGAGTTTGAAGAGATTTGGTTTGTCAACTAAAACACTAAAAAAACGTCTGTAGTTAGATAGATACATTATTGATCCCAAAGGAAATTAGTGTCACAGTAGCATTACAAGTGTACAGATATACAGATACACAAATATTGGAAGAGAAGTAAGAAAGAATAAAAAATAAATTAACTTAAATAGTCTAACAGGAGGGGGTCATCACTTCCCTGGCTATGGGTTGACTCATTGTGGAGCCCAACGGCCAGCAGTAATAATGACATAGAGAGCATTCTGACAGGCTTTATCACTGTCTGGTGTGGGGGGAGGGTGGTGGCTACTGCACAGGACTGAAATTGTAAACATAGTCAGCTCCATCACAGCTTCTTCCCCTCTGCCATCTGATTCCAAAATGGACATTGAATCCATGAACACTACTTCACTTTTTAAAAAATATATATTTCTGTTTTTGCACTATTTTTAATCTATTCAATAATTTACTGCGATTTATTTATTTATTTTCTTTCTATATTTATCATGTATTGTATTGTCACAATACATGCCAGTGATAATAAACTTGATTCTGAAAAGTCTTGAATATACGGGACGGGTCTCATTAAAAGTGGCAGTAAATGCCGCGTGGATGGCTATCACCATTGGGCTTAGGGACCATGAGGAGGAGTAAAGCCCAAGGGCTATTTGACTTACATATAATGCCTAGCATTACCACTTTAACAAACTCAGCCTTCACACTGGCCAGCTTTTCAAAGTCCAGTCTACGTGCACTGGTGTGGATTGGCAAGCCAGTTGTGGAAACGTAGTGCTCGACCTCATGCTTTGTGACTGTACTGGAAAATGTGGGCTTGGTGAGGGTTGGGAATTCATCCATCAAGCCAATGAATTCAAATTTGGTGGTGCATGCACTACAGAGTTGTGGCAAACTTACTGGGGGTACAGGGTAACGACCCAAAGTCCTTTACAACCACAAACCAACGCTTCTTAAGGTCTACTAGAAGACCTTTGGCACTCAGGAAATCTTCACCGACCTGAGGTCTAGCAACTTTAGCCAAGGCAAAGTCCCACATGTAGCATCGTCCTCTGAAGCAGAGTGCCATGCATCATGTCCCGTAAGTCTGGATCCTGCTGCCGTTGGCAGCCTCCAGTGAGGGTCCATTGCTCTCTGCCTTATCATTAATGGGTGATGCAGGCAGCACACTCTCTTGAGCATATGTATCATACAGGCAGCTTCACCCTGTAAGGGTGTCTGTAATGAACAATAGCTGACCCTGGCAACTGGAACCCATGCTGTTTCCATACCTCCGATGTCCCAATGCACTGGCACTGTCAAAGTTGCATGGTGGTTGGCACGTCTTGGCGTTCATGCCAAAGAGTGTGAAGTAAAAACAGACTTGGCATTGTCTAGTTTGAAACTGCGGGCGTGAGTCTGCTGGAGGCTTTGCTGACAGAGCTTATTGAGACAGGGAAAAGAGAGGAAACAATGCATCTCTCTCTGGCTGAGTATAAACTATTGGCCATTTTAGTCCTTCAGGATGCATTAGCGAGGACTGTGCAAACTTGATCAGATATTTGTTGCATAAAGAGTTCTTTAAAACTAAAAGAAGGACGGTGATTGCATACAAGCAATAGCATGTGGTTCATTAGCTCTGAAGGCCTCACGTTACCCAGGCCGGGCGTGCTCAGACTCAGACAGTAATAAGTAATTTTCAGGGTGACATACTTATGACTTGCAGGAAGGTCTTCTGGTAGACTCACCACTATGACTGCAGTGGAACTACTTGGTGATACTGCGACATAGTGAAATTTGTTATTGTCCATGGTGATTTTTTGCAGCATGAACTGGACTTCAGCCTGTGCAAGCCATACAGTAGTGTGCCATTCCTAAAACGCTGGCTGCTTCAAAGCAACTGCATTGGTCGACATGTCGTTAAGCAACTCTGGAATTGTGAGACAGCGTGGCGTCACCGATGTAGGATTTTGTGAATGAAACGTGCGAGAGTTGCTCTATGTGCTTCACAAAAGCCGCAGCCCTTTACTTCCATTACAAACAAATCAAAAGCTATACTTTGCAATACACACAAAATGCTGGAGGAATTCAGCAGGCCAGGCAGCGAGACGGAGTAACAGACAATGTTTCTTGGCTTAAAACAGTGACTGTTTACACATTTCTATAGATGCTGCGTGGCCTGCTGAGTTCCTCCAGCATCTTATGTGTGTCGCTGCAGATTTTCTCATCTCTGTTGCCATACACTAATGTCATTACGTCAGGCACCATCTCTTAAAGTGGACTCATCCCCATGATGGTGTTAGTGAATTATGTAGAGCAGTTTCTATTATGAAGAATATGTGTCATCTGTAAGACAGTGGAAGAGAGGATGCTGCTCTGGTTTAAAAGTTCGACTAAGGAAGTGTGGCTTTTGACTTCCAATACCAACCATCTTGCTGGCAAAGGTACAGTACCTAGTAAATAAAATCAAATATCTTACTGTACCAGAGGGACATGAGGACCTGGTGTCTTTATTGTTTGAAGGACGCTTGGACGTCCCTTGTATTCTGGACGCAGCAATACAGCTTGATGGCTTCACAGTTCACTACCAAGACAGGACTGCTGAGTCTTTCAGAGGCAGAGAAGTTGCAATATGCTTTATGATCAACTCCTTGTGGAATACAAATATTGCAGTGCTGTCCCAGTGCTGCTCAGCTAACCTGGAATATCTCACAATCAAGTGCCGGCCATTTTATCTGCCCTGGGAGATTTTGATTTTGATATCGGTGTACATCCCACTATAGGCCATTGTCAAACAGGCTCGAGACAAACTGAATGGCATGAAACAAAGAATCCCGATGCCTTCCCCATCATTTTGTGGGATTTTGACCAGGCCAGCTTCAAAAAGTCCCAAAGTTATTATTACCAACAAATCACTTGTAGAACAAGGACCACAATGGACTACTATTACACCACTATCAAACACGTTTACTGTGCTATCCCACACCCACACTTTGGAAGGTCTGATCTCCTGGCTGTACTTCTACTCCCTGAGTACAGGCAGAGACTGAAGCCCGCAGCACTAGTAGTGAGGACCAAGAAGGTGTGGTCATGGGAGGAACAGGAGCGCCTACAGGACTGCTTTGGATTGGTGGACTGGAGTGTATTCAGGGTTTCATCTTTGAACTTGGATGAGTGCATGAGTCTTTGAGTACAGCATAGTCATCACTGACTTTATTAAATCCTGAGGGGATGTGTGTGTCCCTATGAGAACATACAGTACATTCCCAAATCAAAACCAGGAGGCTCGTAGTCTGCTGAGGGCTAAATCTGTGGCATTCAACTTTGGTGATCCAGGATTATACAAGAAAACCAGGGACAATTTATAGAGGGCTATATCAAGAGCAAAGGAACAACTCTGAATGAGACTGGAGGCGTAATTGACCGCAGGTTAGCTGAGGCAGAGTTAGCAGGCCATTACTTCCTACAAAGTGGAATCTAACATGATGAATGGTGGTGATGCTTCACTCCCAGATGAGCCCAAAGCCTTTTGTAAACACAAAATAATCTGCAGATGCTGGGGTCAAAGCAACACTCACAACACGCCGGAGGAACCCAGCAGGTCAGGTGTTGTGAGTGTCCAATACCTTTTATGCTCATTTTGAGAGGGAGAATAAAACTATAGCGTTGAAGGTTCTTGCAGCATCCAGTGACCTTGTGATCTTTGTCTCGGAGGCCAATGTTAGACTGCCTTTCAAAACAGTGAACTTCTGCAAGGCAATAGGCCCTGATGGTGTACCTGCTAGGGCTCTGAAACCTGTGCCAACCAACTGACGGGGGTGTTCAAAGACATTTTGAAACTCTCATTGCGACAGTCAGAAGTGCCCACCTGCTTCAAAAGGGCCACAAATACCTGTCTCATCAAAGACTTGGACCCACTACAATTTGTCTATCACCAGAATAGGTCTACAGTGGATGCAAACTCATTGGCACTTCACACAGCCTTGGTTCACCTGAACAATACTAATACCTATGTCAGGTTGCTGTTTATTGACTACAGTGCTTAACATAATCACTCCTACCGTTCTAACCAAAAAGCTCTAAAGGTTGGGCCTCTGTATCTTCCTCTGCAACTGGATTCTTGACTTCCTAACCAGAAGATCAGAATCTGTGTGGATCAGAAATAAAATCTCCCTCTCTCTGACAATCAACACTGGAGCACCTCAGGTATATGTGCTCAGCCCACTGCTCTACTTCCTCTGCATCCATGACTGTCTGGCTAGGCACAGCTCAAATGCCATCTGTAAATATGCTGACAATACAACCATTGTTGGCAGAATTTCAGATAGTGATGAGAGGGCGTACAGGATCAAGATGTGCCAACTAGTTGAGTGGTGTCGCAGCAACAACCTTGCACTCATTAGCAGTAAGATCAACGAACTAATTGTGGACTTCAGAAAGGGTAAGACAAGGGAACACCCACCAATCCTCACAGAGGGATCAGAAGTACAAAGGGTGGGCAATTTCAAGTTCCTGGGTGTCAATAACTCTGAGGATCTATCCTGGGCCCAACATATCGATGCAGATACAAAGAAGGCATGACAGGAGTTATGTTTCATGAGGAGTTTGAGGAGATTTGGTATGTCACCTAAAACACAAATTTCTACAAATATACTATTGAGACGATTCTAACTGGCTGCATCACCATCTGGTAATGGGGGAGGGGTGTGGCCGGGGTGGGAGGTGGCTACTGCACAGGATTGAAATAAGCCGCAGAAAGTTGTGAACTTAGTCAGCTCCATCATGGGCACTAGCCTCCGTAGTATCCAGGACATCCTCAAAGAGTGATACCTCAAACAGGTAGCATCCATCATTAAGGACCCACATCACCCAGCACAAGTCCTGTTCTCATTGTTACCATCAGGGAGAAGGGACAGGAGCCTGGAGGCACACACCGAATGATTGAGGACAAGCTTCTTCCCCTCTGAATGGACATTGAACCCATAAACACTACCTCTCTACTTTTTTTTGCATGACTTATTTAATTTAACTTTTTTATATATATATATATATATATATATATATATATATATATATATTCAGTTTTTTCTATTATTATGCATTGATTGTACTGCTGCTGCAAAGACAACAAATTTCAAGACATATGCCAGTGATATTAAAGCTGATTCTGATTCGACTGTCACACACTACACTACTCTGCAGCCCTCTAGTGGGGCCTTTTAAAATTGACCTGAGAGCTTCTTTTAAAAGTGGCACAACAGATATAGAGTCATAGAGTCAGAAGCACGACAGCGTACAAGTAGGCCCTTAGGCCCATCAAGTCCATGCCAAACAATTACTTTGCTCGGTCCCATCAACCTACACTTGGTCCATAGACCTCCATACCCATCCCGTCCATGTACTTATCCAAATTTCTCTTCAATGTTGAAATCGGACTGGCTATTCATTCCACACTCTCACTATCTTCGGAGTGAAGAAGCTCCTCCTCAGATATCCCTTAAGCATTTCATTTTCACCCTTAAGCCTGATTGCATTTATCCTATTGTTACTTCTTATGATTTTGGATATCTCTACCAAATCTCCCTTCATTCTCCTATACTTCAAGGAATAAAGTCCTAACATATTCAGCTTTTCCCTATAATTCAGCATCTCATGTCCTGGCAATATCTTTATAAATTTTCTCTTTACTCTTTCAATCTTATATCTTTCCTGTAGTTAGGTGATCAGAACTGCACACAATACTCCAAATTAGGCCTCACCACACAACGTAGACAACCACAACATTACATCCCAATGTCTCTACTCAATACTTTGATTTAAGGCCATCTACCAAAATCTCTCTTTACGACCCTATCTACTTGTGATGCCACTTTCAATGAATTATGGTTCTGTATTCCCAGATCCTTCTGTTCTACCACACTCCTCAATGTACCATAGTTCACTATAATTCCACCCTGTAGACACAGAAACTTGGGACTCTCCTTTGCCTTCTCTGCCAGAGCAACCTCTTGCCTTCCTTTAGCCCTTCCTTAAATATTCTCTTGCATTTCTTATACTCCTCAATATCCTCATTTGTTCCTAGCTGCCTACACACCTCATTTTCCTTCTTAACCAGGGCCTCAATATCTCTCAATAAACAAGGTTCCCTAAATCTGTCATCCTTGCCTTTTATTTTGACAGGAACATACAAACTCTGTACTGTCAAAATTTCAATTTTGAAGGCCTCGCACTTAACAAGCATTCCTTTGCCAGAAAACAACCCATCTCAATCCACTCTTCCCAGATATGTGTGTAGGGAAAAATTAGTATCTGTAGGAACTGAGATTAGACAATTTTCTGGACTCTATTCTTAACAACAACATAAAAACAACATCACAATGTATCTTAAAGTAAGTTATTTTCAGTAAATGAAATTCTGTTGTTCGGGGCATCTGAGCAGATCACCTGGAAGATTATAAAATGTCCAAACGCAATTCAAAATATTGTCAGCACAAGGGATTCTACAGATGCTGGAAATACAAGGCAACACACGCAAAATGCTGGAAGAATTCAGCAGGTCAGGTAGCATCCATGGAAATAAACAAGCAGTTGACATTTTGGGCCAAGACCTTTCTTTAGGACTGGGAAGGAAAGAGGAAAATGGCAGAATAAAAGTATGTGTTGGGGGGGGGGGGGAGGAAGGAAAATGGTGAAGGATGAAGCCAGGTGAGTGGGGAAGGCAAAGGACTGTAGATAAGGAATCTGATAGGAGAGGAAAGTGGACCATAGATGAAAGAGGAGGAGGACAGGTACCAGGAGGAGTTGATAGGCAGGTAAAAAGAGGCAAGAGGCCAGAATGTAGAATAGAAGAAGAGTGGAGAGGCAGGAATTTTTTTTTTTAACCAGAAGGTGAAATTGATATTCATGCCATCAGATTGAGGTTTTCAAGGAGGACACCTTCCTGGGAGCATCATCCTGGGAATGTGGGAATGGATACAGTGGAGATGAAGGAACTGAGAAGAGGAAATAGTATTTTTTTTTACAGGAGATTGGATGGGAAGAGGTATAGTCAAACACCTGTTGATTAAATTACCACCAGCAGGGGTTTATTGTTGTATGTTATTAGATTTTAAACAAATAGCAATAGAGGTGGTTGGAAACATTTTGTAAAATATGTATAGTTGAAGTTTCCAGAACGTTAACGACAGATGAAAATTAATTCTGGAGTACCAATCCATGTGTAAAATAAATGTCTTTCAGCGCTGTGAGGAAGTATACAGCTGAATTTGGTTCATTTGTAGGAATTAATTTTTTTTTCTGTTTTTCATGGTTGGTTTTATCTTTACTATACAGATTTTGTAGTAACTTTATCTCTTCGCCTTCTCATATACAAAACATTCAGGTACTCGTCATCCTGTGAATTTTCCATCACGTAAGACATTTCACCACCTTCCTCTTCAAACCCTGTTTTAATGAAAAGGATTCAATATTAACGCACATGTAAACTTCTCAGATATCCAAAGAAATTCTGAGCGAGTAGCGTAAGCTGTTTAAAAGTGACTGATTTCTGTTTCTTTGACTTGTGTCTAGTAAATGCAGCAGTAGAGAACATATTTTACACTGTAAGGACATGTTCACAGGGCAATTCACCCATGAAATCCTGCAGCATGGTCTGTTATCCTTACCAAACTTTAGCCCACCTGCGAAAAAAGCATATACTGTATGCGCAACAAGGAAAATTCATTTAACTGGCTGATTAAATGCTTCCGCAAACTACATCGAACATTTATTTTAAAAATCTATTAAACAAAGTAAACACTGAAAAAAAAAATCACTGTTAAAAAATCATGAATGCAATGCAAAATTTATTCCTAAAAGGTCAGGATTGTATTAAATATGTATGTTTGATTTTTTAATTTCCAAATTTGCTAACAGGGCTCCATATAATTTCAAGTGCAAACATGGAAAGATAATCATTTTCTTTTATAAAGCAGGAAAGAGGAAGGGAGAAAGGAGGGAGGGAGAGGGAGGGAGCGAGGGAAAGAGGGGAGGGAGAGAGAGAGTGGGGAGAGAGGGAGAGAGGGTGGGGAGAGAGGGAGTGGGGATAGAGAAGGGAAGAGGGGGAGGGAGTGGGGATAGAGGGGAGGGAGTGGGGATAGAGAAGGGGAGAGAGGGAGGAGAGGGGAGAGAGTGGCGAGCGAGAGGGGGAGAGAGAGGGGAAGAGTGTAGTGAAGAGGGGGAGGTGGAGGGAGGAGGGGACAGGGAGAGAGTGGGAGGGGGCAGTGGGGGAGAGTGGAGGATAGGGATGGGGAGAGGGGAAGGGGTAGTGTAAAGAAGTTGGAGGGATAGAGAGAAGCGGGAGGGAAGAGGAGAGAGAGGGTAGGAGTGGAGATAGAGGGTTGGAGTCGGTGATGGGAAGGGGTGGAGAGAAACAAGGAAGGTGAAGAGAGGTCGGACTGAGAGAGAAGGGAGGATAGTGAAAGGGAGAGGATGGGAGTGGGGGAAGAGAAGGGCAGAAGGGTAGGGAAGAGAGGAGGGTGGTGGAGAGGAGGAGGGGAGAGAGGTTGGAAGGAGGGAGAAGGGGAGGGATAGGGAGAGTGCCAGAGAAGGGAAGGGAGAGTGTGGGATTGGAGGATAGAGGGTTGGCGTAGGGGAGAGCGCGTGAGTGTAGTGGGAGAGGGTAGGTGTGGGGGAGAGAGAGAGTGGGTGTGGAGAAAAATAGAGAGAGGGATTTTTTTCAGGTCTCACATTATGGACAATGTGATTAAAATCACAGGTATTGGATGTGAACTCAAAACTTCTTAAACTAAAAATCGATTAGGTTTTGTGGTGTCTCTAGGACGGCATTCAACAATTCTAGGGCTATTTGTTGGCATTGATATGTTCAGTGCTCACTCTTCTCATGAATATTATGAATTCCCAAATAATTGCTCTGGTTAATTTGAACCAAAACTTATAAAGTGTAATGTCAGAACTAAAATTAACGTAGAATTGAAAAACAATGGTTTCTGTATCTATTATCTCATATTTTCTACCTCTCAGCATTAAGCAGCCAAGCTCCTTAATCCATTTGGCCCTCAAAAGATATTTGTGGATCAGTGGGTTTTACAGCAATTTTATAAACTCATAGTCACTCTAATGACACCCCAGGGTATTTCAGGATGATGTTATGAGAGAGTAGTACACAGTGGATTTACAGCCATCATTTATTGCATTATTGATTTTCAACTTAGCTGTGACAGCAAAGGACAGCCTTAAATATTTTAGCAACACTTTTTCACCACAAAAGATGGCAAGCTAAGGAATTTATATCTCCCCATGCCGTGTGTCACGGACTAACCTCTCAGAACTTCAGCTTCAGCCAGTATTGATTGACTATTCTCAGCTGTTTGATAGTGTTTCATTCACAAGCAAAAACACTTCACTGGTTTTGACCAGAGCTTGAACAAACTACTATACTTGGGAATCCTAGTGAAGAATGGGGTTATTGAGTTTTTTCAGGAGTACCTGTATAATACATAAAGTTCTCTGGAATGGAGGCATTGGATTCATTGTCTTCCCTTTTCCTGTATTTAAAAGAGTTCAATCGTATTAGAAACTTAAATAATGACTTCGTAATATAACTACATATACTTTTGTCATAAAGTACCTATAGGCTCTGGAATCACTAATTCAGAGGCCAACTTCAGTTAAGGTTTCAATTTGGAGTTGTGAAGGAAGGATCCTAAGGAAAGTAAATAGAAGGAGGTGCACAGAGAAGTCAAACCAGGAACACAATAAAAATATTTTAAAAACTACAATGAATACTTTGATAACTACTTGATGGCACTTAAATGAATACTCTAATCAGTGAGGAATTATAATTCCTTCAGAAAAGATGTGTTGTCATTGGAGAGAGTCCAGAGGAGGTTTGGGAGGTTGATTCTGGGAATGAAGGGGTTAACATATGAGGAGCATTTGGCAGCTTTGGGCCTGTACTCACTAGAATTTAGAAGAACGCATGGAGATCTTATTGAAACCTACCAAACGTAGATAGGGTGGATGTGGAGAGGATGTTTCCTATAGTGGGGGTATCCAGAACTAGAGGGCACAGACTCAAAATTGGGGGGTTGACTTTTTAGAACAGAGGTAAGGAGGAATTGTTTTAGACAGAGAGTAGTGAATCTGTGGAATGCTCTGCCACACACTGCAGCGGAGGCCAAGTCCGTGGGTATATTTAAGGCAGAAGATGATCATTTCCTGGGTGGGCATCAAAGAATTTGGCGAGGAGACCAGATGATAGAATAGTGGAGAAGACTTGATGGGGTGAATGGCCTAATCCTGCTCCAATGTCTTATGGTCTTATAATGCTACAGGCCCCTCGATTTAACCTGGAAGTTACTTTAACTCACATCTTTGCTTGCAGACTATGAAATACCTCACCTGGAATTCAATAAAATTTTGAAACTTTCATAAGGAGAAGGCACTAAAGGTTGCTGGAGGTAGGAAAATGTAAATTTCAACCGCATGGTGGATTTATTATGTCAGTTTCCAATCATGAATATTTCCACACATTGTTAAAACACAATCCTTGCCCATTGGCATAAGTAATGTATGTGAGCAAGGCAGAACATGAGAATCCATAACAATCATTTTGTCCTGATGGTCTGTGGCTGATCAGTAATAAGCATTATTCCTGGCATTGCTAATGCTGGTTTTGCATGAAAAAAATGAATGAATCAACTTCAAGCAAATAATGCTTCATGCTATACTTGTGAACAATTGACTGTGTGGGTGGAATGCAAGTTTGGGCCAGATATGAACATTCTGGCCAGTGGCAGTTAGATAGCAGTATGTAGTGATGATGTTCCTGCAAACTGCAGTTTTTGCAAGCTCTGTTCCTTATAGTGTGGGGTATTCTGGGGTGGCATATAACTATGATTACTATGCTCTTACTTTTCATAACCTTCTAACAAAATGAAAAACAAGGTGGTAAGGAAACTCACCTGACCCCTTTTCAATGATCAGTTCAGGATTTGACAGTACCAAAATAAAACATACAATTGCTGATGATAAAACAACATTTGTTGTTATTTTAAGTTAGAAAGTTATTTGTAAGTAAAGGGTATGAAAAACATGCTGTATTATCCTTTCTTTGCAAACAGGTACATTGATTTCTCTGTGCTGACACCTGTCACCAAAGAACCCCCTTGCATCCCTCTGTGATATACTTGATGTATTTATCTGACACAAAGCAGGAGTGTGAGGGAAGCTTATTCCCTGCCAGTGAACACTACATAAAGACTTCTAAGGAACTTCATCCCCTGAAAATATGCCTCCACAAAACAATGTCTGGCTACAATCCCTATGGACTCTGATAAACCATTATATGCTGAGCTCTTCCCAAACTTTTGATTGTTACCATCCATAAGGAAAAAAACAACAGTGCATGGGAACAACTCTATCTAAAAGTTCCTTTTTAAATCACACAACATACTGACTTGGACGTAAATTATCTATCCTCATCACTGTTAGGTCAAAACCCTTGAACTCAGTTGTTATCAGCAATGGGAACCACCTTCACCTTTACATTGAACCTAAATAGAAGTCGCCAACAATCACTCAAATAGACTCGATGTAAAATAAATATCACTGTTCCTGCCAATGTTCTTGCTGTGAAAATTCATGTGACAAGTGCTGTGAAGCATTGTAAATAATTCTGTTTCATCGAAATATTACAGGCTTTAACATGGCCCAGAATGTGTTTAAGTATATGAGCAGTAGTAATATCATTTTATTCCATATTTTACAGCTTATAAATGTAACAGACTTCAGCCACATAGTTGCTTACCCCTCCTCATATAAAAAAATCTCATTCAACAAGTGTGAAAATTGTAATTACTCATTGTTTTTTATATACAGTAATTTAATTAACTGTGTATTTTTCAACTTACATGTGTTCTGTTAAATAATCCTCTTCATAGTAGTCATCAAATTGACATGTCTCCTCCATTACCTCCTGTGACATAACTTACATAAAAAGATTTTTAAATAGTTCACATATTCATATACTAATAGTATAGAACTTATTTTTTCTACCATTGTTATAACATATTTAATTCATTTAGGTAAGCACTGGATAAAAAATGTTCATATGCGCATTCTGACAGGAAAATAATCAGTGTAGCTCCTATAAATGTACGAAAGTCTGCTTCTGAAACTTATTTAATATCCACAACTCTTGCAGGTATAAACTATGGCTGCTCTAACTTACAGGTGCAATATATTAAATATTTGAGGAAGAATGGTTGACAGCACATAATGTGACTTTAAAAAATTCTACAAGAGTTGGTCCTTCCATTACATTTTCATATTGTTTATTATTCTGTCAATGATAAACTTCCAACTTTCCTGAGTATGAAAATTTGAATGATGTGATGATTTAGCATTTTTACTGGGATCTGCAGTTCAGGTTCTGCTTCTCAATCACTGAAGTATGAGAGCCAGCTCAACTTCAGAATCAAAGCCTCATACGGAGGTCCTGCTGTATTATTGAACATGAAGAAATTCATCCTTGGCTGTATGCGCTCAGCATGTACTATAGGAGCATATTCACATTGGACTCCGTTTCTGAAATCCTGAAGATTTCCATGCATATGCACAACATTCTGCATTCTGTGTTTCTTTTCCTTTTGTTGTACCTTGATACATTTATGTATGGAATGATCTGTGAGGGATGGCATGCAAATAAAAGCTATGATTGTCTATGACCAAATACCATTAAACCATATATCTGGACAGGTATCAAGGATGAATTTCTGACTTGATTTTGCATGTAAGTCCGGCCAGGTTTTTCATGTGGTTCTATACATTTCCATCGCACCGATTCAAAACAATTTAGAATTTATATGAAATTTATCTCTCACAACACAAATGGTTATTTATCGTTTTGGTATTGTTGAAACGTGGCAGTGAGTCACTTCTTAGTCACTACAGATGACCACATTTCAACCAATTCATTGGCTATGATGTACTTTGAGATGTCATTAGGACATGGAAAGTAGTGCTCTTATCTCTCACATCAGAAATGTGCTCAGGCATATTCTAAATAGTTACCAGTCAATACAATTTTGGTATGAAATACTTGGCTAACTTCGGCATTGCATGAATAGACTCGTTGACTAAAGTTTCAGGAGTATAAAACAAAATTATTGTATTTAAATGTTCCTTTGCTTTGGGATTTCTGAACATGGAGATCGAAGTTAATCCTTGTTAAGTTTTGAAAGAAATAATTACTGTCAATAAATTGAGAAAGGCTTGAAAATAGTTGCAGTTATCTCTGCTGGTCACCTAGAACAGTTTTACACATCTCAGTGAGAGCTGCAATTCCTCTTAGTTCCTGCTAGAAATGAGATAATTGCAAAGTACAGTAACATCAAGATTCAGTTACGCAGGGTTCTGCAACAAACACTGAGGTCTAAGCAGTCACTACAAATAAAAGGAAAGCTGTATTTGAATATTTTGTTTAAATTGTGGATGAAAAACATGTTGATGTTGAGGACTGTGAGTACTCTCCTAATATTTCCTCCTACACCTCGCTGCCAGTTGGACAAACAGCCGCTTAGTTAGTTTTCTTTATATCGACAATCTTGTGAATCTGTAATGAAGCTGATGGCTCCTCCAGATAATACTAATGAAAATCACGGCCTATTAGTAGACTGATCGTCGTCCTCTGGGCCGGGGAACGGAGGCTGGAGGCTCAAAGGCAACTTGCCTTGGAGTCGGAGGCCTATTTGTGTGTGTGTTGGGGTGGTGGGGCTGATAGGGAGGAAAGGGACTTGCTTTGCTGCTGCTATTGCTTGTCTGCTTCTGCTGAACACTGTGGCACTGGAACATGTGGTGACACTGCAACCCCACCCCCAGCACATCTTTAGGTCGTGTTGTTTGTTAACACAAGCAACATGCCCACTGGATGTTTTGATGTGTATGTGATAAATGAATAAGTCTGAATCTGAAAATGCATCACAGCTGCCTTGCTGCCTTTGGACTCAAAAGCAGGTGCACAGGTCCAGCAACCCCACGTTTGATTCTGAACTATTCACCACTGTAAATTGCCCCTAGTGTAGGCAGAAGGCAGAAAAACTGAGAGCTGATGTGTATGGCAGAATTGCATACAGGGAAATAAATAGGGGAATGGTATGAACCTCTACCCTCAAACCTCTGCTCTCTAGTTCAAGACTGACCTGCTCTGGGGAAAAAGCCTATCTCTATCCTATCTACATCCCTCATAATTTTTAAACATGTAAGTGTCTTCAGCCTCTGACATTCCAGAGAGAATAAAGCCAGCCCATCCTTTACCCTCAATTCCAGGCAAATTCCTGGTGAAGTTTGGGGTCGTGGTGAAACCATTTGCAATTAATATCAATGAGTCAATAAACTTCTGAACAATAGGTTGTCCAATCAGAAAAGAAAATCGTAGTAAGGCAATAAGTTACCATTTGGGGCTAAAAACAGCAGATCCTGGAAACCTGAAACAAGAACAAAATATGATAGTACTCAGCAGGTCAGATAGTATCCATGGTGAGGGAAAACGTTTTATGTTTCAGGTCAAAGACCCTTCATCAGAACTGAAAAAGTCTGATGAAGATATTTATCACTCCCCATTTTCTTTTTATTTATATATTTATAAAACTATTAATAGATGATACTTCATCTTTCCTTTTGTTAGTTTACATTGCCCAGTTCACATTTTAAAAATCATATTAAATGACTAAGTTTTAGTAAGTTAACCTGATCATTAAGAAAATGTAAAAGAATTAGAGTTGGCATTTTCCTATCACCATTTTCAGTGCTATCATGGAACTTCCCTGTCAATTTGAACCAATCTAAATGCCATCTGATCTCAAAAGCCGTCTACTCTGCAAATCAGAATCGGGTTTAATATCACTGGCACATATCATGAAATTTGTTGTTATGTGCAGCAATACGTATCAATAAAACTGGAACTTATATAGAAAAAGTAGTGAGGTAGTGTTAATGGTTCAATATCCATACTGAAATTGGATGGTAGAGGGGAAGAGGCTATTCCCAATCACTGAGTGTGATTTCCTTCAGGCTCCTGTACCTCTTCCCTGATGGTAGCAATTAGAATCTGTATTAAAACAGCACTGATAATTTTCACATCTCTAGGCGAACCAAAGGAAGAAGAAATACACATCAATTATAAGCCAAGAGAATATTCAAGTACAGTATCTGAGATATAGAATTATCAGATAAGTACTATTAATTTATAAGAGCTGTACTGTTAGATTCTGGATCTTCAAATTTATAATCCCTTTATGTCTGTTTACAGGAAGGTCTGATTAGTTTGCTGGTGGTCAAAAATGTATTTGAGATTTATGTCAAAAGATGTAAGCCATTGTACGTGCTCAGGGAAATTGTGAGGGTAACGTACATTTTTGGCCTCTGGTGCCAGTCTAAATTTCAAGCGGCTACCCATAGCTAAGAGAGCAATTATTTGTGGAGTAATGAATTGGACAGCTTTAATTTCAGCAGAAAGTTTTTTGAAAATTTCCAAATAGCACAGAGAACCAATCTGTGAATACACTTAATTAACTTCCTTACCAGAGGTGGGATTGCCTGGTGATGAAGGAATCTCATTAAGCATTTGCTAAATGATGTAAATTAAAGATGATTCCAGAAAATTTGCCCAAGTCAGTAGTGTGAAACCCACTAATTCAATTTATTATTTCATTTCTATAAAAGTGATTTGTTCTGTAACATCCCTTAATGTCTTTTAAAAAAACAATTGCACAAAGGATAAGCATATGGACCATAAGACCATAAGACATTGGAGCAGAATTAGGCCATTTAGCCTATCAAGTTCACTCTGCCATTCCATCATGACTGATTTATTATCTCTCTCAACTGCATTCTCCTGCCTCTTTCCCATAATCTTTGATGCCCTTACTAATCAAGAACCTATCAACCTCTGTTTTAAATATACCCAATGACTTGGCCTTCACAGCCATCTGTAGTATGACTTACCAACTTCGGGCTAAAGAAGTTCCTCCTCAGCTCTGTTCTAAATGAACTTTCCTGTATTCTGAGGCTGTGCCATCTGGTCCTAGATACTCCTACTAAAGGAAGCATCCTGTCCATCTAGACCTTACGATGTTCAAAGGGTTTCAGTGAGATCCCCTCCTACCACATTTTTCTAAGTGTGTCCAGATCCAGAGTCATGAAACGCTCCTCATACATTCACTCTTTCATTCTTGAGACTATTCTCATGAACCTCCTTTGGACTCTTCCCTATGTCAGCGCATCCTTCCTTAGGGAAGGGGCCTAAAACCGCTCACAATATTCCAAGTGGAGTCTGACCTATGCCTTCCAAAGTCTCAGCATTACATCCTTGCTTTTATATTCTAGTCTTCTTGAAATGAATGCTATCATTGCATTTGCCTTCCTTACCACCAACTCAAACTGCAAGTTAACCTTCAGAGAATCCATTTGCACCTCTGATTTCTGAAAACAAGACTTTGCCTTTATTCTTTCTACCAAAGTGCATGACAATGCACTTCCCTAAACTATACCCCATCTGCCACTTCTTTGCCCATTCTCCTAATCCATTTTAAGTCCTTCTGCAAACTCACTGCTTCCTCAAGACTACCTGCCCCGCTGTCTAGCTTTGTCTTGTCTGCAAACTTAGCCCCAAAGCCATCAATTCCATCAGCCAGATTATTGACATACAATGTGAAAAGTGGTTCCCATACTGACCTCTGCGGAACATCATTAGTCACTGGCAGCTAACCAGAAAAGCCCCCTTTTATTGCCACTCTTTGTCTCCTGACATTCAGCCAATCTTCTATCCATGCTTGTTTCTTGACTGTAATACCATGGGCTCCTGTCTTGTTTAGCAGTCTCACGTGAGGCACCTTGTCAAGGGCCTTCTCCAAATTCAAGTACACAATATCCTCTGATTCTTTGTCTATTCTGCCTGTTAGTTCCTCAAATAATTCCGAAAGATTTGTCAGCATGATTTTCCATTAAGGAAACCAATCTGACTTTGGCCTCCTTTATCAAATGCCACGAAGTACCCTGAAATCTCATGCTTAATAACAGTCTTAATCACTTTCCCAACTAGGAAGTCAGGAGTCAGACTAAGTGGCCTATAATTTCCTGTCCTCTGCCTCCCTACCTTCTTAAAGTGTGGTGTGGCATTTGCAATTTTCCAGTCCTCCAGAACTATTCCAGTATCTAGTGATTCTTGAAAGGTTATTCTTTGGGATTCTTGGGAGGTGTATGGAGGGATATGGTCCGTGTGCAGGTCAGTGGGACTAGGCAGAAAATGGTTCAGCACAGCCAAGAAGGGCCAAAAGGCCTGTTTCTGTGCTGTTGTTTCTATGGTTATTACTAATGACTCTACAATTTCTCCAGCTACCTCTTTCATAACCCTTGGGTGTAGTCCACCTGGTCCAGGGAACTCAACTATCTTCATACCTTCCACCTACCCAAACGCCTTCTCTCTTAGTAATAGCCAGTGCACTCACTTCTGCCCCGACACTTGAATTTTTGGCATGCTGCTGGTGTCTTCCTCAAAATACCTATTGACTTTGTCTGCCATTTCTTTTTCCCTCATTACTACCTCTCCAGCATCATTTTCCAACGATACAATATCCATCGTGCCTCTTTTACTCTTTATATATTTGCAAAACACTTTTGATATCCTCTTTTATATTATTGGCTAGAGTAACATCATATTTAATTTTTTCTCTCCTTATTGCCTCTTAGTTCATTTTTTAAAAGCTTTCCGATCCTCTAGCTTCCCACTAATTTTTGTTCTTTTATATTGTATGCCCCTTCTTTTGCTTTTATTCTGACATTGACTTCCCACGTCAACCGCAGTTACCTTATCCTCCCTTTAGAATATTTCTTCTTTGGGAATAATCTACTCTCTGCCCTCTGAATTGATTGCAGGAATTCCAACCAATGCTGTTCTGCTGTCATACCTGCTAGTGTCCCCTTCCAATCAACTTTGGCTAGCTCCTCTCTCATTGCCTCGGTAATTCCCTTTACTCCACTGCAATACTGACACATTTGATTTTAATGTCTCTTTTTCAAACTGCAGGATAAATTCTATTTTATTTTTATCACTGCTTCTTGGAGTTCTTTCACCTTCAGCTCCCTAATCAAAACTGGTCATTTACACAACACCCAGTCCAGAATTCCTTTTCCTGAGTGGGCTCAATCGCGAATTCCTTTTCTTGGGACACAGCACTGGTTTTCCAAATCTATCTTTATTTTGAAATCCCTCATGACTATAATTAACATTGCCATTTCTACATGGTTTTTCCATCTCCCATTGTACTGTGTTGTCCAGGATAGACACAGATATAAAAGTAGCTCACAGTTCAAACAGGAGCTTTTGTAATGTTGCTGATGATAGACTCAGTGGAATACTACATTTTAGTTTTTGCCCCAACACTGAGCTCATGCAAAACCTCACCGCAATAAAATCACAGCACGACATAATGGAAAATGTGTGAAGTGAATTTAATATGTTGGCTAGTCTTATTAAGAATACGGAACCAGGAAAGTAGTTCATCTGATCAAATTTTAGCCATGTGCTGATTCTCTGCAAGTTTGATAAATTCCAAAGTCCTGGTATTACTAGTGGATGGCCTGGCTAGGTGTAAATCTTCTGTAGAAACTAAAACATTCCACAGAATAGGAACTTCAATGTCACTACCCGAAGAATATGGATCTTGCCTTCGCTTTCTTTCCGCCTCCGATCTTGGCATATTAGTTTCTGCCATGAACTGTCTAGAGCAGTAAGCTTGTCCCAACATCTCCTCTGTTACAAGGTTAACAATGGAACAAACACCTTCACTAATTTGACTCAAACATTTTTGCATGGCTGTGTGCAACTGCTGCAGGTTTTCATTCACCTGGATCAGGCCAATATGAATAGTACCCCATATATCGGACATGTCTGCCCGAAGAGCATTCTGGATCTCTGTCAGCCCAACCTTTTGGGCACTCAAAAGGTCTGACATTCCTGTCTGCAAAGCATTGTACAAGTCTGCAAGCATGGCTGCATGCATGTCCATTGTACCAGACTGCTTTGAGGCTTGCAGTTGTACCACATCAGGTGGCTCAGCTCTATGCACATCAGTGAAATTAAGATGCATGTGGGCTTCAGGGTCAGCTCTGGCTGCTCGTAGATCCCCACTGATTGCATTCTTAGCCTCCAGCAGCCCCAAGAACAGAGCCTGAAAATTCAGATCAATCAGATCCTGTGGCACTAAGACTTGAATCTGGTGACACCTACGTAGCCTTGCAGATGGTCTGAGAACTGTTTCCTCTGCCAGGTGTGTCACAACAGCCTGTTCCGAGGCGGCCAGTTGCAGTTCAGGGGACCACAATGCTTCCTGATCTCCTCTGGATGTTACTTTGACGTTTGATTTAACTGGCTTCTCCAGTAGTAATGGGACTGGCATATCTGGAGAGACAGAAAGAAACAAGCATGAAGTTACCTCTGATCATCTGTGGATTAAGCTATTGCCTCCAATCTTGAGAATGGTATTAACTAAATTGGATTCGGTGTCATGATGACAGGTCTATCAATGGCAATACAAGGCGTAGTTCAGCCTATTCAAATTGGAGGGAAGATGTGCGAATGATAAAAGATCAGTGTGTTAATCCTTGACCCACTGCATTTGCAGGGTAGTTTTCAGGTCACAGATGTAAAGTTGGCATCCATTTTCTCTGACTCCACACCTGTGAATGAAAATGAACGGTTTGCAACTAACTTCTTGGATGTGACTGTGCAATAGTTCTGCTAACACTTAGGCTTGTTGAATATACTTCAGAAAAGACTCTAGGAGTAAATCCACTGTATAGGCCAAGCGACTCCCCACCACTGAACAAGTTCAGTATGGTATGTGCTCTCTCATTCACACATCTTCAGAAAGGTTGAAGGCTTCCCCTTGCCTAATGATTTGCCACTATTTCCCTCTTTTCCCAGGCTTTTGAGCATCATAACTTTCAATAGATTTGAATAAGGATAGACAATCTGAATGGGCATGTGGCCTAGTGGTTAAGGCATTGGACTAGCGACCTGAAGGTCGTGAGTTCGAGCCCCAGCCGAGGCAATGTGTTGTGTCCTTGAGCAAGGGACTTAATCACACATTGCTCTGCGACGACACTGTATGGGTCCTAATGCCCTTCCCTTGGACAACATTGGTGTCGTGGAGAGGGGAGACTTGCAGCATGGGCAACTGCTAGTCTTCCATACATCCTTGCCCAGGCCTGCGCCCTGGAGAGTGAAGACTTTCCAGGCGCAGATCCATGGTCTCACAAGACTAATGGATGCCCTAGACAATCTGAATAGACATGAATCATGTTGACTTTAGACTAAATTTCAACTGGAAAATCTGGAGTTCTCTTGTAGATTCTAGTCAGGAATTCAATGCTAGCACTGAATATGACAGAAAGATATTGATATAAACTGTGAATTCAACAATGCACGAATCAACTTTAACAAGGGAATTAAGGAGACATAAATTTCGAATAAAATAACTTTCCAAAAACAGTAAAGCTACATTCATGCTGAAGAAATGTTATCTTACTCATTGAGATATTTTCCAACCATTTGCTTCTGATATTTGCCTTTGGTTCCAGACTTTGTGTCTCCTATGCTGTTTTGCTGGTCATTTTAGTGCATATAGTTTTGATTTCTGACATCAAATTCACTTTTACTGTTATCCTAAGAAATTTTCATTGCATGTGTTATATTAGAGTGTAGGATTGCTATTTTTCTTGTAGCTTAATTTTTCTATGCTTCTATATAATTTTTATATCATTGCTTATGTATAATTATTTAGAGAATTTTTAGTTATTGTAGTATACCGATTTAGCATTTTTTTCAAAGTTTCTGTGCAGACTGTCATGCCACTGAACCTGATTATTTCAAGGGTTATTCCTCATCACTAGAATGTCTTGTTAACTCTTCAGTCTGAGCTAGTTTTTAGTATGAGACTGTACAGTAAGGTAACTGATGGAAATATACAGAATTTACAACAAGCGACATTTGGGTTGGGGTTCACTTTAGGAGGCTGGTCTTACATGATGAGGTAACTACGTAAAGTAGTTTTACCGCGTTTTGTGTTCAGTGTTTTGGTGTTCAATAAGAGTTGCTATGGACTTTCCTAAACCAAAAACCGCATCCTTTTCATGTGTGAAAATCTACAATAGTGACCCTGATGTTCTAGGATGATTCCAGAGTTATTGAATATGTCAGCCAAAGCAGCCGCTTTCAAACTGCCAGAGTTTTGGGAGCAAAATGCCATCGCATAGTTTGTACAAGCTGAGGTCCAACCTGTGCTGTGAGAAAACACCACTGACAACACCGAATATTTCTATATGGTAGTGTCACTCAGCAACCCCATGGCTGCGAGACTGGTGAGTCTGCTAGAACAGCCGCCTGAACAAAATAAATACCGATCGCTGAAAACTCAGCTTTTACAAACTACCATTAGAACTATCGGAGCCTGAGTGTGCCAAACAGTTGCTCTCTTTGCCCAGTCTCGATGATGCTAAGGCATCAGAGCTAATGGATCACAAGCTGTCTCACTTGGGAAATCACCATCCTTATTTTATTTTTAAAGGACTCTTCATGCAGCAAATGCCTGATCAACTTCGCATAGCCCTCTCTAATGCACCCGTGAGTTACTATAGGGAGGTTGCTAAAATGGCTGATGCTCTGAACTCAGCTAGGTAGGAGTGGATCATTCCTCCTCCTTTCTCCATCTCAGTAAGTCCAATCAGCAAGGCCCCCAACATAGGACTCCAACAACTGCGAAACAGATGACACTGGGCCTGTGCTTTTACCATGCTCACTTTGGTGCAAATGCTACTAAGTACCAACCACCTTGCAGCTTTGACCGTGCCAGTGCATTAGGACGTCAGAGGTCTGTGAACACCATGGTTGTCTACTGTTCATTATGGGCACCTTTCCAGGGCAACACTTCCTGTGTGACATGGGTGCTCAGATGAGTGTGCTGCTGGCATTGCCTATTGATGAGAAGGCAAGGAGCAATGAAGCCTTGCTGGAGCCCACCAACAACAGCAGGATTGCAACTGGTGGGACATGATGGGTGAAGCTCAGCTTCAGTGGGTGACGTGGGACTTCAGGCTGGCTGAAGTGGCTAGACCCCTGCTCAGTGCTGACTTCCTATGTGCCCAAGGACTAATGCAGTGAATAAACTCACACGCAGTGCTACATGTGCTTGACAGAGTTGTTGTGGGGAACTTACTTGGGGAGCAGGGTAATAACCCAAAGTTTTTGACATCCACAAGCTGGCAGATCTTAAGATCGACTAAGTGAGTTTATTCGACTGCTGGGAAAACTCCCTGACCTCACCAGGCCCACATTTTCCACTACAGTCACAAAACATGGGGTCAAGCATCACATGTCCACAACTGGCCCACCAGTTCATGCCCATGCATGCAGACTGGAACGAGCAAAGCAAAATAATGGCAAAGGCTGAGTTTGACAATGTGGAAAGACTTGGCATTGTACGCAGGTCAAATAGCCCCAGGGCTTCACCCCTCCATGTGGTCCCCAAGTCCGATGGCTGTTGTCACCCATGTGGCGATTACTAACACCTTAATGAGGCCACCACCCCTGATCATTACCCGATCCCACACATTCAGAACTTTTCTGCATATTTAGCTGGAAGTTAAATTTTTCCAAAGTCATTCTAGTTAGGGATTACTATCAGATGCCTGGATGCTTGGAGGACATTGCCAAAATGGCTGTGATAACCTTGTTTGGTTTTTTTTGAGTACCTGTGCATGCTGTTTGGACTGTAAAATGTAGCACAAACTCTGAATGAAAAGACTTAGATTTTCTTTTTGTTTACCTGGATGACATACTTGTTGCCAATGCATCCAAATCCAAACACGCATCTCATCTCCACACACGTTCCGAATGCTTAAGCCTACATGGATTGATTATTAACCCAGCTAAATGCCAGCTTGGGTTGTCAGCCATTGACTTTCTCAGCCATTGCATCTCTGCAGAAGGTGTAAAACCCCTCCCATTAGAAGTAGCCGCTATTATGGATTTCCCGCTGCCCTGCACTACCATAGAACTACTAGAATTTTTAGGCATGGTGAATTTCTATCACCACTTCATTCCCTGAGTTGTTGAACTTATGGTCCCCCTGTACAGTGTGCGAAAAGTCGATACCCCTAATCAAGTGATGACTGATCATTGGACATGACAAAGGCATTTGATGATACCAAACAAGTTCTTTCTAATGGGACCCTCCTGGGGCACCCACTCTTCAATGCACCCATAGCCAAAACTACTGACTCTTCAGACAATGCTGTGGGTGCTGTGCATGAACAGTTGGTTGGAGGCGTGTGGCACTCATTCGCCTTCTTCAGCCAACAGCTCTGCCCCCTCAAAAGGAAGTACGCCACATTTGACAATGAGCTTCTTGGGTTCTGTCTGACTGTCCACCATTTTCATTTTCTTCTGGAGGGTTGCCATGCTACAGCATTGGTTGACCACAAACCCCTCGTTCATGTGATGACCAAAATATCAGACCCTTGGTCTACATGACAGCAACAGAAGCTGGCCTGCATATCAGAGTACACAACTGATATACAAAATATTAAGGGGAAAAATGCTGTGTTGTTTGCCACTCAGGACCAGCTATTGTGGCCATACACATAGGGGGTTGACAATGCAGGTGTGGCAGCTGACTAAGCTACTGAGCCAGAGGTCCAGGTTTACCAAACAGCAGTCACGGGCCTGTGGTTGGCTGACATTAAGTTCATGGAAGCTGGGTTTTCTCTGTGGTGTGATGTCTCAATCGGTCTCTCTCACCCATAGTGTCCGCAAACTGGATCAGGCTATTTTTAACTCCATAAATGGTATCTTGCATCCCAGCCAGAAGGCCTCAAAGAAAATGGTTGGACTGAAATTTGTGTGGCATGGCCTTAGAAAGGATGGGCATGATTGGGCTACAGCCTGTGTAGAGTGCCAGCGGGCAAAAACTAACTGTCATGTCCAGGCACAATTGGCACCTTTTGAGGTCCCTGAGTGACAGTTTGACCATGTCAATGTGGACTTTGCTGGTCTTCTTCCCCTTTTTGCAGTTTCTCGCACCTCCTTACCATGGTAGACCATCTAGCATCGATGATGGCTGCAGACGTGGCTTGGGTGTTAATCAGCACCTGGGTTGTACGGATTGGCACCCCATCTGGTAGTTCCTCTTACCGCCGACCCAAATTCATATCAGAGCTCTGGGTTGCAATGGCCCAGAACCTTGGTGTTAGGTTATATGACACCATGGCACATGGTCTAGGCAAGCAGTTTTACCGCTCCTTAAAGGTTGCCCTGAGGGCTTCCCTGATGGACGAGTGTTGGCACGATCGTTTCCTATGGGTCCTGCTGGGGCTCAGAACAACTCCAGAAGAGGTCCTGCAGTCATCCACAGCTGAACTGGTATATGGGCAGCCATTATGAGTGTCAGATCAACTTATTCCTGATGCCATGACCAGCTGGTTAGCCTCTCAATTGCATTCCACCCTCCTCAGTAAATTCAATTCCTTTGCACCTATTTCTACCATCCGTCATGGTGTGGAGCACCCTTGGGTTCCTGTGGACCTACATTCCACCTCGTTGGTTTTCATCTGCCATGAAGCACACCAACATCCCCTTAGGCCCCCTTACGATGACCCATGCTGCATTTTGGAATGGAGAGCAAAGACCTTTATCATAGATAAGAGGGGTAAACCTGAATGTAATTCAGTAGATCACCTTAAAACTGGCCAACCAGATTTAGAGGATTCCACTACCATGCCCCTGCCATCACGGTGTGACCAACACACCTCTAGACAAGCCAGTGGCACCTGCTGTTCCTCCACCCACTGAACATCTGAGGCTGGTGTCTCATCTGCACTCTGGACAGACTCACAATACTGGTTTTAGTGAACTCTGGGTGGGGGGTGGGGTTTGCTGTGTAGGGTAATGTAACTGATGGAAATGTACAGAATTCACAACCACTGACTTTGGGTTGGGGTTCACTTTAAGAGACATGTCTGATGTGCTGAGGTAATTATGTGAAGTATTTTTAGCGAGCTTTGTTTTCAGCTTTTTGGTGTTCAATAAATGAGTTGCTATGGATTTTCCTAAACATAAAAGACCTTCACTCATTAATTTGTGAAAACCTACAAGACAACCATGACTTCTTCGTCTTTCTCTTTCTTTGTTTGCTTTACTTTCTTGTACAAGTTGAGTACCCCTTATCTGAAATGCTTAGGGCCAGAAGTATATTGAATATTGGATTTTTCTCGATTTTGGAATATATCTTGAATTAGCTTTGGATCACCATCATTTACGACTCTGAATTTATGTGCTACCAATGAGCAGTCTGCCTTACATTTGTTCATCATACATATGTACTTAACAGTAAAAATTATTACATACCATTAATATAATGAAAATATAATGTGTGCATGGCAGAGTAAGAGAGGCAGCTCAGCGCCATCGGGAGAATAGCTGAATCAGCTGTTGAACAACAAACAACGGCAGGCTTTCAGTCTCTATCTGCGATGTCGTGATTTGATTAAAATCACTGTACACTGTATTTGTATTTTACTTCTTTTAGGTTTTGTGTAAGGTAAGACCTAAACTATCAGCATTGTAGACTTGTTCTGGTGTTATCCAGTGACGATCTTAGCAAATTCATCAATAATTTCTCTGCTACTTTGTGATTAGCAGTTGCTTTAAAAATTTATTCCTGTGCTTTTTCTTAAGTATATGCAAATAGCCTGCTGAATATCCACAATTATCTTCAATTTTCAGTTTGTCGGGATAGAGCTTTGCTTAGGATGGTGGGGAATACTGGTAGCTCTGGTTGAGGCGTTTGACGTTACAGCGTTCACCAAGCTGATGTTTTCAAGCTTGGATAACACTGCAACATGAATAGATCTTTGCTTGTTTCATGAACTGCGTACCGTTAAATTGCATATGTTCTCTCAACTCTGACGAATCCACTCTTTCAATACACGTTCAAGATCTTAATTTTTCATTTTGTGCAATGTTTTTCTATTTTTCATTAACTTCTGTCATTACATATGTGAGGTCTCTTCTCAGAACTGGCTGTGGTGCACAGAGACGTGCCTTGCTTGAGAATCTTCCCAGCGCCTCATGGAATTTTCCATTTTTAACATCACATTCAAAACATTTTTGGATTTCTGAGTTTGTCAGACTTCGAGTTTTCAGATAAAGGGTACTCAACATGTAATACCTAATAAATACGGTAACCACCAAGTTTTATGCCTCATTTTTGACTTCTGAAGAACCCTTGGATAACAATGTCATCAGATTTAACATATGAGAATGATTTTTATGTACATTCAAGACCAAAACCATTTTTGTCCTACTTATATACTGATATACATATTAACATGTAGAGAAAGTACTGATTTTTCTATATTGATAAAGTAATTGTGTGATGCAACACTAGTAGAGAAGACATTCTTCAATCTTTTCCTTTGTCGGCCATTTTCTGTCTTTTCAGCAGTGATATACTATAATCACAAACATAACATATTGCAAAAAGTGCAAACTATTTCTGTTGTTTCCTTAGATTTCACATTAAAAATGAGCTATGATACTCAGAACAGAATGCCAGATTTCTGCAAAGTAAACTTGGCTAAGCAAGAAAAATATCATTTGCATTTGAAAAAAGGATGTTCCATCTAACATTGTGACAGCTTCTTTTATTTGTGATTAATCTACTTTAAATAAATACCTTTGCAAAATGAAAACCTATGCTGAAATCTTCGGACATCTTCACTTGTTGTGGGTTTCCTATAATAAGCAACAAATCTTTGTTAGTACTCAAGATGTCCATGCATGCTTTAGAACTCTGTTACTGATTTGAGTGATGTAGGGATTTACTGATTGAGTGATGTAGGGATTTACTGATTGAGTGATGTAGGGATTTACTGATTGAGTGATGTAGGGATTAACTGATTGAGTGATGTAGGGATTAACTGATTGAGTGATGTAGGGATTTACTGATTGAGTGATGTAGGGATTTACTGATTGAGTGATGTAGGGATTTACTGATTGAGTGATGTAGGGATTTACTGATTTGAGTGATGTAGGGATTTACTGATTTGAGTGATGTAGGGATTTACTGATTGAGTGATGTAGGGATTTACTGATTGAGTGATGTAGGGATTTACTGATTGAGTGATGTAGGGATTTACTGATTGAGTGATGTAGGGATTTACTGATTGAGTGATGTAGGGATTTACTGATTGAGTGATGTAGGGATTTACTGATTTGAGTGATGTAGGGATTTACTGATTGAGTGATGTAGGGATTTACTGATTGAGTGATGTAGGGATTTACTGATTGAGTGATGTAGGGATTTACTGATTGAGTGATGTAGGGATTTACTGTTACTGAATGTGTGCCAAAGGGATCAGTTTTGTATGTTAAAATACAGAGTGAAATGCAACCAGGTTGTGAAGAAGCATTGTAACTTTCAAGATTCTGAAAGGAATTAGCATGGAAGCAGATGAGGGGTTGCTTCTTCTGTCTGGAGTTCTAAGACACATGATCACAGGGAAAAAGGCTGACCATTTAGGATGTGGATGTGGGAAATTTCTAACCAAAAGCAAATAGCATATCTTTGGAATTCTCCATCTCAGAAGACACTGTCGTTACAATCTCAGTGAGAATATATCACAAAACTTTGGAATTTCCAGTTGAAAATATAGAAAATGACAACCAAAAGAAAGTGTGGAAGAATTCCACTTTTACTAATGTAGCAGCACACGTGCAATTTATTGAAAATAGGGACAATCATGATTGTTCAGTATATTGAACATATAAATTTTTGTTATTAAAGAAAATCAAGAGATATGGAGTTATTGCAAGAAAGTGGTGTTAAGGTCAGCTACAAACTTATTGAATGGAAAAGTATCTGAGAAGTTGAATCATCTATTCCATTTTCTATTCTTTTGTTAGTATTGAATTTTGAGTTCTGAAGTTTCTTGAGCACAAAGTGAATCTGAAGATTTTAGAATCAAATGGGGAAGCAGACTTGAGGCAAACAATAACCCATAATTATTCTTAAATGGTGGAGAAAGCTGAAGAGGTCATTTGATTGCAAACACGAGGAAATCTGCAGATGCTGGAAATTCAAGCAACACACATCAAGGTTGCTGGTGAACACAGCAGGCCAGGCAGCATCTCTTGGAAGAGGTACAGTTGACGTTTCGGGCTGAGACCCTTCGTCAGGACTAACTGAAAGAAGAGCTAGTAAGAGATTTGAAAGTGGGAGGGGGAGGGGGAGATCCAAAATGATAGAAGAAGACAGGAGGGAGAGGGATGGAGCCAAGAGCTGGACAGTTGAGTGGCAAAAGGGATATGACAGGATCATAGGACAGGAGGCCTAGGAGGAAGTAAAGGGGGGGGAACCCAGAGGATGGGCAAGGGGTATAGTGAGAGGGACAGAGGGAGAAAAAGGAGAGAGAGAAAAAGAATGTGTGTGTATATAACTAAATAAATAACGGATGGGGTACGAGGGGGAGGAGGGGCATTAGTGGAAGTTTGAGAAGTGAATGTTCATGCCATCAGGTTGGAGGCTACCCAGACGGAATATAAGGTGTTGTTCCTCCAACCTGAGTGTGGCTTCATCTTTACAGTAGAGGAGGCCGTGGATAGACATATCAAAATGGGAATGGGACATGGAATTAAAATGTGTGGCTACTGGGAGATCCTGCTTTGTCCGGCGGACAGAGCGAAACGATCTCCCAGTCTGCGTCGGGTCTTGCCAATATATAGAAGGCCACATCGGGAGCACCGGACGCAGTATATCACCCCAGCTGACTCACAGGTGAAGTGTCGCCTCACCTGGAAGGACTGTCTGGGGCCCTGAATGGTGGTAAGGGAGGAAGTGTAAGGGCATGTGTAGCACTTGTTCTGCTTACAAGGATAAGTGCCAGGAGGGAGATCGGTGGGGAGGGATGGGGGGGACGAATGGACAAGGGAGTCGCGTAGGGAGCGATCCCTGCAGAAAGCAGAGAGGTGGGGGAGGGAAAGATGTGCTTAGTAGTGGGATCCCGTTGGAGGTGGCGGAAGTTATGGAGAATAATATGTTGGACCCGGAGGCTGGTGGGGTGGTAGGTGAGGACAAGGGGAATCCTATTTCTAGTGGGGTGGCGGGAGGATGGAGTGAGAGCAGGTGTGCGTGAAATGGGGGAGATGCGTTTGAGAGTAGAGTTGATAGTGGAGGAAGGGAAGCCCCTTTCTTTAAAAAAGGAAGACATCTCCCTCATCCTGGAATGAAAAGCCTCATCCTGAGAGCAGATGCGGCGGAGTCGGAGGAATTGCGAGAAGGAGATGGCATTTTTGAGAGACAGGGTGGGAAGAAGAATAGCCCAGATAGCTGTGAGAGTCAGTAGGCTTATAGTAGACATCAGTAGGTAAGTTGTCTCCAGAGATAGAGACAGAAAGATCTAGAAAGGGGAGGGAGGTGTCGAAAATGGACCAGGTAAACTTGAGGGCAGGGAGAAAGTTGGAGGCAACGTTAATGAAGTCAACAAGCTCTGCATGCGTGCAGGAAGCAGCGCCAATGCAGTCATCGATGTAGCGAAGGTAAAGTGAGGGACAGATACCAGAATAGGTTTGGAACATAGACTGTTCCACAAAGCCAACAAAAAGGCAGGCATGGCTCGGACCCATACGGGTGCCCATAGCTACACCTTTAGTTTGGAGGAAATGGGAGGAGCCAAAGGAGATATTATTAAGAGTAAGGACTAATTCCGCTAGACGGAGCAGAGTGGTGGTAGAGGGGAACTGGTTAGGTCTGGAATCCAAAAAGAAGGTCATTTGATCTTTCATTTTCTATGGTTTTATATTGATAGACATTATGAAAAACAGCATTGTAAGTTGTGCCAGCATCTCTGATAGCCATTGTTGATTGGTACGTACTCTGCTGAAGAGTAGGACTGTGGCTCAAGCAGGCTCTTCACAAGCTTCAGTTGATTTTGCAATGGATTATCAAGAATCAAGCCTTTGTCTTTCCTGCATATGTTACGTTTTCACTGTGTCAACTCTGACCATGTCCAGCAATATTTGAATTAATGCTTTATCCAAGCTTTCCATTCACACTGGTACAAAGAGACTCCCAGCTTCTTCCATAAGACATAATATTTACAAAAATGCATGTTCAACCCAAGTTCAGACACTTAATTTATAATCTTTGTTTTGTCATAAGATTATTAAGATTGTGGCTGATCACTAATAATTCCACAGATTTTGGCATCAACCACAGCTCTATGATAATGATATTGATGGGGTCTGATTGCAGAATATAATATCCAGACTATATTGCCAAGTAACCTATAACATTATTGACAAGTAGATAGACAAGAGAACCTCCTCTCCTTCTTTATGACAAGATTACAAAGATCACCATCATCAACACCATTCCTTTGGTCAGTTATATCAGACTGTGGCAGCAAGATTAGAAGAAATAAGACAAGATGATAATTTCTCATCTCTTTGGGCCTTCAAAGCCTCTCCACACCTGTAATGTTTAATGTGGTTTAGTTTTTCATATTTGCCTGGACAAGCAAATTATCTGTAAGAGTACTGACACTTTGAAATCCATATCCACCACTATTAGAGTGGTACACTGTAGTTGTTGTAGGCATTGTTGAATGGAAACAAAATAAATAACTTCCCAAGGTTATTCCAATTGCTATCCCTGTTACCTGTGAAATATTTCAGCTATAAAATAATAGAAGTGGAATATTAAATGAGCATTATACATAGCTCTGCTCAAACCAGAATATAATTGGAAATAACTTTTAACATTTTATGAGGCAGAAACAGTGCACAATGACACATCCTGTACAATAGGAAGTCAGAGGATCTATGCTGGTTATGTTGGAAGAAAATGTACTATTATTTTTAGAGCCCAGTTGACCTCAATTGACTATAGAACAACAAAACTCGGAAAAATGACTTTTTAATGACATCCTGATTCTCAGTGCCTTAAACATTGTTAGTTACTTAATTTTCACAAATCATTTTTCCAAAAATACTAACAGTTCAATACATGTGAACAAATTACACTTCCATGAAATTGGTGGTAAATGTAGGAATAATCTGTCAAATTATTGGAGTTTCTTTGCATGATTAATGGTTCTATCTGTGTATTTTGTGAATTTACCAACAGACTGCTTCTTCTAAGTTCAAACTGTATTTTTTCCTCTGGTCATTAGGTTTAGTGGCATCACTGCTAGCTTTTACTGCAGCAGTGACATTATATAGAAAATGAGTAGATTAGACTTTGATATTTTGACAATACAGAATGAAATTGACTTTTTTACTCACAGATAATCTGATAAATTATCTTCCCCATTTTGATCGTTCATTTCTTCTGTTACTTCACCATGTGGCTGGGCTAAATATGTTTTTTAAAAAATGATATATACAACAAGATTATGATACAACATGTGCTGCTATAGGTATGATGATAAGTAACAAATCTGAAAGAAATAAAATAATCATACCAAATGAGATATGCAGGTGGCATATAGAATATGGAGTTTATTTTGTGTTATGATTCACATTATAAGCAAAACATTAAATGCTTTCTACTTATTATTATGAATTTCTGAGCCAGCCCTTTATTGTGTCTCACATGGAGTTTCACGGTTATAACTGTGATAGGCTTTGTATCTTAAAATCAACTAATGGTTAAATGTTGCACTGTAATAACCACATACATCAGCCAGTTAGTTTACCATATAATCCATTACACTCTCTACCTTTTCTGTAATTTTCATTCTGCTATTGAAAAATACATGGAGAGGGAGATCCTTTCCTTTTTGAAGGATCCCTTTAAAAATAACAGCTCACATCACTCTTAGACACCACCGGACAGTTTTGCCTTAAGTAATAAGTGTCAGGCGTGTGGAATATGTGGAACGTGACCCTAGCCCTATCTCTAACCACAACAAAATACATTTTCTACTGGGCTGGGTGAAGTTAGTGCTGTATACCCCAGCTGGAGTTTCCATATCATTGGCAACATAACCAATAGGCTTAAAATGAACCTGACTATGTTGTCCAACAAATGGTAATTTTTTATATTTTTACTGTGCAGCCAGAAGGTGCGGAAATGGAGCAGTGGATGCCACAGAAATGTGATTGTTCCAGCTTGTTATTTCCGGTTTCCTGTTTGTCTCCACATCCAGAATTGCCTCAATGCCACAGCTGTATGAATTTTGTTAAGTCCCAACCGTGGGATGCACTGAGGTGTGCAAAAGGCATCTGCAACTTATCAACACAAGAGATTCTGCAGATGCTGCAAATCTGGAGCAGCACACACAAAATGCTGGAGAAACTTAGGTCAGGCAGCATCTACTTTACTTTGTCTCTTCCCCCTCCCACCCCCTTCCTGGTTTCACCTATCACAATGTACCTTTCCTCCCCTACCCCCAGCTTCTTACTCTGACTTCTCATCTTTTTTGTCCAGTCCTGATGAAGGGTCTCAGCCCAAAAGGTCGACTGTTTACTCCTTTCCATAGGTGCTGCCTGGCCTGCTGAGTTCCTTCAGCATTTTGTGTGTGTTGCTTGAATTTCCAGCATCTGAAGATTTTCTCTTGTTTATTTTCTCACTTTTTTATTGATTTGAATCATTTGATGTATTTCTCTCATGTTTCCTTTTCCAGTCTCTTTTCTCCACATTTTCTCATATCATTTCAGTCTCAGTAGAATATATGATTGAACTTAATGTTCAAATATACATAATTTAACAAATATAATCAGAAAACATCTTTTGCTACAATTATTTATCTCTTATTAGGTAATGTTGATATCCTGTCACCTAGAATTTTTCTTTCATTCTCATCATTAGTGTCTTTTGTCTCTCATAAATCCCAATTTTGTCCTTCAAATCATCATTCTCTATTACTTTAGGAATTACCACACTGCCTTGGCAGTTACTCATTCCTCCCATCTTCGCCATTCACCTACTATCTTATCAATAAACTTATAATTTATTCTTGAAATAAACTACTTCTCAATTTAAATGTGCAAAGCCATGAGTTCCTCAGAATAATTTTCTCTACCTGAATATTTCCTACTTTATATATTCAGTCATTGAGTCAGGGAAAAGTGCAGCACTGAAACAGGCCTTTGGCCCATCTAGTTCATGTCGAAACCATTTAGACTTTCTACTCTCATCGACCTGCGATGGGACCATAGCCCCACATACCCCTACTGCCCATGTTCCTCTTAAACATTGAAATCGAGCTCGCATGCACCAATTGTGCTGGCATCTCATTCCACACTCTCAGGACATTTAAGTGAAGAAGTTTCCCCTCCATCTTCCCCTTAAACTGGCCGTTGCTAGCTCATTAATACAACTCCAGTACAGCAATTTTTCTGCTCAGTTGCATTTTTATGTTAGTTCTATGTAGTTGCAAAATATGATCTAATTTCTCTGTTATGATCCTTTTACTGATGATTTCCTGATTTATCTACTCTTTGAATTTCCTTCTAATTTACAGAGTATCAGTGATAAACATATCGGACATCATAAACTACAGTTCTAAATGATATCTGCATTTCTCACACAATTTAAAATTGGTATAATTAATTATTGTTATTTTTTATTATGAATAAAATTTTATAAAATTTATTTTGCTAATAAAAACAATTAGGAAATAGATACTTGCCTTCAATGTTTCATACAACCACTTACCGTGATGGTCCAAAATTAGTTTGCTTATCATCTCAAAAATTCGCTTAGTTTCCTGTTTAATGGTCATTATTGTAGTTTCTTCAAGCATTTTCCAGATTACCTTTATTGTTTCTACTTCAGTGTTGTTGTTCAAAATCCTGAAATTGTATTGTAGCAATTAGAATGCAGCCAAGTATTTCTGATTTCTGATCCTTTCTACCTCAAACTAAATAGCACACTTTTTTGTTGTGTGTAGTTTGTCAGAAAAATTTCAAACACTGGAATTTCCATGACAAAGTCTTAAAAGAGATAAATGATTTTCCTGTTTTTCACAAAGACCTCTGATTAATATTGATTATATTGAAATGACTTACTACATCATCAATATAGAATTATGATTAACTTATGCCAACTGTTCGCTCCTCTCCCTTTTCTTGTACAAAAGAAGTGTAGGAATAATGAAACAATCTTATTGGATTTTTCCATTTAACTCTCTACAAGGACATCTTGTCAGATTTTCTGCAAAATAAAATGCTCATGTTTTTTTCTGTAAAATATCAAATCTGGTAAGGTGATTAGTATTTTATAAATTAGATCTAAGTATCAGTTATGGATATTTCTTTTAATCATCTTACTTTTCATTATTTCTGGACTTGAGCACACAGAATTGCATAAGTAGTTTTCTACTAAATGCACGAACTGTAGAAAGTTCTGTTTTACCGGTTGATCACCAATTTTCCAGAAACTGATGGCTCAGTTTCTCTTTTAATTCAGATGAAATTACAAGTGTTCTGAATGCTGCTAAAAACAGTACAAGTGATGAAGATGGCAGCGATGATGGAACTGAAAGATTTACTATTGACAAATTAATTGAGTTGTAGGGTGATTCAATCACAGGGTGAGAGAAATGAACCTTTGTGACGGAACAAGAGCTAATGAATTTTTATTTGATACAAGAAAAATTATACAGGGAGAGATCAAAACACATGAAACAACTTCGCCTGGATGAATGTTTAAAAAGATAACCGAGAATCAACATTCTTTGTAAGCACAGTAATTAATAAATTTACATTTAATTTTAGTTTAATTACTAATCCTTTTTAAATTTCTACCATCCATTTTTGCCATTATTATTGCATGACCTCTTTTAATCTGGCAATGCTCAGGAACCAAGGTCGCTGGAACATTGGTGATCAACCTGTAATGTTAAGTTATAAGGGATAGGATTTCAGAATGCTGTGTCTGCTCTGGGGACAGATTTCATTACTATGCTGCAGTTGACATAGAAGCTGAAAGGGACCAACTATAACTTGCTGCTTCTGATTGGCACAATGCTGACACCGTTCATCATGCCCTGAATAAAGTAAATCAGGAAAAGGCTTATTATAAAAGGGGACAGTGTGTACGTTAAGGGAAGAGTTGTGCTCCCATTGTTACTATGGAAATGAAGGTCACTTGGCACATGGGCTGCTTGTTGTCAGACTATAAAGCAAGACACTTAGAATGCAACAGGAACTCCACTGGAAAGGCTGAGCTAAACTGATCCTTTTAGTTGTGCTGTCTAATATTAGGTCAACTCCTACCTTTCGTAAGTAGATTTGAAGTCCTAGGAAATAATAACAGAAAACATTTAAATATTGTTCAAATCCCCATATATTACATCTTTCACTTTATCAGATAATACCAATGTTCATGGAACCGTGCAGTTCATCGAAAAATGATGATGCGTGCGTAAATATTGTTTTGAAAACACTATTTCATCATTTTTAAATGATGAAAATATTTAATGATTGTCAATAACTGTTGATAACTTAATAATTAGACCAGTCAGAAAATTAATGAAGCTGTTTGATCATTGATTTCACAACTACTATATTCTGTAAATTCTGTACTTTCTTTCTGTAAAGAAAGTATATATTCTTATTTTTTAATATATATCCTTCTTCCCTTCCAGAGGATTTTGTACCTCTCTGTAGCAGTACCACTGAGATCGGTAGTTCAACCCAACACAATCTTCCCTGCAATCATTGTCTCCTCCACCAAATAAAGGGACACACAAGGTCAGAAGGCATAGGCTTCAGAATTACCACACAGCTTTGCCTTATACGAAATGATAACAAAACTCTGATGTGGGACTTTGAATGCATGAGTGAGGTTGTGCCATTTCTAAAACAATCTACTACTACCAGGATTTTGCACTGAGATTGACATGTTTTAATTTATGAATGCAAATTAAATGCAGGTTAGAAAACTGGAGGAAAGAACACAAGTTAAATCAGACAGTTGAGGAAAGCTTACGTCAAAACTGGATTTTAAAAATATGGTGATTTCAGAGGTAGGGAAAGATAATAGAGACAGACTTTCTCCATGTTACATTTCATACAGACTTCAATATATTCAGTAGGATATTGCTTCAGTTCAAAGTATTCTTGTTAAATCAGCCTGTGCCAATCTTCTAGAAAATATGGGGAGAATAAAATGGGATTAGAATAGGATTAGTGTAGGAACAGGATAGCCAGCCACAGACTCAGTGGGCTGAAGGGTCTATTTCCATACTCTAACTCTTCGACTTCAATGGAAAACTTTCAAGTCAGACTTATAAAAACACTTTCAACATGCAATTTATCAACATGATTACTAAGAGTAATATTTTTACCTTAATAAAGAATAGCGGGTCTTTCTGATTTTTTAGGTCTTGCACTCCCTGAATAAGTTGAATAACAACTTCTCTTTTAGTTTGTAATTCTTGTATTTTCTTTAAGACTTTTGAAAGGTTGGTGTTTTTCTCTGTTATAATTGTGTCCAAGATTTGCTTTTCTTGCTTAGTTACTAGCATTCTAATTTCTTGGAACAGATCTGAAATTTGTTTTCTCAAAGTAGCACTGTCTTTCTGTATAAATAAAAGAAATCCAATTAACATTTAGGAACATACACTGGAAGTTATGCAATTTAAAAAGCAAGCTTTAATTACATGGAATAATACCTGTACTGCAAAATTTTCTTAAAACCTAGGCTTAATAGTTGTTAAACTTCATTATAAAAGAAGAATCTTTATACATTTAAAATATATTAACTGGAATTCTTTGTGCATAAAATCAAGCAAAACAACATGCTTGTTATTCCATTCTTCTTTTCTAATTAAAATGCAAGAAATGAAGATAAAATCAAAGGAGAATTTTGTTCCTCAGGAGTCCTTAATGTAACTTAACCCTATTTACTTGCTTTTGAGTCTCCATTTGCCTGGAATTCAAATCAGTACTTCAACAACAATCCAGTTGTATTTCTTCAAGAGAATAAGTTGGGATTCCAATGCCAACATATGGCTACTATGCTAACTAGCCACTGTAAATTGCTTCGATGTGTAGACGAGTGAAAGATTTGGGTTGGGGGCAGTGGAGGAATGAGGGAGAATAAAACGGAATTAGTGTAAATAAGAGTTTACCGTCCACAAAGGTTCAACACTGCCTGGCTGTGAATCCAAGACTATGACAAATGTTAACGAACAGCTATGCATGAAGGTAGACCTTGAGATGCAAGAAACGTTCCCCTACTTTCTTCTTTGGAGGCTAAGATTTTTAATAATAGTTGCAGCGAGCAGAGTGAGAAACTCCTGATTGTTTGGTATCCAAAGCAAATATTCTGCATCTCAAAAAATCTTAAATATCCCCTTCATTTGCACCATAACCTCATCTCATGGTGGCTGGTAAATTTGTCAACACGTTGGTTTGGAATTGAGACCTTATGGAGTATTGGCTTCAGACCTTGCTCATGGTGTGCAACTCCTCCATTTAAATTGTGATTGTGTAAGTGGATTCTTCAAGTGGAGGAACATTTCTGAAATCAGTGGAGGCATTTTTTTTGGGGGGGAAACAGCCAGGAAATGTATTGGGTGAGTATGATGAGGCAACAGATTGTGTTCAAAGAAACTCTAATAGGAGGCAGACTGATCCATGGAGTCTTGGGTCTCACACTGCAAGGATATCGCTGCTGTGAGCCCAGCATGTTTTCAAGATACCCACACTTTTCCAGGTCCTTCAATATGAAGGTGAAGGATCCTAATTGTAGACTTACTTTGGGTATGCCTACGAAGATTGGATCGTTGTCCTGATGGCCAAAGGATTGTTAATTGAAGTTCAGTATTTGAGTTAATGCCCAATCAACCACCTGTTAGCTGCTAACTTGCACTTCCCGATACCCTTTAATACTGTGGCTAGCATTATATCCATGATGACAGACGAGAAAAACTGACATCTTTATTGCGACAAGCACAAAAACAGACCAGGAACTATGACTCATGGAAGACATCCACTTGGTCACATACAGATGGGGAGGTGATTATTACACACCCCAGTTATAGTCAGGAAGACTGACAAACACCCAAGCTAAAATGTAACAATAAATAGACTTTAACATCACACCATAATCCCACAAAACAAGAACAATAAATAGCACCGGCCACTAGGAATGCTGGGGCAGGCCGTCGACAACGCCCCTGGAGCACCATACTGCTGCAGCAACTCCAGAGTCCACAACAAGGTCCAAGAGTCCTTGGTGGTCGACGCTGCTGCCTGGTGCACTGGGGAGTGTCTAGAGCCCCTAGGGAGCACACTGATTGGTGAGGCCAGAGGCAGGGCATCCAGAGTGTCACTTCATTCCTGCAGCCTCGCTGGGTCTGCGATGGCCAAGGGCTGATACGGTGCCAGCCGGTCCCTTGCACCACGACTGCCTTCTGCCGCTCAGGCAACCGTACCCAGTATACCACACCGGAGGTGCAGTCTCCCCATCCCTTCCAGTGGCTTCCCAGCTTGGGGGATACTCCCGTCTTCCAGGAGGGGCAGCATGCCCATACTTGATCCCCCTCAGTAAAGTCCGGCGGCGGACATCATAAACCCGTTTTTGGCCACCGTCGGCTGTGCTTTGGTTCTGCCAAGCCGCATCGTGAACAGCCCACAGGTGCTCCCTGAGGTGCTGCAGACTCTCCAATACGGCCTCCCTGGGAATCTCTGGCTCAGGAGGGCGTCCAGACACCAGATCTACCGGCATGTGCAGCTCCAGCCTGAACGAGCACTGCCAACGTAAACCTGCTGTTCTTTTGAACTGCTGTCCGTTATGCCCACAATACTCGGGTTAGGTAGCAGTGCCAACCTCACTGGTGTCGGCTAACGAGGATGGCAAGCTGCGTAGCCAATGTGGGGTTAAAGTGCCCCATCCTCCCATCATCTTGCAGATGAAGGGGGTGGGGGGGATTTTAGTGGTTTCCAGCTGCCTGCAGACCTCACCAAACACCTACGCCTCAAGGTTGCCACCTGAATCGCCATCACAGCCACTTGCCACTGGCTGTGCTCCTCAAGGCGGCAACAGTAGCAACACTCGTGGCCTCACAGGGACGATGAGAGAGGGCATCAGCATTGCCATGGTGTCTTCTGGCATGGTGCTGTATCGCGAAATTGTGGTCCTGGAGAGGCGCCAGCTGATCCTTGGGACCACAGACATTCAACAGCCAGGCCAGTAATGCATGGTCCACGCGACGCGAGAACCGTCAGCCAGAGAGGTAGGGGCAGAAGTAGCAGAGGTCCTGGACCACGGTCAGGAGCTCCCGACGGGTGGCACAACAGTTCCGTTCAGTGTGGCTCAGGGTGCAGCTGGAGGACGCCACAACGCGTTGTCCTTGCTCCCCCCTCCTGCAACAGTGCTGCACTGAGCCCCTCATTGCGGTGTCATCAACGAAAGGCAGGCTGGACCGGGATGAGCGCAGCTCGGGGCTGGGCGAAGGGGCAGGCTGGACCGGGGTACACCAGCACCAGGACCGGGGTGAGCGCAGCTCGGGGCTGGGCGAAGGGGCAGGCTGGACCGGGGTACACCAGCACCAGGACCGGGGTGAGCGCAGCTCGGGGCTGGGCGAAGGGGCAGGCTGGACCGGGGTACACCAGCACCAGGACCGGGGTGAGCGCAGCTCGGGGCTGGGCGAAGGGGCAGGCTGGACCGGGGTGCACCAGCACCAGGACTGGGGTGAGCGCAGCTCGGGGCTGGGCGAAGGGGCAGGCTGGACCGGGGTGCACCAGCACCAGGACTGGGGTGAGCGCAGCTCGGGGCTGGGCGAAGGGGCAGGCTGGACCGGGGTGCACCAGCACCAGGACTGGGGTGAGCGCAGCTCGGGGCTGGGCGAAGGGGCAGGCTGGACCGGGGTACACCAGCACCAGGACCGGGGTGAGCGCAGCTCGGGGCTGGGCGAAGGCAGGTACGAATCACTGGGGGGGGGGGGGGGGGGGCCATTCCCTAATCGCTCCCACCTCCTCAGGGTCCGCTGCTGCTCCTTCCACACTCACCGCGTGCACCAGCAACTTCGTCTGGCGATGCAGCAGGTGGCGTTTCGCGGGGTTAAGGCGCAGGCTCACCTGGCGGAGGGCGGCAAAGACCTCTTCCAGGTTCCGCAGAGCATCATCAAAAATGGTGGTGTGCCCCAGGAGACTGTGCAAGCAAATGACGCAGCAGCACTGCGGAATGTGAGCTGGCAACCCCTCCATCAGTCTCTCGAACCTAGTCGGGGTGTTACACAGCCAAACAGCATTACTCTAAAGTGCCACGGCAATTTCATGGCACTGGACCTGGATCAATGGTGAAGGCAGTCTTGGGCTGGGCCTCCAGGGCCAGTTCAACCTGCCAGTACCTACTGTAGAGATTGAGAGAGCTGAACCAGGTTGAACTGGTGATAAAATTCAGGGCAGTATCAATTCGGGGCAGCGGATAGGAGTCCTTCTTGGTCACAACATTGAGATGGTGATGAGATGACACAGAATTGCCATGACCCATCTTTCTTCCTGATCAACACCACTGGCACTGCACACAGGCTGTTGGAGGGCTCGATGATGACGTCAGCCATTACCATCTCTTTGATCCACTGCCGGGCGTTTGGTGAGAGCCGGGTGATGGGGTCGGAAGTGGATGGGCTGGGTGCTAATGTGGTGTTGGACAAGCTCCGTGCGCCTGCATTCCTCGTCCCTGGTTACGAAGACGTTGAGGTGCCAATCCAGGAGCTTTCTCAGCCCCCGCTGCTGATCCTAGTCCGAGCCCTCGCTGCTCGACTGCCACAACCCTTACACTGCCTGGAATTGCTGGAGGACACCACAGCAGTGCTGCCGATGTCATGCGCTGCACCGATGCTGTTGCTGATGAGGGGCACGCCGGGGTGAGCGGTGCTGGTTGTTGCCGCGCTTGCCCGGTCCGCTTCCTGGAGCTGCTCTGCCAGAGAACCGCGGCTTCAGCGCCGAGGTAGGGTGTTGCCCCTGGCACATCCACATGGGCCCCCCAGCGGGACAGCAGGCCCAGGCCGATGAAGCAGAAGTCCTGGATGTCAGCGAGCCATACCTCGTGCTCACAGTGTTTTTCCCCACCACGAAGCGTAGCCTTCTCTTCCCTCTCATTGCTGCATAGTCTCCAGCAGGCAGAGCCAGCTGAACCACCATCGTTGTCTATCCAGCCAGGGATGGCTGGCTCATGTTGGGAGGGCACCCGACACTTAATGGTGATGGTTGACGCCATGTCCATCAACACACGCCGTCCACCACACAGTCCAGGGACAGTATAAGCCTTGCTCTTCACCCAACACCCCACCCAGGAAGGCAACAATGGAGGCATTCTGCTGGAGGTCTTGGGCAACATTGGAATACCTTGGGGTGTGGGGTGGGGCTAAAATTCCTCTCACTGCCCCTGCCAGTGATGGTGATGCCAGGTGATAGTGCTGCCGAAAGCACTCTGCCCTTTACAGAGGCGTGGAGGGCAAGCTCTTTCCTGGGCTGCGGGTGGGACCTGTGGGTAGCCACACAGAGCACAGTGATGGAGATCTGCTGCAAATGCCCCCAGGCTTTCTAGCATCACCTGCTGCCCAGTTCTTCCCTCATTGCCTCCTCCGATAGCCTCTGATCGAACTGCCGCTGCAGCACTGCTATGAAGGCCCTGTAGTTACACTGCTCAGCTGGCATTAGGTCCAGGAGGGCCCTTGGAGCATCTCCCCCCAGTGCCAGGGTAAGGTGCACTGCCTATTTGGTGGGGCTTCACCTGCTGTGCCATGCGGCAAGTTTGACTTGTGCCAGGTAAAGCTCCAGGCAGCTGGTACCATTGTACCTGGGGAGCTTCAGGGTGGACTTGTGGTATTAATTGCTGGGGACCAGTGGACCTCCTCTTTCTCTGGCAGTGTTGGTGGCACCTGCGCATTACCCGTCCCCCCCCCCCCATGGCTGCAGCAGCTTGGGTTCCCTGGTGCAGACCACAAGGGAGGTGGGTGATGTGCTCCACCGTGTGCCCTGGGTTGGGGAACCTGGGAATGCTAGCTTCAGCAAGGTTCCCTGGGAAGGCACAGTGCTCAGTTCCCAGGTTCTTCCTCCAGTTTAGTGTCCTGTTTTCAGGAGCCCAGGCATACTACTCGGCGCCTCAACTAATTTCCTGTGTCTTAAGGCACTCCATCCAACATCGTAGCTCTTCAATTTCGCTGTCAATTTCCGATCCCACTCCTGACACAAATGAGGCGAGCGTTCAGTCCATGATGACAGATAAGAAAAGCGTGTTCATCTCAACTGACGTCATTATTGCAACAAGCACAAAAACAGACTGGGCACTATGACCCGGGAAGAGAACCCACACAGTCACATACAGACGAGGGAGGTGATTATTACACATACCAGTTTCAGTCAGGGTGACCCACAAACACACAAGTGAATAACTGTATAACCAGGGCTAAAATGTAACAGTAAGTGAACTTGAACATTTCACTATAATCCCACAAATGCTTTTTTAAACAAGAACAATAAATAGTGTTGGCCACTGGGAACACTGGGGCGAACTGTAGACCATGAACCCAGAGCACCTTAATACACGAGTTTTCTTAGATTTATGCAGATTTGAAATAAGTAATTGAAATAGCATCAACTGTTTGTGTGGATGAGAATACTAGATTGCTATGCATTTCACTCCTGGAAGACCTGTTCTAATTCTGGGCTTTGCCCCTCTAGTGATAGGTTTCTCGGAAATTATCTTCTCTCGTTACCCTCAGTATCATTTCATATCTAAAAACAATGAAGTCAAGCCTAAATCAATTTGTGTAATATTTCATCATAGCTTAATTTCTGGAGACCTGTTTCATCCAGTAATTATCCAAGCCTAATATATCCTTCCAAGGAGAGTAATGCTCAGAAATGCAACAAACTGGAATTGATTTGAGAGCTTAAGGTAAAGGAACCTGTAAGGGTCAGTGATCATACTATGATACAATTCATGCTGCAATTTGAGAAAGAGGAGCTAAAGTCAGATGTGCCAATATTACAGCAGAGTAAAGGGAATTACACAGGCCCAAGAGAGGGAGGAACGGGTCAAAATTGTTTGGAAGGGATGATGGCAAAATAGCAATGGTTGGAGTTTCTGGGAGCAATCTGGACAGTGCGGGTTAGATTCACTGTACATCCCAAAGAAGAAGTATTTTAAAGGTAAGATGTCATAACCGTGGCTAACAATGGAAATCAAAGCCAAAGGGAGGGCATATAATACAGCAAAAATTAGTGGAAAGTTAGAGGATTAGGAAGCTTTTAAAAAAACAACAGAAGGCAGCTAAAAAAAAGCCATAAGGAGTGAAGAAGTGGAATATGAAGGTAAACTAGCAAATAATATTAAAGACATATTCAAAAGGTTCTTAAGGTATATAATGTGCAAAAGAGAGACGAGACTAGATAACAGACTGCTGGAAAATGATGCTGGAGAGGTATTAATGGGGGACAAGGAAATGGCAGATGAACTGAATAAGTATTTTACATCTGTCTTCACTATGGAAGACACTAGCAGTATGCTGGAAGTTTGAGAGTGTCAGGTGGCAGAAGTGATTGAAGTTGCCATTACCAGGGAAAAGGTGCTTGAGAACCTGGAAGGTCTGAAGTTAGATAGGTCACTTGGACCTGATAGTATACACCCGACATTTTTGAAAGAGGTCGCGGAGGCATTAGTAATGATCGTTCAAGAAACAATGGATTCCATTCCACAGAAAAGAACCAAAGAACGGAATGAGGAAAGCCAGAAGGGGCCATGAAAAGTCCTTGACAAGTACGATGAATGTGAATTCCAAGGCATTCTATACTTACATCAGGAGTAAGAAGATAGCCAGACAGAGGGTGGAACTACTGAAGAATGAATGGGGGAGCATTTGCTTGGATGCAGACAATGTGAGTGAGGTACTTAATGAGTACTTTGCTTCAGTATTTACTAAGGAAAAGGATGACCAGGAGATAAGTGCTGTGTGTATATAAATACATAAGAGAATTTAGTGGTCAAGAAAGAGGAAGTGTTGGCCTTCTACTGAGTGTTAAGGTGAATAAGTCCTCAGGGCCTGATGGAATTTCTCCCAAGCTATTGAAGGAGGAAAAAGATGAGATTTCTGGGCCCTTCACCAGTAACTTTGTGTCCTCTCGGGCCACAGGTGAGGTCCCAGAGGACTGGCGAGTGGCGAATATTGTACGTCGATTAAAGAAGGGAACAAAAGAAAATCCTGGGAACTATGCACCAGTGAGACCCACGTCAGTTGTAGGGTAATTGCTGGAGAACATTCTTCAGGATAGGATACATGAGCATTTGCAAGCCCAGGGCTTAGTTAGGGAGATCCAGCATGGCTTTGTGCATGGCAGGTCATGCCTTACCAACTTGATTGAGTTTTTGACAAGGTGATGAGAGAGATTGATGAGGATAGGACAGTGAATGTCATCTACATGGATTTTAGTAAAGTGTTTGACAAAGTCCCTCATGAGAGGCTGATCCAGAATATTGAGATGCATGGGGTCTGAGGCAAATTGTTTGTTTGGATTCAGAACTGGGTTGCGCATGGAAGACAGACGGAAGTGGTTGAAGAGACTTATTCAGGCTGGAGATCTGTAATTAGTGGTATTCCACAGGGATCGATGTTAGGAACTCTGCTGTTTGTGATGTATATAAATGACCTGAATGAAAATGCAGATGTGTGGGTTAGTAAATTTGCAGGTGACACCAATATTGGTGGAGTTATGGATAGTGTAGAAGACTGCCAAAGAATACAGCATGGTATAGATCAGTTATAGGTATGGGCTGAGAAATGGTAGATGAAGGTTAACCCAAATAAATGTGAGGTGCTGCACCTCAGTAGGGCAAATGCAAGGTGACAGTACGCTGTTCACCATTTAGTGAATGCTTTGGTTTCAAAGTTGAAAACTTTCCATGAACTCCCGTGCCTAGTTGCTGGCCCTTAATATATCGTCTGCCTGTGCACAAACATTCAGAAACATTCTTCCATTGCAAGTTAAGTTTGTGTAAGATTTTAGGAGTCTGCTGCATCATAGTGTTCTTGGACTAGATCATGTGTCCTTAAGGAATTTTGCCTGAATTTGATTATACAAATAGAGTACTTGGAGGCACATGATAAACATTTGAACATTGAAGCCATTTTTCAGTTAGAGAGTCAGAACCAAAAAGACAAACATATTAGTATTTTTTTTGCATTCCCCTTTTTTCATGTGTGGGCAATGCTGGTATGGCATATTTTCCATCCCTGATTAATCCTGAGAAGGTTTCTTGAACTGCTGTAGTCCATGTGATGAACATACTTGTACAATACTGCTGAGTTGAGAATTCTTTGATTTAGACTTTAGTCCTGTGTAGGAAAAACAATATATTTTCAGGCCAGGATATTTGGAGGGAATCATTTAGTAGTGATGTTTCCATTCCCTAGTTGTTTATTCTTCTGGGTGGTAGAAGTCACAGGCTCAAGATACACACCTGGAGTAGACTAGAAGAGTAACTGTGGTGCGTTTTGTAGATATAGCTCAAAGCCCCAGTTCCACCTCTGTGAACTATGGGGTTATGTATATGTTTTTATTTATATGACTAAGTCACAGTACACTATTTAAAAATATAAATAAACATATGGGTGTCCTGATTAGTATCCTGGCCAATATCTATCTCTCAATTGATACTTCCAAACCAGGGTTTCGGATTATCATATTGCTGCTTGTTTGCAAATTAACAGCAGCATTTCTCAAACTACAACAGTGATTCCACTTCAGAGGCATCAAATTGGCTGTGATACACCATGGAAGCCTTTCATTCCCATAAGTAAACTAGTACTCTGTGCTTTCTACCTTGATGTCTTACTTTCCTCTTCTGCAGCTAATGTTTTTAATTGATTCTACAAGGAAGATTTAGAGATGAAGTATCTACCTTCTCTTGAAATCTTTTTCTGGATTTTTACAAGCAAGAGAAAATACAGCGAGGGGAGAGATTGTGGAACTTGTGGAACAGTGAGCTAAATTTAAGTGCAAGTCATATTATGCAAGACAATATAAATATTCTCAGTAGGCACTGGAGGGAAATCGCACAACACTTATCACTTATTCCCAAATCCAGTCACAGGGCTGAAGGTGTTGCTGTTCTAAAATGGGAGATGCAGAATACAGAAATGATGGAAAAATAGGAAATTTTCAGACACGTTTCCACCAGTTTGTCATAAGGGGGTGGCTGCGAACAGACCCAAGTGCAAGACACAGACACTAAAGTACTCGAGACAGGACTAGGGTACAGGATGAGGGCTAGGACACAGACATGAAAACTGGAAACCCGGAACAGGACTGGACAAGAGAGCTAGGAGCTGGGCTTGGGCTCCGAGCCAGAGACTGGATAAGGACACAGAACCTGGGTCTTGTCTCTGGCTCGGACCCCAGAACTAGGCAAGGACATGACTTGGCTGGCAGGCAGGACGAGGCTGGAGTCTACAGACTTGAGGCGAGGCTTGAGACCAGAGACTTGAGACGAGGCTTGAGACCAGAGACTTGAGGCGAGGCTTGAGACCAGAGACTTGAGGCTCGGGGTCTTGAAGCTTGGCTTGGGGAGAGGCTCGGCTAGAGACGGGGCGAGGCTTGGCTAGAGACTTGAGGTGAGGCTCGGCTAGAGACTTGAGGTGAGGCTCGGCTAGAGACTTGAGGCTTGGGGTCTTGAAGCTTGGCTTGGGGTGAGGCTCAGCTAGAGACTTGGGGCGAGGCTTGGCTAGAGACTTGAGGTGAGGCTCGGCTAGAGACTTGAGGCTTGGGGTCTTGAAGCTTGGCTTGGGGCGAGGCTCAGCTAGAGACGAGGCGAGGCTTGGCTAGAGACTTGAGGGCTTGAAGCTCCTCCTGGGCAGGGCACAGTACTCCTGGGCAGGGTGCGGGTCACCTGGGCAGGGCGCGGATCTCCATCCGACAGAGGCAAGGGACAGGAAGGGACAGGACCCACCACAGGGTAACGGCAATCTGGCCTGGCTTACCCGACAGAGGCAAGGGACAAGAAGGGAGCTAGGTACAGGGTAGTTCCAAGACAAGACTTCAGGCGAGATGAGGCAAGAGTTTCTGGCAAGACAAGGTAAGCTTCAGGCAATGCAAGGCAAGACAAGAACTTAAGGCGAGGCGAGAGTTACCGACAAGATAAGGCAAGGTTTCGGGTAATGCAAGGCAAGACAAGACTTCAGGCAAGACGAGGTGAGAGTTAACAGCAAGACAAGGCAATGCTTCAGGTAATGCAAGACGAGACAAGAACTTCAGGCGAGGCGAGTGTTACCGGCAAGACAAGGCAAGATTTCAGGTAATGCACGGCAAGGGAGAGTTACTGGCAAGACAAGGCTTCAGGCGAGGAAACAGAAGGCAGGGGAAGGGATACAAGGAGTAAGGACAAGAACAATCCAGCCCCCACCCTGGTCTCTGGAGGTATTTATGCAGCCAGCCCCAAATGAGAAACAGCTACCTCAATTAGTGCTCAAACAGGAACAGAAACAGGATAGACAGGAAAACCTGGAGCAAGGGTCGATGGACCGGACCATGACACAGTTGAGTTGTGTTCCTAGATAATAAGAAAAGCATGGACATTAAGCACCACTGCTTTTTTTAATGGTTGAAATGGTGAAAGAGGTTAGTATAAAAAAATTTCCAGTAATGATAATTTATCCAAGATATACAACATGACCTAACAGAGTTTATTAATTAGAAATAAAGTATTATCCACTTGAGGTTAATTTATGATAAACTTGACATACCCACATTAAAATGGAAGTATATTCTCACTGGTATCTGGCAATCGTGGTTAGCTATGCATTGCTACTTCTTAATTATCATCTAATCATAAAAATGACATCACAGAAACTCAAGTAGAATTTTAATTGATTTTCTTGGGCTATTGAGATTCCTTTTAAAAATAAGCTGTTGGGATGATTTGAAGAACTATAAATTAAGATGAGTACTTCAATGTTTCCCTTTAAATAATAGCTAAGTACCATTATCTATTCACTGTAATATCATGTCGCTATAAATGTGTTCGTTGTTCAATAATGGAGGCTTGTTATTATATGATGACAGAAGCATACTATGAATAGAAAATATATGCTTACATAAGGTGATTGATTTTCCATGCGATTATTTACAAGTTAAGTTAAAATGCTCATGAGGAGGCTCTATCAGTTTCTTCTAATCCCCTGTCACATCTCCAACAGGAGATGGATGAAAATCCAGTGGAAATAGTAAGATTAATTATTTATGGAATTTGAAGGTGTTCATTGATTGAGAAATCCACTGAATTATTTCTCATTATTTTTGTTGTTGCACCCATTTCTCAGAAAATGCTGGAGGAACTCAGCAGGCCAGGCAGCATCAATGGAGAGGAATAAACAGCTGGCATTTCAGGCCAAAACACTTTACCTGTCTAGCACTCTGTGTGTGTGTGTGTGTGTGTGTGTGTGTGTGTAAGTAATCTTTTGTGTTTACTCATTTCTCAGCATCTTTCCTATTTACTGATTCCATTTGTGAACTTTCTGTAGCTATGAGCACCTTGTACTCGATCTGAGTTTCATGTACAGTGAGATGGACTCAATACAGATATGACAGCTCTGATATGGGCATCCATGCAGAGTTGTGGATCACCATCATGAGCAGAAATGTAACACCACAACATCATTGTCCAATACAGCACTTTGCCATTAATATCAAGCAAGGACATCAAACCGGTTCAATGAGAAATGCTAGAGATCATGCTGGAAACAGCACTTTGAATACCTCAAAGAGGTTGAAACTTGACAATATACTGTATGTGTGCAAAACAGCATAAACCACTTGCAATAGAGAGAGCTATTTCCATCTTGCAAGATGGCACTGGCGATCCACTGCGATGTGTTGTGGGCTGCATACAAAACTTCTAAATATCTGCTACTTCTTCTGAATTACTCTCATTGCAATCTGTCACCTGTAATTTCCTTTTAAGTAACTTACTTTTGAACTGTCTTAATGAACTAACAATCTCATGATCTTCTGAAGGACTCAGCAGACTTAACTTTCAAGCATGCAGGTACAGCACCTTTAAGCAAACAAAGGTATATCACCATCTCTGGAAGAGAGGGAGGAGGGGAGGATTTTAAGCCGGACTGAAATGCCAAGGAATGAAAATTCCCCTGCCCAGCATCTTGTTAGCAAATGTACAGTTGCTGGAGAAAATGACTGAATACCTAATCTCACAAGGTTGCTTTACTGGAAGGAAATGAAAAATTGTTGTGGTCTGTGTTTCATAGAGACATGGCTCACTCGGACAGGAGTCAGTATGACCCAAAGGTTTTTGATACACAGCAGACCAAACTGCTGATTTGGAGAAGGCAAAAGTCGGGGTGGAGTGGGGGGTGTCCATGTTTTATGATAAACTCTTAGTGGTGCACAGACGTAGCAGTTTTGTCACACTGTTTCTTCCCCCATCCTGGAACATCTCATGATTAAGTGCCTACCAGTCTACTTTCCAAAGGAGTTTTTCTTCATGATCCTGATTGCAGTTAACTTATCACCAAAATCTAACTTTTATCAGTTACTCGAGTTATTGAATGCTACCATCATCAAACAAGCAACACCCTAAACCAACGCATTTTATTACCATAATCGAGGAATTCAATCAGACCTGTTTGAAGAAATCTCTGTCCAGTTATCATCAGCTTATAACCTGCAGCACCAGGAGTCCCAACACACTCAACCACTGCTATATTACCGTTAGGAATGCCAACCCTCCCATGCCTGGAGCACATTTCAGGAAATCTAATCACTTGGCTGTTCTTCTCCTACCTGTATACCAGTAGAGCCAAAAGAGCAAGGACCAGAGATAAGGACCACAAAGAGGTGCTTGTGGGAGGCAAAGAAGTAGCTACAGAATTGCTTCAAGTCAATGGACTGAGCTGTGTTCAAGAACTCAGAGGATCTGAATGAATACACCAGGGTAGTCACAGACTTTATGAAAAGCATCATAGGTGAGTGTGTCCCCAGCATATCATTCACAGGCTTCCCCAACAGAAGCCCTGGATGAACCATGAGATCTGCAGTCTGCTGAGGGATCAGAGGCATTCAAGTCTGGTGACCAAGAAAGCTACAAGAGGTCAAGGGATAATATCTGTAAAGCTATCTCACATACAAAGTGGCAATTCCAGACCAAACGAATCTACGAAGGATGCTCGACAGTTGTAGCAGGACTTGAATCCTATGATTTCTTACAAAGTGAAACCGAGCTGCAGAGGTGGCAAAAAGGCTTCACTCCAGATGGGCTCAATGCCTTCTATGCTCACTATGATAATCAATACATGGAGGCTCCTTCACGAACTCCCACAGCCCCAGATGACACTGTGATTTCAGTCTCTGAGGACGATATGAGAGCATCCTTCAGTCCTTCCGAAGGATGAACCTACAAAAAGCATCTGGCCCAGGTGGGTTACCAGGCTGAGTACTAAAACCTTGTGTTAGTCGTCCAGCTTGCGTGTTCACCAATACCTTTAACCTCTCACTTTGGCAGTCTGAGGAACTTGCCTGCTGCAAGCAGGCTTCAATTATACCTGTGCTTAAGAAGAACGTGGTAATCTGCATCAATGACTACTGTCCAGTAGCCGTTATGTGCACTGTGATGAGTGTTTTCAGAGGGAGGAGATGAAACAACTACTTTCTGAGAAGTGCCTACCCACACAACAGGTCCACAGCAGATGCCATCTTGTTGGCTCTTCACTCAATACTGGAACATCTGGACAGAAGAGATGCATACCTGAGGATGCTTGTTATCAACTACAGCTGAGCATTCACTACTATCATCCCCTCAAAGCTAATCAATAAGCTTCAAGACATTGGCCTCAATATCTCCTTGAGTAATTGGATCCTTGGTTTCCTCACTTGCAGACCCAGTCAGTTCAGACTGGCAACAACATCTCCTCCAGGATCTCCATCAGCACAGGTGAAACATAAATCGGTGTGTTTACCCCCCTGTTCCACTCAGTTTATACTTATGACTGTGAGACTAGGCATAGCTCCAATGCTATATTTGAATTTGCCGACAACAGCATTGTCATTGGCTGAATCAAAGGTGGTGACGATTCAGCACATAGGAGGGAGATTGAAAACCTGGCTGAGTGGTGCCACAACAACAACCTCTCACTCAGTGTCAGCAAAACCAAGGGACCGATTATTGACTTCCAGAGGAGCAAACCCAAGGTCCAAGAGCCAGTCCTCATCAGGGGATCAGAGGTGGAGAGGGTCAGCAACTTTAAATTCCTCAATGTTATCATTTCAGAGGACCTGTCTTGGGCTCAGCACTTCAGTGTCATTATGAAGAATGCACAGCAGTGCCTTTACTTCCTCATAAGTTTGCGAAGATTCGTCATGCCATTTAAAACTCTGACAAACTTCTATAGATGTGAAGTGGAGAGTATATTGACTGGTTGCATCATGGCCTGGTATGGAAACACTAAAACCATTAAACAGAAGATACTACAAAAAGCAGTGGATGTGGCCAGGTACATGACAAGTAAAACCCTCCCCATCATAGGAAAGCAGCATCCATCATCAGGGATCCCCATCTCGTAGGCCATGCTCTCTTCTCACTGTTGCCATCAGGAAGAAGATACAGGAACTTCAGGACTCATACAGCCAGGTTTAGGGACAGTTACTATCCCTCAACCACCAGGCTCTTGAACTGGAGGGGAAAACTTTGCTCAACTTCACTAGCCCCATTACTGAACTGTTCCCACAACCTATGGACTCACTTTCAATGACTCTGCAAATTATGTTCTCGATATTTATTTTTCATTTATGTAGTATTCTTATTTTGTTTTTTTGTACCTGTCCATTTTTTGGCTTTTGCACATTGCTTGCCTAGCTGTTCTGTTGTGTGCAGGGTTTCAATAATTCTACTATAGTTCTTGGATTTACTGAGTATATCCACAAGAAAATGAATCTCAGGGTGGTATATGGTGACATATATCAGATCAGAATCAGGTTTATTATCACCAGCATGTGTTGTGAAATTTGTAACTTAGCAGCAGCAGTTCAATGCAATACATAATCCAGAAGAAGAAAAAAATAAGTAAATCAATTAGAGTACACGTACTCTAATTGAATAGATCAAAAATCGTGCAAAAAAACAGAAATAATATATATTTAAAAAGTGAGGTAGTGTTCAAGGAATTGGATGACAGAGGGGAAGAAGCTGTTCCTGAATCGCGGAGTGTGTGCCTTCAGGCTTCTGTATCTCCTACCTAATGGTAACAGTGAGAAAAAGGGCATGCCTGGGTGCTGGAGGCCCTTAATAATGGACACTGCCTTTCTGAGACACTGCTCCTTGAAGATGTCCTGCGAACTTTGTAAACTAGTACCCAAGATGGAACCGACTATTTTGCTTTCTAAGATTGGTAGTCGAGACCGCAATCCCATTATTAAACATACATTAAGAATTTCCTTTCAGTTTCGTAGATTTTTTGAGTTTAATAACTTTGTTCTTTCTAGTAAAATCCATCTTAATTATTTTTTTTAAACCATCAATGTCTGATCAGACCTTTTAAATTTGGAAAACCAAAGGAATAATAACTTTTTTTAAAGAAGCAAACACGAGGAAATCTGCAGATGCTGGAATTTCAAGCAACACACATAGAAGTTGCTGGTGAATGCAGCAGGCCAGGCAGCATCTCTAGGAAGAGGTACAGTCGATGTTTCGGGCTGAGACCCTTCATCAGGACTAACTGGAATAATAACTTTTTTAGATTTGTTTATGGGGGATTGTTTAATGTCTTTCACCCAGTTAGTGGACAAATATGACTTATCTAATTCACAATTTTTAGATATTTACAAATTAGGGATTTTTTTATGTAGTTTACTTCCAAATTTTCCCTCTGCTTATCCACCCAATATGATAGATACTCTTTTTCAGGTTGAACCATTTCAAAAAGGACTGATAGCAATAATTTATAAATGTTTATTGAATTTGTGAAAGGTATCTAACGATAAAATTAAAGGTGCGTGGGAATTGGAATTTCGAGAGTCACTTTCAGTTAATCAATGGGATAAAATTTTTCATTTGGTAAATACCTCATCTATTTGTGCCCATCATTCCTTGATACAGTTCAAGGTAGTACATCGGGCACATATGTCAAAGGATAAATTAGCCCGTGTTTTTCCCAATATTAATCCTATTTGCGACAGATGTAATATTGAGGTGGCTACTTTAACTCATATATTTTGGTCTTGTATCAAGATAGATAATTTTTGGAAAGACGTCATTAAAACTTTACCAAAAGTTTTGAATTTGGACCTACAACTGAATTTATTTACAGCAATTTTTGGGATCATTCCACCGGAAGCAGGATATGTTCCTGTTTCTACTCAACGGATGATAGTTTTTACAACTTCGTTGGCTAGGAGAGCCATTTTGCTTAAATGGAAGGAGTCTAATCCACTTACTGTTTTTTATTGGCTTTCCTCCATTATGTCCTGTCTAAATTTAGAGAAAATAAGAAGTCGGACATTTGATACATCCTTTAAATTTGAAGAAATCTGGCGACCTTTCATTCAATGTTTTCATATGCTTTGATTTATTGCTCTTCCAGTTACTTTCTCGAAACTTTGGATTTGATCAGAAAGTTTTTCTTTTTTCTTGCTTTTACTCTCAATATGGGCTGTCCAGTCCCTTTTTTCTCTCTCTTTCTTTTTTTAATTATTTTTTGTTTTTGTTTATAGAGAATAGTGGGGGGTTTTATATATATATATATATATAAAAATTATAAAAGTTTCTTTATCTTTTTTTTCTTTTTATGAAATGATAAGAGGAGAATTGATTATCTTATTTTTATTATACACCATTGGATTTATACTATGTATGATCTTGATAATGTTTATTTTACCTTTTATATGTGTTGTTATCGATATAGATATCTGAGGTAATACTCCTGTTGTTTGTATATATGTACTTTTTAAAAAATTAATAAAGAAATTGATAAAGAAAAAGAAAAGGAACCGACTAAATTTACAACCCTTGCATCTGTGTACTTTTTTGACAATGAATTCACTTTGAACTATGAACTTTAAATGAAATCGCAAACAATTATCATATCAAGCTCTGCATTCCTGCCACACTATATATTAATAGACAATTGGATAATGTGAAGGGGAGGTTCCAGACCTCCCATCCTCAGTGATGGTTGGTCGGATACGTGCTGCACAATAGTACCAGAGACAAAGCTGAAACATTTACAACCATGTTCAGCCAGATATGTTGAATGGGTGAACCACCGTCCCCACCATCAATACTGCAGGTTTTCAACCAATTTGAGACATTCCATGTAAATTTTTTTTTAAAAAAAAGCCATGTAAACCAAATGCAACAAATGCTGTAGACTAAAAAGCATCCTGACAGTTGTACTGATTATTTTCACTTCAGAAATAGCTGCTTATGAGGCAAGCAATTTCAGTGCAGTTATGTTGCAGGCATCTTTCCAATAATGTGGAAAATTGCCCAGTTCACAAAAAGCAGGAAAAATCCAATCTGGCTAATTATCATACAATTAATCACTTTCAATCATTAACAAATTGATGGTAGCTGTTGTTGGCAGTACTGCCAGGTAGCGCATAATATCCAGTATTCTACCCACCAATGCCCACCTCTTTTTTCTGTAAGACTACTCAGAGCCAGGTCAGAACACGGCCTGATCAGTTGGGTTAGGTTGAGAGTATGCGGGCAGTGGGCAAATCAGCCCTCTGGTGCTTTTTGATCTCCTCACTTGAGATTCAATTTCACGCGACCCTGCCACTTTGATCTGGCCCACGCCTTCATTAACCAGGTCCAACACTTGCCTTTCTTGAATCTTGCCCCTGCTGCCAAAGGTAATTGGGTTTGTGGGGATGTGGCCAGGGTTAGTCGGGGTGTGCCTAGGGTTTGTGGGGGTGTGGCATGATCATTGGGATGTGCCGAGGGTTTGTGGGGGTGTGTGCCCCCTTGGACTTTAGGATTAGGTTTGAGTGTTGGGCTGGTGGATTTATATGTGTGACTGGGATAGGTAAGGCTGCAGAGTTTTGAGTGGTGAGGTATGAGGTGCTATGGCGCATAGGCTCTGTGGTGAAGCCAGGTGAATCTGGCCCATGCCTTTCATTATCGTGCTCCGACACCACTTGGTTCAATGAACCAGGTGTGCACTGGGACACATCATCAGTAATGCATCCTCGGATCATCGGGTGTTTCGGGTCTTTCATCATTAGACACCCTCCCCGAGGCGCATTAGGGTTAGGGTTAGGGTATCAAACACCAGATTACCTAATAAAAAGGAGTTGGGATTGTCAAATGCTGCAACTGTATGAGATGAGAATCCAGTGAAGTAAATGAATGAGAAGGAAATTGGAACAGGGGAAAGAGGAAAGCATCTAACTAAAGACTTTTAGCAATCAGGGGTACTATGATTATTGGAGCAAAAGACATCTGGAGCGTACTGAGCTCCACAAGGTTCTGCCATAGCCACACATGAAGCTGCTCAACAAGATAAAATCCTATGTAATCACAGGAATGATACTGGCACGGATAGTAGAGTGGTTGACAGGCAAGAGGCAGTTAGTGGGAATAAAGGGGGCCTTCTTTGGTTGGTTGCCAGTGACTACAGGTGTTCCTCAGGGGTCAGTATTGGGACCGCTACTTTTCACATTGTTTGTCAATGATTTAGAGAATGGAATTGATGGCTTTGTGGCAAAGTTTGCAGATGATACGAATTTAGGTGGAGGGGTAGGTAGTGTTGAGGAAACAATGCAATTGCAGCAGGACTTAGACAAAATGGAAAACTGGGCAAAAAAGTGGCAGATGGACTACAGTGTTGGGAAATGTATGATAATGCATTTTGGTAAAAGGATCAATTGTATAGACTATTATCTAAATGGGGAGAAAATTCAAACTTCAGAGGTGCAGAGGGACTTAAGAGTCCTCATGCAAGACACCCAGAAGGTTAATTTACAGGTTAAGTTTGTGGTAAAGAAGGAAAATGCAATGTTGCCACATATTTCAAGGGGAATCAAATATAAAAGCAAGGAGATAATGCTGAGGCTTTATAAGACATTACTGAGGCTGTACTTGGAGTATTGTCAAGAGATTTGGGCCCCTTGGCTCAGAAAGGATGTGTTGCCATTGCAGAGAGTCCAGACGAAGTTCACAAGGATGATTCTGGGAATGAAGGGATTAACATATGAGGGGCGTCTGGCAGCTTTGGGCCTGTACTCACTAGAATTTAGAAGAATGCATGGGGATCTCACTGAAACCTACCGTTTGTTGTAAGGACAAGATAAGCTGGATGAGGAGAGGATGTTTCCTCTGGCAGGTGTATCCAGAACCAGAGAGCACATCCTCAAAACCGAGTGGCGACCTTTTAGAACAGAGGTAAGGAGGAATCTTTTTAACCAGAGAGTACTGAATCTGTGGAATCCTCTGCCACACACTGCGGCAGAGGCCAAGTCCGTGGGTATATTTAAAGCAGAAGTTGATAGTTTCCTGATTGGTCAGGGCATCAAAAGATATGGCAAGAAGACAGGTGTATGAGGTTGAGCGGGATCTGAAATCAGCCATGATGAAATGGTGGCGCAGACTCGATGGGCTGAATGGCCTGATTCTGCTCCTATGTCTTATGATCTTATGGAGACAGAACAGTAAAGTTCTAGCTCAGTGCTATACACCTACAGCTTTGTGGTTGAATACTTTTCATTCATTCTACATAAGAACATACTGAGCAATGCAACTATTCTTCGTATTTTGTCTCCTTTCTTCTTTTGCTGACTTTACATTAATCCAGGTCTCTTTTCAGGCATCTTTAAACTGGGTTTTATGAATTATCAAAATGTTTCCCATATACTTGTGTTATGCTGTAAGTGGATCAGGTCACTTTATATCATATATTGTATCGTATCTGCACACCACTTCACAAGTATATTACTAGTTAGACAATAAATTGTAAAATATTTTCTCATAGACATACCTTTAAATTCACTTCAGTCCTTTGCAAATCTTTTGTAGCTTGTTCTAAAGTTATTCTGAAACACTGTAGCTGCTCCATTTTTTCAGAAAGGCTAGACTGATGGGAGAAGATCACTGCACATTATAGTCAAATTTATTGTTAAACATTAAAATTTGTAAAGAAGATTGACTTTATAATTAAAATGATAGATCCGAAATTCTAAAAAACTGAGTACAATAGTTCTCACCTTTTTCTCATTATATACATCTTTTAAAATCCGTATGTCATGGTTCCTGTGTGATCCAGCAACATAGCATGTCACACAGATACAGGACTGGTCATCCAAGCAGTAATATTCAATTAGTTTCTCGTGATCTGAACACTTCCTGTCCTCCAGTGAGCTTGCAGGCTCAATCAGTAAGTGATTTTTCTGAGCAGCTCTCTCAGAATGCTTCCTCAAGTGATGTTCACAGAGAGACGCTTCACAATTCATACATGTCATCACCGCAGGGAAGGGACTGTCCAAACAGAAATCACAGAAGATCTTAGATGCTTCTTCATTCATCTGGGTGGCTTCAAAACGTTCTATTATGTTACTTAACTTCAAATTCTTGTGTAGTACAGGTCTTTGAGCATACTCAGCTCGGCACTCTGGACATGAATACCCTGGCCCAGTGTTTTTTCTGTCCCAGTTATTTTCAATGCAAGTACGACAGAAGTTGTGCCCACAGGGTAGTGAGACTGGTTCTGTGTATATATTCCAGCAAATTGAACAATTTAATTCTTCCTTTAAATTACCAACAGCTGAAGTCGAAGCCATTTTCATTTGTCTAAAGGGAGGCAAGCAGCTGTAAAAGACATGCCGAATGGTTAATGATCAGATCAATCTCAATGATAATAATAATAAAGATAATAATAATAGAAATAATGTTGATTTACAACCTCAAAATATTGCAAAATAACTTTACTTATAATGGAATATTTTTGAAGAGATGTCTTTGCTGTAATACGCGGAAATACAGCCTATCTGCTCTGGACACCCACTCTGGTCTTCTCAAACATGAGGAATTCTGCAGATGCTGGAAATTCAAGCAACACACATCAAAGTTGCTGGTGAATGCAGCAGGCCAGGCAACATCTCTAGGAAGAGGTACAGTCGACGTTTCGGGCCGATTATATATAAATAATACTAGCTTATGTAGATGGACTGATTGCAGATACATAAAATGATGTTAGGTGCAGGAATATGAGGGGCTGGTGAAGTGAGTTAATAGGTCAATGTTTTGATCAGCCTGATGTCTTGGGGGAGGTAACTGTTTTTGATGTGGTGGTCCTGGTGTGGATGCTGCCAGCCTCTCCCCCGGTGGGAGTGGGACAAATAGTCCATAAGCAGGGTCAGTGGGATCCTTCATGATATTGCTGGTCTTTTTATGGCACCTTTCATTATGTCCTTGATGGTGGGTAGAATGATGTTGGTGATGCTTTGGGCAGTTTTAATATGCAGAGCCTCCCTGTCACCATTCTACTCAGTGATGCAACATGTCAGGATGCTCTCAACTGTGCACCTGTAGAAGGTTGTGAGTGTTAATGTGCCTCCTCAGAAGGTAAAGGAGTTGGTGAACTTCCTTGAGTGCGGAGAGTGTGTTCTGGTACTGCGGGAGGTTGTGCGAGATGTGCACTTCCAGGAGTCTGAAACTGCCCACAGTTTCCACTGCTGTGCCACTGATATGAAGAGGGGTGTGAGTGGTGTGGACTTTCCTGAAGCCAAAAACCATCTCCTTTGTCTTAAATAGACACAGGAAATTCCATGACATTATTCAAGGAACACGGAGAGATGTATTTGTAACTTCCTGTCCCAAAGGAATACTAAGGCTACAACGTACATGATAAAATCAGTTTCATTCATTATCATGGTCCGTTCAAGGGACCATAAAAATTATAGGGCAATACAAGTAGGTGAACAACACCCATAAAATGCTGCAGGAATTTAGCAAACCAAGCAGCATCTATGGAAAAGAGTACATTTGATGTTTCAGGCCAAAACCCTTCATCAGGACTGGACCACTTGTGCTGGCAGCTCATTCCACACTCTTACCACCCTCTGAGTGAAGAACTTTCCCCTTATGTTTCCCTTAAACTTGTCACCTTGCACCCCTAACTCATGACCTCCGATTGTAGTCCCACCCAGCCTCAGTGGAAAAAGCCTGCTTGAATTTATCCTATCTATACCCTTCAAATTTGTATACCTCTATCAAATCTCCTCTAAATCTTCTATGTACTAAAAAATACAGTGCTAAACTATTCAATCTTTCCTTATAACTCAAGTCCTCCAGACCCGGCAACATCCTTGCAAATTTGCTCTGTACTCTTTCAACCTCTTCCTGTAAGTAGGTGACCAAAACTGTACACAATACTACACACAGTACTCCTCATCAACATCTTACACAACTTCAACATAACATCCCATCTTCTGTACTCAGCACATTGATTATGAAGGCCAATGTGCCAAAAGCTTTCTTTGTGACCCTATCTACTTGTGTACTGAAGAATGACAATTACTGGTCTTGAATTCCAAAGAAGGTTGTATCGGAGCTGTGTTAACAGATTACAAGAAGGTCATGCTGGAAGAACCCTGTACTTAATGGAACATCAGCTGAGATTGGTACTTGAATCCAGGAGTGGAGTATGAAACCCTAATATGAGTAGGAGATAAGAATAACAATAAAGATCCATAGCTGACACTTCGTTAGAAATGGGGAAATTGGGCCAAACTAAAAACGTCTCTGACCGTTGGCCACAATTTAGCATTAGTGATTTGTGGGAATGTTATGTTGGTGTCGAAAGTGTGGCTCACTTGTGGGCTGCTCAGCGCAATTCTTGTTGACTTGATTTGATGCAAACAACACATTCAAGGAATTCAAAACACCCTGCAGATGACTCATCGTTTATAAAATTCTAGAGAAATTAAGGTACCTCTTAGACACAATTAAGCTAACTAGAATGAAGTATGGAAATCCCTTATAGTAAACTGCCTTCTCTTCAGCCCTGTGACACATTGAATGTCAAGAAATAAGCCTGTGATTAATTCTGCAGAACACTCAATCACATGCAACCATCAGAAATTCCTCCAGCAAACTGGGCCTCTTTGTATACAAGAAGGGTATTGGCCTGAAACACTGATGGTTTATTCTCCTCCACAGGTGCAGCCTGAGATGCTGAATTAATCCAGCATCTGCAGAATATCTTCCCTCTATACTTTTAATGGTTGCTTCAGATTGCGCATTGAGGTAAACGTCACTGCCTCCTCTGCTGCGGGAATCCCAGTGGCCTCACCATGCACTTCTGATGGGTGTCCTGTGCAGTGAATACTGTGCAATTAACCTTCACAAGTGTCTTCCAGTATTTTCTGTACGCTCAGTCATAGATTGGCTATCACCATCCCTGATGCATTTACCTCTAGAATGTCCAGAGACTTGTAGACAAGTTCCTTCCTACCTATGAGCTAATTATGGACGATTGCAATGACATCTTGACCATGACGGAAAGTTAACAGGTCATGAATAATCTGTTTTGACTAATCCCCTGTTTTAACTAATTCCCCCCCCCCCGACTAAATTTCCTGCCACTTTTCTTGAATATTCAACACCTTTCTTTACAAGGAGATCCTTGATTTCCTGATCAACAGACTGTAATCCGTAAGAATATACAGCAACATCCTCACTACCATTATCCTCAACACTGATACCCCACCAGACTAAGTCCTCTGCCCCCGACTCTACTCCCTACCCACTCGTGACTGCATAACCAGATTTTGCTTGAACACTGTCCACAGATGGCACAACTATATTGGGATATATCTTAAGTAACGATAGGCCAGAGTACAGAAAAGAGCCAACTCGTTCTCTGTCAACAACCATTCCCTCAAAACAAGAGAGCTGGCTGAGGACCAAGAAGAAGGTTTGTGCACAAGATTGTGTTTACATCGACAGTTGTGAGGTCTAGAGGGTTTCTAGAAGTGAATGCCACCAATAGTTGGTCCTGGTCCAACCACGTAGGTGACATGGATGAGAAAATGCACGTTGCCTCTACTTCCCCAGGAAGTTAAAGAAATTTGGCATGTGCACTTTGACCCTCATCATGAGGTAGCATTCATAGGTTCATGGACCATTTAGAAATCTACTCGTACCTGCAGGCTCATAGACATCTTCTACTCTGCTGTGACAAGACTATTGAATGCCTTCCTAGTACAATAAGATGGACTCTTGACCTCACAATTCATCTCATTATGGTCTTAGCACCCCTTATAATCTGCCTGCATTGCACTTTCTCTGAAACCATGGCACTTTATTTTACATTGTTACTTTGTTCCCTTGCACTACTTCAATACACATTGTAGTACAATGATCTGTATGGACAACATGCAAAACGTTTCACTGCATCTCAGTGCAGGTGATCATAACAAACCAATTTATCATTTAATGATTGTGTGATAAGCCCTGGGGCATTTCACAATGTAAAAAGTACTACACAAATATGAGTTGTTGTAGTGCAGTGGCACCAAGCCAGATCTCAGGCAATGGCTAAAGATTATCCTACTTCAATAGCTGGCTGAAGGTCCAGCCTATTGCCAAGGGTCTGTTGATAGCAGTTCTGCTTCACGCTTGCTTGCAAATCAAAGGAAATAATACTCCTGTCATCAGCTAATCGAGATGGAATGGAGAAAGGTAAGGAAAGAATCCTGCAACCACAAACGGTAGCAGAATACATCAGGGCCAGCTCTAGTGAATTGCTCGGCACTAAAGGTACTCACTCCTGAGGTGCTTTAAGATTTGCAAATACTGGATATCAGCCCAGCATAATTGCTGAGATTGTCATTTCCTGCAGGTCCATATCTAGGACTATAAGAGAACGTGTCCTGTGGTAGCGTGCACAATCAACTGCATGGAATGTTTTTCCTTCTAGCAGGTCTAAACCTCCACATAACAATCATATAGGACATACACCAATCATTAACAACAACGTACAGACTCCACCTAAAATACACAAAGTACTGGGCAGTATAAAGTGCTCTCCTAGGACTTTGAACACACCATCAATAATGATTCTTTAATTACCCTCATGCAACTAATATTACACATTTGGTACATGTTAGAGAATAATTTATCTAGCTATGGAGTTTATAATAATTGAGAAAATTAGCTGAAAGCCAAAATTGAAGAAACAAGTTCACCGACCACATTTAAGAAGAATACATTCACAATTGTCCAGGTACACGGAAAGAAATTATGTTGAGCATGTTGACAAAGGGACATAATTAGAAGAAGGGGAGCAGATAGAAAGGCTTAGTTCTTAGTTCAAATTAATAGCAGGGGATTCACATAACTGCAAAGGAAGGTAAGTATGGTCTAAGGAATATCTAAAAACAGTGCACAAGTTAATGTATGAACATACAAATTAGGAGCAGGAGGAGGCCACTCGGCCTTGAGCACTTGCTCCACAGCACAATATAATCATGACTGATCTGACTATAGCATGACCTTCCCATTTCCATCGACTTCCATTCAACTTTCACCCCTTTGCTTTTCAAGTATGTCAGTTTCCACTGCCCTGCAAGGTTTCCAGTGACTGTAGATCTGAGAGGAAAATAAAAGTCAGCTCATCTCTGATGTGACCAGTTATTTATAAACAGTGACTCCTAATTCTAGACAGTCCCACAAGAGCCAAGCCAAGCCATTTTCCACAGCTTCCATCATCAGGGGCTCCCATCATCGAGGCCGTACTATCTTCTGACTACTACCATTGAGCAGGAGGTACAGGAGGTCCCACACTCAGTTATTACCTACAACCATGTGGCTCCTGAACCAGTATAGATAAATCCACTCCCTCAAAACTAAACTGACTCCACAACATATAGAGTCACTTTCAAGGATTCTAAACTCATGTTCTCGGTATTATTTATTTACTTTTTTTTACTATTGGTACAATATGTCTTCTTTTGCACTTTGATTGTTTGTCACTCTTTGTTATTTGTAGTTTTTCATAGATTCTATTGTATGTATTTATTTTCCTATAAATTCTTGCATGAAAATGAATCTCAAAGTATGTAGTGTCCTATAGGTATTTTGATAATAAATTTATTCTGTACTTTGAGATTTGAACTCACTCAAGGTTCCTCAGGATCTTGTATGCTCTCATTGATACCTTCTACTGTTATGAAGGCCTGTGGATACAATCCTTAACTGTTCAACCTTTCCTCAGACATTTAATTCATGATCTGATAAGCCTTCTCTGGCCATAGTAATAGCTTTTGTTAAATAAAGAGGCAAGTGATGTGAAGATTCTAGAATTAGTCAAATCAATACCACACATAATTGCAATATAATATCCTTATTTTCCCTTGCAACAGAAGATAATATTCTGTTGGCTTTTCCAATAATAATCAGCAACTGCTGACTGGCTCTTAGCAAATTATGTATGAGAACATCCAGATCCCTCTGCAGTCTCTCAGCATTTAGATCAAATGCTTCATTTGTATTAATAACCTGCCTTTTTTTATAATCAAATCCCCCAGCAATAAAGGATAACATATTGTGGAGAGGCAAGCAGAGTTGATGACTCTTCTTCAAACATTCTTAGAGTTTCCGGCACTCTTTTTACTTGAGATTTCCAACTCTGCAGTTTTTGGTTTGAAGTTCCATGCTAATCCTCTATTACTTTACGTATACGCAAGCCTTTTGTGAATCAAGCACTAGAAAAGAAGTCCACTGTCTCTCTCCATTTAGGTACAATGATTCTCATTTAGTCATAGTCATAGTCATATTCATACTTTATTGATCCCAGGGGAAATTGTTTTCGTTACAGTTGCACCATAAATAATTAAATAGTAATAAAACCATAAATAGTTAAATAGTAATATATAAATTATGCCAGGAAATAAGTCCAGGACCAGCCTATTGGTTCAGGGTGTCTGACCCTCCAAGGGAGGAGTTGTAAAGTTTGATAGCCACAGGCAGGAATGACTTCCTGTGACGCTCTGTGTTGCATCTCGGTGGAATGAGTCTCTGGATGAATGTACTCCTGTGCCCAACCAGTACATTATGTAGTGGATGGGAGACATTGTCAAAGATGGCATGCGACTTGGACAGCATCCTCTTTTCAGACACCACCGTCAGAGAGTCCAGTTCCATCCCCACAACATCGCTGGCCTTACGAATGAGTTTGTTGATTCTGTTGGTGTCTGCTACCCTCGGCCTGCTGCCCCAGCACACAACAGCAAATGTGATAGCACTGGCCACCACAGACTCGTAGAACATCCTCAGCATCGTCCGGCAGATGTTAAAGGACCTCAGTCTCCTCAGGAAATAGAGACGGCTTTGACCCTTCTTGTAGACAGCCTCAGTGTTCTTTGACCAGTCCAGTTTATTGTCAATTCGTATCCCCAGGTATCTGTAATCCTCCACCATGTCCACACTGACCCCCGGATGGAAATAGAGGTCACCGGTACCTTAGCTCTCCTCAGGTCTACCACCAGCTCCTTAGTCTTTTTCACATTAAGCTGCAGATAATTCTGCTCACACCATGTGACAACGTTTCCTACCGTAGCCCTGTACTCAGCCTCATCTCCCTTGCTGATGCATCCAAATATGGCAGAGTCATCAGAAAACTTCTGAAGATGACAAGACTCTGTGCAGTAGTTGAAGTCCGAGGTGTAAATGGTGAAGAGAAAAGGAGACAAGGCAGTCCCCTGTGGAGCCCCAGTGCTGCTGATCACTCTGTCGGACACACACTGTTGCAAGCACACGTACTGTGGTCTGCCAGTCAGGTAATCAAGAATCCATGACACCAGGAAAGCATCCATCTGCATCGCTGTCAGCTTCTCCCCCAGCAGAGCAGAGCGGATGGTGTTGAACGCAGTGGAGAAGTCAAAAAACATGACCCTCCCAGTGCTCGCTGGCTTGTCCAGGTGGGTGTAGACACGGTTCAGCAGGTAGACAATGGCATCCTCAACTCCTAGTCGGGGCTGGTAGGCGAACTGGAGGGATCTAAGTGCGGCTTGACCATAGGCCGGAGCAGCTCCAGAACAAGTCTCTCCAGGGTCTTCATGATGTGGGAGGTCAATGCCACCGGTCTGTAGTCATTGAGGCCGCTGGGGCGCGGCATCTTCGGCACAGGAATGAGGCAGGGCATCTTCCACAGTACAGGAACCCTCCGGAGCCTCAGGTTCAGGTTGAATACATGGCAAAGTACTCTACATAGCTGAGGGGCACAGGCTTTGAGCATTCTGGTACTGACACCATCCGGTCCTGCAGCCTTGCTTGGGTTGAGACGTTTCAGCTGTCTTCTCACCTGTTCAGCTGTGAAGCCCACCATGGTGTTTTGTGTGGAGAAGGGGTATAGTCATGAGAGCAGGGTGGGGGACTGTGAGGAGGGGTAGGAGGGGAGAGTGGAATATGTGTTGGTTGGGGGCTGACAACAGATGACTCTTGTGGGGGATGGGCAGGGGCCACAATGTCAAATCTGTTCAAGAACAGGTTAAGTTCGTTGGCCCTGTCCACACTGCCTTCAGCTCCTCTGTTGCTAGTTTGCCGGAACTCAGTGATGGTCCTCATCCCCCTCCAGACCTCTCTCATGTTGTTCTGCTGGAGTTTCCACTCAAGTTTCCTCCTGTACCTGTCTTTAGCCTCCCTGATCCTGGCTTTCAGGTAACTCCGTATTGCCCTCAGCTCCTCCCTATTTCCATCTCTAAATGCCCTCTTTTTAGCATTCAGGATGTCCTTAATGTCCTTTGTTACCCTTATTTGAATAACAAAGGACAGTTCTTGTCGGAACATTGCAGTCCACACAGAAGTTGATGTAATCAGTGATGCACTCTGTGAGCCCATCAATATCCTCTCCATGTGGCTCACAGAGTGCCTGCCAGTCTGTCACCTCAAAGCAACCCTGGAATGCCTCATAAGCCTCCTCCGACCATTTTCTCACTGTCCTCGAGGTTGCAGGTTTACTCTTCACCAGAGGCATGTAGCAAGGTTTTAGATGCACCAGGTTGTGATCTGATCTTCCCAGTGGGAGGAGGGGAGAGGAGCTGTATGCATCCTTAACGTTAGCGTACATCAAATCCAGAGTCCTCTCCCCTCTCCTTGTACAGCTCACATACTGCGTGAAGTTGGGCGGTGTTCTAGCCATGGTAACATGGTTGAAGTCACCCGAGATGGTAATGAAGGCACTCGAGTGCTGGGTTTGTAATCTGGCTATGACGGTGTAAATGATGTTACACGCTGACGTCGGGTTGGCAGAGGGAGGGATGTACACAACAACCACAATTACATGCAAGATTTCCCTTGGTAAATAATATGGCCGTAGTCCAACAGCAAAAAGTTCAATATCCGGGCTACAAACACGTTCCTTGATCGTAATATGCCCAGGATTGCACCATCTGTTGTTTACCAGAACCGCAAACCCCCTCCTTTATGCTTACCGCTCTCAGTGCAATTCCAGTCAGCTCGAACGGTCTGGAAGCCCTCTATGGAAAAGCTTTGATCGGCTATGTCCTCGTGCAGCCACGTTTCAGTAAAACACATGACACTGCTCTATTTTCTATTTTTTCTTATCAAATGGACAATTTCACATTTATTTGCTGGATCTTTGCCCACTCAGTTCACCTACCCATTCCCTAACTAGTTTCCTACCCTGTTGTCATCAGCCCATTTAGCAACCATTCCTTCAGTGACTACATGCTAGTTATTTATAGATCAAAGAAGAGAGGAATACTGATCATGGTAGCGCATCAATTATTTTATCATGACAATCAGTAAAAATAAAAACTAATGGCTTCTGTCAGTTTCCTGTTAAATAAATAATTTTATACACTTGCCAACGCATTATCTCCTACAGAATGAACTATTATATACTGCAATAGACTTAGATGTAGAACCTTATCAAATGATTCAAATCTGAGCACATCCACTGTTTCCCCTTTATCTGCATCCATGTTATTTCTTGAATGAACTCCAATAAATTGGGAAAACATGGTGTTCACTTGCTTCATAACCTTTTTCAATGTTTACTCCCATGAAGTCTTTAATAATAGCTTTAAACATTTTCCCTATGACAGATGTCAAGCTAACTGCACTGTAGTTTCCTCACAACACACAAAATGCTGGAGGAACTCAGCAGGCCAGGCAGCATCTATGGAAAAGAGTAAACAGTCAACCTTTGAGAAACATAGAAACATAGAAAATAGGTGCAGGAGTAGGCTCTTCGGCCCTTCGAGCCTGCACCGCCATTCAGTACGATCATGGCTGATCATCCAACTCAGAACCCTATACCTGTCTTCTCTCCATACCCCCTGATCCCTTTAGCCACAAGGGCCTTATCTAACTCCCTCTTAAATATAGCCAATGAACTGGCCTCAACTGTTTCCTGCGGCAGAGAATTCTATAGATTCACCACTCTCTGTGTGAAGTAGTTTTTCCTCATGTCGGTCCTAAAAGGCTTCCCCCTTATCCTCAAAATTTGACCCCTCATTCTGGACTTCCCCAACATCGGGAACAATCTTCCTGCATCTAGCCTGTCCAATCCCTTTAGAATTTTATACATTTCAATCAGATCCCCCCTCAATCTTCTAAACTCCAGAGAGTATAAACCTAGTCAATCCAGTCTTTCATCGTATGAAAGCCCTGCCATCCCAGGAATCAATCTGGTGAACCTTCTTTGTATCCCCTCTATGGCAATTTTAGGCCGAGACCCTTCCTCAGGACTGATAATGGTCTCATATTAAAACATCGAATGCTTGCTTGACAACACACACAAGATATTGGAGGAACTCAGCAGGCCAGGCAGCATTAATGGCCCGAAATATCGACTGTACTCTTTTCCATAGATGCTGCCTGGCCTGCTGAGTTCCTCCAGCATTTTGTGCACGTGGCTTGGATTTCCAGCACCTGCAGATTTTCTCGTTTCTGTAGCTTCCTGATTTCAGTTTCATTCTTTTTTGAATAATTTTGAAAAAGAAAGTGCTGATATCTAATCTCATAGAACCTTACCCAAATCTTCAGGGATTTTATAAAATTAAAACCAGTATATCAAAAATATTTATTTTTCTGTTTCATTTAAGGCACTCGTGTGAAATCCATCAGAATCTGAAAACTCATCTGGGCCACAGCCCCAGCAGTCTGCTCAGTGGCACTGCTCTGGTGACTACAATTTTCACCATTTTTCCCCCAGCAAAAAAATTATTGCCTTTAATAGAAATAGGAAATGCTAGATAAACCTATCAGGTCAGGTGAGAGAAAGAAACCCTTTAATCAGATATCTTGACCTAAGTATCCATCAATAACTTATCTGAAAACGGATCACTTTTATATTTGAAAAATTTCTGCTGCTGGAAATGCCATTTAATAACTTCCTGTGCTTATCAGTGATGAAAGACATATTTTATAACAAAATATGACAATGAGCTGGAACATGCCAAACTTTTGGTATATAAATAATAATAGTCTGAAAGCTTGAAAGATCATGTGAGGTGGACAGACTGGGCTTTTCAGGCTGCATTGTATGATGGTTATGTTATAGAACTAATGAATCAAGCAGGAAATGCGTCCATACCACTTAACATTGAAATGCTGTTAATTAATTAGTTTAATTTGTTTAACCAAAAACTAGTCTCGGTAATGGTAATCAGATTGTTGTTAAAAACCCATGTGCTTTACCAATATCCTTCAGGGAAGAAAATTTGTCACCCCTACTGATTTGGCCTATATCTGACTTCAGATCCTCCAACATGGTAGGCTCTTAATTACCCCTGCAATGGGTAGAAAATCTTTTGACAGTATTACAACAAAATGCGCTTCAGAAAGGGCAGTGTGAGCAGAAGTTCTTGCTCACGTACTCACTGAAATTTAAATACATTTAAAATACTTCTCAAAAAATTTAATTTATAATGCACTGTAGAGAACCGTTCTACTTACAAATGCATCTTGAGGACAAAAGTTTATTTAATTAATGAAAGAAGCCAATACCTGCAACCTGGTAATTAATCATTTTCTGTAGGTCTTGTCTTTTACGAAATTCTTTCTGTGATAATACAAAGGATTGACAAAGAACGATCTCATCGGTTTCAGTTTAAAATTTCTATCTGCATTGCTGATCTGTAATGTACAACTTAGTTACTTTGATTACTATGCTGTATCACAAGTGTCATCAATGACCCCACAACATCAGGATAACTAATCAGTCACATAACCAATCAGATAGATAACATGCCAGGTAAAATGTAACATACTGAAAGTTAAAATATGTCACATTCAGTTAAGAGGGATCACTTGTAGCGCCCATAGAAACATTAATGGTTGTGGTCCATTTGGATCTGTGGGCTCCAAATGGATAGATGGATGATAATCCAGATAGGAGTGAGGTGTTGCAATTTAGAGTTCAATTGTAAGGAGAAAGTCCACAGTAAATGATGGGATCCTAAGGAACAATGAAGTACAGAGGGATCTTGGTGTGCAAGAATTGGTTTGCCCCTCAGAAGGCAGAGGGTGGTTGTAGATGGAGTGTTTACTGCCTGGAGATCAGTGGCCAGTGGTGATCCACAGAGATTTGTTCTGGGACCCTTGTTCTTTGTGATTTTTATAAATGACTTGCATGAGGAAGTGGAAGAGTGAGTTATTAAATTTTACAGATGACACGAAGGTTGGTGGAGGTGTGGATCGTGTAGAAGGTTGCCGTAGGTTACAGCAGGATATTGACAAGATGGGCTGAGAAGTAGTAGCTGGAGTTCAACTTGGAAAAGCGTGAAGTGATTCACTTTGGAAGATCGAATTTGAAGACAGAATACAGGATTAATGGAAGGATTGTTAGCAATGTGGAGGAACTGGGGGATCTTGGGGCTCACGTCTGTAGATCCCTCAAAGGTGCCATGCAAGTTGATAGTGTTAAGAAGGGAATGGTGTGTCAACCTTTGTTAGTCGAGGATTGAGTTCAAGATCCACAAGTTAATGTTGCAATTTTATAGAACCCTGGATGTTAGATCTTTTCTCTTTGGAGCGAAGGGAGGTGAGAGGTGACTTCATAGAAGTGGACAGATGATAAAAAGCATAGATCAAGTAGATAGAGGTATAAAGTAAGAGGTACAATCTATTACAGAGGCATACATTCTCACCACCCTCTGAATGAATAATTTCCTCCTCATGTTCTCCTTAAACAATTCACCTTTCACCCTTAACTCACAACCTTTACTTTTAGTCTCATGCAGCCTCAGTGGAAAAAGCCTGCTTGCATTTACACCATCTATGCCCTCATAGTTTTGTATACCTCAATCAAATCTCCCCTCCATCTTTTACATTCTAGGGAGTAAGGTCCTAACTTATTCATCCTTTCCCTACAACTCAAGTCCTCAAGTCCTGGCAACATTCTTGTAAATTTTCTCTGTACCCTTTCAATCTTATTTACATCTTTCCTGTGGTAGGTGACTACAACTATACACAATACTCCAAATTAGGCCTCACCAATACCAAATAAAATTTCAACATTACATCCCAACTTCATATATTGATCTATGAAGGTCAATGGGCCAAGAGATTTCTTTTTGACCCTATCTACCTGTGATGCCCCTTTCAAGGAATTGTGGATCTGTATTCCCAGACCCCTCTGTTCTACCGCACCTCTCAGTGGCCCAAATCTCACCATGCAAGACCTGCACCGACTGGTTCCCTACCCCCCCCCCAACCCCAAAGTACAAAACTTCACACTCATCTGCATTAAATTCCATCTGCCATTTTCAGACCATTGTTCCAGTTGGTCCAAATCCCACAGCAATCTCAGCAATCTTTGACAATCTTCCCTGCAATCCACTACACCCATGTCATCCGCAAATTTGCTGATCCAGTTAACCACATTATCATCCAGATCATGGATATAGATGACAACCAACAACAGACCCAGCACCGATCCCAGTGGCACAATTCTCATCACAGGCCTCCAGTCAGAAAGGCAACCATCTACAACCGCTCTTTGGTTTCTTCCATGAAGCCAATGACTAATATAATTTACAGGTTGAGTGTACTTGGCCTTTTCTTCTTGGAGCAACGGAGTATGAGAGGTGACCTGATATAAATGTATAAGATGATGAGAGGCATTGATCGTGTGGATAGCCAGAGGTTTTTTTCCCCAGGGCTGAAATGGCTAACACAAGGGGGCATAATTTTAATGTACTGGAAATAGGTACAGAGGGTATGTCAGCGGCAAGTAGTGGATGTGTGGAATGCACTGTCAGCAACGGTGGTGGAAGCGTATACAATAGAGTGTTTTAAGAATTTCTTAGATAGGTACATGGAGCTTAGAAAAATAGAGGGCTATGTGCTAGGGAAATTCTAGGCAGTGTCTAGAGTAGGTTACATGGTCAGGATAACATTGTGGGCCAAAGGGCCTGTATTGTGCTGCAAATTTCTATGTTCTATGTTCTATGTACTACCTCATCTTGAATGCCAAGTGACTGAACCTTTTTGACCAACCTTGCATGCAGAACCTTGTCAAAGGCTTTGTTAAAGTCCACGTAGACAACATCCACTGCTTTGCCTTCATCAACTTTCCTGATAGCTTCCTTGAAAAACCCTAGAAGATTGGTTAGACATTACTTACCACACACAAAGCCGTCTTGACTATCCCTAATCAGTCCCAATCTATCCAGATACATGTATATATCCAGTCCTTTAAAATAATTTCCAATATTTTTCCCACCATTGATATTAGGCTCACTGGCCTATAAATAAGCAACACACATAAAAGTTGCTGGTGAACACAGCAGACCAGGCAGCATTTCTAAGAAGAGGTACAGTCGACGTTTCGGCCCTAAACGTAGACTGTACCTCTTCCTAGAGATACTGCCTGGCCTACTGCATTCACCAGCAACTTTTATGTGTGTTGCCTGAAATTCCAGCATCTGCAGATTTCCTCGTGTTGGCCTATAATTAGCCGTCTTAATCTTGGAGCCTATCTTAAACAACAGAACAATGTTAGCTGTCCTCTAACCCTTGGGCACCTCACTCATAGCCAAAGATGTTTTAAACATCTCTGCTAGGGCCCCTGCAATTTCACACTAGCCTCCCACAGGGTCCAAGGCAACACCTTGTCAGACCCTAGGAAATTATCCACCTTTATTTGCCTGAAGACAGCTAACACTTCCTCTCCTGTAATCTGTATAGGGTCCATGAACTTGCTCCTGCATTTCCATAGACTCTGCGTCATTCTCCTGAGTAAATACAGATGCAAAAATCAATTTAAGGTCTGCTCCATCTCTTTTGCCTCCACACATTGATTACAACTCAGATTTTCCAGAGGACAAATTTTGTCTCATGCTTTCCTTTTGGTCTTAAAAGCTCTGTAGAAGCCCTTATGTTTCTCCTCCATCTTGTCTGCTAGAGCAACCCCATGTCCTCTGCTGGCCTTCCTGATTTCCTTCTTAAGAGTTCCCTTGTACTTCTTATACTCCTCAAGTACCTCAATTGTTCCAGGCTGCCTGTAACTGCAATGCACCTTCTTCTGTTTCTTAACCAGGGCTTCAATATCTCTCCAAAGTTCCATAAATGTGTCATACTTGCCTTTTATTCTGACAGGCACATACAAACTCTGTACTTTCAAATTTTCTCTTTTGAAGCCCTCCTGCTTAGCTTGTATGTCTTCGCCAAAAAACACACTGTCCTGATCCACACTTGCCTAATAGCAGATCAAGTATCGCACACTCTCTCTAGCTGGGATTTCTACCACTGATTAAAGAAACTTTCCTGAGCACATTTAACAAACTCTCTCCCATCTAGTCCTTTTTACAGTATGGGAGTCCCAGTCAGTATGTGGGAAATTGATATCACCTACTATCACAACCTTTTTTCTTGCAACACTCTGACATCTCTCTACAAAGTTGCTCCTTTAAATCTCGCAGACTGTTGGGTGGTCCATAATATAATCCCACTAACGTGGTCATTCCTTTCTTATTCCTCAATTCTACCCATAAAGCCTCACTGGATGAGTTCTCTGGTCTGTCCTGACCAAGCAGAACGTGGCATTTTCCCTGACTAGTAAAGCTACCCCTCCCCCTTTAATCCCTCTCACTGCTAAGTACAGAGAGATCCTGCATAAAAACCTGCTAGCCTCTGCCACGGAGTTTAAACTAGGAAGGAAGTTTGTCTTTCAGCAGGATAACAACCCAAAGCACACTACCATGGAGTGGCTTTGAATAACAAAAATTGATGTTCTTGAATGGCCTAGTCAGAGTCCTGACCTCAACCTGATCAAACATCAGAACTCCGGGTCATTGAGCTACCTGACCAGCCCCTCCTGTGACCAACTCTCACTAGTGGCTGCAACATCATAATAACACATGCTGATCCATACCCCAAGCTCATCCACCTTCCCTACAACACTCCTTGCATTGAAATATACGCAGCTCAGAACATTAGTCCCACCATGCTCAACATTTTGATTCCTGACTTTGTATATAGGCACAACAACATCTTTCTCCACAACCACTCCACTATCTGTTCTGGCGCCTTTGTTCCCATCCCCCTGCAACTCTAGTTTAAACTCCCCCATGCAGCAATAGTAATCCTTCCTACTAGGACGTTAGTCCCCCTCCAGTTCAGGTGCAAACTATTCCTTTTGTACAGGTGCTTCCTTCCCTGGGAGAGAGCTCAATGATCCAAAAATCTAAAGACCTCACTCCTGTACCAACCCCTTAGCCATGTGTTTATCTTCCTATTTTTGGCCTCACATCCACAGCTCGGAAAGGATGTGTTGTCTTTGGAGAGAGTCCAAAGGACATTTACAAGGATGATTCTGGGAATTAAGGGGTTAATATATGAGGAGCATTTGACAGCTTTGGGCCTGTACTCACTGGAATTTAGAAGGATGCATGTGGATCTTATTGAAAGCTACTAAATGTTGAAAGGACGAGATAGGGTGGATGTGGAGAGGATGATTCCTATGGTGGGAGTATCCAGAACTAGAGGACACTAAAGGAGGATTTTTTTTTAAGCCAGCAAATAGTGAATCTCTGAAATGCTCTGCCACAGACTGCAATGGATCCAAGTCCGTGGGTGTATTTAAGGTGGAATTTGACTGTTTCCTAATTGGTCAGGACACCAAAGGATATGGCAAGAAGAGAGATGCATGGCGTTGAGTGGGATCTGTGATCAGCCATGATAGAATGGTGGAGCAAACTTGATGGGCTGAATGGCCTATTCTGCTCCTATGTCTTATGGTCTCACTAGCACGTGGCATGGGTAGCAAATCTGAGATGATAATCCTGGAGGTCTTGTCCTTTAACTTAATACCTAACTCTCTGAACTTACTTTGCAGGACCCCATCACCTATCCTACTCGCGTTATTGGGATAGACATGGACCATGACCTTTGATTGCTCATCCTCCTACTTAAGGTGCATCAACTTCATGAACTCTATACAGATTGCAAAGAAGGAGGTGTTTGCTCTTGAGGTAAATTAGGGTGGATAAATCACCAGGGCCTGGTAAGGTGTTTCCTTGGACCCTGCAGAAGGCAGGTGCAAAAGTTGCCATGGCCCTAGCAGAGATACTTAAATCATCCTTAGCGACATGTGAGGTACCAGAGGAGTGGAGGATAGCTAATGCTGTTCCGTTGTTTAGGAAAGGCTCTAAAATTAAACCAGGAAATTATAGGCTGGTGAGTCTGACATCAGTTGTGAGAAAGTTATTGGAAGATATTCTAAGGGACTGGATACATCAGTACTTGGATAAACATGAACTGATTAAGGATAGTCAGTATGGCTTCATGCATGGTAGGTCATGCCTAACCAATCATATAGCGTTATGTTGATGAAGCCAAGGAAGTGGATGTTGTCTACATGGATTTTAGTATGGCATTTGAAAAGTTCCTGCATGGGAGGTTGGTCAAGAAGGTTCAGTCACTTGGCATTCAAAATGAGGTAGTAAATTGATTAGACATTGGCTTTGTGGTAGAAGCCAGATAGTAGAAGGTTGCCTCTCTGACCAGAGGTCTGTGACTAGTGGAGTCCACAGGTATTAGTGCTGTGTCCATTGTTGTTTGCCATCTATATCAATGATCTGGATGATAATGTAGTAAACCGGATCAACAAATTTGCAGATGACAGCAAGACTGGGGGTGTAGTGGACAGCGAGGAAGACTATCAGAGCTTGAAGTGGGATCTGGACTGGCTGGAAAAATGGGCTGGAAAATGGCAGATGGAATTTTGCAAACATTTCGGTAGGACCAACCAGTGCAGGTATTACACAGTGAATGACAGGGCACTGGGGTGTGTGGTAGAACAAAGGGATCTGGGAATACAGGTCCATAATTCTTTGAAAGTGGCATCACAGGTAGATAGGGTTGTAAAGAAAGCTTTTGGCACATTGGCCTTCACAAATCAAAGTATTAAGTACAAGAGGTGAGATGTAATGTTGAGGTTACATAAGACATTGATGAGGCCCAATTTGGAGTATTATACAGAGTTTTGGTCACCTACTTAGAGGAAAAATGTAAATAAGGTTGATAGAGTACAGAGAAAATTTACAAGAATGTTGCTGGGTCTGGAGGACCTGAATTATAAGGGAAGATTGAATAAGTTAGGATTTTATGTCTTGGAATGTGAAAGATTGAGAGGAGATTGATACAGTTATACAAAAATTATGAGGGGTATCGATAGGATAAATACATGAAGGTTTTTACCACTGAGTTTGGGTGGGACTACAATTAGAAGTCATGGGTTAAGGCTGAAAGGTGAAAAGTTTAAAGGGAACATGAAGGGAAACATCTTCATTCAGAGGATGGAGAGAGTGTGGAATGAGCTGTCAGCACAGGAGGTGCATGTGCACTTGATTTCAATGTCTAATTGTAGTTTGGATAGGGGTATGGAGGGCTATGGTACAGGTCAATGGGAGTAGACAGTTTAGAACATAGAACATAGAATAGTACAGCACAGTACAGGCCCTTCAGCCCGCAATGTTGAGCCAACCCTCACACCCTCCCTCCCATATAAGGTCCCACCTTAAATTCCTCCATATACCTGTCTAGTAGTCTCTTAAACTTCATTAGTGTATCTGCCTCCACCACTGACTCAGGCAGTGCATCCCATGCACCAACCACTCTCTGAGTAAAAAACCTTCCTCTAATATCCCCCTTGAACTTCCCAACCCTTACCTTAAAGCCATGTCCTCTTGTATTGAGCAGTGGTGCCCGGGGAAGAGGTGCTGGCTATCTACTCTATCTATTCCTCTTATTATCTTGTACACCTCTATCATGTCTCCTCTCATCCTCCTTCTCTCCAAAGAGGAAAGCCCTAGCTCCCTTAATCTCTGATCATAATCCATACTCTCTAAACCAGGCAGCATCCTGGTAAATCTCCTCTGTACCCTTTCCAATGCTTCCACATCCTTCCTATAGTGAGGTGACCAGAACTGGACACAGTACTCCAAGTGTGGCCTAACCAGAGTTTTATAGAGCTGCATCATTACATCGCAACTCTTAAACTCTATCCCTTGACTTATGAAAGCTAACACCCCGTAAGCTTTCTTAACTACCCTATCCAACTGTGAGGCAACTTTCAGGGATCTGTGGACATGTACCCCAAGATCCCTCTGCTCCTCCACACTACCAAGTATCCTGCCATTTACTTTGTACTCTGCCTTGGAGTTTGTCCTTCCAAAGTGTACCACCTCACACTTCTCCGGGTTGAACTCCATCTGCCACTTCTCAGCCCCCTTCTGCATCCTATCAATGTCTCTCTGCAATCTTTGACAATCCTCTACAATATCTACAACACCACCATCCTTTGTGTCATCTGCAAACTTGCCAACCCACCCTTCTACCCCCACATCCAGGTAGTTAATAAAAATCACGAAAAGTAGAGGTCCCAGAACTGATCCATGTGGGACACCACTAGTTACAATCCTCCAATCTGAATGTACTCCCTCCACCACAACCCTCTGCCTTCTGCAGGCAAGCCAATTCTGAATCCACCTGGCCAAACTTCCCTGGATCCCAAGCCTTCTGACTTTTTGAATAAGCCTACCGTGTGGAACCTTGTCAAATGCCTTACTAAAATCCATATAGATCACATCCACTGCACTACCCTCATCTATATGCCTGGTCACCTCCTCAAGGAACGCTATCAGGCTTGTTAGACACGATCTGCTCTTCACAATGCTGACTGTCCCTGATCAGACCATGATTCTCTAAATGCCCAGAGATCCTATCTCTAAGAATCTTTTCCAACAGCTTTCCCACCACAGACGTAAGGTTAACTGGTCTATAATTACCCAGACTATCCCTACTACCTTTTTTGAACAAGGGGACAACATTTGCCTCCCTCCAATCCTCTGGTACCATTCCCGTGGACAACGAGGACATAAAGGTCCTAGCCAGAGGCTCAACAATCTCTTCCCTCACCTCGTGGAGCAGCCTGGGGAATATTCCGTCAGGCCCCGGGGACTTATCTGTCCTAATGTATTTTAACAATTCCAACACCTCCTCTCCCTTAATATCAACATGCTCCAGAACATCAAACTCACTCATATTGTCCTCACCATCATCAAGTTCCCTCTCATTGGTGAATACCGAAGAGAAGTATTCATTGAGGACCTCGCTCACTTCCACAGCCTCCAGGCACATCTTCCCACCTTTATCTCTAATCGGTCCTACCTTCACTCCTGTCGTCCTTTTTTTCTTCACATAATTGAAGAATGCCTTGGGGTTTTCCTTAACCCTACTTGCCAAGGCCTTCTCATGCCCCCTTCTTGCTCTTCTCAGCCCCCTCTTAAGCTCCTTTCTTGCTTCCCTATATTCCTCAATAGACCCATCTGATCCCTGCTTGCTTAACCTCATGAATGCTGCCTTCTTCCACCTGACTAGATTTTCCACCTCACTTGTCACCCATGGTTCCTTCACGCTACCATTCTTTATCTTCCTCACTGGGACAAATGGTTTAAATGGTTCGGCACAGACTAGATGAACCAAAGGGCCTACTTCTGTGTGCTGTACTTTTCTATGGCTCTAAGAATGCTTTGCATTCAATCCGAGATGTTCCTGACCCTGGCACCCAGGAGGCAACAAACCATCCAGGAATGTCCAATCAAAAACTAGCCTGGTTAAACAAATTCTTTTACCATACACTGGACAAATGCAGGATTAAAGGTGAACCTCTTTAGAAAATGCAACAGAGTAGGACACGTACTGTAACGAGAGACCTAGGTGAGGATGATAACGACCCAAGTAATGGAATATCCAAGACTAGGATCGAGACACGATACAAGACTTTGACGAAGTCAGAATTCTAAACTAGATGCTAGATCAGAATCCAAATTGGAGCTTACAATTGAGCATCCAACCTCAGTTCAAGTGCTCTTAAAGTATTAAAATGCTGATGCCAAAACATGGCCTGAATCTTTAAGGGGGCCGCACCAGTTATCCTTATTCTGGAGAATCGAAGCACCTCGCCCCTGGAAGCTGGTGCAGTTGGATATGCATCATCCCAGGACATCCTCCCCCATGGCTGACTCCTGATGGTCCTGGACTGCTTGGAGAGCCAACGATGGTAGTCATGGATGAGAACCGGATCCAAGATGTCCCTTTCAGGAACCCAGCACTGTCTCTCGGGTCCAAGTCCTTCCCAGTCCACGACAGCTGCTAAACATCTTAAACAGTCCATGAATCCAGAATTCTTTTTACGGTGGAAACCTGCTTCCCATCAACGAATCTGGGTGGCAGTGGGGCTGATAGTGGTAGGGTTAAAGGACCAGTACTCACAGGTTTCAATTTGGAAATGTGGCAAGTGGGGTTGTCCTCAAGGGTTTTGGGGAGCTGCAAGATGTAAGCCACCAGGTTTACTTTCTTGAGCACCCCGAAGGATTCAATGAACTTGGGCGCTGGTTTCCTAAACTCCACCAAGATTCGCAAATCCTGAGCAGACAACCAAACCTGTTGCCCAGGCTGCAAAGCTGGTCCCTGTTTTCTCTTATGGTCGGCCTTCATTTCAGCCTTCTAGATAGAGGCCAACAAAACCTCCCTTGCCCTAGCCCATTTTTCCATGCAACACCGAAGAAGATGGTCAACAGCAGGAAGACCAAACTCGGCCTCCTGGTCAGGGAACAGTGGCAGAGAATCCTCAAACTGTCTTTCAGATGGGGACATCTTGTGAGCAAACTGCTGAACTCTGTTGTGGGCAATCTCTGCCCACATTGGATGATAGCACCATTTGTCTGTTTTCTCTGAGGCCAGGCACTCAGGGTTCATTCCATATCCTGGTTCACCCACTCCATCTGACATTGGACGGTGCGTGAAACCCTAAGGAAAGGCTCGCTGGAGCCCCAATCAGCATACAGAATGCCTTCCGAAAATATGACGCGAATTGAGGAGCATGATCTGACACAAGGTCTACTGAAAATCTGTAGATCCTGAAGACCTGCTGAAGGACAATCTCACCCATCTCTGCCTCTGATGGTAATTTGTCCAAGGCAAAGAACTTGCAGGTTTTCGAGAAGCGATCCACGATTACAAAGTTCCTTGTTCCGGGCACACACCTCACATGCCTGTATGTATTGTCGGACCTCTTTGGCTATCTCAGGCCACCAGTACCTGCTCAATGATCCCCAGAGTTCTGGCAACCCTTCGGTAACCGATCATTTTAGATGCGTGTCCCCATATTGAAGTACCTTAGACCTGTCAGCACTCGGGAATTCTTGGGAATCGCCCTTTGTGCCTGGACCGTGTGAACAAACGCATCGATTTCCCAATGAATGGGTGCTATCACAGTAGCTTGGGGCAATACAGTGGCAGGCAGCTCCTCTCTTTCAGATTCATCAAACTGACGAGACAAGGCATCCAGTGTTTGTTTCTTTAACTCTGGTCGAAAGGTCAGAACAAAATTGAACCAGTTAAAGAAAGAGGCCACCCAGCCTGCTTGAAATTCAAATTTTTTGGCCTCTTGAGTATCAGCCAGATTTCTGTGGTCTGTCCATACGATAGAAGGGTTATTGCCCCCCTCAAACTGTGATGCCATTCCTCCAATACCAACTTGACTGTGAGCAGTTCTCTACTTCCAATGTCATAGTTCACCTCTGCCGGGGATAGCACCTGGAGAAGAACAAACATGGGTGCAGTTTATTGTCCAAGGGTGTCCATTGAAACAAAACTGGACCCACTCTGCCATCCAAAGTATTCACCTCCACGATACTGGCTATGAGAAACAAGAGTCTTCCTCTTTGTTGCTATCTCTTTACTCTAGTAGTTAATCTATACACAGCATGTACCCATTGAATGCTTCGCATCCATCCGCAGACTTATTCAAGCAGTGACTGAGCCTGTGGTTCTGAAGGACACTGCAACATTTTGATCTGCTCCACTTTGCTCACCTCTCAATCATACAAGCTCAGCCCTTGTCAACAAGAGGAGGCAGGTTAGAACTGATAGATGGAAGGATGTCTAGTCAAAGGGTAGGATTGGTAGGGGCAAGAAAGGATTCGGGGGAAGGCTGGTACTTGAGGAGGTGGACTGTTAACCAGGAATGTGGTTAGTGGCTGTGGGGATGCTCAGTGGTTTGGTAGTAGTAGTGGAAAGTATGGGAAGTGTGACTTTTGGTTTCAGAGGAACAGTCAGTGGCAGACTGACAGATTGGAGGTGCTTGAGAACTGGAACAAACTTGTATATTCTGCACCAATCTGTGAGCAGAGTTCACTGAGCATTTCAAAGGCAGTTTTGAGCCGTGTTGACATTTCACAATGCATCTCAGATGTTCTGATGTTAGGAAAATGCACCACAATTGCTCGCATAAACATGGACACTGTGCAACGCACTGCCCAATGTATCCAATTCTGGGCAAAGGTAGTTTTGCTGTTTCACCGTACACACTGAACATTCAGCTTCAGGAAAAATGAGCAATGTACTTGTTCCACTCTAATGGTGAAATAGTGGATCAGTTAAGAATTTCCAGCTTGCTACAGCATGAGTTCAAGGATCTTAAAAAGACCTCTGATAACTTGAACTACAGAAGCCTGTCAGAGCAGATTGTGGGCAGGAACTGTAACCAGTTTCCGCTTGTGCCATACTCTGCCTCAGTAAGGCCAGCAAGGTCTCTGAGGCAGGCAGTCAAGATAAGCTAATGAGGCCATGGGAAACCCATTAGAGGTTTGTCAAGTTATGCTCAATTTGACTAATTGATAAACTATTTTGTTTTCATTGTGCATTTGTTTTCACTGTCTGCCATGTCCTGCTCTTAAGTGTTGATGTCACTCTGTATTCTGATTGTTGTCCAAGGCTAAAAACAAAATAAAGGCAAATCTCGCCTATTCAATAACATATCCAAGGAATCAGCAAAAGCATCTATTTTTACTTCCATTACACACCTGAGTCTACTACTGTATCAGTTTTTTTCTCTTGCAGCACTAATTCAACCAAATATGCTGGTTATTATTATGTTACTGTTTCTTTAAACTAAGTGTTGAAGGAAATAATTATTCAAGTTGCATTAGTGAATTCTGCAAATACTTTCATCACCACTTTCCAAATAATATTAATTTCACTTAGCAGATAGCAGCACACACCGTAGGACAAACCACCCATGAAATTTCCTCAGGCTCTAATTTGTATCAAGTGTAACAGTGGATGAGTTTCGAGAAGTTTTGTCTATTCCATTTGGAGAACAGAGAACATATTGAACATGGTTCAAAATAAAATGTAAGTGATTTAGCATCAATAAAGAAAAAGGAAAGGCAAACCTCAAGAGAACAATGGCCCCGCTCCAGATTATAAAACGTGGTGTAAGTCTTAACTTCCCCAAAATTGGTGCAGATAAACTCATATTTAACTAGAACAAGTGGTTCATCTCTACATGTTCCTTTTTGCCTCTGGTCTATCACTGCAAGAAGCAATTCAAATCAGGTCACGTTTGATTCGTTATCCTCTACATAACCATTTTTGGGTACTTCATCAATAATCTCAATGGGCTCTATCATATTGAGAGTGACATTGTTCACTAACAATTCAGCGCCATTAAATACTTCTTTCATAAGAATGCTTCTTGCCAAATTAAAGGGCAAGACAGTCTGGATCTTGCAGGTAAGAACCACACAATGTAGGTTGCTACCAGTTAATCAGTAGCTCAAATAACTGAAAGTCCATCAATTTCTCCTATGACTTTAAACAGAAATACATTACTAAGTCTGTCATCATCTCCTGTGGAATGATGTTGAGCTGAATAATAACAGGCATACCAACATACAGTATTTGCTACAAGAATGCAAACATATGGTTTGCATTGGTTGGATTCAGAAGCTCCACTCTCTCATAATTTAGCATATAGCTTTACTTCACTGAACAAAAGGATGTTAATTTTGTCTTTATTTATTAGGTTGCGTAAAACCACAAGGAATCAATGTAATCAGTGCAATGATCCTGAAAGGGTTAATGACTGTCACAACCTTAAAGATGTCTCATTTAAAAATATAATAGAAAGTGACCGTATCTCACATTCAAACTCTGCTAATGCAAAAAAGCACAACATAATTGGTTGTTGAGCCAATTAAATGTAGAAAATTGACAAAACCTGGATGTAAGAAGTATATTAATAAAGATTTTTGAATGTCTCACTGCTCGATTTATATGCTGTGAAATAAACCAGATTAATGATCCATTTTAAATCTTATCTCATCCAATGGTTCTTTTAGTTTCTATTTTGAATGTGTGTGAAAGACTAGTACAATTGACTAAAGTCAGAGGAAGGAACCATTGTTAGACACAACCACATAAATCAACATTAGATATTGCACATCAGCTCCCACAAGAGTGAAGATCATCCACAGAAACAATTGGCACCAAATGCAGAATGGGAAAGGCTTTCTTCAGGAGTTCTCCTAACCCCCAACAGTAACTTTAGTAAAATTCTGAGAAATACTGTAAATAGTCTTTAAACACCACCTCTTCATATATTTTCCCCCTATGGTTTGTTAAAATTTTGGTAGGAGATTCTAAAAACTCTTCCAAAAAATTGTCCAGAAGAAGAAATCACATTGTGATTATAATTTCCAAAGTTCTAAAGATGTTAAATAGATTATTTGTTCAAATCATTATGGTCCTAAAATTAACAATAATTAAGGTAAGTAATTTAATATTATGAATGTAAACACCACCAATATAATGAAATGTAAACAAATCTATTGAAGAACTTGCAATTGGCCATCACTAATAGTGAAAGGCACCCAACTATTTAGAGTTAATGTTAATGTTTCTGGTGAACGATCCTTTACTAGAACTAGAAAAGTGAGGAAACAAGGATGTTTAAAGTTTCAAAGGTAGGGAAGGGTGAAGAGAACAAAAGGAAAATCTCTGCTATCCATAGATACTGCCCGACCAGCTGAATATCTCAAGCTTCCAGCATCGGCAGTTATTTTGCTTTTCACTTGGAGATCTGTGTTGAGAAATCAATAGGAAATAGATTTCCATTAATATTGTACACGCTATAAAACATGGTTGTTTCTAAAAAGTTCTTGGATGTCAATAGCTCTGAAGATTTATCCTGGGCCCAACATATTGATGCAATTATAAAGAAGGCAGAACAGTGGCTATATTTCATTAGAAGTTTGAGGAGATTGAGTATGTCACCAAGGACCTGAGCAAATTTCATCAGATGTACTGTGAAGAACATTCTGTCTGGTGGTATCGTCACCAACTGGTGTTATGCTGCATCGACAAATGCATTGCTACTGCTTCCTGCACCAAAGTTGACTTCATTAACTTTGACTCCAACTTCAACCCTGCCCCCAGATTTACCTAATCATTTCTTTTTCCTCCCTCCTTGTTGTCAATCCCTCTGTCTCTATCTCTGGAGACAGCTTATCTACTGATATCTTTTATTAACCCACTGACTCTCATAGCTACCTGGATTACATCTCTTCCCACTCTGTTACTTGTAAAAATACCATCTACTTTTCTCAATTCCTCTGTCTCCACTGCATCTGCTCTCAGGATGAGGTTTTTTATTCCAGAACTAAGAAGATACCCTCCTTCCTCAAAGAAAGGGGCTTCCATTCTTCCACTATCAATGCTGCCTTCGACCACACTTTTTCATTTCACATACGTCTGCGCTCACTCCATCCTCCCGCTATTCCACCAGGGATGGGATTCCAAACAAGAGAAAATCTGTAGATGCTGGAAATCCGAGCAATACACACACTTCTTCTTCTGGACAATTTTTTTGGAAGAGTTTTTAGAATCTCCTGCCAAAATTTTAACAAACCATAGGGGGAAAATATCTGAAGAGGTGGTGTTTAAAGACTATTTACAGTATTTCTCAGAATTTTACTAAAGTCACTGTTGAGGGTTAGGAGAGCAAATGCTGGAGGAACTCAGCAGACCAGGTAGCATTTGTGGAAAAAGGTACAGTCGACATTTCGGGCCAAAACCACCCTTTGGCAGGACTGACAAGGATAGGATTCCTTTTGTCCTCACCTACCACTCCACCAGCCTCGATGTCCAGCAGATAATTTTGCATAACTTCCACCGTCTCCAACTGGATCCCACTACCCCCGCCCTTTCCCTTTCTCTCCCCCCACTTCTGCTTTCCACAGAGATCGCTCTCCACCCCACTCCTCTGTCCATTTGTCCCTCCCCACTGATCTTCCTCCCAGCACTTATCCTTGTGAGCAGAACTAGTGCTATACCTGTCCCTATACCTCCTCCCTCATTACCATTCAGGGTCCCAAACAGTCCTGCCAGGTGAGACAATTCTTCACCTGTGAGTCTGTTAGGGTCATCTACTGTACCCAGTGCTCCCGCTGTGGCCTCCTGTACGTTGGTGAAACCCGATATAGATTGGGAGACTGCTTTACCGAGCACCTACAGTCCATCTACCAGAAAAAGTGGGATCACCCCAGTAGCCACCCATTTTAATTCCACTTCCCATTCTCATTCCAACATGTCAGTCTATGGCCTCCTCTACCGCCACTATGAGGCTACATTCAGGTTGGAATGGCAACACCTTATATTTCGTCTGGTTAGCCTGCAACCTGATGGCATGAACATCAATTTTTCAAACTTCTGGTAATGGCACCCCCCCCCCCCCCCGCCCCACCGCACATCTCCCATTCCCATTTCATCCTCTTACTTTATCTCCTTTCTTGCCCATCACCTCCCTCTGCTGCTCCTCCCCTTCCCTTTCTTCCCTGGCCTGTCTCCTGTCAGGTTCCCTCTTCTCCAGCACTTTATCTCTTTCACCAATCAACTTCTCAGCTCTTTACTTCACCCCTCCGGCTCTCTTGGTTTCACCTATCACCTCCTGCCTTGTATTTCTTCCTCCTCTCCCCCCATCTTCTTTCTCTAACATCTCATCTTTTTTTCTCCAGTCCTGATGAAGCATCTCAGCCTGAAACATCGACACTTTACTCTTTTCCATAGATGCTGCCTGGCCTGTTGAGTTCCTCCAGCATTTTGTGGGTGTTGCTTGAATTTCCAGCATCTGCAGGTTTTCTCTTGTTGGTATCACCATCTGTTATGGAGGGGCCCAATGCTCAGGAAGAGAAAAAGCTGCAGAAAGTTGTAAACTCAGCCAGCTCCATCTGGGCACTAGCCTCCCCACCATCGTGAACATCTTCAAAGGGCAATGCCTCAAAAAAGTGGCATCTTTCATTAAGGACCCCCATGAACCAGAACATGCCCTCTTCTCATTACTACCATCAGGGATGAGTTACAGGGGCTTGAAGACACACAGTTGGCATTTTAGGAGAAACTTCTTCCACCTCTGCCATCAGATTTCTGAACAGCCCATGAACACTACCTCACCATTTTTGGTCTCTTTTTTGCAACATTTTCTTTTTTATGTATATTTGATATTGTTACTTGTAGCATATTTTGTATATCGCACTGTACTACTATCACAAAACAACACGTTTCACAACTGATAATAAACTTGGATCTGATTCAATAGAAGATGATGGAAATAATGCAAAAACTTGGCTAGCTTTAGGTCTATCACCCAAGAGAAGTAGATAAAATTATGAGAGGCATAATGTTGTTAATAGAGTTTCTTTCCCATAGTAGGCATGGGTTGAAGGTGAGGGAGGAGAGGTTTAAAGTCTTGCAAAGTAAGTTTCATTATACTGAGAGTGGTATATGATATGATAGCAACATTTAAGAGGTATTCTACAGACACATGAACGAATAGGGAATAGAGGGATTCAAACCACGGACAGGCAGATAAGGCTATTTTAGTTTGGTGTTATGGTTGACGTAGATATGTGGGAGAAAGGTCCTGTCCTTGTGTTGTAAGTTTCTATGTAATCCTAGTTAAACTGTAAACTTTGATGGAATGAAGCTAGTTACATTCAACACATACCGTTTTTAAGCATAGGCTTTATGGGGATGATAAATATTGGTAGAACATTATCAGTTCTTCAATTTGCTATTGACGTTAAGATCCATTGATGGCAGAGACCTTGAATTTCCTTTGACCTATATTACACTGGAATTTTGAGTATTGACGGCTCACACAGAAATCATCAGCATTTCTTCATCTCTTTACCATCTCACTGATTTTCATGTAATCAAAAACACATGTAACATAAATAAGAGGAATGCACAATAAGAACATTTAAATTAGATAACTCACTGAATTTGTGTTCAATATCACCTGGAGACAGGGTGTTGTTAATTCTTCATCCTCAGTAGCAATGAATTTGAGACCGAAGTGACCAGTGAACTATTTAATTATATCATAATGTGATATTTGTGATCTCATAAGATCAAATGATGTTATCACAAGAGGTTATGCAAAATTAAAACACATCTGTTTGCTGTGGTACACTTGCAGGAGACGAGCTACTCACAAAACAACATCAATCTTAAATGACCTCTTTAAAAATAGTAACCCTTACTGCTGATTTTATGCTGATCACCCAAACAGCCAGTCGATTTCTGGCTATTGACTAGTGGGCATTATGACATCACACTCCATTAGAAACTAGATAATGACATCACTAATTAGCTCTGTGACATTGTGACATGAATAGCCAGCAATCAACACATGCTTTGAAGCTTTCTGTTATTTTCAGTGCTATCTTGTGACAGTCGTCTAATGCCCAGGCATTTCTCTTTTCGGGTGGGAAACAGACAGCTTCCCCATCAGGTCTGGAGTCAGGCAGGGCTGTCCCCTCTCCCCTGTCTTGCTCGTGTGCTGCATACAGCCCTTTGCCGAAGCCATCAGGAGAGATGAGGGCATGAGAGGGGTGACGCTGCCAGGCAGTGGAGGGACCCAAGTAAAAACCTCCCTGTACATGGACGACGTCACCATCTTCTGCTCTGATCCGAGGTCAGTTCACAGGTTGATTGGCATCTGCGAACAGTTTGAGCTAGCGTCGGGGGCCAGGGTCAACCGCACGAAGAGCGAAGCCATGCTCTTCGGCAACTGGCCCGACCGATCCAGCGTCCCCTTCACCATCAGGTCTGACCACGTGAAGGTGTTGGGGAGCTGGTTCGGAGGGGCCGAGGCGTGCAACAAGAAATGGCAGGAGCAGACTGCTGAGGTGAAACAGAAACTGGGACTGTGGGGAGGGTGCTCCCTGTCGATAACGGGCAAGAACCTGGTCATCAGGTGTGAGGTGCTCTCAGGGCTGCCGTACTTGGCGCAGGTGTGGCCTGTCCCCAGCTCCTGCAGCTCGGAAATCACCTGAGCTGTCTTCAGATTCGTCTTCAGACAGTGGTCAGCACTGTCTTCAGACAGTGGTCAGCACTGTCTTCAGACAGTGGTCAGCACGTAATGTCCTGCAGGCACTGCAGGAGAAGGACATAATGGACACAGTGGGGTGGTTCCCTGAGCAGGCCGTCCAGTTCATCTGGCAAAATGCCTCATCGCCAGACCTCACCTACAGGCACCAGGACCTAGCCTGGCTGGCGGTGAGAGGGGCCCTCCCAGTCAGATCCCTCCTGTATGCCCGGAATGTCGTCTCCGCACCCCACTGCCCTCGGGAGGACTGTAATGGGGTGGAGTCAGTGGCTCACCTCTTTGCACACTGTGGGTTCGCGAAGAAGGTGTGGAGGAGAATGGAGGGGACAGTGCTAAGATTCATGCCCAGCAGCTGCGTTACCGAGGACTCTCTGATCTACGGGCTGTTCCGGGGGACGCACACGGAGATCAACATCCGGTGCTGCTGGCAGATCATCAGTTCGGTGAAAGACGCGCTTTGGTCTGCCAGAAAGTTGGTGGTCTGCCGGCACATGGAGATGTCCGTGACTGAATGCTGCCCACTGGCTCACTCTCGCCTGCAGCAGTACGTGCTGAGGGATGAACTCAAGCTTGGTGCGGCCACCGCGAAGGCCTGGTGGGGAAGGACCACAGTTTAAGGTTCATCACCCGTGGGAGTGTGAGGGGTTGGGTGGGGAGGAGACTAACCCTCATCAGCGGTGTGGACAGATAATCAACATGGTGCCCCAGGAGTGGGTGGAATTGTTAATTTGGAAAAAGAATTAGAGCCAAGCCTGCCTTTATTGTTGATAATTTTATTGTTAATAAGTCTTAACTCTTGACCAAGGGTTGAGAGTAAATGAATGGTTTATTGTAAACATCTTTCATTTGTATATGAACAGAGAGTCAAAGCATAATTTTATTGTAAACAACTTTATTGAATAAGGACTCAGAGTCAACGAATGTTTTTTCTTATATGTAAATAACTTTATTTTGTAATAATTCTGAATAAAGTATTTTTGGAGAAAGAAAAGTTTCTCTTTTCCAAAAGAAAATTACCCTCTCTTCCCTGCAGTTAACCAAACCTCTGAGAATATTTACAGAAATTAACAGCTGTACCTTTCCTCGAACCTCATTTTCTGAGCAGTAGTGAAAACTAATAGCCAATTTTGACAAAGCTGGAAGAATGACCTTCAGTGCTTCTTGAGTAGCTGTTAAACTACTTAACCCCTGCCCTAATGTCAACATTTTTAAACTTTAACGCAAAGGTTCTTGTGTAATTGATCAGCAGTTAATGAGGGAATCTGATTAAAATGACAAGCTTTGACTTGGATGTGCTAGCTTCCATAGAAAGAAATAAGACAAGAGGGTAATCCCTTGTGTATGAAAGTAAAACGCCTTGTCTGGGTCTACATTTTTTTAAAAAGTAATATTTCTACCAAAAAAGTGGGGGTCATATTGAGAGAAAATTGTACAACTGAAGAATAACACAAAACCATTACATTAAAAAGTTACTCTGAAGTAGAATAAGCTTAATTAGTATTTCATTGCTGTAAAATTATTTGCATGCTGTCGGTGCATATTCTTTTCCTTTGCTGAGGTGTGCCTCATGAGATCAGCATCTGAATACAACTGCTGACTCATTCACATGCTAGCTTACCTTTGAGCTCCAGTCCTTGGGGAAAAAAATACTCCATTCATCCTTGGCACCATTAGAAGTGCATTATCTGATTTTATTTGCCTATGTATGGATTTTCTCTTGCTTTCTCCCTCTACAGCCACTAGTGTGTTCTCCTGTATATCTGCATGTCTATAGTTCATCACCCCTATCAATCCAGGCACAACCTTTGCCATGTCTTTTATTGCCTTCTTTATTGCTGAGGCTCGGGAGCTACAGTCTGCCTAGTATTCTCCCAGGAATTCAGTCGCGAGCACCACAGAACAGAAGGAATACACGGTGTCACTATGATGGATGTAACCAAGTTCAGACAATGGTGAACTCGGGCAGCTGAACTATTTAGCGTGCAGCTCCACATCACACCCAGTGGGCATACTGAGATACATTTATTGTAAACATAATAACTGGAAGGGCACATAACTTATTAGGACAACAGGCCTTAATGGTCTCCCTGAGTGGATCACTGTCCCAGGCGGCAGAAGGAAGTATCATGTTGCTTCTTAGACCTTTAGGTAGTGTAGCCACAATGACAGGAGGGCTATGGAAAGACATTTATTCATGAATGGCCAAAAAAGCAAAAAAAATGTGACCAAGTACAGTCACAAATGCTCTGAAAGAAATGTTGCATAATGGGTGAAATTCCTATGCATGAAACTGTGTGATTTACACCCAACAGTCAAGTGCTTGAAATTTGCAATTAAACACACTGGAGTTAATTTGACAAGCTGTGAAAAACAGCAGCGTGCAAATCAAATTTCTGGACAACTGGCATAACTAAAACTCAGCAGCAAGTCTTTGATGGCTTATTAATTACATATGATCTATGTGGAGGAGATGTAATACAAGGAGACAGTCCATACCTCACCCCTAAGAAGATCATTTGTAGTTTCACTTCCATCTCTCGGCAGCATCACTACTATTTTCATCACATTCTGTTTTGGTCTCTTCCGATCATTGACTTTCCCTTTTTCATTCCACTCCTTCCCTCACCTTTCTCTACAACCTACAGCATTACTATTTTCCAACATGTTCCTGGTCCCAGTGTGAGGTCATCAACCCGATCTGTTAACTTTGGTTCACTCTTCATGAATTCTGCCTGACCTTCAAATTCTTGGAGGAAGAATTCAAGGTAACAAGAGCTAGAGAAGTGGTACAGTATAGGGACTCAAGTGACCCGAAGGTGGCTAGAGCAGGGATCCAAATAAGTACTGGCAGGAAGTGGAGGGCAGAGGAAGCTGTTCAGGAGGCAGAGGCGAGGCTGCATCACAGGAGGCTGGTGGGAGTGGTCACACGAGGCCGAGCTGGGCTAGGATCCTTTCCAACTCCCCAAATGGACACCAGAGGGAAGGAAAGGCATCATCTAGTTCAGGAGGAGGTGAGAGCAGTAGTGGAGGAGACAAGAGCCTGCAAGGCGGTGAGTATGAAGCAACAGGGAGCTTGGACAAGATGGGAGAATGCGGTTGAGAGGAAGGTGTCCTGGGCTTATCTTTGGAAAGCCGAACCACACCGCATCCAATTTCTCATCCAGGCAGTGTACGATGTGCTTCTAAGCCCATCAAACCTGCACACATGGGGCAAGGCAGAGTCACTGTGCTCCAAGCAACGAACTCTGGAGATCCTCAGCGGCTGCACAAGGGCACTTGGTGAGGGACGGTACAGGTGGAGGCATGATCAGGTCCTGAAGACCATCACTGAAGCCGTCAGCGCAGGAGTTGAGTGGGCGAAGTGGTCCCGACCCTCCAAGCAGACCATTGCCTTTATCAGAGCTCGGGAGCAGCCAATACCTGCCAAAAGGACATCTGCAGGCATTCTGACCTCTGCAAGGGACTGGCAGCTGTTGGTGGACCTCGAACGGCAGCTGAAGTTCCCCAACCATATTGCAGCCACCACCCTGCGACCAGACATTGTCCTAGTGTCTGAGTCTACTAAGCAAGTGGTGCTGCTGGAGCTGACAGTCCCATGGGAAGATCGTTTGGAAGAGGCTTTTGAAATGAAGCTCTCCAAGTACATAGGACTCGTCAGCAATTGTCAGCAGGCTGGATGGAGAGCGAGGTGTCTCCCAGTGGAGGTTGGTTGTAGGGGATTCGCAGCCCGTTCCTTAGCTAGAGCCTTCAGCATTTTGGACATTGAGGGAGAGAGGAAGAGGAGAGCCATCTGCAGTACCACCGATGTGGCAGAGAAGGCCTCAAGATGGCTGTGGCTCAAAAGAGGGGAGCCTTGGTGTCATAAGTAGCTAGCCATCTGGATACAAGCTGGGGTCTGATCAGCCCGGCTGGGTCACCTGGAGGAGGTTGTATGATGTTGAAAGACCCGAAACACCCGATGATTCCAGGAACATCACTGAAGATGTGTCCAGAAGCATCAGTAGATGTATGTACACAACCTATTGAGTATCCTCAGAATTTTTGGTTTTTCCAGAATGTGCATTTTTGTCTTTATTTTATCTTAAGCCCCACACCTGCACGAGTTATATATCATTGGAAATTTCACTCTGGAACAAATGATTTTCTGAGCAAATTATTTGCTCTGGAATATGTACTGAAACTGCATAGACTGCAGAGAGTACAGGACTACCAGCTTTCACCATATTGATGAGATATTCTACCATTTGCATGAAGCAACAGCTGAGATTTAGGAAATTAATAGTATATAAACAATTTATATGCCACTTTTTAAATTTCAAAAATAAACTTCATTCAAAAAGATATACTGTATACAAATGCAAAAAAAATTCAAATGCTGACCATTGTATTTATCAAGAGAGTCCTCCTCTGTGATCCTATGTGCTGTTTGCATATCACCAGCAGTCAACCATAATCAAATGCTTGAGAAACTACACGATGCCATCTCCAAACAAGAAACAGTTCACCCCGACATATTTCATTTCATAGTCAGGGATTTAAATCAGGCTTGGTTGAAGAAAGCCCTGCTCAATTACCATCAGCATATAACCTGTAGCAACACACTAGACTACTGCTATACTAAGTTAAGGAATGCTTACCATTCCACGCCCAGACAGCATTTCGGGAAATCTAATCACCTGGATGTCCCTCTCCTACCTGCATACAGGCAGAGGCTAAACAGCAAGACTCCAGAGATGAGGGCAACAAAGAAGTGGTTGCAGGAGGCAGAGGAGCAACTACGATTGCTTTGACCCCATGGACTGGGTCGTCTTCAAGGACTCATCAGTGGATCTGAACGAATACACCATGGCTGTCATGGGCTTTATAAAAGCAGTCACAAAATCACTGAGAGCTTTCCCTGAAACAAAAGCCCTAGGTGAACCATGAGATCCACAATCTGCTGAAGGCCAGATCAGAGGCATACAAGTCCGGCGATCAAAAAAGTTACAAGAGGTCCAGGCACTGTGCAATCTCCAGAAAACCACCTCTCCAGTTGGGTTGCAGTTCCAGACTAAACTTGAATCAATGAAGGATGTTCGGCAGCTGTGGCAGGGGTTGAACACTATCACCTCTTAGCGTGATCAAGTGACCTAGGTGACATCAGGGCTTCACATCCAGATGAGCTCAATGCCTTCTATGTTCACTTTGACTATCAGAATATGGAGGAACTATCACAAACTTCTACAGCCACAAATGACCCTGTGATTTCAGTCTCTGAGGCTAATATGAGAGCATAATTCAGGAGGGTGAACCCACAGAAAGCATCTATTCCAGATGGCATACCTAGCCAAGTACTAAAGACCTATTCTGATCAATTGGCTGGAGTGTCCACTGAGATCTTTAATCTCTTGCTTTGGCAGTTTGAGGTACCCACCTGCTTCACGCAGGCTTCAATTATACCGGTGCCTTAAGAAAACACGGTAATCTGCCGGAATAGCTATTGTCCAGTAGCACTTACATCCACTGTGATATGAAACATATCAACTCCTGCCTGAGAAGCGACTCGCATCCACTCCATTTTGCCTACCGGCACAGCAGGTCAGCACCAGATGCCATTTCATTGGCTCTTCACTCAACTCTGGAACATCAGGACAGCAAGACGCATACATCAGGATGCTCTTCATCGACCACATCATAGCATTCAATACCATCATCCCCTCAAAACCAATCAATAAGCTTCAAGACCTTGACCTCAATATGCCATTCAATGTTTCCCTTGTGCAATTGAATGCTCCACTTCCTCACTTGCAGACCCCAGTCAGTGCAAATTGGCAACAACTCCTTCTCCACAATTTCCATCTGCACAAGTGCACGACAAGACTGTATGCTTAGTTTCCTACTCCACTTGCTTTACACTTACGGCTAAGCACAACTCCAATGCCATATATAAGTTTGCTGATGACATCACTGTCTTAGGCCAAATCAAAGGTGGTGACAAATCAGCATAATTGGAGGGAGATTGAAAACCTGGTTGAGTGGTGCCACAACAACAACCTCTCACTCGATATTAGCAAGACCAAGGAGATGACTATTGATTTCAGGAGAAGAAACCGGAGGTCCATGAGCCAGTCCTCAATGGGGATCTGAGGTGGAGAAGGTCAGCAGCTTTAAATTTCTCGGTGTTATCATTTCGAATGTCCTGTCCTGGGCCCAGCATGTAAGTGCAATTATGAAGAAAGCATGGCGGCACCTCTACTTCCTTAGAATTTGCAAAGATTCGGCATGATATCTAAAACTTTAGCGAATTTCTATAGATGTGTATTGGAGAGTATATTGACTGGCTGCATCGCAACCTTGTATGGGAACAACAATGCCCTTGAATGGAAAATCTAACAAAAAGTGGTGGACACAGCCCAGTCCACCATGACTAAATCACTCCCAGTCAAGATGGTGCCTGCATACAATGCACTATTGGTCGACATCCATTGAATAGATCATGAAACCATCTTTTCACTTCTTTTATGTCCTTTACACTTGTTTCTTGTCTTGAAGGTCATCCTGGAACGGTTGAAGCCTGTGTTTCAGTGTTTGGAGACTGTTTGGGTGCTTCTGTGCTCTGCAGTCTCCAAAAGGATTCCAAGAGGCAGAGGCAGCTTGAGCGAACGCCATGGTGAGAAAGCTGCATGATGGTGCATGAGCCAATATTTGACTCCATTTTGCCTATTATAGCTTCAATTGTTCGCCGATGAAAGTGGTGAGTTCACTTGAAGCAGCAAGGCAAGTGTGGAAGTTTGGAGAGCGTTTGTGTGTTCCAGCATCCTGCAGTCTAGAAGAGGATTCTGGGAGGCAGAAGCAGCGCGCGCGAACCTCATAGCAAGCAGTCTGCAGGACGGGGAGCAAGACAATATTTGGCTCCATTTCGCTGATTATAGCTTCCATTGTTCACCGATTAAGGCAATGAGGGAGGGTGAAGCATCCAAGCGAGTGAAGAGGGTGAGAGCTGGCTGCTTGCCTTTTGATCGGTTGTTCTCTACTGTAGAGGGGAGAGCCTGCCACTATGCCTGGAGAGTGTTGCCCAGGTTTTTTTCGCATTTTGGATGTGGACTTGCACTATAGACACTTTTTTTCAATCTTATAGTTCTTTTATTCCTTGTATTTTTGCCCGAACTTCTCAGGATTTTTTTTGTGTGGGGAGGGGGATTTGGGGGTCCATGTGCCTGATCAGTTTTGTTCATTTTTTTGTGTGGGAGGAGGGATTTGGGGGTTAATGTGCCCGTTCCATTTTTGTTCATTTGTTCATTCAGGGAGGTGGGATTTGAGAGTTGATGATCATGCTGCCTTTCTTTTCTTTCTTGGTTTCATGACTACTTGGAGAATTGAAGAATTTCAGAGTTGAATACTTTGATAATAAATGAACCTTTGAACCTTTGAAACTCCACGCAATTGAACACATCTACACGGAGCATTGTTGCAGGAAAGCAGCATTCACCACCAGGGACACCACTATCCAGGTCATGCTCTCTTCTTGCTGCTGCCATCAGGAAGAAGATACAGGAGCCTCAGGAATCACACCACCAGGTTCCGGAACAGTTATTACCCCTCAACCATCAGGCTCTTGAACCAAAGGGGATAACTTCACTCAACTTCACTCACCCCATCATTGAAATGTTCCCACAACCTATGAACCCATTTTTAAGGACTCTTCAATCTCATGTTCTCGATATTTATTGTTTATTTATTTACTATTATTATTTCTTATTTTTTCTTTAGTATTTGCACAATTTGTTCTCTTTTGTACACTTGTTGTCCACCCTGTTGGGTGCAGTCTTTTATTGATTCTACTTTGGTTAGTGAAGTTATTGATTGTGCCCACAATAAAACAAACCTCAGGAATGTATATGGTTATATGTGTCCTGATGAAGGGTCTCAGCCCAAAACGTCGACTGTACCTCTTTCTAGAGATGTTGCCTGGCCTGCTGTGTTCACCAGCAACTTTGATGTGTGTTGCTTGAAATTCCAGCATCTGCAGATTTCCTCGTGTTTGCGAATGTATACGGTGATATATATGTGCTTTCATAATAAATTTACTTTGAACTGGACAGTCTGCTCAGGGAACCACCCCACTGTGTCCATCACGTCCTTCTCCTGCAGTGACTGCAGGACATTACGTGCCGACCACTCCCTGATGGCCCTGTAGTCAAAGGCGTTCTCCTGGAAGAACTTTGCTATGTAGGACAGGTGTGCCGGCAACGACCAGCTGACTGGGGCATTGCGCGGGAGTGGGGCCAGACCCATCCTTCGTAGCCAGGGTGACAGGTAGAACCTGGGCACATAGTGGTACTTGGTGCCCACATACCTGGGTTCTACACACAACCTGATGCAGCCACATACGAAGCTGGCCATCAGGGTGAGGGTGACATTGGGGACGTTCTTGTGCATGACGGTCCATCTGACCCGCTCCATCTTGGATCTCCAGACGAATCTGAAGACAGCTCGGGTGATTTCCGAGCTGTAGGAGCGGGTGACGGGCCAGACCTGAGCCAAGTACAGCAGCCCTGAGAGCACCTCACACCTGATGACCAGGTTCTTGCCCGTTATCGACAGGGAGCGCCCTCCCCACAGTCCAGTTCATCTGGCAAAATGCCTCATCGCCAGATCTCACCAACAGGCACCAAGACCTCGCCCGGCTGGCGGTGAGAGGGGCCCTCCCAGTCAGAGCCCTCCTGTATGCCCGGAACGTCGTTTCCGCACCCCACTGCCCACAGGAGGACTGCAGTGAGGAGGAGTCTGTGACCCACCTCTTTGCACACTATCAGTTCGCAAAGAGGGTGTGGAGGAGGATGGACGGGCTAGTGCCACGTTTCATCCCCAGCAGCTGCATAACAGAGGACTCTGATCTACGGGCTGTTCCCGGGGACGCACACGGAGACCAACATCCAGTGCTGCTGGCAGATCATCAACGCGGTGAAAGACGCTCTTTGGTCGGCCCGAAACTTGATGATCTACCAGCACATGGAGATGTCCATGGGAGAATGCTGCCAACTGGCACATTCTCGGCTGCAGGAGGATGCGCTGAGGGACGCACTGAAACTCGGGGCAGCCACCGCAAGGGCCCGGTGGGGAAGGACCACAGTATAGGGTTCTCCACCCGTGGGAGTGGGAGGGGTCGGGAAGCGGGGAGTATACCCCTCAACAATGATATGGTAAGCTGAACTACTGGAGTGCCACGTGGGTGGCTATAAATACGGATATGTACTGACTATAATGGAAACGTATGTAAAGGATGAAAAGTTATTGAATGGTTTATTGTATATATTTATTTTTGAATAAAGTATATTTTGAAATATAAAAAAAATTACTTTGAACTTTGAAAACAATGCAATCCTCTGTTTACATTTGTAATCTATACAATTACAGTGTTTTTGGTTCTATACATTGGTAGTGTTTGCTCAGTTTGGGTACACAGCACTGTTGCAATTCATGTGGCCTCCTTGAATGATACAAATTGGAAGTGCTTGACAGACCTCTACTCCAGTGCTTCCCCACAGTGGGGTTGCATTGGCTGAACCAAACTTCAGTGCATTGCTTAACACATACCCCTATAGTCAGGAATATGCCAGGTAGCAGCATTTCCTTACAGACGTCTTGTTGTACTGAAAAACCAACAAGTTTCAGAAAGAGAGCATCTCTCTCTGAGTTGATAATCTTTCTGCTAACTCTCATAAAACAGGAATGAAAGGGGTTCTCAAATAAATGCATCAACTTTAATTGAACCTCACAGTTGCGCAGGTCTTTAAATGTTATAATGCTGGTAGTTCTCATCAAAAACTGTTTGACACCAAGTAGACAATAACATTTCAGGCAGAGGCTTAGCCAAAAGGGGATTACAGAATTGAGTTTGTTGTGGGCATTTGAAATAATAATTTTGATCTTCAGACTATTTAGTTTGAGGGAGTTTCTGCTTATGGAATGCTGTTAAAAATCCCCCTATACAGCCATATACAGTTCCAAAAAATTTGGCCAAAGGCTTAAGAAGTGATAGGGAGATTAAGAAGTATAATGGCATGCTCCGGGTAATTGTAGAATTATTTTAGATGAGCATCGTTCAAAAATAAAACAGATTGTGAGTTTCATTTTGGTTTCAAAGAACTGAAGCCTCACCGTAGTGGTGTGCATATCATTTTCAGTAACTGACTCTTTATTGCGTGTTCAAATTCACATTACCTTGCATGTAATGATGAATTTCCAGCGATGTTTCTATGCAATATCCTTGGTGAGCACCAGGGGGAGATCACGAATCAGGAATAGATACTATATCAAACATTTCAAGCCGCCATGGTAGTTTAAGTTATTGTTATCCCTAAAGACCTGAATGACTTTTGTTTTCCATTTTATCCATTTTCTGAGACAGGATATAGTACCAAGAACTAAACTAATTCGCAAAGGCCTGAAAGATAATGAAAAAAATGAGCTCTCTATTATATTAACTTTTTTAATTTTAAGCTATTTTAAACCGTAAAGATCATATTATGTTTCATATAATTATGTGTTTGCTTTTGAATAAGAACAAATTCCGTAAGGATTGGGATCAATGAGCTATAAAGAGAGGATAAATGGACTAAGATTAGTTTCTACAGCAAAACAAAGGTGCAAGAAATGAGTCAAGATTTTAAAGTAATAAGGTAATTAAAGTGGAAGCTAGCAATTTGCTTCTGAATTAATTCCTTTCCAAAATTAGGAAATCATAAGCTTAAAAGAATTTCAAGTATCACTTTTTCTTAGAGTTGTCAGCCTGTGACACAAGCAGCAGCTAAGAGAAATGGGCACATAGATGATAGCTTGGAAAAAAAGACATTGAAAGTAGGGCAAGATGGTGATTGATAGATTGAGGTGTTCAGGGACAAGTGCTGCCTGGTGTACTGTTCCACTAAATACATTGGGTTTAGCAGTCTGGTAGATTTTCATTAATTCCACATAGAGAAGAAATGGAACTTTTCAGTCCATTTGCCATATGAAAAAGCAAGCAACTGCCTGCACAATACCATCTATTGCCTTGCTTTAACATGATTTTCTTCATCAACCCACTGCAATCATTAGTTAATTATTTATGAATATACGATTTAGTACAAGGAGAAACATTGTAGAGAAGGTAGAATAGCTGTCCATTTAATAATGGGGTGGTTCTGCTGCTGTTAATATAATTTATATGAACCTTCTTTCTTCGAGCAGCTTGTCTGTAATGATCTTTGCCCTACAGAGGGTGACACTGAGGTTGTAGTTTAAAGGATGTTGGTGTGCTGTTCACTGTGGGTGGGCTGATTAGATAACTCTTGAATGACAAAGTTGGCTATGATTGTTTAGCTTCTCAGCTAGTGTGGCATCACCGTTTGTAGGACAGGAGACCTTTCCTTTATAGACAGTGATGAAAGTGATCCCACATGCACCAGGAATTGGTGGTATTATCAAAGTGTGTCTCACTCTGTTGTTTGTATCTGTACTTGGCAATTTTAATGCCTCTTTTCAGGTTTGACCCGACTTCAATGTACCACTGCAGTGTCCCTGCATCTGTAATCAGCACCCCAAGCCCTGTGCAGGCTCCAGACTTCATTCTTCATCCATGGCTTCTGATTTGGGAATACACAGATGTTTTTAATGCTGGTGACTCTGTCTACACACAGTATCTGATATAGTACATGGTGGTTGTGGTGTATTCCCCTAAATCAATTCCCGGATCATGTGTTGCTTGGCATGCAGACAGGTTCCAGTTTGTGCACTGGAAGGTGTGTGAGTGGGAGAGGAGGAATGAAGTGAGACCTGATGAGGGGGAGGGTTGCTGGATGGTGAGAGGGACTGACCTGCTGAGCTCCTCCAGTGTTTTGTGTTTGTTGCTATGGATTTCCAGCATCTGCAGAATCTCGTGGGCTCGTGACTTAGCAATGTTGTCCCTATCCTGTATCCATGCCCAAAGTGATTTATTTTGGGTTAAAAGCAGATGAAAACAGAGTATCTATGATATCAGTGGGACTTGAGAGTCCTTGTGCACGATTCCCTAAAGGTTAACATCCAGGTTGAGTTGCTGGTAAGGAAGGCAAATGCAACGTTAACATTGATTTCAAGAGGACTAGAATATAAAAGCAAGGATGCAATGCTAAGGCTTTATAAGGCATTAGTCAAAGTTCAATGTTCAAAGCTTAGCATTAAATTTATTATCAGAGTACATACATGTCACCACATACAACCCTCAGATTCTCCTTCTGCAGCCAACTTGCAAATCTATAGAACAGTAACTGTGAACAGGATGTGTAAACTGTAAACATCAGGATTGTAAACTGTAATCAAACTATGCTCATGCAGATAATAAATAAATAGCAATAAATAACGAGCATGAATTAACAAGATAAAAGAGTCCTTAAATGAGCGTAGTTATCCCCTTTTGTTCAAGAGCTGATGGTTGGGGAGTAGTAACTATTCTTGAACCTGATGGTGTGAGTCCTGAGGCACCTGTACCTTCTACCTGATGTCAACATCAAGAAAAGAGCATGGCCTGGGTGATGACGATCTTTGATGGTGGATGCTGCTTTTCTACAGCAACGTTTCATGTAGATGTGCTCAATGGTTGGGAAGGTTTTTTCCGTGACGTACTGGGCTGAATCCACTACCTTTTGGAGGATTTTCCGCTCAAAGGCATTAGCGTTCCTATAACAGTCAGCACACTTCCCATCACACATCTATAGAAATTCGCCAAGGTTTTTGATGACATGCTGAATCTGCGCAGACCCTTAAGAAAGTAGAGGCACTGTTGTGCTTTCTTCTCAATTATATTTATTGAGATCCAGTACAGGTCCTCTGAGATAGTGACACCCAAGAATTTAAAGTTACTGACCCTCTCCACCTCTGATCCGCTGATGATTACTGGCTCATGGACCTCTGGTTTCCCTCTCCTGAAGTCCATTATCAGTTCCTTGGTCTTCTTGACATTGAGTGAGAGGTTGCTTATATTATACCACTCGGCCAAATTTTCAATCTCCTTCTTGTAAGCTGATTTATCACCACCTTTGATACAGCCCACACCAGTAGTGTCATCAGCAAACTTGCATATGGTGTTGAAGCTGTACTTAGCCACACAGTCGTAGGTGTAAAGCGAGTAGAGCAGTGGCTAAGTACAAATCCCTGTGGTGCTCCTGTACTGCCGGAAACACACTTGGAGTATTGTGAGCAATGTTGGGCCCTTATCTAAGAAAAGGTGTTCTGGCTTTGGAGAGGGCCCAGAGGAGGTTCATGAGGATGATTTCAGGAATGAAAAAGTTAATGTATGAGGAGTGTTTGATGGCTCTGGACCTGTACTTGCCGGAGTTTAGATGAATGGGGGTGGGGGGCTATCTCATTGAAACCTATTGAATTTTGAAAAGCCTCAAAAGAGTGGATGTGAAGAGGATGTTTCCTATAGTGGGAGAGTCCAGGACCAGAGGGATGTCCAGTTAGAACAGGGATGTAGAGAAATTTCTTTAGCTAAAGGATACTGTATTTGTGGAATTCATTGCCACAGAGGGCTGTGTAGGCCAAGTCTTTGGGTATATTTAAAGTGGAGGGTGATTGGTTCTTGATTAGCCAGGGCGTAAAGGTTACAGGGAGAAGTTGGGAGAATGGTGTTGAGAGGTTAATATATCAGCTATAATGGAATGGCAGAGGAGACAATGAGGGGGAATTGCCTAATTCTGTTCCTATGTCTCACAGTCTTAAGATTATGCGTGAATCCAAGAAGTTGATCCAGTGGTGATTCAGAAAAGCAAAATGCATTGCTATGAATTTTTACCATTGAGTACCATGAGTCCTGAAGAAGGGTCTCTGCAGAAAACGTTCACTATTTAGTCTTTTCCACAGATACTGCCTGGTCTGGTGAGTTCCGCCAGCATTTTGTGTGTGTTACCATGAATCTTTGACAGAATTGTCAATCCAAACACAAGTCACACTTACACAGAATACATCGAACAATCCATGAGTATTACAAATTAGAAATGGAGAAAGTGAATACTTCAGAAACAAATTGAATTATTCTATACAACTTTAATAATAGATTTTGAGGCTCTCAGGAGAAAAAAATAAAGTTACTCTTTTCTTTATTATGAATGGTAGCATTGCTATGTATTGAAAGCCTAGTGCCACAATATTTAATTTTTTCCTAATTAAGGTAAACGTTGGGGAAATTGGCATAAAGGCTATAAATCCATTTTGGTAGCACAACCAATAAGACTGTGTGCACAAAATGATGATTTGTTTTACATGTTCAATTTTTGATCCAGCGTCTGCATGCTTCAATTTCTGTTAGCAAAATTGAACTAACTTTGAAGAGACCAGTGATTGTGACTAAAAAGATTCAGCAGGTATTTGCATTCCCAGCTCTGATTTTTGTACAAATAGTAATGGCATTTTCAGTCTCATTGTCCTTATAACAGAAAATAAATTCTGGAAAGTTAATATTTAAGCAAAGCCTTGATGTATTTTTTAAGAGAAGGAAATTCACAGGTTGAATTCTTACATGAATTTTAAAGCGAACTCTAACAGTTTAAGACATTGTGCAGATCACCTGCTTTCCATTCTATTGGCAGGCTGCCTGATATCTGCCCTGCATTATACATATAATAATAATTAGATTTTTGGATTCTTATATTGGTTGGTGCCTTTGCAAGACAGTTCTGATTATGAAATGTCATTCTTATCTAGTGAAGAATTTGTAACACCAGTAGTAAATGAACAGCAACTCAGACAAAATGCTGGAGGAACTCAGAAGGCCAGGCAGCATCTATGGAGAGGAATAAATAGTTGTCATTTTTGGCCAAGTCCTTTCAGCAGGACTGAGAGGAAGGGGGGAAGAAGCCAGGAAAGGAAGTACAAGCTGGCAAGTGATGTGTACTCAGGTGAGGGGGAAGAAGGATGAAATAATAAGCTGGAAGCTGATTGGTGGAAGAGTAAGACGCTGAGGAAAAGGTGGCCTGATAGGGGAGGATAGCAGAGGATGGGAGAAAGGGAAGGAGAAGGGGCACCAGAGAAAGGTGATGGGCAGGTAAATAGAAGAGAAAGAGGTGAGAGGAGAGACAGAATGGGGAATGAAGGAAGAGAGGAGGGAAAGGGCAAAGAAATTACTGGAAGTTAGAGAAATTGATGTTCATGCCAGCAGGCTGGAGGTTACTCAGATGTAGTATGAGGTGTTGTTCCTCCAGTTCGAATGTGGCCTCATCATGGCAGAAGGTGAGGCCTTGGACCAACATGTCAGATTGACAGGGAAAGAGGGGGGAGAAGGAAACTATAGGAAACATCCTCTTCACATCCACTCTTTTGAGTTGGTTTACCCAACGCTACAGCATCAGAATGGTAATGGGAAGTCAAAATTGAAATGGGTGGCCACCAGGAAACCTTGCCTTTTGTGATGGATGGAGCAAAGGTGCTTGATGATCTACCATTCTACCTTGGGTCTCACCAGTGTAGCGGAGGCCACACTTGGAGCACTGGATTAGTAGATGACCCCAACAGACTTACACTTGAAGTGTCACCTCATTGTCTGGGGACCTGAATAGTGATGAGGAAGGAGGTGCCAGCTCTGACAGAGTATTTCATTGGAAAACAACATCACTTGTCTCAATTGCTGGAGTAAAGGTTAAACCTCTGATGCCTGTTTCAGAGGCAAAATTCAAAGAGCAAAAGCTAAAATACAATTTTTAAATAGACTTTTTCTCAGATTACTAAATGCACAGTTAGCATAGCGTGTGCTCTCCCATCTCATTTTGCCATTATCATTCAGTAATTTGTGTATATGCAATCCATCAATGCCACTTAAGTTACTGTGACACTTCTACTCATTTGCGTCCTGGGATCCTGTCACAGTATTTGAGTATATCACAGCTGAACAGTTCTCACCACTTTGAGGTGGATGAATGTATATTCCAACCATTCACTAAAAACAATTAAAAACTAAAAGCTTGGTTGATGATCCTTTCCTACATTTTAGTTCACCCACCCATGCACACTACAGTGAGAATACTCTGACCTGCAGATCTTACACTCAAAAGAACCTCTGGGCTCTTTTGGCAAGATGACTGAGCAATGTGTCTATGAGCCATGAAGACAATGAAGAGGCATGGCCCATTCTGGGTGTGAGCTGAGTCATCTATCTGATTTCAGGTTGGCAGAAGTAGTTGCAAACACATACCTTAGCAAGTTCCTCAAGGCGAGGAGGAAACAAAACAGATTCAAATTCCAGGAATAAAAAGAGTAAGTGCTGGAAATACTCAGTAGGCCAGTGTTTTCTGTGAACAAAGAAACAATTAACATTGCAGGTAAACGATCCTTCATTAGAAGTGCACAGGGCATACCTGACCTGCCATTTCCAATATTTTCTCTTCCTATTTTAGTTTTCCAGCATCTAGAGTATTCCGCTATTAATTAAATAGTCATAGTCATAGTCATAGTCATACTTTATTGATCCCAGGGGAAACTGGTTTTTGTTACAGTTGCACCAGTTGCAACCCAAATACCCAGATACCCCTGTTGTAAAGGTGGAAGTGTGCACAATTGTGGGCCTGTTTATGTGTGTATGTGTGTATGTGTTTATATGGTGAAGTTTTATGTATTTGGATACAAGCATGACATATTTGGTAGCTAAACATTCCAGTATGAATGCACTGACTTAATAAACTGGCAGCAGGAGTAGATCCTAAATCTCCTCAAACCTGTTCTGCCATTTAACAAAGTAATGGCCAATCTGCATGTGACCACTGCTTAACAGCGGGCAAGATCCTTAACAGTGTTGCTGAGCAGAGACATCTTGGGATCCAAGTACCTAGCTCTATGAAAGTGGCTACACAGGTTGATAGGGTGGCTAAGAAAGCTATGGAATGCTTATGGAAAGTCAAGAAGTTATGTTACAACTTTATAAAACTCTGGTCAGATCACTTCTGGAGGGATTGCATGCAGTTCTGGTTGCCCCACTATGGGAAGGATGTTGAGGCTTTGGAGAGGGTGCAGAAGAGATTTACCAGGATGCTGCCTGGTTTAGAGGGCATGTGCTATCACGAGAGACTGGGCAAACTTGGGTCGTTTTCTTTGAAGCAGCGGAGGCTGAGAGGAGACCTGATGCAAGTTCATAAAATGATAAGAGGCATACCCTTTTCCCATGGTAGAAATATCTAACACCAGAGGGAATACATTGAAGATGAGGGGGGATAGATTCAAAGGGGAAATGAGGGGTAAGTTTTTCACTTGGAGAATAGTGGATGCAAGGAATGCACTGCTTGGTATCGTGGTAGAGGCAAATACATTAGAGGCTTTTAAAAGACATTTAGATAGGCACATAATTATGAGGAAGACGGAGGGATGTGGACATTGAGTAGGGAGGAGGGATTAGTTTTAGGGGTTTTTGATTTACTTTTTAGCTGGTTCTGCACAGCATTGTGGGCTGAAGAGCCTGTTCCTGTGCTGTTCTTTTCCATGTTCTACATTCTTATCATTCCTAACACCCTCAATAACTCTGCAGCACAACAACCCCCTACTCTACCCCACCCCTCAGTTTATCAAGGACCCTTCTACCTCTGTTTTAAAATTTGCTCAAACATTCTGTTTTCACTGCCCTTTGTGGAAGAGGGTTCCAAAGACTCATGACACACTGAATGTAAAATAAAAATCACTTCTGCCCTCAAAGGTGGTCCATTATTTTTGAAAAGTGATCCCTGGTTCTTGGTTCCCTGACAAGGGGAAATATTATCTTTTTATCCAATTTACTCAGCCCTCTCAGAATATTTCATCCAGTGGAGTTCCACAGAGATCTGTTCTGGGACCCCTGCTCTTTATGATTTTTACAAATGACTTCGATGAAGAAGTGGAAGGGTGGGTGAGATAGATGTTGGTGGAGTTGTGGATTGTGTAGAGGTCTATCATAGGTTACAATGGAACATTGACAAGATGCAGAGCTGGGCTAAGAAGTGGCAGATGGAGTTCAACCCGGAAAAGTGTGAAGTGATTCACTTTGGAAGGTCAAACTTAAAAGCAGAGTATAGGGTTAATGGCAGCATTCTTTGCAATCTGGAGGAACAGAAGGATTTTGGGGTTCACATCCATAAATTCCTCAAAATGGACATGCAAGTTGATAGGGTGGTGAAATGGCACATGGTGTGTTGGTCTGCATTAGTTGGGAGATTGACTTCAAGAGCCACAAGGTAATGCTGTAGCTGCATAAAACTCTGGTTTAGACCATACCTGGAGTATTGTGTTCAGTTCTAGTCAGCTCCCAGAATAGAAATGGCTAATATCAGAGGATGCAATTTTAAGGTGATTGGAGGAAAGTATTGGGAGGATGACAGAGGTTGTTTTTTTTTACATAGAGAGTAGTGGGAGTGCACTGCCAGGGGTGGTGGTAGAGGAAGATACATTAGGGACATTTAAGAGACATCTTGATGATAGAAAAGTAGAGGGTTAGATGGAAGGAAAGCATTAGATTAAAGCTTGAGTAGGTTAAAAGGTTGGCACAACACCATTGGGCCATTATGTTCTTCCATTCTTCTAAACTCGAGTGGACTCAACACTGTCTAATCTTTTCTTATAATTCAACTCACCCTTCCAGGTATTTGTATACTAAGCGGCTGCACTATTATTTAAGGAGATCATTATCTCAAATAGTTTGATTGGTTTTATTGAAAGAATTGATTGTGGACTTCAGGAAGGGAGGAAGGGGAAGTCGGGAGAACATACATCAGTCCTTATTGAGGAGTCAGTGGTCAGTGGTGGAAAGAGTGAGTAGTTTTAAAGTGTCTAGGCATTAACACTCTCAGGGGATCTATCCTGGTCCGAGCACATTGATACCGTCACAAAAAGGGCATACTGGTGACTCTAACCACAAACAAGAGAAAATCTGCAGATGCTGGAAATCCGAGCAACATACACAAAACACTGGAGGAACTCAGCAGGCTGGGCAGCATCAATGGAAAAGAGTACCGTCGACATTTCAGACCTGCTGAAGGGGTTTGGCCCAAAACATCAGCTGTACTCTTTCAGTACATTCTGCTGAGTTCCTCCAGCATTTTGTGTCTGGTGCTGGTGGCTCTACTCTGTCAGGAATTTGAGGAGATCTGGTAGTCACCAAAGATGCTTACAAATTTTTATAGATGTCTGATAGAGAGCATTCGTTCAGGTTGCATAATAGCCTGGTATGGAGGCTTCAATGCACAGGAAAGAAAGGGGATGTGGACAGAGGTGGACTCACCCAGCTCCATTATTGACCCAATGCTCCCCATAATTGAAGCTATCTTGAAGAGGTGATGCCTCTGTCATGGTCCAGTCCGTGAAATCCATATTCCGGTTCACGATCCGGTCCATCGACCCTTGCTCCAGGTTTTCCTGTCTACCCTGTTTCTGTTCTTGTTGAGCTCTAATTGAGGCAGCTGATTCTCGTTGGGGCTGGCTGCATAAATACCTTCAGAGACCAGGACGGAGTGCTGGATTGTTCTTGTCCTTACTCCTTGTATCCTTTCCTCTGCCTTCTGTTTCCTCGCCTGAAGCCTTGCCTTGTCTTGCCAGTAACTCTCGCTTCACCTCGCCTCGCCTGAAGCCTTGCCAGTAACTCTCGCCTCGCCTGAAGTTCTCTTTTCGCCTTGTATTGCCTGAAGCCTTGCCTGGTCTTGCTGGTAACTCTCACCTCGTCTCGCCTGCAGTCTTGTTTTGGAGCCACCCCGTACCTAGCTCCCTTCCTGTCCGTAGTCTCCTTCGGGTAAGCCAGGCCATATTGCCGTTACCTACGGTTGGTTCTGTCCCTTCCTTTCCCTTGCCTCCGTCGGGTAAGACAGGCCATATTGCTGTTACCTACGGTTGGTTCTGTTCCTTCCTGTTCCTTCCTGTCCCTTGCCTCCATCGGGTAAGCCAGGCCATATTGCCATTAACCACGGTTGTTTGTGTCTCTTCCTGCCCCTTGCCTCCGTCGGGTGGAGTACTGCACCCTGCCCAGGAGAAGTCTCCTGCCTCCAGCCTCCAGCCTCGCCTCGCCTCAAGTCTCCTGCCTCCAGCCTCCAGCCTCGCCTCTCCTAAAGTCTCCTGCCTCCAGCCTCCAGCCTCGCCTCTCCTCAAGTCCCCTGCCTCCAGCCTTCAGCCTCGCCTCTCCTTGTCTCCTGCCTCCAGCCTCCAGCCTCGCCTCTCATCAAGTCCCCTGCCGCCAGCCTCCAGCCTCGCCTCTCCTCAAGTCCCCTGCCGCCAGCCTCCAGCCTCGCCTCTCCTCAAGTCCCCTGCCGCCAGCCTCCAGCCTCGCCTCTCCTCAAGTCCCCTGCCGCCAGCCTCCAGCCTCGCCTCTCCTCAAGTCCCCTGCCTCCAGCCTCCAGCCTCGCCTCTCCTCAAGTCTCCTGCCTCCAGCCTTCAGCCTCGCCTCTCCTTGTCTCCTGCCTCCAGCCTCCAGCCTCGCCTCTCCTCAAGTCTCCTGCCTTTAGCCTCGCCTCGCCTCACCTCGTCTCCTGCCTCCAGCCTCGCCTCGTCTCCTGCCTCCAGCCTCGCCTCGTCTCCTGCCTCCAGCCTCGCCTCGTCTCCTGCCTCCAGCCTCGCCTCGCGTCTCCAGCCTCGCGCCTCCAGCCTCGGCTCGCGTCTCCAGCCTCGCGCCTCCAGCCTCGGCTCGCGTCTCCTGCCTCGCGCCTCCAGCCTCGGCTCGCGTCTCCTGCCTCGCGCCTCCAGCCTCGCCTCGCGTCTCCTGCCTCGCGCCTCCAGCCTCGCCTCGCGTCTCCTGCCTCGCGCCTCCAGCCTCGCCTCGCGTCTCCTGCCTCGCGCCTCCAGCCTCGCCTCGCGTCTCCTGCCTCGCGCCTCCCGCCTCGCCTCGCGTCTCCTGCCTCGCGCCTCCCGCCTCGCCTCGCGTCTCCTGCCTCGCGCCTCCCGCCTCGCCCCGCGACTCCAGCCTCGCGCCTCCCGCCTCGCCCCGCGACTCCAGCCTCGCGCCTCCCGCCTCGCCCCGCGACTCCAGCCTCGCGCCTCCCGCCTCGCCCCGCGACTCCAGCCTCGCGCCTCCCGCCTCGCCCCGCGACTCCAGCCTCGCGCCTCCCGCCTCGCCTCGCGACTCCAGCCTCGCGCCTCCCGCCTCGCCTCGCGACTCCAGCCTCGCGCCTCCCGCCTCGCCTCGCGACTCCAGCCTCGCGCCTCCCGCCTCGCCTCGCGACTCCAGCCTCGCGCCTCCCGCCTCGCCTCGCGACTCCAGCCTCGCGCCTCCCGCCTCGCCTCGCGACTCCAGCCTCGCGCCTCCCGCCTCGCCTCGCGACTCCAGCCTCGCGCCTCCCGCCTCCAGCCTCGCGTCTCCAGCCTCGCCTCGCCTCGCGCCTCCCGCCTCCAGCCTCGCCTCGCCTCGCGCCTCCCGCCTCCAGCCTCGCCTCGCCTCGCGCCTCCCGCCTCCAGCCTCGCCTCGCCTCCCGCCTCCCGCCTCCAGCCTCGCCTCGCCTCCCGCCTCCAGCCTCGCCTCGCCTCGCGCCTCCCGCCTCCAGCCTCGCCTCGCCTCGCGCCTCCCGCCTCCAGCCTCGCGACTCCAGCCTCGCGCCTCCCGCCTCCAGCCTCGCGTCTCCAGCCTCGCCTCGCGCCTCGCGACTCCTGCCTCCAGCCTCCAGCCTCGCTTCTCCAGCCTCCAGCCTCGCGTCTCCAGCCTCGCCTCGCCTCGCGCCTCCAGCCTCCAGCCTCGCCTCGCGCCTCCAGCCTCCAGCCTCGCCTCGCGCCTCGCGCCTCCAGCCTCCAGCCCCGCCTCGCGCCTCCAGCCTCCAGCCCCGCCTCGCGCCTCCAGCCTCCAGCCCCGCCTCGCGCCTCCAGCCTCCAGCCTCGCCTCGCGCCTCCAGCCTCCAGCCTCGCCTCGCGCCTCCAGCCTCCAGCCTCGCCTCGCGCCTCCAGCCTCCAGCCTCGCCTCGCGCCTCCAGCCTCCAGCCTCGCCTCGCGCCTCCTGCCTCCAGCCTCGCCTCGCGCCTCCTGCCTCCAGCCTCGCCTCGCGCCTCCAGCCTCCAGCCTCGCCTCGCGCCTCCAGCCTCCAGCCTCGCCTCGCGCCTCCAGCCTCCAGCCTCGCCTCGCGCCTCCAGCCTCCAGCCTCGCCTCGCGCCTCCAGCCTCCAGCCTCGCCTCGCGCCTCCTGCCTCCAGCCTCGCCTCGCGCCTCCTGCCTCCAGCCTCGCCTCGCGCCTCCTGCCTCCAGCCTCGCCTCGCGCCTCCTGCCTCCAGCCTCGCCTCGCGCCTCCTGCCTCCAGCCTCGCCTCGCGCATCCAGCCTCCAGCCTCGCCTCGCGCATCCAGCCTCCAGCCTCGCCTCGCGCCTCGCGCCTCCAGCCTCCAGCCTCGCCTCGCGCCTCCAGCCTCCAGCCTCCAGCCTCCAGCCTCGCGCCTCCTGCCTCCAGCCTCGCCTCGCGCCTCCTGCCTCCAGCCTCGCCTCGCGCCTCCTGCCTCCAGCCTCGCCTCGCGCCTCCTGCCTCCAGCCTCGCCTCGCGCCTCCTGCCTCCAGCCTCGCCTCGCGCCTCCTGCCTCCAGCCTCGCCTCGCGCCTCCTGCCTCCAGCCTCGCCTCGCGCCTCCTGCCTCCAGCCTCGCCTCGCGCCTCCTGCCTCCAGCCTCGCCTCGCGCCTCCTGCCTCCAGCCTCGCCTCGCGCCTCCTGCCTCCAGCCTCGCCTCGCGCCTCCTGCCTCCAGCCTCGCCTCGCGCCTCCTGCCTCCAGCCTCGCCTCGCGCCTCCTGCCTCCAGCCTCGCCTCGCGCCTCCTGCCTCCAGCCTCGCCTCGCGCCTCCTGCCTCCAGCCTCGCCTCGCGCCTCCTGCCTCCAGCCTCGCCTCGCGCCTCCTGCCTCCAGCCTCGCCTCGCGCCTCCTGCCTCCAGCCTCGCCTCGCGCCTCCTGCCTCCAGCCTCGCCTCGCGCCTCCTGCCTCCAGCCTCGCCTCGCGCCTCCTGCCTCCAGCCTCGCCTCGCGCCTCCTGCCTCCAGCCTCGCCTCGCCTCAAGTCTCTAGCCTCTTGCCTCCTGCCAAGCCTTGCCTCGTCTCTAGCCTCTAGCCTCAAGACTGAGGACTCCAGCCTCCTGCCAAACCTCGCCTCTAGTCCCTAGCCTCAAGCCTGAGGACTCCAGCCTCCTGCCAATCCTCGTCTCAAGTCTCTAGCCTCTAGCTTCAAGCCTGAAGACTCCAGCCTCATCCTGCCTGCCAGCCAAGCCTCGTCCTTGCCTCATTCTGGGGTCCGAGCCAGAGGCAAGACCCAGGTACTGGGTCCTTGTCCAGTCTCTGGCTCGGAGTCCAAGCCTGGGCTCCTAGCTCTCTTATCCAGTCCTGTTCTGGGTTCCCGGTTTTCGTGTCCATGTCCTTGCCCTCACTCTGTATCCTAGTCCTGTCCCTAGTACTTCAGTGTCTGTGTCTTGTACTTGAGTCCGTTCCTAGCCACTGCCTTATGACAGCCTCAGGTAAGCACTATCTATCACTTAGTATCCTTGTCATCTGTGACATGTTCTTTTCTTGTTACTACCAATGGGAAGGAGGTACAGGAGCCCAAAGCCCCTCATTCAATGATTCAGGAACAGATTCCTCCTCTCCAACATCAGATTTCTGATGTGTTCATGAACCCATGAACACAATCTCATTATTACTTTTTTGTACTATTCAACTACTTTTGTTATTTATAGTAATTTTATGTCTCTTCACTGTACTACTACCTCAAAACAACAGATTTCATTTCAGATTAGTCAGTGATAACAAACCTGATTCTGATTCTCTGGGTATGGTCTCACCAATATCTTCCATAAATGAAACATTTCATATTTTCCTGCATTATAACTCCATTCGTCAGATAATTTTGCTCACTCACTTAATCCATATCCGACAAGAGCCTCTCTGTCTTCTTCACAATTTATTTTCCTTTTTTTTTTGTTATCAATAAATTTAGCAACCAAAGTTTTGGTGCCTTCATCAAAGTTATTTTCATGAATTGTTAAGAAGTTGAGGCTCAAGCACGAATCCTTGTGGCACACCACTCATTTGATCTTCCCAGTCAGAGATAGACCCATTTATGCCCATTCTTTGCTTTCTGTTAATGAGTCTTCTATCCATGCCAATTTGTTATTTATTCCATCGTGAGCTTTTATTCTGTGTGATTACCTTTGTTGAAATAACATCAAATGCCTGTGAATACTAAGCATGCTCTGGTTCCAATTTACCCTTTAAAGGACTCCAATGAATTTATTCTACATGATTTAGTTTTCACAAAACCACAATAACTTTCTCTGATTTCTTTGAAGCTTTCTAAGTGGCAGCCATAAAGTCTTTGTTATAGCTTTTGAAGTTTTCTCTGTCAGATGTTAAGCTAAACCATTCTGCAGGTTTCCTATCTTCCTTCTCTTTCCTTGTTTGAAAAAAGCATTTCCAATTTAATGGCACCACGGGTATGTTGGAAAATTAAAATGAGGACATCAATTGACCTATTGTACTTATTGTAAGATGCTGGGATTCAAGTCCATCAGGACTCAAACCCCGCAATCAATTTACCTAGTTCCATGTTCCTGCTAAATGTAGTTACCTTCAGTTCCTCTCTCCCTTCCACTTCCGGATCTGCAGCTTTACTTGGGATATTACTTGTCGTCTCTAAAGTGAAGACTGCTTTATTGAATAATAACAATAATAATATAACATTAATGAATGAATAAATGCATAAAAGTTCTTCTGTTTTTGTTTTTTATTGTTAATCCTCCAGTATCATATCCATGATACTAACTTTATTATCTCTTTTTATATATATTGTTGTTCCTTTTTGCACCTTGTGGTGCATTGGGTGGCAATCTTGTCATTTCTTTAGCATTTTTGTCTCATGAGGTTGAGATGCTAGTTCAACGCTCAACTCAGCACGGGTGGAAGGTGTGAAAGGAGGCAGCCAGATTCGAACCCAGGACCACTTGCCTTGAAATCCATTACGGATGCCACTACACAACTGCCCACCTTTTTTATATATCAATAGGAAGTCTTACTGTCTGCATTAATATTTCTGTCCAGTGTCCTCGTATTCCTTCAGGCAGCACTGTGGCTCAGCAGTTACTACTGCTGTTACACAGCTTCACAGAAGTGGGTTCGAACATGACCTTCAGTTATTTTCTGTACAGAGTCTGACTGTTCCCCCTCCCACTGCAAGGCTAACCCCTGAATGCTCCAATATTCTGCCAGGTGCCAAAAGTGGTGGGTTAACTCGCCACTGTAAGTTGTTGCTTGTGTGCGTGGGTAACAAGAGAATTAGCTGAGTTGATGGGCTTGTGAGATTGAGTCTAGCAAGTTGTAGAATTGGAATGCTCTGAGAGATGCTATGAATATGATGGGCTGAATATCCTCTGCCTAGATCATAAGCAAATGTATAAAATATCTATTACTCTATTAGTCATTCTTTGCTGCTTTCAATTTCAGTTTGATGTTCTTGCCTGCCTTGGTCTATATGAAATTACATGGTTCTACTTAAAGTTTGATATTGTCTTTAACTAGTATAGTTAATAATGGATGGTTGGTGGTCCCCTTTGAATTTTCTTTACTTAATGGGAATATCTATTCTATATATTTTGAAAGATCTTCTTAACTGTCTGCTCCTACATCTTGCTCGACTGTTTCCATAACCTAATTTGCCAGTTCACTAGTTCCGCTTTCATGCCTTCACAGTTGGCCTGATTTAAGTCTTGGTCCCATTCTTTTCTTCCTCAAACTGAATGGAAAAACCTTATGGTTGTTTCTACCTAGGTGTGCCTTAATGACAAGCTCACTAATTAATATCATCTCATTGCATAGTACCAGTCTAGCAGAACCAAGCCTTCAACTGGTTCCAGAACATTTTGTTCTAGGAAACAATTCCCAAACACTTTCTTTCCAGTCATTCTGACACTTAAACATAAAGAATGAACATTTAGAAAAGAGGAATATTTATGCTAATGGATGTACTTACAAAAAGAAAATAGGTCTAAGAAGGCAGAAGATTTTTGGGAAGACTAATTATGCCTTGTTTTAAAAAAACTGCATAATTTCTGTACTGTTCATTGTAAATTGCACAGCATAGTGTGTGAAAGCTTAGGAAACCACCTGCTTTTGTTCCATATTCCTGCATACAACCAGGAACATTTGTATAATGCTAACAATGGACAGCTCTCCATGTCTTCCAATGAGACACTTAGTGAACTGTATCAAAACAATGGGCTGCTGTGCTGCAGGAGGTACTAAGCTTTCACATAGAAATATTTATGTAGCTGAACCCTCACAATTAAATACATTAATAATAAATACCTCTTGCAATGTTTGGGTAGAATATTGAAAGGACTTTAAAGATGGCATGGATTTAAAAATAATGAACACATTTTGCCAGAAATAAGCTTTAAAGTCATGTTATATATTTGTTTTTGTCCTTCATGACTGCTGTCAAAACTGAAGATCAGACTCAGGTTATTAAATGTAAAAATCTACAGTGACATCTGTTGCTGTGTGAATGAAGTCACCGGAGAGAAGTACTGGTAGACGTAAAGCAGGTGCTTTATTTGACAAAATATCACAAATAAGTTGACAGCCTTTGGGAAGGGGGTGAGAAGGGGGAGATGGAGGGGGAGGGGAAGGGGGAGGTGAGGGGGAAGGAGAGGGAGGGGGTAGGGAGAAAGTCAGAGGAGAGGGAACGGGAGAAAAAGAGTAAGAGAAAAAAAACATTTAAAGTACTAAAGATCAAAGAAAATTAATGACAATTCCATATTTTCAATGCTTCCTTTGAACTAGATGTAAGTCTCAAATGTCTGGATCTTCTCCCCATCACATCTCCCTGTTCGCACCTTTATTACAGACACCAATTTAACTTGGTTCATGCTTCATAAGAACTCATTGTTTAGAGGTGCATTTTAGATTTAATCCACAGTTCATATTCAGATCTGAGGGCTACTGACTGAAGTCAGTTAAAGTTATTTGCTATGTGTGCTAATCCCAAAAATCACTCGAACCATGGTGGGGAGGGCTTTACCTGTGATGGATTGGGCCTTATCCATTACTTTATATATGATTGTCCATTCAAGGGCATTGGTGTTTCCATACTAGGCTGTAATACAGCCAATTAATACATTCTCCACCACACATCTATAGAAGTTTTTCAAAGTTTTAAATGTCATACCGAATCTTCACAAACTCCTAAGGAAGTTGAAGCATTCACTGTTGTGCTTTCTTTGTAATTGCACTATGTGCCAGGCCATGAACAGGTCCTCTGAAATAATAACACCCCGGAACTTAAAGTGGTTGATCCTCCCCTCCTCTGTTTCTCTAATGAGGACTGGCTCATGGACCTCTGCTTTCTTCCTCCTGAAGTCAATAACCAGCTCTTTGGTCTTGCTGACCTTCAGTAAGATGTCATTGTTATGGTACCACTCAGCCAGATCTTCAATCTCCCTCCTGTGTGCTGATTACTCACCACTTTTGATTCAGCCTACGACAGTGGTAACATCAACAAACATAAATAGGCCAATCTCTCAAAGCACATCATCACAGTGGATGTAAGAACTACAGGATGGATATGGATGAGATGTCACAGGCACAGGAGGGAGATTGAAAATTTGTCTGAGTGGTGTAATAACAACAACTCAATGTCAATAAGACCAAGGAACTGATAGTAGACTTCAGGAGAGGGAAACCAGAGGTCCAAGAGAAGATCAGAGGTGGAGAAGGTCAGTAACTTTGAATTCCTGGGTGTCATCAAAAACCTTGGCAAACTTCTATAGATGTGTGGTGGAAAGTGTGCTAACGAGCTGCATTATGGCCTGGTATGGGAACACCAATGCCTTTGAGCAGAAAATCATACAACATGTAGTGGATTTGGCCCAGTACATCATGGATAAAACCCTCCCAACCATTAAATACATCTACATGACACATTGCAGTAGAAAAGCAGCATCCATCATCAAAGATCCTCACCACCCAGGCCATGCTCTTTTCTCACTGCTGCCATCAGGTAGAAGGTACAGGAGCCTCAGGACTCGCACCACCGGATTCAGGAACAGTTACTATCTCTCAACAATCAGGCTCTTAAACAAAAGGAGATAACTAGACTCATTTAAGGACTCTTTTATCTTGTTATTTCATGCTCATTATTTATTGGTATTTATGTGTATCTGCAGTTGTTCAGTTTGTTTGCTGTTACAGATCTTGTTTACAGTTACTGTTCTATAGATTTGCTAAGTATATCTGTGGAAAAAGAATCTCAGGGTTGTATATGATGACATGTATGTACTCTGATAATAAATTTTACTTTGATCATTGAACTTTGATTATATTTTCATTCTTGAATTCCTCAGAGATGAATGGATTACAAGATCCTACCACTCCGGTGGATCTGGAATCACATGGAGGCCAGATTAGGTATGAAGGAGAATTTTCAGATAGAGCCTTATAATGATCCACTAGTTTCCTGGATGACATTATCGACTTTATTTTAGATTTCAGTACCCCAGTGGTTGCAAAGCTTTTGAGGATGTCTGACACCAAGAAGAGCAGAATAGAAGTGCGGACTAATTCTGTTATTTCATAAAGTTTGTAATACATCATTAATGGTGCAAGTAGCAAGTGAATGCCTTGCTGATTTTCAACATTGTTGTGGATCAATAATCCAGATCTCTAGGTTCTAACACCGCTGTCTAACAACCATGCACTGTACCTTTGCTTTCATGTATAAAGAGTCCACTCATCGTGCAGACAGGAAAAATCTGCATGCTTCCTTTGGAACACAAAATAATTGCTATAATTTGTGCAAGCCTGGTTTTTTTTTGGGATATTATGAATACATCTGATGTATTAAATTTATATAATATAGAATTTTACATCACAGGAACCTCCCTCTAAGCTCATCGGTGCTGATGCTAATCAGACCCTAAATATAACCATTTTACATAATGCAGTACATAATCAATTGCTGGCAATGTTATAATTGTTTTTCATGTATATAATGCCTTTCAGAACTTCTGGTACCAGAGCATTTATAGGGTTTGTAGCACTCTTGAAGTGTCCTTGCTATTGCATTGAAAGAAGTGTGTCTGCCAATTTACAGGATATGACAAAGTCCAGATTGCAGGCTTTTCAGTTTTTTTTCAGCTTCCAGTGAAAACCTACTGAGTAAGTTATGTAAATAATGAGACCTTAATGAAGACCAGTGTAATTTCTACCGTGGATACTGGCACTAACTTTTTCCTGCAACTTGACATCAAGGTCAGTCTATCTTTAGTCACAGTTATTCAGTCCCTTGGAAAGTGACCTTCTGAGGTCCTCTGTTAGTCGGTGTGGAGCATGGACATTGTGAGATCGCTATGTTCAGTCGACATGCAAGCATGGGCAATATGATATGGAGAGCAAGCCGTTGCTCATGCAGCTGGCTCCCCCTCTCCACGCAGCTGATGAACCCAAAGGAATGGCAGAGGCTGATACAGTTTGGCACCAGCAGCATCGCAGGAATTGTCAGTCAGCATTGAACTCAATGTAGGACTGCCTCAGGGACCCCGGCTCCGGATTTTTCCCTCAGAGCTAACTCCCAAAGCCGTCCCCAAGAGTGGGTACAGCCCCAGGGCAACAGAGATTTGAGACTACAGTTTTCCTTCTCCAATATAAACTGAGGAGCCCGATTCGCTTGAAGTGACTGGTTTTAAGGTGCCAGTAACCTGCCTTTGCAATCTGTCAGGCTAAGTAGCTAAGGACAGGAGCTGGACTTGATTGTTAGAAGCTATTTGAGACATACACCACTGGGAGCATTTAATAGGTAGTGAGAGCTTACTCCCAGTACCCCTCCTCCTCCCCAACTATGACAATCTTAAGGAACCAAGAAACCTTAACTGATCTTCATTATTGTCTTTACAACTATTTTTTACTGGTTCCACTGGGGGAGAGAGAGAGGAGAGAGTGAGGGAGAGTGAAATGAAGTTCAGGACCATCAATATACTTGCAGAGCCTGATGCTTTTTATTCACTGCACTGTATCTTGTTAATGACTCGGTTTATATTTAACTGTTACATACAATTTTTGTTTAGTCACCAACAGATACCTTGTCACAACAGACTACAGATTGAACAGCTCTAAATTCATCCTTAAATTCAAATAGCCTCTAGTGGCAGATATCATCTGCGCTAACCCAGGGATTGTTTGCCCTTTGTTCTTAAAGTACATGCTAACATTAAATGAACTCAAAATGAGCTCTATATTTCCCGTTTACTACTAGAGCCCCAATTTTACAAGTAAGTGCCTCTTCAGAAAATTAGTAATGTTTCCTTTGTCTGTAGCTAGAGGTTCATTGTATTTTTATACGTGTTACTTGATTATAGCCCAAAGCTATTTCTTTACGTACTTAATTTTGGTGGATTAGAAAATCAAGGCAGGAGAGAGAGATGTCAAAGAAGGAACAAGTCACTGGCATGTAGATTATAATGGATATTATATTCCTCTGTACAAATTAGAGATCCCTTTTTTACTAATCTTCGCTTCTGCCAGAGAGCTTTGCATTCTTAGAGCAAAAGCAGAACATCATAGGCTTTCTGTCTGCAGTATTTTCCCTATGCATTTATTTTAACAGCAGTACACTAGAAAGCAACATCAGAAGAAGCCATTTTGTCCATCCTGCTAGTGTCAGTTCTCTGAATGAGTAATCTAATTTGTCATGCATCCTTTATCTTCTTCAGCCAGCATTTATTCTCTTTTAAAGTATCTTGCAGTTGCAATAGAGTTTGGGAGAATGAGGGGTGATTGTTATGTTTTGTAACTCCAAAATATAAGACTAATTGCAAGAAAAAAGATGGGAGCCAGGAGAACAGTTTTGTTTTTACTTTAAGTGAGGTACACACTTATTATGTGGTAGCATCATGATATATGCAATTCATGTATAACCCTCACCTCCTTCTTCACACCCACAAACCAGACACCTAAAATGGATGTTAATCTGCACTGTTTGGTTTTTCAATTTAATGTACAATCCATGTTCAGTTCTAAAGATTAGTTGCTGAAGTTCATTGCTTTACTTAATATTTTGCTTTATAACCTAATGCCAAAATACTCCCTAACATGGAGAGTCTGATACCACCATTTCCATTATCTTTTGGAAAGCCACCTCATTGTCCATTATCATTTCTTCCTGATCTTTAGCAATGAGTTCAAGGGGTGGAGCACAGTAGCCAGGTTTGGCAGGAACCTGTTATCGTAATCGACAAATCCAAAAAAGCAGTACAATTGTAATACATGCTTTGGGCTTGGGGAATTCACCACTGCTTAAATTTTTGTCAGCACACCTGTGTAATTCTTGTGTGCCAATGTGTGACCTCAGTAAGTGATGCTTGGTGCATTGTGTTCTGAGCCCATAATCTTCTAGTCTTCTTAACACTACCTTGGGACTTTGGAGACATTCCTTGTCATCCTTACTGGTAACAATGATGTCATCCAGGTAACACTGAGAGCTTGGACAGCCTCGCAGCACATGGTCCGTACCTTTCTGCCATAGTGCATGTGCAGATACTACTTCAAAAAAAAAAAGCGTCTATTATAGTGATAAAACCCTTTATGAGTGTTTATGGTGAGAATCACTTTGGACTCCTCTTCCATCACCATCTGTGGGTAGCCCTCAGCTAAATCCACTTAGCTGAAGTGTTTTCTTCCAAAAAAAAAGTTTACAAAGATATCCTCAGTCCTGGGCAGGGGGCATTGATTTACTTTCAGTACTGGGACAATGGTGAGCTTAAAATCACACAGATCCTGACAGATCCATTCTTCTTAGCTACTGGGAACACTGGCATTGCTGATGGGCCCCACACAACATTTGAAAAAATTCCTTCAGCCTCCATGTAATCTAGTTCACTCTCTTCTTTATCATGGATGGTACAAGGAATGGGATGGGCTTTGAAAAACTTGAGTGTGGCATTTTCAATACTACTTTACCATTGATATGTTTGAGTTTTCCATTGCCATCCTGCTGTAGCATCATCCAATACTTTTCTTGATTCTCTTTCAGGACTATTTTACAGAGGATGTGTCAATCAAACGGTGGGTAGATCTCTGATCAAGTTGTAGCTGTTTTGGACACTCACACTGCCACAAAGCTTGCCCTCCTGTTTTTAGAACAAGCCCAACATGATTTGTTGGTTATTTTATTACACTGTTACAAATGTCATTCCCATAGGAGTTATTTTTTCTCCAGCATAAATTCTTCGTTGGATATCTATAGGCTTCAGCTTGGTATCTTTGAAATGCTGTGGAATGACTGAAACAACCAAGCCAGGGTTCAATTCTACTTTAATTAATTTTCTGTTTACTTCTTGTGTAAGCCAAGTTGCTTGTCTGTGGTTGGTTTTCATGTTGTAAATCTTAAAACTTACACAGTTCTCTGTCACTTTCATCATTGTCAGATTTTTCACCACAGCATGTTCTTTTTGAAACTGCATCTTTTTCTCTTCCCTGTGCAGTCCCTTTATTTTTGTCTGCCCAACTTGTCCCTCGCATGTGTCCTACATTATTGCATTTTCTGCAAATTTTTCTTTAAACCTGCATTGTTCTGGTGTATGTGAGCCCCTGGTACAATGGTAACACAATTTATTTGCCAGGCTGGTTTCTGTTTGGACATTGCAATTTTGTTCACGCTCACTTTCATTCCTGACTGCAACTCTTTTGCATCTCTCTCTACTGTTTCCATTGACACAGTGAATTGAAATACTCTTTTAAACATAAGTTGTGCTTCAGTTACGAACCATTTATGAAAGGTTTCTTGTAAGATTCCACAAACTGAATGCTTAGTGCATCATTGAGCCCATCACTGAACTGATGATGCTCAGACAATTTCTTCGATTCAGCTACACACAGTGAAATGGACTTCCCTTCCTTTCGATTCTGCTAATGAAACCTAAAGCATTCTGCAATCAACAACTGTTTTGGCTCTAAATGTTCCTACATTACTTTCATGATATTGTATGTTTTGCAAATAAAGTGAAGTGAGGTGATTTATGCTTAATGAAGCCCGTAACACATTTTATTGAACTCCAAAATCTACACATGAAAGTGTGCTAAAAACTTTATGTAAAAACATCATCACATCAGACCATCCTCTTAAGGTAAAACCATAGCTCAATGCCAGTGTTTGTGAATTATGTACATTGACATGCTCATGCTCATGTTGTGATGGCAGGGGCATGGCAACAGAACACGCTAAATCTTGGTGGGCCAGCTTAAGGTGATCTATTGAAATACGTACAGGCTTACCCCTCTTATATATGACAAAAGTATTTTCTCCCCATCCAAAACATGGAACGGGCCATTGTAAGGGGGCCTAATGGATGTTGGTGGCATCATGTTGGATGAAAACAAACAAGGTGGAATGTAGGTCAGCAGGAACCCAACAGTGCTGTACGCCATGATGGGACATAGGTATAGGTGAAAGGGCATTGAAATTACTGAGGAGGGTGGAAAGCTGCTGAGAGAACAACCTGGTGGTTGTGGCATCAGGAATGAAATCATCTGGCACTCGTAACAGCTGCCCAAATACCAACTCTGCTTGGGAAGACTGCAAGTACTCTTTTCGAGCTGTTCTGAGCCCCAGCAGGACCTATGGGAAATGATCATGCCAACACTGGTCCTTCAGTGAAGCCCCCAGTGCAACCTTTAAGAAGCTGTGAAACCGCTCACATAAGCCATTGGACTGTGGGTGATATGCTGTGGCGTGAAGTAGCCTAACGCCGAGATTCTAGGCCAATGCAGCCCAGAGGTCTGAAATTAATTTGGGGCTGCAGTCCGATGGGGTGCCAATCTGAGCAATCCAGGTGCTGGTGAGTGCCCAAGCCATGCCTGCAGCTGTCATTGATGCTAGAGAGATGTCCTTCCGCCACCTGGTGGTACAGTCCACCATGGTAAAAAGGTGCATGAAACCATGGGCGGGGGAAAGGACCAGCAAGGTCCACATTAACATGGTCAAACCATCACTCAGGGACCTCAAAAGGTGCCAATGGTGCCTGAACATGGTTAAATTTTGCCCACTGGCACTCCATACAAGCTGCAGTCCAATCATGCATGCCCTTTCTGAGGCTGTGCTGAATAAACTTTAGTGCACCCAGTTTCTGTGAGGTCTTCTGGTCCGGTTGCGAGAGGCCACCTATGGAGTAGAAGATCGTCCATCTCCAGTTTGCAGACACAATGGGATGGGCGACTGGTTGAGACATCACACAGAAAAGCTTAATGTCAGCCAGCTGCAGGTCGGCGACTGCTGTCTGGTAAGCCTGAATCTCTGGGTCCGTAGCTTGGCCAGCTGCCATGTCGGCATAGTCAGCCCCTATGTGTACAGCCTCAATGGCTGGACGTGAATGGCAATCTGCCACAGCGTTATTTTTCCCTTTGACGTGTTGTATAACAGTTGTGAACTCGGATATGTAGGTTAGGTGGCATTGCTGCCATGCAGACCAAGGGTCTTCTATTTTGGCCATCGCGTGCATGAGGGGTTCATAGTCAACGAACACTGTGAAATGGCAACCTTCTAGAAGAAAACGAAAATGGCGGACAGTTAGATCGAGACCAAGAAGCTCACAGTCTAACGTGCTGTATTTCCTTTTGGGGGGGAAACGGAGCTGCCAGCTGAAGAAGACAAATGGCTGCCACACACCCCTGACCAGCGTTTCGTGCATAGCACACAGCACCCACAGCATAGTCTGAAGTGTCAGTTGTAATGGCTATAGGTGCACTGGGGAGCAGTTACTCCAGTAGGGTCACATTAGGAAGAGCTCATTTGGTATCATCAAAAGCTCTGGTCAAGCTGCTGAGCAGTCAAACACTTGATCGGGGTATTGTCTTTAAGCACACTATACAGGGGGAGCATAAGTTCAGCAGCTCGTGGAATGAAGCAGTGATAGAAATTCATCATGCCTAAAATCTCCTGTAGTTTTTTAGTAGTGCGGGCAGCGGGAAATCCATAATAGTGGCTACTTCTGATGTGAGGGTTTCCGTACATTCTGTGGAGATGCGATGGCTGAGAAAATCAATGACTGACAACCCAAACAAGCATTTAGCAGGGTTAATAATCAAGCCAACATGTGCAGAGATGGGATACATGTTCGAATTTGGAAGGCTGGCAACAAGTACGTCATCCGGATAAACAAAAAGAAAATATAAGTCTTTTAATACAGAGTCCATCAGCCATTGGAAATTCTGTTTCAGTTCAAATGGCATGTGCAGAAACTCAAAAAGGCCAACTGGGATAATCACAGCTCTTTTAGGAATAATCTCCAAGCACACAAGCATCTGATGATAGTAGCCTCGAACTAGATCGACTTTGCAAAAAATTAACTTTCTGGCTAAGCGCGCCAAAAAGTCTCGAGTGTGTCGGATCGGTGGTGGTGGCCTCATTAAGGTGTTAGTAATCACCAGATGGGCAGCAACCCCCATCAGACTTAAATACCATATGGAGGGGTGTTGCCATGGCGAATTTTAAATATGGAAGAAAATGTTGAACTCAAATGGGTCAAGGACAACGGAAGCAGACAGATCAATTGTCTTTGTTCTTGCCATGTGCTTGGAGATGGAGGCTGCCCTTTTGTGGAGCTGTTTCACATCCTCCATTTTGAGCGTTAGTTGCTTGGCTCAATCAGTGTTTTAAAGAAGACACAATGAAGCTTCAGGTAATTTGCTGGACTAGAGATCATTTCTGAATAAGAAGTTATTTGTGAGATGTTCTTTGGTTGGATATAGCATGTAGGTTTTTGACTGTTAAAGTCTGTATCTGTTTTGCATGAATCAAGCTGGTGCTGATTAAGAACAGAGAGCTGGGAATTACCAATTGTCACTTGCTGGGAAGAGGGCATTAATGGATGCTGGCCTGGAGAAAAGACAATAAAAAGGTGTTGAAGGACAGACTCATAACCTACAGCCAATGACACTGGAATGTTACATTTGAATTGATAAGAAATTAATATAAAACTTGAAATTTTGATTGTGGTATGAGCAATAACTCTGGGGAGTCACCATCTCAAGGAAGAATCCCCACACCAGGGGCTGAGAGAAGAAACGATTGATTGTCTGGCCAATGGAGATAAATTGGAAAAGTGGTCTGAGTGAGTATTGGTACAGAGAGAAGTGTAGAATTCATGTTCTAAGTTGTGGACCCGGGTCAATGCAGTTACATTGTCATTTGTGCAGAGGCAATTAAGTGCAAGTTTCGATTAATTAAGAGTTGTGTAGTGAGTTTCCTAGCCTAGTTCTGTTGACAAATTATCAACATACTTCGGCGTCCCAGGGTGGGCTTGAATAAAAAAGAGGTCTGGGACCCTAGTTTTGAGCTGAACCACCCACAAGGTTAGGATATCAAAATGGGAAAAGAAGAGAAGAAGGACCCGGGAAATTCAGATAATTGGAGGGATCATTTTCTTAAATATTTATTAAATATTTCTTAAATATTTATTAAGAAAATGGCCCAACAATGAGGCATGAATAGGTAAGGTTGAGAGTGGGGTGTCAGGGACCCTGGGGGATGCATTGTGATAATCAGTTAGTGAAAAAACATCTAATGATTACTAGTGGCTATAAAAGCTGTTATAATGGGGTGTATGTGGGAAGATCTAATTGATATGAGAAGAGAAAAACTGAAACTGGCAGAGGAACTAAGTAAGTGTAAGGAAGAGCTGGAAAGAGAAAGGAAAGAAAATGAAGTTCTGAGGGAGAAGGGTCAGGCAAATTTGATCCACATGACTCAGTTTCAGAGAGTGTGAATGTTTAATGACAGAAAAGAAGTAATAGGAAAAGGAATGTAAAAGGGTGAGTACAGAAATAGAGAAATGGAACAGTCAGTGTCAGGATTTATAGACTGCTATGAATGTTATGAAGAAATTGGCAGTGACAACCACACCAAGTGTTTAAAACAAACTGGAAAGCTGCAAAGTGAACTCCCAGCTCAGAGAGGAGTGATATGTGCATTTGGTGCAAGGGCTGACAATGACAATGATGTAGATTAGGGTTATTGGTATGTGAAGTGGCACATTACAATAATGAGGGTGATTGGGGAAGGGACCCGCCTCCCCGCTTGTTTTTCCAAGAGGGGGTGTAACCTTCAACAACCCACTGCCCCAGTGGCGCCTGTGGTAATGGAGAGAGTGCAGGATACAGCACAGCCTGGGACACTGGTTATGACACAGTATTCTACCCCTTTCGATGTGGCCTAATTGAGTGCTTTAGCTGTAAATATGCCAAAGTGTGGCCTGGGAGACTACCCCCGGGAACTTTTCCAGCACATTCAGCAGCACAGGATAACTAATGGTTTAGGTGAAGCAGGGGATGGAAGTTAACCCTTCTGTGTTTGCTTTCAGCCCTGATGGAGAAACAGGTACAAGGCCTAGGGGACATCGATTTACAGAGAACTATATTAGAAGCTGCAAGGACTAATCAAAGAGCAGGCTTTGCACAAGTTCAGACAGCAGAATGGGGACGACCCACTTACACTTGTGACGAAGTTGTGGCCAGTTTTCTCAAGTGTTTATAGTCCTACATTGGAGAGGTGGGATTCGGCTCAACAACTGAGTAGTAACTGGCTGACGACCTTGGTATCGCACAGTACGGAGGAGAGCTTGTGAAACGTTTGATCGGCACATCCTGAAGCATGGTTCTCAGAAGGATGTTGTGAGTATAGGAAAATGAAGTAAGGGAGAAAAGTACTAAGGGGGATAAAGGAAAGCAGGTTCTAAAATGGCCCTTGTACGAGAATAAGGTGTACAGTGACAGAATGGAGGGAGCCGGGTTGCCTTTCAGGGTTTGTCATTGCCATGCTCAACAGCGCCACCTAGTAGAGGGAGTGTTCGAGGACACAGTCAGAATGGTTGCATTCCCCCTGCTATGAATACTGGATACCCACAGAAATAATTCAACTGCGGACACAAAGGTCATTTTGCCAGGGATTGCCCACAACCCAGATGGATTGGGAATGGTCAGAATTTGGCAAAGGCTCCGTTGCCCGTGGAATGTCAACCACGTTACCTGCAATGTAATGTCCAGGGTGCTGATGGAGATTCACGACTGTATCCAGAGTTACTCAAGGGGACTACAAGTGCACAGTGATTCTGTCAGGCCTCAGTTATGTTCATGCCAGTTATTGGGATGGAGCGGGTAGACCCCTTGTAGAAACTAGGGTAAGAGTCCTCCCTATTAAATTTCTTTGGGATACAGGAGGCTCTGGAAACATCCTAAACACAATCACATTCAATGCACCCTGTTGGGAAATACAAGATACTATGTTTTAACTGGATTTACTAGTCATTCACAAGTAGGCGAGTTGATTTCACCACTGAACATACAGTTGGGACAACTCAGTATGCTCCATTCAGTTGTGCTCATCGACTTGCTAACTGCTCAAGAACATATTCTGGGAAGTCATTTTATAAGGAAAGCAGGTTTGAGTTTTGATTCAATTAATTGTATGATTTGGCAGTTTAATGTTGATAGAGAGCAGGTCCCTAATGACATTCCAGTAGGACGATATGAGGATGGGATATATACTTTTGGGGAAATGTGGGTGAAGGCATAAGATATGACAGATGAGTCAGAGGCTAGACAAATTATTTTAGATTGTCAGGCAGTATTTGCCAAACATAAACACGACTGTGGCAGGATGCAAGGAGAGGTGTGTATTCGGGGCCCTGATCCGAAAGCCCAGAAACAATATGGATTTCCGAAACGAGCAGAGGCAGATGTAGAGAAAACTACTTAGAGTTTGTTAACACGGAGTTCTGCGAGAAATAGCATTTACAAATAATTCACCCATCTGGCCAGTTCAGAAATCCAATGGAAGTTGGAGACTTACCATAAATTGGTGGGAATTGAATACAGTGACCCCTTTAACTGCCTCTACTGTAGTTTAAAGTCCAGAGACTATGATTAAGCAGAATATTGTGACAAAGTGATTCATAGTACTGAATATAAGTAATGGATTTTCATCTGTTCCATTGAAAAGAGAGTGTCAATATAGATTTGTTTTCAGTTGGAAAGAACAACTGTATACAAGGACAATTTTGCCACAAGGGTTTCATAATTCACCCTACATTTTCCATCAATGGTTGGCAAATGGGCTGAAAGCTTTTTCAACTCTCCAGTGTTTAATTCAATATGTAGATGATTTATTGTTACAGACAGAAACCTAGGATGAGCATTATGAGTTACTTAAAGAACTACTGCAATTGTTACAGAAGATGGGTTTGAAGGCTGATTCTAAAAAGGCTTAAATCATGAAGCGGCAGGTTAGTTACTTGGGAGTGGTCATAAGCCCTGGGAGATGAGAGGTTGATAAGCAGGGTGTGGATGTAGAAGCAAAACTACAACACCCCACTGACGTGAGAGGATTGACGTCATTTGTTGGTTTGGTGGGGTATTGTAGAGACCACATAGATATCTTTGCCACCAAAGGTTACCCACTTATGGAGCTCCTGAAGAAAGGTGTACCTTGGGAATAGAAATCAGATCACTAGATCTTAAAACCAGCCTTGCAGAAGCACCTGCCCTTATGACCCCAAATCCTTCCGAGCCATTCTCTCTGGAGGTGGCGGCCACGAGTAACAGGATATCAGCTGTGTTACTCCGGGAGACAATCGGTCGACTGGAACCAGTGACATATGCATCTCAAATGCTCACACTGGCAAAGCAAGGATATACAACATGTGAGCATCATCCACTATCAGTGTTTTGGGCAGTTACACATTTCGTTTGTATTGCAGGGCTTAATCCATTAAAATGGTTGTTGTGATGCGTCTAGTGTGGTAGTGCGGTGGGTAGTGCTTGTCACTCTCATGTTCAGCTTCCACTGCTGGTTAGCAGTCTTGTGAAAAGGTGGGGCCAAGAGTGTAAGTCTCTCCCTGCCAAAAGTAAGCCCTGTGCAGTGCCTCCTCACCAGTGACATATGGAAACTGAACTCCTTTTGGACTCAGGCTGAACTACAGAGGACAGGAAAGAGGTCTAGTCCCTATACACATAGCACACAGGCCCACCGGCGTGTGGACACATTCTGGCATTCGTGAACCAGGTTCCCAGTTGTGGCTAAATAGCCCAACTGCCTTGTGGGCATCCTCGGGAGAGATAAAGGCCACGGGAGTAAACCCAGACAGCAGACGCAGAGTGGAGCCCCTAAGGGGGTTGGATGTCATTGAATATCCTTCCGGCAGCTCCTGCAGCCAAGGTGGTGCCAAACGTATTGCTTCAAAAGCTTTCCTTTGGACCTCACTGGTGAGGCTGAGAGGGGGATCTCGGCGACTGGGTATTTCAGGATCTCCATACCTTCTGCCCAGGCTTGTGGTGGTCATCATCATCACTCATTGTCCTTCGAGACAGACAGAAGCCGAACAATCCATTAGCCATTTTAACAGAGCATACTCCAATTCAGATTTTACTTGATAGCTGTATCAAGGATGGAATAGTCAATCAAACTCAACTATTCTGATGGACAGGGTTGTAATGTTGCAGTTAAAAGAGTTACCAGTACAACCATATACTTGCTGATAATCTAACTCATCCGCGTGAACCTCATGAGTGCCAGGTGACAGTAGTACAAGTACAGAATGGGCCATTTTCATCAGGTCAGGATGGAGAGAGACTTACTGGATGTGGTATTTATGTAGAAGATGAGGAAGGAGTAGAGATCAAAAGTATTGCAGTCAAGTTACCTGCAACAATGAGTGCACAAGTGGCAGTGCTTGCTGCTGCAGCTTTCGTTGTCAGCCATCCAGACAGGTCTCCTTCGGGAGCAATCATAAACTCAGATAGTACGTATGTTTGTAATAGTTTGACTGAATATTTACCACTATGGGAAGCGAGAGGTTATATGTCAGCAGATGATAAACCTTTACCATCAGCATTCTTGGTGAAGTATATATTTGAGAAGGCAAGAGGAAACACATGGAGTAAAGCTCATGTAAAGGGGAACAGAAAGGCTGAGTTAGTCAAATTAGGAGTGGAATGCAGGATGATATGGAATCCGGATCTAGAAGGAATGATGACAAAGAAACCAGCAAACAATATACCTGTAGAGTTAGTTAAGGTATGGCAAAAGGTTCAGAAGTTAGTAAAGGTACCGAGAGGGGAAAATTTTGAACAGTATGCAAAATATCCAGGAATACAGGTACAGAATGGGATTGTACTTGATAACAGTAGATTTGAGGTGCCAGGAAGTAAAAGAAACCAGAAGATGTATTGGTAGCATAACATCTCTGGGCATCAAGGAGCAGACAGAATTATGGGAGAATTGAAGAATCAGTGTTGGTGACCAAAGATGCGAGGAGATTATTGTAAGAATTGTTTGATTTGTGCCCAGTATAACCCAGATAAACCGGAAGAAAAGCAGTTTTAAGACACACATGGTCTGTAGAAGGACCCTGGGTTAACTTGCAGATTGATTTTGTAGGACCTTTACCTCCAACCCCTTGGAGGACTGGACTATATCTTTGTGATAGTAGATACCTTCACCAAGCGGGTAGAAGCTTTTCCAACTAGAAATAACGCCACTAAGGTAACAGCTAGGATTTTGTTCGAGAGAGTCTTTACTCATTGGGGATTGCCAAAGAGTTTAGAATCAGATCAAGTTCCTCATTTCACCACAGAGGTGATGCAAGATCTGATGAGACTGTTTGGGGTAAAGCAGTGGTTTCATATCCTTTATCGACCTCAATCCAGTGAAATTATTGAAAGGATGAACAGGACTTTGAAGACAATATTAACTAAAATGGCCAAGTTGCATAGGACCACATGGGTCACTGTGTTACCCTACATCCTTACGATACTTCATACTACCAAAGTTTCTTCTACTGGTTTTACTCCTTTTAAGGTGATGACTAGGAGGGAAATGAGAGGTTAGAATTCCTGGTAGGCCTAGATTACTCAGTGCCTGAGTATGGTGGTATTGTAAAGGACAAATGGGTGCAGCAATTAATCAACACTATTAGGGAAGCCCATTATGTCACAGCCCTTAATATGGGATGGAAGAAACAGCAAAGTAAAGCTTATTTTGATATGTGAACAAAACCTAGGGAGTTGGAGAAAGGACAGAAGGTTGTGATCTCAGTTCTTTAGCCAGCTCCTTTTACATCTCCAAGATTTGAGGGACCATATGATGTTGTTGACAGAGTCATCAGCTTATCAGATCCAGACTGCTCCAAATAAGTTAGGATGATTTCATATTAACCACCTTAAATCCCTTGCAGATAGTCAATGTTCTCTAGTAGTTGAGGTCCATAAGGCACATTGTCAATGGGATGCTCTGGACGAAAGTGATAATGCTCTTTGGTTTATTTTTCAGGCAATCGACGATGAAGAGGATGAAGGAGTTGTATCCTCAGTGAGTTTGGCGACCATTAGTTTGTAAATGCAGGTTAAGGATAGTCCACTTTATACTTAGTATCAAGAAGGGAGAGTTAAGACTGGGCAATCTTTACAATCACCTAAGCCAAAGCAAAGACAATAGAAGAGAGAAGCAGATGGGAGACTGCATTCATTACCAGATATTCAGGAAATGCAATGGGGAATAGACACCTTGAATTTAGAGGAGGTATCAGATAATTAGATACGTACAGAAACTGCTCTTGATGTTTTTACAGGTGTTCAGGAATGATTAGTGTTGGAATACTACCGATGAATGGCCTTATGATGGTCGAAGGCTCTACTGAAGACTGCATGCACTATGAACAACTTGTGAAGGACTGAGATGAAGTTGAGTAAAGGAAATGAGACAGATTGTCTGTTGACATTTGTGGTTGAATAACAGTGATATGGAGAAAAGGTGAGACTACCAGAGTAAATATGTGACATCATGTTTTACTGTGAATGTAATGGTGTGGAATCAAATCAGATATAAGATTATGGATTATCATGTGCCCCAGGTAACTCAAAACTAGTGGCTTTAGAGCTCTAAGATTTTACATATATACCTTTATTCTATGGTGTGAATGACAACTGATACTACAACCATCACAATACCAACTGTCGCTAGCCTTTTGTTGTGTGATGAGATATGGACCTACAAAGGGAGTAAATTTGGTTCTTTTCATTGAGAAGAATATTGGGTTTATCAAGAGGATTTTATTAAGAGTGGGTTAACAGATTGTGGGTTTGTTTCTTATGATTATTCTCTCTCTATCTTATCTGTCAATAGCAGCAGAATATTTCATTTTACGGCAGCATGGAATAGAGTTATTTACCATATTGGAACTGGTATTAAACAATGGTATGATCATGTGGGTTTAGCTAATGATCTTTTGCAGAATCCATCCCTTTTGAGAGCGAAGATTGGAACTGGGATTTAAATGTTAATGCACGTCCTTGGATGTGTATTACTTCACATGTTATTGTTGCTTTGCTCTTGGTTATCCAGAGTATTTTTCCCCAGTGATTTTTATGGCAACTTCAATAACTTAATGTGTTTGCATGCTACAGGCCACTCCAAATCTCTGTTTGGTGAATTTGGTTGTTTTCATGCCATGATGTTGTGTTTAAGTATTATTGATTGCAGTTATATGCCTTGATATATGGTATGAGAATAGGTACATTTTTATCATATGTCTTCATGTTTTGTATTGATGACATTTTCAAATCCTTAACTGTATTATTTGATGTAGTTATGAATGCAGGTGTTCCTTTTGTGCTATATTCACTCAGGCATATAGACAGATGTGTGATCCCCAGAGTTTTCTGTGCATCAAAAGGTGGGAGATGTTGGCCATGGCAGATTTAAAATATGGAAAAAGATGCCAAATTCGAATAGGGCAACAGAAGCAGACAGATCAATCGTCTTTGTTCCTGCCATGTGCTTGGAGATGGATGCTGCCATTTTGTGGAAGTGTTTTATGTCCTCCATTTTGTGTGATAGTTGCTTGGCTTGATCATTGTTTTAAAAAAGACACAATGATGCTTCAGGTAATCTGCTGGACTAGAGATCATTTCCGAATCAGAAGTTCTTTGGTTGGATATAACATGCAGATTTTCGACTGTTGAGGTCAGTATTTGTTTTGCGTGAATCAAGCTTGCACTGACTGAGAACAGACAGCCATGAATTACTGATTGTCACTTGCTGGGAAGAGGGCATTGATGGATGTTGGCCTGGAGCAGAGCCAATAAAAAGGTGTTAAAGGTCAGACACGTAACCTACAGCCAATGACACTGGAATGCTACATTTGAATTCATAAGAAATGAATATAAAAGTGGAAATTTTTTTGATTGTGCTATGAGCAATAATACCAGGGAATCACCATCTCAAAGGAGAACCCCCACACCAGGGGTTGGGAGAAGAAACGAGCGATTGCCTGGCCAATAGAGATCCCCTACTTTGGTGCTATAAATTGGAAAAGTGGTCTGAGTGAGTATTGGTACAGAGGGAAGAGTAGAATTCATGTTCTAGGTTGTAGGCCCAGGTCAACATAGTTATATTGTTGTTTGTGCAGAGAGTAAGTGTGAGCTTTGATTAAGTATGGGTTGCGTAGTGAGTTTCCCAACCTAGTTCTGTTGATAAATGGTCAAGCTATTCGACTGGTGTACAATTCCAAGTCTTTCCATGTTTGCAAATTCAGCCTTCAGGTTTGCCAACTTTTTGGGTCCAGTCTGTCCACGCGGGCATGGACTGGCGGGCCAGTAGTAGCGGAGGAATGATGCATTGCTGCCTGGCTGAGTGGAGGCTATCAGCCATTTTAGCAAGGTCCTTGTAGTCCAACACGGGTGCATTAGTGAGGGCTATATGAATTTGATCAGGCATTTACTGCATGAAGAGTTCTTTAAAATAACACAAGTTTGGTGATTTCCCAGGAGTGACAGCATGTGCTGCATTAGATCTGAAGGCCTAACATCGCCAAGACTGGGAAGGCAAGCAATTGTCTGGCATGCTCAGACTCCGATAGTCCAAAAGACTGTACAAGGTGAGTTTTCAGCGATCAGTATTTATCGTGCTCAGGCCCGGTGTTCAAGAAGACTCACCACTCAGTGCCATGAAACTGCTGAGCAACCTTACCACAAAGTAGAATTTGGTGTCGTCTGCGGTGATTTCTCGCAGAGTGAACTGGGCCTCAGCTTGTATGAACCAAGCAATGGTATTTTGCTCCCCTTTAATAGTGACTGCATTGACTGCCATGTTCAATAACTCCGTCCTAGAGCATCGGGGTCACCAATGTAGGTTTTCACAAATAAAAAAACAGTGAGGCGTTTTATGTTTAATGAAATCCATAAAAATTTTATGGAACTCCAAAATCTACACACAAAATCACACTAAAAACTCTTTATGTAAAAAAGTCATCATGTCAGACCAGCTGCTGAAAATGAAATCCCAACTCTGTTGGTGGTTGTGAATTACGTACATTTCTCTCAATTACGTTACCCTACAATATCAGCAAAGCTCATCTAGGCTGGTTTGGTTGGAGCAGTTACGTTTCTAAGCAAATTGTATGCTGTTAAATCCAATGCACTCAGAAAACTGGTACTCATTTCTCATTGGCTATTTCATTGGCTTTAAACTACTGCTCAATCACCCAGTTTTTGCGTGTAACCGAACACATCAATATTTCTGATGTAGCCAGCCTTTTCTGCTCTTCTTTTGTTGAAATTTATTATCACCCAGTACTCACTATTTATGAACCCGTAAATCTGACTATTTTTTTTGCTTTTTTTAACTCAATTATCTCTTCCCTTCCAAAGAATACATGCTGTGATTTCTTTTTAGCTCAAACATTTTGCTGTGCTTTTAAAAAAATTCAAACAACTCGCTGCACTTCAGCAGGTACTTAGTCATCTTGGGCTCATTTAATCCTTTCCTTATCGTGACTATAACTCCAAAACATAAAATAAATTGAAAGGAAAGTACTGGAGCCAGGAGAAAGGGCTTTAGTTTTGTTTTCTCTTATCACGTGGAAGCATCATGACGTATGCAATTCACATATTTTTACATATAACCTGTAATGAATATGCCCTCTCAAATAAAGTATTTACAATATTAGCCAAATATTAATTACACAAATCTTAATGAAACTTAAAATTTTTTGGAGCATGGGTAGATGGGTATAAGATGAAACTTAATGCTGAAAAAATGTGACCTATTTATTTTAATAGGAAGAACGAGAAGAGGCTGTATAGAGGATACATTTCACAATGGGGTAGAAAGTCAAAATGATTTAGGGATTTATATGCATTGTTCATTGAAAGTGTCAGGACAGGCTGACAAAGTGGTTAATATAACAGCATAGAGCAGCTGGGATATTCAGTGTCTATAAAAAGTATTCATCCCCCTTGGAAGTTTTCACTTTTTATTGTTTTACAACACTGAATCATAGTGGCAGAAGTGGGATCTCCCAGTGACCACCCATTTTAATTCCACTTCCCGTTCCAATTCCGGTATGTCAATCCATGGTCTTCTTGACTGTTGCGATGAGGCCACACCCAGGTTGGAAGAATAACACCTTATATTCCATCTGGGTAACCTGACGGCCTGAACATCAATTTCTCGAACTTCTGGTAATGCCCATACACTTCAGCATTCCCCATCCTGTTTTCTCTCTCTCACCTTATCTCCTTGCCTTCCCATCGCCTCCCTCTGGTGCTCATTGCCCCTTTTCTTTCTTCCATCACATCCTGTCCTCTCCTATTAGATTCCCCCTTCTTCTGCCCTGTAGCTCTTTCACCAATCAGCTTCCCAGGTCTTCATTTCACCTCTCCCCCTCACAGTTTCACCAATCACTTTGTGTTTCTCCCTCCACTTCCCCACCTTTTAAATCTACTCCTCATCTTTTTTTCTCCAGTCCTGCTGAAGGGTGTCAGCCTGAAATATTGTCTGTACTCTCTTCTATAGATGCTGCCTGGCCTGCTGAGTTCCTCCAGCATTTTGTGGTGGATTTCCAGCAACTGCAATTTTTCTCTTGTTTGTGAGAGGACTTAATTCGCCTTTTTTGACACTGACCAACAGAAAAAGACTCTTTCATATCAAAGTGAAAACAGATCTCCACAAAGTGATCTAAATTAATTATAAATATAAAACACAAAATAATTCATTATATAAGTAAACACCCTCTTCAAGTCAGTATTTAGGAGATGTAGTAATTACAGTCTTGAACCTGTGTGGATAGGTCTCTATCAACTTTGCACATCTGGACACTGTAAATTTCCCCCATTCTTCTTTACACAACTGTTCAAGCTCTGTCAGATTGCATAGGGATCATGAGTGAACAGCCCTTTCAATTCCAGCCACAAATTCTCAGTTGGATTGAGGTCTGGACTCTGACTTGGTCACTCCAGGACATTAATTTTGTTGTTTTTAAGCCATTCCTGTGTAGCATTGGCTTTATGCTTGGGGTCATTGTCTTGCTGGAAAACAAATCTCCCAAGTCACAGTTCTCTTGCAGATTGCATAAGGTTTTCCTCCAGGATTTCCCTGTGCTTTGCTGCATTCATTTTACCCTCTACCTTCACAAGCCTTCCAGTGTCTGCTGCAGTGAGGCATCCCCACAGTGTGACGCAGCCACTGCCATGCTTCACACTAGGGATGGTGTGTTTTTGATGTGCAGTGTCTGGCTTACGCCAAACATAGCATTTAGTCTGATAGCCAAAGAGCTCAATTTTGGTTTCACCAGATCATAGAACCTTCTTCCAGCTGACTTCAGAGTCTCCCACATGCCTTCTGGTAAACTCTAGCCAAGATTTTACGTGATTTTTTTTAAACAGTGGCTTTCTCTTTGCCACTCTCCCATGAAGCTGCAACTAGTGAAGCACCTGGGCAATGGTTGTTTTATGCGTCGACTCTTGCATCTCAGCCACTGAAGCTTGTAACTCCTCCAGAGCTGTCATAGGTCTTTTGGTGGCTCCCTCACTAGTCCCCTTCTTGCACAGTCACTCAGTTTTTGAGGATGGCCTGCTCTAGGCAGATTTACAGCTGTGCCATACTCTTTCCATTTCTTGATGATTGACTTAATTGTATCCCAAGGGATATTCAGTGACTTGAAATTTTCTTGCATCTCTTGATTCGTGTTTTCCAATAACTTTTTGCAGAATTGCTTGGAACATTCTTTTGCCTATATAGTGTAGTTATTGTCAGGATACTGACTCACCTGCAGTTGGACCCTTCAGATACAGGTGTATTTTTACTACAATGAATTGAAACACCTTGGCTGCATGTAGGGGATCTCCATTTAACTAATTACAGTATGTGACTTCTAAAACCACTGGTTGCACCAGTGATGATTTGGTGTGTCATATTAAAGGGGGACGAATATTTATACCATCAATTTTATGTTTTATATTTGACATGAACATCTTTCACTTTGACATGAACATCTTTTTCTGTTGATCAGTGTCAAAAAAAGCCAAATTAAATCCACTGTGATTCAATGTTGTAAAACAATAAAACATGAAAACTTCCGGGGTGGGGGGGGGGGGTGAATACTTATTACAGGCACTGTATAAATGGAAGCGTAATATACAAGATCAAGGAAGTTACTATAAACCATTATAAACCAGAAGTATTTTGCCTATCTCTGGAAAACCGACAAAGTTACGAGAGGATCTGATAAATTATTTAAAATCACCAAGGATATATACAAAGCATTAAAGAAAACACTATTCTCATTGGTTTAGGTTCAAGAACTAGGTGAGGTAGAATGAAAATAGAACGCAATGTGACAGCAGGATATTCTTTTTTTAAACTATGAGTAGTTATGGTTTGCAATGAATAGTAGTGAAGGCAGATTTAGTATTAGTGTTCAAAAGGGAGCTGGATAGATATCTGAAAGAAAATAATTTGCGGGGTTATGAGGACTAATTGGGAATGGGCTAAATATTCCCCTTCGCGCTGGAGCCATCAGGTGGTTCATGGACGGAGTGGGATTAGGTATTTAGAATGGGAGGAGTCTCGTGTGAATTTCATCAGCAGGCCATATGGCCACTTTTCTCTGTGCCATCTACGTAAGTAGGTTCAGGGTTGTTTCTGTGCCAACAATTGCTGCCAGTTCATTTTGTTTCTATAATGCATGCTGATAGTGACACAAGAGGATTAATCAATGTGACAATCTGTGCAGACTTATTGGGATGTAATCAGTTGATAGCAGAAAAATGAACATAGAGAAATGATGAGCTGGAAAAGGCCAGGTGGCCCATTAAAAGTGCTCCAAACATAGGCATCTAGAAGCAATGTAATTATATGTTTCCACCCACTGCCCCATTCTGGAAATTCTTCAGCAATCCCTTGGACAGTTCATATCACACTGATCCTGAGTTACTTAGCCTTCAATAAGGTGCAAGCCCTGTCTCTGCCAAGAATTTAGCCAGCCATGAGACCCTCCTGGGAGATAGTACTCTGTAGGAAGTCACCGGGAATTTGCTGTAAGGGTATGAGAGCAATTTATGGAGAGCTGCACTTTGGGAAAGCTTGCAATGCAGTCAGATGCTTGAATGTTTCTGCCTGCTCCTGTGAGCTGAAAGCAAAATAGAAATTCTGTTCCTTGAGAACAGAATTTGAGTGACCTCCATAACATAGTAATAAAAAAGTTGACACTGAGATGCCAGAGTAACAATCTGGAAAGATTGAGAGTCAATGAAAGAGAGGCTACATGTTAGATCACTAGGACAAAAAAATGCAGCTGGTCATTTAACTATCAGTTTCGGGAGTAACAGGTTGCAAAGTAAGTGGTTGTTTGGTAAGCAAGTAGTTTTTCAGACCAGTAAAATCTCATTGTGGACTCGTTTTGTTTGTTGTTTTACTGTCAATGTCATTTCCATTGGGAAAAGTGTTAGGAAAAAAAACCTTGCCAAAAATCAATACTTCATATGTGGAAAATTGTTTTACTTCAGGTCAAGTCATTCTTTAACTTCACAGTAATTGGACTTTTCAGGATTTCCAGATAAAAGCACTCATTAACATTTTTCAGTGTTGCCTGGAATGATGATTGCACAAGGCATGGTGGTCCCTGACACAACCACAAATGGGAGGTAGAACATAAAGCATGATCCACACTGTACAGCTGCAGATTGTTTTGTATATGACCAATCCAGTAAAAATGAAAAAAAATATTTTCCCATCTTTTCCCAAAATAAGTGTATTTTGGATGTGGATAGATCAATGAAAAAAAAACGTTCATTTATTCACCATCTTTCATGGCTTCAGAGTCACAAATATCCTTATTGTCAATGAATCAGCATGACGAGTGCGTCCCCACAAAATCCTTCAGAGATTTCCCCACTCAGAAGCCCTGGATGAACCATGAGATCTGCAATCTGCTGAGAGCCAAATCAAAGGCATTCAACTCAGATGACCAAGAAAGTTACAAGAGGTCCAGGTATGATCTCCGGAAAGCTATCTCACGGGTAAAGTGGCAATTCTGGACTAAACTCGAACCAACGAAGGATACTCGATGGTTGTGGGAGAGCTTGAATGCTATCACCTCTTATAAAGTAAAATCAAGCAACATAGGTGACAACAGGGTTTTGTTTTCAGATGAGCTCCATGCCTTCTATGCTTCCTTTGACCACTAAAACAAGGAAGAATCATCACAAACTCACACAGCCCCTGATGATCATGTAATTTTAGCCTTTAAGGCTGGTATGCGAGCAGCCTTCAGAAAGGTGAACTCATGAAAAGCATCCAGCCCAGAATGGATAACTGGCCAAGTATTAAAGACCCTGTGCTGATCAACTGGCTGCAGTGTTCACTGAGATACCTAATCACTTGCTTCGGCTGTCTGAGGTACCCCCCTGCTCCAAACAGGCTTTAATTATACCGGTGCCTAAGAAAAATGTGGTAATCTGCCCCAGTGACTATCATCCAGTAGCACTTACATCCACTGTGATGAAGCGTTTTGAGAGGTTGGTGATGAAACACATTAAGTCTTGCCAGATCCACTTCAATTTCCCTACAGGCGCAACAAGTCCACATTGGCTCTTCACTCAACCCTGGAACATCTGGACAGCAAAGCACACACATCAGAATGCTCTTTATTGACAACAGCTCTGTATTCAATGCTATTCATTCCCTAAAACTAACTGATAAACTTCAAGACCTCAATACCTCCCTGTGCAACTGGATCCTTGATTTCCTCACTTACAGATCCCAGTCACTTCACATTAGCAAAAACTTCGCCACAATCTCCATTAGTACAGGCGCACCACAAGACTGTGTGCTTAGCACCCTACTCTACTCGTTTTACTTATGAGTGTGGCTGAACACAGCTCCGATGCCATATTCAAGTTTGCTGATGATGCCACTTGTCATAGGCTGAGACTGAAAATGTGGCTGAGTGGTGCCACAACAACTTCTTACTCAATGTCAGCAAGACCAAGGAGCAGATTATTGACTTCAGTAGGATGAAACCAAAGGTCCAACAGCCAGACCTCTTTGGAGGATCAGAGGTGGGGAGGGTCAGCAACTTTATATTCCTTAGTGTTATCATTTCAGAGGACCTGCTCTGGACACAGCACATAAGTGCAATTACAAAGAAAGCAAGGCAACGCTTCATTAGGAGTTTGTGAAGATTTGGAATGACATCGAAAACCTTGACAAGCTTCTATAGATGCGTGATGGAGAGTGTACTGACTGGCTGCATCACAGCCTGGTATGGAAACACCAATGCCTTGAATGGAAAATCCTACAAAAAGAAGTGGATACGGTCCAATCCATCATGGGGAAAGCCTGCCCCACCATTGAGCACATCTACACGGAGCATTGTTGCAGGAAAGCAGCATCCATCAACAGGGGCCTCTACCACCCACGTCATGCTGTCTTCTCGCTGCCGTCATCAGGAAGACGACACAGGACCCTCAGGACCCACACCATCAGGTTCAGCAACAGTTATTACCCCTCAACTATCAGCCTCTTGAACCAAAGAGGATAACTTCACTCAACTTTACTTGCCTCACCACCCAAAATGTTCCTACAACCTATAGACTCACTTTCAAGGACTTTTCATCTCTTGTTTTTGATATCTATTGCTTATTAATTAATTAATTAATTAATTTTTATTATTTTCTTTTTGTATTTGCAGTTTGTTGTGTTTTGCACAGTGGTTGAATGCCAAGTTGGTGTGCTCTTTCATTGATTCTATTATGGTTATTATTCTATTATGTATTTATTGAATATGCCCCCAAAGTAAATGAATTGCTGGATTGTATATGGTGACATCTATGTACTTTGATAATAAATTTAGTTTGAACATTGAATCCATTTTAAATGTAGTCACTGTTTTAATGTTGAAAAGCTCAGTCAATTTATTTTGTTTTTGAGCAGGCCTTCAGCTAAAAGAAAGTTATTATCTGAAGATAGTCAATGTTACATGGGCATTTCATACAACTCACTAGCTCTGTAGTTTCTCTGCAATACAAAACTGCAGTTAATCCAAAATAGTGGAAATAACTCTCGCTATTGAGATATGGCCATCGGAGATGTAATCTTAAGAGCTTCATTCTGTTCCTGCCTTCCCGCAAAAGGTCAGGACTTCAAACCATGTGATCAAAATGTACTTTCAATTACATTGCATAATGCTTTCAGTAATGTGCTGGAAGGGTAGGAAGCTCCTGCAGTTGAATTGTTCCACCTATTTTGAAATGAACTTAATGTATGAAGGTATTAGCTGTCAGTTTCAATGGTATCTTAAAACCTCCTAATCTCCAACTCTCTATGTTCAACCTTTCAAATATTGCTAATATGGAACTCTGACTTACTCCCATTCAGAGTTACTGAATAACTCTGAGATCTATATATACTTACCCTTTCTCTTTGCTGAATCCAATCTGGTCCTAGTCATAAAGCAAAGCAAATGGCAGAACACAGATGTGATGATAAAGAGTGGTACTCTCAGCATTCAAAAGCTGTGTATGCACAGCCATGACAATGATGAATAAAGGCCAGCTTCAGAAATGGCATTCAATACACATTGCAAAGCACCAGGCCTTAATGAAAAACGCTTTGACAATTTGTATTTTTTGGTCCAAGTGTTTTGCAAGGTAATACACACAAAATGTTGGATACATGGAAAAGAGTAAACAGTTGATATTTTGGGCCCAGTCTCGGACTGAAATGTCGACTGTTTACTCTTTTCCATCGATGCTGCCTGGCCTGCTGAGTTCTTCCAGCATTTTGTGTGTATTACTTTGAATTCCAGCATCTGCAGATTTTCTCTTGCTGGTGTTTTGCAATGTTGGATTTTGTATTTCCCAAGCATATGAACTCAGCATTACTTACATTCCACCACAAATTAAAAATAAGTGTAAATGTATCCTCACCATAAACACGAGAAATTCTGCAGATGCTGGAAATTCAAAGCAACACAGACGAAATGCAAGAGGAACTTAGCCAGTCAGGCAGCAGCTATGGAATTGAATAAACAGTCGAAGTTTCAGGCTGAGACCCTTCTTTAGGACTGAGAAGGAAGGGGGAAGATGCCAGAATAAAAAGGTGGGAGGAGGGGAAGGATGCTAGCTGGATGGTGAGAGATGAAGCCAGGTGGGTGGGAAAGGTCAAGGGTCGGAGAAGAAAGAATCTGGTAGGAGAGGAGAGTAGACCATAGGAGAACAGTAAGGAGGAGGGGACCCAGGGGGAAGTAATAGTTAGCTGAGAAGAGGTAAAAGGTCAGAATGGGGAACAGAGGAAAAGGGAGAGGGGAATGTATCATCACCATTAGCATGATTCAAGGAGGGGTAGGATTAAATCATGACCATTTCTGATAAGAAGGAGTCTTATAAGTACTGTTGATAAATTTCAAAGCACTGATCTTCTTGGTCAAAATTCCTCATATCTTATCAGTTTTTGAGACTTCTCATCAATTTCTATCGAAGATATGAACAAAGTATTTTTGAACATATGGTTGAGCGGCTCATACCATTATTTTCCCATATCTTGAACCATTACTAGTTTGGACCAAGGATTCCTAACTTGCTTAATGTTAGAAACATAGAAAACCTACAGCACAATACAGGCCCTTTGGCCCACAAAGCTGTATTGAACATGTCCTTACCTTAGAAATTACCTAGGTTTACCCATAGCCCTCTATTTTTCTGAGCTCCATGTACCTGTCCAGGAGTCTCTTAAAAGATCCTATTGTATCCGTCTCCACCACCATTGCCGGCAGCCTAGTCCACGCACTCACCACTCTATGCATAAAAAGTTACCCCTGACATCTCCTCTGTACCTACTTCCAAGCACCTTATAACTGTGCCCTCTCGTGTTAGCCATTTCAGCCCTGGGAAAAAGCCTCTGACTATCCACATGATCAATACCTCTCGTCATCTTATACACCTCTATCAGGTCACCTCTCATCTTCCGTTGTTTCAAGGAAAAAAGGCCGAGGTCACTCAACCTATTCTCATAAGACATGCTCCCCAATCCAGGCAACATCCTTGTAAATCTCCTCTGCACCCTTTCTATGGTTTCTACATCCTTCCTGTAGTGAGGTGACCAGAACTGAGCAAGTGGGGTCTGACCAGGGTCCAATACAACTGCAACTTTACCGCTTGACTCTTAAACTCAATTCCATGATTGATGATGGCCAATGCATCGTATGCCTTCTTAACCGCAGAGTCAACCTGCACAGCAGCTTTGAGTGTCTTGTGGACTCGGACCCCAAGATCCCTCTGATCCTCCACAATGCCAGGAGTCTTACCATTAATACTATATTCTGCCACAATATTTGACCTACCAAAATGAACCACCTTACACTTATCTGGGTTGAACTCCATCTGCCACTTCTCAGCCCAGTTTTGCTTCCTATCAATGTCCTGCTGTAACCTCTGACAGCCGTCCTCATTATCCGCAACACCCCTAACCTTTGTGTCATCAGCATATTTACTAACCCATCCCTCCACTTTCTCATCCAGGTCATTTATAAAAATCATGAAGAGTAGGGGTCCCAGAACAGATCCCTGAGGCACACCACTGGTCACTGACCTTCATGCAGAATATGACCCATCTACAACCACTCTTTGCTTTCTGTGGGCAAGCCAGTTCTGGATCCACAAAGCAGTGTTCCCTTGGATCCCATGCCTCCTTACTTTCTCAATAAGCCTTGCATGAGGTAACTTGTCAAATGCCTTGCTGATATCCATATCTACTGCTCTACCTTCATCAATGTGTTTAGTCACATCCTTAAAAAATTCAATCAGGCTCGTAAGGCACAACCTGCCTTTGACAAAGCCATGCTGACTATCCCTAATTCTATTATGCCTCACCAAATGTTCATAAATCCTGCCTCTCAGGATCTTCCCCATCAACTTACCAACCAGTGAATTAAGACTCACTGGACTATAATTTCCTGGGCTATCTCTACTCCCTTTCTTGAATAATGGAACAACATCTGCAACCCCCCAATCTTCTGGAACCTCTCTGTCTCCATTGATGATGCAAAGATAATCGCCAGAGGCTCAGCAATCTCCTCCCTTGCCCCCCCCCCCCCCCACAGTAGCCTGGAGTACATCTCGTCTGGTCCCAGTGACTTATCCAACTTCATGCTTTCCAAAAGCTCCAGCACATCCTCTTTCTTAATATCTACATGCTCAAGCTTTTCAGTCGGCTGTAAGTCATCCTTACAATCACCAAGATCTTTTTCCATAGTGAATACTGAAGCAAAGTATTCACTGACGTTGTTCTGCAATCTCCTCCTGTTCCATACACACTTTTCCACTGTCACACTTGATTGGTCCTATTCTTTCACGTCTTATCCTCTTGCTGTTCACATACTTGTAGAATGCCTTGGAGTTTTCCTTAATCCTGTCCGCCAAGGCCTTCTCATGGCCCCTTCTGGCTCTCCTAATTTCTTTCTTAAGCACCTTCCTGCTAGCCTTATAATCTTGCAGATCACTATCATCACCTAGTTTTTAAGAACCTTTCGTAAGCGCTTCTTTTTTTTTTCGAATAGATTTACAACAGCTATTGTACACCACCGTTCTTGTACCCTACCATCCTTTCCCTGTCTCATTGGAACGTACCTGTGCAGAACTCCATGCAAATATCCCCTGAACATTTGCCACATTTCTTCCGTTCATTTCCCTGAGAACATCTGTTCCCCATTTATGCTTCAAGTTCCTGCCTGATAGTCTCATATTTCCCCTTACTCCAATTAAACGCTTTCCTAACTTGTCTGTTCCCATCCATCTCCAATGCTATGGTAAAGGAGATAGAATTGTGATCACTATCTCCAAAGTGCTCTCCCACTGAGAGATCCGACACCTGACCAGGTTCATTTCCCAATATCTGATCAAGTACAGCCTCTCTTCTTGTAGGCTTAACTGCAAGAAACCTTCCTGAACACATCTAACAAACTCCATCCCATCTAAACCTCATGGCAAAAGAGATTGGCAATTCTGCTCTAGAGTAATCATTCAGACAACCCCTTGTCTTGCCATTTTTTTTTAACTGACTATAAATTAGAAACTGCAGTCAAGTATTCTTTTCACATGTGCTTTTATCCATGAAAAAAAAAGATAAATTGAAAATGGAAAGTCGTTACACAGGTGTTCAGGCTTTCCTGTGCATGAAGGACATTCCAAAATAACAACCATCATCATCTTGTGTACATCTTATTGGGAAATTACTGCTGCAGATTATGTTGGTATAGTGTGTGAAAGTTAAACTGCATAAACCTTATGGATATTCAAATAGAAAGATGAGAAATTTAAATTAGTATGCAACTATCCCAAATTTTCTCATTGTCAGAGGACAAATATTAACTTATCACCTACTTTCTCCTTCAATTACAGGATGTAATTTTGTTGAGTTAGAATAAACAATTACAAAAAAAATCCATTCCTACATTGTTTTATTGCTATTTTTATTCAGTGGCAAATCATTGAAATACTGAAAAATAAATAAAATACAATTGTTAAAAGAATGTGTTACATTCTGCGATTTTATTAATGTAAACAAGTGCACTGACGGGGCTTTGAGGGGGTTTCAACATATTTACAAGACATTAAAATATTATGTTTAATACAGTCTGTGATTTGAATTACTCTCTAAGAAACTATAAGATATGATTTAAAAATACATAATATGCCATTTGCTTGGGAGCTAGAGCCTTATTGAATCACACTTACAGCTGATGTGGAAAGGTATAAGGTTCCAATGTTTCCATTTTAAGATCATAAATAAAACACATTAGATTACCAAAAGTGAACTGTACTTTAACTGCCTGAAAAAATCTAATTATAAAACAGTAATGAATCAAGTTAGGTATTCCAAAAATTAAAAAAGTTGAAAGAAATAATCAAACTTTATCTGAACTCCCCATACCTTCCCACTTACACATTTTAAATTAATCACACACATACGTACTGAACATACTTAAATAATAAAACAACTTCATCAGTGTATGATTTTAGAATAATCTACTTTCATCAGCTAGTTATAACATTCTGATGATCCCACCAATTAATGGAATAATCACCCATGCACCCAGTTATAAATTTTTCTTGATATGCACTTATTCAATGACTTACAGTACAGCTCTGTCAATCTAGATATGTTAGTTCACTATAATGATAGTAAATTCTATAATATTACATGTAAACATTTCTGGTTAGGAAATTTCAGGACTGAAAAGGCAAGGCTACAGTTACAGTGCATAGTTGAAACAATGGAAGCACACAATAAATTACAACAGAAAATGCTTCAATACATGTAAACTATTACATTTTAAAATGCAGCACATAAAACACGTAAAATACCCGAGTGTTTAACCCCAATTCCCATTATACTAACACTGTATCCCAAACTACAGACATTAAAATTGGTGAACACAGCTGCAACTCCACTATTGTTTTATGGTTACTTATGGGAACACAACAACCAGTGAGCAGTAGTTCTACTAGACTGCCCAAACTTGTGACATTTGACATCTACCGAAGAATCACAGACAGAAGCAGCTTAGTTCATGTAAACTTCATTTTGATTTCACTGTTAAAGGATGAGTGTCCTGTTCTAATGGACAGAGGTAAACAAATGAAAAGTGCCTTGATTGAGGTATTGTGGCATCCTCTGCAGGCAATAGATGTAAGGCTGTTACCTAGTCAGGCTTCCCTGTGCCTCTTTCAACAAGCTGTCAAAATCCATAGTGTCATACTTGCTTTTCATTGGAGAAGGATCCAGGTCTTCTGCACTGGGATCTAAAATTAACCAAGATTTTTTTTTAGTTTTGTATTTACTTCTGCTTTACAAAATAAGCACTTTAATGAACATTTAGTATTATTTTCTTCTGGGCCATATTACATTATTTCTATGCATTACATTTTTATATAGAAAATTGCAATTCAGGATTTCAGTCCCTCTATGTATTCAGAAGAATTTCAATACATAATGGTTTTGATCACTCTTTTCTGTCAAAGGATTTGTTAGTGATGCTGGTGTAGTCAAAACTTATTCAAGTATGCATAAGCTATTTCTGCAAAGTATGCATAAAACATCCATTGAATGCTAAACCAAATCTAAAGGCAAAAATTTGCATTCCAGTAAACTTTTACTTGTTAAAGCTTTTGCTATACAAGCGTTCTGAACATGCAAACTTCAAGAGCCCATTGGCAAAAGCTAGGAAGCAGAATTATTTCACAAAAATGAAGCATACGAGTTGCAGTATTTCTAGATTTGATATGTATTTAGGAGAAATATTCCTGGTTAGATAAATTAAGATACTGGGATTACCTAGAATTTTTGGAAAATAAGGGAGAGGCACACTACAAGGAAGTCAAAGTTAAAAATAAACATGATATCTCACTGGTTGGGCAGGATGTGTTTCCAATTTGTTAACAGAATCAGTGCTAACAGGGTTATTATTGCATTACAGAGACAGAGATGCACTATCAACAGTACTGCTGTGCCAGGAACTTGCCAGAAATCCACCTGGAAATTTCTCTATGGTAACACAATTAATGTCGTTTACTGGCCATTGAGCTTGTTACCTCAGAGAAATCTCTGGGGACGCCATTGTTGTGCATTCAAAAAAGAGGGGGAGACAGTGGCTTCTATCACATCCAACAAGAGCAGGAAGCCTCCCTACATTAAGCCACTGTGTAATTCATTGCTGGATTTGTGCCAGCTCCCCCACACTTGGCTTCCCAGCACAGCAGTGGGGGGGACATGCCAGGAATTTTTTGGTAGTGCATTGGTTCACAGCCCAAGTAGATAGCTTTTTTTTAATACAAAGATGTAAGTACCTCTGAGGACCATGAGAGTTACAATGAATCAGCATTCTGTGGGATCACGCTGAGTGGCATACAAGTGCACATAAAATGTATAAAAGCTCTGAATGCAGGAAAAGGTTAGCTCTGGCAGGAGAGCGCTGGTAGCCTCCATGTGCACTTTACCCGGAAAACTTAAGCACATGGAACACCAACAGTGAATTGTTGTGAATGTAAAAGAAAAAATGATGCATTGTTCAATAAGATACGGTTTCCACTTTGTACCGATCAACACCATAAAACAGTATTATCGACAGAGCTGAAACGCTGAAATCTACAGAGAGTAAAATGCAAGTTCCTTACCCAGATCAGTGTAATTGGCTTTGCAGAATTGTCTGAGCCCTCCACAATATAAATGCAATGCAGGCTCACTCCGTCTCTGCAATTTATGTCCATTCTTGAGAGCAGAAGCAGCATCCTCACTATAGCGATATGCAATAAATCCGTACTTAACACTGCATTTAAAACAACGCATTAGTGCACTTAATTAAAAATGGACATTACCTGAAAATATGAGATTCATTTGAACGTTTCATATTCTTAATTAATGCTTACCCCTTATCTTGAGCAAATAGTTTGCATTCTTCGATCTCTCCAAAAATTTCAAAACGACGCTTTAGCTCTGCTGGAGTTACATTGCAGGCTAGCTTTCCGATATAGATAAAACGGCACTCATCCTGAACAAATAAATATAATTCGAATCCATTTGTAAAATCTCCTTCGGTTATTCACTTCCCCTTTCTGTGGTGCTTTAAATCAATTATTTATTGCACGCCTATTAATAGCATACATTTTTAGCACATACAGTGTGTACATGCTGTTCACAACATCTGAACTCTGTTCTCACAAAATTGTCTGGGAATACTATACTTTGTTAAAGCAGTATATAAATACAAGATGTATTGATCTTTCTGCAATGGATATGGGTGGCTCAGAAATAACCTATAGATTTGGAATGGCCCAAGTTACTATAAACAGTGCAATATTATTTTAATTAATAACCAATTATTGAAAATGGACAGCATATGGAAAAAGGTGACTTTCATAAAGGTTTCTTCTGGATAAAATATTATTACAGAGCAGCTATTTAATGGTAAATTTTAAATGAAGTCATGAACTAAAGATTAAGGAATTTGCAACCATCAGAGAATTCTTGATTAAGGATGGGATTTTATCCCCTAAGTCACCTCTAGGCACCTGTTGTTTGTGTAATATGATATTACTGATGATATTTGGACAGGAACTTTTAACATGCTTATATGATATCGTTATGCCTATTTAAAATTATGTATTTTAAGCACACTTCCAGTAAAATAGTGGATAAAGAATTGTTGTCAAGCTGCTGGTGGATAACACACAATCATACAGGAGCAGGAGTAGGACATTGGCCCTTCAAGACTGCCTGTTCAATATAATCATGCATATATATGCTGGCCTGGATAGATGAATTGAGAGGAAGAGAGAAGCCAAATTAAACTGAGGGGTAAAATGATTCAATGCTAAAATTGAAATATGGGGGGGGGGGGGAACTGAGGAATGCCAGAAACACAAGAGGAATCTGTTGGAAAAGGTAAAGGAGAATGTGTCACAGTGAAGAAAAAATTAGAATAATTAGCTCTAATTCCTGTATGAAATTGCCTATAAAAAGCAGAGTGTTTCTGTGGACTTTGGTGTAAATGCCATCACTGTCATTTCTTAATTCAGATTGGTTCTGATCACCTCAATATCACAAATGGCTGTGGAGGCCAAGTCGTTAGATATACTTAAAGCAGAAGTTGATAGGTATTTCATTAGTATGGGTGTTAAAGGTTATGGGAAGAAGGCAGGAGAGTGTGTTTGAGAGGGAATATAAATCAGCCATGATCAAATGGGAAAGTAGATATGATGGGCTGAATGGCCCAATTTTGTTCCAGTTTCTTAATTGTTTTATTCCCCATACCATCCACTCTCTGATTCTGGCTTCTTGTTGAAGACAATTTTAACCCTGCACCTCCTACAGAACTGCTTGGGTCAAAGGCATAGCCTTCCATCTCAAAATCTTTCCTATACTTGACATATGCCGGTGATATGAAACCTGTTTCTGATTCTTTAAAGCTAAACACAAATGAAAGTTCCTATTATTGTCAACTAGAAATGTTAAATGCCATTGTTTAACTTTTATGTCTATATTAAAGATAAATTACCTAAACTCTTCAACCTGCCACATTTTTCTCTCAGGACACATGCTGTGACTACCCTGAAATGAATAATCAGTTTTGTGATATCAACACTTCTGCTTTAATATATTTATGACACCTATGTAAACAAAGGAACAGCTGGACTATAAATTATAAAACCCATTTCAAGTCACTGGTTTATAACCCAAAGCTATTTTTGAAGAATTATCGTCGTGACAATGTATCAGCTTATTTGATGTCATTGCCTGGTAGTTTTTAGATTAGAATGTATGATTCTTTGCAGGTTTAGACAGAAGTAATATCAAAATGACTAATGAAAAACCTATGTTCAGAATTCAGTTCTTATACTGTTAAACAGAATTTAAAAACATCTCAGCATTTGATGGCTCTGGCTCACTACTCAGGGAATTCACAAGAATGAGAGGTGACCTCATTGAAACCTACCGAATGTTGAAAGTCCTCGATGGAGTGTATGTGGAGAGGATGTTTCCTATAGCGGGTGAGGATGCAGTGTATGTGGAGAGGATGTTTCCTATAGCGGGTGAGGGTGGAGTGTATGTGGAGAGGATGTTTCCTATAGCGGGTGAGGGTGGAGTGTATGTGGAGAGGATGTTTCCTATAGCGGGTGAGGATGCAGTGTATGTGGAGAGGATGTTTCCTATAGCGGGTGAGGGTGGAGTGTATGTGGAGAGGATGTTTCCTATAGCGGGTGAGGGTGGAGTGTATGTGGAGAGGATGTTTCCTATAGCGGGTGAGGGTGGAGTGTATGTGGAGAGGATGTTTCCTATAGCGGGTGAGGGTGGAGTGTATGTGGAGAGGATGTTTCCTATAGCGGGTGAGGGTGGAGTGTATGTGGAGAGGATGTTTCCTATAGCAGGTGAGGATGGAGTGTATGTGAAGAGGATGTTTCCTATAGTGGGTGAGGATGAAGTGTATGTGGAGAGGATGTTTCCTATAGCAGGTGAGGATGGAGTGTATGTGAAGAGGATGTTTCCTATAGCAGGTGAGGATGGAGTGTATGTGAAGAGGATGTTTCCTATAGTGGGTGAGGATGAAGTGTATGTGGAGAGGATGTTTCCTATAGTGGGTGAGTCCAAGACCAGAGGACACAGCCTCAAAATAGAGGGATGTCCTTCTAGAACGGAGATGAGGAGGAATTCCTTTAGCCAGAGAGAATATGTTGCCACTGGTGAGGGCAAGTCATTGGGTATATTTAAGGCAGAGGTTGATAAATTCTTGATTTGTCAGGGCACAAAGGGATATGGGGAGAAAGCAAGACTTGATGGGCCAAATGGTCTAATTCTGCTCCTATTACATAAGGTCTTATGAAACTTCTGCTTATCCAAGAAATATTTTTGAAAATATATTTTGACTAAAGCCAAGAGCAGTAAAACTGTCCTTAAATGTCATGAATGAATTTGTTCAGCACTAATACATTAATTATGAATATGGGCAAAAACTAAATGAGTGACAAAGCTAGTTACTATCTACAGGCAACACATCTCTTGCCAGTGCTAAGGTTAAAGCTGCGAACCATTGATGCACAGGATTTTAGCAACAGAGGCCCCGAGCGTAAATCCTCCTTAGGCAAGGGAAATGAGTACAGTACAGTCCTTCTTGTTATTAGTAGACTTGGTAACCTTGCTTTAATTAGAGACAGTAAACCTAATGCAACTCAGGCTGAGCACTGTTGAGAATATCAAATTTAATAAATATTTATGCTTCTCATCAAATGTAAAGTAAATATAACTTTGAAAGTCTTTTTTTCCCATTCTGAAGTAGATGAAAAGATCATGGTCAATTTCACAGAATAGTTCCTGTAAGTATACAATATTAAAAACAAACGTGATAGGAAAATGTAGCAGGATTGAGATTTAAAATCAAAGTTCATATTGTCTTTTAGATGATCAGGCATACTCTTACTATTTAAAATGTGAGTATTAAAACCTGAACCCCAACTCAAACAACCTCTAACCTACTAAATTCCAGGTTTAAGAGGCAGTTCACTCACTGATTTGCATGAGATGAAATGTCAGGTTTTAAGGGAGGCTGTCAATTTCTGATTTAATCTGCTTTCCAGGTTTAAGGTGATATGATCGCTTTCACGGGCATCAAGGAGCTTGGCAGGTGAAGAGAAGCAAGGACAGCTTCATAGAGAAGGTAAGAGCCAGCTCACATGCCCCCATTCTTCTAGACTCTGGGTTATGAATCACAGACGCCTTGGGATCAGGGAATGACACATGTTTCTCTGGGATAGGACTACTATTCTTCCACCCTGGTTGGCAATCAGATCACACCTCTTGTCCTGGTTCTATAGCCTGTCCAGCTGGAACCCATGCCTAATAATAAGTTTTCTGGGTTAGAAACCTGTCAGCAAAGGACCAGTGTGAAGTCAGATTCCATATTAGACAAGTTTCCATTCTACCTTCAAACCCTCTAGATTATATAGATTATTTTGAGGCAACAAAGGAGATTCCTACAGTGCTCCAAGCCTACCATAACACAGAATAATCTTCCTGTTTGGGTTAGGGAACTAAGTGTGCACCTGTGTTTACTGCTGCCTGACAGGAAAATTGAGATGGTGAAATACGCACCTAAGGTGAGGGGTCAAGTAGAATGTCAGAGTGATTCATGACGATTTACCTTTGAAACATTGGGCGGATGCAGAAGGGACGAGAGAGGGCTAGTGTGATTGGCAGAATAAAATAGGAAAATGGACAGGTTGAGATCTTAAGGAAGGAAAACTGAAGTGGTGATAGGAATAGATTGGCAGATTTTGACAAATGATCCCCTCCCCCCCCCCACACACTTTTCTGCTGTTCTCCCTCCTTACAATGTAATGGAGAAATATTCAGCTCAATCAGTCTTTGCAGTTGCAAATTATTTTACTCTTTCTGTCATCTTAGAGACACATTTAAAGCACCCAGTAGACCATAATTAAAGTAAGACTCCAGTATTAGATCCAATTTTCTCTTCTTTGATTGACCTACCATGGCTTTATTCCTTCTATCCCTTCGGTTAGCATTTTCAAAGTCCTCACCATTCCAAATTTGCCTCCCGTATAAACATTTGTCATGCCTGGCATTCCTGTGGAATGTTCACAATAAAAATATTTTCAGCCAGCGGCAAGTTTAACATCCGTACACAAATAAATTACTGATAATCTTTATAAGAGTTGGTAGCCTTGTCATAGTACTGGCAGATGAATGGCCTTTGTTGGAGTCTGAGCTTCTTTTGGAAATCAGGAAAGAGGCACAAAACTTGTTGCTTCACAGTCGTTTTATTAAACGTTGATAGAACAAAGAAAATTTGAGACAAATTTGAGAAAATTTGAGAAAATTTGAGACAAATTTCAGACAAAATTTGAGACAAATGATAGTGATCTAGTAAGTGAAGGAAAAGCTAAGAAGCTAAGAAGGTGGCACTGCCTTGTAGTCAGCTATATTTATAGGACAGAGATAAGGAAAAATTCCATTCATATTTATAGATCAGAGTTAACCAATGAGAAAAATCATTAATCAAATAATGCAGTACAAAGAAGCTTACAGAGCTTTCCATAATTATATACTATATAACAACTAAAGGCATACTAAACTTGCATATACATCCTATAATCACTGAGAAGCATAGTAAGCAGTTACTGGTATATAAGTAACTGTATAAAATACAAGCAGTAATGTTAAACTGCAAATCAATTATAAATTAAACAGTCTAATCTAAGAATTAAACAGTTGGATCCAACACCCTGTCGCATGGAACCAATTCCCAGGTGCTTAATCCGTTTACCAAAGGTAGCACATCAAATACATTATAAGATATAATTTGCCCACCATAGTGACAAGCAAAGATACTTAACTACACTACCACTAGTGGCAATTTAATGAAAACCAACAAGTTAGTTACAATATTATGCAGTAGATTGGGGTTAAATACAGGATCTACATTTAATGCATTCTTTGTATCCAAGTGACAAGTTAATTACTTGGCTATATTTTTCTTGGCTCCCCACACAGACTAGGTGTAGGGTTTGGGAACTGGCTGGAGGAGGTGGAAATGATAAGAATCAGTGCTTATCCATCCTCTGAAACCCTGGTGCTAAAAACATGAATTAAGCAGTAGGTTCAATTATAATGCTTTTCATGTTTTAACAAATGGCAGAATCCATCTTCTAAACAAAGACATATCTTACGGGCAAAAGCTGCATGTATTAAGTATTGCTGGAAATATATCTCAGCTGAAGTTAGAGAAAGGGAAAATAGGAAAAATAAAGAGACTTAACATCTTGAACAGGTGATTTGATGAATATTGTATCATTAAAAACATGCTAACAGAATCCAGTTGGGCATGACAGACATTACATATATTTATAAACGATAGATAGTTCACTATATTCTATTTCTAATTTAATTGAAAAGCCCTATTTCAACTGTCTCGCAGAGGCTTTTCATCTTAAATAACTATAACACTGGTTACATTTATGGATAGTGCAAAGAAAGGCATTTACAATGATAAATTGCTGTAAGAGCCTACAATTTCTGCTCAGTAGTGAAGCAATTGCACTTGTCCCTGACTTTGAAAAACACTGCCCACAACAATCCAATAATCTCTGTGGTGTGGATATCATCTTCCCTGACATCATTTGTCGGTGGCACCTATGACGTCAACAGACATGTCTGGCAGCCAATCAATTACATTGAAAAATTTTCTCAGAAAGCAAACAATAATAGAAAGAACTAACTTTTACTTAATTTTAAAACTGCATAGCTATAAATGATTACAGTGTAGAAGGCCATATGTCTACACTAGTTCCCTACAAAGCAACTCTTCGGTTCTCAACTAAACCAGCCCTTTTCTCCATAGCCTTACAATTTTTCTTTCGATATATACTTATCTGATTTCCTCTTGAAGTCCATAATGAAACTTGCTTCCATCACTTCTGAAATTACATTATTTCATATTCGAACCAAGTGCAGCATTAAAAAGATTCTCCTTATATCAATCTCAAATATGTGTTGCTCTTTTGCATGAGATTACGTGGAATATCAAACAAACTTTATAAAAAGATCAATTATTTCAAATACATCTGAAATTTCTTTTTAAGAAAATTATTGTTTAAAAAGCTAAGATAAGACCATTTGGACCAGTGTTTTCATTAAGGAGAAATGCAAGATACATATTATATGAAGCTGAATACATTCAGGATTTTTTGGTCAGAATTATTGCTAAAGTTTTCATCAACTCACTGATGAAATACAGCGGATTCTGGTTAATTAAGCCATCAGTTAAACGGGGCAGCTGTTTATTTGGGACAACTCTTAAGGAAGAGAAACAAATTGAGAAAATAGCTGGGTTTCTCTGCCTGTATTTGGACACCATGCAGCTTACTTGGGGCAGGAGACCAATGCCAAACATTTTCCAACGACCATCAGTGGCGTGCATGTCATGTGGCCATCAGACACTGCACCATGCTTAAAACAGTTTCTAAGTAGTGTCACTGGTGTATTTGCGTTCAATCAGCAGTGAGTTAGCGAGTATACGACTGTAAGACCATAACACAGGAGCAGAATTAGGCCATTAAATTCATCAGTTCTGCTCCGCCATTCCATCATGGTTGACTTACTATCCTTCTTAACCCCATTCTCCAACCTTCTCCTCGTAAGCTTTGTCACCCCGATTAATCAAGATGTATATTTACTTTGAACTTATCAGCCTCTGCCTTAAATATACCTAGTGACTTGGCCTGCACAGCCTTCTGTAGCAATGAATTCCACAGATTCATCATCCTCTGGCTAAAGAAATTTTCCTCATTTCTGTTCTAAATGGCCATCCCTCAATTATGAGGCTGTGCCCACTGGTTCTAGACTCTCTCACTATAGGAAACATCCTCTCTACGTCCAGTCTATTTAGGCTTTTTAATATTTGATAGGTTTCAATGAGCCCCTCCCCCTCCCTTGTTGTTCTAAACTTCAGCAAGTAGAGACCCAGAGCCAATGTTCCTCATGTGTTAACTCTTTCATTCCCGGGGTCATTCTTGCGAACCTCTTCTGGACCTTCTCCAATGCCAGCACGCGCTACCTTAGATCAGGGGCACGAAACTGCTCGCAATACTCCAAGTGCAGTCTGACCAATGCCTCATAAGGCCTCAGCATTATATCCTTGCTTTTGTATTCTAGTCCTCTTGAAGTGGATGCTAACACTGCATCTGGCTTCCTTACTAATGCCTCAACCTTAAGAAATCTAAATCCCTTTTCAAATCTAATTTTTGAATTTCCTATGCTATATTCCATCTACCACTTCTTTGCCCATTCCCCCAATCTGCAGACACCCTGCTTCCTCAACACAAGCTGCCCCTCCTTCGTATCATCCGCAAACTTGGCAACAAAGCCATCAATTGTTCCATCCAAGTCACTGACATACAACATGATAAGAAGCTGTCCCAACATCGCCCCTTTAGTCTCCGGCAGCCAACCAGTAAAGTGACCCCCTTTATTCCCTCTCTTTTGCCAGACAGCCAATCTTCTGTCCATGCTAGTACCTTTCCTGTGATATCATGAGCTCTTATCTTGTTAAGCAGCATCACGTGTAGCACCTTGTCAAAAGCCTTTTGAATGTCCAAATTAATAACATCTACTGACTCTCCTTTGTCTATCCTGTCTATTATTTCCTCAAAGAAATCCAACAGATTTGTCAGGCTAGGTTTTCCCTTTTGAAAACCATCTTGTTCATCTAAGTAGCCTGAAACCTCATCCTTAATACAGATTCCAACACCTTTCCAACCACTGAAGTCAGGCTAACTAGATGATACTTTCTTTTGCCTTCCTTACTTCTTAAAGAATGGACATTTGCAATTGTCCAGATCAGGAACTATTCCAGAATCTAGTGATTTTTGAAAGATCACTACGAATGCCTCCCACAATCTCTTCAGCTACCTCTTTCAGAACTCTGGGGTGTAGTCCATCTGTTCCAGGTGACTTATCTACCTCACACTTTTCAGTTTCCCGAGCACCTTCTCCTTAGTAATAGCAACAACACTCACTTCTGCCCCCTGAGGCTCTCACATTTCTGGTATTCTGCCTGTGTCTTCCATAGTGAAGACTGATGCAAAATACTTACTAAGTTCGTCCTCCATTTCTTTGTCCCTCAGTACTACCTCTCCAGCGTAATTTTCCAGTGGTCCGATATCCTCTCGTCTTTTTTTTTTACTTTTATGTAGCTGAGAAAAAAAACTTTTTGTTTCTTCTTTTATATTATTGACTAGCTGATCTTCATATTTCATCTTTTCTCTTTTTATGTCTTCTATTGTTTTCTAAAAGCTTCCCAAACCTCTAACTTCCCACTAATTTTTGCCATACTATATGCTTTCTCTTTTGCTTTAATGCTGTATTTGACTTCCCCTGTCTTTATAATACTTCATCTTTGCAATCCATCTTTCCTGCACCTTCTGAATTTCCCCAAAAACACCAGCCATTGCTGTTCTGCCAAAATCCCTGCTAGTGTCCCCTTCCAATCAACTTTGGCAAAAACCTCCCTGTAATTCTGTAATTCCATTTACTCCACTATAATACCAATACATCTGATTTTAGCTCCTCTTTCTTGAACCGCAGAGTGAATTCTATCTTATTATGAACGTTTCCTCCTAAAGGTTAAAATAAACCTTAAGCTCCCTAATCAAATGTGGTTCATTACCTAACACCCAATCTGGAATTGCAGCTCCCCAAATGGGCTCGACCACAAGCTGCTCTAAAAGGCCTTCTTATGGGCATTCTACGAATCCCCTAACTTGTGATCCGGTACCAACCAGATTTTCCCAATCTATCTACATATTGAAATCTCACATGATTATCACAACATTGCCCTTTCTACCTCCTGTTGTAATTTGTAGGCCACATCCTGGCTCCCGTTTGGAGGCCTGTATATAACTCCTATCAGGGTCTGTTTACCCTTGCAGTTTCTTAACCCTACTCACAAGGTTTCTACATCTTCTGATCCTATGTCACCTCTTTCTAAGATTTTATTGCATTTTTTACCAGCAGAACCATGCCTACCTGCCTGTGTCCTTTGTATTGTTGGGCGTTAAGCTCCCAACTTTGACCTTTCAGCCACGATTCAGAGGTGCCCACAATATCATACTTGGCAATCACTAACTGCACTACAATAAACTGATACAGAACCGTTTTGCTCACCGTGGTTTCAAGCATGCAGCCTAGGAAATGCCAGAAATGTCCAGGGAGAAAATGAAACAATTTTACTACTTCAACAAGTATTTGAAGATATTGACAATCATCTTGAATGTTACAATTAAAATGAAGATCTGGAGGATGCAATAATCAAAAGCACTGTTTAAAAACAGCCCACTATCTGCACTAGTTGTCTGCGCTGATTTTGTTCAGTTATAGTCAATCAAAAGAACATGTTAGCATACACTGAATGAATTCCTCCATCGATAACTTTAGTAGCTAATACTCAGTTTTATAATTCTAGAATAGTTTTGGAAGTGTTCTAATTTATTCCGTATTTTAATTAATTACATAATTTGCTACTCAGTTAAATGATAGCTGGTCTTTTTTAATACCCTTTTTTAAAGTATTTCTATCAAACTTCAGCCAATTGGGGCAACTGCTTAATTGGGCCAATATGTACTAGTCCTGATGTATCCCAAATAACCAAAATCCACTGTATATACAGGAAAAGGCTACAACTCAGAGCAGACTGAGCAGCAGCAGAAAATTATTGGTAGTTACTTACACATTTTTCTATTGAACTGCATTTACAGTTGCTGCCAGGTTTCCTCCATTACAACAAATTTGCAATCAAATTTGAGATCAATATTAAACTCCTTTTCCTGTTACTCCTACCCGAGAGGCACTACAGGTTGTGTGAGGTTGTTCCTTTACACAGGCAGCCAAACTACAGGCTAGGTATTCCTTCATGGCTAAACATCTCCCTCATTCAGTCCATCTTTTCTGACAGGTTTTGTTATTGGAAACGATGTCTAACTCTACAATACACCATTTAAAATATCTCTGGAAATTGAAGAAGGTTAGAGCGAAGGCTGGGGATGACTGAAGGAAGGCTACGGTCAAGTCAGAAGTTCATGATGCAATTACCAGTTCTTGCTTACAACTTTATTTCTTTACTCACTTGTCAATGACCTACCTGGAAGATTCCCTTTTCACTGGAGATTGAGATTGTGTATGAGGAAATCCAGAAGTTACTTTGTGCTGTTGGTTAGAGCTAGGCTTCGTTCCTTCGTCATCTAACTGATGTTCTTGCGCATGCAAAGAGTCCTTTGGCAGTGATTGGGCATTCATATGCAAGGAAATAGACAGTGATTGATCTGGAGAATTAGTCCCAGAATTTTTCATCCCTGTTAGCAACTTTACACCAGAATGATTGCAGCATTCATTAGGGCCATAATTATTGCCTTCAAGTGCATCTTGTTCCACCTCATCCGTAATGGCTTCTTCCGGATAACCAAAATGTTTGAATAATTTGGCTCTTATCTCTTGGTCTCTCATTGGTTTTTTATTGCTGCTCAGAATGGAAAGCTTTTTACTTATCTCCACTCTCTTACCATTAGGTCCTTGACTTGGAATAGGAGACATCTTCTGCTTCTTATCACTGCAAAGTGAATAATCATCATATGTTTCCTTTCCATCTTGATGGCTACTAGAGTTTGGAAGTTCATAAAGTCTCAGAACATTTTTTTCAGTTTCAGTTTCTGACCTGTACAATTGGCAATAGTCGTGGTCACCAAAGCATCTGGTATATGACCTTTTAGCTTTCTTGCCTTCAATCTGAACTGGGGCAACGGTGGCTTTGCTAAGGTAAGCATACAGCTCAGTTTGCTCGGGGTGTTTATTGACAAGACTTTTTGATAAAGAACTCCAATGATTCTTTGTTGGTAATTCATTAATTGTGTTGTCAACAGATGAATCTATTTTTATTGCTGTCTTGAAAGGATCATCTCGGGTCGTTTTGTGTGGCGGTGTAGTTGGAGGTGTAAGTCCTGCAAGAAGAGTGATTAACATCGATTTTCATTAAATAATTATTATTTTTGAACATAAAGACAAGGATCTGACAATAATAATATGGAATTAAGACACATTAAATGGTGATAGGCAAGAACAGTCAGAGAGGCAACCACCTACTACCACTCTGTGGCTTCTCTCGCATACCAATGTCTAATCCAATTTATGACCTCATCTTGAATGCCAAGCAATTGGAGCGTCTTGACCACCCTTCCACGGGGAACCTTGTCAAGAGCGTTGCATGTCCATGTAGACAACGTCCACTGCCTTGCCTTCATCAACTTTCTCAGTAACTTCCTCAAAAAACCCTATAAGATTAGTTAGACACAACCTAGCATGCACAAAGCCATGTTACTATCCCTAATCAGTCACCAACTATCAACATATTTATACATGCGGTCCCTTACAATACACTCCAATAACTTTCATACTACTGATGACAGGCTCGCCGGCCTATAATTTCCTGGCTTATTCTTGGAGCCTTTCTTAAACAACAGAACAACATTAGCTATCCCCCAATCCTCCGGCACCTCACCCCTGGCTAAGTATCTCTGCTGGTTCCCCTGGAATTTCCCTACTAACCTCCCACGGGTCCACGGCCCTGTCAGGCCCTGGGGATTTATCCACCATAATTTCCCTCACGACAGCAAACACCTCCTCCTCTGTAATCTGTAAAAGGGCCCATGACCTTCTACTGCTTTGCCTCACTTACATAGACTATATGTCCATCTCCAGAATAAATATAGATACAAAAAAGTCTATTTAATAACTCCCTCATCTCTCTCGACTCCATGCATAGACTACCACTCAGATCTTCCAGAGTATCAATTCTGTTCCTTGCTATCCGCTTGCTCTTAGTATATCTGTAGAAGCCCTTAGAATTCTCCTTCACCTAGTCTGCTACAGCAACCTCATGCCTTCTGTTAGCTCTCCTGATTACCTTCTTAAGTACACTGATTACACTTTTTATGCATTTTTTTATACTCACGTACCTCATTTGTTCCTACCTGCCAACACTTGTTATGCACCTCCTCCTTTTTCTTAAACAGGGCCTCAATATCTCTCATAAACCAAAGTTTCATAAACCTGCTATCTTAACCTTTTATTCTGACAGGAATATACAAGCTCTGTACTCTCAAAATTTCACTTTTGGAAGGCCTCCTACTGACCAAGTCCACCTTTACCAGTAAACAACCTTTCCCAACACACGTTTGCAAGATCCTTTCTGATACTGTCAAAATTGGCATTTCTCTGGTGTGGAATAAGAACATGAGGACCAGACCTACCTTTCAAAGTTCAAAGTGCATTTAATATCAACGTATGTATACTATATATAACCTGAAGATTTGTCTCCTTACAGGCAGCCACAAAACAAAGAAACCCAATAAAACCCATTAAAAATGAAGACCGTCAAACACACAATGTGCAAAAAACAAGTCATTCAAACAATAAAAAGTAAGCAAATAACATTCAGAAGTAAAGTTCACGAAAGCCAGTCATCTTTGCAGCTGGCCCAGGAACCTGTTACTTACAGGGCACAGCCTTAGTCCACCGCAGAGATGAGAAAACCTTGCCGACCAGCCCGTCCTTCACCTCCGGCCCCGATACCCTGACTTTTCTAATCTGGTCCGGTGCTTAAATCGGACAAGGGCCCATTGCCTTGATTCAGCCTGTACAAACCAAGCCATAACTGCCCCCTCACCTTCAACACTTCAGTCCATATTGCAAAAATGCCAGCTCATGCCAGGAATTCAAAAGCTCAACTCCAAAAGAGAAGTTACAGGCTATTGATTGCAATGATTGTTGTCCAGAAAAAGTGTGATTAATACAGTAGTTAGTATTTCTATTTCCTGTCAGTAAGGCATCACTGTGTTTCACGACTGCCATCTTCAACCAGAAATTTCCATAATTACCTCTAACCTAATGGCATTATGATCACTAGATGCAAAGTGTTCCCCTACACAAACTTCTGTCAGCTATCCTGTCTCATTCCCTAATAGGCGATACAGTACCACACTCTTTCAATCTTGGAATTCTATGTGCTCATTAAGGATACCTTCCTGAATACATTTGACAAACTGTTTCCAATCCAGCTCATTTACAGTATGGGAGACCCTGTCAATATGTGGAAAGTTAAAATCACCTACTGTCAACCGTATTTTCTTGTAACTTTCTGTAATCTCTATTTAGGATTGCTCCTCTAAATCCCACGGATTGTTATAATCCCATTAATGTGGTCAATACCTTTCTTATTCCTCAATTCTACCCATAATGCCTCACTAGACAAACTCTCGTTTGTCCTGTCTGAGCACTGTCGTGACATTTTCCCTGGCTAGTAATGCCACCCCTCCCCCTTTAATCGCCCCACTCCTCATTCCTTCACATCTAAAACAATGGAATCCTGGAACACTGAGCTGCCCGTCCTGCAACCAAGTCCCTCTAATGGCTATAATATCATAATTCCAAGTGCTGATCCTAAGCAAATCTGCCTTTCCAACAATACCCGTTACGTTGAAATATACGCAGCTCAGAATAGTAGTCCCACCCTGCTCAACCGTTTGATTCCTGACTTTCTATGTATGCTTAACAGCATCTTTCTCCACAACCTGTTCTCCACTTTCTGTTCTGGCGCTTTGGTTCCCATTCCTCTGCCACTCTAGTTTAAATCCCTCCTCCCCACCGCTGTTCCCCCCAAACTCCCATGCAGCACGGCATCAGTACAGGATCAATATTGGACATAACTTCTGATAATACATTTATTTAGTCCTGTTCTCACTGCTCCCTACTGAAATTGTCTCCTTCAGATAGGAAAAGCATATTAGAAATCAATCTAAACTTTATTATTAATATTTATTGAATAAAACTAACAGAAAACAACATAATGTAAAAGCTTTAAGCTGCAGTAAACTGGCATGCCACTTAAAAAAGAAATCCAATATTCTGTCTGTGTCTTTAGGTAAACTACCAGCAGTTCACGCACTTATATTCTGTTCACAACACATATGCATTGAAGACCTGACAAAGCTATGAAAAGAATGCCTTACAGTGGCTCCCCTTTAGCCTTCTCAGTTCGCATGATGTAGACATTCAAAATAAATCAGAGTATTCTAAATATAACTGAATCAGTCAGGAGTAATTTAAATAAATTTATGAATAAAATCATAACACAAGAAATTCCATAGATGCTGGAAATCCAAAGCAATACACAGAAAATGCTGGAGGAACCTAACAGGTCAGGCAGCATCTACGGAACTGAATAAACAGTTGACGTTTTCACCTGAGAATCTTCTTCAGGACTGGAAAGTAAGGAGCAGATGCCAGAATGAAAAGGTGGGGGGAGGGGAAGGAAGATAGCTAGAAGGTGGGTTGGAAAATTAAAGAACTGGAGAGAACCTAATCCGACAGGAGAGGAGTGTTGTCCATGGGCAAAAGGGAAAGAGGAGGGGACCCAGGAGGAAGTGATAGCCAGGGCAGAAGAAGTAAGTGGACAGTGTGTGGAATAGAAAAAGAGGCATGGGAGAGGGAAGTATTTTGTACTGGAAGGGGAAATCAATAATCATGCCATAAGGTTGGAGGGTACCCAGACGTAATATAAGGTATTGTTCCTCCACCAAGGGTGTCATAATCGTGGCACAAGAGGAGGCCATGGTCCGATATGTCGGAATGGGAATGGGAATTGGAATTAAAATGTTTGGCCACGGTCTGGCTGGTGGTGCAATGACATCGGCGCTGGACCCGGCAGCAGAGGTTCCCGGGTTCGAAACCAGTCGGGTCCGCTCCCAAGTACGCTTTCCATCCGTGCCAGGTTGAGTGTCGAGAGCGCAACTCGACCTCATAAAATAAAGAGAAAAATATTGTGAAAATGTCTGTGTGAGGAGTGGCACGCCACACAATCTCTCTCTCGCTCCGCGCCTTGTAAAAGCCATGAAAAAGACATCACGGACGCAGGCAGACGCACAGGCACTCATGCATACGCACAGCCTCACACACATGCAAAAAAAATATTTGGCCACTGGGAAGCTCCCCTTTTGTCAGAGTGGAAGCTCTCGACAAAGTGGTCCCCCAATTTACAACGGGTCTCATCAACGTACAGGAGGCTGTATCAGGACACACCTAGGGCCCTGAGTGAAGGTGAGGGAGGAGGTGAATGGGCAGGTGTAGCACTCTGGCCACTTGCAGGGATAAGCGTCGGATGGATGAATGGACAAGGGGATCACAGAGGGAGTGATCCCTGCAGAAAGCAGAGAGGGTGAGGGGGGAGTAACGGTATGTTTGGTGGTACGACCCCTTTGGAGATGGCGGACGTTGCACAGAATGATGTGCTAGATGCAGAGTCTCATGGACTGGTGGGTAAGGACAAGAGAAACACTGATCACTGTTCAGACAGCAAGAAAATGAGTGAGAGTGAATGTTCAGGAAATAGAGGAGGTCAGCATCAATGGTGAAGGGAAACCCTGTCCTTTGAAGAAGGATGACATCCCTGATGCCCTGAAAAGGAAAGGCACATCCTGGGAACAGATGCAATGGAGATGAAGGAACTGAGAAAAGGGAATGGCATTTTTACAGGAGACTGGGTGGGAAGAGGTATAATCAACATAATCGTGGGAATTGGTAGGCATAGAAAAGGTGTTGGTCTACAGAGAGTCAAGAAAGGGGAGAGAGGTGTCACAATGGACCAAGTGAATTTAAGGGCAAGATGGAAGTTGGAGGAAAAGTTGATGAAATTGATGTGCTCAGCATGGGTGCATGAAGCAGCACCAATGCAGTCATCGAAATAGTGGAGGAAGAGTTGGGGAGCATTACTGGGGAAGGCTTGGAACATGGATTGTTCTACATATTAAAAAGGCAGGCATAGCTGGGGCCCACGCAGATGCCCATGGCTACCCCTTGCGATTGGAGAAAGTGGGAGGAGCTGAAGGAAAAATTGTTGAGAGTGAGGACCAGTTCTGGTGATGAAGGGGAACTAATTGGTTCTTTTATTGAGAAAGAAGCAGGGAGCTTTAAGGCCTTCTTGTTAGGGGATAGAAGTGTACAGGGACTGGATATCCATGTGAAAATGAGGCAGTCAAGGCTAGAGAATTGAAAGTTAGTGAGGAGTTCGAGAGCATGAGAAGTGTTGCTGATGTAGGTATGGAGAGACTGAACCGAGTGGGATAGAATGGAGTTCAGGTATGAAGAAAATATAATTACTTAGGGAGCGCTGAATGTTGCTATTTTAGTGTTCACTGCAACACAATTTTGAGGTTACTGCCAATATCAAAGACAAAGAAATATACATGTCGTCACTTCAGACCAAAAATCTGACAACTATTAAATTCTTTCAACCTATGAAAGAGGAAGAACACATAATGTGTTGCTGTCCTGTCCTAACTTTATTTTCATTTTTGTGATCTTAAGGAATGTCCAGTTATCTCTTACAAATTACTAACCATATGTTATACCCACTCATTTTGAAAGGTAATAGGTGGAATTTGCACACTGGATGACCAAAGGCAAGAGTATCATCTGAAAGCAGATCTATTTTCAACATTGAAGTATTTATCTGCGTGTTCAATGTGGAGCCCTTGTTTATTTTTCTGCTTGTTTTTTGATGTCACAAAGTTTTTTTTTATAATGAAATGGCTAAGGAATATATTCTATCAGATAGACTGCCAGGGCCATGCTATGAATTCTCCTGTTCTGTCTCTGCAGCCCTGTGAATAGTTACACAACATGACTATTCACCACCTAAGCAGCCTATTACTGCATCCCATTTTTCTTTAAAAACAAAGTTCATTTATTTAAATTCCTATCTGCAGCTTTTTGTTAAATTTAGGCTACCTTCAACATCTACTCTTAATAACATTTTAAAACTGTAAATTATGTGGGAAATTATCATGTTGATCACACTATCACAATGCCACCTGGCTCACAGCAGATTCAGGAAAAAGCGAAACACAAAGTATTTACTAAAGAATTGAGTTATTTACTGTGATGCATTAAGACAGATAAAGCATATTCCAGCACAAGCTCACAATATTATTTTCTCCTCTCATCAGATATTTAACAAGCTTAATCAATTGGAACATTTCTATGAATATAAGGAACTGCTTTTCTCCTTGTCTTTGAAATTCAAAGCTACCTGTAAATTACACACAGAATATACTGGAGAAACTCAGCAAACCTAGTAGCATCTATGGAAAAAAGTAAACAGTCAACGACTTGGGCCAAGACCCTTCATCAGTCCTGACAGAGCAAAGAGTTAAATTGTACTACAGAGGAAAAATTCAAAAGGGCAAAGAATGCAGGACCGAAGGTGCTGTATTTAAATGCACGTAGCATTCGAAATAAGGTGGACGAACTTGTGGTGCAGTTACAGATTGGTCAGCATTACGTTGTGGGCATCACTGAGTCGTGGCTGAAAGAAGACTGTAGTTGGGAACTTAACATCAAAGAATATACTTTGTATCGAAAGGACAGGCAGGAAGGCATAGGTGGTGGCGTGGCTCTGTCGGTAAGTGCTGGAATTACATATTTAGAAAGAAGTGACATAGGGTCAAAGAATGTTAAATCTTTGTGGGTGGAGTTAAGAAACTGCAAGGGTAAAAAAAAAGGCATTATGGGAATCATATATATGCCTCCAAGTAGTAGCCAAGATGTGGGGTTGAGATTGCAAAGAGAGCTGGAAAAGGCATGTATTAAGGGTAATGATGCAATTGTAATAGGGAACTTCAATATGCAAGCGAACTGGGAAAATCAGATAGGTGTGGATTACAAGAGAGGGAATCTGTTGAATGCCTACGAGATATCTTCTTAGAGCAGCTTGTGCTTGAGCCTACTTGGGGAAAGGCTTTCTTAGATTGAGTGTTGTGTAATAACTCAGATTTTATTAGGGAGCTTAATATAAAGAAACATTCAGGAGGCAGTGATTGAATTTATACTGCAATTTGAGAGGGAAAAGCAGAAATCAGATGTATCAGTATCACAGTGGAATAAAGGGAATTACAGAGGGATGAGAGAGGAGCTTGCCCAAGTGGATTGGAGGAGGATATCAGTGGGATGTCGACAGAGCAGAGATGGCTGAAGTTTTTGGGAATAGTTCACAAGGTGCAGGATAGACATGTCCCACAGAGGAAGAAGTTCTTAAATGGCATGGTAAGCAAGCATGGCAAACAAGGGAAGCTGAGTACTGCATAGAAGCCAAGGAAAGGGCATTTAGGGAGTGGGAATAAAAGCGAATGGGAAGTTGGATGATTTGGAAGCTTTTAAAATCCAACTAAAGGCAACAAAAAAGCCATAAGGGAAAAGATGAAATATGAGGGCAAACTAGCCAATAATATAAAGCAGGACATTAAATTTTTTCCAGTTATATAAAGAGTAAAAGGGAGGTGAGCATTGATATTGGACCACTTGAAAATGATGCTGGTGACGTAGTAATGGGGGAGAAAGAAATGGCAGATGAACTTAATAGGTACTTTGCATCTGTTTTCACTGTGGAAGACACTAGCAGTGTGCTACAGGTCCGTAAGAATGCCATTACTATTACAAAGGAAAAAGTGCTAGGCAAACTCAAAGGTCTTAAGCTGGATATGTCACCTGGACCGGACAGACTACATCCCAGAGTCCTGAGAGAGGTTGCTGAAGAAATAACGGATGAATTGTTCATGACCTTCCGAGAATCACTTGATTCTGGCATGGTCCTGGAGGACTGGAAGATTGCAAGTGTCACCCCACTTTTTAAGAAGGGAGGAAGGCAAAAGACAGGAAATTATAGGACAGTTAATCTAAGCCCAGTGGTAGGGAAAGTGTTGGAGTCTATTATTAAGGATGAGGTTTCGGGGTATTTGGAGACTAATGATAAAACAAGTCAACGTCAGCATGGTTTCAGAAAGTGAAAACTTGCCTGAGAAATCTGTTATAGAGTCCTTCGAGAAAGTAACAAGCAGGGTGGACAAAGGAGAGGCAGTGAATGCCATTTTCTTGGATTTTCAGAAGGCATTTGATAAGGTGCCACACAAGGGGTTGCTTAACAAGATAAAATCCTATGGCATTACAGGAAAAGTACTGGCATGGATAGAGGAATGGCTGACAGGCAGGCGGCAGTGAGTGGGAATAAAAGCGGCCTTTTCTAGTTGGCTGCCAGTGACTAGTGGTGATCCTCGAGGGTCAGCATTGGAACCACGACTTTTCACATTATTTGTCAATGATTTGGATGATAGAATTGATGGCTTTGTGGCAAAGTTTGCAGATGATAGAAAGATAAACAGAGGCGTACATAGTGCTGAGGAAGCATACAAATGCAGAAGAACTTAGACAAATTGGAAGTATGGGCAAAAAACTGGCATATGGAATACAGTGTTGGGAAATGTACGATAATGCATTTTGGTAAAAGGAACCATAGTGCAGAATATTATCTAAATGGGGTGAAGGTTCAAGCATCAGAGGTGCAGAGGAACTTGGGAATCCTTGTGCAGGTCTCCCAGAAGGTTAACTTACAGGTTGAGTCCAGAGTAAAAAAGGCAAATACAATGTTGGTATTTATTTCAAGGAGAATAGAATATAAAATCAAAGAGATAATGCTGAGTCAGGCCACAAGAATGCATGGAGGTCTCATGGAAACCTACGATTTGTTGAAAGGACGAGATAGGGTGGATGTGGAGAGGATGTTTCCTCCGGTGGGGCGAATCCAGAATTAGAGGGCAAAGCCTATAAATTGAGGGGTGACTTTTTAGAACAGAGGTAAGGAGGAAATTTTTAGCCAGAGAGCAGCAAATCTGTGGAATGTTCTGCCACAGACTGTGGTGGAGGCCAAGTCCTTGGGTATTTTTTTTTTTGTCCTTGGGTATATTTAGGATGGACATTGATTGTTTCCTCATTGGTCAGGGCATCAAACAATATGGCGAGAAGGCAAGTGTATGGGGTTGAGTGGAATCTGGGATCAGCCAAAATGGAGTAGCGGAGCAGACTCGATGGGCTGAATGGCCTAATTCTGCTCCTATGTCTTATGGTCCCCCAAAATGTCGACTGTTTACTCTTTTCCATCGATGCTGCCTGGCCTGATGAGTTGCTTCACTATTTTGTGTATGTTGTTTAGACTTACAGCATCTGTAGATTTTCTCGTGTTTGTGTTGCCTCTAAGTAATATTTTCTTGGCCGAAAACAGATGTCAATGAGAAACCTTTCAGTCTACTTCTCCTTCCTGAATCAGTGAGGGTAGCAGTTGCTAATTGTATCAAACTCAGATCAGATGCTTACCAGCAGTTCCACACAGTTCTACGCTCAGCACTTGTTCAAAAGGTCTGTTCTCAAGTGGAGACTCTTTGCAGTCACTGAAAATATAAAGTATAGGATGAATTAAACTGTAGTCACTCTAAGTTAAATATCAAATATGCAAATTAGAAAAGCTTGCTATGGTGTTACAAAAAAAAAGGCTTTAAATGATTAAGGGTTAATGGAGATGGTGGTTGGGGCCACTTTAATAACCAGGCTGTATTTTATATTTATCTAATGCGGATAAAAGAAAATGCACCACCTACCTTTCAGACTCTGGACTAAGTAACAAACTTGTTGGCTTAGCTGCAAAAGAGATAGACATTGATAAAGTGTCAATTATACAGAATAATGTGTTGTTATTCTGTAAAGTATTCAAATTTTTGAGTATTATTATTTGTAATAGATGATGAAAATTTTCAGATTTGGAGTAAGTCCCAGAACAGAGTTTGAGTTAAGAACAAAACAGACACAGTACAGGCACAAAAGGGAAATAGAAACAATTTTAAGACACATTAAAACACACTGTAGAGCTGGGGTAGATATAGGAATAGAAATAAATTAAAAGCATTCGCTTGTAGCAAAAAAGATATTCCTAATTATTCTTGAGCTATAAAGGATAACTAATAATTTATTGCAAGCATCCATAACACTTTTTGGCACTTCCGTAAAAGTTAAAAACAAATTCACCCTCTGAACACTGAATACAAGGTAGATTTTTACTGACACAAACTCCCAGCATGCATTGCTACATTATGAGGCATACAAGTGATTATACAATCATGTTAAAATTATTAGGGCTACTTTAAACTGCTTATTCCTCATTATTTTCAGACAATGAATGGAAACGTAAACTGCATGGGTTTTAACCAACATATGAAATGCCAGAACAAACAAGAAAATGGCTGCTGGCATTAGACTTTACGTTCTGGTACATTCTCTGTCAATTGCTACACAAGTTCTTTGCATCTCTGCATTATAGAATCTGGATTTGGATAACTGTTTCAGAGTAAATGAAAACACTGGACCTGATAAGCCAAACATATGATATTATCATCCGAGAAAAATATAAGGGTTAAATTCTTCCATCCCAATTTTTATTAAAATTGATGTTGATCAGTTCATGCTTTGCTAATTTGAGGCAATCTTTCCAATATGAAAATGTTTACTTTAAAAAGTACTGGAAGGAATTTAATAAGGGAGATGCAGGAACCTGGAAGTGAGGTGAAAGCCTTTTCAAAATATATCCCATAATATTGTTTAAATAGATACAAGAGGTAAACTTTGGTTACAATTTCTAGCACTTCTATAGTGAATAGCTAAAATAACTATTAACAAAGGATTGTAGTTATTTTAAATAAACTCGTTTTTTTTTCAGAAGAAGGCAACAAATTGACATCCTGAAATAAGATGAAATCCTTTAGTTTATGAAGGCCGTTCTCTATTCCCACTACAGAAAAGGAAAAATTAACAAGCAAAGGCCAATAGAATCATTGTAAGTAGTAATCAGCAGAGAAATGTCTCTTGTGAAAGGTAATAAAACAGTGAGAATAAAGTGTTGAAGATGATTATAAGCATTCACTCTTGAATTAATGAGAATGAATGTAATTTTCCAAAAGACGGAAGGAATTCCATAATAAGCTTTAAAAGTGGCTTAGGGGCATAGTCGTGTAATTATTAAAGAGAATGAAGCAGAGAAGCTAAACAGGATTACCTAGCTTTCTGCTAGTCTTGTTTTCTTGCATCTTGGTTTCATTTAATGGGAAGTCCTGTGCAGTGAAGGCTCGGTTGTCCTCAACTACATTAGAGCATGGAACCATGGAAACTGCAGGAAGGTCAGTAGTAAACGAACTTTCTTCATTGTTGTTCTCCTCAGTCCATTGCACTCGATTACAGGATTGCAGACACCGCTGGTCATCGGGAATAATGTGCGTACCACTGCCACAGAGTTGCTGTCCAGAATAATCTATCTCAATTTCTGCTACTTGTTCATCCTCCTCCCTCTCAAATCTCATCTGCACATCTGACGACTCTGATTTCTTTGGTGTTCCCTCCAAATTTACTCTTGTTAAAGTCCCAGCTGAAGCTGGCTCTAAATCAATGCTAAGGATCCCACTAACATGAGGGTACAATCTCAATGAACGTCGAACTGTAAGGCATGTATTTTCTTGTTGTTTTCCTGTTTCCCCCATTTTAGGAGCCTTGTTCTTGCAACATTTCTTTCTGTCCTTTTTCATTGTACTGTTTAGGGTTTCAGTATTGTAAGCACTATCACCTTCATGATTTGCCACCATCTGAGGAAGATTAGTCTGACTATTATCAGGTGAAAGAGTGCAACCAAGTATAGGATATAAAGGATTGTGAAGTCTATAAGGCTTGCTCACATCTACTGCAATACTTTTTTCCAATAGCTCTCTCAGTATGGAAATTTTGGTAAGCTTTTTTACATTCCTCTTGCACAAATCTGGAGTGTTCCTTCCTTGCCTAGAACCGATGGTTAACTTTAAGGAATTTGATAGTTTCTGCTTTTCTATACTGGGGTGAATAAACTTCTGCAAAGGGCATTTGTTTGTTTGCTTTTTGTTACTGGTATTGTCACTATCAGCTTGCTGAGTTGTGACTAGTGGATATTTTCTAGGCGGAAGGCAATAGGTATGCATATATTTAATAAGCTCAACTACTGAACACAATTCTGCTTCTGTGGTAAACTGAGAATTTTTAATCCAATTGTTCTTTGCTGATGCAACTGTATCTTCAGACTTAACGGACGCACTGCAAGAAGCACCATTTTGCAGAATGCGGTGTCCTTGTTTGTGTTCCCCATTCCCATCATTGAAGCAATCCAATTCTTTGTTAGCACCACCATTAACACAATCATCATCAACATCACCGTCATCCTCACTCTCACCTTGCTGGTGATGTGACTGATGATACTGTGAAGTCCACACTGGATTGCTTTGGTCTTTATAAGTGATATTGGAATCATCTGTTTTAAACAAGGGAGGGCATTCAGTTGAAGTCAGGTGCTTGTGCAATTCTGTGAACGGTCGATGCTGACGCTGACAGGTGCTGTGTGGCTTACTGCCCTGTGGGCCGTCCCCCTTTTTTTAACAAAACAAAGAAAGGATTACAGAGTATAGTAAAGGTGAAACAGGTCATTACATAAAAAAAACTACCATTTCCCCCTAAAATTTCCTCCATTCTTCATGATGACAATGCAAGTGATGCAGTTTCTAATGTAATAAATATAATCCGTTAACTCACTTAAATGACTATTCTCCATATGCATGAATATATATAGAAAAGCACTCTTAATCCATTTGCCTTGACAATAATTTTAAGTGAATAATTGTTTTTGTAACTCGTGAAAAGACAAACAACTGTTGGTCATATTTATAAGTAATTATGCTATGTGCAATGTTCATGATGAGAATACCTTGAAAGAAGAACGATGTGATTTTGACTTTTGGTTACTGGATGCATGGCGTGCTTTGTTGCTCTCTTTTTGCCGTTCATAGTTTAACTGCGCATTTTGTGGAGCCAGAAGCAGTTTCTTTAACTATCAAAAAATACATGCCAAAATATTACTCCACTTAAGCATAAATCTTTTAAAAAGTGTGCATAATGCTTCAGACCTTCTTGGTGTCAGATATTTATAATATATACTATGCAGAGACTGACTGCAGAGCATGTCTTAAAAAACCCGCAGTAATCCTCTCGTATCAACGTCAAAGCACATCAAAGACATGAAACACACTGACAGTTGGCGTCTGTACTGACAGCTGCTCCTGATACAAAACCTGATCAAAAACAGAATAAAACTGAAACAGTATATATGATAAATAATAACAGACACCAGGAAGTATTATAAAAACTAATCTGATTTTATGTTTCAGATGACAGAATGCAAACTGTTGGCATAATTGTTAATAGTATTATCTGAATCATATAATTCAACTTGCTTTGTTAAGAATCCAATGCAGTTATTTTTATTTTGCAAAGACTAGTTACTTCAGATTTTGATTAATTTGTCAGAATAACTTTTTTCTTAAGAACCATCCACAGGTTATTTCTGATGTAAAAAAAATTGGCACAGAAGTTCATATTGGAAAAAAAGTAAATGAATAGTCAAATTTTTCTCATTATGAATGAGACAAACGCTAAATGTGATTAAATACAAAGAGAATGTAGATGAATCATTGATGCAAGATCTTAGCTACTTTAATGGCAAATAATTTTAAAAAATCACACCATTCAAATAATTAACTATACCACGTGAACATTATTTTCAATTTTCCAAACCTGAAAATAATTGATGGAATATACAATGCTCTTCTTCTGGCATAGAAATGGATATTGAGATATTATGTAGGAGAAGGGGAAGGAAGGATAACCTAACTGCTATGAAAATGGTCTCACACCAAATTGCAATAGGCTGCCAAGACTGTTTTGGTGATACACAATTAGTTGAATATGTTAGGTACAGTTGTTGAGAGTTTTTACAACCTTGTGTGATTGCTAAAGAGAAACAACAGGTGAAAGGTAGTTGGAGTATAGTGAGGAGTAAAAGGGAACTGAGTATCTGAGTTCAGATTAGTTGTTTATGACAAAACACAGATGGTTATGAGGGAGACAATAGAAACATATTAGCTGAAAGATTATTTGAAAAAAATGCTGCCATTGCTTGTAACATTTTTAAATGAAAGGCACACATTTTTATCTCACTCTAACCATGCACTTTTAATTTCAGCCATCTATTTAATATCAGATGTGATTAACGTTACATGCAACTTTACAAGAAACAAAAAAAAAAGAAACTAGCTTATCTTGCTATTTTTAAACCTGAAAATTAAAAAAATTCAGACCTTATTTTGCCTACATTATACCCATGCAGCGGGTAACCAGAGGCTCATCCAATTCCTTTTAAACAGTAGCAAGGATTCTTACTAGAGATGGTTCATCAGCCTTTGTGGTGGGGGGACTGCCATCTGGTGTTAGTAAAGAGGCAGTTTCCAACAAATCAGTCACAACTCCATCTGTGAGTTCCTTGAATGCTGACAGGCTCACATCATCTACTTGGATGTCGTCCAATGTCTCAGTGAGAGCAGCCAGCAAGGCCTCGTTTTCTTCTTCTATAGTCTACGATATAAAAGTAGATAATAGGATTATACTGTACATATTTTCAAAGATCTTGATTCCCCAGTTCTGAGAATATAAAATCTTATGTTTTATTCCCTCTTCTATAAGCCAACTAAAACAGGTTGATGAATTTCTGGCACAATGAACATTCTTGGGATTTGAATTCTGAGGAATGTAATTTTCTACAAACATTCCAATCTGTTGCTTGGTGGGAGAAGGGCACATATACAGTCTTTTAAAAATATTAATGCAGGTTGACAATAATACAACAACTGCCCACCAAATCTTTGCTCTTGTGGTTCCTGACAGGAAATAAAACTCAAGAGAAGCTGCTTGAAATTGAAAGCATGCTCCTGAAAATACAGCAATTACTTGTCATAGATTTACACTGATTGAGACTACTGCTTTGCTGCTACTCTTCTTGTGTCAAAACAGTAAATTGCTTGTATGGCTACAGAAGTTCTTGACTAATTAAAAAAAAGTACATGGCAGCATGATAGTTACGCTTCTGGAAAATAATCCAGAGTTCTAGACAAATAATCCAGGGAAATTAGATTAAAAGCAACTTGAAAAAAACCAAAAGACATAGGAGCAGAATTAGGCCATTTGGCCCATTGAGTCTGCTCTGCTATTTCATCATGTCTATTCTAACTTTCTTCTCAGCCTCAACCTCCTGGCTTCTCCCCATACCGCTTCAAGCCCTGACCAATCAAGAATCTATCAACCTTTGTCTTAAATATACATAAAGACTTGGTCTCCACAGCTGCCTGTGTCAAAGGATTCCACAGATTCATCACTCTGGCTATAGAAATTCTTCCTCATCTCTGCTCTAAAAGGACGCCCTGCCATTGTGGGGATGTGTCCTCTGGTCTTCGACTCTCCTTCCATAGGAAACATCCTCACCACATCCGCTCTATCAAGGCCTTTCACTATTTGATAAGTTTCAATGAAGTCACCCTTCATTTTTCTGTTTGAGGATTACACTTAAGAAAAATATAATCTTAACAAAGAAGAGTAGTGTTTTTAAGTCATTATGAAGGCAAAATTTCACCTGGTTCAAACACCTTCAAGGAGGGAAATTCAGTTCATTCTTGCCCACATGTAGCTCTCCCGTAAAGTGGGATGCATGTAAGCCATTTGGTAGTATTAAATCACAAAAAAACCCACAAGAGTTAAAATGGGAAGTCCACATAACCATAACTTAAGCACCGAATCAAGATTTGTAAGCAGTACACGAATATAAATGAACCTGAGAAGTCTGATACCAGAACAAAAGGAGCCATTCAGCCCACTGAATGGCTCCTTTTGTTCTGTCCATGCCCCATGTCCTTATTTCTCTGTATTTCTGCAGTGTATTCTTTCTCGTATACCGATAAACTCCTGTCTGGTCCTTTTATCTTTAAACAATACTAATCTATGCTCACTGATTAGCCTCCCATCATCTCTTTGGGATCTGGAAGCTAGGGAGAACATCCAAAGTAAGAATGTATGGTCAAGAAGTGAGTCTGTAAACTCCAAGTAGATAGGACCTGAGGTAGGAATCAAATCCATATTTCTGGATTTGAGAGCTTGCAAGCTCCAACTTAGGTCTCTGCTGTCTATATGAGCTCTGAAAGACTGGTATCAAAGCTGACAAGCCAAGAAGTCATGCAGAATCAGTCAGTTCAACTGGATGCAAAGTAAGAAGGAATAGGCTTTGAATGTCCAGTTAATAAGGTGATGCTTGACCTCTACTCCACATTCCCAACTGCTCCACATAACCTTCAAGTGTCCTGCATCAGCCTTGAGTACTTCAATCAATCCTCTCTCACCAAACCAGGATCCGATCTGCTTCACTGGCAGATCCAGTAAGTTGTGAGCACAGTGGGATACAAGTGGACCTGGTCTGAGTGAGGCGTGGTAGCAAGAGAATTCAGCTTCAAACCACTTCAAAGTTAACACCGAATCACTGAAGTTTCATGGCTTCATTTCAAATATATGCAAGTGAACACCTGCTGAAAGGCCTGAAAGTAGCAGACTTGACTGATGAGCATTTGCCATGGACTAGAAAACGCTCCATAAATGCCATGGACACTAGATAAAGATCAGGACTTTATTTTGCTATAAAGTTCTAAGTTTAGTGTGTGACACTAGTCTGCATGAGATCAGTAGCAACAATATTAATGAAGAGTCACATCATTCATAGGAAAACAACCTGCTGAATAGCATTTCATTCACTAACACCTTCATCTGATGCACAGCCACAATATGTGACATATACAGGATTCACCACAGCATCACTTATTCGCCATATGAAAGAGAAAGGATCTCTAAGCTTCTTGATATCCCGATTTGTGCTATCACTATTTCTTTTAACATTTTACAAAACGCTAGTTAGACTTTGCGTGTTTGAGTTAAACACTTTGGATTGTTTGGTCCAAATTGCACACAGTTCTGACCGCCACGATTCAGGAAGGATGTGATGGTGCTGGAGAAGTCGCAGAGGAGAGTAATCAAGGTATTGCCTGGATGGGATGTTATTAGTAATGGGGAGACATTGTAAAGGCTTAGTTTGTTTTCAATGCAGTAATGGAGTTTGAGGAGTGATCTCACAGATAGGTATAGTAGATAATTAGAATCTTTTTTCCCATGATAGTAGTATGCAAAGCAAAATGGCGTAGGTTGAAAGCAAGAGGAAGATATTTTACAGGGTTTTGAGAGGATTTTTTTAATATACTGTACATAGAGATTGATTGATATTTGGAACATGCCACCAGAGATGATTGTTGGAGTCAGGCACAATCAAAATATATTTAAATCACAAACAAGAGAAAACCTGCAGATGCTGGAAATCCGAGGAAGACATATAAAATGTTGGAGGAATTCAGCAGGCCAGGCAGCATCTATGGAAAAGTATACAGTTGACGTTTCGAACCGAAACCCTTTGGCAGGACTGGAGACAAAAAGCTGAGGAGTAGATTTAAAAGGTGGGGGCGGGGAGGGGAGGGGGAGGGAAGAGAGAACCAGCAGGTGATGGGTGAAACCTGGAGGAATGAAGTAAAGAGCTGGGAAGTTGATTGGTGAAAGTGACAGAAGGCCATGAAAGAAAGAAAAAGGGGGAAGGAGCACCAGAGGGAGGCGACGGGCGGGCAAGGGAAATGAAGAAGGGGAGGGGGGTGGTTGGGGGACACTACTGGAGGTTCGAGAAATCGATGTTCATGCCATCAGGTTGGAGGCTACCGAAACAGAATATAAGGTGCTGTTCCTCCAACCTAAACGTGGTCTCATCATATCAGCGGTGGAGGCCACGGATGGACATATCAGAATGGGAATGGGAATTGGAAATAAAATGGGTGCAATATATTTAAGTGCTTGGCCCAAATTTGTGGTGGGAGTGAATCTCACTGCAATACACATTACACTTGTGCATATGGGGTAGGTCAAAAGAAATCTATCATAACCTCGCGCAGCAGGATTATAGAACATAGTGCCAATCCACTAATTCAGCATCAATCTTTTTCAGAAACCATGCATATAATATATTTGGCAATATCAGCATGCTGATATTGCCAAATATATTTAAGAGACAGTTATATAGACACCTGAATGGACAAGGCTTTGAAAGAGTGGGTGTGTTTGGAAGAAGATGGTACCAGCGAACAATACTACCAAAGGCGGCATCCTCAAGACAGGTCACATGGCACTCGATTCACTTCTTTTAAATCTTCTTTTTATTTCAGATGTGGTTCTGCTACTGTTAGAGCCTATTATAAAACATTCTGGCAGGGTGTTTTCAGGCAATCTGGTGCTTTGTTGTCTCCGAGAGGGTTCCACGTGCCTGCAACAAAGTATACGGCCTGGAGGCCATGAATCTTGGAGACGGGGCACGAGCCCATGATCGACTCCATCGCTCGCCGACTGAAGCGCCGAGGAAGACTGAAATCGGGGCAAGTGCGGAGGTCGAGCGAGCATTCAGTACCATCTATCAGTGTCTCGCAGGCTGCTGCCCAAGGAGGTTGTCAGCGTGTGATGGTCTCTCTCTCCCCCTGACGCTTGCTGCTCCTGAAGGAAGGTCCTTTGATGAGTGATCTCTCTCTCTCCCTCCCTTGATGCTGTCTGTGGATGGTGCCGGAGCAAGGTTTAATCGATGCGGTTTGAGGATTGCGGACTTTAAAATCATGCTTATGATGTGTTCTAGTTTCTGGTTGCTCCTTTTTTGTGGGTGCTATTTTTTGGGCCATTTTTGAATTGGGGTGGCCTGCAGATAACAAACACTGGGCTGAAGTTAAATCTGCATTTTGATTTTGTGCTTTATAGTCTGTGTCTTCGCTCGTTTTTTTTTACTGCTGTTTGTGAGATTTGTTTTTTTGCACATGGGGAGGTTGATGATTTTATTTGAACAGGTTTCATGGTTTTCTTTGTTTCATGGCTGTCTGTGGGGTAGATGACTCTAAAAAACCTAAGAAGTCTGGAGTTTTAGCCTTACCTAATTTTAGGTTTTATTGCTGGGCAGTTAATATACGATATCTGACATTTTGAATATATTATATTAATCGTGTCGACTGTCTGTTTTGGGTTTCTTTAGAAGCTAATTCTGTTAATAAATTTTCTATTATTTCTCTTCTTGAATCTTCACTTCCTTTATTTGTAAGTAAACTAACAGATAATTTAATAGTTAAACATACTCTGAGGATCTGGATACAATTTAGAAAACATTTTGGTTTATTGAGATTTTCCCTTTCTAGTCCCATTTATTCTAGTTATTTTTTTAAACCCCCCATGACTGATTTAATTTTTTAAAAATGGGACAGGTTGGGTATTACATGTTTTTGGGATCTGTTTGTTGGAGGAAATCTTTTTTTTCACTTGAACAATTGTCAGCTAAATATAGCTTACCCAAAACTCACTTTTTCAGATATCTACAAATCAGAGACTTTCTAAGATCTCAATTATGCACATTTCCTATAAGCTCAGATAAGAACTTACTAGACGTAATTTTTAATTTGACACCTTTTCATAATGGTTCAATATCTAATATTTATGGTATGTTACTGGAGACGAGGAATGTTCCTTTAGACAAAATTAAGAATCTCTGGGAACAAGACTTACAGACATCAATATCTGAGGAAACTTGGAATGAAATTTTTAAACTAGTTAATACATCATCGCTATGTGCTCGCCATTCCCTCACACAATTTAAGGTGGTACATAGAGTCCGTATGACTAAAGATAAGCCATCTCGTTTTTAATCGGATATATCTCCCTACTGTGACATACACAATAATGGAAAAGCTTCATTAATTCATATGTTTTGGACTTGTCCATGTCTTGAAAAATATTGGAAGGAAGTTTTTCAAACTTTTCCTTTACTTTTCAAAGTCAATTTTAAGCCTAATCCTCTGGCAGCCCTATTCGGTATTGTTGCTGGACAAGATAACAAGTTGAAGACATCAGATTTACATATTTTGGCCTTTAGCTCTCTTATAGCTAGGAGGGCTCTTTTGTTTAAATGGAAAAATGTTTCTCCTCCTACTCATGCTCAATGGTTATGCGATGTTATGTCATGCTTAGATTTAGAGAAGATTCATTGTTCAATTTATGAATCTCATCAAGACTTTCAAACATTGTGAGGACCGGTTCTGAAACCCTCAATTCATTGTTTAATTATAGATGTTGGCTATTATTAATTTTTATTATATGAGAAGGTATTTTACCTCTTTTTCTCCTTAATAAACAGCTTCGGTCTTGGTAAGGGTTAGATTTTTTTTGTAATAATATAGTATATTTCAATATAACTTTGACTAACCTACATGAATACAGGGTAATGAGATTGTTATTATGAATAGATATAATGTAATTGAGTTGTTTTTTTTAAACTGTTATATATACTTTCTTGTACTCTGTATTCTTTTATGCAGAAACTAATAAAAATATTGAAAGGGAAGATGACTCTCAGGGTTGTATACTGCATACGTACTTTGATATTAAGTATACTTTGAATCCTTTGAATATGGGATTAGCTTAAATGGGCAAAAGGACTAACATAGACAAGGTGGGCCAAAAGGCCCATTTCTGTGTTGTATAATTCTATGACTCTATGCTGGTACAGGGCCTTGGATCATCCAACTTCCCAGTATTATGAAATCATCTTTATTATGTCGGTTGTATTGAGTTGCATAAAACAGAGATGATGTAAGCATTATTAGTCACATCTGTGATTGAAACACACAGAAATGGCTGTATCCAAATTGTTAATCTATCAATCAGGACATTTTAACTTGCTCAATGCATCTTAATTTACAGTAGGGTCTGTTCCTTGCTACAACGAATAAAAAATGAAGTTGGTAGATTGCAACATTTGGATCCAATTTCTGCAAGATTAGCATTTAAATGAATGCCACACACACACACATTATTGACATCTTCATGTATCTGAATGGTGCCAGAAAAATGACAGCAGAAGTTAAGGTGTTTCAAAACTGTAATGTACCCAGTCCAGTTTTGTGATGGGAAGGGGTCTCATTGGAATGGGAACAGGATTAGTGAACAAGGAGCAGCTCAAAACAAATAATTCACAGCTCTGTATAGCAGGATTGTACAGCCTTGTTTAGATCTACTGGTTATGCAATGAAATTTTGCACAAATCATGCATAAAATTTAATGAATATAGATGCATGCGATTTAATGCATCTATATTCATTTTGGCAACATGCTACTTCTGCTAATTAAGATGCATGAAGCGTCAGCAGGTTGGCATCATATTTTCAGGCTGTTCTTGATCTTTTACACACTTCATTGAACACGTTTGGCCAGTTGCTTGACAATTAACAGTAATGGAAGATAGGCCGTGCCTTGTGCTGTCTGTCATGCCAATATGCCAACTCCTCTGAACATTCTTCTGGTGGTGAGTACACCATCCACATTGCAGAGAGAATTTCAATTAAGTGGGAGACACTGAAAACTTGTTGCTGAAAATCCTGTCCGTTAAGTGTCAGGATGGTTTACTACGACATGTCTGAAGAGTTAGATGCAATGAGACAAAAATGTCATCAGGAATTGGGAAGCATTGTGTGAGCAGTTTTACTTTAATTCACTCATGGGATGTGTATGTCACTAACATGATAATAATTATCGCTCTTCAGATGGTGAGCTGCCTACTTGAACTACTGCAGTCCTTCTGGAGAAGATAACTTCATAAAAGCAAAGTGATGTTTCCTTGTAGCCTTTGGAGATTGAGGAAATGTCCCACTCATTTTGTGGCTAGACAGCAAATGTGGGACCCATGGACTCTTCCAAACACTGGACGGGTGGTGACGGAGTGGGCAGTTTGACAGACTGCGTGTTTCCTCTGTTTATACAGTTTCTATATGCTCACGATGGTTCAAACTGAAGTTCTTAGTACCACTTTGAATGATCTTATGATCATTTGAATGATCTTATTCCACTTTGAGTGGTCATTGGCCACAGAATCACAGGAAACAAAAAATAATACATTTCTCCATGGTGACTTTGACTGCACCTTTCGATTTGTTACTTTGCCTATCTGCAGATCTCTTCCCATGACAGAGAATAATTCAGAAAAGAATTAGGAAGAATTGGAAGTCTGGATGTCCGCAACATGGCCTGTCTTATTTAGCTGATTTTTTTTTTGTAACTATACGCTCACAAAACTGGTGATATTTGCTGAGGAAAGAACACTGACATCAGTTTGTTTAGTTGGAGCATTTGTGGAGACAACAGTGGTAGTATTTTTCCAGCTTCTTGGTAATCCAGATCTCAGAATCATTTAGAACCATGGTGATCAATGCTGGTCAATAGATTGTGGCTTTTATGCCAAATTTGAGGTCATGATCATCAAATATCCTTTTCCTCAAATGAACAGAGGTTGTGCTTGTGTTATGAAGGCAGTTCTCAACTTCATCATCAATAATTGCCTTCACCAAGAGGTGGCTCTTGAGATCTCTTTTTTTGTGTGTGTGCAGGGGAGGGGGAATTGAGGGTTGTTATGCCTGTTCCATTTTTGTTAAGTTTTTTTGTGACAGGACAAAAGATTTTGTGGTTGATGATGATGATTGTGCTGCCAGTTTTTTCTTTCTTGGTTTCGTGGCTATCTGGAGAAGAATTTCAGAGTTGTATACTTTGATAATAAACGAACCTTTCACTACAAGTTGAACAGCTTCCGGTTATTTCTGAAGATTGGATTATCTGTTCTATAGAGCCATTGGTTGCTATCATGACAGGCATGGAGCAATGGCAAGATGGAGATGAACTTCCATGTGCAATCAAATTTAAGGAGGATGTTCTATAGTACCTCCCAACTGATTGAAGTCAAAGGTTTTGGTGAGATTTAAAAAGCCCAAGTATTGTGTCTGGTAAGGATTCCTATACTTTTTTCTCCACCCACAGTCCCTCTAGCTGGAAATAATTCACATTACAAAAGAAGCTGTGCAGCCTTTGTATGGAACCAGTTGTGGAACACCCTAGCGATGAATTCCGCTGTGGCAGATAGGAGTTGTCTCATCTCCTTTCTTGAAGACTATGGCACCTCTGAGGTCATCTGGAATATTCCCCTCTTCCCAGATGTGAATGACGACATTATGTAATTCTGATATCCTACTGGATTTAGGTTTTATATAGAGCCATGCTCAACATCTTGCTAGATTTAGAATAGTGAAGAAAAGGACAAATGTAAATTAACAGTAACACTTCTAAATTTGGATGAGGCCAGTTTTACTGGAACTTTATTGGAACTCAGGACCTGAAAATAAATCAATCTCAAAGCAATGGAGCTAATGAAGGAGACGATTCATGGAATTCAGATTAACCATTGTCCGACAACAGGGTGAGTCTGCTGAGCTGAAATCCCTTGGTTGATAAAGTGCAAAAGGAAGAGAAGGCAGAAACAAAAAGAGAAACCGGCATCAGATATGCTGAGTTCAATCCTTCAGAAAGCCTTGATAAGAAAGTAAAGTGAGGACACCTGGAAGTAAAATCAAAGAAAATCCATATGTATATAGATAGTGCTTATAAAAGACCAAAATGGTATCCTATGTGAGGAAGCAGAGGACATGGATAAGGTTATGTACACCTTGAGGCTGCTTTTTCAAAAGGGAGGGGTTATAATGTGCAGCAGTTAAAAAGAAGAAAATTAAATATTTTCCTGGTGAGGCAATGCATCCTCCCTTGGTTCCAATGAAGCCAATGGCAGGTTGGGTGATCGCTTTGCACAACCTCAGTGTTCAGTCTGCAGGGCTTTCTGTTTAATTCTTCATCCCCTCTCACTCTGACCTATTGATCTATTGCCTAATTGTGTTACAAATGAGGCTCAACACCCTGTTCTGAGGAAAGATCTTGGACCTGAATCAACAGCTTCATTCTTCTTCCCACAAAAAGACTCAAGCCTGCTGAGTGTTTCCAGCATTTTCTGTCCTATTTCAGATTTTCAAAACAGCTGTTTTTTTTTGAAGTTCACTTAATTGGTGAAATTTGTAAGGTAGGATCATGTTTAACCAACTAACTTAAGGTGGTAACAAGGAGTGTCAGTGTGTATAGTGTGCTTACTGTCATCTATCTGCATTTAAAGAACTGCATGACAGCCTGTGCAAAAAACTGAAGGTCCACATGAATCAAGAGAGCATGCCAAATTGGATCTGAAACCGCTCTGTGGCAGGAACTAAGGACCAATGGTTAACAAGTGTTTATTTGATTTGAGGCCTCTTACCAGCAGTGTTTCACAAGGCTCAGCAGTCAGTCTCTTGGTTTCTTTATGTTCATGATCTGAACTTACGTAGGAGACAGGAATAAAACCTGACTGTGCGGTTGGCATGGAGGAGGAAAGCCTTTGCTTGCACAAGATATTAGACAGTCTGCCCAGCTGGGCAGGAACACTGGCAAAGAAAATGCAATTCCCTGAAGTGAGAGGTGATTCATTTGGCTTAAGCACAAGGAAATGCAAATCAAATGAGAGATACCAAGTGGTACAGAGGATAAGATAAACCTCAAAGTTTATATCCACCTATCCTCAAGATGATAAGTATTCAGACCCCAACCCTTCATTCACATAAATGGGTATTACAACCATGGATTTAGGTCAATTTAACTGAGAATTTTTATTTGTGAAGCATATGCTCCTCTTTTCACAGTAGAGACCCAAAACAAGGAAAATTGTAAAACATGAACACTAAAAATTCAAATCCTGAAATGTCATAAGTTTGAAAGTATTCACTCCATTTTGCTCAGTACTTAGTTGAACCACCACTCACAACTATTACAGCCAGTAGTCTTTTTGGATAAGTCTCTATTAGTTTAGCACAATGTGATACAGCAAGATTTGCCCATTTCTCCTTGCAAAATTTCTCAAGCTGTGCCAGGTTAGTTGGGGAGCAGCAGTTACAGCAATCTTGAGGTCGTGACAGAGATGTCCAATCAGGTTAAGGTCAGGACTCTGAATGGAATACTCAAGGTCATCAATTTTCTTCACTGAAGCCACTCCATGGTTGCTCTGGGAGTGTGCTTTGAGTTGTTGTCCTGCCAAAAGACAAACTTCCTCACCAGTTTAAGCTTTCCGGTAGAGTTGTAAGATTTGATCCATGATCACTCTGTATTTACCAGCTTCCATCTTCCCATCAATCTTGACTAGATTTCCAGTCTCTGCTGCTAAAAAAACTTCCAGTCATGGGGCAAAGAAGTTGAGTGAAGTTATCCCCTTTTGTTCAGGAGCCTGATGGTTGAGGGGTAATAACTGTCCCTGAACCTGGTGGTGAGAGTCCTGAGGCTCCTGTACCTTCCTCCTGATGTCAGCTGTGAGAAGTGAGCATGCCAATGGGTCTTGGGAAGGGTCCTTCATGATGAATGCTGTTTTCCTGCAACAATGCTTTGTGCAGATCTGCTCACTGGTGGGGAGGGGTTTACCTGTGATGGACTGGTTACCAAAGACACTCACAAATTTCTACTGCTGTACTGTGGAGAGTATTCGAATTGGTTACTTCACTGTCTAGTATGGAAGGTCCCCAGCACAGGATCAGAAAAAGTGGCCGTAAGTTGTAAACTCAGCCAGCTCCATCATGGGGACTAGCCTTCCTAGCATCCAGAACACTGAGAGGTGATGTCTCAAAAAGATGGCATACATCATTAAGGACCCTTATTACCCAGAACATGCCTTTTTTTCCATTGCTACCATCAAGGAAGTGGTACAGGAGCCTCAAGACACACACTCAACATTTCAGGAATAGCTCTTGCCCTCTGCCATCAGAATTTCTGAATGGAAAATGAACCTATGAACACTTCCTCAATATTTGCTCCCTCTCTTTTTGGACTGTTTATTTAATTTATTTGTATTAATTAATTTATTAATTATATATATATTTTTAAAATTGTAATTTATAGTTTTTATTCTTATGTATTGCAATGTACTGCTGCCACAAAACAACAACCTGCCTGACATATGCCAGTGATATTAAACCTGATTCTGATTGTGCCTGTGATGGGGCTGGCAGAGTCTCTAACCCTCTGTTGGGCAAGAGTTTTTTAAGATCTCGTAATGATGAAGAAACAGCGATGAATTTTCCGTGAGAACCAGAGGGTGCCTTGGGAAGTAGTGGTGTTCCCATGCTTCCGGTGTCCTTGCAGGTGACAGAGGTCATGGGTTTGGGATGGTGAGAGGGGAAACACGATATGCAGGGAAAGGGAAAAATAAAAGGTTGCTGAATAATGAGCATCTTCTTTTTAGAACCCATTCCAAATGGTTACACCAACACTCCAGTTCTACTATAGTAAGACTCTTTAGCTTAAAATTGTTTCAGAACCTATTCTGAATGTTCTTCAAATTTCTTTGCTACAATGAGGACAGGGCTTGGTGACTGATAACTGGGTAAATAAGTAAATCAGGATGAGAATAAAGATTAATTGAGCAAGAATAATCAACTATGATTCTGTTTTGACTTTAATTATTAACAAAATTAATTTTATTTATATTGTTACCTTGACCTTTGTCTAGTACTGAGTTCTGGGTCTGACGACTACACAATTATTGAACTTTTCCTTTTCCCTTATTTAATACATGGAATGCAAAATTTTATATTCACACTTTAGTAACCCATTGTTGATCTTCCCCTGCACCCCTGCAACTTATTTTCTCTTACAAATGCCCATCAATTTATCTTTAATTCTGTTTCCCATTAACCTAAACCAAGTAGCAATTTATTCAAGATTCAAGATTGTTTATTGTCATTCTTCGTGTTCACAAGTGTAAAAGAAAATTAAATGATTGTTACTCAGGATCTGATGCAGCATTAAAAGAAACACCATAACAGACTGATGGTATGTACAGAAAGGGACACTACGTGCAGGAGTATCTGTACATAAGGTGACTCTGACAGGAAATGATAAAGTAGAGGAGGTGGTGGGTAGCTGTTGTGGGGTGTGGGGGTGTGTGATGTGGTGGTGTTGATCTGCCCGACAGCTTGGAACGGTTTTTGAGTCTGATGGTCCTGGTATGGATACTGCGCAACTTCTTCCCTAATGGGAGTGAGCAAACAGTGCATGAGCTGGGTGGGTGTGATCCTCCATGACACCATTGGCCTTTATCCTGGCACCTTTCTGTATATATTTCCTTGAGGGTGGGTAGGCAGCTGCCACTGACGCGTTGCGCAGTTTTAACTGTCCGTTGTGGAGCTCTCGTTTCCACTGCAGTGCAGCTTCTACACCACACAGCATGTTAGGAAGCTTTCCACTGCGCACCTGTAGAAGGTCACGAGTTAACCAACCTGCACATCAATATGACTGTCATAGCAAAATACTTCGGTCCTTTGGTTTCACAGCCACGAGGGTTTATTTTCACTATAAGGTTGCTTAGCATAACTTGGCAGGAAAATTCAAATGCATACTTACTTCAAAAAGCTCAGAATCATCTGTACTATACTGGCTGGAACTTATTTCTGTTTGGTCATTGTCCCAATGGAGTTCACTAAGGCAGTTTACTGAATCAAGGTCAGTCACATCCAGCTGGGAGAGGTCAATTTCTGGAAAATCTGAATACAAGCAGTCCTCACCAGCCACAAGACCATACTGCAAAAGAAATAAAGGCAGAGTTAGGCTGCTTTAAACCTCAGTCATGGATGTAAGTATCATCTTCACATAACTACATACCCTAATAGCTGGTTTATTACAGTGACTGTAAATTTGATGCTAAAGTAAACAGAGACAAAGTTTTTTCATGACTTTTCTCCTTTCATATTAGGCATAGTATCACAATTCTATCCAAATAAAGTTGTCTACAAAAAATAACAAGGGTGTTTAAATGCCTTTAATGGATAGGAAACTATTTCCAGAAAGGACAAGGTTTGAAATATTCTGGAGATTATGTCAAACATTGGACAATCATTTTGTAGTCTTAGGTAATGTTTGAAACCATAGAAAAACTACAGCACAGAAACAGGCCTTTTGGCCCTTCTTGGTTGTGCCAAACTATTTTCTGCCTAGTCCCACTGACCTGCACACAGACCATATCCCTCCATACACCTCCCATCCATGTATCTGTCCAATTTATTCTTAAGTGTTTAAAAAGAACCCGCATTTACCACCTTGTCTGGCAGCTCATTCCATACTCCCAGCACTCTCTGTGTGATGAAGCCCCCCCAATGTTCCCTTTAAACTTTTCCTCCCTCACCCTTAACCCATGTCCTCTGTTTTTTTTCTCCCCTTGCCTCAGTGGAAAAAGCCTGCTTGCATTCACTCTATCTATACCCATCATAATTTTATATACCTCTATCAAATCTCCCCTCATTCTTCTACGCTCCAGGGAATAAAGTCCTAACCTTTTCAACCTTTCTCTGTAACTCAGTTTCTCAAGTCCTGGCGACATCCTCATAAACCTTCTCTGCACTCTTTCAACCTTATTATTAACCATCCTGTCATATGGTGACCAAAACTAAACACAATACTCCAGATTCGGCCTCACCAATGCCTTATACAACCTCATCATAACATTCCAGCTCTTATACTCAATACTTTGATTAATAAAGGCCAATGTACCAAAAGCTTTCTTTACGACCCTATCTAACTGTGACGCCACTTTTAGGGAATTTTGTATCTGTATTCCCAGATCCCTCTGTTCTACTGCACTCCTCAGTGCCTTACCATTTACCCTGTATGTTCTACCTTGGTTTGTCCCTCCAAAGTGCAATACCTCACACTTGTCTGTATTAAACTCCATTTGCCATTTTTCAGCCCATTTTTCCAGCTGGTCCAAGTCCCTCTTGCAAGCTTTGAAAACCTTCCTCACTGTCCACTACACCTCCAATCTTTGCATCATCAGCAAATTTGCTGATCCAATTTACTACATTATCATCCAGATCATTGATATAGATGACGAATAACAATGGACCCAGCACTGATCCCTGTGGCACACTACTAGTCACAGGCCTCCACTCTGAGAAGAAATTCTCTACTACCACTCTTTGGCTTCTTCCATTGAGCCAATGTCTAATCCAACTTACCACCACTCCATGTATACCTAGCAACTGAATTTTCCTAACTAACCTCCCATGCGGGACCTTGTCAAAGGCCTTACTGAAGTCCATGTAGACAACATCCACTGCCTTCCCTTCATCCACCTTCCTGGTAACCTCCTCGAAAAACTCCAATAGATTGGTCAAACATGACCTACCGCGCACAAAGCCATGTTGACTCTCCCTAATAAGTCCCTGTCTATCCAAATGCTTGTAGATTCTGTCTCTTAGTACTCCCGCCAATAACTTACCCACTACCGATGTCAAACTTAGCAGCCTATAATTTCCCGGATTACTTATCGATCCTTTTTTAAACAATGGAACAACATGAGCCACTCTCCAATCCTCCAGCACCTCACCCGTAGACACCGACATTTTAAATATATCTGCCAGGGCCCCTGCAATTTCTACACTAGTCTCCTTCAAGGTCCGAGGGAATACCCTGTCAGGTCCTGGGGATTTATCCACTTTAATTTGCCTCAAGATAGCAAGCACCTCCTCCTTTTCAATCTGTACAGTTTCTATGATCTCACTACTTGTTTCCCTTAATTCCATAGACTTCATGCCAGTTTCCTTGGTAAATACAGACACAAAAGCCCTATTTAAGATCTCCCCCGTTTCTTTTGGTTCTGCACACAGCCGACCACTCTGATCCTTTTACTCTTAATACATCTGTTTGCTGGCGGCTTTACAATCTTACCCATTATAAAAATATAAATAAATAACAGTTTTTCAACTTTTTTTCTGCCCAGCGCTCTTGCTAAAACAGCACCAGTAAACAAATCAACTGGCTACCTGACTCACTTGGGGGCAGAACAACCTTAACGTTCATAAACTAGCTATTGTATTTGGCTGATAAAAGAACATTGATGCCAGTTCAATAAAAAAAACCATTCACTGTGAGATGAAATTGTCTGTCCTAGAAGAATGAAAGATGCTATATAATTACATAGCTATATGTACAGACAAACAATGCATTTGAACTACAAAAATATACACAATCTGTTCTTGGGCTCTTCAATATTACTTTATAGGATGTAAAAATATGGTGTCTGAACAGTGCAAGTGGTCCTGCCGAAGGGTCTTGGCCCAAATCATCGACTGTACTTTTTCCATAGGTGCTGCCTGGCCTACTGAGTTGCTCCAGCATCTTGTGTGTGTTGCTTGGATTTCCAGCATCTGCAGATTTTCTCTTGTTAGTGCAAGATATGTTTTGAACTTCATGAATCTTATTAACGTGTGTGTTTATTTGGCATCTGGGAAATGATATTTGACCTCGATCATGATCCCTGTAGGTAATGAAGGCAAGCAAGTTCAATTGATCAAACCAACCAATGAGTGTCAGGAAAAAATACTCTATTTTGACATCTGGCATTATTGTCTCTTAAAAAAGGAAATCCAGCCCCTTAAATAGTTCACCATATTACCAAAAATGCACAATAATTGATGCCTTGAGCCCATAACTGTTGGATTCCAAAGCCAGAGAAGTATTAAAATGAATGCCTCGTGTCCCAACTAACACATCTTGTTAATCCCCAGACTACTCCTTGCTCCATTAGGGATGCATATATGCTGTGCCTGAATAACGCCACAATTCAAGCTTGCTCTTGATTCTACTCTATTTGACTGCTTATAAAAACATTATAATATACACATATTGTCACTTAAAAGTGACACAATCTCAGGGTTAATGCATAAAAGGACTCTTGGATGACTTGAAGACTCAAAATCAATTGATTAATGATTACCTCATGGTTTGTAGAAAGACAACAGTAATGCTTGATATCAACTCCATGTCAGCTCTAAGAGCACTCCTATCAATTGATTTCCCCCACTTCTTTCCCCATAATTTATTCCCTCCTACCTGTTCATAAATAACACCCTTCCCAATTTTCCTGCCACTCACATATGTTAGGGGCCATTTACAAAAACCAAATAACTTTCCAGGATGTCTTTGAGGTGTGGAAGAAAACTGGAGGATCTGTGAACCTAATGCAGTCACATGGAGGATGTGTAAACATAGTTAACATCTGTGATCAAATGTGAACCCATGTCTATAGGGTGTGCGGGGTATGATTCCAACCATAATAGCGAAGAATGCTTCTCAACAGGCATCAGACAATCTTTGAATGACAAAAGCATTGAAGAAAAAGTGTAAACAAATATCCCAGTGAACATTTTAAACACATTATTGCAGACATCCCACCTCTCCCGGGAGTTCTGGGAGTCTCCCGCATATTAATAGTGGCTCCCTGATGCCCGCAAATTATATAGAATGTCCCGGAAATCCAATTTTTTGAGAGCAAGAGAGACTGCAAGCGCGAGAGAGACCACGAGAGCGAGAGCGACCACAAGAGAGAGAGATAGAGAGCGAGCACGAGAGAAACCACACGAGTGAGAGTGCGCGCGTGAGAAAGAGCAAGCGCGAGAGCGACCACGAGAGAGAGCGCGCGCGCACCATGGCAGAATGTTCCAAGAAAAGAAAATATAAAATGTACGTCACCCCAGACTACCCCAGTGTACTCCTGCCTAATAAGGGTCAAAAATAATGACTGTGTTGCTCGTTGCACTGTTTGCAACAGTGACTTTTCTATTGCCCATGGGGGGTTAAGGCTGTAAAAGACATGTTGAGGTGAGTTTAACAGGTATCATTCATTCATTAGCATATCTAACATTATTTAAACTAGCTGGCTAGCTGCTAAGGAGCTACTCTATTGTAGATATCCCACCTCTCCCGCAAGTTCCGGGAGTCTCCCGCAAATTGATGGTGCTACCTCCTTGAAATGAGTTTTTGTAGGGTGGGATGTCTGTTATCACCCTAAAGGTTTGTTCTGCTGTGTGAAGTATAAGAAAATATTCTGGTCACAGCAGCCTACAAAATGTAAGGATTCAGTTACACTTTAAATAAAACATTTAAAAGTCAAATCAATTTAAATTCATTTTGTTTGTCTACTTCAGTTCTTCCAATCAGTTCACTGGAGGCCTTTAAAAATATCTCTGAGCTCGTAATTAATTTCAGAAGTTTGGTGGAAGTCACATTTCAGATACCAGTAATTAACCTGAATGAGTTTCCTTTAAAGTTTTGGGTAGCAATCTTGTTATCACACTGCAGGCATACAGCTGGTATTGTTGACAAGTAAAAGCTCTTAATTCTCTATCACTTTCTCAACATCAAAGCTTCTTCTAAGGTAGCATTTCCTTCATGTATCATGACTGCTGCTACCTGCATCACAAGTCTGCAGTACTTTAACTACAGTAGCCCCTCCAAGAGCTTTCACTTAGGAATATGAAATACATCTCCGGGGTACCTTTCATCCCCATTATTTTATTTGGTGCTGTAAGCAGATTTGCATTTCTGTAATATACAGCCAATTTGATTCTTTTCACTTTCAAAATCTTCCTGACCAGATTTGGATCTTATTAAACGAATTAAAAATGAATAGACTCTGAACAGCACATGGTAACTACATAGCCTTTATGAATAAACTGAAATGATTTTCACTTTCAAGGAAATGAACACAGTAAAGGTAAAAATCTAGGGTCAGATCTCTTGATATTTATTTCCTTATAAGCATATATATTAAGATTAGGCTTAGAAATTCACAGGAACTTAATAAAGTAATAATTAAAGCAATACTGGTGCTCAGAGTAAACAATCGTGAATGTGAAAAAAATGGAAATAAATGGAAATAAAGTCAGCCATTCAATTCCTCAGACATGCTCTGTCATTATGGCTAATATTTGACCTTGATACCACTTTACCGCATAAATCCAATATTCCCTAATTCCCAGAATATTTAAAAATCCATTCAATTCTGTCTTTAAGATACGTCTTGACTAACATTCCAGTTCTCTTGGTGTTGATTTTCATACATTTATCACCAAAGACATTTCTTTCCATCTCTGTCCTGAATGACCTATCCTTCATTTTAAGATTGTGGTACTCTTTTTTTTAAAAAGGATACGCTAGTCAGGGGAAACATCAACTCTGCATCTCATATTTCTAGCTCCATAGGAATTTTGCAAGTTTCAATTAAATAACCTTGCAAACTCAAAAGAATACAGGCATATTCTACCTAATGTCTCCTCAGACAACAAATCTGCCTTCAGATTGATTCCTAGGCTGCACTCTCTCAATTGCTAACTTTGAATATTGCATAAATATCCAGCATTATCAAAAGCTTTGAGAATATTGTTGCTCTTATTACATTCTGTAAAACTCAGATCTTTAGTTTTTGAGCTATTAATGCAGGGTCTCTGGTTCAGGCTCCGAATAACTCTTGCCAATGCAAACCTTTCTCACCTTACCGCAAACTTTTTGCTTTAAATTAGATTAGATTAAACTTTATTGTCATTGTGCTGAGTACAAATACAAAACCAACGAAATGCAGTTAGCATCTAACCAGAAATGCAAAGAATAGTGTTACTTACAAAATAACAGCGAATAAAAAGTAAGTGCTACAGCACACAAATATAAAAATACTTAAGACAGTACAGTATGGGTGCAATACTGCTTAGCGCTGTGATGTGAGATTCCAGGGTCACAGCCTCAGGGAAGAAGCTCTTCCTGTGCCTGCTGGTGTGGGAGCGGAGGCTCCTGTAGTGCCACAACATTCTGGAAAAGCAGTCTTTACTCCCTATTGCTCCTTACTGATAGTGCTAAAAAGATCAAAATTTAATCATTTGTTGAGCATTGGAAAATTCTGGTTACCTCCCACACAAAGGATGACTCAATCATGATTCTTTCCAAATCATTTATGTCTGACCATAATGTGCCATGATTATTAAAAATAAATACCAAGTACTGACAATAATTCCACAAAATACAGAATAACACGAAAAATATTGTGAAAAACTTGTGATTTTCATGATGCTGACTACTGGATCCAGAATATTGGATGTTACACTTTTATTTTATTCTATGCTCTATGTTTATTAAATGTGTCAGGTAGTAATATAATTTTTTAGTGAATTGCAAATGTTTAAGAGGGACTTAGAATCCGGTGAGATTCATCTTGCAAGATTTAGCGATAATGTTTCAGATTGACCGTCAGTGTTCCAACATGTACCGTAGCTCTGGTCACACAACAGAGGCTTGACACTAACCCCGGCAAAACCTTAAACCCCCCCAGCTCTGCTTGCACATCACTCACAATCCAGTTCTGGGTTGGCATTCTGGAGAAGTGAGTGAGCCATATGCCAAACCAACCAAATCATCAGAATTTCCAAACAATTAAATACAGGATTATTGGAATTTTACTGCTAATTCTAAAATGCAGCAGTGTAGTGTTTTAACTACTCTTCCTTCACTTAGGGAGTCCCAATGGATCAATAATGATTTACTTCCCCAATTCTTTGGTTTCTGAGGTGGCTGATGATGTCATCACAATCCTGCAGACTGTGCCACAGTTGAAGCAAGAGGTGCTTTATGCAGATAAATTGTTAGCTGTTGCACTCCTGTTATTTACACTGGGCTTCATGGATTTGAGGGTTTCAGTGCCATCCCAAATGTTTCTTCTTCACTTTGAACAGCTAATTCCAGAACACCACAGGAATGAATGTGGATGCTGCATATTTTCAATGTTTTAAGGACAACGATGAGATTTTCCTATGCCTGCTTGGATATACTCTCCCTGACACAACTGAGAATAGAGTGTCAGTCATATGAATAACCTGGCCTGTCCAATGGAGCCATCTTGTTAACATTACCCCTGAGATTCTATACTCCTTTTTCCAAATTGGATAAAGTGAATGAATCAAATCAATCCTCAGATATATCACTCTCAGAGGACCCATGTTGGTCTGGGCACTCCAAAAAAATCCTTGCCGATTAAATCTTATAACAGATGGCCAAATTGTCAACCAGCAATTCTCCAGTTTTTCATAAATTAGTACAAAGGCAAAATACGATGGGTTCTGAAGGTTATAAATTAACACAGCAGGAACTGAAAATGCACAGTCTGCAAAGGAATATCTATTGGCGAACGAAGCAAAGTCAATGACTTTTCATCAAGATTGGGTAAATTAAGAGATGGAACAAACTAGGAAAGATGACATAGGCAGTACAATAGTTTAGTGGCTAGTGTAACTAACACTTTATAGTGCCAGTGATCACAATGGAGGTTCAATTCCTTCCACTGTCTATAAGGAGGTTGTATGTTCTATCCATGATTGTGTGTGTTTCTTCCGGGTCATCCGGTTTCTTTTCAAATTCCAAAGCTGTACAGGTTAAGGTTAGTAAATTGTGGGCATCCTATGTTGGTGCTAGAAGCATGGTGAGGCTTGTGGAATGCCCCCAGCACATCCTTCAACAGTGTTTCACTCTATGTTTTGTTGTCTCAATGTAAATGTGGCAAACAAAGCTAATCTCCAGTGTTTGACTATCTTTAAATCAAAGGGGAAGGAAAGAACAAAGGGGAGGTGAGATCTCCACGACTGGTTGGAAAACAAATGAGATTTAAGGACAAAGAAGCAGTGGTACTAGGAGATGTAAACAGAACAAAATAAATGTAAGGGGAAGATTGTTATCTGAAGCCATTCAACTCAGATGCTGAATCCAGTAATACACTTCAATGAAAAACAGATCACTTTGTTAACAACTAATAAATGAGTTGAACGCAGCACAAGTAAACCACTGTTTCACTTGCAACAAGTGTTGTACATATTTGGGCCTTGGATAGAAAAAGTGTTTAAAAAAAATAAAGTGCCAGTTGTTGCATTTTTGACTTTCCGTAGAATGCCATGGGTAGGAGACTGAGCTATGGGTAGGAGGGTAGGTATTGGTGAGGGAGCCAAAACGTAGAAGAAATTATCTTTGCATAAAATTTATTTCGGTAGTGGTATTGCACTGGCTTGTGCCTAGTTAGATTTCCACCTTAGTAAAAATCCAAGTGCTAGTTTCTAAAGATGATGTTCATAACGAAAGTTTCAGCTTTAAGGAACTGATATTGTTCAGTCTAAATGACTGAAATTGCTAAAATACTGAATCTTTCCAGGGCACTCAAAAAAAAATTCTAGTGCACGTGTGATACGCAGCGCCATTATGAATGATTGCCAACCTGAGTAACAGCACCGCTTACCACCTGTGATTTCATTGTTAGTTAAAGAGCGACAGAACTGCTTCATCTATGGAAAAACCTGCAAGTAGGACACATCCACAAAGCAGGCTGCCATCTAATGAACAGAAATGCATCAACTGTGCTAGCTGAAAATCATGTACTATTCATTGCCATAGGACATTGCAAATTATTTTGCAACAAATAAAGCCCTTCTGAAGTTGAATTGTATGAAGCATATATTACTACTTTTGCAAATCGAATGTTAATTTCCTAGTATTCTTAATATCCTGCAGTCTTTCATTGTGCAGGAAATAAAGTGCAATTCTCACAAATAAATCTGACCAATTCCCAGCCTGTGGATATTGCAAAAGCATTTGTGATTCAATGGCTGGAGTGATGACCTTTCCACAATCGAACTCCAGATGTTTACCCACAGAATTGTGTATGTGCTTGCTCTTTGCTACAGCCTTCCAAACTAAGTGCACAATTTTTTTTCTTTCTGTATGGAACTGCCCCTTGCTCAGATATTTATTCAAATTTCTTTTGAGAGGACAGTTCTGCCTCAACTTGTTCTGGCAAAGCTTTCCACATTCTATTAATTTCCGACCTAAAGAGATTTAGCAGAAACTCTTGATGAATATGTTAATGACTCACTAAAAAGAGGAAGCAGTCATTATTCTTTTCTCATTATTAAAACAGCTCTAATTAGAGACTCGTAAGATAATACCAGTATTGTATTTGGTTCCAATGAAGACAGTTGTGTTTTTATACTTTTTTAGCTATTTCGATGAAACTTTGGATAATAGGGGCAGTCACTTAATTGGGCCAAAATGTACTGGCCCCAATGTGTCGCAATTACCCAGAATCCACAGTACTTGGAACTAAAATGAATCTGTTGGGCTATTGTATGATGGGGTTGGCAGTAAAAAGGAAACAACTAATTTTTCCTTGCACAGAGTTGGCATGGATTCATTGGGGCAAATGGGGCAAATTGAATTATGGCATAACTGTTCATAATTCAACCAATGATACTTGATATCAATAAAACCTGTTTCAACTTTCAGCAGCTTTTCACCAATTCCTGTTCTGTGTAAAATGTATCTCAACCACATTAAATAGCACGTTTCACCTGACGGCCTGTTCGTTTAACCTGCCTACATCTTGGAGTTCTTTTGCAGTCTTCCTTACTGAAGTCATATTGGAAATAATTTAACGCCCAAGGAAATCTTCACAAAGAAGTTGCTGTAGCAACCACAATAACAGGCCTTCAGCTGTTGTTATGAAAACTACTCCTGTGCAATTAACTTCTGTGCACATATGGTATTGTCCTCTTTTCCTTTTGTTCCAACTGTGCTTCAAAATTAGAAGGCAACAACTGACATCTGAATCACTGCCTAGTTTATACTACTGCTCTAAAATAAATGAAAGAAACAATTCACCTATTAGGCTAATAACCTCCATTCGGGGCAGAAGAAACTTTAGACATTCATGTTGGACTAAATTAACTGGCGCTTGGAAAACCATTTGTGAAATGATGGAAGCCAGCAGAGAATTGTTACAAACAAAATGTGTTTTATTGATTTGCTCAAGTTCTTTGGTGAAGTAGCAGAAATGATAGATGAAGTATTGCAAGTGATGCAGTGAACATGAAATTTAATATTGGCCTTAGTAGGTTCTACATAATAAATGTTAGCAGAATTGAAAAGGATAAATTATCATAGATAATATGGATATAAACGGGCCAGGAGAGATAAAAGTACTAATTGGTAAGTTGTTTTTCAAATTGAAGGAAGAGTCCTCATTGGGTCTCAACACTGCCTGCTGTAACTGGATCCTAGATTTCTTAACAGAGAGACCACAGTTAGTCTGTGCCTGCAGGAACATCCCTAGCTCCATCACACTGAGCACCAGTGCTTCCCCAGGGCTGCGTGCTCAGCCTACTGCTGACACATGACCGCACAGCTAGATCCAGGTCAAACTGAATCATCAAGTTCGCTGATGACACAACAGCAGTTGGCCTCATCAACAAGATGGCTTACAGAAGAGCGCCTTGTAGAATGGCGTGAGCACAACTTGAGTCTCAACTCCAGACCAAAGACAAAAACATTGTGGTCTTTAGGAAGCTGCAGGCTGACCGCTCCTCACTGCACACACATGACTCCTCTTTGGACAGTTAGGAGCACTAAGTTTCTAGGAGCGCACATAACAGATGATCTCAGCTGGTCCCTCAACATCACCTTTCTGGTCAAGAAAGCACAGCAGCATCTCCACTTCCTGAGGAGATTGAGGCAAGTGAGGCTCCTTCTCATTTTATCCAATTTTTACAGGAGCGCCATCGCGAGTGTCTTGACCAGCTGTCTCATTGTCTGGTATGGGAATTGCAAGATATCTGACTGCAAGTCTTGACAAATGATGCAAGGATTGCTGAGAGGGTTATCGAGGTCTCTCTTCCACCCAGTATAGATATTTATCAGGAGCGCTGTGTACACAGGGCCCTTAGCATTGTCAATGATCCCTCCCATCCATCCAACAATCTACCTGAACAACTACCATCAGGCGGGAGGTAACATAGCATTAGGACAAGAACTATTAGGATGGCAAACAGATTCTTAATCCTAGGCCGTAAGGCTACTGAACACCCAAGTCTCACCATGTATGAAGCACAAGTATTGCTACACTCTTTTCTTTTTAAACTTGTATCGTTTATACACCTTAGTTGCTAATTTATTTGTGATATTACTTTATGTGTTATGTGTGTGAGTTATATAGACTGTGTTGTGCACCTTGACCTGGAAGAACATTGTTTCATTTGGTGGAATACATGTTACGGTTGAATGACATCAAGCTGAACTTGAATACAGCAGTTTCCTTCAGAAGTGATTTCCTATGGCTTCCCTCAGCTCTAAGGAAGAGTCCCTGGCCCAAAACACTGACTGTTTTTTTTTATCTTTCCACAGATGCTGCCTGACTGTTGGAGTTCTTCCATTGTTTCTGTGCTCCCCCTCCCACCTCTTAAGTATTGTGATAAGGACCACTATGTTTCTTGATACTAATGATATAGATATGATATTTCTTACAGAGCCTTACCATCATGGTGAATTGAGCAACTCTAGATGCAAGTTCCAAGTCTGGGAAGTACTAATTTATATTTGCAAATCTCTTCTTCTCCAAATGTTTGTTTATAACTAACAGCGCAAAGGGGAGAACATTCTACACAAATTGTATAGTTAGTAAGAGTGAGTCCTGGTGACATTCCCTCACCTGTGAGGAGAATGAGGTAATAGTCATAGAAATCCTCTATGACTGAAGGTCAGTTGGAAAGCCTCTTACTGAGATATTCTTGGACTTCTAATTCAAGTCAATATACTGTAAAATGTGAGCTTTAAGCGAGTTATTTTTTTCTCTATTATAGCTACACCTTCACCTTTCTGATGAAGGGTCTTTGACATGAAATGCTAGTTCTGTTCCTCTTTCCATAGATGCTGCCTGACCTGCTGTATTTCAGAATATTCTTTTGTATTTCAAACATTCGCAGTTTACTTTGATCTTCTTCAGATTTCCCTTCACTGTGCCAAAGGTTTCAGTATATATAGCTTGGTTTGACATAATCCTGTTTGGAACTCCGACATTATAATTAAAATAATTTATATTTTTATATCACAGCGTAGAATATAAAACCACTCTAATAGTTTTACAAGACATTGGCAGCATCCTTATCTAATAATAATTTGACATTTACACACATGGACAGTTTGGGGGTTGGTCAATTAATCTTGAATGGCTGAATTCACTGACCAGTAAACAATACTCAACAGAGTTAGTTCCATGTTGTCTGAGTACTCCCACAAACAAGAGAAAATCTGTAGATGCTCTTAATCCAAAGCAACACATAAAAAAGGCTGGACAGGCCAGGCAGCATCTATGGAAAAGGGTACAGTCGATGTTTCATCAGGACCCTAATTACTTTAGTTTCATTAAAAAATATATAACATGTGAGACATCTGGATGCGGTGTTGCCACCCTGGTGCCAGAATCAAGAATATCTTGCAGTGGGCACAGGACGTCCTGAAAAAAGAGGGTGAGCAGCCAAAGGTCGTGGTTCATATAGGTACCAATGGCATAGGTAGGAACAGGGATGATGTCCTGCAAGCTGAATTTTAGGGAGCAAGGTAGAAAGCTAGCAGGAATTAGTACCAGTACCACATGCTAGTGAGGTGAGAAACAGGTACATACAGCAGCTTGATTCATGGCTAAGGAGCTAATGCAGGAGGGTGGGCTTCAGATTGATGGATCATTGAATTTGCTTCCAGGGCAGACAAGACCTGCACAAACAGGTCTTGTGTCTGAACTGGTGGGAACCAATACCCTCAACAGAAGGTGCTACTTGGGAAAGTTTTAAGCAAGAGTGGGAGTTAGAAGTTTTAAATTCGGGGATTGGAACCTCAAGAGTAGGAAAACATGTAATAGGATTGAGGCCAAGAAAGGCAGTATGACAAGTAAAGACTAAGAGGAGGGACAGCATGACAGCCCAATAAAGATGGTGTGACTGATGGGCTGGTGTGTTTATTTCAATGCTGGGACTGTTATGACAATGGAGAATGAACTTAAAGCCTGGATCGGTACCTGGAATTATGAAGTTGTTGCCATTACAGACATGCTTTTGTGAGGGATAGGACTGGTAGCAAACATTTCTGTGATTCATTGTTTTAGACTTGATAGAGGGGGGTTTAAAAAGTGGTAGAGAGGATGCGCAATTGATAAAGGGAGCATGTTACAGGAGTACTCAGGAAGGACACGTGGGAGGGCTCATCCATGGAGGCAATATGAGTTGAACTCAGAAATAGGATAGATGCAATTACACAGATTGATTAGACTGTAGGCCTTCCAATAATTGCAAAGAGGTGAAGGAATAGGTTAGTAGGTAGATTTATGGAAAGGTGCAGGAAAAACAGAATTGTCATAGTGGTGGAACTTTAACTTCCCTGATACAAGCAGCTTAGATGGGGCAGGATTTCTTCAGTGCATTCAAGAGGAGTTCTTGAAATAGTATGTCGAGAGTCCATCGAGAGGAGAGAACATACTGGATTTACTTTTGGTAAATAAGTCAGGCCAGGTGAGAAACCTCACTGCAGGTGAACAATTTGGGAATAGTGACCACAACTCATTATATTTTAACATACTTATTAATAAGGGTATAATTGGATCTTGCAGAAAGGTAATAAATTGGGAGAGGGAAAATTATGTCAGGATAAGACAGAAGGTTGATTGACAGCAGCTGCTGTTGGACATGTCCATTGTGGACATGTCAGAGTTGTTTGAAGACCAAGGCATGTTCCAGTAAGGGATAAGAATAAGACGATGAGGTAAAGGAAGCATGGATGACCCACGATGTCCTAAATTAAGTTTGGAGGGAAAAAAGAAGCAAATATAAAGTTTAGGAAGCTAAAATCAGACTGTGCCCTTGTGGAAGATTATTTTAACGCAGGGTGTGGTAGCTGCCTAGAATGGGTTACCAGGAGTAGTCATGAAATTGCAGGGGCCCTAGCAGACATATTTAAAACATCCTTAACCACGGGCAAGGTGCTGGAGGATTGCAGGATAGCCAATGCTGTTCCACTGTTTAAGGAAGGCTCTCAGAAGAAGCTAGGAAATTATAGGGCAGTGAACCTGACATCCATAGTGGGAAAGTTATTGGAAGGTATTCTAAGGGACTGAATATATAGATATCTGGATAAACAGGGACTGATTAGGGTTAGTCAACATGACTTTGTGTGCGGCAAGTTGTGTCTAAACAATCATATACAGTTTTTCAAGGAAGTTACCAGGAAAGGCAAAGCAATGGATGACGTCTACATGGATATGAAAGGCCTTTGACAAGGTCCCGAATAGGAAGTTGGTCAAGAAAGTTCAGTTGCTTGGCATTCATGACGAGGTAGTACATTGGATTAGACATTGGCTTCGCTGACAAAATCAGAAAGTGGTTGTAGATGGTTGCCTTTCTGACTCGAGGCCTATGTCTAGTGGTGTGCAGCAGGGATTGGTACTGCGTCCATTGTTGTTTGCCATCTATATCAATGATCTGAATCATTGGTAAACTGGATCAACAAATTGCAGAGGACACCAAGTTCAGGGGTGCAGTGGGCAGCAAGGAAGACTACCAAAACCTGCAGCGGGATCTGCACCAGCTAGAAAAATAGGCTGAAAAATGACTGATGGAATTTAATGCAGACAAGTGTGAGGCGTTGCACTGTGGGAGGACCAACCAGGGTGGGTCTTACACAGTGAGCAGTAGGGCACTGGGGACTGTGGTAGAACAGCAGGATCTGGGAATGCATTTCCATAATTCTTTGAAAGCAGCATAACAGCTAGACAGGGCCAAAAAGAAAGCTTTTGGCACATTGGCCATCATAAATCAAAATACTGAGTGCAGGAGTTGGGTCGTTAAGCTGAAATCAAATTTCAACATAACTCCTTCCTCAGGAGTTTGCAAAGATTCAGCATGATATCTAAAACTTCGACAAACTTCTACAGATGAGTGTTGGAGAGTATATTGTCTGGCTGTATCACAGCTTGGTAATGGAACAGCAATGCCATTGAACTGAAAATCCTACAAAAAGGAAGAAGGTACAGGAGCCTCAGGATTCACACCACCAGGTTCAGGAATATATATCATCCCTCAATCATCAGGCTCTTGAGCCAAAGTGGACAACTTTACTCAACCTCACTTGTCCCATCACTGAAATGTTCCCACAACCCTATGGACTTACTTTGAAGGACTCTTCATTGCATGCTCTCAATATTTCTTGCTTGCTTGCTTATTTATTTATTTATTTATTTATTTATTATTATTGTTTCTTTCTTTTTGTATTTGCATAGTGGTTGAACACCCAAGTTTCTGCAGTCTTTCACTGATCCTGTTGTGGTTATTAATCTATAGATTTATTGAGTATGCCACAAGACAATGAATTTCAGGACTGTATATGGTGACATATATTTACTTTGAGAATAAATTTACTTTAAAATTTGTAATTGTATAAGTTGTTGGTGAGCCCTAATTTGGAGTATTGTGCGCAATTTTGGACACATACCTACAGGAAAGATGTAAACAAGATTGAAAGAATGCAGCAAAAATTCATAAGGACATTGCCAGGACTTGAGGACCCGAGTTATGGGGAAAGGTTGAATAGGTTAGGGCTTTATTCCATAGAACATAGAAGATTAAGATGAGATTTGATAGAGGTTTACAAAACTATGAGGGGTATAGACATGGTTAATGCAAACAGGCTTTTTACACTGAGGTTGAGTGAGCCTGCAATAGAGGTCATGGGTTAAGTGTGACAGGTGAAATACTTAAGGGGAACATGAGGGAGAACTTCTTCACAGAGAGTGGTGAGAGCGTACAATGGGCTATCATTGCAAGTGGTGGATATGGGTTTGCTTTCAACATTTAAGAGAAATTTGGATAGGTACATGAATGAAAGAGGCCTGGAGAGCTATGGTCTGGGTGCAAGTTGATGGGAATAGACAGATTAATGGCTCTGTACAGACTAGATGGATTGAAGGGCCTGTTTCTGGGTTGTAGATTTCTATGACTCTAAATCAGGTGTGTGCAGAGACAATCCATTATTCTATGTCCACTGTGTACCAATGGAAGGGGACATTGTCTACCCAGAAATCTCAGATTATGCAAAAGATTCTTGTTTAGCTCACCATCATAGGAATCACAATATCCAATTTAATGATTTTTTAAAACTGACTGAAAATCAGAAAGCATAAAACAAGTTAAAATTGTTTACACAGATGCAAGCACTTCTGAATTTGTCTTTAACTCAATAAATTCTGGGTGAAGCTGGCTATTAGAACAATGAGCTATGAATAGGCTTCATTCCTGATAAAACATAGTGCAAGTATCTATAGTCTAAGGCTACGTCCACACTATGCCAGATAATTTTGAAAACGAAGGTTTTTCTCCTCGTTTTGATCCTCCGTCCACACTGAAATGGCATTTTCATCCCCCGAAAATGGAGATTTTCGAAAACAGTCTCCAGAGTGTGTAAATTTGAAAACGATTGCTTCACGTTGTAGTGAGGACGGGGTAAACGGAGAGATTTAAAAATGTTGTCATGACAACATCACAACAACAATGCTTTTTCTGCTTGGTAGTGCGCAAGCACTGTCGGACGGCTGTTATAACGCGCAGTCGGTGTGAATGGCGTGAGAGTTAAATTGTAAAGTGAGCTTTTTGGACTAGATCCCCTAAATTGATTTGATTGAGTCTATCTTTAAAAATATTAATGTCAGAAATACTGTGCAGGTCTGGCAGCAGAAGATTCCACTCTCTTGTTGATCTTGGGTAGAGGACGGCTTCATGTGTGTGTTGTTTACTTTATTGTCTACGTTAATAGTTTGTTTGGAATTAAACATCTCTACTGCTTTGCTGACTTTGTAGTCATTTGTAACTCGCAGAAACAGCTCGAGTTCATTGTCTGTCTAAACAAAGAAGTCCGGTCTGATTTTTCCAGCGGAGGTTTTCTCTGTATTCCTCAAAGACATTGTTCAAAACTTTCTTTCGCTGTTGTTATTGGTACTCTAGTTTTACTCAATGGAAATAGCACAACGCCGCCACAGAAATGTAAATATTATACCGTTCCTCTTCGCTAGTTTTCTGTAGATGTGTCTGTGCATGCCCAGTAGGAGTAGATTCGCCCAAATATCCGTTTTGGTGTGGACAGAGATATTTTGAAAAACACGTAGTGTGCACACCTGTTGTTTTTACTCAAAACCGCCGTTTTCAAAATTATCTGGTCTACTATGGATGTAGCCTAAGAATTTATAAATCCATTGTATGGAGGGCCAGGGCCTGGGTGCAAATCAATGGGATTAGTCAGAATAATATTTTGGCAAGGACTAGATGGACCAAAGGGCCTGTTTCTGTACTGTAGTTCTCTATGAATCGACAAAATATTTTCAATCTAATTAAAAACTGGACATTTTTGTTTGAGTAATGTTTGTTGAGAAACTACTTGCTGTAAAAAATACTGTTATGTTCAGAAACTATAACTATAAGCTACATTTAAACTATACAGTAGCTGGCGAGTGGAAAAATTGTGATAATCTGAAATTTGCAGAGATATGTTCAGTTTATTTTACAATTAACCTACTTCCCAATAAATTTACCATAGATCTGTATCAGTTGCTCAATAGCACAAGTCTTCCAGTAATCAACTGCAACTTAAGAACTTAGCATTAATTTAAGCCGCAATAATGGATTCAAATTGAGTAATACTGCGAAGGACCTTGGTATCTAAATTATGAATGAGATCAAAGTTCAGTGCACCACAGCGTGCAATACTTTACAAAATTGCAACACATAGTTACAATCTTGGTCATAAATGTACTTTGTCTCCTTCCTCATATAAAGTTCCAATAAGTTGGCCAAATCTGGTCGAATCAGTTTGAAATAGTTTTCACAAAATATAGTTGTGAAATATGAATAGAATGACAACAGAAAAATAAAATCTCAATATTAAGTCTATTTTCACCAAGTGTGATGTAAAAATAAAAGCCAACAAAATGATGGGATGCCATACTGAAGTGATGTGGCATAATTAGTACAATGGAGGTCGTAATACACTGAGAGTCTTCTTGTCATTTATGCATGTAAGCATCAAGGCTACGCTTAAAATATTCAAGATTTTTTGAAGAAAAGGGTAACTTTCTTAAGTCAAAGAATGAGTTCTTTAAACAATGTACATTGGCTAATCTCATATTCTACTTCTCAGTTGCAACAGAGGTACCAGTGAGATATGACCACAATCTGGTTTCTGGCGATACAACTGAATGTAGAAAGGTCCCCCCCCCCCCCCGTTTTAAATACTAATAATGTGGCATCAATATAACAAGATTTGAAACTTTTCTATTATTAAAAACATTCTTTGTGCTGCAAGAATCCTTGGTAAATCTCTTGCCTCTGAGCAGAAAAGCTATGGATTTAAGCTGCACCGTGAAGTGCTCCAGGATATTCTGAGGGCACAAGGGGCACTATCTAAATGTAAATTTTTTATTTTAGTTTCACATTCTTCTCAATAATAAATATTGATAAAAGAAGTTGGGTGCTTGATAAACATTCATCAAAATGCTCTGCAGAGTTAATAATTTTAGTGACCCTTAAAATCCTATGGTTGTGTCCAGTTAATCTTGAAGTATATGGCATGGTTAATAATTAATATAATATTATTAGTATTTATTCTATTCATGAAATTCTGGCTATTTTACTTCATAAGTTATTTCTTTTCTACCTGCATTATGAATACCACAAGGAAGAGAGAAAATAATTATTTTGTAAGTTTTTTAGATCATGTTTCGTTTTTTAGATCCTTTCAATCCCTATATGGTACATTTAATTTGCAATGACAGCCATCCACATAAATGATTTATCTTCTTTTCTTGAGATGCCACTAAGTTATTTCATTATTGACTGAACCTACTATCATTTGGACTTGGAACTTTTAATAGTCTCGTTCATACCTCGACTGTTCTTCGGTTTCACAGACATAATGCATCATAAAATAATCATAAAAGTGGATATATATTCCATGTACTACACAACTGCTGAATAGGACTGATAAGGATAAGTATTCCTGATAAATGTTGAGCAATTAGATGAAGTAAATGCTCCTACAGGAATGAAAATGCAACCTTAACAAAACAGACAAGGCAACAAACCTTGTTTCTGATCGTGCCAATCTTTGGTGTCAACTCAACTGTGAGTAAAAATATAAAAAGTAAACCGCAACAACTCATTCAGGAATCTTAAAATACTTTATTAACAACCTTGAATCTGATGTCAACTTCTGCAGTCAAAAGAGCACTGCCATTAAAATTCAGTAAGAGAGGTTATTGGAGCTGGGGCCATATCTTTTAAATAATGTCCTAAGATGAAACATATCTTGGAGTAAAAGGATGTCTATTAATCATAATGGGAACAAATTTGCTCTTCAGCAATGGTACAAAAAAGAGCAGAAGTGAATGCACTTCAATTCACACCCAGTTTTTGATTGTCTTTTTAAATATTGATGCCAAAGTTAATGCTAAACTGTTTTCAAATTGTATTTGCACTGACAAAAGTTAAAGAAAATGAGCATGAACTATTAAGACACATCATGGACATCACAAAGCCATGAAAGGTGAAAACCACATGTTGTTCTGTAAAGCCTGGTTTGATGAGAAGCCTAAATTTAATTTCATCTGTCCAAAGTTCTACGAATAAACTAAAATGAAGAAATTCTAGGAACAGCAAGAGGACCTTATTCCTTCCCTCAACATTCTTATTTTGACCATTTTTCAATTAAAAGAGATACAGAAAGCATGAAGTGACCACCTGGCTTTCTCAGTAAAAATCCTGACCAGATGGTAAAGCACACCACAGTGACAAATGGACCTAGTCACATTCAGTAACCTTCAGCAATTTTTTGTCTAAATAGATTTTTAATAAATGCTTGTTAATAACACATATTTCATTATAGCTTCATGAACTGGAAATTAAACTGTTACAGAACATGAAGGAAAAGAATGATGTTACAACTGGTTGAAATACAACTTAAAGCAGTGCTCCAATCAATACAACTCCTTTATTTAAATCAATGAAATAAATAAATACAGAATTAAGAAGTGGCTCTGCAATATTTATATCCCTTCAACTATTGGATCTAACCAACTGGTTTTCGGTCAACCAACCAAGATGCTGAGCTGCAATGTCCACCGATATTGTGGCTCAGGCATAGATTTTCTTTTAGGCTCATAGGGATTGTTTTGAGAACAATGAGGGAGTTAGGGGACAGGTTAGGGTTTAGGAACAGTGATGAGAGAGAGAGAAAAGTCAGGGGCAGTGAATGAAGAATCTGGGCAGCAGTTCTAGCCCAGGTCATTGAATTTTCTGGGGAAGATCAGCAATCTTCGAGCTCAGGTCAACAGGTGTTGAGGAGACCAAAGACCTCCAGATTGATGGGTTCCTGGATTGGAGGTCTATACAGGCAAGAACCATGTGGCTGGTGACCCACAGGTCACTAGGATCGAAGTTCTGTGTGAGTTCGGAAGTTGAGGCTTGAAAGTCAAACGCAGGATTGGAGAGTCCTGGAGTTGATACCCAAACATTGGTGAAGTCCAAAGGGCAATGTCAAAGGTCAAAAGTCCAGAGTTCAGTGAGCTCTGATAGAAGCATGAAGATCGAGGACAGAACTTGCTGCATTTGCTAGAGGCCCAAAGGAGTCACAAGGGCTGATTAGAGGTCCATGGAAGTCCGGAAGTCAAACCCAGAGGTTAGTGAAGTCCAAAGTTGGAAACCTGATATCTGCTAGTCTGAGAGTCTGGTCAAGGTAAATCCATCTGTTTGTGTGAGTGGATGCGTGGGAAAAGGGCTTGATTTGTTGATGCTGTCTTGGTCTTATTGTTGAATTATTCTGCTGTACATTGTGGGCATCCTATGTGGACGCCAAAATTGTGTGGTGACACTTGTGGGCTGTTCCCAGCACATCGTCGGGTATGTTGATTGTTAACACAAACAACTTATTTCACTGTGTAACATGCTGTAAGTTTTCACTGCTAATGTAATAGCCTCTCTGTAATGTTTCACTGCTAAGGTAATTGCTTCTCTGTAGCAGCAATGTTTGGGTTATGACTAGAGATAAAGGGGGCTTTGGAATGTGTGCTATCCATTGAGAGGGATGCTGTTCTTTCTTGTGTGTCTGGGAGCAGGGATTTTGCGGTCTTTTGCCGAGGAGAGGTGAGGAGAGAAGACGTGAATGGAGAGAGTTGGTAGACCTTCGGACGGAGTGGAGGAGGAGTGAGGGTCCGAGGTCGGCTATGCTTGGAGGTCGATGGGGAACAAATGAATGGACCCGTGAGCTCCAATGGTGCTGATTAGACTGTTTCTTTACTAACCATGTAGTCAAATTAAGAATTATAAAGCTCAATCGTTTAATCACATACTGTGTACTATCTGTTATTTCATGGTACTGATTTGTAACAGGGGACACATCGTGCAGCATCCACCCAAATAAGATTTCTTAAGTTTGGCCGGGCAATTGTATGCTTTGATACACATATGATACATAAATCTGATTCTCCTGTTCAAATCCAATGGCACATTTGCACCAGTCTTTCAAGCTAGGAAATGAATGTAGGAATCTGGGAAAGCTGGGAATTGCACATGGAATAAAACGTGATGGATCAATGGGGGCCACAAAAGGAGGAAAGTTTTAGCCATAACAGGTAAGTATTTACAAATATTTTGTCAAAGCTCTTGTGCACACAAAAGCCAACATAAAAACTGACATATAAAATTGCCACGTCAATGAAAATGGCAATCGGAAATGTCAGGATTTTGCCCACCAGAAGTAACCAGCAAAACCACAGTCAGCCTTAGCAAAGTTAAAGAAGATGAAGATGAAATCAAATCTGAAGTGTATTGGTGAGACCATTTCAGTCAATTGTCATCACTCCAGTATCCATATGTTACCATTGTCTTGCCAGATATTGACAACACTGTAAACACAAAATACTCTGCAGATGCTGGGGCCAAGGCAACACGCATAACATGCTGGAGGAACTCAGCGGGTCGGACAGCATCCGTGGAAAAATTCACGGATGCTGCCCGACCTGCTGATAACACCGTATTCTGAGTACCTAATAGAGTGGTCACTTTAGGCAGTCTAAAGATCCAAGGCCAAAACAAGTAACAATAGCAATCACTGTGCCAATTCAAATTGAGATCAGATAAGAGGATTTTATTGTTTTCAGACTGATTTAGACAATGGGGGAAGTGGGATTGTATAGTATTTATGTCATAAACTTTTGCAGTAGCAATCAGACTTCTGAGTAAAAGTGTTGATTAACAACTTGCAAACTGATGCTGCTGCAGACTGCATGATAACAAGTCAAGACACTTACACAAGCAAATTCAGCTAGATATCATTGATATTGCAAAACCGAAAACTAACTTTGCAAAGTTTTTATATACATTGGGGTGAATGATATGCAACACAACAGACAAAGAGTAAAGCTCATCCATCACAAAGCAAACAGGTAAACTTTAATCTAACTTAGCCAACTTATGCTGGTTTGGAAAAATACTTTTTGTACTTTGACACTGTTGGAAATGTAAATTGAATTGTTCGTAGACAGAGTGGCACAATAAGGTACAAAGTGCACATTGAATTAGGCTCAATATAAAGTTAATCCATTGCAAGTGTAAATTAACCTTGCACACTAGATAAACTGAAACACCCAGAACAAAATGCAACATGCTTGAGAAAATCAATGACTTAGGCCTCACCAAAAGTGATTAGGGTTAAGGCACATAAAAGAGTGTGATGTATCTCTGTGGAGAACAGAAACATCATACTACATCAAGCTGTAAATGACAATATCATTGATTTTTTGAACTTTTGGTAATGCCCCCTCCCTCCCCATTCACCATTCCCCATACCATTTTCCTTCTCTCACCTTATCTACTTTCCCTCCCATCATCTCCCTCTGGTGCTCCTCCCCCCTTTTCTTTCTTGCACCACCTTCTATCCTCTTCTATCAGACTCCCCCTTCTCCAGCCCTGTATCTCTGTCACCAATCAACTTCCCAGCTCTTTACTTCAGTGGTCCCCAACCACTGAAACAATACGAGCAGCAGCACCTTTCCTCATTCCCTGTCACACACTGTTGAACTTGAACATAGGATTGCCAACTGTCCCGTATTTGCCGGGACATCCCGTATATTGGGCTAAATTGGTTTGTCCCGTATTTCCCCCGCTAAGGTAGAGAGTTCTTATGAAACCTTTCGTGCTGAAATGGCGTGAAGCAAAGAAGCAATTACCATTAATTTATATGGGAAAATTTTTTGAGCATTCCCGGACCCAAAAAAAACCTAACAAGTCATAACAAATAACACATAAAACCGAAAATAAATAATACTAACATATAGTAAAAGTAGGAATGATATGATAAATACACAGCCTATTTAAAGTAGAAATTATGTACGTACAGTATAGTCGGAAGATGAAGGCAAAACCGATTTATGGGGAAAGAAATTAGCACGTATGCGCATGCGCACATCACACATGCGCACACAGGTGCCTGCGCAAGACTTCATAGTCATGGTAGTCTATCCTGGGATAAAGTGTCCTGGGATTTGACTACTACTTTTGTCCCTTATTTGGGAGTGAGAAAGTTGGCAATCCTAATTGTAAAAGACATGTTGAGCTGAGTTTAACTCTACTTGAACATCCCACCCGCCACCCCCCCCCGCCCACGGTCGGCCAATATTGTCAATATTAAACTGGTCCACGGTGCAAAAAAGGTTGGGGACCCCTGGTTTACTTCATCCCTCCCCCTCCTGGTCTCACCCATCACCTGGTGTTCCTCTCTGCCCTCCCCCACCTTTTAAATTTACACCTCAGCTTTTTTCTCCAGTCTTGCCGAAGTATCTCGGCCTGAAACGTTGACTGTACTCTTTTCTATAGGTGCTGCCTGGCCTGCTGAGTTCCTCCACCATTTTGTGTTGTGGTGCTTGGATTTTTCCAGCATCTGCAGATTTTCTCTTGTTAACGATAATATCTTTATTTATTTTATTTTAGAGTTACAGCGAGAATGGGCCCTTCCGGCACCACCCAGCCGCCCACCTATTTAACTCCGGCCTAATCACAAGATGATTTACAATGACTAATTAACCTACCAACCGGAACATCCTTGGATCGTGGGAGAAAACTGGAATAACTGGAAGAAACCCACATGCTCATGGGTAGCTTGTACAAACTTCTTAGGGGATGCTGGAATTGAACTCTGAACTCTGAGCTGTAATAAGATCATGCTAATTGCCATGTTATCCATTATCTATTTTGCAAGACTTGTACTAGGGGTTAAATTGGATCAGAAGTATTTCAAAGTTTGGACTCTCCATGCATATGCAGCACTGAATGCTGATGCAGATAGTATTACTAGACCATCAACACATATGAAGAACTCTATTCATACACAAAATAGAGTCTAGCCATTTAAAGATGTAATCCTGAAATGAGTGGACTATTTCCTTTGCAACCAAGATGATCTGCTTGTGGTGCCACATCAACAACCACTCACTCAACAATAGCAAAACCAAAGTGCTGATTATCAAGTACAGGATGAAGGAAATGGACGTCCATTAGCCAGTCCTCATTAGGGGATCAGATGGAAAAGGGTCAACAAATTTAATTATCTTGGTGTTATCATATCAGAGGATCTGTCCTGAACCAGCACTTAAGGGCCATCAGAAAGGAGATATGACAATGTCTCCATGGAAATTTTTTTTATCCATAGATGCTGCCTTGCCTGCTGAGTCCCTCCAGCATTTTGTGTGTGTTGCTTGGACTTTCAGGATCTGCAGATTTTCTCTTGTTTGTGCCGATAATGTCCCTACATTGTTAGAAGTTAGCACAGGTTTGACATGTCATCAAAAACCACAGTAGAGTAATGGTTAGCACAATGCTGTTACAGCTCTGGAAGTCAGAGTTCAATCCTGGCATCCACTGGAAGGAGTCTGTACTCCCCGTGGAATGTGTGAGTTTTCTCAGGGTGCTCTGGTTTCTTGTCACAATCCAAAGACATATCTCTTAGGTTAATTGGTCACTGTAAATTGTCCAGTGATTACGTTAAGGTTAAATTAGGGTAGTCGGGGGTTGCTGGGGTGGCACTGTTTAAAGGGTTGGAAGGGCCTATTCTGCATTGTAACACTAAATAAAATAAAAACATTGACAAACTATAGATGCCTAGTGGAGAGTTTCCAAACTGGTTACATCATGGCCTGGTGCACAGAAAAGCCTAAAGAAAAGTGGTGGACAGAGCCCAGTATAACACAGACAAAGCTCTCCCCACCATTGAACACATCTACAAGGAAGCAGACCCCCACCATTAGGCCATGCTCTCTTCTCACTGGTGCCATCCAGAAGGAGGTACAGGAGTCTTGGGTCCCACACCACCAGGTTCAGGAACAGTTATTACCCTTCAACCATCAGGTTCCTAAATCAGCATGGATAACTTCACTCACCTCAACTCTGAACTGATTCTACAAACTATGGATTCACTTACAAGGACTCTACAACTTATGTTCTCAGTATTATTTATAATAAATTTACTTTGAACTTTGAACTGTTAACTGCTACCATTACAGAAGAAAACTAGATTTTCGGAGGAAGTATTTGGGAGTATACACAAACAGAATGGGAACTAAAATAAATCAATTCCATAATTTGGTAATAAAAGTGATTATATCTTGACTACTAGAATGAACCATGTTCTACAACAAATAAAACAAATAGAAGAGGCCAATAGACTATTGCCTGAAAGTTTTATAGAGTTGAGATAGTTCCTGGTATTTATGCCATATTTCTGAGATCCTGTCCAATTCTTGCGACAGTTGTCCTACCAATGATTCAAGGTCTTCATCCAAACAGGGCCAGTCACAAAGCTTCCAGCAATTGCTCTCAACCTGATTCTTCCTGCTTATTCAGTATTAAGTTTGGCCAAAAATCTTGCCTTCCAAAGACACTTCTGGTGGCAAAAAGCTAACAACATTTTCCTAGTGCTGAGTGCATTAAAGTGAAACACATCAATTCAAGTCTCGATGCTGACATACCACAGATGAACTGAAGTCTACAACTGCATGCTTTAGTTCAGCTGATTAAAGATTGAAGTCTGTCACGAACCTTGTGGACCATCGGGTCGGTGCTTATGCTGGTTTCCGTGGCATGAAGCGACTGAGAGTACGAGACTCACTCCCGGATAGGACGCCAGTCTATCGCGAGGTAGTTCAGTTGAACAGCTCATTTATGACAATGGCTTTCAGTTCTGATGGACTCTGCAAACTCTCTGAACCAGAATTGAATCAAACCTCGTCGAGTGACTGCTTTTAATATGGCTTCAATTAACTATTCTGACTGTTTATTCAGCAAGCAGGATGTGCTGTAACAATATTCAAGATTCAGCATAAAACCTTGCTTGCTCAATTACCTGAAAAAAACAAGCTCACAAACTACTGTAATGTATATATCTGCAGAACTCTTGAAAACAGATTAAGAACATACTGCGGTTTTGATAACCAAACTTTGTTTTCAGAATTGAAAAGCTGTTCAGCTGCAAACCATAACCCTAACCCTAATAAAAAAAAAGAATGCACTTGTAAGTAATAGGAGCAATTTTGTGGATGTACCCTACCTTGCAAATTGAGTGACAATATATCCCATAAGTATGATATTGGAACCATAGCAGAGATTTGGGAAGCATTTTGTCATTGCCACTTGCCCAACCCACCTTTAGAAGACTCTGTGGTCCCACAGTGGCTTCAATGCAACAAAACCAAAGTGGAAGAAAGTCATCTTCAATACTGAGATTCTGCTGAAGAGGATAATAAGATGCTCACAGAACTTGTGCCTATGCTGCATCGTCTGAATATCCATCTGAGACTTGAAGAGCAAAGCTATAACAGAACATTTTCTCTTTGGTAAATGTAATTTCTACATTACTGTCACATTGGCATTACTTACAAAATCAGATGGGGGAAAAACACGCAACATGGTACATAGTCATTTTTTGCAAGTTTTAAGAAGAGAAAGATAAGCAAAATAAAACCAGTATAACTCAGATAAAACATCTGATGGAACAAACCTACTTAACTTGTAACAAAAATTACTTTTGAAAGGGAACAAGCTAAGCATTTGAGCTATGGCTAGTTGGCTTGAATTCACCTGAGTTTGCTCTTTTAACAAGTTGAAATTTTATATCAACCTGTATCAAAATATCTCCATCCATTTCCAGGTGGATATGATAATAAGCATGAAATCATCCCTGATATTTCAGTTAATTAACAATACTTCTCAGGAAATGTAACACTGGTGACAGACTGAGTGCTGAAAAAGATACGTAATGAAAGTGTTATTTTACATTTATCTGTATGACCTGAGGGTTTCTTATGTGAACAACTGATAATCACAGCTGTGCAAAGGGATAGATGTCTCAAACAAACATCTGACGGAACTACCATACAATTCCTTCTATGGTTATCCAATGACTGAATATTCTTAGTGTAATAACTGTTTATGCTCTAATCACAGAGATAATGTGAGTACAGGTGTCCCCTGTTTTTCGGACGTTTGCTTTACGAAACCTCACTGTTACGAAAGACCTACATTAGTACACTGTTTTCGCTTTCAGAAGGTGTTTTTACTGTTACGAAAAAAAGCGTGCGAAAAAAAATCAGCACGCGATAAAAGACAGCGCGCGCCCGGAGCAGCCGCTCTCTCCCGAATTCGGAACGGCATTGCTTTAACACGTGCCTGTGAGCAGCTGTTTGCAAGATGAGTTCTATGGTGTTGGAAAAGCCTAAAAGAGCTCGTAAGGGTGTTACACTTAGCATAAAACTAGACATAATTAAGCCTTTTGATCGTGGTGAACGAAGTAAGGACTAAGTGTGTTTGGCTTGTGGAAGCTGACGAAGATGATGTTGAAGAGGTTTTGGCATCCTGTGACCAAGAACTGATAGATGAAGGGCTGATGCAATTGGAAGAGGAAAGGATAACAATCGAAACCGAATGCAGTAGCGAAAGTGAAGCAACTACGTGAGATTTTCACTGCAATGATAAAGAATGACTTTAATTTTGAAAGAGTACGTAGGTTTAGGGGATATGTGGAAGATGGTTTGAGTCCTTACAAAGAACTGTATGATAGAAAAATGCGCGAGGCTCAGCAGTCAAGCAAGCCTTCCACATCAGCAACAGCAGACGACGAACCTCGACCTTCGACATCGAGGTGGGCAGTCATAGGAGAAGACGAGCTCCCTGCTCTAATGGAAACAGACGACAAGATGACACCCCAGTGTCCCACCACTCCAACACCCAGGCCGCAGACAGATACTGTACCGATTCGCAGAGAATTCAGCAGTAGCCGGGAGGCACACAGCACATCTTTAAGAAAAAAGCCAAAATAAACGTGCTAATTAATTAGGTACCGCTCCACATGTAAATGTTGGCCCAGGTCAAAGGCAATGCAATCGGCACTGATCTGGGCCGACAATTACATGCTGGGCAGCACCTAATTAATTAGCATGTTTATTTCAGCTTTTTTCTTAAAGATGTGCTGTGTGCCTCCTGGCTACCGCTGGACCTCTGCATGCCTTGCGGCAATGTATCGGTCAGCGGCCTGGAGGGTGGGGGCCACTGCACCAGCCAACCTGTGACGACTCAGTCTAACGACCATCATCAGTGTGTGCTGTCTTCCCAATTCCTGTAAGTGATACTACTACACTGTACATACATTATTTCTACTTTATATAGGCTGTGTATTTTTACGTGTTATTTGGTATGATTTGGCAGCTTCATAGCTTAAAGATTACTGGAGAGCGCTTGCACCGTGCTTTTGCCAACAGCGCTTGTGTGAGATTTTCTGCCGACAGCGCCTGTGTCAGATTTTCGCCACGGAGAACAGTGCAGTAATGATTGTGGAAAAGTATTTCTACTTTATATAGGCTGTGTATTTATCATATCATTCCTGCTTTTACTATAAGTTACTGTTATTTTAAGTTTCATGTGTTATTTGGCATGATTTGGTAGGTTATTTTTGGGTCTGCGAACGCTCACAAAATTTTCCTATATAAATAAATGGTAATTGCTTCTTTGCTTTACGACATTTTGGCTTACGAACCGTTTCATAGGAACGCTCTACCTTCGGATGGTGGGGGAAACCTGTACAGGAACATGGATAATCAGCCACTCAAGCTTGTTGGAACATTCATTATATAATCACTAACCTGTACCTCAAGTGTATTTATCCATCTTTGCTTCTTCTTCATTATTGACACTTTCACCTAATAAAAGTCTATCTCAAAATTCACAAACACAAAATGCTGGAAGAACTCAGCAGGCCAGGCAGCAACTATGGAAATAAAAAGTACAGTGTTTGACCAGCGTTTTGTGTGTGTTGCTTGGATTTCCAGCATCTGCAGATTTTCTCTTGTTTGTATCTCAAAGTTGAAACTTCTGACGTGGATATTTCCATGTTTCACCTTTGTGCAGACATCCCACCCTGCAATACTCATTTCAGGGAGGCAGCACCATCAATTTGCGGGAGACTCCCAGAACTTCCGGGAGAGCTGGGATGTCTGCAATAGAGTAGCTCCTTAGCAGCTGGCCAGCTAGCTTAAATAACGTTAGCTATGCTAATGAACGAATGACACCTGTTAAACTCACCTCAACATGTCTTTTACAGTCTTAACCCACCATGGGCAATAGAAAGTCACTGTTGCAAACAGTGCAGAGAGCAACACTGTCATTATTTTTGACCCCTATTAGGCAGGTATACACTTTAGTGTAGTCTGGGGTGAAGTACATTTAATATTTTCTTTTTTTGGAGCACTCTGCCATCTATATATCTCACACACACACAAAAAAAATAGATTTCCGGGACATTGTATATAATTTGCGGGCATCAAGGAGCCACTATCAACATGCGGGAGACTCCCGGAACCTCCGAGAGAGGTGGGTTGTCTGTTTGTGTCAGAAACTGCTGCTTATGCCATTATCAATTCAACACGCTATATTTAATAAACAACCCAGATTTATGCATGATGTCGTTGCTACTGATTTTTGTGTTACATGGTATCATTCCATTGATTACAGAATTAGAATGCTTGGGAAGCTTTGGACTTTGTTTTGCAACAGTGAAGAAAAGAGCTTAAACATTAACAGGGTTATGATGAATCCCATCTTTATCTACTTCAAAGAATCTTTTTCCCAAATGAAATGGCATCATGGTACGTAATCAGCAAACAAAAATAAACTGAAACAGAATTGAACCAGCTTTAAAAGAAATACAACCATAGCGCAGAATAGCTACTTGCAAAGATAACATCTTCAAAGCTTGATTTCAGTCAAACTCTTTTCTGACAGATGTTTAATATCCAATATAACTGACAAGATTTATGTCATTTTCAAGGCATAGGCAGCATATCTTCTTAAGTTTACAAAAAAATTCAATTACTGTACTGCATGCATTGATTAATTCAAGGCACATTTGTTTTATTACTTAATATATCTAAAATGTGTAGCAAATAGACAATAGGTGCAGGAGTAGGCCATTCAAGCCAGCACTGCCATTCACTGTGATCATGGCTGATCATCCACAATCAGTATCCAGTTCCTGCCTTATCCCCATAACCTTTGATTCCGCTAAATTTAAGAGCTCTATCCATCTCTTTCTTGAAAGCATCCAGAGACTTGGCCTCCACAGCCTTCTGGGGCAGAGCATTTCATATATCCACCACTCACTGGTGAAAAAGTTTTTCCTCAACTCCATTCTAAATGGCCTACCCCTAATTCTTAAACTGTGGCCTCTGGTTCTGGACTCACCCATCAGCGGGAACATGCTTCCTGCCTCCAGCATGTCCAATCCCTTACTGATCTTATAAGATCCCCTCTCAGCCTTCTAAATTCCAGAGTATACAAGCCCAGTCGCTCCAATCTTTCGACATATGACAGTCCTGCCATCCCGGGAATTAACCTTGTGAACCTACGCTGCACTCCCTCAATAGCAAGAATGTCCTCCTCAAATTTGGAGAACAAAACTGCACACAGTACTCCAGGTGTGGCCTCACCAGGGCCCTGTACAGCTGCAGAAGGACCTCTTTGCTCTTATACTCAATTCCCCTTGTTATGAAGGCCAGCATGCCATTAGCTTTCTTCACTGCTTGCTGTAGTTGCATGCTTGCTTTCAGCGACTGATGTACAAGAACACCTAGATCTCGTTGTACTTCCCTTTTTCCTAATTTGACTCCATTTAAATAATAATGTCTTCCTGTTCTTACCGCCAAAGTGGATAACCTCACATTTATCCACATTAAACTGCATCTGCCCACTCACCCAGCCTGTCCAAGTCACCCTGCATTCTCACAACATCCTCCCCACATTTCACACTGCCACCCAGCTTTGTGTCATCGGCAAGTTTGCTAATGTTACTTTTAATTCCCTCATCTAAATCATTAATATATATTGTAAACAGCTGCGGTCCCAGCACTGAACCCTGCGGTACCCCACTGGTCACCGCCTACCATTCCGAAAGGGACCCATTAATCGCTACTCTTTGTTTTCTGTCAGCCAGCCAATTTTCAGTCCATGTCAGTACTCTGCCCCCAATACCATGTGCCCTAATTTTGCCCACTAATTTCTTATGTGGGACTTTATCAAAGGCTTTCTGAAAGTCCAGGTACACTACATCTACTGGCTCTCCCTTGTCCATTTTCATAGTTACATCCTCAAAAAACTCCAGAAGATTAGTCAAGCACGATTTCCCCTTCGTAAATCCATGCTGACTCAGACCGATCCTGTTACTGCTATCCAGATGTGTCGTAATTTCATCATTTATAATTGACTCCAGCATCTTTCCCACCACCGACGTCAGGCTAACTGGTCTATAATTCCCTGTTTTCTCTCTTCCTCCCTTCTTGAAGAGAAGGACAACATTAGCCACCCTCCAATCCACAGGAACTGATCCTGAATCTATAGAACATTGGAAAATGATTACCAATGCATCCACGATTTCTAAAGCCACCTCCTTAAGTACCCTGGGATGCAGACCATCAGGTCCCAGGGACTTATCAGCCTTCAGATCCAACAGTCTATCCAACACCATTTCCTGCCTAATATAAATTTCCTTCAGTTCATCCATTACCCTAGGTCCTTTGGCCACTTTTATATCTGGGAGATTGTTTGTGTCTTCCCTAGTGAAGACAGATCCAAAGTACCTGTTCAACTCATCCGCCATTTCCTTGTTCCCCATAATAAATTCACCCGTTTCTGTCTTCAAGGGCCCAATTTTGGTCTTAACTATTTTTTTTCCTTTTCACATACCTAATAAAGCTTTTACTATCCTCCTTTATATTCTTGGCTAGTTTACCTTTTTTCTCCGCCTATTGCCTTTTTTGTTACCTTCTGTTGCTCTTTAAAAGTTTCCCAATCCAATGGCTTCCCACTCGTGTTTGCTATGTTATACTTCTCTTTTATTTTTATACTGTCCATTACTTCTCTTGTCAGCCACGGCCTCCCCTTACTCCCCTTAGGATCTTTCTTCCTCTTTGGAACGAACTGATCCTGCATCTTCCACATTATTCCCAGAAATACTTGCCACTGCTGTTCCACTGTCATCCCTGCTAGGGTATTGTTCCATTGAACTTTGGCCGGCTCTTCCCTCATAGCACCATAGTTCCCTTTGTTCAACTGTAATATTGACACTTCCGAGTTTCCCTTCTCCCTCTCAAATTGTAGACTAAAACTTATCATATTATGGTCACTACCTCCTAATGGCTCCTTTACCTCAAGGTCCCTGATCAAATCCGGTTCATTGCACAACACTAAATCTAGAATTGCGTTCTCTCTGTAGGAATAGAAATAGGAATCACAGAAATCTGAAAATATGTGAAGAGAAGCAAATATCTATTATGTTACTATATTTTGAGATGCATTCTAGAGTACTGCATTAATAATCAGGCAGGCAATGACAGAACTACGGGAAGTTCTGAATTGCACTGTTGATTGAGATGCTTAGTGTTTTTACATCCAATACACGTCTTTGTCTTTCCTAAAAGTCTTTGCTAAAAGTCTTTGCAGGCTTGAAACTTTTTAATTAAATTTTTGTTGATATAACATGTGTTAAGATATCAATTTATACTTTGGGCAGTTCATCTCTAGAACAAACATCTTCAATTTATGTGTGCTCCAGGGATCAACAGCCCGCATATACACAGTAAAACGAGCTACTAGGCTTATGCAATATTGATTGCATCAAGCTAGTTGCATTCCATTTATAGCTGATGGCTGTTCTAGTTTAATGAGGTACTGTGTATGGACTTACAGTATACTAAGAACACATTTTAAACTGTCGAGATGACTACCATTTCAAAAAAAAAGCAAGTGTTTTTAACTAATTCAATTTATTTTATAATACAAGTGAAAAATCAATCCCAATACCTAATTAAGAATGCTTAAATTCCTATCAACAATAATGCATTTTAGTTATTGAAACCCAATCCTTGCAACTATTCATACAAATAAGATTATTCCTAGGTACTAAACTACAATCTATGCATCGATTAATGCAAATAAGATCATTCCTAGATACTAATTAATTGATGAAATGTGCAGTTTTTAGTTATCTTAACTTGAAGTGATTGCAATAGAGTTAAGACCATTCAATCATATCAATTTCAAATGAACCAAAATTGAAACTATTAAGCTCTTGACAACAGATGTTGGTCTTTCAGAAACCAAATCAGTTATAAGTTAGTATGTGGTTTCACTCAGTCCATCATTTATTGTATAGTGTCTTATTAAAGAAGAAACAATTTCATAGCTGGCATTGGACATGACTATGACTACTCCACTAAAGTTTGTGTAGGATTCAATTCTATCAAAAATGCAGCTGCTGTGATCCTCTAATCCATGCATTCATACACAATTGATCATCTAATCTTTTATATAACAATTTCACTTGTTAAAATCTCACTGCCTATTGCTGATTGTCTATAACAAACAATATGCTTTATCACTATAAAGGTACTGGATTATAAGTTTTAAAATAGTTTAAAACATGTCTGGTTGATCCCTGCCTTAATCAAATAACTTCCGTCATTCTTTTGGTAAAGTTATGAATGCTATTTTAAATTCTACCCCCTTGAATTGATTTTTACTGCACGCAAGTGCAACCATCAGTTAAACAGTGAGCCCATATACCTGGCAATAAACATATCAAAGCTTCAATCAGACATTTTTATTATTGTGTGGACATCAAACATCTTTGTTGTATAAAACATTTGATGAATTGGTCCCTTCAGAAATGATAAAGCAAAATCTGGAAAGCTTCCCTTTCAATTGATCTGTCTTCCCCTAATGGCTGACCCAGTCTCCTTCGCCCATATCCTTACCCCTTCTCTTCCTGCTCCCCATCATTTGCAGAGTGCAGGTGAAAAGTGAAATGAAATGCAAAGACCATGACTCAATACACCTCACTGTGAAATTACAGGGGGGTGGGGTGAAGAAACAATTTGAACTTGGACGAAAAGGTGCAACTTAATTGTTAATCTTGTGTGGCTAAAGTCATTAACACATTTCTTATATATTTAATATTACTCAGAGAGTGTTAAGTGCTTTGAATGCACTGCTGGGGTGGTGGTAGAAGCAGATACATTAGGGATATTTAGGAGACTGTTAGAAAGGCACATCAATGAAAGAAAAATGGAGGTTTATGTGGGAGGGAAGAGTTAAAAGGATCTTAAAAAGTTAAAAAGACTTGTACTATACTTCACTGTTCTATACTCTTAATTACTGCCTAACGGCTATGTCGTAATGAATTAATGTAAACCTACAAAATGTAACATATTAATACAAAAGTCTTTATCAGCCAAAAGGTTTATTGGATGGGGTACATGGTGCAGTTTAAATACAGGAACATTTAATAACATTTTAATGCACTGGAATTTGTGTCCGATAATTACAGACTGCCCCCAGCACATCCTTGGATGTGTTGGTTGCTAAAACGACACACCTCACTGTATGTTTCGCTGTAAATATAAATGTTAAAGCTGAATGCATAAAAAGCTAATTCCAAGAAGCTGAGGGTCAAGGTGAAAGGAGAAAGGGGAGAGGAGATAGCAAGAGGAAGGAGGAGAGGATTTGTTGAGTAATGAGAAGGTGGTGGCTCATCAACACCATTGTTTACTGCTCTCAATTAAAATGACTTTAAGTCACTATTGAAAGAAAAAAATGATAACCTGAAATATACTTAAATATAACTTATGTTATCACCTCTCCCCCCGTCTTATCAGGGGTTCACGAGCCAATCAAAGCACGATAATGACAATGGCTCCTTCTCAGGGAAAGTAAGCCACTCTAAGGGTATACTAGCATTTAACTTCAGCCTAGCATGCTACCCCCACCTAATAACTTGGTTCTGCTACATGTAGATCCAATGACAGAAATGGCTGGGTTTTCAACAGTGTACCACACATTACAAGAACACATGATCAGTTGGCAGGGACAGCAAAGAGAGTAGAGATCCTGCGTCAGATGGTGCAATTCTGACCAAACTCAGCTGGCTGCAAGTCAGAGTCCACTACCAGTGTACTTTTGGAACAGATTGTGAGATAATCTGACTGGAGGATTAGTTCACCGTGTGCTCTTGCAGTGAGAGCAGAGAGGTCCACATGGGGAATGAGCAGCATGTTCCAAGCCTTTGGAAATTACTGAATTTTACATGAAGATAAAAAGATTTAGTTAAATCTTAAAACATAAACAAAGCAATCTGGATAGATATGAGGCAGAAATTGGCAAAGATATATTAGGAAATTAAAAGGTATGACAGCAAGTAAAGGCTATAATTTATAGTAACTATACATCCCATTAAGACACATAACCCAATAGGAAAAGCAGTTTAGGTCTGGATAACAATGATGAGACTGAAAGCTGATAACTGCCAGGACCAGGTGACTGCATTGCAATGTTTAGGGAAAGGTGACTACGCAGGTAGTGGTCAGGTCATTGTCATTCACCTAAACTGATTCTAGAACTAGTCCCATCCATCTGAAAGGTTTGTCCTCTGGTGTGGTGTATGTACATGACCATGTGAGTTTCTGCCGGGTGTTTGCTTTCCTCCCACATGCCAGATGGTACAAGACAGCAGCTGAATTGGCAATTCTAAATTTCCTATTGTATGTAGGTGTGTGGCTTTGTGGCAAAGTTTGCAGACAATACAAACATAGAGAGGGGCAGGTAATGTTGAGGAAGCAGACAGGCTGCAGAAAGACATTAGGAGAATGGGCAAAGAAGTGGCAGATGGAATACAGTTTTGAGAAGTGTATGGTCATGCACTTTGGTAGGAGTAAGAGCATGGACAATCTTCTAAACTGGCAGAAAATTAAAATATTTGAGGTACAAAGGGATTTGGGCTCCTCATGCAGGTTAACTTGCAGGTTGAGCCAATGGTGAGGAAGGAAAATGCAATGTTAGTTTTCATTTCGAGAGGACTAGAATATAGAACAAGGATGTAATGCTGAGGCTTTATAAGGCACTGGTGAGGTCTCACTTGGAGTATTGCGAGCATAGTGAATTGTGGGCCCCTTATTTAAGAAAGGATGAGCTGACGTTGGTGAGGGTTCAGAGGAAGTTCTCAAGAATGATTCTGGGAAAGATAGGCTTATTGTATGAGGAGCGATTGATGGCTCTGGCCCTGTATTCACTGGAATTCAGAAAAATGAGGGGGAACCTCACTGAAACCCATTTTGAATGTTGGAAGGCCTGGAAACAGTGGATGTGGAGAGGATGTTTCCTATGGTGGGGGAGTCCAGGACCAGAGGGTAAAGACTCAGATAGAGGGGTATCCATTTAGAATGATGATGAGGAGGAATTTCTATGGACAGAGGGTAGCAAATTTGTGAAATTCGTTGCCACAGGCAGCTGTGGAGGCTCAGTCATTGAGTGTATTTAAGGCGGAGGTGGATAGGTTCTTGAATAGTCAGGGTGTGAAAGGTTATGGGGAGAAGGCAGGAGAATGGGGGTGAGAGGGAAATCGATCAGCCATGATGAAATGGTGGAGCAGATTTGACGGGCTGAATGGCCTAATCCTGCTCCTATGTCTTATGGCTGAATCACTGAAAGTTAACTTGCAGGAACTGTGCATTGAGTAGCAATTGTCCTTATTTTGAAATTAATATAAAAGCAACACTGCAATTATATAAGGCTTTGATGAAACTACATTTGGAATAGAGTATGTAGACTTGTTTCCCGTCTTTGAAAGGATATAGCTAACATAGGCTCACTTCCAAATTGATCCCGGGAATAGTAGACCTTGTTGTGCGAGGAGATATGAAGCAGACTTTGCCTATATTCTTTAGAAATTGGTGGTACAAGAGATGATTCAGAGATCCAATAGTCTATAGCAATGCCAACAGGGAAATGGAACTCTGATCAAGGAATTTTATTTCTCACCCATTTCCCTTCAATTTCCCAACCTCTATTAGTAACTCGCATTCTGCCTAGTGTCTCAGCAGTCATATCTGTCTCTGATACGTGCAAGTAGAACAGGCTATGGTGGATTTCAAAACCCAAACCACTTAGGTACTATTTCTCAAGAGTGTTTTAGGATCTGAGCAACCCTGCCTGCTGAAGCCACAGATGCTGCATCATACAAGACTTCTAGTGAAACTGAACTGTATTCAATGGTCATTGCATAAGCGTATATGCATGGGTAATTTATATAATTCGTGATAAGTTTCAATTCCTTTGGATCACATGAAATGCATTCATTGCTTCCACTTTCTGATCATCAAGATTCACGGAGACAGAATAACAGATAGACTGTGTGGAACTGAAACTCCTAATTCAGAGAGGTGAGCGGTCAGACTTGTTTCTCCAATGTGGGTGACAGAACAGTGTTGTGAAGTGTCCAGCACATCGCTATTATCAATATTCCTTGATTAGTGAGTATTGAGGCACACATACATATTCATCATTCAGCCCACCTAGCAGCACCTGATGAAAAGTCAAAACTGGTGAATAGAGTAACCCTGTTCATCTCTCTGCAAATGCTGAGTATTTCCAGCATTTTCTGTTTAGATATCAAATCTCCAACACCAGCACTAACCAGTTCTAATGAATGACCACTGACTCATTTCTCTCCAGTTGCTGCCTACTATGCTATGGATTTCCAGCTTATGGGGATGTATTTTTGCTATTGAAACTGTGAGTCAATGGGTTTATCACACATTTTCAATTTCTCATTATGTCTTTGCAGATTTAATTTCCTCAATCCAACTGCCTTTCATTGAATCCCTTCCAAACTGAAAAGATGGCGGTGCGGCGCAGTGCAGCGCGCAGCCACTACAGTGATGAATATCTGTTATTTGTTTGTGCACAATTCTGATTTAATGGAGACAGATGCGAGAGCACGGAGGAACATCTGGTGAAACTTCTGAAATGCCTGTTTCGCTGCTGCTGCTACTGTGTGATCTGAAATCTCCGGAGGGGAAGGCCCCGAGTCCTCGGCTTTGCTTGTTGCTCGGCAGCCGGGGCGAGGTCAAAGCGCTCGGCAGAGATGGTGCTCGGTGTCGGAGAGCTGGTCGGAGGCTCGAAGTTTTCAGACGGACTCAGGGTTGGCTGCGGTCAGGTGCTTCCAGGATGCTGCATCGGCAAGTTTGTGGCGCTGGAGGCTCATGGTGGGGAGAGTTTCTCCCTTCTACTGTCTGCGTGAGATGTTGGGACTTTCGAGAGACTTTGAGACGTTTTTTTACCATGCCCATGGTCTGCTCTTTATCAAATTACAGTATTGCTTTGCACTGTTGTAACTATATGTTATAATTATGTGGTTTTTGTCAGTTTTAGTCTTGGTCTGTCCTGTGTTTCTGTGATATCATACTGGAGGAACATTGTATCATTTCTTAATGCATGCATTACTAAATGACAATAAAAGGGGACTACGTGTCCTCATAATCTAAAAAAATTCACCTTTTTAAAAAAATTTCAGCACCATAATTTGTAAAGCCAGGGATTATTTCCTTTTATTATGTCCTCTCCAAACAGGCTGCTACTAGCATATTTTCAAAATTAAGTCACAACAGAACATAGCTGTTGGGAACCCTTTGTTGAAGAGGCACATCGATCCTGATGAAGAATTTCTAGGCCTATAATCCTGCACAAAATGACATGAACCCTCAAATTTGCCTGGATGCTGAGCTTCACGAATGCTATATTTTGAGTAGGTTATTATAATGTGCTACAATGCAGTAGATTCTGGTTAATTAGGACACATTAGGACCAGTACAATTTGGTCCAATTAAGCAGCTGCTTCAATTAGCCAAAGTTTCACGGAACTAGTTGAAAAGGTATAAAAAAGGCAAAATACTGTTTACCTGAGTAACAAATTATAACACTACCAATACTACTGCAGTACTATAAAATTGTGTATTAGCCCTTAATAGTTATTAACAGAGGAATTCATCCAGTGTACAGTGCTGTATTCTTTTGATTGACTGTAAATTAACAAAATCAGTGCCAACACCTAGGGCAGATTGGTAAACTATCCAGCCTTAGTCCCTTAAAGCATCGAGGCTTAGTGTTTTCCCTAATAACCAACAATTCCTTTTCATCAGTTCCTGACATGTTTGAACAATGTAGTACAGTTATGCAGTCCATTGCTTTCTTCGAAGATGATCTTGTTGCATGTTTTTAGCAAAGGGAACTGTTCAACATAGCATGATAAAAGGTCCTGTTTCATCGCCATGTTAGATATCATCTGCATAAAATCCAGTTATCTCTGACAGCTGACGATGAGTGGTCTTGAGCAGATGGCTTTTAATTTGGACCAGTAGGATAATTTTTTTCCGCTAGTGTCAGATCTTTTTGTGGCACCTTAACAAAGGTCTAAAATTTTTTGAAGTCAAAATAAACACGACATTGTCAAAATTCATTGCATTCTGAATTGGCGTCCGTTGGCCCAGATGGATAACACAAGCACACGCCACTGATGCTATTTAAAAACGGTTCACTCTAAACACAGTGTAATGTCTAACGGCCACACAGGTATATGTAGCTGACAGCATTGGCAGGTCTCCTGTCCCAATTAAACAGCATAGTGTCCCAAATAAACAAAGGGAATCCTGCCTATTTTCTCGATTAATTTCTGCTCTTTGCCCCAAATAAGTGGCTGCCCCAATTAACTGATGGCCCAATTAAATGGAATCCACTTAATTTATGTCTACATGGTTACGAATTGTAATATGCTATCAAAACACAAAGATTTACTGTGGAAATATAATTACAAAATCCTAAGTGAGGTATCCAAAATGCAAAGCCAGCGAAGATTAACATATCTGGTCTGTGATCTGTTTTCATAAAGTGACTTTTCTCCCCCATCAGTCAGTTGAATGTGGTTTCTGTGGATTCTATAAAACAACACCCATTTGCAATGTGTGTCGATAAATATGTACAATGAATTCAAAACAAGGTGAATTCTCATTATTCAAGATCCTCATTGACAAGCCTCCTGAAACTTCCTAAAATTACTGTTAGAGTAAAGACAACAATTAGTTAAAGTAGAAAGAATTTTAAAACAGAAGTGTGGTTCACAACCAACGTAACATACATTGCTTTCTGTTTTATCACCCCCGTGTGCTTTTGATAATAATGGATTCTGGTTATTTGGGACACATTGGGACCATTTTGGCCCAATTAAGTGGCTGCCCCAATTGGCCGAAGTTTCATGTAAATAGTTAAAGTGGTATAAAAAAGACAAACTACTATTTAACTGAGTAACAAATTATTTATTTAAATGAAATAGAAAACAAATTAGGACAGTACTAATTCTACTGCAGTACCATAAGTGTAGTACTACAGTACTACTACAGTATATTAATTCCTAATAGTTCTTGACAGAGGAAGTCATCCGGTGTACAGGGCTGTGTTTGTTTGATTGACTACAAATGAACAAAATCAGCAGACACCTAGTACAGGTAATGGACTGTCTTCATACAACACTTTCCATGATTGTATCATCTAAATCTTCATTTTCATTGTACCATTCAAGATGATTATTGGTTGGTACCTTCAAACTCTTCATAGGTCCTAACTTGTTGAAATGGAAAAATCATTTCATTTTTATTCCTGGTTGTTTCTAGCATCTGCAAACCTCAATGAGTAAAACAGTTCTAAACAGTCTTACTGTTTATTTCTCCCAAGCTATCATTGACAAATATTATTGCTTTTTAAATACAAACACATACAACTGAGGCTATTTAAAAACTATGATTTAAGCATGGTGTAGTGTCTAGTGGCCACACAACTTCATGCGACTGACGCTAGTTAGAAATTATTCAGCAACAGTCTCCTGTCCAAATTAAACGGCGTAATGTCCCAAATAAACAAAGCAAATCCTGACTATTTTCTTTTATTGTTTTTTCCTTTAAGAGTTGTCCCAAATAAGTGGCTGCCCAGATTAACTGATGTCCTAATTAACCAGAATCAAATGTATACTTAAAATGCAAATGTAAGTCCATGTAAGCATCTACAAACTCTAGAAACTCAAAAGCCTCCACTGGATCAAAACTATTGACTTTTTTGTGTTGTATTGCATAAGCAATGTTGCATTTTTTAAAACACTTCAAATGCAAATTCGTTGCATCTCAAGGGACACAGAGTACATTCACTACATCTACATTATATTGATTTTGTATAATTACAATGTTGTATGAATTCAATATAATGTGGATCAAATAACTGTAATCATGCAGAACACTACAAAGACTGCAACATACAATAGCTGGAATTCAAAATACCATACAAACCAGCAGAATCACAGAAGCTCAGATCTTTAGCATTGTATATAATAAATGTGCAGTATTGAGCCACAGATTAAAGTCAAGGAACATTGAGATGCAAAAGATAGGACAAATATGGGGGATCTGATTGAAGTAGCCTATCTGGATTTTCAGAAGTAAGTGTTTGCAGAATTTGTGATAATATGTTAGCCTGAGAGAGGATTGGTGAACTAACAAAACAGTGATCATTTCCAGGACAGAATTCTGTAATTACTGGAGTGCGAAAGGGTTCAATGTTGGGACATTAGCTATTTATTATATTTTTCACTTAGGTGTAAGCACTGAGAATATTTTAGCCAAATTTGGTAGTAAACAATAAAAAAGCAGAACATTATTTAAGTGAAAAGAGACAATATAATGCTGAAGTATAGAAAGAACTGGTTATCTTTCTGCATGTAGGACAGAAAAAACTTAGAAAGGCAAATAAGGTGTTGGCCTTTATTGCAAAGGGGATAGAATATAAACATAGAGAATTCTTGGTACAATTGTAAAAGACATCGATGGGTACACACCTGGAACAATGCATGTTATTTTAATCTCCTTATTCAAGGATGGAAGTACATTCTTTGAAACCAGCAGTAGCACTATTCCTGGGATGATATGGTTGCCTCAGAGCTTCAATGACTCCAGTTGAATTCTAACTTCTGGTACTGTGTTTCCTCCAACTGCCCCAACTTCTTCTCAGATCCCAAAATGCTGGTAGATTAATTGGTCTCTGCAAATATCCCTAGTGGGTAGGTAAAAGGTAGAATTTGGGGGACATGGGGGCAAGAATAAAATGGCCAGATGGAGTTAGTTTAGAAATGGATGCTTGATGGCTGGTATGGGCTCATTGGGTTGCAAGTGTGGACATCACTCAACTGGTCATCTCTTCAGGAACCTTTTAGGTTAAGTTAGGTTTCTGCGTCTAGAGGGAGCTGGATAGAGGGGAATAGCAGGTCACTCATGTACGCCACAGACAAGAAATAATCTACTTCAATTTGTCATGCCTCTTTCAAATTCTGTACTCCAGAGAGCTCCGAAGACTGAATCACTAAATATGTCCGATTTTGAGCTGAAATCAAGAGTAACGGGTCACAGACATTAAAGTTTAAATAAGGATTAGTTTAGCCATATTCTTAATAGCGGTACATTCTGAATGAAGTGTCATGTGACCTACACCTGCTCCCATTTCTCCAATTCTTGAACTTTACTCATTTGATATTTCTTATTGCTGCCACATGATTTCTTCATATATTGGCCTTGCCCATCCAACACTGATACAAAGTGGAGCTGTACGGCATGGGACATCTTTTAGGTGTTTCACAATAGGAGCAGCAGATACCAATGCAAACAATAGCCAACTGGTCTTTAAAAAAACTTGCTTAAATGTTAAGTAAAAACAGTAATCATTTTTGAAACTGATTATTTTGCTTCGTCTAATATAACAGTCTGGATCTCCCAGTTTCCAGTCATTTTTATTCCACTTGCCATTCCCACACTGGCATGTCTGTCCATGGCATACTCTGTAGTTAAATTGAGGCTAGACTCAGATTGGAGGAACAACAGTACATATTTTGTGTTGGTAATCTCCAACCTGAAGGCATTGACATTGATTTCTCTAACTCCTTGAAACCATTCCCTTCTTATTTCCCTTTTTGTTTTTTCTTATCCCTCTGGCCTCATTACCCTTTCTCTTTTCCATCTCTGTCCTCATGACCTACCCATCTTCCACACTGACTTCCCTCTCATTCCCCAATCCATGGCTCACAGTCCACTCCTGTCGGATTCCATCTTTTTTGGCTCTTTGCCACTTCTTCCTATCACCTCCCAGCTTCTCACATCAGTCCCATTTCCCATCCCCACCTACCTGTTTCCTTCATTCACCTTGATGTACTTATCATCCACCAGCTCATGTTCCTCTCCTCCCACCTTGGTCTGCCCTCTTTGTTATTCATCCTGATGAAGGGTCTCGGTCTGAGGCAATGACTGTTCATTTCTCTCCTTAGATGCCGTCTGGCCTGCTGAGTTCCTCCAGCAATTTTTAAAATATATTTGAACTTAAAAGGTATCTACAGAGCACAGGTCGCTTACCCACAGCAGATGGCAAGCTGTTCAAGATCTGGTTTGTAAACTGACATTATGAGGCATTCTTGTCTGCATCAGCCTAACATAAGGCAATGGATCTATGATCATTGGCCTAATTCAAAGACATCTACAACTAAGTAATTTTGCACCCTCCTTCCAGAAATCAAGGCGGGCTGCCAGACTAAACTAAATTCTGTCAGATACCATATCAAACATGGTCAGAGGCATACTTGCTCTATCAATTACTGGGATATTTGTGTACTCACTCAGCCCATACAACACTTAACTTTAGCGCCTGCTTCTCTGTCCTCAAAAGCATTAGACCATCTGTGCCAATTATTCTCTCCCAGCAAAGGTGTCTGAACATTCAAAAGTATCTTGTCAGTTATAACGTGCTTGCTCGGTAAATATGTATTTCAGCGGGACTACTTGCTGGACAAAAAATATTAAGCTAAATGATATAAATGTAGTTTTTGAAAAAGTATTCAATCATCAACTGTTAAATGTATAAAATCTTAATGTACTTTGAGTTTGGGAGACTCAACCTACTCTCCAAAAGAATGTCTTACTTGGTAAAGAATGTCATGGCAAAGACTGTCACGTTTCTCCAGTGACTTAGTCACAGTCACAAAGTACCAATAGTCATACATTCAGAATAAAGGGAGTGTCTGTGATATGATGGGGTAAAGTGATTGATTTAAAATTCCTATCACAGATGTTCCCTTAGTTCTGCACACCCTACCCATCCTCTCTCTTACTGAAAATTAACTTGATCTCTCTCCTTCGGGCTGTTACAGATTTCCAATATCCAGACCTTTTTTTAAAATTGATTTTTATTAATTATAATATTATTTTCTGAGTAAAAGTCTTTTTTAAAATTGTAATTATTAATTTTTTTAATATGCCATGCTACTGCATTTTTTGAACTGACAAACTAAGTTCTTCCAGAGAATGAAAATGATACTGTGGCAGCCCTTGACACTTTTCAGGCGTGAAAAAAGATAATAGTGCCACTGTGAGTTAAGAATGCAACGCTGGAGGATGTTTTTTCTGTTATTTTACAGAAATATTATTGCATTAGGAGCCCTTCACATTTTATATTAGGTGGCAGTTGGCTATGTGCTATTGTAATCTACAGGGTAATCATTTCATTAGTAAAATACTATCGTGTTTTATCCTGTTATTCAAAATACCTGTCATTAAGTAATAGCATGAAACTATTAAACCTTCCACTGATATGTTCCTGTTATAATCAAAGTTTATGGAAATAATATTTTCGCTTTTTCTCCTTGGAGAATATGACCTCTTGCCCAAAGGTAGAAATAATTTGCAGCAAAATAAACCCCTTCTCAATCTGTATCATGATCCAACCACTGAATTCCTCATAAAATGACACCTTGAGCAAAATTACAATAGTCAAAAAGCCAATTCCCATAAATTAACTGTTATCCATTAAACTGAAAATCTTGATTTATTCACAGACTGCATCCTATGCCAGAGTATGCAAGGTCCCGTTCCAGTTGAAGAACATCCTCACCATGAAACAACAATCAGTCATTTATGCACCGACAAAGTTCTGTGTCAGCTATCAGGCAATTTGGATTTATTGCAAACGTCATCTTGTCTGGTGGGATCACAAAGAATAATTACTCAGGACCATGCTGAATGTTACGCAATCTTTCAGTTAAGTTGCTGGAAGTTCGATGACAAATTGATGGCTTTCACCTCTGTGAATAGCGGCAATGATCACCGATGGGGGTTCAACTGCCGTCGCTGCTTGTAAGGAATCTGTATGTTCTCCCCGTGACTGCATGGACTTCCTACAGGTGCTCTGCTTTCTTCCTATGCTCCAAAGACATACAGTTAGGGTTGGTGATTTGTGGGCGTGCTATGTTAGTGCCAGAAGCATGGCTGCATTAGCAGGCTACCCAGCACAATCCTCGCTGATTTGATTTGACACAAACAATGCCTTCCACTGTATGTTTTAAAGTTTCAGTATACATCTGCTAAATAAAACTAATCTTTAAATGCAAGTAAATTCAGGACTAGCAGATGTGTACCTAGATATGGAATTCTTAAATGTGGTGACAGATTCCTAATGGGAATTTTTCAGTTTGCTCCAACACTATGTACAGTATACTGCTTAGGCTGTGGAATCTTCTTATAGACCTTGAATGAAGTTAAAACTGGCCCAGGACCACTAGCTCATTCATTTTAATTGTGTTTTACAGCTGAAATGAGTTACATTTATTTTAATTATTGGCAGCAAGGATTTTAAATATTTATAACTGTGCTTAACAATATTAGATTTTTTTTTAAATTTAAAGAAAACATTAGGGTTCAGAGCAAGCAAACTCAATCTCATAGTTGCAACTAGATAAATGCAGGATAAGTGGGTACTAGAGTGAAACACATGGTCAGTAAAATTCCAGAAAAATGTTTAATCAAAACAATGAAGTAACTGTGCCACTTACAAAAATGTTCATCATAGGTATTCAGAATATACGGGGCTATTATTTGTTGTGGCATCTCATGAACATGTAGACAGATTGTTTATAGGGAATGCATAATCCACAATAAAATTACTACAGTTTCTTCCCAGTTTATAGCAGGGGTCCATTACTGTGAACCGTTTATAGCCCAAGCACAAGTCAGAAATGTGACTGTGGAACTCCCAAATGACAGAAGAGCAACTGGGCAATCCATCCCACTGATCTCCCAAGCACTCTGTCGTATATACAACCTGCACGCAAGATGAGTGTTCATAAGCTGGGGAGGACGTGTAACACTTCAACTAATCCATGTAAACTGATGTAACTAGACCATCTTGTTCATTAGTGAATCAGGTCACATACAGAGTGCACCTTCATCTGATTTTAAAGTAGAATGTGCTGCCAAATTTAAATGTTAATGATTTATTTACCTTCTACATTAATAAGCTCTATGATTACAAAGGCACAAATGCTGGTTTGGACAAAAATATAAACAAACTGCTCCCATCTAATTGTCTAAACCTGATTAACAATCATGGTTTTCTCATTTGAAGAGAGCAGAGTTAACTACACTATTTCTGGATGCCCACGTACAAGAAACCAATGCTGATAGCTCAACGTTTTTAATGTCAGTATCTAGAATGTTGCCACTGAATCAGCAGTAAATCTGACAAATATTTCCACTCGATCTTTCCTGGCTGGGTAATAATTAAAGAACCTCTGAAAAACAGAGCAAAAAATATTTGGAAATTTATCAAAAAGGTAAAGGAAAACGATACATCAGCAAAATGTAATCTGTTTAGTAATATTAATATTCATTTTGAAATCCTTACCCCAACTATAATATTCAGTTTGTGGCACTACACTGTTAAGCTTCTTTATGCAATGTTATTGTTTGAGTGGACCCTGAGTACTAAAATGCTTCAAGGAGAATATTTTAATATCAATGGATTAATGGCTAAAACACTGAAAGTTTTGACACTGATAATCAAAAATCTGCCTTACAGTGACTGAAGCATTACACTGAACCATTGATATGTTGCTTGTTTCAAGTTAATTGGTTAATAAAAGAATAAAAATATTGACAGTCAGAAAAGAGCATTCTAGTAGAGTTAGGTCCAAAATCAAATGAAATGGCTTTATAGTGGTCTGCACTAAGGAACAGACATTTTAAAATAAGATAAAGCAGGCCATATCTAGTCTTCCGCACAAAGTAATACACGTTACTCAAGAAAGATAATAAAAGAATTTTAAATCTATCAGCACAATTGATTAACCTCAAGTGGAAGAAAAGATAGAATCAGTTCTAAATTGTAGAATGATTATGATGGACCAATTATGCTGGTTAGTAGCTACTTCCGAAACTCTTTGTACGTTACAAGGATGTCCATCAAATGTGCAAGTCCAAGACATTATGAATGCTGGTGCATCTGACTGTCCAGATTCAACATCAAATCCAGCAGTGGATCAGTGAACTGCATCCACACCCCTCTGGGTTCCTGGGAGGGCTGGCGTATAAATGGTGCATCCATTCAGCTGAATGCACCCCAATAAATTGGAATGTATTCAAGTTTATTGTGGATAAAGGTTAGCATTTTTATTTATTTTACTTTATTTTAATTATGCACTAGTTTGCAATGCAAATTTCAAAAATGTTATATTTTACTTATAGTCTTTAAGCTGTCAAAAGTTATAAAATAATAATACTAAATACTTTATTGATCCCGAGTTACAGCAGCAACATTTAAAAACACTTAGCAGTGTGCAGACTTAGCTAATATAAAGTACAGAATAATAACACCCACAATAATAATGTGCCAATGTGCACTACCTGCAATAATGAGCAATAGTAATGTATGAAATAATAAAACAGAGACTATTGTAAAATGATGTGGGTTCTCCTGTCACACAGAGATGAACTGTTGTATATGATTATTGCATTTGAAAGGAAAGATTTTTTGTAGTAATCCTTGTGACAGCAGAGCTGAATGAGTCTGTTCGAAAGGATGTTCCACTGCTTATTCAGTAGGCCATAGAGGGGATGTGCCCGATTGTTCATAATAGATAACAGTTTACATAGTGACCTCCTCTCCACCACTAACTCAAGAGAGTTCGGGTTGCAGCCAAGGACGGATCCAGTTATTTTGATGAGTTTATTTAGTCTTTTTGCATCACCAGCACCGATGCTGCTTCCAACATAAAGCTGCAAAAAAGACTGTACTCACTGCAACAGACTGGTAAAAGATCTACAATATCCTGCTGCATACATTGAGGGATCTCACCTTCTTTAGAAAATAGTCTAAACAACCTTGTTGTTAGTTTTCCAGTCAAGCCTGTTGTCGAGGTGAACACCCAAGTATTTGTACTCCTCCACCACTGCAAACTTCTCCCAGAATGTATACAGGACTCATAATAGCCCTCTTTCTTCTAAAATTAATCACCATCTCCCTGATTTTTGCCACATTCAGGAGCAGATGATTCCTTCCACACCACTCCACCAGTCCTCTGTACTTCGACTCCTGTCCATCTCTGATACACCCAGCCACCGCAGAGTCATCAGAGAACTTCTACAAGTGACAATATTTGGATTTGTACTGAAAATCTGAGGGGTACAGTGATTTCTATGGATAGGAGCTTGGGATAAGCACACACTCTACTTAGAACCCACTCCATGCTATTAAATGTTCACCAGGGAAGGGCAATCAGTTCATTTGGCTGTCCTCAAAAAAGAAGTGCTTTCTGGCAAGCACCATCAGTAAAAAACAAATCCAGGTTAACAGGTCAAGACCAGAATATTTCATCCAGTAAAAAGCTGTGAAGTTCCAGCCTATGGATCCAAAGAGAAAAAAATCTTCCTGTTTTAGTTTTTCATGGACTGGGTGTTTACCCACATGGCATCAGCATTTGAAAATTAGAAATAATAATGATATGGCCACTGAAATAGCTAAAGTTGATACCAAAATAGATTTTGGGTTATTGGTGAAGTTCGAATAGTGATGAGGAGGTATTTCTTTAGTCAGAGTAGTGAACCTTTGGAATTCATTGCCACAGACTGCTATAGAACCTAGTTATTGGGTATAACTAAAGCAGAATTTGATTAGTAATGGATCCTGCCAAAGATTACAGGAAGTAGGCAGGAGAATAAGATTTGAGAGAGAATAATAAATCAGCCATGATAAATTGCACAGAACACTTGAAAGGCTGAATGGTATAATTCTGCTCCCAGTCATATGTTCCAATTAACAGTAAATGAAATGCACCATAATACAGATAAATAAATGAAGTTTAGTTTATGGAGATTACATTACAGTACAAAATGTAGGTATAAATACAATATTCAATTCATATCTCTATTGACCATTGGTTTCAAAGGCTGTTCCAACAAAATGAAGTACCCTTTCAGGCAAGTCTGTTCCTCTATTAAATGAACCACTTATCAACATTGTCAAACAACTTTAATTATTTGTGAATCTCAGACAGATTCAAAAACTCTAATATTCAGTAATACTGAGACATAATATAGAAAATTATTAAAAACATTTAAAAGCTATCAAATTCAAATAATCCAGAAAAATGCAAATCATTACAAATTTACCTCTCTATCTGACAGCTCTTCTTCTCCATGAAAATGAACAGGAGTTATTGAACCTCCAACGGTCTTAAACCGGCACTGGTTCTGAGGGCAGGCAAATTTCCCAACATAATAGAATTTCATGAAGAATCCAAGGTCAGAGTATAGTGGATTATCCTCACAGAGGCTTCTTCAGGAGTTCTGAACTTCCTGACAGCTACAGATAATAATGGTAGCTGTTTCATGTGGAATTGTTAGTATTTCTCATGAAAATCCAGGCACTATTTAAAAAATTTTGAAAAGAGGCAGGAGGAGAAGACGGCGGCGCAACACAGTGCGCGTGGCCTCTCCAGTGAAATGATATCATATTTGTCAAACAGGGGCCATGCGCACTTCTGATTTGATGGAGACAGACGTGAGAAGCACGGAGAAACACCTAGAGAAACTTCTGAAATGCCCGGTTCGCTGCCGCTGTCACTGTGCGATCGAGAATCTCCAGAGGAAAGGCCCCGAATCCTCGGCTTTGCCTGTTGCTGGCGGCCGGGGCCGGGGTCGAAGCGCTTGGCAGAGGTGGTGCTTGGTGCTCAGTGTCGGAGGGCTGGTCGGAGGCTCTAAGTTTTCGGATGACTCAGAATCGGACTGTGGTCGGGTGCTTCCAGGATGCTGCATCGGCAAGTTTGCGGCACTGGTAGCTCATGGCAGGAAGAGAGTTTTCTTCCTTCTCCCGTCTGCGTGAGATGATGGGACTTTTGAGAGACTTTGAACTTTTTTTACCGTGCCCATGGCCTGTTCTTCATCAAGTTACGGTATTGCGTGCACTGTTATAACTATATGTTATAATTATGTAGTTTTTGTCAGTTTTTCAGTCTTGGTCTGTCTTGTGTTTCTGTAATATCACACCAGAGGAACTTTGTATCATTTCTTAATGCATGCATTACTAAATGACAATAAAAGAGGACTGCGTGTCCTCATAATCTAACCTAAAAAAAATCTCACTCAACTAAAAGATGAACAATTGGAGATCAGTGCCAGAGGTTCTTTGCTGTAATAAAGACTAATATAGAGGAACTGAATAAAAATGTAAAGAGATTATGTGCTTCAGCTAAGAATTCATTGGTCAGACCAAATCTGGAGTTCTGTGAAAATTAGTGGTATTCTAATTTTGGGAAGGATGCTAATACATCAGAAGTATTTCAAAAAAAAAAAATTTGACTAATATCTGGAATAGATGAGTTGTCTTTTAAGAGAAGGTTGGACTAATTGGACTTGTATTTGCTGCAGTTTTGAAGAATGAGGGAAAATTAAGTGACATGCTTTTAGATTCTCAGATGCCCATGAAAAGACGTCCCTCAGCCACCCTTGATTATACTTCAGTGAATTAGTCCACCAGACTGCGCACATTTTCCCTGCATAAAAACAGGTGCTGAAAGGTGAGGAGCCAGTACATTAAATCTTACTGTGTTGGTCTGAATAAACAGATAAGATTCTATGCCACTGCTTTGGGTCAGTAACTGGTCAAAGTTCAAAGACTCAGCAGCTAGCCTACCTGTATATTTTGCCATCATTGCGGATTTTATCAGCAAGTGTGTTGAGGACTGTGTAACAAATAGAACAATCTAGGCATTCGCAAACTAGAAACCATGGATGAACTAGGAGATCCACTTCCTACTGAAGTCTATTACAGTGGTGTTCAAGCCAGGTGACCCTGACCTTTACAAAGAATCTCTGTAAGGCTGTAAAGGATACCAGTCCAAAATTGAGCCCCAGACAGTGATCAATTGTAGCAGGGCTTGCATTCTATAATGGGCTCCAAAACAAAGTCAGGCAGCATTACTGACAACAGCACATTCCTTCCCAGTGCTTAATCGACATTTCGAATAGAAGGGGAACAGATTATTACCACACGTCCTGACAGACTCCAATGCACCTGAACCCACAGTCAATGTTGGGGACACAAGATCAGTCTTCTGGAGAGTGAAGCTGCAGAAGCATCTGGCCCAAATAGTATTCCTGGCCGTATACTTAAGATTCTGCACGGATCAGCTGGCAGGGGTAATGACAGGCATTTTTAACCTTCTGTTTCCTCGCTGCTTTAAGAAGATCACTATCATCCTGCTATCTGCGAAAAATAAGGTAATGTGCCTTAAAGACTACCATCCAGTGGCTCTGCCATCCACCATCATGAAAAGTCTGGTCATGGCACACATCAACTCCAGCCTTTCAGACTACCCTGACACAATGCAATTCACCTACCACTGAAACAGGTCTACATCTGATGCCAGCTCCATGCTCCTTCACGCATTACTGCAGCATCTGGACAGCAAAGACACCTACATTATTGCTACTGTTTCTAGACTACAGCACCGCCTTGAATGCTACAATTCCTAGCAAACTGATCTCCAAACCCCTAGACCTAGAGCTCAACACCTTCTCAGCCCTCTGGCCTACTCCCTAAACTCTCAGGTCTGTGTGGGCAGATTCTGTTCGAACTTCATCTACAAGTTTACAGATAATACCTCCACAGCGGGAGACATCTAAATGAATGACGAGTTAGTCTACAGAAAGCCCTGTGAAAGGTGTCATGATAATAACCATTCCCTCAATGTCAGAAAATCAAAAGAGTTGGTCACTAACTTCAGGAAGTGACGTGGTGCATTTGCTGCTATTTAAATTAACAGTTCTGAAGTAGAGGGTTGAGAGCTTCAAGTTCCTAGGGGTGAACATCACCAATAGCCTGTCCGGATCCAAGAACATTGATGCTATTGACAAGAAAGCTCACCAGCATCTCTACTTACCCAGGAGGAGAAAGAAATTTGGCATGTCCCTTTTGACCCTCACCAATTTTTATTGATGCACATCGAAAACATCCTATTTGGATTCATCATGGCATGGTGTGGGGAAACTGCTCTGTCCTTGACCGCATGTAACCCGAGTTGTGGACACAGTTCACTGTATCGCAGAAACCAGCCTCCCTCCGAAGACTTTGTCTACACTTCTCACGGTCTCAGTAAAGCAGCCAGCATAATCAAAAACGCCACCCAACCCAGCCATTGTTTCTTCTCCCCTCTTCCGTCCCACAGAAGATAGAGAAACCTGAAAGCATACACCACCAGCCTCAAAGCCGTTTCTATCCCACTGTTATAAGTCTATTGAATGGCTAATAAGATTGATAACATGGACTCTTGACATCAATACCTCTATGACCTTACACCTTAGTATATACATGCAGGGCACTTCCTCTGTAACCGTTAACTCTTTAATCTGCACTGTTATTGCTTTACCTTGTACTACCTCAGTGTTTTATTCTAATGAATTGAACTGTATGAATGGTGTGCATAAGGCAACAATAAACCAAATTACTAATTTAACAAATTTACCTCAGCCAACAATTTATGGATTATTTATATTTAGCTGCATATCTTCCTTCAGCTGAAATGCCTCATGTACGAACAGTATTTGAGTTCTGTTACTCTCATAAATATTGGGTCATAATTTCAGATCAGACTAAGTGCATATTTTATATGAAGGATAAATGATATTACTGTTGTTAGGTTTGAGCATTACTATGCACTTACCACTATCAATGCATAATAAAGCTTTTGCCTGTCATAGAAAATTAAGCTAAGTGCAGTCCTCTGTAGCATCCATGTTTACTATGTCTTCATACCTGCTAAATAATTAACTTACTAACTTATAGGCTTCACCTATATCTCGAGGGACTACAAAGAATAATCAAATTATCCAGATGTTTATCAAAAGCACACATATAGATTATGCAGACTGAACCGCAAAACTGGCCCTAATGATAATGAAGCTATAATCAAAAGATATCACTTGATAGTCTACTGCACCATATTATGAGCTGCTGGCTAAACAGCACTGGTAGTTCTCTCATACTGAAGTGAATCTGTGCACTTTAGTAAAGATAAAACAAAGGATGTTACAATTAATCCCCGTGCTCCTGAGAGAAACAGGAAATTCAGCCAGTGTTTTTATTATTCGTAACTCAGATGCTGGTGTTTAAGTACTATTGAAACTGAACTCAGAGTAATCACACTGCAGCAATCAATAAGATAGAAACTACAAAATGAATTTATGAGAAACCTGAAGATGGAAAAATAGATGGAAAACTGCGTCATTCTCCAAATATATCACTTGCTGGAAATAAACTATATTTTACTGCAATTTACTGTTCTGATATTTTCCATACTCAGGTTGAAAAATATCTTGGGAAACCAACCTTAAAAGAAATGCAAATATTTTAGAAACCAAAAATAAAAGACAAAATTAGTGGACAGGATAAACCTGGATTAAATCATGAAAATAATTCAGAAGAAAATAAAATATTTTACAATAAAGTTTTCTATACGCTACATCTGTCCACATATGGACACCCACTATAGACAAACAAGCTCCCAGTATATTGTGACATTCAAATGTCTAACTTACTTTTGTTCCTCAAAATTGCTACATGATATCCTTCTCTCTTTTTTTTAGTGACAGTCCTTTCTGATCAGTCTTTTGTGATTTTGATGCCATGCATCATAATATTGTGGTGGTATGGTTACCATTACAGGCGGTTTTTGCATATCTTCTGGCTTACGAGCGAAAGCCACACTAGGACAGCTTTGAAAAGTGAACCTGTCTGTTACCCGTGTATGGTGTCTAATGTTTGTTGTTTACTCAATGCAATCCATATTTACTCTTTATGGCAAACTGATAGAAGGTTGTGAAGTGAAATGTGCTGATGTTGACATTTCCAAACCCAATGTCTATGTCAGAAGTTTAAATTTAATTAGCAGGACATAATCATTAGAGTTACAGTGCTTTGAAAAAGTATTCAACCTCCACAACCATTTTCACATTTTACTGTCTTATTTTCTAAACGTAAAATATTTTGAAGTAGAATTTTTGAGCTAATCTACAGAATATTGTGCATCAGGTCAAATCTAAAGAAAAATTCCAAAATCTGTCAACAAGTTACTAAAAATTAAAAACCAAAATTGTGAGGCTGAAAACGTATTCATCCCCTTTGCCATTAATAGTCAACTTTCCTCAAATGCAATATGTGGTATTACCTCACCAATCCACCATATTTGTTGATGTAGAAACTTGGAAGATCAACTGCTTTCAATTAATTCTTAAGAATAAATACCCTCTCTCTCTGTAAGGTCCAACAGTATCGTAGATCTTCAACAGACAAACCATGATGAAGCCAAAAGAGCATTCAAGACAAGTTGGGGAAATAATAATAGAGAAGCACAAATCTAGAGAAGGGTACAAGACCATCTCAGAGGCACCAAATATACCTTGGAGCTCAGTGCAGTCCATCACAAAAAAATGAAAAAAATATTAAACCACTGCCACACTGCCTAGGTCAGGCTGCCCAATCACTGGAAAAGAATGGCACTTGTTATGAGCTGCACAAGTCAGTGGCTGCAACTAGATGAAATTCATGGCTCCACAGTCTCTAAGGCCTTGCACAAAAAGGTTATTTATGGAAGAGTGGCAAGGAAGAAGATATGGGTAGAAAAAAAAAGCACATCCTTGCCTGTAAAAACTTTGAAAAACGGCACTGATACTGTAAAGTTATGGAAGAAGGTCTTGTGGTCAGATGGAATACTTTAGCCACGACACTAAGTGGTACACGTAGAGTAAAGTTAACACTGTGCATCAGCCAGGTATCACCATCCCTACTGTAAAGTATGGTGGAGGTAGCATCATGCTATGGGGATGCTTTTCAGCAGAAGGGACTGGAAATCTGGTCAGGACTGATGGGAATATGAATGCTTCAAAAATACAGAGAGATCATGAATTAAAACCCGCTAGCCTCTTCCAGGAAGCTTAAACTGGGGAGGAAGTCTTTTGGCAGGACAACGACCCAAAGCACACTGCTGGAACAACCATGGAGTGGCTTCAAATAAAGAAATTTGAGGCCTAGTCAGACACCTCTGGGAAGACCTCAGGATTGCTGTCCACTGCTGCTCCCCAACTAACCTGGCACAGTATGAGCGATTTTGCAAGGAGGAATGGGCAGATCTTGCTCCATCACATTGTGCAAGGTTAACAGAGACTTATCCAAAAAGACTACTGGGTATAATAGCTGCAAGAGGTGGCTTAGCTAAGTACTGAGAAAAGGGGGATTGAATACTTTTGAACTGCTGACATTTCAGTGTTTGAATTTTTAGTTTTTTTTATGTTTTACGATCTTTTCAGTTTATGGAGTTTGACTGTGAAAACAGGAGCATGAGAATCACTAATAAAAATTCTCAGTTAAATTAATCAAAATTCCTGGTTGTACTACTCATTTATGTGAACAAAGGGTTGGGGGCTTGACACTTTTACAATATACAACTAGAAAATTTACTTACCATTACCATAACAATGCATGTAAAAAGTCAGGAAATTGATTAGTTGGCTTGCGTTAACACCATATAGAGTTTCTGTAGTATATATACTGCCAAGTCATTGCAGTTCACAAGATTAATAAAGATTGACTTAGATTAGTCTTGCTTATTGATTCACACAAAAAAAATTGTGCAACCATTTGTATCACAAGAGAGACTCTAGATGTTGGAAGACTGGAGCAACACACAAGAGGGAAATGGACAATTGACATTTCTGGTCGACATTTCATCAGGACTGAAAAGAAAGAGGGCAGATAGCCGAAGATCCAATTGCAACCTAAGGCTTTGTTTCTACTACCTACCAGAAGCCCATTACACATTAATTACTTTTATGAGAAAGAAGTTTCAAACACCAAGTTAAATTTTCCTAAAAAATTGTGCTTTTGTTCCTTTATCCAGGTTTAATTTGAAGTGCCATTTCACCATTTTCTCATTTACTACATAAAACCATAGTAAGCTTCGCAATTCCCAATAGTGCAATTACGATAAGTGGTATTTTCACAGTTTGGATGAACAGTGTAAAAAAAATTCTCCAATCCACCACTTTATTAAATCTCAGGAGAAAATAACCACTTTATTAAAACCAATATGAAAATGTTTAAAGTGCAATCATGCCCAGCCAATAATTGCCCAATCCATTTATGCTTAAATATCCAAGATTTCAGAAGTTTTTCTCTTTAAAAAAAATAGGTTGATAGCACTAATAAATGGAAAAGGACTTCTCAATATCAATTAGTATAAAGTGCTGGTCATAGTTATGTCCGCAACTCCTCAGCTAACATTGCTCTGCCATTACTAAATTAGTTAAAAGCTAAAGTCTATCCCGAGCCTTATAGGCTCATCAGGCCGGTGCTTATGCCAATTTCCGTGGCGTGAAGAGACTGAGAGTACAAGACTCTCCCCCAGATAGGACGCCAGTCTATCACGAGGTTAACCCCCAGCATTTTGCCGGTACCCATTTTTAGCTGGGTGGACTGGAGCAATGTGTGGTTAAGTGCCTTGCTCGAGGACACAACACGCAGCCTCAGCTGGGGCTTGAACTCACGGCCTTCAGATCCTTAGTCCAAAGCCCCAACCATTTGGCCACGCACCCCACGTTACCAAATTATTACAATAATACTTTTAAAATCCTAAATATCGGGACTGGTATTCTCATTTCCAAACCCCTACAACAAAATTTATTTACATCCTTTAACTTTCATTCATGCTCAGTCAGACATGAAAAAGCTTCAATCATCACTTCTTGTCTATTATTATATATATTATTATATAATATATGAACACTTCTACAACATCCATCACTTGGGCTAGTCCCATTCACAATTCTGTTTCCTTCAAATTCAATTTGCCCAATTTCCTTCCATTTATCAATCCCATTTAATCTAATGTATGCAAACTTAGTCACAACATTCTATACTGTAGAAAACCACGTTTCCAGCATTTTCTTCTCACTAACCTACACCTATACACTGAATATACCTTAAATTCATCTCTGCAATAACCTCCAACCTTGCATTATTTAAAAACAAAATCCCTAAATGTACCCCTCTCCTTTCATCCTACAAGCAGGGCATAACTTTCAGGCAATTTGACCATATGTCCTTCAATTTGGCATTAAAAACATACCATTTTCCCACAGTTTCAAAAGCATAAAAGACTACAATAAGTTACCATCCCACCATGTCAACAAAGCTTTTTCAATTTTTATCCATGTTCTATATCCGACACTTTCCAAATTAGATGAGTTATATCACTATAACATTTATGATTCCAGATGATTCTCTACATGATTGTTATTACCAAATGGATTATATGATTTGCTGCTGCAATAACTGAGGTGTATTTCAAGCATGAATCTAAAAGAGTATGGCTTGAATTTTACATGAGACATTAAGTTCAATGCCCAGTTGTCCAGATTAGAATCAATGCCATTATTAGTCAGTTGAATTCATTTGCTATTGGCATTGATGAAAATGTTAATAGCTTACTCATAATGAAATGAAATAATCATCAGAAGGCAATACTTCATGCCAATACTATTTTATAGATATTCACATATTTATTTCTACTAGTATTATATCTTAATCTCAGAGCAAACAGATTACCTTTTTAAATATATAATATACCTCTTCACCATATTTAACAATCAAATTTCAGCTTATTTGCAACAACTGTTATACAAGTGTACTTCCTGGAGATTTTTGTTAGAGACTAAGGAGAAAACAAAGGGGGAGACATGTACATTTTTGCAACTTGTACGTTGGTACATTTGTCTAATGGAATTAGTCAAAGTTCAAAGTAAATGTTATTATCAGAGTACATACATGTCACCACGTACAATCCTGAGTGTCATTTTCATGCAGGCATACTCAGCAAATCTATAGAATAGTAACAGGATCAATGAAAGATCAACTAGAGTGCAGAAGACAACAAACTGCAAATATAAATATACATAAATAACAATAAACAACGAGAACATGAAATAACAGAATAAGTAGTCCTCAAAATAAGATCATTGCTTGTGGGAACATCTCAATACAGCATAGTTATCTCTTTTTGTTGGTTGGTTGCTTTGCTTGTTTTTTGATGGTTGAGTCTTGGTAGAATTTTATGTTTATTTTTCAAAGCATGACTGGTTGATGTCAGCTGTTTCCCGGTGGTTTATATTTTACTTATCTTGAAAATATATAATTGTAACATAGGTTTCAAAATTTGAATCAATTGATTTTTTTTCCCCATAGAGGAAAGGTAAACCCCAAGATCGCATTAGTACAGCTAGTAAAGCCTTTAACTGCAGGTTTCAGTGCTGAATTTCAATTCAGTCTAAGTGGAGTATGCATGTTTTCACTGTGACTGCATGGGGTTCCTCTAAATACTGCGGTCTCCTCACAAGGTCCAAAGGAGCTCTAGTGGGTAGATTAAGAGAATTCTCCCTAGTGTGCATGTGAGTGATAGAATAAGAGAGAGGCTGATCAGAATGTGTAAGTGGATGGCTGATACCTGGTACAAATGGCTGCGATGCTTCATTCTCCCCGCTGAGCTGTACACCTTTTATACACACTTTGAAAGGGAGAATAGAACTATACCTGTGTGAATCCCTGCAGCATCTGGCAATCTGGCAAACCTGTGACATATTTCTCAGAAGCTGACGTCAGAACAACATTCAGGAGGATGAAGCATTGCAAGGAGCCAGGCCCAATGGTTTACTTGGCAGGGCACTGAAAATCTGTGCCAACCAACTGTCTGAAGTGTTCAAGGACATCTTCAATTTCTTGCTGCTGCATTCGGAGATTCGTATCTGCTTCAAAAGTGCATCAATCACACCGGAGCTCAAGAAGAGAAGGGTGAGCTGCCTTAATGACTATTGCTCAGTAGCACTCACACTTACTGTGATGAATTGCTTTGAGATGTTGGTCATGGCTAGAATTAACTCCTGCCTAAGCAAAGACCTGGACCTACTGCAATTCATTTACCAGCACAATAGGTCTATAGCAGATCTAGTCTCACTGGCTCTCCACTTGGCCTTGGAACACCCAGACAACAGCCTTGCATTCAATGTAAGACCAAGGAACTGATTGTTCTTCAGGAAGGAGAAGTTAAGAGAACACATAACAGTCTTCACTGAGAGGCCAGCAAGGGAAAAAGCGAGCAACTTCAAGTTCCTTGTTGTCAACAGCTCTGAAGATACACCCTAGTTCCAACACAGTGATGCGTTCATAAGGAAGACATGTCAACAGCTCTACTTCATAAGGGGTTTGAGACGACTTGGTATGTCACCAAATTTCTATGGATGCACCATGGAGAGTATTTTGACTGGATGCATCACCGTCGGGTATGGAGGCCTCAATGCACAGGACTGGGAATAGCCATGGAGGACCATTGTAAACTCAGCCAGCTCCATCATGCGTACTCACATCCCTACCATGGGGGACTTCTTCAAAAGGCGATGCCTCAAGAAAGCAGCATCCATGATTAGGGACCCTCGTTCTTTCATCTCATTGCTATCATCAGGGAGGAGGGACAGAGCAATGACAACAAAAACTCCATGTTTTCAGAACAGCTTCTTCTGTTCCACAATCAGATTTTTGAATGGACCATAATAAGCCCATGACACTACCCGACTTTTCACACTACGTATTTCTTTCTTTCTTTTTATATTTCTTATTGTAACATAGCTTTCATGTTTTCTGCTGTAGTGCTGCCACAAAACAACAAATTTCATGACATATGTCAGTGCTAATAAACCTGATTCAGATAGTGTACTAAACAACAAGGGTCTTTTTACATGCTGTATTTCTCTATGACTACATGAAAAGCTTTTCTCCACCCCTAAATTTGTCAAAAAGATAGTGGTGGAGGGGCTGGTTGGCAGTGATTTATAGATTTACGCTTCTTAACTGGCTCTCAACATGGTTCCTTGTTCTTTATGACCAGGGGTATTCATGCAGGAAGTTCAAGAAACAGAAAATTATTCAAAGTTTATCTATAATTATTGTCTTATTGCATATGAACTGTATAGTAATATGAACTATTTATAATTTCAAGTTACTACCATGCTTTCCAGACTCAAAGCATTTTCAAAAAACAAAACAATACAATATATAAAAACCACTTTAAAAAGGTGAATTCATTTCACATCAGGGCGAGGCAAAAGGAAACATTCACCGGTTAAGCATAAGGTACAGAAAAGTTTTGTCTGGGTAGTTCTGGATCAATTCCTCCAACCTCCAAGTCACGCTTTAAGGATACCACTTCAAGGACATGTTTCCTAGTTAATGAGTGCACAGAAAATACTGCCAGTTTGCAAACTCAGACTGTAAAACAATGTCATCCATCATCTGAAGATACATACTTTATTTCATAACTTATTAGAAGCTATTTTATTTTGCATGTTGTTTGTATACCTTATCTTTCCTTTCATTTTCTGTGCAATTAAAATAAACAAATTACAACATTTACGGTGCCTTGAAAAAACATTCAATTCCCACAACTATTTTCACATTTTACTGCCTCATTTTCTAAATTTAAAATATATTGAAGTACGATTTTTGAGCTAATCTTCAAAACATTATTTATCCTGTCAAATCAAAAGAAAAATGCCAAAACTCATCAACAACTTACAAAAAATCAAATCACAATTGTGAGGCTGAAAATGTATTCATTCCTTTTGTAATTACTACGCTGACTTTCCTCAGTAGCTTTACCTATCAAGTCATCCAATTTATTAATGAAGAAAATTTGAGGATCACCTGTTTTCCATGCATTCACAAGAATAAATACACCCTCTCTCTGCAAGATCCAACAGTCTGGTAGATTTTCAACAGACCAAACCAAAATGAAGACAAAAGAGCATTCAAGACAAGTCAGGGAAGTGATAATAGAGAAGCACAAATCTGGGGAAGGGTACAAAACCATTGTTCAAAAGTAGAAAAATTATTAAACCACAGCCACACTGCCTGGGTCAGTCTGCCCCTCTAAACTTAGTCGCCGAAGAATTGCACTTGTAAGAGAGGCTACTGTGAGGTCAACAGTCACTCTGGGTGAGATGCCGTAGTCAGTGGCTGAAGCTCGAGATGAAGCTCGTGGCTCCACAATTTCCAAGGCCTTGCACAAAAAGAGTACTTATGGAAGAGTAGCAAGGAAGAAGCCCTGGCTAAAAAAAAATAACAATATCCTTGCCTGTAAATATCTTAAATATCTTGCAGAGCATCATGTAGAAGGTACTGTAAAAATCTAGAAGAAGGTCTTGTGGTTGGGTGAGACTAAAGTGGAAATTTTTGACCTCAACACTAAAGCAATACATATGGTGTAAATCTTAATATTGCGCTTCAGCTAGGTAACACTGTGTAAATATGCTGGAGGTAGCATCATGCTTTTCAGTAGCAGGGACTGTAAATCTGGTCAGGATTGATGAGAAGATGAATGCTGTAAAATATAGAGAGGAAAGGAAAAGGAAATTGTCTTTTAAACTCACCAGGAGCATAGGCCATCAACTTTTTGCTGTTGATGTTTCTGTAGCAGGCAATTTCTTTTTTACGAGGTCGAGTTGCTAGCTCGACACTCAACCTAGCACGGATGGAATGCGTGCCAGGGGAGCCAGCTGGATTCGAACTCAGGAGCCTTCACTCCGAAGTCCGGCACTGATGCCACTACGCCACCAGCCGGTTTAAAATACAGAGAGACCATAGATAAAAATCTGCTAGCTCTGCCAGAAAGCATTAGCTGGGGAGGAAGTTCGTCTTTCTGCTTGACAACGATCCAAAGCACACTGCCAGAGCAACCATGGAATAGCTTCAACAGACAAACATTGATGTCTTTGAGTGGACCAGTCAGGAGCCACACAATGTCACTCAGTCCTGACCTTAACCCCATCGAACATCTCTAGCAAGACCACAAGATTGCAGTCCTCTGCTGCTCTCTTACTAACCGGGCACAGCCTAAGCAATTTTACAAGGAGAAGTAGCCAAATCTTGCTCTATCACATTGTGCAAAGCCAATAGACACTTATCCTAAAAGACTACTGGCTATAATAGGTGCAAGAGGTGGTTCAAATAAGCAAAGGGGTATGAATGGGGATAAGCTGCTGACATTTCAGCTTTTAAATTCTTACTTTTTCATGCTTGAGAATTGTCCATTTTTTGGTCTCTACTGTGTAAAAAGGAGCATGTGAATCACAAATAAAAATTCTCAGTTAATTTGATTAAAATCCCTGGTTATGGTACTCATTTACGTGAACAAAGTATTCTGGGCTGAATACATTGTGAGGGACTGTAACTTAGAACAAAACAGTGTAGTTTAGTTACTAGACTACGATTCAGTGACCATTTGTATACAAGTTCAAATTCCACCACTACGGACTTGATACTTAAATTTGTAAGTTCATTATTAATGGTAACCATGATAATACACGCATGAAAATTGCAGCATAAATGCTCCATTTTTCTGCTATCATACCTGAGTCGTTGCTACTATTTTCACAAATATGTGAGACGTGCATGCCAATGGAATTGCACCAGAAGCCAAATCACATACAAAAGGGAAAACTGGTGGATAATACTGAGGAAGAGAGAGAAGCTATTAAAAGCCTATCTGTTTCGCACTTGTTCTTCAGAGATGGAAACCAACCAATCTGGCCCACACTGACCTCTTTATTTTTGGCCTCCTGTATCAGTGATATCGAGGATATGCTCCAAGAAACAGCATCGCATCATCATTCTAGATGCATTGTCAACATTAAGTCCTGATCATTTCAGCTTCTGGTAACCACCATTTCCTTTACTCCCCAGATATGGCCATCTTTTTCAGTTTCCAATTTTTTTTAAATTACCTCTTCCATCTCTAACTGCTTTTTAAAGCAATTGTTAGCTTCATAACTTTGGTCGGCACACTGACACTGGCATTCCATCTGTTCGTTTCACACATCCTTCCCTGAAACTTAAAACACAGTTGTTTTCACACTTTGCAGGTTCTGCTGAGGACTATTTAACATGAAACATTGGCTCCTTCTTTTGTCCTCCAGGGATGCTGCTTGATCTGTTGAGTACTTCTGGCATTTACTGGCTTATATTACCTAGCAGAGCCTTGATGTAGCTCCAGACCTAGTGCAATGTGTTTGTCACTTATCAACCATACCAAGCAAGTAAACATCTCAGTTGCACCAACAAATCGTTATGGTTTTTTGCAATCTTTATGCCAAGAATATATATTGCCAATATTTTCTGACCCCTCAAGAAATATGTGAGTCAGAAAATTCCAGCGTTGTTTTAGGAATTGCAGTTGAATGAATACACATGTAGTCACTGGTTTAGGACAAGATTGGGCTTACTTCTATTGATGATTACAGGCAAATAAAAATATTCTTCAATTCTTCCTAAAGAAAAAGATCAGCTTTATCTATTGCATGTAAACCGAAACTTCAAAATGTACAGTGAAATGCATCATTTGCTCTTGGTACCATTGTCCAGCACCGCAGTCCTAATGGCTTTGTGCATAGCTTAGTCTCTGGCTTCATTTCCACTTCAGAGGAATGGCTTTTTGGCAGCAACTCCTCCATAAAGACCACTTCTGACAAGACTTCTCCAGTCTATAGAGGGGTACAAGTGGGTTCCAGTGTTTTATATGAGTTCAGAGCTGTTAGCAGCGCTGAACTACTTCTGATTTAGAAGGGTCGTCAGTTTGATATATTTCTCAAATGCTGCACTCAGTTTCCGAGGCTGACCACTGCGTTTCTGGTCCTTAGTCTTGCCCGTTTCTTTGCGCTTCTTCAGAAGAGCTTGGACAGCACATCTTGGAACTCCTGTCTGCCATGAAATTTCTGCTTGGAGAGAGCTTGCTGATGCAAGGTGACCACCCTGTGTCTTGTTGCCATGCTGAATTTTGCCATGGTATAAGAATTAATGATTTGAAGGTTAGAGTCACAAACTGCCACACCTTCAGCTTTTAGTTTGATTGTCCTTCGCCCAGTTTGATTCCTTCTACACCCGTTTCTGTTTCAGTTAATCAGTGTAATTTATTCAACTCATTATGTCATTGATCATTAGCATCTGTTTATCTTCGTTTAATCATGCACTGGGCTGTATATCTACAAAATAATCAAGTTTTTATTTGAAAAGTGGTCTGTTACTTAATATATTAATTTCTTTAATGAAATACAAACAATTCTCTGTAACATTTAATTTTTTGGAAAATTAATGTTTGGAAATTTGCTCTTTTCTATTGACACACTGATGCAGAAGGCAAAAAAATAATAAACATTTAAGATAAAATTCATGTTAAAAATCTAGGGTGACAAAGACCTTTGCACAATGCTGTATGGGTTAGGGTTAGTGAGTTGTGGGCATACTATGCTGGTGCTAGAGAAGTGGCAACACTTGCAGGCTGCTCAGCACAGTCCTCGGTGATTTGATTTAATGCAAAAGATACATTTCACTGTACATTTCGATGGACATGCAATAAATAAAGTTAATCTTTACCTTCAGGAAGAATTCAAGAATATTTTTAATTGCCTGTAATCATCAATACAACAATTATTCAGTGTGAAAGTGACACGTCAGCAATAATTTTAACAATTACATTATTCAGCGGGGTGCTCAGTGAGTTAATAAGCTACCTTCTCAAATGTGCTCCTATGTTGCTTAGTAAGTTATCAATTTTTTTCACTTCACCAAAATATTCTAAAAATGCCAGTGAATCATGACCTGCTCAATTATACAGAGCAAATGCACCACCTGTAGCCTTGATAAAGTGTGTTCATTAACTGAACCATTAGTAGTTAACATGCATTTTAATTGCACATCATGAGAAACAGTAACACTAATTGTGAAAAATAGCAAAATCACAAAGGCAATATTCAAAATAAATTAAAAATGTTGACATTTCATCTTACAATACTTTGGCAACATGTTAATATATCTTTCCAGATATGGCAAAATGTCTTTTTTTAAAGGTCTCAGTTTACTCTAATTTTGTACATGTATAACTATGCAAATGCTGTAGTCTCAATGTATGTAACTTCCAAGTTGTTCATTTACTTTAACGGTAATTGCTGACTGAATTGAAAATGTGATACTGTGCTCTGGGTATAGCAGATTACATCACCTTTAATTCAATACATTGATACAGGTTTACATTGATTAAACCTTTCCTGAATTGGATTACAACAAATACATGAAGGATGTTTATCCAGCTCAGCATCAAGTTGACAGCAAACCTGTCCATGGATATCTAATATGTGCAGAGCATCCTTAAAATAACATTTCATATTTTTATATTATTATTGAAAAGTTGTTCTTCATGTGAAGACAAACATTTTATTATTTAATTGTCTTCAATTCTATCACTTCAGACTTAAAACATTAACTGTTTCTATCTTCAATCATGCTGTCTGGACTTCTGTAAATTTCAAACCTGTTCTATTGTTATGACAAAATCTGTTTCAATATTTATTTGCTAACAGTCTTGCACATGGCTCTATTAGATTAATAAAACTTTCTTAAAACAATTTTTCTCCCCCAATGTCAAAGGCTAAGAAGTTTCTTTACCACTTCCCTAAGCCTTTCATTTTGCAGTTAGACCAGCAAGTCAAACAAAAGCAGAATGCATGCTTTTCTATTTGCATTGGTGACCGAAGATCAAAGCTTCATAAGTCCTGCTGAGAAGCTCGTACCTGCGAATGTATCAAATATATCAGCTGTGGTTGTCTCATAGAGTCAGAAAGTACAATTCCAAGTCTTACCAAAGAGAACTGAATACAAAATTAAGTTATTAACAATAAAAAAAAACTTGCATAGTATTACTAGAGCTGATAAGTCTAGTTAGTATTTAATGCTTGCCTTTCATTGTACTCAAGAGCCACCTTCCGGGTCCAATGCAGTCTACGGCCTGACATGGTGCACTTTCAAAAGTACAATATCCTGGAGTAGTTGTTAACTGAGGCTCCATCACATTTTCCCAGATTGCCTTATGACCCCATGACACTCAAAGAAAAAAGATTATCAAATCGAAATTTAAAAAATACAAGTACATTTATTATCAAAGTACGTATTCATTCAGTATACAACCCTGAAATTTGTCTTCCTACAGGCAGCCATGAAAGAAAGAAAGAAAATCATAGAACCTGTTCAAAGAAAACATCAAAACTGCCACAGCAAAAAAAACTGAATATAAAACACTAAACAACAAGTCATCAAAACAGACAAGCCATTTTCAGTTCAGGTCAGTACAGTTCAATCTAGCCTTGTAGCATACTTGCAAGTGCCACCATGCTTCCTGCAGCAACATAGCTTGTCCACAACTCACTAACTCAAACTGTACATCTCTGGAATGTGGGAGAAGATCAGAGCACCCGAAGGAAACCCACATGGTCACAGGGAAAACATACAACCTCCTAACTGGCAGTGGTGGGAATCGAACCCCGATCGATGATTGCTAATGCTGTAAAGCATTAGCAGAAGAAATCTTCTCAGGGTCCCAGTTGATATTTATCCTTCAATCACCCTAATGAGTAAAATTCTCTGTCATTACTACATTGTTGATTATGGGATTTCACCCTCAGTCACCTCGTATGTACTTCATAAAAATGGGTCCATCCTTAAATATTTTACGCATAATGAGGCAAACCAATTAGGCCAAAATCTTGAAATCATCACTTGATGCATAATGTTCAATAGTAAAAGAAATTATTGAATGGAAGAAGGGTAACTTCTTTAATTTTGCACATACTGCAATTTAGAAAAGAAATATATATTGCAAAAAGCATTTTTAAATGTTAAGATTATTATTTAAATTTGGGACTACAATAAGGTCAATCCTTCCTTGAAATTCGTGTCAGCAGCAGCTGGAGCAAGTGCACTTAATGACATAAATCTAGATTGAAGCTGAAAACTAATAATAGTTTTGCTGAAAAATCAAGGCATGTCTAAATATAGCAACTCCATTTGTCAGATCCACAGAATTCCGTATTGGGAATTCATCTTTGAAAAAATGAGTGTGAAATTCCTACTGCGGAACGATGGAATGCCAATTCTAAAACTGCTGACGTGTCTGAGTTCAATTGTTACAAAGTAGATGCATCTATCTTCCTGGGTTGAATGACGCTAGATGCAATTATATCATGAGAGTTTGATTTTAAATAGTTGAATGCATGCTTGTATTTATTATCTTTGTCTTTAGATGCAACACTGGGGAAAAGAAAGGTTGTTCTTCAGCACTAACATTGACTGGTGTTCTTGTTGGATGCTGAAAATTTTACTATATATAGCAGAAAGGACAGTCAGGGGTAAATTACTGACATGGATGGAGTCCCAAATTGGTTGTGAGCCAGTATGCGCATGTGATACAATCACAAGTGCACTCAGCACAATTCCAGATTCACTGAGGTATTCTACATTTATCTGCAACTTATCCCTTGCCAATTGTTTCAGACAAGTTCACTTTTTCTCAGGAGTAAACTGAAAGCAGTGGCAAGTGCTCGCTGTTTAGAAAGAATTGCATATTAAGATCTAAAATATAAAACACTGCAAAAGAACTATCACTAAATAGCCTGAGGCAAATTATTTTCCAGCTTTGACAGGACAGGATAAATAAATTAACACATGCAAATACATCCTTAAATCTGTGTGATTTCTCAATTTTTCTTTCTAATTTACTGCATTTACTAATATCCAGCTTTACATTGGTTTAAGACATCATAGTCACTAGAAGAGTCAAGAGATATGAATACTGACATAATTAGCTTGTCAGGGAGCAGCTATGCGCACATGTAAGTCAGATCAAACTATAGTCTAACTCCAGAATTCAAAACAAAATCAGAAAATGAAGAAACTCTGAGAAGGTTCACTTGAAAAATATGAGCACATTGCTACTCCCATTCATTGGGTTATTTCCAGCAGTTTGTTTTTGCTTCTGTGTTCAGTAACTGCATCATTTTGTTTATTTTAAAAGTTAGCTGATTATTTTTTGATGAGAGAATCACTGCCTCACAACAAAGATTTGTTCTATTCCATGTTGGTGATTCTGCGCAATTATTGATTGGTTGTGGTCAAACAATCCTTCCATCTGTATTGCATTATAGGTGAAAGACAGGGAAAATTGGACAATTTGGTGATGGTAAAACTATCAAAACATTCAGATGAAGCAATAAGAATCAATATCCCAAACATTAACAAGCTGATCATAATGATGTTACAAGTAGGTTATTTTACTCTGAACGCAGAGTCACTGAGAACAGAAAATAAAAGAAACATGATGGAAATATTCCCTAGTTAAATTTGTTTTAATGAGTAGAAGAGATTGGTTGTGTCAGATATAGCCTCTCTGTCAGAAAATGTAAAAAGTTACTAAAAGAATGGGAAGGAGAGAAATACACACACACACACACAAAAAGAGAATGATGTAATGAAAAAATATTAGATGGATAAATGACTGCTGTGAGAATAATGGGTGCTCTCTTGAGAAACTGAAAGCATTTAGTGACATAGAAAGTCTGGGCATAAGCAAGGTGGGCAGTGGGTGACCGTGCATTTAGAAATAAAAGGAAAGATATCTCATTTCCCACAACATGATCCACATCCTATGCACTAACCAGTCAATAATCTATCATGACATCCATTCCAGTAAGATGGTGGTGCACCTGGGTGTAGCAGCCTCTTAAGGGCCAACCAAAGGTGCTTACTTTTTTTTTTAATATAAAATGTGTTATTTACTAGTACAATATGATGCTGGGTCTCAAGAAATTCAGCTGCTGTGTGTCTACCCCATGAGTGAGCTGCTCGCTGATTGCAGGAGCCAGCCGGGGTGTCCAGGGTGTTGCAGTAGCCTGCCAGCGTGTCAGAGGAGTGAGATTAGATTCGGAGGAACTGCTCACCACTCAAAGGCATCAGGGTTAGTGCACGAGGGCAGTGTGCAGTGAAACCATGAGTGATTGGCTCAGTCATTTCTCTTGCAATCGTAAAACCCTGCTGGACGTTGATAATGTAAGATGCTACAGGCGTATTTCCCTTGCTTGGTGGTGCGACAGTCGCCGCGGGAGCTGTGTGACCTCGGTTGCAGTGGGGACTAGGCCTCAAGCCGTGTGCTTGCCTGTTGCTGCAGTCCAGAAGGGGCAACCCCGCAAGCGGTGTAGTGTGGCGTCTGTGCTTGGTTGGGGGCTGGTCTCTTGTTGTTGCTGACCTCCAGTGTTTGATCGGAGGAATGACAGACTGGATTGCAGTGGCTACGCACTGGCAGGAATCTGTACAGTCAATTTGCAGGGCATGTCGCTCAGCGTCTTGGACTATACATGCATTTTTTTATGTGACTATGTTCTTTTTTTTGCTCGCTTTTTTGAATGTGCTGTGTATGTTTTACCCCTTGGCCCCAGAGGAACGCGGTTTCATCCGGCTGTATTCGTGTATGGCTGAATGATAACTAAACATGAATTTAATTTGATTTGATTCCACACTACTACTTGTGCCTGACCAACATAAAGTAAAATCAAAAGCTTTTCACCTAATTTCTAAGCACACAGAACAGCAAATTACCAAGCAGAAAGATCAATGCCACTCATTGAGCTTAGGGATAAAGATTAGCTTTCTTTGTCACACCTACATCGAAACATGCATCATTTGCATCAACGATCAACAGTCTAAGGATGTGCTGGGGCAGCCCACAAGTGTCACCATGCTTCCGGTGCCAACGTAGTAAGCCCACAACTACCCCAAACCTGATACTGAGAGGAAATCGGAGGATCCTAAGGAGACCCATGTAGTTATGGAGAGAAAGTCAAAACTCCTCACAGATAGTGGCAGGATTTGAACCCCGATCGGTGATCGTTGGCATTGTATAGGGTTGTGCTAACTGCTACGCTACCATACTGTGCTTAATTATATCATAATTAAGTTATGGTGAACTTAATTAGAACGATCAAACACAGCAGCAGTTATTCTCATCTAAACCCACCTGTCAGGCAGTTGAGTAGGATTGACTTAACACCCCATTCTGTTTTAAACTCCAGTGAATTGTTGGGTATAAGAGATGGACAAATGAAGCATTTAAACAAGAAAAAAGGCAGGTTAGCTTATTACATTGGAGAGCAGAGGTTTTGCTTTCTGAATACTTTTGGGTGTATCTTATGGATTTTGGGCTGCTGATAATGAAAACCACCATGAAATTTCCCTATCACGCACCATTTTTTGAAATTGTCTATATTTGTTATTTCAATTCATAATTCAAATCAGAAAAACTAATGCCAAGATTAAGGAAGGCATTTTTGTTGGTTGACAAATCAAACAGGTCATCAATGACGGGCAATTCGAAGAACTTCTGTTGGGACTGCAGAAAACCGCATGGAAGGCATTCAAGGATGCTGTTCAAAATTTTCTTGGCAACGACAGTGCACCAACAACATGCTTCAAGCATACAAAACCATGAAGTGCAACACATCACTAAAGTCCTGCTGAAGGGCATTGGCCCAAAACATTGACTGCACTTTTTTCCATTGATGCTGCCTGGCCTGCTGAGTTCCTCCAGCATTTTGTGTGTGTTGCTTGAATTCCCAACATCTGCAGATTTTCTCTTGCATGTCACTAAAGATTCCTTTTCTGCATTCCCATTTAGAGTTCTTCGCTGCAAATCTTAGTACTATCTGTAATAAGCATGGTGAAAGGTTTCATGAGGACATTGCAGTCACGGAAAAACGGTATCAGGGCAACTGGAATCCATCAATGCTGGCTGATTATTGTTGGACACAAGTGAGAAGCCTCATACACTGAGTAAAAACAAACATTATCAACAAAACATTTTTAGTTTAGTTGAACCATTGCAAAGCATCAGCACCCTTATCCAATTAAACTTATTATTTCAAAAAAAGTTAATTTCTTGTTTCTCCAAATCCCTACATGAAACAAGTAGTCTGAAATTATATGTGTTCAGCTTCAAGCAGTCTATTATAAACAAAAAAAATTCAGAGGAGAAAACACTTCAGAAAAAATTTGCTGTTCAGTGTTATTTGCAGACAGTTCAGAGTGAAAGAATGAGCTTGTTAATCCTTTACCTACTGAGCTCCATGTGGTTTAAGCAACGAGAACATTTATGCAAATGTAATGCACTTTGGGCACAACTTATATAACAAACGAAAGGGCCTGAGGAGCGTTGTACAACAGGGAGATTTCAGGGTTACAAATAGAAGTTGCAGCTTTATAAAAACTCTAGTTGGGTTGCATCTGGAAGGGCTTTGAGAGAGAAAGATTTAACGGCGATCAGCAGGCAACTTTTTCCATGCAGAGGGGTGGTGTGTATATGAGAAAAGCTACCAGAATATGATAGAAGGTAGGTACAACTTATACTTGAAAGAAATTTGGATAGGTCAGCGAATAGGAAAGGTTAAGAGGGATACAGAAAAACAGAAGACAAATGGATTTATTCAGGAAGACACCTTGTTGAGCATGGACATGCTGATCTGATAGGCCTGTTGCTCTGCTATATGACTTTCTGAATCTTTAAATATACGTTTAAATGCGATCTTTCTATTTATTAACCACAGTAGTAAGTGACAAATATGAGTAAACTATTGTCTGGCACATTAAATTTGCTTTGAAGTGAAAAGGTCAAATCTTTGTCAGCTGTTGCAAACTGGTAAAAGATAAATCAGTGAAAGAAGAAGGGGAAGAATTATTCTGAGCACAGCTGCATGCATCTCATTAACAAATCTTCTTGCAACTATAATTCCACATGGCCCCTCTTAAATTTAACACATTCCTGAAATTCTGCAAGCAGATTAGATTAACAGAGTGTAAAGCTGCGGACTCCTAGTTCACATTTGATATCTAATGTTATAGACCCTATTGCCCAAAATCTTTTTTCAGGTAAACCTTCACAGTAACTTGAAATATAAACTATTGCAGATTGCAGAACTCTGGAGCGCAAGATAAACTGCTAAAAGAATTTAGCAGCTTGAGCAGCATTTGTGGAAGCAAAGAGATGGTTGACATTTCAGATTGAGGCCCAGCAAAATGCCCAAAAGTGCAGAAGGAAGATAGCCAGAATGTAGGAGGGGTGAGACACAAGAATGGTAGATGACAGGTAGAAACTGATGAAAAGAAGGTGACAAGTGGCAGTGAGGGAAGTTAGTTGTTGAGACAAAGGTGATAGATGGAAAAATAAGATGAAAAAATGAGAAGGATGGAGCAAAGTGGATGAGGAAAGGGTGAAAGCAGAAGCCAGTAGGTGAAACATGGAACCAGGTAATGGAGGGATGATGAGTAGATGGAACCAGGTGGTGTAGGAGATAGGAAAGGTGAACCAAGGGAGAAGAAACCCAAGTAGAAAGGTATATACATGATGGGCAGAAAGAACAGGTGTGGCAGGGTGATGACATAGGCAACAAGAGAATGGGTTATAGAAAAAATGAACAAAGGAAAAGAGGGAGAGGGTCTATGTGGACCAGTCAGACTGGGAAAAGAACATGGGGTGGTGGGTTAGTTGAAACTGAAAACTAGAACTTCTAGCATTTCAGAATGAGGTGTTTGCCTTGTTTTGGGAAATTCCATGGGTTCTGATGTCACTGACAATGTCACATCAGCCCAGCAACCTATGCTTTAGATAGAGCGCAAGGTGCTTGACTGGTCATGTGGGTGGATAATTTGGAGGTGGTGCATTCTTTCCATTATTTTCACTGTATCTTCAAATGGTCACCATGAAGAAACTCAAGAATTTCCATGTAGTAATGGAAGCTGCTACTCAATATTAAATAATCTACGGTCAGAAATTTCAATGAGTAAGTCGGTGAATCTTCAAGACATTTTTTAAACATTTCCTCTCTGCTCCTGTTTATCTCTTGCCACCGTGGAACTCATAGTGGCTGTTCTGCGAGTTGATTATTGGGTACAAAAAGAGGTGGTCTGCCTGATACCCGGGAAAACATGAAACTGTGACAAAGGCACACATCAATGGAAAAAAGCACAGTTAATGTTTGGAGCCGATACCCTTCAGTAGGACTTAAGTGACATGTTGCACTTCATGGTCTTGTATGCTTGAAGCATGTTGTTGGTGCTCTCCAGTTGCCAAGAAAATGTTGAACAGCATCCTTGAATGCTTTCCATTTTAATGATGGGCAATTCAAAGAACTTCTGGTGGGACTGGAGAAAATCGCATGGAAGGATCACAGAATCCTGGTTAACCCCTTCCGTACCGGATGCAGCAATTCAGATTGATGGGTTTACTATACACCATCAGGATAGATCTATAGAGTCTCTCAAAAGCAGAGGTGGAGGAGTATGCCTCTTGATCAACTCTTCTTGGTGCACAAATATATCAGCGCTGTCCCAATTCTGCTCACCCGATCTGGAATATCTAGCAGTAAAGTGTCATCCATTTTTACCTACCACAGGAGTTCCCTGGGGTCATTTTGGTAGCAGTTTCCATTCCACCTCAGGCCAAAATATCAAGCAGGCTTTAGATCTGAGCAATGGGATCAACCTGCACGAAACACTGCACCCCAACGCCTTCACCATTATTCTGGGAGATTTTAACAAGGCCAGTCTGAAAAAAAAATCACTAAGTAATTACCATCAACAGATCACTCGCAATACCAGAGGAAACAACACACTGGACCATTGTTACACCACCATCAAGAATGCCTACCATGCTATTCGGGAAGTCTGATCACCTGGCTGTACTCCCCGAGTCTAGGCAGAGACCGAAAACTGCAGCAAAAGTAAGGAGGATCAAGAAGGTATGGATACGGGAAGCACAGGAGTGGCTACAGGACTGCTTTGAAATGGTGGACTGGACTGCATTCAGGGATTCATCTTTGAATCTGGATGAATATGCCGCAGTTGTTACCGACTTCATTAAAACCTGTGTGGATAAGTGTGTGCTTCTGAAAACTTGCTGTACATTCCCAAACAAAAAGCTGTGGATGAACAGGAGGTACATCATCTGCTGAGGGCTAGATCTGTGACACTTAAGTCTGGTGACCCAGGTCTGTACAAGAAAATCAGGTATGACTTGTGGAGGGCGTTTCAAGAGCCAAAAGACAATTAATTCTGAATGAGGCTGGAGGCAACATCAGATGCACAGCAACTCTGGCAGGGACTGCAGGACATTACTTCCTACAAAGTGAAACCCAATAGTATGAGTGGCAGCGAAGCTTCACTACCCCGGATTTACTTCTGGGGTGCTTAGGGGCAACTCGAGAAACTCTCAATGTATATGATTAAATATCCTCCTTTCAGCCTGATACAGCTATAAAGCACAACTGCTTCCAAGGTCAACACAGTCAACAAAGATGTCTTAATGCATTTAAACAAAGTATCACTGCTTAAAACTGACGGAAACAACTCTGATTGTAGACGGAAGCACCCACGGAGGAAGCGTGGCTGTAGATTGGGGTTACAAGTCTGTTTAAGGAAATGGGGTTTTAAACTCCTAATACTGACTATCTTGCTGGCAAACGTGCAGTCTCTGGTGAATAAAATCAATGCTCTCAGAGCTAGGGTGCCAAATCAGAGGGACATTAGGACCGCGTGGGTTCTTTGTTTCACGGAATCCTGATTAACCCTTTCCGTTCCGGATGCAGCGATTCAGATCAACGGGTTTACTATACACCATCAGGATAGATCTACAGAGTCTCACAAAAGCAGAGGTGGTGGATAATGCCTCAGGAACAACTCTTCCTGGTGCACAAGTATATCAGCACTGTCTCAATTCTGCTCACCAGACCTGGAATATCTAGCAGTTAAGTGCCATCCATTTTACCTATCATGGGAGTTCTCTGAGGTCATTTTGGTAACAGTTTACATTTCACCTCAGTCCAATGTCAAGCAGGCTTTACATGATCTGAGCAATGGGATCAACATGCATGAAACAATGCATCCTAATGCTTCACCATTGTTTTGGGAGATTTTAACCAGACTAGTCTGGAAAAAATCACTAAGCAATAACCATCAACAGATCACTTGCAATACCAGAGGAAACAACACACTGGACCATTGTTACACCACCATCAAGAATGCCTACTGTGCTATTCCACGCCCTCACTTTGGGAAGTCTAATCACCTGGCTGTACTTCTACTCCCTGACTATGGGCGGAGACCGAAGACTACAGCAGCAGTAGTGAGGCCAAGAAGGTATGGACAAGGGAAGCACAGGACTGGCTAGAGGACTGTTTTGAATTGGTGGACTGGACTGTATTCAGGGATTCATCTTCGAACCCGGATGCGTATGCTGCAGTTACCGACTTCATTAAAACCTGTGTGGATGAATGTGTGCGTACAAAGACTTACTGTACATTCCCAAACCAAAAGCTGTGGATGAACCAGGATGTACGTCATCTGCTGAAGGCTAGATCTGTGGCATTCAAGTCTGGCGATCCAGGCCTGTACCAGAAAACCAGGTATGATCTGCAGAGGGCTATTTCAAAGGCAAAGAGACAATTTCGAATGAGGTTGGAGGCAACACTGGATGCACAACAACTCTGGCAGGGCTTGCAAGACATTATTGCCTACAAAGCGAAACCCAGTATCATGAATGGCATCGATGTTTCACTACCAGATGAACTCAATGCCTTCTATGCCCGCCTTTGAAAAGGGAAGATACAACTACAGCTGTGAAGATCCCTGCTGCACTTGATGACCCTGTGATCTCTGTCTCAGAGGCCAATGTTAGACTGTCTTTAAAGAGAGTGAACCCTCACAACGCCGAAGGTCCCTGATGGAGTATCTCGTAAGGCTCTGAAAACCTGTGCCAACCAACTGGTGGGAGTATTCAAGGTCATTTTCAACCTCTCACTGTTACAGCAGAATTTCCCACTTGCTTCAAAAAGGCAACAATTATACCAGTGCCTAAGAAGAAGAATGTGAGCTGCCTTAATGACCATCGCCCAGTAACACTCACATCTACAATGATGAAATGCTTTGAGAGGTTGGTCATGACTAGAATGAACACTTGTCTCAGCAAGGACCTGGAGCCATTGCAATTTGCCTATCGTCACAATAGGTCAACGGTAGATGCAATCTCAATGGCTCTTCATGTGGCTTTAGTCCACCTGGACAACGCAAACACCTATGTCACGATGCCATTCATCGACTATTGCTCAGCATTTAATACCATCATTCCCACAATCCTGATTGAGAAGTTGCAGAACCTGGGTCTCTGTACTTCCCTCTGCAATTTGATCCTTGACTTCCTAACTGGAGACCACAATCTGTGCAGATTGGTGATAACATCTCCTCCTCGCTGACGATCAACACTGGTGCACCTCAGGGGTGTGTGTTTAGCCCACTGCTCTACTCCCTATATACCCATGACTGTGTGGCTAGGCACAGCTCAAATACTATCTATAAATTTGCTGACGATACAACCATTGTTGGTGGAATCTCAGGTGGTGATGAGAGGGTGTACAGGAGTGAGATATGCCAACTAGTGGAGTGGTGCCACAGCAACAACCTGGCACTCAATATCACTAAGACGAAAGAGTTGGTTGCGGACTTCCGGAAGGGTAAGACGAAGGAACACATACCAATCCTCATAGAGGGATCAGAAGTGGAGAGTGTGAGCAGCTTCAAGTTTTTGGGTGTCAAGATCTCTGAGGATCTAACCTGGTCTCAACAGTTTGAAGAGATTTAGTATGTCAACATATACATTCAAAAATTTCTGTAGATATACCATGGAGAGCATTCTGACAGGCTACATCACTGACAGGTATGGGGGGGACTACTGCACAGCACCAAAAGAAGCTGCAGAGGGTTGTAAATTTAATCAGCTCCATCTTGGGTACTAGCCTACAAAGTACCCAGGATATCTTCAAGTAATGGTGTCTCAGAAAGGCAACGTCCATTATTAAGGACTTCCAGCACCCAAGGCATGCCCTCTTCTCACTGTTACCATCAAGTAGGAGGTACAGAAGCCTGAAGGCACACACTCAGCAATTCAGGAACAGCTTCTTCCCCTCTGCCATCCGATTCTTAAATGGATATTGAACCCTTAGACACTACCTCACTTTAAAAAAAAATATAGTATTTCTGTTTTTGCACAATTTTTAATCTATTCAATATATGTATACTGTATAAAGTATACTGAAGATTTACTTATTTCCTTTTTATTATTTATCTTCTGTATTACATATTGCAGTGAACTGCTGCTACTAAGTTAACAAATTTCATGTCACGATAATAAAGCTGATTCTGAAAAGTGTACACATCAATAAAAATCAGTAGGCTTAATCTACATCACAGTTAGAAAATAGTCTTTTTTTAATAGTTTGCATAATATTTCCTCAGTAAAAGTGACCTCTACTACTCAGTTCCATAGTGCATCTATTTATAGATTCATTCCTCCCTATAAGTTTATGAGAGAAGTTGCAATTCCAGCTCCAATGTCTTCTTTTTGACTGCGACTCCCTTCTTCACTGCATTATGAATGGCAGCCTTGCTTTCAAATTTCACACTCTGCTCATTAAGCCAGTCTGTTGCTCCACCTTCCTTTCATTTAAAAGCCATCACTTCTGGCCGTTTTTGGGCACCTCTCCTACAAATTCTTTTTTAGCTTGGCTATTTTTACCTTGCATCCGTGTGACATGCCTTATGATTCTTTTCTACAATAACACTACTTATATAATTCTGAGTCACTGCTATTATATAATAAAGGCTGTATTGCAATGAAAGGAGCCTGGCAGTCTTCTGAATTTTCTGTTTTACTGTGTTTGAACAGCAGTATTAATGAAGTAAATATGCACTTGAAGATACTCAAATATTAAATTTCCTATTTCAAAGTGACACCAATTTTGAACAAGTTCTGCTTTTTAAACTGGTCTTCCCACACGACTTTGTGACCTGCATTACTTCAGTTTGTCCAGGTACATCTGAATTCCACCATTTTTATGTTGTCGACTTAAAATTTCCTGAAAGTACTCCCTGGGAACGCCATACAGTTTCCGAACACTAGCTTTTAATTAAATACAAGGAAACAGATGTCTATTTCATTCTGAATGCAGAGAGCAAATGGAGTTGTGGAATGGTCTGTATAGGCTACTAAGAAACTATTTTCCATAAATGTACACCCTTAGCATCTTGTACAGTATTCCAACGATGCCAAGGGGACAACATAAACAGTTTCTTCTGTATCTTCCCCACATGCTCCTACTTCTAACTGATTGACTGCAGAATACTGTCATCACATACAACTGTTCCTGTAATTTTCCAGTATCCCAATCATAACGCCTTTCATTCTTGGAAGATGCAAAATCATCCAAAACTTTATGGATGGGCCAAGCCTACATCAGCTGGTTCACGACTGGCAGTGAAACAAATAATTTCTGAATAATCATGTTTTATATTCCCTTTTCCATTCTACCCCAAAAATGTTTAAGAGACATCTTTTCATACGAGATGTTAAGAAATTCAAACAAGGCTAGTTATACATGCAATACGTCTGCAAAACAAAAAAAAAATAGTGATTTTAAAAAGAGGAATATGCCTATGATGATTTTCTGGTTGAATTGCAAGAATTCAACTTCATATTTGTGGGTGTGAACCGTACTTGCACAGATGATGCAGTTTCGGCATTAGGTACAAGTGGGATGATGCACTCCTTTACTACAACCAGTTTGAATGCTTTTCAATGTAAATTGCAAGTCATATATCAAGTAGGTCAAGTTGTTCTGACATGCATTTGTCACTAGGCACTATCTGAAACAACTGTGTTTTAATAGTGTTAAAGACCCAATCACCCCCTCATCAAATTAACTATTTCCAGACCAACTGTTAAGCCAGCTTGCATGGTTTTTTGTATTCTTCTTATGTGCATTTGTGGGCTCAGCATGCACATGCAATTACAAAGCAAGCATAGCAGTGCTTCTACTTCCTTAGAAGTTTACGGAAATTCAGCATGACATCCGAAATTTGACAAACTTCAATAGATGTGTGATGGAGAGTAGATTGACTGGTTGCATCACAGCCTGGTATGGAAACACCAGTGCCCTTGAACAGAAAAGCCTATCAAAAAGTAGTGGGTACAGCCCAATGGATCATGAGTAAAGCTCTCCCACAACTGAGCACATCTATACAGAGTGCTGTCGCAAGAAAGAAATGTCCATCATTAAAGATTCCCAACACCCAGGTCATGCTCTCTTCTCACTGCTGCCATCAGGAAGAAAGTGCACGAGCCTCAGGATTCTCACCACTGTTATTACCCCTCAACCTTCGGGCTTTTGAATCAATGGGGATAACTTTATTCAGCTTCCTTTGACCCATCACTGAACAGTTTCCACATCCTATGCACTCATTTTCAAGGACTCTTCATCTCGTGTTCACAATACTTTTTTGCTTATTTATTTATTGTTATTCTTTCTTTCTTTTGCATTTGCACATTGGTCATTTGTCTGCCCTGTTAGGTGCGCTCTTTCATTGATTCTATTATGGTTCTTCGATTTACTAAGTATGACCGTAAGAAAACAATGCTCAGAGTTGTATACGATGACAGTAAATCTACACTGAACTTTGAACTTAATACTGTACAAGGGACCAGAGCACTGTATTCCCAGTAAGAGTGTTTTAGCCTTGAGGGCATAGAGAACAGATTTACCAAACTGCTATTTGAGCTTAAAGAGTTAATTTATGAAAGCAGTGTGCATAAAACTGGCTTGGATGCTTCTGAATGTAAATAGTATGAGCGGTGATTGACTGATTCTTTCTTCTGAGAAGGAAATCCAGAACAAGGGTGCATTACCCTTTGCATTATAGCACATATCTTTAAGTGTAAAATCAAGGTAAAATTTTAATAAAAACAATATTTCTGTCTTTAAAAGGCTGCGGACATTAATTTAAGCGAATGTTTTATGACCGAAATCCACAGGATTTTGTCAGGTAAGTTTTCAAAAGATAAGAAAAGAAAATGGAATTGAGCTGGAGATTAGCCATGGGGTTAACAGAAAGCCAGAAGAGGTACAATAAGCAGGAATGGCCTACTTGAGAGCCTACATAAAAGAAACAGACAAATTGTTTCACTTCTGCAGTAACACACCTAAGAATACATGACTGTCTATCACTCAGTTATTCTGTCAGGCTCATCAGATAATCTACCAGGGTTAACCCTGTATTAAATTTCTGACCTAGGACACTTACACTATATAGGTCAGTATACCATTCTGCACTGTTTACATTCAGCTTTTGTTAAGTAGTGTAAAGACTGGCAGATTAAAGTCACATTCTGACTTACAGTGTAATGAAATGATTATCACCTGATGTTCAGAACGAAGCACACAGCCTTATCCCACTTACACAGTGGGGTGCAAATCATTTCTATTGGAGTATGCCCTAGGGTAGCTTGCAATATAGTGAACTTCAGTCAACTCCAGACTCACTGCAATTCAACTGGTAGATGGCTTCCATATATTCTTCAATTATACTAGCACCTTAAAGCTCTGACTAGGTTTATTATTAAATGACAACTGAGAACAAAGACTCATAGTGTGTAGGGATATACTAAAAACAGGTGACTACATAATATGTTCTTCTGTATGTCATATTTAAAACAAGTGACTATGTAATATGTTCTATTGTATGCTACATCTACCAATATCTTCTGTTTAGGTTCCTTTCTTGGGTTGTATTATGCAGTTGTAAAGCATCCTATAATATATACATTTTCAATTCTGTTCACTGCCAAATGTCTCTAATATTGCCCTTTTATATCTCCATTATAGTTCAAACATTTTTTTCCAACACTAAATAAACCCAGTTGGGTAGCCATTTGGTAAAAAACTAAATGTTTAACCCACAAACAAACAGTAACAATATATTTTTCAGTTTTGGTTTACCATATAAAGGAACCCATTTCTGATTATGTTAAGAGGCATATCACAAATTTCAGAAACTAGTAAATTTTAACTATGACTCATGTACTTCTGAGATTAAAAATCCCTGTAATGTTTAATGCTTCAGGTGACAATGGTCTGCCAACAGTCAAATATGTATCTCCAAGTTCCCATTCCATAGTACACCAAGCGTCTGTAAGTGAGCCTTTTATTGCCAGTAATGCTCTCTGAAACATTTCTCCCTAGAAGATAGAGTAATCTAAATAAGCAAGCCTGGTTCATGTTCATTTATGTGATAATTTACCCTTTTGTACTACAACCTTACAATTATAATGCAGTAAAACACTGATAACCGATTAAAAAATGCTTTATTGGAGCTTATATCAGTGCTGATTGAACTCCAAATCTTTCAATGAACCTTTGAATGCAACTGCAAACAAAATCAAATAAACTTCAGCAAAATGTAAATGCTTAAGCTAGTCTTTTTATCATAATTCATTATTTAGATTACGGTACAGCCATTTCAACAATCTTTGTTTTGGCATTTTGTTCCAGATAAGTACTAGAAAATTTATTCCTTAGAAAAGGTTCAAGGTTTTCCTGCAATGCTGTATGATGTAATCTCTCCAAACCTCTAACTTCCAGGAATCAATCTAAGATCACATAAAAGATATTAAAAATTAACCAAATCCTGTACTTTGAAATGCTCCATTCAGAAATCAACCTTGTAGCAACTTTACTGTGATACAATTTGAAGTGTAAACTGGTGCCAAATATCAATTAATTTTCTACAATTTACTGGAAATTTTGCAATTAAAGTGATATTCCTCTGTATTCATTGTCTTTGAAATGATGTTTTGGATTCTTCTCATAATTTGCAACAATAACCTGAATTGCCCCTGCTGCGGTACCTGTCAGTCTCCATGCAGGTGGGTACACAATATCATATTAAATGCTTCCTAATTATACCTCATAAGATTACATGGTTGGAACAATGTTCAAGGATTTTAAGTACAAAAATAGCTATTAATTTAAAACAACACATCAAAGTTGCTGGTGAACGCAGCAGGCCAGGCAGCATCTCTAGGAAGAGGTACAGTCGACGTTATTCCGTTTGGGTAGCCTCCAACCTGATGGCATGAACATTGACTTCTCAAACTTCCGCTAATGCCCCACCTCCCCCTTGTACCCCATCCGTTATTTATTTATATACACATATTATTTCTCTCTCTCTCTCTCCTTTTTCTCCCTCTGTCCCTCTCACTGTACCCCTTGCTCATCCTCTGGGCTTTTTCCCCCCTCCCCCTTTTCCTTCTCCCTGGTCCTCCTGTCCCATGATCCTCTCATATCCCTTTTGCCAATCACCTGTCCAGCTCTTGGCTCCATCCCTCCCCCTCCTGTCTGCTCCTATCATTTTGGATCTCCCCCTCCCCCTCCCACTTTCAAATCTCTTACTAGCTCTTCCTTCAGTTAGTCTTGACGAAGGGTCTCAGCCCAAAACATCGACTGTACCTCTTCCTAGAGATGCTGCCTGGCCTGCTACATTCACCAGCAAATTTGATGTGTGTTGCTTGAATTTCCAGCATCTGCAGAATTCCTCCTGTTTACGTTATTAATTTAAAAGTCTGATTACAACAGAATCATACTAATCATGTGATTAGACTGGGCATTTGATTTCTTTAAGATGCCCCCATTACAAGGACAGAAGAAATAAGTGCATTATTAGTCCAAATGACCAATGTTAACTGCATTTCACGTATAGACTATGATTTTGATACAGCAGTTTTGCTTTGAAAGCCACATATTTAGCATGAACAAATACAAGAAGGATTCTCCACAACTGTTCTCAGTTGTCAAAATGAAAGGCACTGTGGTCAAAAAATCCATCTATGATTGATGATACTTTCTGCATTTCTCCATGACTTGTTACATGGCGAATATCATGTGGATTTTACTTCTAGATGAACGGAATTCACATCGTTTTAGAGAACGAAGTTTGGTCACTAGCAACTGGCACTGAGGTGCCAATGTTACAGGTGCTATGAACACCTTTGCAGTCTTCAACTTGGAAAATTAGCAGGTTACATTTATTCATTAGGTCTGGCATTTTAAACTGATGTACTGAGAGGAAATGCAGGTTCATAAGGTTTAAGTTGAGAAACATTTAGTATCATCACATCCAAATTAGTTACATAAATAATAAATAACAGAAGTCTCAACACTAATCTCCAGGGCACCCCACTTGTCACAGGGCTCCAGTTGGAAAATTAGAGTTTCAAACTCTGCTTCCTATCATTAAGCCAATTCTGAATCCAACGCAATCTAACCCTCAGGATCAGCCTGCCACATGGGACCTTTTCATTACAAGTCCATATAGACAACATTCATTGCCCTACCTTTATCTATCCCTTAGTTACCTCTTGGAAGCATTCCAAAAGATTCATCAGACATGACTTCCGACACACAAAATCTTGCCAACTCTTCCACTTCAGGCCTTGACAATCCAAGAGGTGGCAAGTCATGTCCATTAGAATTCCTCTAGTGACTTCCCTACAAATGAAGTCAGGATCACTTGCCTGTAGTTTCCTGGCCTGTCCTTCCTCTCCTTCTTGACCAATGGAAAATTAGACACTCTCCAGTCTTTTGGAACTTCACCAGTGGCTAATGATGATGAAGCGAATATCTGAAGGGCCCCTGCAGTTACTTTCCTAGACTCCCATAAGATCCAAGGGTATACTTGATCAAGCCATGGGGATTTGCCCCCCCAATGCATTTCAAGGCAGCAAATCTTCCCTCCTCATAACATACATATATTCCATGACTTCGCCTTTTAGTACCCTCATTTCTTTGGCATCCATTATATTCTCCTTAATAAACACTGAGGAGAAAAAGGTATCAGGCATCTCTTGTATCTCCTGCAGTTCCAAATATAGGCAGTGCTTGATGGCCTTTAAGAGCTAGTCTTTCCCTAGTGAAAATTTTCTTGGGATTATCTTTAACCCTGCCTGTCAAATCCACCTCGTACTCTTTTCTTTCTCTCCTGATTTCTCTCTTAAGCCTGCTCTTAAACAATTTTTTTATCCATCAAGGAATTCATTTGTATCCAGCTGCCCAAATATGCTGAATATTTCCATCTTTTTCTTGGCTAGGTCCTCATAATTTCTCGTCAGGCGGGGTTCCCTGAACTCGGTATACCTATACTTCACTCTTACAGGAACATGCTGCCCCTGGAGCAGAGTCAATGGGCCAAATGGCCTAATTCTACTCCTATAGCTTATGGTCTTAATTCGTGGTACGGCCTTTTCAAAAGCCTCCAATTTGAGAACTGTTCCAAAACCATTAAATACAGTCGCCTAGTCAACCCTATCTATATCCTGCCAAATGCCCTCAAAATTGGCCCTGCCAATTACAGTTCAGGACTTTAACCTGTAGATGTGCTCTATCTTTTTCTTTAACCTTTCTACCGCTTATAGAATTTGATCACTAGACCCAAAGTGCTCCCCAACTGCCTCTTCAGTTATTTGGCCCAACTCATTTCCTAAGATGAGGTCCAGTATTGCTCCCTCCTGAGTAGGTTCTTCTATATACTGTGTGAGGAAATGATCGTAAACATACTGCACAAATTATCATTCATACGAGCCCTTTGCATTGGCCCAAACAATAAGGGAAAAGTGACATCTCCCACTAGTACTACCCTACCATTCTCACAACTACGTGCAATTTTCCAACACATCTACTCCTCAGGTTCCTGCTCACTATTGGGGGTGGGGAGGTGAGGGTGTGGGGAGGGAGGTCGTCTCTAATATAGCCCTACCAAGGTGACCATCCCATTCCTATTTCCAAGCTCTACCCAAAAGGGCTCATTAGATGATCCCCCAAGAATATTCTCTTGTAATCTGGTGTACCAGTTGATAAAAGGCAAAGATAGAGAGGACAGCCAAAGTAACGCACACAAAATGCTGGAGAAACTCAGCAAGCTAGACAGTATCTATGGAGAGGGAAAAACAGTCTATGTTCCAGGCTGACACCTTTCATCAGACTGGAAAGGAAGGGGACAGAAGCTAGAAATAGAGGTGAGGGGAGGGGAAGAAGTACAAACTGGCAGGTGATAGATGAAGCCAGGTGAGGGAGAAGGTAGGCGAGTGGGGGATGGTGTATGAAGTGAGAAGCAGGGAGGTGATTGAACCAGAGGGGATAACTTCACTCACCCCATCACTGAACTGTTCCCATAACCTATGGACTCAATTTCAAGTACTCGTCCCTCTCATGCTCTTGTTATTTATTGCTTATTTGTTCATTATTATTATTTGTTTTATTTTGTATTTGCACGGTTGTTGTCTATTGCACACTGTTTATCTGCCCTGTTGGGTGCAGTATTTTGTTGATTTTATTATAGTTAATGGATTTATTGAGTATGCCTACAAGAAAACAAATCTTAGGGTTGTCTCTGGTGGCTGAGGCCCTTCATCAGGACTCCTTTCCTTTCCTTCTTCAAACTTTAAACTTTCTCCATAGATGCTGCCTGATCTGCTGAGTTCCTCCAGCACGTGTGTGTGAGTGTGTGTTGCTCTGGATTACTAGCAACTGCAGAATCTCTTGTGTTTGTGGATAATCAGAGACTTCCCCCCAGGACAGATATGACTAATGCAAGGGTGCATAACTTTTAAGACATTTGGAGGAAAGTATAGGGGTGGGGATATCTGAGGTAGTTTTATAAATCAATTTTTTTTTTTTTCCACACTCAGAGAATGATAAGTGCTTGGAACGTTCTGCCATGGGACATTTTAACAGACACATGGATGAAAGAAAAATGGAGAGCTATGTGGGAGGGAAAAGTTAGATTGATCTTGGAATAAGTTAAAAGCTCATCGTGGATCAAAGGGCCTGTACTGTGTTTACTGTTCTATGCTTTATGTCAGGGGTCCCCAACCTTTTTTGCACCACGGACCGGTTTAATATTGACAATATTCTTGAGGACCGGCTGAACGGTGTGGGGGGGGGGGGGGAATATCACTTAATCAGTGGCTTGTTTCCCTGCAACAAGACAGTCCCATCGAGGGGTGATGGGAGACAGCGATACTCGAAGGGGGTTCCTTGTGTCCAGTCTATTCCGCAATTTAGTTTTCGTTGCATTCATTGCAGAAAAGCCCGCTTCGCAGAGATATTTTGGAAATGGAAGTAACGTTTTCAATGCTTTCGTGGCTATCTCAGGATATTCAGCTTTGACTATGATCCAGAATGCCAGCAGAGATGTTATGTCAAACATACTTTTCAGCCCACCGTCATTTGCAAGCTCGAGGAGCTGATCTTCTTCCCGCGCTGACATGGATGACACGTGGGTAATGACCTCGCATGCGTTCAAGTTCCAACAGTGGGTGTGACAGGGAAAGAGGAAAGGTGCAGCTGACCCATATCGTTACATATCGCCAAATCATATTGTTTCCTCTCGGCCCAGTAGCACATGCTTTGCGGCCCAGTACCGGTCCACGGCCCGGTGGTTGGGGACCACTGCTTTATGTTCTTAACCTGTTTATAAATTAGCTTATTTCCTAGTAATACATATTTCCTTTTTCTTAATGGATAACAAGAGTGCTGAATCTCAGATTTGAAGCATTCCAAGTGTCAAATTCCAATTCAAAAATGGAAAACCTGAAGCACCCAGAGCACGTTTCTTAAGCCACAGATGAAATGCAGGCGGGCTGCAGGTTTATGTATACTGTACAGGGCATGCAACTAGAATATTTTTTGTATTATTGTTTGCATTTAATTACACACAGTGGATGAAACTCTTGCACTTTAAGTGCACTGAAAAGTCTTCCCACAACTCATACTAGCTGAACAAGTTTTATTCTGAAGGATTCACTTTAGCAATCCAACACAAAGGAGAGACATGATTACAGAGCACGCAAATTGTCACTTTTCCTCAAGCACAGGACAATAAATCTTACTATTGATGGCAGAATACAATACTTAGGAAGTTAAGAAAATAGTATATTGAATCCAAAATTGAAGCTGAAATAATCTTCAAAGAGGTGATCAGAACAATAATTTGGTTTAAAAAAAAATTCACCCAGTGTCGCATATGTCTTGCAAAGTGCCAATGTTTTCCTCCCTGATGCCCACTCAAATCCACCAGAAACAAAAAGTGCATTAAAAATTCATGCATAGTGTCCAAATAAAATTTAATCAGCAATAAGGATAGTGCCAAAGTATACAAAATATAGAAAATGATGTAGTAAATGTAGATTAGCTTGGCAAAACATACAAACTCATTATTACCATCTTTTAGAGAGATATAATGGCTTCGGTGCTTGCCAGTACTGTCCAGTGATTGCCAATTTGTCCATTTTATGCATCTTAGATAAGTTATCAAATGATTGTAGTGGGAAGAGGAATGGGAAATCTTTTCCACCCATAAAAGATATTTATCAGGAGTGCTGTAGATGCAGGGCCCTTAGAATTGCCAATGATCATTCCCATCTATCCCACAGTCTCTTTGACCCCCTACCATCAGGCAGGAGGTCCTCAACATGAAATGTTGACTATTTGCTCTTTTCCATAGATGCCGTCTGGCCTGCTGAGTTCCTCCAGCACCTTTGTGTGTGTTACCATATTATTAAGACAAGGACTGTTTGAAAGGGAAACAACTTCTTACCCCAGGCCATGAGACTTCTAAACCCTCTGCCACCATCTAAGTCTCAACACATATGAAGCGCTAGTCACATTATACTGTTAACTTTTCAAACGTGTGTCATAAATGTACCTTATGATAAATGTTAATCTTCCGGAATGTATTTTATTATTTGTTAATTTATTTGAGGCAATCTTACTTTACGTGTTGTGCGTGTGCTGTGTTGTACAACTTGATCTGGAGGAACATTGTTTCATTTAGTGGTACACATGAATATAGTGGAACAACTGAAAAGTTGAACTTGAATTTAATCCAAATATTTCACAAATCCTGAAGATTTATTGTGACAGGGCTTGACAAGCCTATTCTAGAGTTAATACCCAGTGATAATCTAACAAATGTTGTACAGTGAACCTCTCTTTAAGATGTCATATGCTACCAATTATAAAAATTAGGCAGGTGCACATTTCATCATTACATTTCATTAAATATGAATGAAATAGAATCTATGTTTGACAGACTAGTAGATCAAAAATATCAGCTAGGATTTTTATTGCTAAAGATCCTGATTTGAAGAGTAATATTGGGTACTGAGGTGAAGATAATGCCAAGCCCTTGTAGCAGAACACCCTCTCAAATTCATACTCTCAGCTCATCACGGTGAAGCTGCAAAACAAGTAAAACTCAAAAAGAAAACTGGGATGCTGGAAATCCAAGTTAAATACAGAATATGCAAGTCAGGCCACACCTCTTCACACTGAACTTCCATTTATACAGATAAAATTATTCTTATTTCATTCAGATTTAAATATATTACATTTTATAACAGAAACTAAATATAAATGACTGATGAGTGATAAAATTTGGTCATGAGGTCAGAGAGTTGCCTCAGATTCCTGAAAACTCTGCATACGTAGAACAGAAGTGGTAAAAATCTATTCACCCCATTCCTTCTTAAGAAGAATAAAGTTCAAGGTAAGCTCATTATCTTGTGGGCATTCACAGTAAATACAAGAAACACAATAGAATCAATGAAAGACTGCCCCCAACAGGATGGGCAAATAATCACTGTACAAAAGACAACAAACTGTGCAAATACAGAAAGAAAAAAAGAAATAATAATACCCAAATACATACAAAATGAGTATCAAGAACATGAGAAGAAGAGTCCTTGAAATTGAGTCCTTAGGCTTTGGGGAACAATTCAGTGATGAGTGAGTGAAGTGGAGTAAAGTTATCCCCTAGGGTGCAGGAGCCTGATGGTTGAAGGGTAATAACTGTTCCTGAACCTGTTGGTGTGAGTCCTGAGGCTCCTGGACCTCCTTCCTGATGGCAACAGTGAGAAGAGAGCATGTTGATGGTGGGATCTTTGATGATGAATGCTGCTTTCCTGTGACAGCATTTCGTGTAGATATGCTCAATTGGTGGGGAGGGCTTTACCCATGATGGACTGGGCTATATCCATTATTTTTTGTAGAATATTCTGTTCAAGGGCATTGGTGTTTCATAGCACAGCAGTCCCCAACCACTGGGCGGCGGATCGGTACCGGGCTGCAAAGCATGTGCTACCGGGCCGCGAGGAAACGATATGCTTTGGCGATATGTAACGATATGAGTCAGCTGCACCCTTCCTCATTCCCTGTCACGTCCACTGTTGGAACTTGAACGCACGTGACGTCATTACACACACGTCATCCATGTCAGCGTGGGAAGAAGATCAACTCCTCGAGCTTGCAGATGACGACAGGCTGAAAAATATGTTTGACATAACATCTCTGCCGGCATTCTGGATCAAAGTCAAGGCTAGATATCCTGAGATAGCCACGAAACACCGAAAATGTTGCTTCCATTTCCAAAATACCTCTGCAAAGCGGGGTTTTCTGCAATGAATGCAATGAAAACTAAATTGCGGAATAGACTGGACACAAGGAACCCCCTTCGAGTATCGCTGTCTCCCATCACCCCTCGATGGCACCGTCTTGTTGCAGGGAAACAAGCCCAGGGCTCCCACTGATTCAGTGATATTGGTGTGTTGCAATGATTTTATATGTTCATATGGGGAAAATATGTGCTGTGTGTTTAATATCCAAACGTTACTTAAAATGTTATGATGCTATTGACTTATAATTGACCTTCACTATATTCATGCGAGGAAAATATGCGCTGTGTGTTTAATATTAAATTTGTTAGATAAACCCTTTTAGAAACGAAATTGAGTGTATTAGCCACTTATCGCCTATATTCCGGTCGTGATTAACACCACCGCACCCACCCCCCGAACAGAATCGCCAAAAACGATTTGTATTAAAAAAAAATTGGCATGTACACGCATGCGCATACAGGTGCCTGCGCAAGGCTTCAGGGTCATGATAGTCTTTCTTGGGGTAAACACAACATATGTGACTGCTACTCTTGTCTGTTGGCAACCCTACCCCCCTCCCCCCCAGGTCGGCCGGTCCGCAAGAATATTGTCAATAATAAACCGGTCCGCGGTGCAAAAAAGGTTGGGGACCCCTGCCATAGCAGACTATGATGCAACCAGTCATACTCTCCACCACAAATCTATAGAAGTTAATCAAAGTTTTAGATAACATGCCATATCCTCACAAACTTCTAAGAAAGTAGAGGCACTGTGGTGCTTTCTTCATAATTGCACTTATGTGCTGGGCTTAGAACAGATCCTCCAAAATGCCGTGGAATTTAAAGTTGCTGACCCTCTCCATCTCTGATTCCCTGATCAGGACTGGCTCATGGACCTCTGGCTTCCTCCTCCTTTAGTCAATAATCAGTCCTTTGGTCTTGCTGACATTGAGTGAGAGATTGTTTTGTGTCACCACTTAGTCAGATTTTCAATCTCCCTCTTATATGCTGATTCGGCATCACCTTTGATTCACCATTAAATAAATGATGGCATGTCTAATACAAGAGCAAGCTGTTCTTCAGATTAGATTTTAAAACCAGACTGTAATGAGATTAAGTTTGATGTACATGATTGTTTTCATCCATAATTCTACCAAAAATTTATATTCTATAGAATCTTAAACAAGACAATTTCAGAGGAACATTAATTTATAGTCAGTCTGCTATATTTTCACCTTCTAAGCCATCTAAAACTAAAATCATTCCCAAGTAAATGATTGAAGAAATCAATGACAAACAGAGAAATAGTGTAGGAAGTGTACACAGGAAATACATACAGGAAATGTATTCTGACAGATACAAAATTCTAGGGCAGTCATGTTTTTGAAATGACTTTTAACACAGCAGTCAATTCAGGATATTTAAAAAATACTGCTTTATAAATGACACCATTTCCTCTTTCTAACATATTCACATTTGTCAGCATCATACAAATCTCAAAATATCTTCACTATCAGAAATTCAGTTAAATTACCAGAGCAGAGAAGATTAAGGAAACAATTAACAGAAGTATTCAAAGTTAAGACAGATTTTGAAAGCGGAAATAGGGAGTAACAATTTTCATTGGCATTAAGTCCGGCTGAGAGGTGTTACCATCAACAACCTCTCACTCAACGTCAGGAAGACCAAAGAACTGATTATTGACTTCAGGAGGAAGAAACCAGGGGTCTCATCAGAGGATCAGAGGTGGAGAGGATCAGCAACTTTAAATTCCTTTAGCATTTCAGGGAATCTGTCTGAGGCCTAGCACACAAGTGCAATTCCAAAGGAAGCACAGCAGCGTCTCTAACTTCTTAGAGAAATTTGCAAAGATTTGGCATGCATCTAAAAAAATCTGACAAACTTCAACAGAAGTGTCGTGGAATGTAAATGGGTTTAAGGTAATTGGAAAAAGAATGCAGTACCAGAGAACATCAGGACTGCAATGTACTTTGCTTCATGGGAACATGGCTAACCACTGCCATTTCCAATTCAGCGCTGCAGTCCCATGGCTTTACCATTCTCTGTAAAGACATCTCAGCCTTCTAAAGGTAGGGGAGATGTGCCATGCTTTATGATTAATTCATAATGGTGCACAGATGTTACATTTCTGTATCAGTCCTGCTCACTCAACCTGGAACACCTAGAAGTCAAATGTCATCCACTTTATCAACCAAGGGAGTTTTCCACAATCATCCTGGTACCAGTGGACATTTCACCTTATGCCAACATCAGACGGGCACTGGGGGAACTAAGCTCTGTAATCAGCAGGCATGAAAATGCACACCCTGATGCCTTCCCTATCATCGCAGGAGATTTCAACCAGGTAGGCTTGAAGAATTCTCTGACCAACTGTCATCAACATATCACCTATGGAACTAGAGGAGCCACAACACTCACCCACTGTTGCAACACTGTCAAAAATGCTTAGTGTGTCATCCCACACCCACACTTTGGAAAGTTCAATCATCTGGTTGTACTTCAGTGTGTGCCTTCAAAAACACACCAGGCATCCCCAAACCAAAAGTTGTGGAAGAACCAGGGGATTCATAGTCTGCTGAGGGCTAGACCTGTGGTATTCAAGACCAGTCATACACAACCATTCAAGTTCAGGAAGACTATTTTAAAAGTGCGAAAACAAGATGGAACCAGATACACATCAGCTCAGACATGGCTTGCAGGCCATTGCTTCCTAAAAGGGGAAACCTAACATCACTCCCAGATGAGCTCAATGCCTTTTATGCACACTTTAAAAGGGAGAATAAAACTACACCTATGTGAATCTCTGCAGCATCTGGTGACCCTGGGATTTGTCTTATAGGCTAAAGTCAGAACATCTTTCAAGAGGGTGAACACTTCCTTGCAAGGTGTCGGGCCCTGAAAACCTTGTCAACCAACAGGTGGGAGTATTCAAGAACACTTGCATTCTCTCATTGCTGCTGACAGAGAGGTTTCTACCAGCTTCAAAAGAGCAACGATCATACTAGTGCCCAAGAACAGCAGGTTGAGCTGCCTCAACGACTATTGCCCAGTTGCATTTACATCCACTGTGATGAAGTGCTTTGAGAGGTTGGTCATGGTCAGAATCAACTCCCACCTAAGCAAGGACCTAGACCAGACCCCTTGCAATTTGTGGCAATAGGTCTACAGCAGGGGTCCCCAACCTTTTTTGCACTGCGGACTGGTTTAATATTGACAATATTCTTGCGGTCCGGCTGACCAGGGTGGGGGGTGGGGGACAATAGCAATACCTACGTCAGGCTGCTTTTATTGGTTACAGCTCTGCGTTCAACACCATCATACCCTCAGTTCTAATCAACAAGCTCCAAAACCAAGCTCTCTGTACCTCCTTCCACAACTGGATCCCTGACTTCCTCACCGAGAGACCACTATCAGTCCGGATCATTAATAAAATCTCCTCCTCGCTGGCAATCGATACCAGAACACCTCAAGGACACATGCTTAGCCCACTGCTCTACTCTGTGTACACCCATGACTGTGTTGCTAGGCACAGCTCAAATGCCATCTATAAATTTGCAAATGAACCAACTATTGTAGGCAGAATTTCAGATGGTAATGAGATGGTCTACAGGAGCGAGATAGATCAACTGGTTGAGTGATGTCACAGCAACAACCTTGCACTCAATGTCAGTGTGTGACTAAGGAAGTAATTGTGGACTTCAGGAAGGGGAAGTTGAGAGAACACACATCAGTCCTCAATGAGGGAACAGAAGTGGAAAGGGTGAGCAGTTTCAAGTTCCTGGGTGTCAACATCACTGAAGATCTCTCTTGGGCCCAAAATATTGAGGCAACTATAAAGAAAATTACAAATTACTATATTTCATTAGGAGCTTGAGGAGATTTGATATGTCACCACAACAAGTCTCGCAAATTTCTAAAGATGTACCATGGAGAGTAATTCAACAGGTTGCATCTCTATCAGGCATGGGCAGGCCACTGCACAGGATCGGAAAAAGCTGCAGAAAGCTGTAAGCTCAGCCAGTTGCACAAAGGGCACTAGCCTCCGCAGCAACAAGGATACCTTCAAAAGGCATCTGGCATTAAGGAGCCCCATTACCGAGGGCATGCCACTCTTTGCTACTGGAGACTGAAGACACACACTCAAAGTTTTCCCTCCATCATCACATTTCTGAATGGACAATGAACCCATGAACACTACCTCACTGAGTTTTTTTTTCTTTTTTTTTTGCTCTCTTTTTGAACCATTTATTTTTATATGTACTTCTTAATGTCATTTATAGTTTTTTATTTGTATTGCAAGGTACTGCTGCTGCCCCAAAACTACAATTTTTTTTGACTTATAGCAATGCTATTCAACCTGATTCTGAACTAGAAGTACAAGGAGCAAATCATAAACACAACAGATTCTGCAGACAAAACACACAAAAAATGCTGGTGGAATGCAGCAGTCCAGGCAGCATCTCTAGGAAGAGGTACATTCGACACTTCAGTTGAGACCCTTCATCAGGACTAACTGAAAGAGATAGTAATAGATTTGAAAGTGGGAAGGGGAGGGGGAGATCCCCCGTCGAATGTACCTCTTCCTAGAGATGCTGCTTGGCCTGCTGCGTTCCACCAGCATATTTTGTGTGCGTTGCTTGAATTTCCAGCATCTGCAGATTTCCTCGTGTCTGCTTTTAGATTCTGCAGACGCTGGATATCTTGAACAACAGAAACGACATGCTGGAGGAACGCAGGAGATCAGACATCTGTGGATGAGAATCCATAGTTGACAACTATCATGACTTTATCATCCTGATGAAGGACAAACATGAAAAAATCTGCAGATGCTGAAACACAATCAACACACACAAAATTCTGGAGGAACTCAGCAGGCCAGGCAGCATCTATGAAAAAGAGTAAAACAGTCGATGTTCCGGATTCTGATGAAGGGTCACGGCCCAAAACATCAACTGTACTATTTTCCATAGATGCTGTCTGACCTGCTGAGTTCCTCCAGCATTTTGTGTGTTATCCTAATGAAGGATCTCAAGCAAAGATATTGACTGTTCATTCCACTCCATAGATGCTGTCCGACTTGATAAGGGGTGAGAAGAATTGATTCTCTTTTGAAACAAATCACCATGATCAGGCTGTGGAAGCAAATCAATAATATCCTTAGAAAGAGAACTGGCTTGATACTTGGAAAGAAAAACTTTGCAAGGTTAAAATATTGAGCAAGGGGGTTTGGAAAAGTTGAAGTGATTTTCAAAAGGTCCAGCACTGAGCAGAGACAGAATAACAATGATTCAACAAGCAACCAAAGATACCATAAATATTATTCATGGACTATTGCAGTGGCATTGAGCACTGAAGACAATACACCCATCACTGGATGTACAGTATATGAAGAATTAAATGCCCAAAAACAAAGCTGGGTAGAAAAGAAGGAATACCCAGCAACACACATAAAAGTTGCTGGTGAACGCAGCAGGCCAGGCAGCATCTCTAGGAAGAGGTGCAGTCGACGTTTCAGGCCGAGACCCTTCGTCAGGACTAACTGAAGGAATACCCAGGATGTGTTTCTCTGTGCAAATGTAGATCCTGAGTATTAATATTGTGCCTCTCTACTCACTGGTTCAGATGTCTGTGCAACATGCAAATAAAGATTCCTCTAAATCTCTGATCCTTAGATACCATATAAGTAATCAGATGAATAAGCTTTATAGGAATCACAATGACTGAAGCAATCAGCTGACTATGTGGCCTAGAGACTCAGATCATGTTCTTTGGGACCATGCCAAAGCAGGTTACAGTCAATGCCAGAGCAGCCTTTCATGGTTAGATATTAGCTGCAACTGCATATGAAACTAAAACTCTCAGTGATTCAGCCAGTAATATAATTGAAAACTTAAAATAAAATAAGATTACATTAAATTACAATTTATTTTCTTTTGATTGCTCAAAACATAATGCAGATTAAAATTAATGCTACTAAAGCAAAGCAGCCATAACCTGGTTTGGGGAAGGGGCTACAGGTGGGTATGAGGTGGGATGGGGAGCAGGGAAGATGGGGAGATGGATGGGGCTAGTTAGCAAATTACATTCAAATTAAAGGGACTTATGCTCTTTTTCACTCCACACGTGGGAATAACTTTCTCTTTTCCACAGCAATCTGAAAAAGTAACTTCACTGAAAAAAGAAACTTATCTTTTTGAATAGAAATTGCCTAAACATTCAACAGAACTGATAAAACATGACTTTTAAATTAACTATTGTCACTCAATGAATGTGAATAAATTATTAAACTGCAGACAGGGAAAAAACAGAAATAGAAATCCAGAGTAACACAATGGACTCTCTCTCCAGTAGCAGAAGAACCCTACATTCTGGTCCTTTTCATCAATCCCTTGCAGAGGCTCCCACCAAGGTTCAGTGCATCCCATCAGCACATCTGGAATGTGATAGTCAGCAGAATTCCTCCACAGACTCCTCGGTGTGCTGGCAGACCAACAACGTTTGGGCAGAAGACCAAAGAAGTCCTTCACCAAGTTGATGATCAGCCAACTGCCCTTGATGTTCCTGGGAACAGCCCAAAGGTCAGAGTGTCCTCTGTCATGCAGCTGCTTGGGATAAACCATGATACAAGCCCTTGCGTCTTTGTTCACAAACCCACAGTCTGCAAAGAGGTGAGCACCTGTCTCTTCCCTACTACAGTTTGACTGGGAAGGCTCCTCTCACCACCAGCCTGGCAAGGTCTTAGTGCCTATTGCTGAGGAGTGGCGATGAGGCATTCTGACTTATTGTTTCAACAGTCCGCTCAAGGAACCACCCCACTACGTTATCAGGTCCTCCCTGTAGCATCAGCAAGTCATTCCATGCCTGATGGACTTGTGGTCAAATGTGTTGGTCCAGAAGAACTTTTCCACAGCTGACTGGGACACAGCACAGCAACAGGGCCACGCCCATAATTCACAACACTCCAGCCAATTCTTGTTCTTTGCCTCAGCCCTTCCAAACCAGATCCCCAGCACCTACAAGTAATCAGACCTGACGGTGAAGGAAACACTGAATTGGTCGGGTCAGTTGCTGAAAGCATGGTTACTCTGCGTGCAGTTAACTCTGGCCCCTAATGGCATCTCAGGCTGGTTGCATGGCCTGCACAGCATCAGCTTCTCCTGGAACTGAACACATTCATTTCACCTGCCAAAACTGCATCACCTCACACTGATGGAATTTAGTAACATGCTCAAATTTTGAGATAATATATCTGATTAACTTGTCCACAACATTTTTTGTAACTGGTAGATAATACTACTCCCAACAAAATTTGCTGAAAAGCACATCTCTCCTCATGCCATTAATCTGAAGGATTATTTTCTTTCTTACTTCCACTCAAGACTTACTGTGTGTGACTGTTGGTACTCTGTTGTGCAGCTTGGCCCCAGATAAAATGCTATTTCGTTTGGCTATATCCATGTGTATGATTGAATGACAATTAAACTTGAACTATTTATTGCACTACTTATTGCAACTATTTACTGATAATATCTCAGTGCAACTAAAGCAAATTTTGCTTTTTCTATGTTTGGCTCCTTTCGATCACCAAATCCATATTTTTTACTTTTATAAAATAAAAGTTAAACCACTAATGAATGTATCTGCTTTCCCCTGCTATACTTTTTCGAGAGTACTGAACATCCTCCTCTCTGTATATAAATTTGTATCTGCACCAACCTTTATATATTTATTTCGATGAATTACCTAATTCCAATCTTACCTCTCTGGAGAGAGTGTTTTCTTCCTGTCCTTGCGTAATATGACAGCTGATGGGTTTATTCCCCAAAATAATTCATATCTATCCTGAGCCATTGACAAATCCATGAAAATATGATAAAAAAATAAGAATGCATACTTATAATTTTAAGTCAAATAATATTTCAGTACAATGTAATATACAATGTAAATGCAAATGATGGTATCATACAACTTCAGAGGAACTTATTTAATTGAATCATTTAATAACCAGTTAGTATTTGTGATAACAGTGTTGCAAGTAAATTTACTGTAGAGTACTGTGCGTAAAGCATTTTGCCAATCTCACAGAAAAATCGATTCACTGAATTCAGTTATTTCTGCAGTGGAATAGTCATATTATTAAAGCAAAGAAATCTTGGTTTTATGAACATTTTGGCTGCATGGGTTTTGATCAGCATGCATAATACAACATTTATACAATAAGATTAGCCAGTGTATATAATCAATAGAGGAACTGATTAATAAAATCACAGACAAAGGATGAAGCAAAGGCTAACTGAAAGATACAATTACAACAAAGTACAAATCACCTGTATTTAATTTCACTTAAAAGATTAAAGTTTGCAACAGACACTTTGTAAGCAAAAGTTAGTGCTTTCTTTTGAGAACTGTGTGATATAAAATATAAGATATTCAAGTTCTAATTTCAACCAACATTGTAATGCATTACTTAGCATTCCCCTTAGAGTTTGTAAATTGCAGTCATTTAAAATACTTACATTATTGTTGCTGTCATAATCCAATCACCAGGTGACCTTGAGATGGCAAAAAGCTATTTTGAAATCACAGTGCTGGTCTAGATACAGCATCATCTGTCATTGGTCCATAATATTTTGCACTCTTCGATGACAGACAAAATTAAAAATGAAAATCTCTCAAAATAAAAACTTCTAAATCCCGTCCAGTATTTTTATTAGCAAGAAGAAACCCGGTCAAAATAATGCAGATATTATACCATTGTGGCTTGATTGAGTTTGATTCTTTCAATACTCCTCAAAGCTGGCATTTTGAGTCATGACACTTCTTTAATCAGGGGAAAGTAATACACATTCTCTAATATTTCTGTTCAAAATCTATGTGATGAGCATGATATACTGAAATAGAGAGAGATACTGCACACATTAACATGCAGGTTTTCACTATTCAGCTCAAAAAAAATTAACAACTAACTTTGGAGTGAATATTCAGTATTGAATAAATAGATTAAAACTCAATTAACAAAAAAATCCATTAGTCACATTGGAAATCCTCAATACTAATGAAGTGATGACACTTAAGTGGTAAAACATGTCAGCCACTAAATATATACAAAAATATTCAAGCTTTTTTATAGAAATCTCAGTAATTCCAGCGCGCACTCCAAAATAAATACTACTTATTTGCACAAAGCTTTACCTTCCGCTGCACTACAGCTGGTGCTTTGCACGTGCCATATAAAACCCAACGAAAAGTAAAACATCAGCACAAAATACTCTGGGGTAGTGGCTCATCCCCTGTATCATAGCATTTTGTCTCTGAATTCGGATTTCCTTTACCTCCAAATTCAAATTTGTTTCCAGAATTTCAGAAGAGAAGGTCAGCAGGTACTGTATATATTATAATGTCCCAAAAATAACAAAGCAAGAACACCTGACTCCATTTATTTTTGCTTCTACCACCAATTATCCAAATGTTGAAAGGACTAGATAGGGTGGAGGTGGAGAGGATGCTTTGTGTGGTGGGGAGATCCAGAACTAGTGGGCATAGCCTCAAAACTGAGGGGCAATCTTTTTTAAGAACAGGGGTAAGGAGGATTTTTTTTTAAAGCCAGAGAGTACAGAACCTGTGGAATGTTCTGCCACACTGCAGTGGAGGCCAAGGTCAAGTTGGTGGGTATATTTAAGGCAAAAGTAGATTGCTTTCTGATTGGTCAGGGCATCAAAGGATATTGCGAGAAAGCAATATGGGTTTGAGTGGGATCCAGGATCAGTTATGGTGGAATGGTGGAGCAGACTCGATGGGCTGAATGGCTAATTCTGCTCCTATGTCTTATGGTCTTATCCAAGCTCAATGAATTTAAAGCTCCACAGTGAAATTTTTATTTGCTAATAAAAACAAATTATGAAAGGAGGTTGTAATCATCAACATGAGGAAGTCTGCATATGCTGGAAATCCAAAGCAACGCACACAAAATGCTGGGAGAATCTAGAAAGATGAATAAACAGTCAATGTTTCAGGTTGGGACCCTTCATCAGTACTCAGTAGGAATAGGGAAGATGCCAGAATAAAAAAAAGGTGCGTGAGGGGAAGGAGGCTAGCTGGATGGTGACAAGAGAATGCAGGTGGGTTGCAAAGGTCAAAGGTGGGAGAAGAAGGAATCTGACAGAAAAGAAGAGTGGACCACAGGAGAAAGGGAAGGAGAAAGGGACCCAGGGGAAATGATAGGCAGGTGAGAAGAGGTAAAAGGTCAAAGTGGGGAATAGAGGAAGAGGGCTGTGGGGGTGGGGGAGAAGAGATTGTCCTAACCAGAAGGAAAAACCGACATTCATGCCATCAGGTTGGAAGCTATGCACTTTGGCACAAGAGGAGGCCATGGACTGACATGAAAGGAGGATTTTTCCTGCACTTATGTAGTTTCAACAAACCTGAAAAACTATAAAAACCAGATTTACTCAAATAACTAAAGATTTTGAGGTAGAAACTACTCTTAGTCAACTGCATTTGTGTAAGAAATTTCAGTTCAAAGGAACTCAGTGAAAATGCAAAAAATACAGAAAAAAATAGCAACACACATCAAAGTTGCTGCCTGGCCTGCTGCGTTCACCAGCACCTTTGATGTGTGTTGCTTGAATTTCCAGCATCTGCAGTATTCCTCGTGTTTGCACAGAAAAAAAATACCTACTTTTCTTGAGCTCACTCTGGGTTGACATCTCAATTATCACTGAAGATAAAATCCTTTGCAGAAATGTATATATGAGGGTAAGCATTATGGAGCAATACTGACTTAGTCTGGGACAGCAACACTCCTGCTCTCATAGACTGACTCTGATCCTCACATTCAACAAGTTTACTTGTAGCTGAATATCTCTATTCAAATAATAAGACTTTCCAAAATCCACACTGTCTCCTGAGCTGAAAGTACTGCTTCCATAATTATGAGAAAGAATTCTGCCAGATTTCAACAGTAAAAGATGATGGTGATTCTGAATATCCATTGTGTGAAAAAAATGCCCCATCTACCAAACTGGTTCAAATTCAAAGCTTAATGCTGAGGCCAAAAGTACCACTTTAGAATCATCCACCCACAAGACCTTCTTCCACATCTTTACAGTATCTTCTAAGTGAAGCTTTGCAAAGTCTTTATGGGCAAGGATGTTCTTTTTTTAAAAAGTGGTACACGTGCCACACATCTAATACTGCATATCATCCAGGTAACACCATCCCTATTGTATAGTGGAGGTAGCATCATGTTATGGGAATGCTTTTCAGCAGCAAGGACTGGAAATCTGGTCAGGATTGATGGCAAGATGAATGCTGCTAAATAGAGAGAGATCCTGGATAAAATCAGCCAGCCTCTGCCAGAAAGCTTAAACTGGGGAGGAAGCTCATCTTTCAGCAGCGCAATGACCCAAAGCACACTGCCAGAGCAACTGTGGAGTGGCTTCAAATGTAGAAAATTAATATCCTTGAGCGACCCAGTCAGAGTCTTGCCTTTAACCCCATCGAACATCTCTGGCATGACCTCAGAATGTGGCCCCCTACACTCCCCAACTAATCTGGCACTGCTTGAGCAATTTTGCAAGGAAAAATGGGCAAATCTTGCTCCATCACATTGTGCAAAGCTAATAGCACTTATCCAAAAAGACTACTGGCTATAATAACTGTGAGAGGTGGTTCAACCAAGTACAGAGCAAAGGGGGATGAATACTTTTGAAGTTTTAGTTTCTCATGCTTTATAATTTTCTCTGTTCTTCGGCTCTACAGTGAAAAAAGGAGCATGTGATTCACAAGCAAAGATTCTCAGCTAAATTGATCAAAATTCTTTTATGTGAACAAAGGGTTGGGAGTTCAATATTTTTTCAAGGCACTGTATTTATCAGGAGCACTGTACACACAGGGTCCTTAGCATGGTCAATGGTCCCTCCCATTCATCCAACAATCTCTGATACCTACCATCAGGTAGGAGGTACTGTAGCACTGGGACAAGAACCGTTAGGATGAGAAACACCTTCTTCGCCCAGGCCGTAAGACTACCAAACTCCCTGACACCATCCAGGTCTCATCACATAAGCAGCACCAGAGGCGTTATACTGTTTACTTTCTAAACATGCACCGTATTATTTGTTAGTTTATTTGTGGTAATATTACATTATGTGTTATGTATGTGAGTTATATGTACTGTGTTGCACAACTTGGTTTGGAAGAACGGTGTCTTGCTTGGTGGTATACATGTGTATAGTTGAATGACAATAAAATTGAACTTGAACTTGTACTTTAAATTCCTCAGTGTTATCACTTTGGAGCACCTGTCATGGCCCAGCACATAAGTGCAATCATGAAGAAAGCACAGCAGCATCTCTACTTCCTTAAGAGTTTGCAAAGTTTAGGCATGACATCTAAAACTTCAACAAGCTTCTATAGATGTGTGGTAAAGAGTATATTAACTGGCTGAATCACAGCCTGGTATGGAAACACTAGTACCCTTGAAGGGAAAATCTGACAAAAAGTAGTGGATACAGTCCAGTCCTTTACAGGTAAAGCCCTCTCCACCATTGACCACATCTACATGAAGCCTTGCTGCAGGAAACCAGCATCCATAATCAGGGACTACCACCACCCAAGTCATGCTCTCTTCTTGTTGCTGCCATCAGAAAGAATGTAAGAGCCTCAGTACTCACATCACCAGGTTCAGAAACAGTTAATACCCCTCAACCATCAGACTCTTGAATCAAAAGGGATAACTTAACTCAACATCAGTTGCTCCTTCATTGAAATGTTCCCACAACCTATGGACTCACTTTCAAGGACCCTTCATCTCACGTTCTCAAAACTTATTGCTTGCTTGCTTGCTTGTTTGTTTGTTTATTTATTTATGCATTTTCACAGATCGTTGTCTTTTGGACGCTGGTTGAAAGACCAAGTTGGTACAGCCTTTCATTGATTCTATTAGGGTTAATAATCTTTTATGGATTTATTGCACATGTCCACAAGAAAATGAATCTCAGGGTTGTATATGCTGACATATATGTACTTTGATAATAAATTTACTTTGACCTTTCAGATAGCATTTACAGTAATTTTTACATTTCTCCTATCTGTATTTAGAAACCATCTATTCTGGGATACATGCCATCGGGTCCTGGGGACTTAACCACCTTAATGCTTTTCAGAACACCCAGCAATACCTCTTCCTTAATCACGAACTGTCTCAGCACATTAGCATGCCTGACTCTGCTTTCACTATTCTACAAATCCTTGTCCTCAGGAAATATCGCCACAAAATACTCAGCTAGCACCTCAGCCACTTATTCTGACTTCAAGCACAAATTCCCTTCTTGAGTAACCCTACTCTCTCTCTAGTTATCTTAATTTCCTTAATCTAAGTATAAAATACCATGTGATTCTCCTTGATCCTGATCTCTAAAGATACATCATAACCTTTGGCCTTCTTAATCACTTATTTGAGCAATAATCCACTCAAAATTCAAAAATAATACTGCATTTCAAATATTAACTTTACAACTGAAACAGTCAACCACCAAACTCTTCTCAGTCACTTCTGCCACTCAAGAAACAAATAGCAAGGCAATGTTTGTTTTATGGAGGAACAGAAATTAATTTCTTCTCCCACATGCATACATACAATAGCTTTTATTAATATTTATGTATGATATGGAAACAAATACATCAAAGTATTTGCTTTTTGATGCCTGGATATATGTATATGTTGAAAGATTGTTTATGACCTTAGAAGAGCAAAGAGTAAAATATGTCTTTGACTGTTGACACAAAATGCAAATCACAGTAGCAGCTGCAAATTAATTTCAATGCAACTAAACTTTGGAAACACCATACAATGAGAAGCTGCCCTCAAAGTGCAAGTCAAGTCAAGTCACTTTTTATTGTCATTTCGACCATAACTGCTGGTACAGTACACAGTTAAAAACAAGACAACGTTTTTCAGGACCATGGTGCTACATGAACAATACAAAAACTACACTGAACTATGTAAAACAACACAAAACTCCACTAGACTACAGACCTACCCAGGACTGCATAAAGTGCACAAAACAGTGCAGGCATTACAATAAATAATAAACAAGACAATAGGCACAGTAGAGGGCAGTAAATTGGAGTCAGTCCAGGCTGGGTGGTGACGAGTCAGATAACTTGGGAGGAAGAAACTGTTACATAGTCTGGTCGTGAGAGCCAAAATACTTTGGTGCCTTTTGGCAGATGGCAGGAGGGAGAAGAGTTTGCATAAGGGGTGCGTGGGGTCCTTCATAATGCTGTTACAAAGTTAAATTTAACTATGAAGTTAACTATATAGTATTAAAAAAACAAGAATAAAATTCCTCCATAATTCTTTCTGTTCTCTAGTGATTTAGTGAATTGAAAGGCTATATACCTGTCTGCAATAATGTTATATTCAGATGACGTACTGGGGAATACTTTATTTTAAAGAAAGAAAACAGCTTGGGACCCCATTGAGATCTACAATCTCATAATGGAGAATCTATCTAGACTCAAATCAGAGAGAATAGGCCTCAAATATTCCACTGATACATGCTATTCTTGCTATAATACTTTCTAAAAATAACACATTTCAAAAGTGATAATGCTGATCTCTGGTCACTTGTAAAACTCATAACACTACAGTATCGCTGTTTTTTGGTTCCTGCCTCTTCCGAACAAGCTCACAAAAATGAATCCAGAAATCTGAACCATAAATTTTAACTGAACTAAAATCAGTGGCTATTTTTGTAAGTTCAAATTATATTCACCTTTTAGTTAATTTTGACCTCATTTTCACTTTTGCAGGTCATTGATTTCTAATTTTTCAGGAAGAAAAAAAGAGGCACAACATTGGTTTGCAAGTGATCTGCTTCAAAAGTTCAGAAATGTTGAATTATGGCTCAGGGCAGAGATTAAGAAATAAAGGGCAATTGGTGGGATATAATTGGAAATATTACTATAGGGAACCCATAAAAATCATACACTTCATTCACCTCACTGTCTATTGAAAATACTTGAAAACACGTTAAGTGAAAATCTGATATTTGCAGTATCTGAGTTTACACGTTGTTTGAATGAATCACAGAATACAGTTTGATAGTAATAAAGATTTTTATACAGAATGCAAGAGAAAAAAAAAAGCTGATGGGGTTGGAGGGATGTTGGGAGCATGGCAGGTGCTGGCACCCAGGAAATGATAATAGAAAAATACTAATAAAATTTTTTTTTTTTTTTTTAAATGGGCAATAGTGAGATTTTAGAAGATCAAATTCAATCTAAAATGCTGGATTCTATTAGATCTTTTTTTTTGCACATCCAGTGATTATGATACACTATTGTTTAAAGTCCACTATTTCCTCTGTTTACATCGAATCTCCTCAATAAAATATGATCAATAAAATCTCCTTAATATTTTCAAGGTAGCATTTTTGATATATGGCTTTGCAGTCACATTCAATGAAGCAATCAAAGGGGAACCGAGTTAACCAACAGAAAGGAAAGAACGTGCAGAGATATGGGAGGGTTGGGGATATGGATCTAGTGAATTGCTCTAGCACAGAGCAGGTGTGGAATCAACTAGGCATATAGCCTCCTTTCATGCTGTAGCTATTATGCGATTATACTATTTCTGATGCTGTATTTTTCTTTTCTTACTTGATGGTCCACTGACATTTTTATTAATGGCAATTACAAGACAAAACATTATCAATTTAAGCACCATTAATGTGAACAGATGGAACAGGTACGGCCCGTATTTCAGCTGAAGCTAATTAAGCGGCTGTCTCAGCATTTTCTTGGCTCTCTTAATGACGTCAATCAGGTAATGGTCCATAGATGCAGGCATGACATTCAAAAAGCAGCCAGCGAGAATCATAGATCAACACAAGAAAAAATATTAATTATTTAGAGATACAGCACTGAATAGGCCCTTCTGGCCCTTCGAGCCACACTACCAAGCAACCCCAACAACCCTTAATTTAACCCTAACTTAATCATGGGACAATTTACAATGACCAATTATCTAGTATCTGGTATGTCTTTGGACTATGGGAGGAAACCATAGCACCCGGAGAAACCCCATGCATTTCATGGGAAGAATGTACAAACTCCTTATAGAGGGCAACAGGATTGAGCTCCAAACCCTGACGACCCAAACTTTAATAGCAATGCACCAACTGCTATGCTGCTCTGGCATCACTGTTCAGACCACTGTTCATTACAACTTGCTAAGTTGCAAAGAGCAAACAAAAAATGAATGCCAACTTAAACCAGAAAGCACTGGAAAGATCAGCAGGTTAGGCAGCTTCAGCTCAATAATTCTTCTTCGGTACTTTGTTTCTCTCTTTACAGATGTTATCAGGCCTGTAGGATATTTCCAGGAACTTAATCAGAGTTCCAGTTTGTTCTTTCATAAATATTGATCATAGCTCTTCTAGCTATTAAAATGCAATTTTCTAAATATTTCTTCTCCGCTGAGACTCGGTTTCCAATACTTTTGCTTCTGAGGGAGAGGGTGTTATTATATATTCTGATAGTCTGAGAATTCAGTGCAGTACAGAGGAAAAAGTTTGATGAGCCATGACAATTATCTCTACTCAACTATGTACAAGAATCCACAGCAATACCTGAAGCTTATGAAAGGCTTCCAATTCCCAATTCAACATCCTTCTTAAAATAACAGCAAAAAATATCTTATCATTTTTCATGTGCTCTTTGAGAGAGCATTCTTTCCAAAGGGAAATCTCATACTCAGGATTCTCAGTCAATGAGTCTACTTAGAGCTAAAATCTTTTGGACAGCAAAGTAATCAAGGAATAACAGTAATATATGGAAATGTAACATAAGCTACAGTTTTATTGAATAGTATGCTAGACATGATGAGACATAAATTTAATTGTTTCTATGTTTTATGAATAGTGTGTATAATTCAATGTACCACACTGTTCATTACAAAGCATTTTACCATGTATTTTCCAAATACTTTATACTTCCTGAAGCATTTTAGTCAATAGCTTAAAAAACTATGAGAAAATTAGCTTGTCCAATCACATTTAAACCTTAATACCTGGGGTTGTTCTGTCGCAGATAATGTTGACTCTTCACATCAGCAGATCTCCAGAACTATTTTGGTTTTAAAACCTTTCCCTCAGCTCCAAGTACAAAAATCCAAAAATTAGAAGTCACCACCATCAAGCACAGCAGGTCACAAGAGATTTAGCTCAAAAGCAAACAGTATGCATTAAATCCCATCACATCAACCAAAAATGTGTAACAGAAGCTAGAATGCTGCTTTATTCTTAAAGAAAATTTGCAATCATCACTGACAGACACAATTAATCTCCAAGATTAGGTTTTTAAGCACATGAGTCAGTGAAATTTTCCCAAGACAGGAAACTATATTACAATCTTCACAAATCAATTCTGAGACTTTGAAAATGTTTCCATTTTGTTTGTTAATTAGGATAGATTACGAGTAACTACACCATCATTATGCACCATCTCATACAACATGGGTGATCATGGTCCATGACCATGAGCGTTCTGGGCAAATCCTACAGAAGTGCTTTGCCACTGCCTTCTTCTGGGCAGTGTCTTTACAATACTCTTCAGAGATTGTGGTCCCATAACCAGGACTTCTGATATGCACCAGCTGCTCATGCGACCATCCACCACGTGCTCCCATAGCTTCCCGTGACCATGAATGGGAGGGCTAGGACGGTGTTACTTCTTGGCCAAGGGTGACCCGCAGACTAGCAGGGGTAAGATACCCTTGGTACAGATATATCTCCAACCCTGCACCCACAAGTAACAACACCATCCCTAAAAAAATACTTTATCTTAACCTTTTATATCAAGTAAACAAACTTAAAATGAGCATGCTGTAGATTCAACTGATACCACAGCTAATGTTACACAGCTGTTTACTACTTTCAGCATTTCATCTGAAAGATTATATTAAATATCTGAAATATAATACGAAAGGTATTATAAAATTAATATGCCATATAAAGATACTTACAAACATGGAGATATTAAATTGAGTCATCTAAATACCTATAAAAATTTAACAGTTGGATCACTGTGACGGAACAATTGCACATAAAATGTGTAATAAAATCCTATTTCTTTAATGGCTGGTAATTCACAGGTAGTAATCAATGAAAGCCATAAATAACACCAATAAGTTTCCCCTCGCCAAATAGATGCAAATACTCGATTATCCCTCAAATTTTGCATGAGCAAGACCTTCCCTATTAACGTTTCCAAACGAGAAAAAATTCTTTAATGAACAAAATTTCTTATAGGTGAGACTCTGGCCTGACTCCAAAGGACACAACAGAGAGAAACACCATTCCTTTTTCCCCATCACCCTTCACACTGTGTTTATATATTAATCATAATTCATACATTGGAAGCCAGCAATGAAAAATTCCGATACCAAAGTAACCATTTGATATTTAGGACATTTAGGCACATCTTCACCATTGTGATAATATCCTCTACAAACAATGTTTCGTATCTGCCAATCCCTGGTCCCACCAACAAGTTCTTCTTGTGACAAAATAGAATTCTTGGTAATAAGAGTAGTTCACATCATATTTCTCTCAAAAGTATGATGCACCAACTTAATTTAAAGTGGCACTATTTAAAATATAAACTGCTCCCTCACAGCTGATGCTCTCTAACCTAATACAGGTGTCCCCCGCTTTTCGAACGTTCGCTTTACGAAACCTCACTGTTACGAAAGACCTACATTAGTACCCTGTTTTCGCTTTCATAAGGTGTTTTCACTGTTACGAAAAAAAAGCAGCGCACGATAAAAAATCAGCACGTGAAAAAATCAGTGCGCGATAAAAGGCAGCGCGCGCCCCGAGCAGCCGTTCTCCCCGGATTCCGAACTGCAATCTCGCCGGCATTGTTTAAACACGTGTCTGTGAGCAGCCATTAGCAAGATGAGTTCTAAGGTATCGGAAAAGCCTAAAAGAGCTTGTAAGGGTGTTACACTTAGCGTAAAACTAGACATAATTAAGCCTTTTGATCGTGGTGAACGAAGCAAGGACAACGTGAGTTTGGCTTGTGGAAGCTGATGAACATGATGTTGAAGAGGTTTTGGCAACCCATGACCAAGAACTGACAGATGAAGAGCTGATGCAATTGGAAGAAAAAAGGATAACAATCAAAACCGAATGAGTAATGATAAAGTATGACTTTAATTTTGAAAGGGTACGTCGGTTTAGGGGATATCTGCAGGATGGTTTGAGTCCTTACAAAGAACAGTGTGATAGAAAAATACGTGAGGCTCAGCAGTCAAGCAAGCCTTCCACATCAGCCACAGCAGACGACGAACCTCGACCTTCGACATCGAGACGGGCAAAGATAGGAGAAGATGAGCTGTCTGCTCTAATAGAAACAGACGATGACGAGATGACACCCCAGTGTCCCACCACCCCAACCCCCAGGGCACGGACAGATACCCAGATACCGATTCGCAGAGAATTCAACAGTAGCCGGGAGGCACACAGCACATCTTTAAGAAAAAAATCCAAAATAAACATGCTAATTAATTAGGTGCCGCCGACACGTAATTGTCGGCCCAGATCAGAGACGACGCAATCGGAAATCGGCACTGATCTGGGCCAACAATTATGTGCCGGGCAGCACCTAATTAATTAGCATGTTTATTTCGGATTTTTTTTAAAAGATGTGCTGGGTGCCTCCCAGATACCACTGCACCCCTGCATGTTTCGCGGCAATGTATCGGTCGGCAGCCCGGAGGATGGGGGCCACTGCACCACCCAACCTGCAACGACTCAGTCTAACACACCAACATCAGTGTGCTCGGCGCTGTCCCGATTCCGGTAAGTGACACTACAGTGTACATACATTATTTCTACTTTATATTGGCTGTGTATTTTTACGTGTTATTTGGTATGATTTGGCAGCTTCATAGTTTAAAGGTTACTGGAGAGCGCTTGCGCCGTGTTTCTGCCAACAGCGCTTGTGTGAGATTTTCTGCCGACGGCGCTTATGTGAGATTTTCGCTACGGAGAATAGTTCAGTAATGATTGTGGAAAAGTATTTCTACTTTATATAGGCTGTGTATTTATCATATCATTCCTGCTTTTACTATATGTTACTGTTATTTTAGGTTTTATGTGTTATTTGGCATGAGTTGGTACGATATTTTTGGGTCTGCGAACGCTCACAAAATTTTCCTATATAAATAAATAGTAATTGCTTCTTCACTTTACGACATTTCGGTTTACGAACCGTTTCATAGGAACGCTCTACCTTCGGATGGCGGGGGAAACCTGTACTCAGTATACATCAAAGTTGCTGGTGAACACAGCAGGCCAGGCAGCATCTCTAGGAAGAGGTGCAGTCGACGTTTCAGGCCGAGACCCTTCGTCAGGACTAACTGAAGGAAGAGTGAGGAAGGAATATGAAAGTTGGAGGGGGAGGGGGAGATCCAAAATGATAGGAGAAGACAGGAGGGGGAGGGATGGAGCCAAGAGCTGGACAGGTGATAGGCAAAAGGGATACGAGAGGATCATGGGACAGGAGGTCCGGAAAGAAAGACGGGGGGGGGGGGAACCAGAGGGTGGGCAAGGGGTATATTCAGAGGTGCAGAGGGAGAAAAAGGAGAGTGAGAGAAAGAATGTGTGTATAAAAATAAGCAACAGATGGGGTACGAGGGGGAGGTGGGGCATTAGCGGAAGTTAGAGAAGTCAATGTTCATGCCATCAGGTTGGAGGCTACCCAGACGGAATATAAGGTGTTGTTCCTCCAACCTGAGTGTGGCTTATCTTTACAGTAGAGGAGGCCGTGGCTAGACATGTCAGAATGGGAATGGGATGTGGAATTAAAATGTATGGCCACTGGGAGATCCTGCTTTCTCTGGCGGACAGAGTACATAAAAGTTGCTGGTGAACGCAGCAGGCCAGGCAGCATCTCTAGGAAGAATCTCTAGGAAGAGGTGCAACGCAGCAGGCCAGGCAGCATCTCTAGGAAGAGGTGCAAACGCAGCAGGCCAGGCAGCATCTCTAGGAAGAGGTGCAGAGGTTGGAGGAACAACACCTTATATTCCACCTGGGAAGCCTCCAACCTGATGGCATGAACATCGACTTCTCTAACTTCCCCTAATGCCCCACCTCCCCCTTGTACCCCATCTGTTACTTATTTTTATATACACATTCTTCCTCTCACTCTCCTTTTTCTCCCTCTGTCCCTCTGAATATACCTCCTGCCTATCCTCTGGGTCCCACCCCCTTGTCTTTCTTCCCGGACCTCCTGTCCCATGATCCTCTCGTATCCCTTTTGCCTATCACCTGTCCAGCTCTTGGCTCCATCCCTCCCCCTCCAACTTTCAAATCCCTTACTCACTCTTCCTTCAGTTAGTCCTGACGAAGGGTCTCGGCCTGAAACATCGACTGCACCTCTTCCTACAGATGCTGCCTGGCCTGCTGCGTTCACCAGCAACTTTTATGTGTGTTGCTTGAATTTCCAGCATCTGCAGAATTCCTGTTGTCTGTACTCAGTATATTCCATTTTTATTCCAAAACTGCCTTTGTTATCATCACTATTGAAAGATAAACCTCTGCCTTTATTCTAATGAAACAGGAAGAGCTCTTTTCTTAGAAAAGTAGGGATAAAATATGATGTAAGTTCATATAAAGATTGAATGTGACTCTTGAAAATTAAACGAAATCTATACAGAAGAAACTACAAAGGTATGAGGAAAGAGTCGGATTAAAAAACCTCATTAATAATATGAAAGTAAATGAACAATGGGAACACAATTCAAGTAGTCTGGAACAAATATATTTCCCTTAAAGGCACAAAAACTTTACAGTAAAAGTGGTCCAGCTGGCTAACAAAAGTTAAACAAAGTTTTGAATCAATGGAAAAAGCTTACAATGTTTCAAAAAAAACGTGAGTTTTGACTATTTTCAGAATTTGGCGAGGACCAAGATATTAATAAGAAAATGGGAAGTAAAATATAAGAATATCGAAGTGAGAAATATAAAAATAGACAGAAGTAGTATTGATAGATTTAAACAAAAACAGATCAGCAGTTAATGCAAATCTCTTCCAGAATGAAATGGAAGTTAGTATATTGAGGAATAAGAAAACGTAAGTGAACTGGAACAAATAGTTTATGTCTCTTTCCATAGAAGACACAGAAAATCACGCAGAGAAATTGGAGAACAACAGCTCAGTGTGATCGAGGAGCTGACTGAAGTTAACAGTAGCAAATAAGAAAGTATTCGAAAAATTAATTGGACAGAAAAAATGATAAATCCCCAGGACCCAATGACCGGCAACCCAAAGTTCTGAAAAAGGTGGCTATACAAATAGTACTTGTACAGCCTAGTGTCTGTCAAAATTCTATAGATTTTAGAATGTTTCTCGCAAACTGAAGGTGACAAATGCAACCCCACCACTTAAGAAAAAAGGCAGATGGAAAACAGGGGACTACAAGCAATTGGCCTAAACTCATTTGTGAGGAAAATTGATTAAACAAGCAGAAGGTATTGAGAAAATAATAATAGAATCGTGCAAAGTCAACGCTGTCTTGTGAAAATTAAATTATGCTTGACAAATCTATGGGTTGTTTTTGAGATTGCATGGTACATGGGCACCACAGCAGCATAGCAGTTTGCAACGCTCTTACAGCTTGGGGTGTCAGAGTCAGGGGTTCAATTCCAAATCATCTGTAAGAAGGTTGCATATGCTTCCCATGAGCGCATGGATCCTCTGGGTGATCCAGTTTCCTCCCGCAATCCAAAGGCGGACCTGTTAGTAGACCAATTGGTCATTGTAAATTGTCTAGTGATTAGGCTAGGGTTGAATAGGTGGGCAGTGCGACTCGTGCCGGAAGGGCCTATTCTGCACTGTATCTCAGAATAATTATAATAAATAAAGTGCCAAACAAGAGGTTAGAAAACAGAATTGAAGTGGATAGTGGTGATATAATGACATAGACTAAAGATGGGATGACTCCAGGCAAAATGTATGAATGGGTTATTCTGGGTAGTAAGGTTGTGGGTGGTTGACAGCGCAGAGATTGGTACTGGACTCCCAGCTGTTGACAATCTATATTAGTCACTAGCTTCAAGAGATTAAGTGTAATAAATCCAAGTTTTCCTATGTAACAAAACTCGGTAGGAATGTGGGTTGTGAAGAGGATACAGAAGGAAGATAGACAAGCTGTGTGAGTGGGCAAAAGAATATGATGCGGAAAATATGAAGCCACCTGAAAATATTTTTAAGTGTGAAGCATTTTTTAAGTAGAGACACTGTACTGCAGACTCTGTACTCTGAAGCAAAAGAAAAACGAAAGAAAAAACCAGAGGAATTCAATGGGCCAGGTTGCAACTGTGAAGGTAGAAGGATGGTCAACATTTCAGTGTCTAGGCAATTCATCAAGACTGAAGGTGCGGAGAGAAGTTAACCAGCATAAAGGAGTGAGAGGGAAGGGTGAGACCAGAGCTGGTAGGCCAAATGTGGAACCGAGTGAAGATGATGATAGGTAGATGAAGCCAGCGGAGGAGAGGTGTGAAATTGGGAGACAACAACTGGTGGGTGAAAGGTGGAGAAAGGTAAGGAGACAGAAAGAGAGGAAGGGGGCAGATGGAGCCAAGTTAGGAGAAGATGGACGTAGCGTTAAAAGACCCAGGATGGAAAATGCTAAACAAAAGCAAGAGTCTGCAAGAATCCGACAGCTAAGAAAGGATAATGGGGAAATGCATGCAGGGGAGGAAGGGGAACAAATCTGGAAAACAGGCTGGGACAATTGGAAAAAGAATGTGTGGGAGAACCAATCAGAAGGAGAAAGGAACACAAGGATGCAGGTTAACCAAAACTGGTAAATTCAATGTTCATACTATTGGCTATAAACCCCACAGGGAACACAAGATATTGCTCTTCTTGTTTGCTTTTGACTTCTCTCTCTGCCCATGGAGAAAGATGAGGAACAACAGACTAGTGTGGGAATGAGCGGAGGAGTTGAAATAGCATGTAACCGGGAGCTCAAGATAGCCACTGTGTTCTCAAAACAGTCACTTATCTACGCTTAGTCTTGTTGATGCAGAGGAGGAAACATTGAGAGCACCAAATGCAGTAGACGAGGTGGAAAGAGGTGCAAGCAAATCTTTACCTGACCTGGAAGGGCTGTTTATGTCAAGGAATAGAGGTGAATGAGAAGGCGTAGGGACAAATGTACCTTCTACAACCTTAGACAAGTGAGTATCGGTGGAAATGGATGAGCGAACTTTCATAGGGACTTGCTGCATCAAGTAGATATTGCGACATCAAGGAGACCAAGGGATAAGTACAGGAAATGGTGCTGAGGCAAATATTATCCTTGATCTAACTGAATAGTAGTCCAGATGCAGGATTGAATTCCATTCCTGTATTTCTTTATGATGTTCTTCATATATTGACAGGCTATTCAAAACCTGGAGCATATTTTTACTTTAAGGATAATTGATATCTTGAAGTATTGGATTACACGAAAATTTTAAGAGTGAGATTACCACAATTTTTCCATTAAGGGATTAAAGGATTCGGATCAAACACAAAGTATGGAGTTCGGAACACGATCAAAGAACTGGTTACTCTCACCGTGTTTCTCTACAACATTGGTACAATTAAGCTGCTTAACATTTATGAAGCAAGTTATTTAGGGTTGAGGTGTTTGAACAGATTTATGCACATTACCTCCTTTGTGACAAGTTGCTGACTTTATACTTGACTGGACCACAGAGTAAATGCAGCATAATTCTACAGATGGAAAGCAGAAAACTGGTGCCAGCTTACATGTGTGAAACACAACATCTTGATTGTAATTTACATTTTGCACAGACTTCAAAGCAGTTTCATATCTTAAACTAAATGTTAAAAATAAGAAATATATCATAATAGTGTCAAACAGAAAGGGAAATATTTATGGATGAGTTTTAAATACAATGTGGCTTGAAATATTGACCCATTTTTGCTCAACACATCCCAAAAAAAAAACCAGCGAAGTAGGTTAAACAATGGATTTTTATCTCAAAGGTCTGTCTAAAATCTAAAGTATCAGCAATAGCAATTGCATATAACTGCAGGTAATAAAGAATTACATATGAAATAATTTCATTCCAGTTGGTCAATGGCATATTTCTACTATCATTAATTACCCTTTAAATGTCTCATGGTATTAGTAAGATACAGGATGCCAATCAAACCAGCAGCTTGTCCTGCCTGGTGCAAAGCTTTTAAAATATTTTTGAATTGCACTTATCTCTACAAATGGAGGGTATTTCATACGCTCCTCACTTGGAGGTGGCAGAAAGAGTTCAACGAGTCAGGAGGAATGTCACTTACCGCAGCATAGTCAGCTGACCTGCTCTACTGCCTTAGCATTTATGCAGCTGGTCCAGTTAAACTTTGGGACAATAATGACAACCCAGGATTTTAACAGTGGAAAACTCGACAAGTGCAATGCATTAATTTTCAGGGGTATGCAGTTAGATTCTCCCCATTAGAGATGATCATTGCCTGGAACATAAGCCACAAAGTACTCCTCCATGACTGCATGTTGTCTCGGTCTTAAAGCACACAAGCATGCACAACTTTATTTATTGAATATTCTGCAATTCTTCAGTGAATTCATGATGGAAGCAAGCTCACTGAATAAGCAGCTGAAGACTGCAGTGTCTACGACAGCTGCTACCACATGCTAAGGCTGGGATGATTCACATCAAGTAACCATAGCTATCTTTCTCTGTGTAAGGTATGACTCCAGTCAATGGAGCATTTACCCTTTCATGCCCACTTACTTCAGTTTTACCAGTTGCCACACTCCAATCAAAAGCTGCCTTAATGCCAAGTCACTCTGACCACTCTATGGGAATTCAGCTCTTTGGTCCATCTCTGAGCATACTGGAAGGAAGAATCTTAGAACAGCTAGCATGTTTTTAGTGAATGCATCAGAAACAAACAAACAAAAGCAGGTACAATAATATTGTCATGTTTTCCAAAATTCTGAATTTTGTAGGGAGTAAACATTACTTCGTGAAAACCATGGTAACAAATTTTTACAATATCAATACAGGTGTCCCCCGCTTTTCGAACGTTCGCTTTACGAAACCTCACTGTTACAAAAGACCTACATTAGTACCCTGTTTTCGCTTTCAGAAGGTGTTTTCACTGTTACGAAAGAAATCAGCGCGCGATAAAAGGCAATGCACACCCCGAGCAGCCACTCTCCCCCGGATTCGGAACTGCATTCTCACCAGCATTGCTTAAACACGTGCCTGTGAGCAGTCGTTAGCAGGATGAGCTCTATGGTATTGGAAAAGCCTAAAAGAGCTCATAAGGGTGTTACGCTTAGCGTAAAACTAGACATAATTAAGTGTTTTGATCGTGGTGAACGAAGTAAGGACAAAGTGAGTTTGGCTTGTGGAAGCGGACGAACATGATGTTGAAGAGGTTTTGGCATCCCATGACCAAGATCTGATAGATGAAGAGCTGATGCAATTGGAAGAAAAAAGGATAACAATTGAAACCGAATGAGTAATGATAAAGTACGACTTTAATTTTGAAAGGGTACGTCAGTTTAGGTGATATTTGCAGGATGGTTTGAGTCCTTACAAAGAACTGTGTGACAGAAAAATGCGCGAGGCTCAGCAGTCAAGCAAGCCTTCCACGTCAGCCACAGCAGACGACGAACCTCGACCTTCGGCATCAAGGCGGGCAGAGATAGAAGATGACCTGCCTGCCCTATTGGAAACAGATGATGACGAGATGACACCCCAGTGCCACACCACCCCAACCCCCAGGCCACGGACAGATACCGATTTGCGGAGAATGCAACGGTAGCCGGGAGGCACACAGAACATCTTTAGGAAAAAAGCTGAAATAAACATGCTAATTAATTAGGTACTGCCGACACGTAATTGTCAGCCCAGATCAGAGACGACGCAGTCGGAAATTGGCACTGATCTGGGCCGACAATTACATGCCAGGCGGCACCTAATTAATTAGCATGTTTATTTCAGCTTTCTTCTTAAGGATGTGCTGTGTGCCTCCCGGCTACCGCTGCACCCCTGCACGTTTCGCGGCAATGTATCACTCGGCGGCCTGGAGGGTGGGGGCCACTGCACCACCCAAACTCCGACTCAGCCTAACACACCATCATCAGCGTCCTCGGTGCTGTCTTCTCAATTCCGGTAAGTGATACTACACTGTACATACATTATTTCTACTTTATATAGGCTGTGTATTTTTACGTGTTATTTGGTAGATTTGGCAGCTTCATAGCTTAAAGGTTACTGGAGAGCGTGTTTATGCCAACAGCGCTTGCGTGAGATTTTCTGCCGACGGCGCTTGTGTGAGATTTTCGCTACGGAGAACAGTTCAGTAATGATTGTGGAAAAGTATTTCTACTTTATATAGGCTGTGTATTTATCACATCATTCCTGCTCTTACTATATGTTACTGTTATTTTAGGTTTTATGTGTTATTTGGGCCGATTTGGTAGGTTATTTTTGGGTCTGCGAATGTTCGCAAAATTTTCCCATAAAGATAAATGGGAATTGCTTCTTCGCTTTACGGCATTTCGGCTTATGAACCATTTCATAGGAACGCTCTACCTTCAGATGGCGGGGGAAACCTATAGTACAATGAAAGCTTACCAAACACTAAAGTATGCGACAGTGCAACATTCTGTCAGTTATAACCAGATAGAAGCTGATAAGATGAAACAATTGTAGTGACAACTAACATTTTATTATTAAATAATCTTAAGAATGACATGAAATTTACATAAATTAAAATTATACCTCAGGCTTCTGAACAATAATTCACAGATGATACTTGGAATGCAGCATCACTGTTACATCAACAAATACAAAATTTTACTTAAAATTGAACTCAATTTTTGTAGCATTTGTTCCTGGCCCTTAGACAATTTTAACACATCTTCAGTCACTATCCGTCCTTTAAAATATCCTAGACTGAATGTTAACTGTAATAATTCTCACATCTGTGTATCACAATAGTGCTTTCCACAGTATTGTTTAAAAATACACAGGAGTAGGTGTTTGTATTTCACATACAGATTTGGTCATGGAGCCCAGTACTTGAAAGTAGATAATTATTTTTAAAAACTTGAGCAAAACCAAAATCTTAAGAATTTTTTTCTAAAACAATTCAGATATAAGCAAACAAACTATTCTTCATTGCTTGAAGAAATGAAGGAGCAACAGTTCATTTTTAGCCACTTGTGTTAAAACAAACAAGTCATATGGGTCCGAGCTATGCCTGCCTTTTTGTTGGCTTTGTGGAACAATCTATATTCCAAACCTATTCTGGTATCTGTCCCCCACTTTTCCTTCGTTATATCGACGACTGCATTGGCGCTGCTTCCTGCATGCATGCTGAGCTCGTTGACTTCATTAACTTTACCTCTAACTTTCACCCTGCCCTCAAGTTTACCTGGTCCATTTCCGACACCTCCCTTCCCTTTCGAGATCTTTCTGTCTCTATCTCTGGAGACGGCTTATCTACTGATGTCTACTATAAGCCTACGGACTCTCACAGCTATCTGGACTATTCCTCTTCTCACCCTGTCTCTCGCAAAAATGCCATCCCCTTCTCGCAACTCCTCCGTCTCCGCCACATCTGCTCTCAGGATGAGGCTTTTCATTCCAGGACGAGGGAGATGTCCTCCTTTTTTAAAAAAAGGGGCTTCCCTTCCTCCATCATCAATTCTGCTCTCAAACGCATCTCCCCCTTTTCACGCACATCTGCTCTCACTCCATCCTCCCGCCACCCCACTAGGAATAGGGTTCCCCTGGTCCTCACTTACCACCCCACCAGCCTCCGGGTCCAACATATTATTCTCCGTAACTTCCGCCACCTCCAATGGGATCCCACCATCAAGTACATCTTTCCCTCCCCCCTCTGCTTTCCGCAGGGATCGCTCCCTACGCGACTCCCTTGTCCATTCGTTCCCCCCATCCCTCCCCACTGATCTCCCTCCTGGCACTTATCCTTGTAAGCAGAACAAGTGCTACACATGCCCTTACACTTCCTCCCTTACCACCATTCAGGGCCCCAGGCAGTCCTTCCAGATGAGGCAACACTTCACCTGGTGTGATATACTGCGTCCGGTGCTCCTGATGTGGCCTTTTATATATTGGCGATACCCGACGCAGACTGGGAGGTCGTTTTGCTGAACACCTACGCTCTGTCCGCAGAGAAAGCAGGATTTCTGAGTGGCCACACATTTTAATTCCACATCCCATTCTCATTCTGATATGTCTGTCCATGGCCTCCTCTACTGTAAAGATGAAGCCACACTCAGGTTGGAGGAACACCTTATATTCCGTCTGGGTAGCCTCCAACCTGATGGCATGAACATTGACTTCCCTAACTTCTGCTAATGCCCCACCTCCCCCTCGTACCCCATCCATTATTTATTTATATATACACATTCCTTTCTCTCTCTCTCTCTCTCTCTCTCTCTCCCTTTTTTCTCCCTCTGTCCCTCTGAATATACCCCTTGCCCATCCTCTGGGTTTTCCCCCCCTCCCCCCTTTCCTTCTCCCTGGGCCTCCTGTCCCATGATCCCCTCATATCCCTTTTGCCAATTGTCCAGCTCTTGGCTCCATCCCTCCCCCTCCTGTCTTCTGCTATCATTTTGGATCTCCCCCTCCCCCTCCCACTTTCAAATCTCTTGCTAGCTCTTCCTTTGGTTAGTCTTGACGAGAGGTCTCGGCCCGAAACATTGACTGTACCTCTTGCTGCCTGGCCTGCTGCATTCACCAGCAACTTTGATGTGTGTTGATTAAATCTTCCTCGCGACCCGCTCCCTTCCTTACCGGGCGCCCATATATACGCAGCAAGCGGCTGGAAATGTAACCAAAACCTGAGGAGCAGCCCCTTCAGATATTCCATCAGCAGTTGCAACCTCATATACTTCATATATGCATGGTATATGGAGTCCTCCCGGCCTGTCTATATTTCCTCACCTGACAATTTCCAAACCCTTTCCAAAAATGGTGAAAATGAGATGGTCAAGGCCAGAGAAATGAAAGCTATTGGGGAGACTGCGCACATGAGAGTGTCGGTAGGCGGGAAGGGACTGAACCAACAGGAGTGAAGGTGCTCGAAGAAATATTCCCTCAATTTATTATGGGTCTCATTAATGTAGAGGAGGCCACATTGGGAGTACCAGATATAAGATGACCCTTAACAGATTTGCTGGTGAAGTATGCCTCTCTTGGAAGGACTGTTTGGGGCCCTGAATGGAGGTAAGGGCGGAGGTGAATGGGCAGGTGTAGCACTTTGGCTGCTTGCAAGCATAAGTGCTTGGAGGGAGATTAGTGGGGAGGTACGAATGGGCAAGGGAATCACAGAGGGAGCGATCCCCACAGAAAGCGGAGAATTGGGGAAGGTAAAGATGCGTTTGGTGGTTGGATCCCTTTGAAGATGGTGAAAGCTGCGGAGAATGATATGTTGGATATGGAGGCTGCTGGGGTGGTAGATATGGACAAAAAGAACTGTCACTATTGAGGCAGCAAGAAGAAGAGATGAGTGTGGATGTCTGGGAAATGGAGGAGGTGCAGGCTAGGGCAGTATCAATGGTGGTGGAAGGGAAACCCCATTCCTTGAATGAGGAGGACGTCTCTGATTTCTTGGAAAGAAAAGCCTCATCCTGGAAACAGATGAAGTGGAGATAAAGAAACTGAGAAAAGGAATAGCACTTTTACAGGAGACAGGGAAGATGTACATTCAAGATAGCCATGCGAATCGGTAAGTTTATAAACACTGTTGATCAACAGTTTGCCTCCAAAGATGGAGACAGAGAGATCGAGGAAGGGGAGGGAGATGTTAGAAGTGGACCAAGTAAATTTAAGAGCAGAGTTTAACTTAAAGGCAAAGTTGATGAAAGCGATGAGCTTAGCATGAGTGCATGAAACCGCAGCAAATCAGTAGTCAATGCAGTGGAGGAAGAGTTGGGGAGCATTACTAGGGAAGGCTAGGAACATAGATTGTTCTAGGTAGCCAATGGATAGGCTGGCATAGCTGGGACCATGCAGGTGCCCATGGCAACCCCTTGAGTCTGGAGAAAGTGGGAAAGGCTGAAGGAGAAATTGTTGAGGGTGAGGATCAGTTCTGTGTTTCAGAGAGTGGTGGTGGAGGGGATCTGTTTGGTTCTTTTATTGAAAAAGAAGCAGAGAGCTTTGAGGCCTTCTTGATGGGGGATAAAGGTGTATAGGGACTGAACATCCATGGTGAAAATGAGATGGCCAAGGCCAGGGAATTGAGAGCTATTGAGGAGACTGTGAGCCTGAGAAATGTCACAGATGTAGGTGGGAAGGGGCTGAACCAATGGGGATAGAATGGATTTGAGGTGCGAGGGCATGGGTTCAGTGGGGCAGGAGCAGGCAGAGTCAATGAACCTACCTGGACAGTCAGGCTTGTGGATCTTGGGTAGGAAGTAGAAACAAGCAGTACGGGGTAAGGGAACTATGATGGCAGTAATGGGAGTTCCCTAGAGTTGATCAGGTCAGTGATGGTATCAGAGACAGTTTTCTAATGGTCCAAAATGGTGTCCTCTTCCAGGGTTAGGTAGGAGGAGGTGTTTGATAGGAGGAGGTGTTTGAGAGTTGCTACCTGGCCTCAGCAAGATAGAGGGCAGTCTGCCACTAAAATAGCGGCCCCTTTGTCTGCGGGTTTGATAGTAGGCTTTGGATTGGTGCAGAGAGAGTGCACAGCAATGCATTCAGAGAGCAACAAGGTTCGAGGAGGAGTGCAGAGTGCTGAAGTTGAGCCAGTTGATGGCTCATCAGCATTTAGAGATGAAAAGGTCCAGTGAAGGCAGAGAATCAGCGTGGGATATCCAAGAGGAGGAGGGCTGGAAATGGGAGAAGGGTTAGGCTTGTTTTTATAGTTTTTAACATAAAAGTACATGTAGGGAGTTATACAAGGAAGTTTAAGCACTGTAAAAGGAAGTATGTTGAACAACAACCAAAAATGGAGACAAGCTAGACAAAGAATTTTCTGAGGATATCTAGGATTCCTTGGTCTGTCAGATCATATATGGAATAAGCATGAGCTCCAGCCAAGTATGCCACATTGTCAAACTGTTTACAGAACACTAATGCAACACAGCTGAGCACAAACTTCCAAACTAAAGGAGTTGTCAGTCACATGCTCATACCACAGCACCCACTGTACTGAATGCCAGAAGCAAACCAAACAGAAATGGGGATATGTGAATTGGTCCAACACAAATGATTCACTAGTTAACGCACACTATCACAGTCACTTCTGTAAGAAACTACAGGCCAATCTTATTCAAACCTGGTACAACAAATGATCTATATTCCTTTGATAGCAGCTTTTCAGGAGAAGAAAAGTTGAGTTCCCATTATTTTTGGAAAGTTGATTACATAAGCCAAATTATTTATATATTTCTTATAAAAGGCTGCAGTGCAGACTTTATAATCAAATGTTAAAAAGTAAAAAAATTTCATTACCCAGACAGGTATCCTTGATCTTATTTAAAAAAATATGGACTTTGGGAAATATGATTGAAATGGAGTCCAGATTGGAATAGTATTGGTATATTCAAAGAGCTACACCTGAGAAAAATGTAATTTTATTCAAGAAGTGACTAATAATGTAAATGAAAGACAATGTAACCTCCTGGACTTTTCTTGATCAGAGAAATATTTCTTAGTGTTTGTTCAATTAGGCTAGGTTTTTACCCCACTATTTCTACTTCTCTTTAACAACACGTGATTGGACGGGAAATGTTACACATGACGTTGTTCAAGATATTTAGGGCTGCAGGATGCAAGTGCCTTCCCAGATTTTGTAGCTCACCGACGGAACTGGCTTTATCTCTTCTTCAGGAAAGCTACAGAGAGGGCTTCCAGGCCCTACTCTCATTTCTGGGGCCTCGGTATTTATCAAAACATGCCTGCGGTATTAAGAACTCCCAGAATTCTTGTTGTATTGTCATTACACTAACATGCACAAAGGGGACAAGTTCACTGGTAACTTCCTCTTCCCCAACTTCTGCCACTGACATTTGGTACTTTAAACATAAGACTTCAAAGAAAAGTTGATCTTTTCCTTCCACAAATAAGTCTTCACTGTTTCATTAAGGTTTACAGGAAGAGAGAGAAAAACACAGAGATTCAATTAGCTATACTTTATCCTGCTCGTGTTACCACACAGAAAACATAATTGCCTTAGAATTCTTAGACTAAGAATTGCTCAAGCTTCTTAGAAATTGCATCAGCTACTACCATATGTGGAATCTTTTCTGAATAAACTTTTTTTAAATGAGATAAGTTATGCATTACAGTTTGTTTGAAGAATATCTAACAACATATAATAGACCATTATCTCTCTAACCTATGAAATCTGTCTTTCAGTGTATTGATAAAGCTCTACGATAGTTTCAAACTGCATTTCACAACATTAACATTTTTAGTATTGCCTAAAGAATGTTAAAACTGAAGTGAAACATAGACATGTAGTTGTCCTTCTAAGAATTAAAATGTGACAATGGTATTTTGCAAAATATAACCTCATGACACATTATATTTCCAAATTAGTAAGCTTGAGACAAGTGCAAGTCTTAGTGTACAATGGCTGCCTTCATCAAGAGAACTTTAGAAGGGCCACATTAAAGCAAGAAATGAAAAGCACAAATTAACAAGCAGGGTGTCACTGTGTGTTCCCACACTTTGAACTAGCCACACTTTAAAGCAAATTACATTAAGTGGCTTGACTTCCTTAAAATATTTAAAGAGTGAAGAGGGAATTGGCAAGGTTGTTGCTGGGACTTGGGTACTGGAGTTATTGGGAAAGGTTGAAGAGGCCAGAATTTTATTTCCTGGAGTGTACGACAATGAGGGAACCAATCACAAACAGGAGAAAACACACAGATGCTGAAAATCCAAGCAACACGCACACAAAACGCTGGAGGAATTCAGCAGGCTAGGCAGCATTTATGGGAGAGTACAGTCGACGTTTCGGGCCTGGAAAAAATTCTGAGGAGTCGGAGTGAGAAGGTGGGCGGAGGGGAGTAAGATACACAAGGTGATAGGTGAAACTGTGGGGAGGTGTGTAGTAAGGAGTTGAGAATTTGATTGGTGAAAGAGATACAGGGCTGGAGAAGGGGGATACTGAAAGGGGAAGATAGAAGGCCATGGAGATAAGGTGAAAGAGGGAAATGGGAATGGGGAATGGTGGTGGAGGGGGGGAACTGAATTACTGGAAGTTCAAGAAATCGATGTTCAGGCCATCAACTTGGAGGCTACCCAGAAGGAATACAAGGTGTTGCTCCTCCAACCTGAGTGTGGCCTCATCGCAACAGTACAGGTGGCCATGGACTGACATGTCGGAATGAGAGTGGGAAGTGGAATTAAAATGATGGGAGATTTGACAGTGGTATACAAAATTATGAGGGGTATAGATGAGGTAAATGAATGCAGGCTTTTCTCCCCTCAGGTTCAGTGAGACTAAAAGTAGAGGTCATGGGTTTAGAGTGAAATATTTAACAGGAACCTTAGGGGAAACATCTTCACTTACAGGTGGTGCAATTGTGGAATGAGCTGCTAATGGATGTAATAGATACAGGTTCAATTGCAACACTTCTAGTTTGGATAGGTACACGGATGAGAGGGGTATTGAAGGCTATGGTCTGGGTGCAGGTTGATAGGTCGATAGGTTGGCACAGACTAGATGGGCTGAAAGGCCTGTTTCTGTGCTGTGGTGCTCCATGTTTCTAAAACAAGACTCTACAATTTGTCAAAGACCAATGTCACAGATTACTGCTTCAATGGCACAAAATTATATACCTCATCAATGGTACTGCAACACCACTTCACCTGGGCTAAACCATGATACGTGTACTCAACATCACTATTAAATGCAAGCTGCTGTCTAAATAGAAACACACCATGTCACTTCCATTATCCTGCTGCACTGGCTCCTTGAGCAAACTGACAGAGATGTTTGGTTTTAGATTAGATGAAAGGCAGAATCCAGCATCCAGCATCGCAAGTCTTCAAAAATTCACCAAAACCATAGGACTGGAGGGAATATCAAATGACTGATATGACAAGCTCCACATGGAGATAGTCATTTGCATTTTTTGGACTTCGAAGCAAAGTTCAGCCATAATGAAAGTTGTAAATGATTTGATAAATAAATTAATTATTTTTCATTCCTTCTTTCGATCACTTTCATTTGCATTCTACAAATATGCCAGCAGTGGGTGTATTGGTTGTTTATCTGAGGTGCATGTTTCTGAGCTTTCCTACTAAATACTACATCAATTATTATGGTAAAAATATTTTAATAATATGATAGATTAAAAAAAAACCCTGCCACTCAAGACAAAAAGATAACCTTAAATATGCACAGGTAAAGAAAACAAGCAATTGTTTAACTGGAATGGGGGGTGCGGGGAAAAAAATCAAGTTTCAAAACATTTCTACAATTTTCCAATATGACTCAAGAATATAACATCTGGTGATGACCACACCTGCATGCCTTTTTAAACAGATTACATAATAAACCTTATGTATTACTACAAGTTCGAGACCCCCTACTGGTGGAGTATACAATAGATCCAGTTTTTGCTTTTTACACAAAGTAAGTAAGGCAAGCAGGGAACTTGCTAACTGTGGTGAAACAATTTTATTCTGCAGTAATACCTGCTATAAAGTATGATATACATCTGTACTTCAGCTGAACCAAGTCCTTTAGCATTTTCTGTTTGCACTATTAGGATACAGGAAGTCACCTTTCAGCAGGACATAGCTGCTGCCTATTGATTCCTTGTGTCTTAACTAACCTGTAGTTAGTGTAATTTCATACAGATTCTACTAGCAATCTGATCAATACTTTGTATCACAGAGCAAGTGTCCTCAATGTGATGAAAGGTTACACCTACTGGTTGTCAGTGCAACTGCTAAGCCAAAGGATCATATAAATTTTACGGAGATGACAGTCAATGTCCTCATAATAAATTTACTCTTCATTGCAATGGTCACATAGCGTTCTCTAAGTACAAGTGTAAGTGAGAACTCCATTGTGATACACAATGTTGTACTAGGTTCCAGACACTTATTGCACCTGTGACACCCACAGGACCTCTTCACCATCACACCCTCGTTTACCGGGTATCACTGACCGCACGTTTCAGCGCAAACACTCTGTTCTTGAAGCTGTGAGTTTTCCACTCTGCTCCACCATGGATGTAAAAGAATGTGAGCTATCACATCCATGGACTCTCTTTTCAAACCATCTCTATCTTATTCAAACTTCCAACTGAAGCTTGTTTGTTCTCTCTTTACAACTGTAAACTCATATAATCTATTTGTTTCCCTATTTCCAGCCAAGGGTCCGGCATCTCCTGTAATATTAGAGACACTATTCAAGGATGAGTCTGTATCTTGTTCACATAACTCCAGCTTGAGAACATACAGAATAAGGGTATTTCTTTAGGGAGAATAGTGGTTTTAATAATGGAAAAGAACGATGAATCCAGATCTGTAAAAATCTCCATTGCAGCCCACTTCAAAAACAGAATCTAATTTCATTCATTCCTTTTAAGCTGATCTGTGTTAACATAAGTATTTAGACCAGGGCTTGCCAACCTGGGGTAAACAGACCCCTTTGCTTAATAGTATTGGTCCTGGCATAAAAAAGGTTGGGAACCCCTGATTAGACATTTATATCTGGAGTTCCTTAGGCCATGGCAAGGTTTGATTTACTGTTACTTTTCTGTTTCCAAGCAAAGATCATACAAGCAGAGGAATATGGTCACTTTTATAATTCATGAATGCAGCAGCAAAGCTTCATATTATTCCAAGCAGTGCAAGCTTCCAAGTGTAGGGACCTCACCCTCCAAAGGAAGAAGAAGAATAGCCCTTAACTCGGCAGTGGAGTTAACGGTGCACCGTCATGACAGTGTTTCTGTAGCAAGCTATTCTTGTTTTTAATGAGGCCAAGTTGCTAGCTCGACGCTCAACCCGACTTGGATTCGAACTCGGGAACCTTCGCTCCGGAGTCCGGAGCTGATGTTATTGCGCCATCAAGCAGGACTCCAAGGGAAGAAACTCAGCAAATACAATGAAGAAAAGAAGGGGCTGTGATGTCTTGAATGATTTTTCTCATCACACTTACTACTGTAAATTGGGTATCTGTCCTAACCCCAGAACTGTTGGATCATAGCCCCTCCCACAATCACTGTGTGTGATATCAAAAGCAAAGCACTGAAGAGACTGTGTATGTGGAGAAAGGAGGAAATGTAGATACCCAGCAAGTCAGGAAGCAGATGAAAGCAGAGAAGCCCAATAATCTTTTCAAATTATTAGCTGTTTCTTTCTCCACTATGATACCTGACATGATAACTCTAACATTTTCTGTGTGCATTCCTGCTTGCAGCAGTATTGGAGTTTAAGGCCACTGTTCAACCACGTCATGATAGCAAATGATGCAAGCTACTCACCTCTGAAGTCACAATCATCGGTCCTTTTTAATTATTTGGTATACAGAATAAAACTCAAGAGCTTTGATTAAAATTGTGTGCCTGTGAAAGTAGCACCTTACAAACTAATCCACAATGTGACACTGTAAACCTGTGCTGAGGGAGGACATGTGGCAAGACTGGGCAGCTATGATATAGATGAGATGGTTGGGACTAAGGAATTGTAAACTGTTGCAATTATGGAAGGAGTCACAGATGTAAGTGGGAAATGTCCAGAAAAGGGGAGTGAAGCTCTGAGGAGATAATTTCAGCCAGACAAGAAGAAGCAGAAAGAATGGATTTATCAGAGAAATCCTGTTTGAGAGAGATAGAAACAGGCTGTGCACAATTGGGCCACTATTAGTTATGGGCTATGGAAGAGAGATTTTTAATAGTCCATGAGAAAGAGGCCTGATTTTGGTTGGGGAGTGATATCAATAAAGAAACTGATTAATTCTGCCAAAGCTCTGTTCAGGCCAAGTTTTACATCACATTACATTGGCCATTGTTAATGTAGAATGCTGTAAGTCCAGTTCACTGATTTACTGGTGGATGGCAGGGGAGCTATGCAGCCCCAGTCACAGCAAGGACTAGGCCTCAAGCCACGGTGTTGCCTGTTTACAGCCACCCAGGAGAGAGGCATTGGAGTCTGTGCACTCCACCAGAGGCCGTGTGGTGCAGCATTCAAGCTGGAGTCAGTGCTGCCCCCCAGTGTTCGCTCAGCAGAGGACAAGATGTTTGACTGCAGAGTGCTGCAATATTCATGGACTCAGGGTCTTGGACCATATTTTTTAGTGAGACTGTATTTTACTGATATCTTAGATGTGCTATATGTTCCTTGCACTATGTGTGTGTGAATGACAGTTGGTACAGTGTTTTGCACCTTGGCCCCAGTGTAACGCTGTTTTGTTTGGCTGTATTCATGGGAAATCATGTATGGTTGAATGACAATTAAACTTGAACTTGGTACCTCTAGGTATTTCCCACAGGTTCACTCAAACATCAACACTGAACGATTCTTTTTGAGAATTCCAGGCTTGTCATTACTAATGGATATTTCTTGGGTTATGAGAAGTTGTTTACGAATATGGAAGGAGCCAAGACTCTTCTTTCCACTTCAGCAGATTTAAAGATCACCAAAGATAATATATTTCCTATTGAAGAGTCTTACTAATAAAATATTTTTTCTTTTTTTTATTTCAAAGCTAAACACTATCCTCTATTTCACCAATGCCAAACAGAAAAGTGTAATTTTCCAATCTTTTCCATCCAAGCACATTCTTTAAATTGAACTTGCCCAACCTGCTTTGTTACTGTGGCCACACATCATGTGTATATTAGCGTGATTGTTTCAAGACTTGCCGTTGCTTTTCTCAGCTGCTGCTACAATCCAGATGCAGCCTCATCCAAATATAACTGTAACACTAGATGGCAGTGTCAAGGGTCACACTGAGGTGACCCATTAAAAAGCTTTCGCAAACCTTCTCGTAATACTGTATAATAATTGTTTCGGACCGCACCTTATAAAGTTAAAACATGCCAAAACAATTTCATATTATGGGAATGCAGTTCTTTGCCTTCATTTCGCAAAGAGCGTTGCTGTTTCGCAGGACCTATAAAAACTGCAAGCACAAGTTTGCCTGACTATAGTCAAGCGCGATCACCTGGCATTGCCGTACGTAGTTACATCCTACAATCAAAATAAGAGGTTTGCTTTCATGTCACTGGAAAGTACGCGTTATATGGCCACACTACTTGAGATGCGCAGCGTGTGGTGCCAGAAATGCAGTGGCATCGGGTTCATTCTCAGCTCCCAGTAGTAAAGCAGAGACGTCAGCACTCGTCGGTGCAGCAAGCTCTCATGTGACACTATCAAACTGTTTCATAACCCATGCTCGCATTCCTTACGCAATGTACATCATCGGCAGTTACAGTTTTAATGATATGAAACGATATACTACACATGATTAGCATATCTTAATTTCTTACGGTAGCTAGGTAAATGTTTTCGATTAAAACATAAATAAAAACTCCCTTGCGTAAACATTTACATCATTTTTTTAAAAAAAATACGCATTTAAGAAACTAAGTTGCTGCTAGGTACATTATGCAACATGCTGAGAATGGGAAAGTACGGTTTGTGTGCCTGATATGAAACCCCGTTGATGTTCACAGTACGGCACTTAAAGAAAACGATGCGAGTTTGGACAGAAAAAGAGACATGTCACCAATTGTAAAGTGGCTGCAACCCGAGTTTGCTGCTGTATCCCATCTTCTTAAGATCCAATCATAAATGTTGTGTAAGAAATATACCGCGTTACGCAACCACACTGCTAAATCAATCTGATCCACTGTTTTGAAACAATTGTGAAAATAATACACGAGGGTCCAATTAACCACAAAGAGGAAACACAAATTGTTAATTTCCCCCTTTCTACTTGACTTTAGCATGGCTTTGATCGGCAGATTTTTTAAAGGCATGAAGTAGGAGTTGATTTTGTTCTGGTGCCCGTACTGCACACGCATCTTGGTACAAATCAGTGCCCCACCGAAAGAAGAATATGAGCTATTTCCTATAACTTTGGGCACCCACGTGTGCGGAATGAATGAAGGAAGGAAGCCAGCCCGTGCAGTGACACTTACAACAATGTATTAACAAATGTAGCAAACGGCGCCCCGGCAGCGCTCGGCGGTCGTTCGCGCGAGCCGGTGGAGTTCCGAGCGCCAGCTCCACGTGAAGCCGGTGCTCCGCTCGCCGCCGCTACATACACATGACTTTCCAGAGACCGGCAATGCACAAGCTGCGGCTCGAGCATCGGCATCCGCACGGAGGAGCAGCGCTGCCATCTAGCTTGTGAGCGAAGGTGCGTGGCCAAGCATGTAGCCGGCTGAGCGTGGCTTCTTACCTGAGACTCTGCGTTTTCTGTCAGATAATTGAAGACGAATGAGGAGAAGTCTTCATCTATGAGCGAGCAATCCGCCATCTTCCCGCGCTGTGTGACACAGTTGCTGCGATCCTCACTTCGCCGGCAGATCGGGCTCACCGCTGCCCCTGGCCATGGTGGGTGGACAGTAGCGGTACTGCAAGCCCTGCTCGCGTAAATGCAACACTGCGCTGGGGGAGGTGGTCCCTACTTAGCAGGCTGGGATTCGTTGGTGCTGGTTTCCTAAAAAGCAAACTAGTTTATTACCGGATGGAAGTGAACAGTTGTTTTCTCTGATATCGCGAATCAGGGTCGCGTTCTACGGGTGAAAGTACAAGAGTATTCTAACTGTCACACTAGTGAACACTTTATGTTCTCGGATTATCAAGTGAAGATAATACATACATCAGTAGGTGTCTCCCTTTAAAGTACGAGCAACAGTTCAAAATAAAGAAAACGGATAGCTTTTTTTAACTGAACAGGAAATAAGATAAAGAAAATTATGGAGGGAGAATTAAATATTATTTTAAAGTTCTGTTATTGCTTTAAAGCAAATGGAGCAAAAACAAAAATCTTTTTAGGCAATCGCTCGAGATGAAATAAGGATTTAAACACTGCATATTATTTTTCGTAATCACCCCCTTTTCGAGTCACTTGATCTTTAAAAGGGCAGTGCAAGACTTCAGATTATAGGGTAATAGATAAATCTGGTATCCAAAAGTTTAATTAAAATACTCTTTCAGAAAACGAAAGGACTTTGGTTGTTGGGCACCCTGTAGACAATGCAGACATCTCATTGGCTTCAAATGACAAGAAAAGATGAATGATCCTATTTAAAATTAAATAGGTAAAACTGATTAAGTTAACATCACTGTGGCAAAATATAAACTGTTCCATAAAGAATGTACTCAATTAGAATTTCAACCTTCAGACATGTTGAAAATTATTTTAAAGAGCAATTTAAGCTGACGTTAGATGCACGCAATACAAAATTCCGTTTGACTGAAGGTTCAGAATTTGTGTGTTGATGGTCAGAGATAAACTATATATCCGAAATTATAGGCCAGTAATGGTAGATCCCTTCAGATGTGGATGTTGAAATAAAATGCTGTTAAATACTCAGAACAGGCACGAACTTTGGAGTAGAGACAATGTTAACATTTCAAATCTGTGGCCTTTCATCAGCATACTATAAAAGGTCTGAATTATAGTTTTAAAAAAAACTGCCAATCTAGAGTAATAACAGACAATTTCTCTCTACATACATAGTTGAACATTTAGAGAACTTTGTGTTTCTACTTTGGGTGTATACTTTGTTAGGGCTATCATATAATAGCAAACGCATTTTGGAGATATCCAAAATACCTATTTTGCATGGAGGAGGGTGTGTCGATCAACTTGTTATTCAACAAACATAAACACACCTTTTGCACACAAAGACAAGCTATATTTCAGACTTCCAAAGAGTACAATTGGAAAATATGGTGAAATGGGTGTGGAAGAAACTGCTATCTGGACACTTCAGTTTTCATTATTTTAAGTTACTTAATAAATTATCTCACACTCTATCTTAGACAGAACCTTTGTGGGTTTTGAAGTGACTCATGAGTCCTACATAGTATCTGCTACAGATGATAGAGGTGATGCTAGACTGGAAGAATAAGTGGATTTTTTAATGGATTTCTGTGTGATTCTTCCATTGTTTGTACTTTCCATCAATGACTATTGTCCAGTAGCACTTATATCCACAGTAATGACGTGTTTGAGAGGTTGGTGATAAAATATACCAACTCCTGCCTGAGAAGTGACTTGGATCTGTTCCTATGTGCCTACTGGCGCAAAAGGTCCACAGTGGATGTTATCTCATTGGCTCTCTACTCAACACTGAACATCTAGACAGCAAAAATGCATACATCGGGAGGTTCTTTGTTAACTCCAGCTTAGCATTTACTACCATCATCCTCTCAAAACTAATTAATAAGCTTCAAGACCTTGGCCTCAATACCTCCTTAAGCAATTAGATCCTCAATTTCCTCACTTGCAGACCCAGTCAGTTCAGATTGGCAACAACATCTCCTCCAGGATCTCCATCAGCACAGGTGAACCACAAGGCTGTGTGCTTAGTCTCCTGCTCTACTCAGTTTACACTGATGACTGTGTAGCTAAGCACAGCAACGATGTCATATTTAAATTTGCTGATGACACTGCTGCCGTGGCCAATCAAAGGTGGTGATAAAGCAACATTTAGGATGGAGAATGAAAATCTGGCTGAGTGGTGCCATCACAACAACCCTGCTCAATGTCAGCAAGACTAAAGAGCTGAGTATTGACTGTAGCAGAAGGAAACCAAAGGGCCATAAGCCAGAACTCACTGGAGGATCAGAGCTGGAGAGGGTCACCAACTTTAAATTCCTCAGTGTTATTATTTTGGAGGACCTCTGCTGGGCCCAGCACATAAGTACAATTACAAGGAAAGCACAGCAGCACCTCTGCTTCTTTCAGAGTTTGCAAAGTTTCAGCATGACATCTAAAACTTTGACAAACTTCTATACATGTGTGGTGGAGAGTATATTGACTGGCTGCATCACAGCCTGGTATGGAAATACCAATGCCCTTGAATGGAATATCCCTACAAAAATAGCTGATATTACCTTGCCCTTCATGGGTAAAGCCCTCTCCACCATTCAGCACATCTACGTGGAGCATTGTTGCAGGAAAGCAGCATTCATCATCAGAAACCCGCAAACCCCAGATCATGGTCTCTCCTCACTGATACCCTCGGGAAGAAGGTACAGAAGCCTTGGGACTCACACCGCCAGGTTCAGGAACAGTTATTGCCTCTTAACCATCAGGTTTTGAACAGAAACAGATAACTTCACTTGCCCCATCATTGAAACGTTCCCACAATCTATGGACTCATTTACAAGGACTCTTCATCTCATGTTTGTGATATTTATTGCTTATTTATTTATAATCATTATATATTTCTTTTTGTATTTCCGCAGTTTGTTGTCTTTTGCACACTGATTGAACTCCCAAGTTGGTGTGGAATTTCATTGATTCTATTATGGTCATTATTCTATTATGTATTTATTGGGTATACCAACACAAAAATGAATCTCAGGATTGTATATGGTGACATATATGTACTTTGATAATAAATGTACTTTAAACTTTGCGCTTATTTCCATCAGAGAGGCATTCCCTGAAAACATTCTTGAAATATTTTCTCAGTCTGTCTGAATATTATAATGGGGTTCAAATTACTTGTTTCAGAAATCGAGTGTTTAGCACGTGGAGGAAATGGCCTGTCCATCAAAACTAGTTGAGGGTGATAAAAAGTATTGATCCCAGGAGTGTTGGCCTGGGAAAATATACTGGTATTTGTTCAGCAATTCTGCTAGTAGATAGAGAAGATTTTGCAAAAACAATATTTGTAATGTCTCTTCGGTGCTCAAATCATATCTACTACAGGCATGTATGGCTCCAAAGCATACAGGAGAATGGGAGTCACTCAGTAGACCATCAGCCTGGTGCTGACTTTCAGATCTTGCTCTGGAAATGCACTTTCTCTCAAGTGATCAAAAGCTGCGTCAGTGCATTGAAAGGAGTGGTAGATGCTGATCTTGCTCAAAGATAGCTACTGAGGTAAGCCTGGTGACACTAGTTATCCAGGGACTCATCCTGAATATTGATGGTTGGGATGCATTGATGTGTAATGGTAATACACGGGTAAAGGACTGTTACCTTGCAGGTGTTCAGTGTGAAAGCTATTGGCTCCTGCACTGCAGTGAAAGAATGGAGACAATTCGAAGATAATGATCCTTACCCCTCTATTCCTGAATGTTTATGGTCATCAAGCCCCTGATGGTCCCTCTGATCCTCTCCATAAACCTCTTTGATCATCACCCTGACCATATCCTCAGATAATATTCTTGAACAAACCTCTGTCCCCACTTAGTTACAAAACCTTATCATCGACTCCACAGGTGAAATCTTCTATCATGATCCTATCAACACATTGACCTTCTCCTCACTTACCCAGCACTATCGCTGATTATCTCCCCCTCTACCAGAGTGAATCTGGTACTCAATTCACTTCCTCCATGACCTCCAGAGTACACTACGGCAAGAGGTTGCAGAGGAAATAAAAAACAGAAAATTCTGGCAACATTTGGCAGATCAGACAGCATCAGTAGAAAGGGAAACAATTAATGTTTTGTGTTAGAGATACAGCACAATAACAGCCACTTCCAGCCCAATGAGCCCATGCCGCCCCATTACACCCATGTGACTAACTATCCTACCAACTTGTATGTCTTAGGAATGTGGGAGGAAACCAGAGCACCCGGAAGAAACCCACACAGCACAAATTGCTTACAGACGGTAGTGGGAATTGAAACTGGTTCACCGGCGCCTTAATAGCATTGCACTAACCACGATGCTACCATGCTGCACCGAACATTTCAGATCAAAGACCTTGAAAAAGTGACACTGGAAGGAAAGAACTGATTAGTTGTAACTACTGAGAATGTTATTTCATAAAGCTAGCATCCACACACTTCAAATTTTCAAGTAGTAATTTTTGAGGTGATAGACTAAAATTAAAATATATAAATCAACATTTGCAATAAGTTTTGGAAGATGTTAAACATATTGAGGTATCAGAATGCTGAAGAAGCTGATATTTACAATGGGTCACGGCAGAAAGTCCATGTGGTACTTTGATGTTGACCTCAACATTGTAGCCAATGTCAGCCAACCAAGACCACAGCAAGCCTTCATTTGTTCAGATGTCAGTCACTGGGCCTTTATATATAAAAAAACTAAAAATATCCTTGGAGAGTGTTGCTTAACTGACAGCTTCAACAACTGTGCTATACATGTAAGAGATGAAAGAAATATAAACAAATGTTACAAAATATTCTATGTGATTAAATATAAAAAAGTACTTTTATATTATCATTATACCTGTCTAATTCATAGATGCATTACAAACAATTGTGTAATTAGATTGACCTTTTGGAGATATAATTTCTTACCAAATTTTATAAGATATGTTGTAAATTTTGCAAGTATTTTAACTATCTTTCATTATTAATATCTACAATATTTTTGAAGTTCTCTATCAAATATTGCTTCCATAAATTTACTGCATAAAACTGGGGTGGGCAAACATCAGATTTAGATTTCAGAATAAATACCAGAATATTAATAATAAATAAAAGAAAATTTGCTCCATCTACTAGTAGGCATAATTTACTGAACGGGGGAAGAGGATTGGTCTGAAACAATAGCTCTGTTTCTCACTAATTGGCACCTGACTTGCTAATTGTTTCAAGGATTTATGGTCTATCCACGTAGAGGCAAGAACCAAGAAAACATACTATTGTGCCTCTCGACATTTTTACTTTTACAGATGTACCATAGAAAACATTCTACTTGGATGCATCCCAGTCTGGTATAGCAACTATCTTGCCCAAGACCGCAAGAAATTGCAGAGTGGTCAATGTAGCCCCATTCATCAGAATATTCTGCATTCTCATTTACCCCCTTTGTCTTGTCTTGATGAGCATGGAATGATATGTTTGCATACTATAGAAATACTATGCATACTTGCATACTATGCAAAAATAAGATTTTACTGAATCTCAGGACTTGTAACAATATTAAATCAACTACTATTTTCTGCTTCTAGTTCACATTTCCAGCTTCTGCAATATTTTATTCTTTGAAGATTGCTTTGCAGATAACAGTCCAGATAATTTTAAATAGTTATGGTTAGTGCAAAAGAAGCAATAGATGAAAGAAGACAAAGAAATAGAAAAACCAAGCTTTAGGGGGAAATAAAAATGGGAAATAAGCAACAGTTTCATTCTCAAATTTCAAAGTAAATTATCATTGTACATACTGTATATGTCGTCATATACTGCCCGAAGATGCATTTTCTTGCAGGCATTCACAGTAGAACAAAGAAATGTAATAGAATCAATGAAAAAATTAAAAATTACACACTAAGACTGATAAACCACCACTGTGCAAAAGAAGGCAGAATAGAAAAAAAACAAATAATAATATATAACTAAATAAATAATATTGAGAACATGAGGAGCAGAGTCCTTGAAAGGGAGTCTATAGGTTGTGAAATCAGTTAAGTTTTGAGGTGAATGAAATTATCCATATTTGCAGCTGTTGTAACTGTTCATGAACCTTGTGATATGGGACCTAGGGCTCCTGTACGTCCTTCCTAATGGCAGCAGAGAGAAGAGAGCATGGCCTGGATGATGGGGTCCTTGAAGATAAGTGACGACAGCGGTGCTCCTTGTAGATGTATAATAATGCCAAGGAATTTAAACTTACTGACCCTCTCAACCTCCAATCTTCTAATGAGGACCAGATCATAGACCCCCGGTTTCTTCCTCCGGTAGTCAATAATCAGCTTTTTGGTTTTGCTGATGTTGTGTGAGAGATTGTTGTTGTGGCACAATTCACCCAGATTTTCAGTCTCCCTCCTATATACTAATTTGTCACTCCCTTTGACTCGACTGACAACAGTGGTGTCATCAACAAACTTAATTGGGGCTGTGCTTAGCCTCAAAGTCATAAATGAAAAGTGAGCAGAACAGTGTGGTGGGTGGGGTGGGGGTGGGGGTGGTGCTCAGCACTTATGGTGCACCTGTGCTGATGGTGATTGTGGAGTAGATTCTGTTGCCAGTCCATTCTGACTGGGGTCTGCAAGTGAGGAAATTGTCTAGTCATAGATTTCAATCACGTAGTGTTACATCATCTTCATATTTGTCACAGTAAAGTGAGTAGAGACACTTTTGTTGTCTTTTTTTGTTCAGTCAGCTCTTTGATGGATTTTTTCAGAAACATATATTCTATTAATCCTTTATGTAAATTTTTACTGTATTACTTACCTCACAACAAAACCAAATGCCTGTTTAGACTAATTTTCAACATTGAGATATTTGTCATAATCTAAAAGAGTATAATTTTTAGTGGGCGTTACCCTTATTATGTGAAGGAGTTCAACCCAAATGTATTTGCATGAACTCTGAGGATCTCAATTGCTAGAACATTCTGAGCTTAGTGACCTAAACATATAATAACATAGGAAACAGGAACAAGAGTAGATTACATGGTCTTTGAAGCTTACTCTGCATTTTGATCAAATAGCTGATCTTCCCTCTCACTCTATTTTCCTCATAGCCTTTGATTTCTTCTACATCTTTTAAAGAAATAAAAACACCTTTCTGAATACACTAAATAAGTTGGCTGACTTTCCCTCAGAAGGGACAGGAAGTGATTGACAGGATGGATGGGTAGCAAGTTGGGAGGTGGTTGGCTTAGTCTGCTACTTAAGCAAGGCTTCTGTAAGTTCCCATCCCATGGCCTCCAGGTTCACAATGCCATCTAGAAAGCATTACTTCACTTTGAACAGTCACGGGCCACAGTTTCCTTGAAGTCTGTGGATAGTCTGCACTTCTTCAAGGAGGATTGAACATTTCCTTGAACCTTTTTCTCAATTGTCTGCAAATCCCCTTCCACAACAGAGTTCAAAATAGAGTAACTGCTTCAGGAGTCTAGCATTAACTATATTAGTAAGAAGTCCTGCCTGACACAGAACGTGATTCTAGGGATGTTGGCCAGGGAATAGATGCTAGCATTAGTCGGCTTGAATTTAAAGGACATTACAGAGACACGTTGGTAGTCTTTTACCAGTGCTTTCTGATGCCTGTTGTATGTAGTCCAGGTCAGAGAAGCATATAGGATGACAAGGATCATTGCTGCCTGGTTAGTGTTTTGCTAGGTCCTCAGTTTACCAAAGGCTGTGCTGGTCTATTATATTATTAATGTCTACTTTACTAAGTGAAAACTTCCAAGATGTGGGTAGGGGTCCATGTTTTCTAGAATCGTGCCATCAATCTTCATTGCTGTAGGCCACATGATGTAGGAAGAACAGATCGTTAGTGAACCCACGGCTTGTGGATATCAAGAGTAAGTCCCATTCTCTTGTATGCTTCAGTGAATGAAACAATAATATCTCTGAGCTCACTCTTTAACCTTATATGTAAGGTTCAATGTTCCCTCTAATTTTTTTGTACAGTTGCACAGACCAACTATTGCTCTGAGCAGGAAATTTGTACACGGCCTGAAAATTGCATGTCACTTTAATAAAACATTAAATAAAAGGAAATTCCAGCTGCACAGCAACAAAGGCTATGTGCATGGGAGCATTTCAGTTACTGAGCAACCACGCATAGAGGGAACAGTGGTGAGGTCTTCCTACTGCAGTTCAATTTCTGATGTTTGAGTGTTCATGGTCTGAAGTGCAATTGCTATAAATTAATCTGTCTCCTTTAGTTCTGAATGATGTATCTAGTACAATATATCAAAATTCATATCACTTGGTATAATCAGTTTTTAATGCTGCAGATTAAAATACAAGCCTTGCACAGATGATAAGATCCAATTAAATATTTTCATCAATATATAATCACAAATTTATTTGATTACTGCACGTCTTTGTTCATTGAATTCTTCACTGTAAACTGTTCTTGACAACTCTGAAGTATCCACTGCAGGCTCCGATAATTCTAATTGATTACTTGTTTAGTTGAGCCTCAGGAAAATCTAGTCCTACTTCCTGCTTAGCACTTGTGGCTTCAACATTCCCCTACTTGTATGGTATTACTATTGATTATTATTATTAAGTTCTATTGATCACATGTACCAATATACAATGTAAAACTTTTGTTTGCATGCCATCCAGACAGATCATTGTAAGTACAAAGAGGAAGTAAAAAGGAAATCAGAATGCAGTATTCAGTTTACAGTTACAGAGAAAGTACAAAGTTCAAAGTACATTTATATTCAAAGTATGTATGCATTATACAACCTTGAGATTTGTCTCCTTACAGGCAGCCACAAAGCAAGGAGCCCAAGTAACACATTTAGTAAAAAGAAGATGGATACATACCCAATGTGCAGAGAGAGAGAAAGGGAAAAAATCATGCAAACAATAAAGGTAAGCAAATAGCATTTAGGACGAAAGTGAGTCCTCAGACACAAAGCTCGGAGCAGGCCCACGGCTTCAGCACCAGGTAAACAGATAGTGCAAGAAACGCAGCGAGGTAGTTTGAGAGATGCAGACTGCATCTTTTAGCACATGAAAAGCCCATTCTAGAGTCTGACAATAGCAGGAATGAAGCTGCCTTTGATTCTGGTGGTATATGCTCTCAAGCCTTTGTACTTTCTGTCTGATAGAAAAGGGAAGAAGGGAGAATGAACAGGCTGGGAAGGGTCCTAGATCATGTTGGCTGGTTATTGAGGCAAGGGAACGTATCAGCAAACACAACAGAAGGGAGATTGGTTTTCAGATGGACTAAATATATGTAGAATGACATTTATGACGTAAGCATCATCTTCCTGGTATCATCTGTAAACTGCGAACTATTTAAATAAAACTTAACACCTACCAGTATCAATCTGAACAACACAGTGTATATAGTACATTTCAAAACACAGAGTACTCAATAATAACAAACTCTACTTTAGTTGCTTCTTAAGGCTGTCTAATTTTTGCATTTATTTTTATTCTATCTTGCAACCTGACTCCCACTCCGACTTACTGGATCTTTCCAATTTTTTCCGTTGTTTTTTTTAAGTACAAAGCATCTCAGATTTTCCCTTTCTGGATCATCTCCAAAGCTCTTATTTCTGTCTTCGTCCGTTATCAGTTTTCTTGCCACTCTCTGTAAGTTTATATCTGCAGTGGCATCTCACATCTCGGGCAAGCTGTGTGTTGCAAAGCAATCCTTTCTTAAAGCATCCATCTCAGTCTGTGATAGAGGTCATTCAGCACTTCTGAAAATAATAAAAGTCCTGCAGACTCTGTTCTTATCCAGAACACAATGCTCATTTCCTACATCAATAGTTTCTGTGCCAGATTTAATTGGTATTACTCCTGGACCTCATTAACCTTGTGATTCTTACCTTGTTTATGGACTTTTTAAATGGTGTAGCTGTTGTGCTGAAACTCTTGTGGAATGACGTTCTAATTCTGTTCCAACAGATTACGGACTGCTCCCCTGAAGTGCTTGCCATCGAGGTTTGTATTAGTCCCATTGATCTGCAACAGCCAGCTCAATGTTTATGTGGTACCTTTGACTCAGGCTATGATGATAGACTGTTAGTCCAGTTAGTCCTGACGAAGGGTCTCGGTCTGAAACGTCGACTGTTCCTCTTCCAGAGATGCTGCCTGGCCTACTGCGTTCACCGGCAACTTTGATGTGTGCTGCTTGAATTTCCAGCATCTGCAGAATTCCTGTTGTTTGCGATGATAGACTGTATTCACCGGACACAACTCAGAACAACCCACCCCAGGATACCTCACCATGGTCTACTTCTCTTTCTAGCTTTCTACCTTGCAGGTCTGTTTTTCAACTACATGATTCTCTTTGCAAGTACTTCTGTATTGAATACCATCAGCTTTGGCATTTCTGTCCCATGGTGATGCATAATCCACTTGCCTACTCATGATGAAATAGCTATGATGCCAGTGTGCTGCTACTTCTACCTTGGTAACTATAAATACTTTTGAGACTACAATTTCTCATTCATTGCCTAATCATCTAGATCAACTTTCTCCCACTATCCAAGGTAGCTGCATAATCATCATTCAACCATTGTTTTCCAGTAGTATTTTATAACTGCTGTAGCCTGTTATCCTGGTCTACCTTTATTTGTGAACAGGTGACTGGTCTATTTGGGTGGGATCAGTTCTCTCTGAAGCATAAGTGGTTTCTAAAATGTTTTACTTTGAAAAGCATACAATCCTTTCAAACAGGTCGTACCGCATTTGAATGATCTAATTCATGCATGTGATAGCTGGAATGTGCCCTTGGCACATATCTATTATAGGTAACTGGAACCAAGTCCCTCCACAGCCAAGCTTTCCCCATAATTTGGTGGGTCCAGCTGCAGTGATGCTCCACCACGAAATGAAACTGGTTGAATTACTTCCAATGTTGGTCCTCATCTTCCTCAGTCCCCAACATACTGACATGCTGTAGCTTCAATGCACATACTTAAAGTTGCTCCTTATTCAATCTAAGTGCCTGTGCAATATGCTCTACCCTGTGTTACATATAACAAGAGGCTCGCCTGAATGGGCATTTTGATATTTACCATAAGATTCACAGCAAGACCTTTTACCCTCTTCACCCAAATACCTTGCAGACTTCTTGCGTTTTATATTCATGTGACCACCGGCTTCCTGCCAAGCCCAATGTAGAATCAATATGATCACGCTGCATGGATGAAGACCATCCCATTACTTCTATCTCTGTGGACTTGTCTCTGCTTGCATCTCGGAATCATGTCCTGAACAAAACAGCTACATTATGAAATGTATTTTTCATTACAGTCACTATTGTGTATGCTTCCTTGTGACAGTTGTATTGAATAATCTTGTTTGGATTCTCTCATTTGCTAACTAATCGAAAATCTATAAAGCTCTGGAAATTACTTCTATGTCATTGTCTCCAGCTTGATCATATATTCAGCAGCCATTTCCTTTGGTCCGTATCAGAGTTGCAAACTCGTAGATCTCATAAAACCCTAGTGGTGTAAGTTTAAAATGTACCTTCAAGGTTTTCACGTGACTCACATGTTTCTTTCTCTCTGTAGCTTATGGCACTACTAGAATTACCTGCTTGCTACCAGCAATGATGTTACCCTTCTCTTCCTATGTGTGTCCCTATTACTCTCTTCCATGTCCTCCCCTTAGACTTCAATGTTATTGTTTCTCTTCACGACTGTTCCCAGTTTTTCCATATGCAGAGTAAATGCCAGAGTCTATTCAAGTGTATCATCGTTACTGATATATTCCCCACATTTACTGCATATCACCATCACTTGGAGATCTCTGATCTATATTAATCTATCAACCTTGTACTGGATCGTGGTTTTGCTGCTGAGGTAGCAATGTTGCAATCTTGATGCCAGGAAATAGCTACAGGCTCTTTCATGTTTAATGCAATAGCTTCAAACTAGAACAATTAGTAACCTTTCACTTGATGGTGTTGTCTGATCTAGCATGGCACAGACAGTTCTTTAGGTGCACATAGTTTTGTAAGACACACATTTATATACACAGGTCAAAAACCCCCTAATGTAGAGAATTTCAATGAATCAATCCTTTTGTGTGAAGATATTCCTCCTGGTAGTCCTAAATGTGGCCTCCTTATTTTTTTTTTGCGATTTTTTTTTTGTGGCATCCTGAAGGCTTTGGTGAACTGGACCCTTGGCAGCGCAGGCATGGCCGTGGTGGCCGTCACTGGAGTGGATTTTGGGCCGGACTGAAACAGCCAGTCTGAAGTGCCAGGGCCCGTGCCCAAGAGCAGAAAATGAGTTGATGATTTAAGTACCAAGCCAGATTTAAAAGATTAAGGTATCGAGGCCGAGGGCGAAGGGTGCACCGGTGTTCAGCTCACTACTCCGTGAGGTCTTACTCACCTCAGCACTGAACTGACTCTGTAGCTGTGGCCTGCAGCCGTCTGCATTCACCTCAGCACCGAGCCTGGACCAGCTGCAGTGTTGAATTGGCTCCATTGCTGTGGGCTCATATCCGAGTACTCTGTTCATGTTTGGTCCGTTATTTCCTTACTTTTTTATTATTTGCATGATTTTTTTGCAGATGTTTGTTTTGCCTGAATGAAGGAGAACCTCAAGGTTGTATTGATATATATACTTTGATAATAAACTTGAACTTTGAACTTAATACTTCACTCTCTAACCAAGGGGAACACCCTCTGTTTCTACCTGTCAGAAACTTATTCTTCTGATCTCCAGCGAATCAAAACTTAATTTTTCCTCATTGGACAACCTCTAATCTCATGCTTCAGTTGATTTGTATTTGGAAAATGACTAAGAGCCTCCAAACACACCTACTTATTCCTTTAAGTACTTTTATTTCCTTTATACAAGAAATTTTTTGTTGAGCTATTAAAATTATTAATGCTGAAAAGTTAGTTCATTAAAGCTTCCGGTTTAAGATGGTGCTACTGAAGACAGTAACAGCTTACTGGTAATTTGAAAGCAAAGGAATTCAATTAAAGCCATTCTTAATAACACTTTTTTTAAAGTAAATTATGGTAAGCTATCACCGTAAACAATGAAGGAGCACGCGAAGGCAAAGCATATTCGCAGGATGTGCCCTGCTAGTGTGCTGCAAAATCAATGCAATTGGAGTTGGAGCCGTGCTATTAGGAGTGAATGATTCTAGGCCGGGAAGACAAGTCAGAGGAGCTCTGATGCCTATCGAACCAACCTGGGTCTGAGGATGGATCGCTCTAAACACCGAGCCGAATTGAAGAGGCGAGAATGGCTTCTTCGACAGTCTGAAGCGAGCCAATGGGAGGTGTCTACAAGGCCTGGAGTGATTCACGGTGGCAAGGACCAGATCCTGATGTGAAGCACAATACACTCTTCGGAAAATCCAAATGCCAGCCCATGCAGACTGTAAAGGCAGGGTGTCCAGAGTCAGACCAGGTTTGATTGTTCTGGTTGCTGAGCCGATTTGGAGAGGTCGAGAACAGCTCCTTCAGCAGCGAAATCTAGGCCTGGAACGATTCACTGGCAGTGGAGCCGAGTCCTAGTGCGAGGTTTGGACAATTGAAACGCTGGCCCAGATAATCTGGGGGCTTCTCCCTCCACGGCATTAATGCTGTAACACAGCCCCTGGTGGCTGTGCTTCATGTCTGCGAACTTTGTGGTGATTTGCCATGCTAATATGATGAACTGAATACTGAGGCTTTAGGCTTACTCTGGGCTCCTCCAGGGATTTAGATCTAAGGACTCAATTTGGTTCGGAACGCTTACCAAGTCAAGTACATATGTTGCAACACAATGAACAAGTATTAAGCTTCAGCTTGGATTGCTATCTATCCAGCTGGTCCTCACCATGAATTCAAGACTTCTTTCAAGGATACTAATGCAAACAGTCCAGGAGAAAAATTATAAGAGGCAATGAACAATAATTTAAAATAATACATAGAGCAATTTTGTTTCCCAAGTAGATAAGAAAAACAGTTCTATGCTGATCCCTCAAAGAATTTGACCAGAGTTGACAATCCAAACTTCAAAAGGAACCATTTGCCTCTCTGCAACCCATTCAAAGAAACCATTGTGAGTATGTGTTTATTTGCACAAATTCCAACAACCAACTGCTAACACTTGTTATCTTAGGGCTCATAATTTTCTAAGCATAAGGTGGACATTTGTCTGTAAGTCAGTAGGAGGACCCTTTCACAGCAGGTGCTAATCACACTAAACTTTCTACTTTATATAACTTTGGTTCTAAATTTGCAGATGTGTGTTTGGTAAAGTCATCAGTTCTCACAATCACGACCGTCTAAAATGAACAGTATAGTTTGATGTTAGCTTGTCAGAAACTAAGTGCTGGAAGTTACTGATGCTGACTCCCTGGTAATCAACAGAGTGCATTGTTGCAGAAGCTGCACATCCAGTGAGCAGTAAACTGATAATTAGACGTGAACATCTTATACATTTTAATGTCTCATTGAATGAGACGCAATTGAATTTTTATTAACATTGAATTGAGTTATGATTACCACTGAACAACCCCTCTCTCCTGAACCTTTTGCATGAAGTTGGTCTCACTCAGCTTCTGTGCTTGGAAGACCATTCTTGGGTCAGAGCAGAACATCTTGGGCCAAAACATCTGCCACCGCTGCAATGGATAAGATGTAACAGGGAGCATAGTCAAATACAGACATGGTATACACATTAATTTAAATTTAATTCTGTTGCATATTGAGGTTCACTGAGGACACAAAACCAAAGTGCTGAAGCCATTACTAATTATAGCACAACCTAAGGGCTCTGCCAAGCAATCTGCATTATGTATCTGGTAAATACGCTTTTTAATTTTCTTCTCTGCTTATCCATTGCTCCACATTCTGTCCCAACTATCCCTGTTCTATCCCCCATTATCAACTCCCCCAGTCCTTTAGCACACACCTTTTCAGTTTTCATCATCATTTCAAGGTCTTGGTTCTCTTTCTGATTCCACCCTCACTTCACAATTCTCTCTACAACCCTTTTACTAAATTTCACTCCTCTATATAAACAGAGATCTCAGATGTCTCATTAGCTGTGCTTCCAAGGCCTACAGTTCTCCACCCATTGAATGCAATGGTATGAGATTGCATAAAATATTTTACTGCAAAAGATACTTTGGAGCTAGTGAATGGTAAAATATCTGAATGTGAGCCTGCAGTTGTCACGAGTCAGATTTGGCCCCTGGTATGAATACATTACTAAACCCTTTGCTTTTACCACGCCCCCACCCACATGACTAACTACCATAATAAACATAATGAGTGTGCAACACAGAATACAATACAGATAGAAAACAGGTATACGCCTTCTACAAGTGCTAACTGCTTTTTAAACCATTGCCATTCATGTGGCTCCCTGGAGTGATACTGCACCCACCCACCCCCGTGCCGCCTTCCCGCGCCCCCCACCGACAGTCCCTCCATGTGTGGTAGTGACAAGAACCTAGGCTGAGGTACTCCACCCATAGAGCCTCTGCATTGCCTGCACCAAGCTTCAGCATGTGCTGTGCATTCCATTATGGACATCTCGATGTGCCGGAGGACCAACAAATTCCGGCAGATTAAAGAGTGTGTTGCATTGAATTTACAATTTTCCACTACCACTTGGTGTCTGTCTTAATGCATGCCCCTGTGAACAGCCCGTAGATCAGTGAGTCCTCCGTTACACAGCTGCTTGGGATAAACTGAGACAAGGAGATTCTCCACACACTTAGTAAATCCACTGTCTGCAAAGTGGTGGGTCAATGTCTCTTCACCACTACAGCTGTCCTAAGGGCAGCATACCATAATAATGCTATTTTGACCGTACAGAAAGGATCTGATTCTGAGAGCCCCCCTCACTGTCACCCAAGCAAGGTCTTGGTGTTTGTTAGTGAATTCTCGTGATGAGGCATTCTGCCAGATGCTTTGGATAGGTTACTCAAGCAAACACCCAACAGTGTCCCTACTCTGCACCATCTGCAGGATGTTCCATGCTAGCCAGTGCCTGATTGACTTCTGGTCAAACGTGTTTGCCTGGAAGAAATCTTCCACGATACTGACTGAGATATTGCGCACTAACCGGGCCAGGACTACCCTCCACAATATCAGGGATACATAGAACCTCAGCATGTAGTGACGGATAGTTCCATCTGATCTGAGCTCCTCACACATCCTGAAACAGGCTCACACAGGGTGATAACAATGAGGATAATATTGGGTACACTTTTGCCCCTATTATCTGTGAACTTGCACATTATGGCCCATCAGGACCAACATCTTGAATCGCCAGGTAAAATGGAAGATAGCCTGCGCGATTATTGAGGCAGAGGAAAGAGGCCACACTTGCACCAAATGCAGCAGCCCTGGGATGACCAAGTTCTTCTCAATTACTGAGTTACTTCAGGGGTGCTGAAGGTATCTCACAACTGTGCATCTTTGTATCAGTTAGGGCAGTGGTATATTCCTTCTGCATTGTGTGGGAGATCAAGGAGACTGCCAGTCTCCCTGGAGACCTCACCTTGCAGAAAGTGCACCCAGTTGCAGTTCCTGGCTAACCTTGTGAAGAACCTGGAGTTGGATGTACTTAGAATCATTTGGGATGCTGATTCATCATAAATAACAATTTTAATGAGGTGGTCACTTCTCAGGTACAGGCTGCACATAATTAAATGACAACCCGGAGAGCTAAGGGGAAGAGCCATTCCTCTCAGCAACATGTATACACCTTTGGATACTGTTGGGCAAGATTATCTCTTGGTACAGTATGAGCAGCCAGTTCTGAGGCTCAGCAGGGAAGGAAAAGGTCAGGCAGAACAACAGTGATAGGAGACTTGATAGAGGAATCAAGAGGAGATTCTGTGACCACAAAAGATATTACAAGATGGTATGTTTCCTCTCAGATGCCAGGATCAAGGATATCTTTGAGCAGCTATAGAACAAGGGGGGAAATGAGCAGCAAATGGTTGTGGTGCACATTGAAATGATGACATAGGTAGAAATGGGGAAAAGGTCCTGCATTGTGGATATAGGGAATTAGAAAATAGCCTGAAAAGCAGAATCTCAAAGGTAATAATCTCTGTACTACTCCATTGCAATGTACTAGGTAGAACAGGAATAGAAGAATAGAACAAAGAAATGTGTGGCTGAGGAACGGGTCAAGGGGACAGGGTTTCAAGTTCTAGGATCTTTGGAACCTCTGGGGCTGAGGTGACCTGTACAAGAAGAAATGGTTGCACCTTAACTAGAGGAGAACCAATATCCTAACCAGGAGGTTTGTTGGTAAAAAAAAACCAACAACTTCTATAACTCAAAAACTTCTATAGTTGTACCATGGAGAACACTCTGACAGGCTGCATCACTGTTTGGTATGGTGCAGGACCGAAAGAGGCTGCAGAAGGTTGTAAATCTAGTCAGCTCCATCCTGGGTACTAGTCTACAAAGTACCCAGGACATCTTGGGGGAGCGGTGTCTCAGAAAGGCATTGTCCATTATTAAGGACCTCCAGCACCCAGGGCATGCCCTTTTCTCACTGTTACTATCAGGTAGATGGGTACCCTGAGAAATTCTAAGGGTAGAAAGACCCTAATGGGTGTTATCTACAGGCCCCCAAACACTAGTCTGGATGTAGGGTGTAAGATGAATCAAGAGTTAAAATTGGCATGTCGCAAAAGTAATGCTACGGTTGTTATGGGGGACTTCAACATGCAGGTAGACTGGAGGAATCAGATTGGTACTGGACCCCAAGAAAGGGAGATTGTGGAGTCTCTCCGAGATGGATTCTTAGAACAGCTTGTACTGGAGCCTACCAGAGAGAACACAATTCTAGATTTAGTGTTGTGCAATGAACTGGATTTGATCAGGGACCTCGAGGTAAAGGAGCCATTAGGAGGTAGTGACCATAATATGATAAGTTTTAATCTACAATTTGAGAGGGAGAAGGGAAACTCGGAAGTGTCAGTATTACAGTTGAACAAAGGGAACTATGGTGCTATGAGGGAAGAGCCGGCCAAAGTTCAATGGAACAATACCCTAGCAGGGATGACAGTGGAACAGCAGTGGCAAGTGTTTCTGGGAATAATGCAGAGGGTGCAGGATCAGTTCATTCCAAAGAGGAAGAAAGATCCTAAGGGGAGTAAGGGGAGGCCGTGGCTGACAAGGGAAGTAATGGACAGTATAAAAATAAAAAAGAAGTATAACATAGCAAAGATGAGTGGGAAGCTGGAGGATTGGGAAACCTTTAAAGAGCAACAGAAGGCAACTAAAAAGGCAATATGCGGAGAAAAAATGAGGTACGAAGGTAAACTAGCCAAGAATATAAATGAGAATAGTAAAAGTTTCTTTAGGTATGTGAAAAGGAAAAAAATAGTTAAGACCAAAATTGGGCCCTTGAAGACAGAAGCGGGTGAATTTATTATGGGGAACAAGGAAATGGCAGATGAGTTGAACAGGTACTTTGGATCTGTCTTCACTAGGGAAGACACAAACAATCTCCCAAATGTAATAGTGGCCAAAGGACCTAGGGTAATGGATGAATTGAAGGAAATTTATATTAGGCAGGAAATGATGTTGGATAGGCTGTTAGGTCTGAAGGCTGATAAGTCCCCGGGACCTGATGGTCTGCATCCCAGGGTACTTAAGGAGGTGGCTTTAGAAATCGTGGACACATTGGTAATCATTTTCCAATGTTCTATAGATTCAGGATCAGTTCCTGTGGATTGGAGGGTGGCTAATGTTGTCCCTCCCTTCAAGAAGGGAGGAAGAGAGAAAACAGGGAATTATAGACTGGTTAGCCTGACGTCAGTGGTGGGAAAGATGCTGGAGTCAATTATAAAAGATGAAATTACGACACATCTGGATAGCAGTAACAGTATCGGTCTGAGTCAGCATGGATTTACGAAGGGGAAATCGTGCTTGACTAATCTTCTGGAATTTTTTGAGGATGTAACTATGAAAATGGACAAGGGAGAGCCAGTGGATGTAGTGTACCTGGACTTTCAGAAAAACCTTTGATAAAGTCCCACATAAGAGATTAGTGGGCAAAATTAGGGCACATGGTATTGAGGGCAGAGTACTGACATGGATTGAAAATTGACTGGCTGACAGAAAACAAAGAGTAGCGATAATGGGTCCCTTTCCGAATGGCAGGCGGTGACCAGTGGGGTACCGCAGGGTTCAGTGCTGGGACCGCAAGTGTTTACTATATATTAATGATTTAGATGTGGGAATTAAAAGTAACATTAGCAAATTTACCGATGACACAAAGCTGGGTGGCAGTGTGAAATGTGAGGAGAATGTTATGAGAATGCAGGGTGACTTGGACAGGCTGGGTGAGTGGGCAGATGCATGGCAGATGCAGTTTAATGTGGATAAATGTGAGGTTATCCACTTTGGTGGTAAGAACGGGAAGGCAGGTTATTATGTAAATGGCGTCCAGTTAGGAAAAGGGGAAGCACAATGAGATCTTGGTGTTCTTGTACATCAGTCACTGAAAGCAAGCATGCAAGTACAGCAGGCAGTGAAGAGAGCTAATGGCATGCTGGCCTTCGTAACAAGGGGAATTGAGTATAAGAGCAAAGAGGTCCTTCTGCAGCTGTACAGGGCCCTGGTGAGGCCACACCTGGAGTACTGTGTGCAGTTTTGTTCTCCAACTTTGAGGAAGGACATTCTTGCTATTGAGGGAGTGCAGCGTAGGTTCACAAGGTTAATTCCTGGGATGGCGGGACTGTTATATATTGAAAGATTGGAGCAACTGGGCTTGTATACTCTGGAATTTAGAAGGCTGAGAGGGGATCTTATTGAAACATGTAAGATTATTAAGGGATTGGACATGCTGCAGGCAGGAAGCACGTTCCTGCTGATGGGTGAGTCCAGAACCAGAGGCCACAGTTTAAGAATTAGGGGTAGGCCATTTAGAATGGAGTTGAGGAAACACTTTTCCACCCAGAGAGTGGTGGATATATGAAATGCTCTGCCCCAGAAGGCAGTGGAGGCCAAGTTTCTGGATGCTTTCAAGAAAGAGATGGATAGAGCTCTTAAAGATAACGGAATCAAAGGTTATGGGGATAAGGCAGGAACTGGATACTGATAGTGGATGATCAGCCATGTTTACAGTGAATGGCAGTGCTGGCTCGAAGGGCCAAATGGTCTACTCCTGCACCTATTGTCTATTGCCTATTGTAGGAGGCACAGAAGCCTGAAGCCACACACTCAGCGATTCAGGAACAGCTTCTTCCCCTCTGCCATCCAATTCCTAAATGGACACTGAATCTTTGGACACTACCTCACTTTTTTTTAATATACAATATTTCTATTTTTGCATATTTTTAATCTATTCAATATATGTAATTGATTTACTTGTTTATTTATCATTATTATTATTTTTTTTAATATATTTTTTTTCTCTGCTAGATTATGTATTGCATTGAACTGCTGCTGCTAAGTTAACAAATTTCACGTCACATGCCGGTGATAATAAACCTGATTCTGATTCTGATTCTTCCGATACTTACTTGGGAGTGCTTCAACTAGTGAACCAAAGCACCAGGACAGAAAGTGGAGGGAATTGAGAGGAAGGTAAAGTCAAGTCAGAACAAATAAGAGCAAGATAATAGACACAATGAGATGGATAGGTTGAAGTATGCATATTTCATTATAGAGTCATAGAAAATTAGACCATAGAAAGTGGCCCTTTGGTCTATCTAGTCCAAGGGAGTGGATAGGACCACCAAAAGATAAAGGAGGGAACATGTGCTTGGAGACAAAGGATGTGGGCGAAGTCCTAAATGAGTAACTTTGCATCAGTATTTATGATGGAGAAGGACAATAGGGGATAGGGAGATTAGTGTGGAGGGTGCTAATATTCTCAGGCATTTTGAGATAAAGGAGAGAGTGTTGGGTCTCTTAAAGAATATTAAGGTAGATATTGTTGTGACTGTGATCAAAGTCACCTGAGAGACACTAAAGCTGCTGATATAGAAGACTTTTTTCATCACATGAAGCAGGCATTCTTCTGGAGACACTCTCAGTAGACACTTTCAAATCAAAAATTACACCAAGTTTTTATGCCCATAAGATCAAAAGTAACAGTAGGTGATTCAATACAATCTTAACAATTACAATGACATAATTTGCTCCAATATTTTGGATTGACAATGCTTCCTTTGAATTACATATCTACAGAGGGAGACACCTCTGAATGTTCAAACACCCCGATGACACAAATATCCTAAAAACTTCTGAAGACAGAGATGCAGACGCCACAGTACACATTAGACCAGATATTGATTGCAACTATACCTGTGACCAGGTTTGACATGCTAAATGACAACATCAGCCTGGTCTGCCTGCTTGTACTCAGTCACAATAACATAGGCATACAACAGGAATTCTGCAGTTGCTGGAAATTCAAGCAACACACATCAAAGTTGCTGGTGAACGCAGCAGGCCAGGCAGCATCTCTAGGAAGAGGTGCAGTCGACGTTTCAGGCCGAGACCCTTCGTCAGGACTAACTGAAGGAAGAGTGAGTAAGGGATTTGAAAGTTGGAGGGGGAGGGGGAGATCCAAAATGATAGGAGAAGACAGGAGGGGGAGGGATGGAGCCAAGAGCCAGACAGGTGATTGGCAAAAGGGGATACGAGAGGATCATGGGACAGGAGGTCCAGGAGGAAAGACAAGCGGGGGGGGGGGAACCCAGAGGATGGGCAAGAGGTATATTCAGAGGGACAGAGGGAGAAAAAGGAGAGTGAGAGAAAGAATGTGTGCATAAAAATAAGTAACAGATGGGGTACGAGGGGGAGGTGGGGCCTAGCGGAAGTTAGAGAAGTCGATGTTCATGCCATCAGGTTGGAGGCTGCCCAGACGGAATATAAGGTGTTGTTCCTCCAACCTGAGTGTGGCTTCATCTTTACAGTAGAGGAGGCCGTGGATAGACATGTCAGAATGGGAATGGGATGTGGAATTAAAATGTGTGGCCACTGGGAGATCCTGCTTTCTCTGGCGGACAGAGCGTAGATGTTCAGCAAAGCGGTCTCCCAGTCTGCGTCGGGTCTCGCCAATATATAAAAGGCCACATCGGGAGCACCGGACGCAGTATATCACCCCAGTCAACTCACAGGTGAAGTGTTGTCTCACCTGGAAGGACTGTTTGGGGCCCTGAATGGTGGTAAGGGAGGAAGTGTAAGGGCATGTGTAGCACTTGTTCCGCTTACACGGATAAGTGCCAGGAGGGAGATCAGTGGGGAGGGATGGGGGGGACGAATGGACAAGGGAGTTGTGTAGGGAGCGATCCCTGTGGAATGCAGGGGGGGGAGGGAAAGATGTGCTTAGTGGTGGGATCCCGTTGGAGGTGCATGTTGCTTTGTTCGATGCAAGCCAATTAACTTAACCCCCATTGTCTTAACGTTTTGCTAATGCAAGTGCAAACATCTCATGGTCACCATTTTGCAAACTATATCTTATCATCTGTGGACAGCCTATGCTCCACAGACAATCCAAAAGCATGGTTTTAACTTCAATTTGTTGCTTGCAATTTACAATCCACATTCAGAACTGAAGACTGGTTCCCACCTGAATTAATATCTGCCATATTCACTTAACTCCAGAATACTCCCTCACAGATAAGCATCCAGAACCTGATGGAATGCACCCCATGTTTTAAGAGAGGCAAATGATGAGATTGTTGGGACTGAAGTCCCAGAGGACTAGTGAGTAGCTAATGTTGTTCCATTATTCAAAAAAAGAAATAGGGTTAATCCTGGAAGCTATGTACTAATGGGTCTCGCATCAGTGGTAGGGACCGACCTGAAGATAATTATTAGGGATGTGATTCATGAAACTTTGGAAAACTATGGTCTACTTAGGGACAGTCAGCATGGCATTGTGCAGGGCAAGTCATTTCTTACTAACGTGATTGAGATTTTTGAGAAGCTGATGAAAATGATTGATGAAGGTATAGCCGCTGATGTTACTTACATGGATTTTAGTAAATTGTTGGAATAGGTCTCTCATGGGAGCTCATCCAAAAGATTAAAATGCATGGAAAACATATACTGTATATAATGTGAATTAGTAAGTTTGCTGGTGATATTGTAGATAATGTAGAAGACTGCCAAATGATGCAGAGGTATATAGATCAAATATAGATATGGGTGGAGAAATGTAGATGGACTTTAACCCAGGCAAATGTAAATGCTTCCCTTTGGGAGATAAAATGTAAAGAGACAATACACTGTTAATGACAAATCCAATTTGCCTACTCAAGCAACAGGTCCACAGCAGATGCCATCTTATGGGCTCTTCACTCAACCTTGGAACATCTGGACATCAAAGATGCATACATTAGGATGTTCCTTGCAACTACAGTTCAGCATTCAATGACCATTATTCCCTCAAAACTAACCAATAAGCTCCAAGACGTTGGTCTCAATATCTGCTAGTACAACTGGACACTTGGTTTCCTCATTTGTAAACCCCAGTCAGTTCGGATTGGCAATAACATCACCTTCATGATCTCCATCAGTGCACACAGGTGTACCACAAGGTTGTGTGCTTAGCCTCCTTCTCTACGCACTTTACATTTATGACTGTGTGAAGAAGCAGAGCTCCCATGCTATATTCAGCTTTGCTGATGACACCACTGTCTTCAGCCAAATCAAAGGTGGTGTGATGAAACAGCATAAAGGAGGGAGACTGAAAACCTGACTGAGTGGTGCCATTACAATAACCTATCACTAAATGTCAGCAAAACCAAGGAGCTGATTATTGACTTCAAGAGGAGGAAAACAGAGGTCCTTGAGCCAGATCTCATTGTATGATCAGAATTGGAGAGGGTCAGCAACTTTAAGTTCCTTGGTGTTATTATTTTGGAGGACCTGTCCTGGACCCAGCACGTAAGTACAATTATGAAGAAAGCACAGCAGCGCCTCTAATTCCATTGGAGTTTGCTAAGATTTGGCATGACATCTAAAACTTTGACAAATTCCTATTGATGTGTGGTGCAGAGTATATTGACTGGCTGCATCACAGCCTGGTTTGGAAACACCAATGCCCTTGAATGGAAAACTTTACAAAAAGTAATAGATATGGCCCAGTCGATCACAGGTACAGGCCTCCCTATAAGTGAGCATATGTGCATGAAAAGTTGTCACAGGAAAGTAACATCTATCATCAGGGACCACAATCATGCTGGACATGCTCTTTTCTCGCTGCTGCCATCAGGAAGAAGCTACAGGAGCCTGAGAACTCACACCACCAGGTTCAGGGACAGTTATTATCCCTCAAAAAAAACTTTCAAAGTTCAAAGTGAATTTATTATCAAAATACATACATGTCACCATATACTAACCGGAAATTCCTTTTCTTCCAGGAGTTCACAGTAAATACAATGAAACACAATAGAATCAATGAAAAACTGAACACAAACAAAGACTGACAAACAAGCAACGTGGAAAAGACGATAAATTATGCAAATACAAAAGGAGAAACAAAACAACAATAATTAATTAATATTGAGAACATGAGTTGCAGAGTCCTTGAAAATGACTCCATAGGTTGTGGAATCAATTCCGTGTTGGATGAGTGATGTACTTACTCTAGTTCAGGGCCCTCATGGTTGAGAGACAGTATCTGGTGGTGCAGGACCTAAGCCTCCTGTACCACCTTCCTGATGGCAGCAGTGAGTGGAAAGCATAGCCTGATTAGCGAGGATCCTAAATGATGCATGCTGTTTCCCTGCAACAGCTCTTTCTCCTTGGAGCTAGGAAAGATATCGGGGTTTTGGGGAGGGTGCAGAAAAGGTTTACCAGCTACTACCTGGATTAGAGCACATATGCTATAAGGGAGGTTTGGCAAGTTTGGGTTGTTTTATTGGGAGCGGCAGAGGCTGAGGGATGATCTGATAGAGGTTTATGAGATTCTGAGAGCAACAAATAGAACAGACGATTCGCATCTTTTAGGTAGGGTTGAAATGTCTAATACTTGAGGTAATGCTTTTAAGGTGAGAAGGGGTAAGTACAAAGGAGATGTGTGGGACTTGTTTTGCTTACACAGATAGTGCCGAGTACCTGTAATGTGCTGCCTCGGGTGGTGGTGAAAGCAAGTACACTAGAGTTGTTCAGGAGCCCCTGAGATAGGCACATGAACGTGCAGGAAATAAAATGATATGGATAACGTGTAATCAGAAGGGATTCATTTAGTTGAGCATTTGATTACCAAATTAATTAGCCCAACCCAACACAACATTGTGGGCGAAAAGGCCTGTTCCTGCATTGTACTGTTCTTTATTTGTGTTCTGTGTTATTCACTGGGAGTATGGACACCTCTGCTGCCCAGTCCCCTGTCAGCACTACCAGATTGTCCAGCCGCATCCATGCAGTTGAGGTCACCAGGCTGAACGACTTGTTGGGACACTGCCAGCAGTGGCAGGAACTGCTGGAGGACAGCCAGCCTCCTGCTCAGCATGGGCTAGGTGTACACATTGTTCAGCAGGAGCGGTACATGACGTCTGCCTATAGATCAGAGCATCCTCTGTTACGTGACTGCTGGGGATGAATTCGGAACAGACCCTTACATCCATCTCCATACTCCCTCAGAAAATACAGTCTGCAAATAAACAGGTGATCAATTCTTCCCCACTGCAGCCAGCCTGAGGGCAGTGTATATTGTGGTTGATATGTTGTTTGTAAATGAAAGCTCTGACTGTGAGAGCAAGGTTCATCACTACCTAAGTGAGGTCTTGGTGCCTGTTGGTCAAATTTGGTGATGAGGCATCTTGCTATACGGTTTGGAAATATACTCAGAGAACAAACCCAAAGAATCCATAGTGACCCTGTCATGCGATTTCTGCAGTACTTCCTGTAATGGCCACTGCCTGACAAACTTGTGGACAAGGGTGTTTACTTGAAAGAACTTTTCCATGATGGATAGGTAGTACAACAACATTCAGCAGACTGTAGCCTTATGTGGTCAAGGGACCATGCCTAACTTACGCAGCACTGACTAGTTACGTTGGCAGAGGAGTATAGACCAGACCACGCCTTTGCCAAGTACCCCCACCCTGAGAGAATTCACACCTGTTGACCAAGTTCTTCACAGTTATTGACAGAGAACACCATTTCTATAAACCCACATTTTGTTTTACCTTCCAAATCCACCCCAGTCAATTCTTGTTACGCCTCTGTCCCACTGAACCAGATCTCCAGCACCTTCAGTTAATTGGGCCTAATGGTGAAGGGGGAATTGGGTTGGTCAGAACAGTTCCCAGAGAGCATGGCCTCGATCTTTGTGTGGTTCAACCTGGCTCCAATGCTGAATGGAACTGGTTGCAGATGCTAATCCATATACACACTGAGAGTGGATGCAAGCAGAAAATGGTGACATCATCCATGATGATGTTTCACAGAGGTATTGACTTCTGTGCTTCCACTGCCTGGCAACGTCACCCCTCTTATGCTCTTATCCTTCCTGGGGAAAGAGGAAACTGTCTCACACCCATTGACTTAAATTGCACCATGTAGAGCAATTAAATCTAGTTTTTGATTCCCTCTCTAAAACCCATTTTGGAGAGTACATCTACAAAAGTTTGTGTTATGCACGAGTGTGATATCCCATGTCCACATGCAGAACAGGTAGGTGGATGCCTGCCTGGCTATCTTGGACCAGGAGATGTCCTTCAACAGGATATCACACACACCACAAGCAAAAGTCACACTGAACGATGGAAAGTCAATGCCATTGACCTCGCTGAACTTTCTTGAGTTGTTTTCATCGTATCGGTGATGAACACCATCTATATAATACTGTAAATTCCAGTTTCAGCTTTGATTATTGTAGCAGTCATTATTTGCCATTTGGATCAGAAATTCCTCATATAGTAATTCCAATAATTTGCATCGCTTGTGCAGAAAGGCAAATAAGTCTCTCATTAATCACCTTCCAGGATTACCATATCTGAAGGGGAGAATTCCTGTCAAAAATTGAGAATATTCAGACAGTTTGAAAACTTCTCTGGGTGAATTTATACAGGGCTTCTCTCTCTCGATGTGAATAAAGTTTCTAGTAAATTTATGGAAGCAAAGAAGGGGAAATCCATCTGCCAGGTACAAAGGGATTTTTAAATGTTTGCAAAGACTTGCGGCGTAGGATAGAATTTGTACTTGACTTCCTTAATGTTCCTCTTTCACATAGAGCTCTTTTCTAAATATCTCTTTCTCACACACACACAATCTCTCTCCCCCTCTCTCTCTCTCTCTCTCTCACAATCTCTCTCAATCTTCCTGTCATAACAGTTCCCTAGGTGTAGCTTTGATCAGACTCAAGACGTAAGCCTCTCTTGAAATGTTAGTGGTTTCTTTCAACTTTCAACTGTCACTTTGCTATCACTTTCATGAATTTCTCAATGCAGCAGCAAAGCTAGTTCAGTTTTAATGTGTATATTCTAAAACAGGATGTACTGTACATTGCAGCTCATAGTGAGAGACAGGCTTGCAATAACCATCTTGAGCTCTTACAAAGATGAGTCATACACCCCGAGGAATGGACACTGCTGTTGCATATTAACGTTGCACTAGGTATCAACTGAGGTGCTTACAGAAATAGAATGCAGGAGAAAAACTGTTGAAAATGGACAATGAAGTCTCAAACAGCACCAAATCTTTTGTTTATTTGACTGCAGGCTTTCAACTGAATGCAAGAAAATATTTACAATGAAATGTCTCCACAATGTCTTTCAACAAAATTGTTGAAGGTACATCCTTGTTTCTTTTCAGGAAGTAAGAAGAGTGAGTATTTGAAACTGCGCTCTGCATGCATCATCCATCATTCTGAATGTACATCTGAGTGTCTCTGCGCAAAATCTTCACAGGGAGCAAAACTGGAGAAAAGCATTTTTGACCTTCACTACTCAGTAATATTGGATGAACAGAAACCTTCACCTTCAATATTTTATTTACGAATGGTAATGCCAGCAAGGCCTTCTTCAGAGTTTTATCTCCATATCTTCAAGAATAACAAATATTCTGAACAATTAAAAATAAAAACTTATTTGTATCACAGTTTGCCCCATTACAATAATTTTTAAATTGTCACATCTCAAAAGTTTATGAAAGTAATGTTACAGTCAGCTTATGTTTTGTGTTCTGGTAAGATGTCATTGACCTGAAACATTAATCCAATGCTTCTCTCCATAACTATTGCCTGAATTACTGTATGCTCGTAGTATTTCTGCTTTCATTTCATATTGTGGATTCATTTTAACTCATTGGTCACCTGGAGATGAAAATAACCGAGTTAGATGCATTAAAGAATGCAAGGTAATATACATATATGCATAGAAAAATTTATGCTAAAACCAGGCATGTGCATAGATTATGAGGGGATCCTGTTCAACCCATCTGCTGCTAAAAACCTTTTTTTATAATTGCTATAACTTGAATCTCGACTACTTCATTGGTCCTCTGGTTAGTTTCCATCAGCCAAACTCCCACGCTGTGACCTGAATTCTGATTTATATGCAAAATCCCATTGTATAGATTACCCATATGCTGTCTAACCTACTCTTGCTCCTACTATTTTAATAGAAAACTACTATTTAATAGTAACTTGTGTTAAAATCTCTATATTGCTTTTGACATACACCCACAAAATGCTGGAGGAATTCAGCAGGTGAGGCAGCATCTATGAAAGGGAATAAACAATTTTAAGTGAGACCCATCATCTTTTGGCTGACTATTCCAATAAACTTCTCCAAACCCATTAGTTCTTGAGAATACTGTATTCTTCCCCTTCTTGGATTATGTACACCCCTGATTTCAATTACTCCACCAATTATGATCATGACTTCATTTGAGTAACTTCTAAGTTTTGTAACTCCTTTCTTCCATCTTTTCCTATCTTCACCTCATTTAGTTCTTTAAGCTTTACTTTAACACCTAGCACTTTCCCCAAATATCTTGTCATCTCTTTTACTAATTCCTGATATTGCTCTGTGTCAAATTTTGTTTAGTAATGTTCTTATGAAATATCTTAGGATATTTTGATTCCAGAAGGTATTTTGTAACTATAAGTTATTGTCATATGTTATTCTGCTTTGCATATTATATTCAACAACAACTTATAAAAACACTGATGCCCCCTAAAGAACACAACGTTTTTCATGGAGGTTAACACACAAAAATAAGAGACCTTTTGGATCCAGCAGTCATTGGATTCCCCATACTAAACACTTGTATATAGCCAAAAAGGATACCAGAAGGTGAGTCAGCAACTTAAGAAGCAATCACCCAATGTCCGTTTGGTGGGACATCACAGCAGAAAAATTTCACTTCTCTTTGTGATATCTTAGAGAGAAGTCATGAAGAAATTCTCAGGCAACATACATCCTTCAATATTCCATCCTTTTTAAAAACATGAAAGACAAGAGCTTCTTTAGTAAGTGGCTTAAATTCTTGAGTTCATTTACAGCCACGAATTTATCACGATATTAATAAGAACACTACTCTACCTCTAAAGTGCTGGTTTGTGTGCTAGTTTAGCTTTAGAAGTAGTCTCCAAACAAATACCAGTATTGCATGATCACACCATTGCAAAGTGGAGAAAATTGTAGTTGAAAGCAAGCAAAGAAATATGAAGGACTTTCGTTTATCTGGAAGAAATGAACAATAGTGAGAGTCAAACTGTTGCAAGGAATGAGGTGAACCCAAATGCAGGACACAGGCACAGAGGTTGAGTTAGGATGCAGACACGGCGTGAGCGTTGAACGGCTAACAGGAAGGAGTGCAGGAAAGCAGGAGGCAGGCAGAACTTATCTTGACACAGAGTGCAGAAGGGAAAACAGCAGAGAAAACTTTTTAAGAAAAGCACAGGGAGACGGAGTTACACAGCTAAACCTCGGTGCTGAAGTACAACTTAGAATACTTATCTTGACACGGAGAGACTGAGTTTCACAGATAAATCTCGGTACTGAAGCAAAACTTAGAACACACAATCCTAAGGGAAACGTTAATTACCACACTGGCAAAACCAACAATCTGGCAACTAGTGGGTGCAAAGCCGGGTTTCTTATGCTGCAGGTCTTGATGAAAACCAGGTGTGCCACCATCAAAGGAAATTAGGAGGAAATAGGGAATTAATAGTTGGGACCGTAATAGTACCCACCCCCAACGGGAGCTCCAGGCAAACCACCAAGCTTCCCCGGCTTGTCTCGATGGAAATCTCGGATGAGGGAAGGGTCCAAGATGAAGGAGCAGGGAATCCAGGTGTGCACCTCAGGATCGTATCCCTCTCAATCAACCAGGTACTGGAGACCCCTGCCTCGGAAGCACACATCCAGTATTTGCTGGACGGTGTAAGCTGGGTTGTCCTCAATGACCCGGGTGGGTGGAAAAGGTTCAGCAGGAGGGCACAGAGGGCTGACAGACACAGGTTTCATTTGGAAGATGTGGAACGTGGGATGAATGTGCATGGATCTGGGCAGTTTGAGTTTGACCACTGAGGGGTTGATGATGCTCTCAATTTCGAACGGTCCGAGGTAACGAGGGGTGAGTTTCTTGGATTCATTCTTGAGGGGGATGTCTTTTGAAGAGAGCCAAACCTTCTGACCAGGCCGATAGTTTGGCGTAGGGATTCGATGGTGATCAGCAATCCTTTGGTTGCGGTCAGCTGAGTGGTGCATCCTTACAGACCTCGCGGCACCGGTGGAGATGGGCCTGAACTGAGGGCACAGCAATGTTGTCTTCATGGGCAGGAAACAGAGGGGGTTGATAGCCGAGGGAGCATTCAAAGGGAGACATTCCAGTGGCGGTGCTGACAGGGAGTTGTGGGCATACTCTACCCAAGTGAGATGGGTGCTCCAGGATGATGGGCTGTTGGTGGATATGCAGCGCAGTGCTGCTTCCAAATCCTGGTTTGCTCGTTCTGTTTGACCGTTAGTCTGTGCATGGAAACCAGAAGACAGACTTACTGAGGCTCCAAGGGCTTGACAGAGGATTTCCAGAATTGAGAGATGAATTGGGGGCCCCGGTCAGAAACAATGTCAGAGGGAATTCCATGAAGGCGGAAGACGTGATGGACAAGGAGGTTGGCTGTTTCACAGGCTGTAGGGAATTTGGGAAAGGCTATGAAGAGCACAGCTTTGGAGAAATGGTCCACCACGGTGAGTACAGCAGTGTTACCATGTGAAGGGGGTAGTCCAGTGATGAAATCCAGAGCAATGTGGGACCAAGGGCGGCCAGGGACAGGCAGGGGATGAAGCAACCCAGCAGGTGGTCAATGGGAGCCTTTTCCGCGGGCACACTCAGAACAGGCAGAGACGAAGGAGCAAGTGTCAGCATTCATGGTGGTCCACCAGATATGTCGCTTCAGAAGGGAGAGAGTTCGATAGATTCTGGGAAGGCAGGCGAAACGAGAAGTGTGCCCCCCCACTGGAGAACCTGAGACCGAACAGAGTCAGGCACGAAGAGGTGATTGGGGGGTCCATTGCCTGGGTCAGGTTGGGTCCGTTGGGCCTTTTTGACTATGGATTCGTTCTCCCAGGTGAGGGCAGCCACAACACAGGATGGTGGCAGGATGGTATCAAGGTTGGAAGGACCCTCCTCGGGGACGTATTGACGAGAGAGAGCATCTGGCTTCACGTTCTTGGAACCAGGATGATAGGTGAAGGTGAAATTGAAACGGCCAAAAAATAGTGCCCAACAGGCTAGGCAGGACTTCAGGCATTTAGCGGTTTGGATGTATGCCAGGTTCTTATGGTCCATCCACGATGAATGGATGTTCAGCTCTCCCCAGCCAGTGCCTCCACTCCTCCAAGGTGAGTTTGACGGCTGGCAACTCCTGGTTCCCAACATCGTAGTTCCATTCAACAGGGGACAGACGGCGAGAGGAGAAGACTCAGGGATGGAGCTTTCGGTCTGGGACGGAGTGTTGGGAGAGGACTACTCTCACCCCCAGAGTTGGAGGTGTCGACTTCCACAATGAATTGGTGAGAGGGGTCAGGTTGGACCAGGATGGGAGTGGAGGTGAAACACCTCTTCAGCTCTGAGAAGGCTGAGTCCGCTTTGGGGGTCCAGTGGAAAGGGGTCGCAGGAGAGGTGAGCTGAGTAAGGGATGCTGCCACCCGGCTGTAGTCCCTGATGAAGTGACGGTAGAAGTTGGCGAACACCAGAAATTGCTGGAGTTGTTTGAGCGTCGTGGGTTTTGACCACTCTGCCACTGCCCGGATCTTTTCGGGATCCACCCTCACTTGCCCGCTCTCAAAGATGTACCCCAGGAAACTGACAGAACAGGCATGGAACTCGCACTTCTCTGCCTTAACGAATAACTTGTTCTCCAAAAGCCTCTGAAGAACCTGAGGGACACGGTGGGTGTGTTCCTGGAGACTACAGGAGAAGATTAGGATGTTGTCCAAATAAACAAAAATGAAACGTTAATAAGGTCCCTGAGGACGTAGTTTGCCAGGGTTTGGAAGGCAATGGGGGCATTGGTGAGACCAAATGGCATGACCAGATATTCGAAATGACTGAGGGGGTGCTAAAAGCTGATTTCCATTCATCTCCCTCCCTTATCCTGACCAAGTGATAGACATTCCGCAGGTCCAACTAGAGAAAATTGTGGCTCCGTGAAGGGGCTCGAAAGCAGAGTTGATAAGGGGCAGGGGATACTTATTCTTTATGGTGATGTTGTTCAGGCCACGGTAGTCAATGCAGGGGTGCAGTGAGCCGTCTTTCTTCCCCACAAAGAAGAAACCTGCGCCTACAGGGGAAGATGAGGGTCGGATAATGCCAGCCACGGGAAAGTCATTTAGGTAAGCCTCCATTGCTTCCCTTTCTGGTCGGGACAGGTTGTACAGCCGACTGGTGGGTAGAAAGGCTCCGGGGAGAAGGTCAATTGTGCAATCGTAAAGGCGGTGTGGAGGCAGGGAAAGAGCCCGTTGCTTGCTAAGCACTTCTCCCAGATCGTGATACTCTACTGGAACCTTGGATAAGTCAGGGAGTTCAGAGGCGGACGAGGTCGTGGTGACCCCCACTGGGGAAGGGGTTGATTGTAGACAAGTGGAATGACAGAACAAACTCCAGCTGACTATCTTCCTGGTGGACCAGTCAATGTGGGGGTCATGACGGCTTAACCAGGGGTAACCAAGAACTATAGGGGCTTGAGGAGAGGAAATTAAATTGAATCGTACCTGTTTCCGATGGTTTCTGGAGAGAAGGAGAGGCAGGGGTTCTGTGCAGTGCATAACTCGGGCCAGGAGTCTAATTTCCAGTGCCCGGGCATCCGGGGGGTACTCAATTGCTCACGAGGAATTCCGGCTTGGAAGGCTAAGTTTTCACCCAAGAAGTTTCCCTCAGCGCCGGAATCCACTAGTGCCAACAGAGGCAGGGACTGTTGGTTGTAACACAAAGTGGCTTGAAGCTGCATCCGGGGTCGGGGTACGGAAGGGAATGTTGTCTGACTCACCAGGGTCCCTCCTGCTACTGGTGAGCCTTCCCTTTTGGCCGAAGGGACAGGTGGCAAGGAAGTGACCGGACTGGCTGCAATATAGACACTCACCCGCTCTCATTCTCTGGAGTCGTTCAGCAGGAGAAAGGCGGTTCCATCCCAGCTGCATGGGTTCCTCTCCCGGGGCAGTGGAAACGACAGGGCTGGGACCTACTCGGGGTGCAGTAGGAGGAGAGAGGCTTGATCTGGCGGGAGGCGGTAATGAGTGCCGAGGAGTGGCCAAAGGTGGTGGGCGATCTGTTCTTTCTCTGAGGCATTCTCAGAGGCGACTGTCCAACCTGGTGGCTAGGGAGATCAGGAAATCCAGGCTGTCGGTGTCGTCTCTTGCTGCCAACTTGTCTTTCACCGTGTCGCTGAGACCATTCCGAAGTACCGTTGGAGTGCCTTATCGTTCCACACCGAGTTGGACACTAACGTCCGGAACTCCACAGAATATTCGGCAACACTGCGTAAGCCCTGGCGGAGAGTGAGTAGACGCTCAGCGGCCTCTTTACCACGGACAGGGTGGTCAAAGATCTTTCTCATTTCCGCGATAAAGGTGGCGAAGAAAGAGCAGATATCTGGTTGGTTATCCAAACAGCTGTGGCCCACACTAATGCACTTCCCTGCAACAACCCCATGATATAAGCAATCTTTGACTTATCTGTGGAGTACATGGATGACTGCTGTTTGAACACCAAGGAGCACTGAAGAAGGAAGGCCCGGCACTTCCCCAAAGCTCCAGCGTAATGCTCCGGTTCAGGTACGTGAGGCTGTCTTGGCAGGGATGTTGCTGACACATGGGGGGTTGCTGCTACAGGCTGTCTGGGCTGGTTAGACAGGGTTCCAGGAGTGGGTTGAGTAAAATGAGTGGATACACGGTCCACCTGATCACCGATCTGTGTGACGTGAGCAGACAGGGAACAGAGGTTCTCTATGACCTGCCGGAGGAGTTGGTCATGCTGTCCCTGTATACCTTGGCTGGAGGGGGCTTGTTGAAGGGTATTCGTGTCCGCTGGATCCTTGGTGGCCAGATCGTTCTGTTGCAGGGAGCGAGGCGAACCCAAATGCAGGACACAGACAAGGAGATTGAGTTAGGATGCAGATGCGGGCATGGGCGTTGAACGGCAAACAGGAGGGAGTGCAGGAAAGCAGGAGGCAAGCAGAACTTATCTTGACAAGGAGCGTAGAAGAGAAAACGGCAGACAAAACTTTTCATAGCACGGAGAGACGGAGTTACACAGGTAACCCTCGATGCTGAAGTAAAACTTAGAATACTTATCTTGACACGGAGAGACTGAGTTTCACAGGTAAATCTTGGTACACACAATCTTAAGCGGCTGGGAAACGTTAATTACCACACTGACAAAAAAAAACAATCTGGCAACTAGTGGGTGCAAAGCCAGGGTTCTTATGCTGCAGGTCTTGATGAAAACCAGGTGTGCCGCCATCAAAGGAAATTAGGAGGAAATGGGGAATTAACGGTCGGAACTGTGACACAAACAGAGGAAAGGGAACACTGTGCAACTGATAATAGCATAGAAATAATTAGTTTTTAAGCAGTCTTCTGCTTATGCCCACGACCCAGTCATTTCTCATGACAGAACATATATTCTGCACATTTGGAGGCCTAATTGAACTCAAGGCCTCAATACTACACACATTACAAGAACCATGGGTGGTGACCGGGTATGGAGAGTATGGAGAGTATAAGGCTCTGCCTATTGTATTTTGATTACTTGCCATTCAATTGTTTTAATAGTATAGGAGACCCTACCTTCTCTCTCACCCTCCACTACTTGTATTAAGAGTTAAGAAAAATTCTAGTGAATGTGGTTTTTTTACCTGCTTTGCTTATCAACCAGACCAACATGCTGTGCAATGCAACATTCTTCTACTTACACAAAAGGAAAAATTATGGCTGGCTTCAAAGTTCAAAGTAAATTTATTATCAAAATACATATATGTCACCATAGACAATATTGAGATTCATTTTCTTGCAGGCAAACACAATAAATCCAATTACTATAGAATCATTGGAACACCAGACCCAACAAGACAAACAACTAAAGTGGAAATACAAAAGAAAATGAAAAATAATAATTATATAATAGGTGTTGAAAACATGAGATGAAGTGTCCTTGAAAGTAAGTCCATAGGATGTGGGGACAGTTCAGTGATGGGGTGAGTGAAGTTTTCCCCTCTGGTTCAAGAGAGGGATAATAATTGTTTCTGAACCTCGTGGTGAGGGCCCTGAGGCTCCTGTACCTTCTTCCTGAAGGCAGTTGCAAGAAGAGAGCATGGCCTAAGTTGTGGGGGTCCTTGTTGATGGATGCCGCTCTCCTGCAACAGTGCTCTGTGTAGATGTGCTCAATGGGAGGATAGCTTTACCCATGAAGGACTGGGCCATATCCACTACTTTTTCTAGGTTTTTCTGCTCAAGGGCATTAGTGTTTCCATATCAGGCCGTGATGCAGCCAGTCAATATACTCTTCACCACACATCTATAGAAGGTTGTCAACATTTTAGGTGACATACTTCTAAGGAAGTAGAGATACCTTCGTGCTTTTTTCATAATGGCACTTATGTGCTCGACCCAGGACAGATCCTCTGAAGCAATAACACTGACGAATTTAAAGTTGCTGACTCTCTCCACTTCCGATCCCCTGCTGAGAACTAGATCATGGACTTCGGGTTTCTGCTTCTTCAAGTCAATAACAATGTCCTTGGTCTTGCTGACATTGAGGGAGAGGTTGTTGTTGGGGCACCACTCAGCCAGATTTTTAGTTTCCCTCTTATATGCTGATTTGTCACCACCTTTGATTCGGTCAATGACAGTGGAGTGGTCGGCAAACATAAATATGGCATTAGAGCTGTGCTTAGCCTCATAGTCATTGCTATAAAGTGAGCTTTGCCAAGCATACAGTCTTGTGTTGCACCTGTACGGTTGGAGATTGTGGAGCAGATGTTGCCAATCCAAATTGACTGGGGTCTGCAAGTGATAAAATCGAGGATTCCATTGCACAAGGAGATATTGAGGCCTAGGTCTTGATGATTATTGATTAGTTCTGATGGGATGATAGTATTGAATGCCAAGCTCCAGTCGATAAAGAGCATCCTGATGTATGCAGCTTTGCTGTCCAGGCTTTCCAAGGTTGAATGAGGAGCCAATGAAGTGGCATCTGCTGTGGAACTGTTGTGATTGTAGGCAAATTGGAAAGGTTTCAAGTCACTTCTCAGGCAGGTGTTGATATGTTTCATCATCAACCTCTCAAAGTACTTCATCATATTAGATGCAAGTGCTACTGGATGATAGTCATTGAGGCAGGTTACCATGTTTTTCCTGGCCACTGATATAATTGAAGCCTGCTTGAAGCATATCGTTCAAATGGTCCTGTTTATTATCAGAGAATGTATACAGTATACAACCTGAAATACTTGGTCTTTGCAGACATCTATGGAAAAACAGAGGAACCCCAAAAGAATGACTGACAGAAAAATGGTAGAACTCTGAGACCCCCTCTCCTCTCCTCCACGCAAGCAGCAGCAAAGCATCAACCCTCACCCCTCGATCCACCATTTTTCAGCAAAAAGTGTCATTGTCCCCTACCCACAATTCAACAGCAAAGCACCCAAAAGGAGACCATGATTTGCAGTCAACAAAAACTATTGTCAGCTGACAGTTTGACATGCCACAGTATCTTCCTCTCACTAACAAGGGACAGAGAGATGTCACACGTTTTCCAGCGAAAGGGGAGACCAACAGTCACTGTTAAAATGTTACAGTCTGCGGTGTCGCTTTTTATTCCGAGATTCTCTGACTCGAGAATCGATAGCAAACTCTTCCCACCATCGAGAGAGAGAGAGAGCGGTCGTTTGACTACAGAGACCTCCGTCCGTTCATCAGCTGCTGTGAAATTCTGACGTTCCTTCTCCTGCAATGCCTCAGTCAGCAGTAGGGGCCTGCAATCGGTCGTCCACAGGTCCATGCAAGGAAGCTCCCTTGCATCTTCCATGCCGTGCCTGGAAAATGTCGGAAAATGGCTGGTTGGTTGGTGAGCTCGAAGAACGGGAACTCGTTGTTGTGAAGAAAATGCAGTTTTGAGTGCCATTGCAAGTCAGGAACCTCGATAGAACCCCAGCCACCTTGAAAAGTGAAAAGGGAGACATTAAAGAGAGGAATTTAAGCTGTTTCTGCAGATGAGCTCAAAGAGGCAGTCAGTTGGCCCTATGTTAGGCCAATAGATACCTCAGACTGCTGAGATGAGAGGTTAAAGATATTGGTGAACACTCTTGCCAGTTGATCAGTACGAATCTTCAGTACTCAGCCAGGTATCCCATCTTGGCTGGATGCTTTCTTTGGGTTCACCATCCTGAGGGTGCTCTCATGTCGGTCTCTGAGACTGAAATCACAGGGTCACCGGGGGTTGTTGGAGTTTGTGGAAGTTTCTCCATATTTTGACAGTCAAAACAAGCTTAGAAGGCATCAAGCTTTGTTGTCATTTCTGTCACTTGGTTTTACTATGTAAGAGGTAATAGCATTCAAGCTCTGCCCCAGCTGTTGATCAACCTTCAGTGATTCAATGTTATTCTGGAATTGCCACTACATGTGTGAGATGGCTTTCTAGAGATCATACCTGAACTTCTTGAATATTACTTGGTCACCAGAACTGAATGCCACTGAAATGGCTCCCAGCAGGTTCCGGAACTCATGGTTCTTCCAGATCTTCTAGTCTGGAAGTCTCTGAGTGATTTTGTGGGTACATATTCATCTACAACTGTTTTTATAAAGTCCCTGACAACCATGGTGTATTCATTCAGATCCTTTGATGAGTCCTTACACACAGCCCAGTCCAGCAATTCCACAGCCACTCCTCTGCCTCCCACAGTAACCTCTTTGTTGTCCGGATCTCGCAAGATTTGCTCTTTAGCCTCTGTCTGTATGTAGGCAGGCAAGGAAAGCCAAGTGATCAGATTCCCTAAAATGCAGTCCAGGCATGGAATGGTAAGCATTCCTTCCCCCCATAGCTTTTGACACCCAGACTAATCAAGACTCTATCAATCTCCGCTTTAAATATCCTCTATGGCTTTGCATTCATAGCTGTCCATGGAAATAACTTACACAGATTCACCATCCTTTGGGTAAAGAAATTCCACATCACCCCTGTTCTAATTCTGAAGTTGTGCCCTTTGGCCTAAGGTTCACCCACTATAGAAAACATGCTTCCACATCCCCTGTACCTAGGGCTTTCAATCTTTAATAGGTTTCAGTGAGATCCCTTCCTCATTCTCCTAAGCTCCTGTGAGTACAGTGCCCAGAGCCATAAAATATTCCTCATATGTTAACCCTTTTGTTCCCAGAATCATTCTTGTGAACCTCATCTGGACACTCTCCAATGCCAGCACTTCCTTTCCTAGATAAGGGGCCCAAAACTGCTCACAATACTCTGTGTAGTCTGACCAATGCCTTCTAAAGCCTCAACATTTTTCTTGCACCTTGATTCCACTCCTCTTGAAATGAGTACGAACGTTGCATTTGCATTCCTTACCACTGAATCAACCTGCAAGTTAAAACCTTTAGGGAATCCTGCACAAGGACCCCGATGTCTCTTTGCACCTCTGATTTTTGATTTTTCTCCCCATTTAGAAAAGTCTACGCCTTTAATCCTACTACCAAAGTGCATGATTATGCATTTTCCTAGACAATATTCCATCTGCCACTGTTTTGCCCAATCTCCCAATCTGTCTAATTCCATCTGCAGACTCCCTGCTTCCTCAACACTACCTTCCTCCCCACTTATCTTTGTATCAACTGCAAACATGGCCACACAGCCATCAATTCCAGCATCCAAATACTCACCCTCTATGGAATATCACTAGTCACCAGCAGCCAAACAGAATAGGTCCCTTTTATTCCCACTTTTCTCCTGTCAGTCAACCAATTTTCTATTTATGCTTGTATCTTTCCTGCAATACCATGGGCTTTTATCTTGTTAAGCAGCCTCGTGTGCTGCACGTTATCAGAGACCTTTTGAAAATCCAAATAAACAATATCCATTGACTCTCCCTTGTCAATACTGCCTGTTATTTCCTTAAATAATTCCAATAGATTTTTCAGGCAAGATTTTACCTTAAGGAAACCATACTGACTTTGGCCTGATTTATCATATGCCTCCAATACTCTGAAACCTCATCATTAATAATGGACTTCAACATCTTCCCAAACACTGAGGTCAGGCTAACTGGCTAGCATTTTGTTTCATCTGCCTCCCTTCCTTCTTAAAGAGCGGAGTGACATATGCAATTTTCCCAGTCCTCTGGAAACATTCCAGAATTCTTGAAAGATCATCACTCATGCCTCCACAATCTCTTCAGCTAGCTCTTTCAGGACACTGGGATGTGGTCCATCTGGTCCAGGTGAGTTATCTACCTTCAGGCCTTGCAGCTTCCTACGCACCTTCTCCTTAGTAATAACAGCTATACTCACTCCTGCCCCAACACTTGAATCTGTGGCATACTGCTAGTGTCTTCCACTGTGAAGACTGAAGCAAAATACTTATCAAGTTCATCTGCGATTTCTTTGTTCCCCAATATACTTCTCTAGCATCAATTTTCAGCCATCTAATATCCATTCTTGGCTTCCTTTGACTCTTCACAATATCTGAAAATACTTTAGGTATTCTCTTTTATATTATTGGCTAGCTTACCTTAATATTTTACCTTTTCTCTCCTTATTTCTTTCTTAATTGCCTTCTTTTGATTTTTAAAAGCTTCCCAATCCTCTAGCTTCAGTCCACAGTTGCCTTTAGAATATTTCTTCATTTTTGTGATGTACCTATCCTGTGCCTTCTGAGTTGCCTTCAGAAATGTCAGCCATTGCTGTTTTGCCGTCATCCCTGCTTGTGTACCCTTCCAATCAACTTTAGCCAACTCCTCTCAAATACCTCTGTAATCCCTTTACTCCACTGTAATACTGACTTTAGCTTCATCCTCTCAGACTGCAGGGTGAATTCTATCATATTATGATCACTTCCTCCTAAGGGTTTCTTTACCTTAGGTTCCCTAATCAAATCTGTTTCCTTACACAACACCCAATCCAGAATTGCATTTCCCCTAGTGGACTCAACCACAAGCTGCTCTAAATAGGCTTCTGATAGGCATTCTACAAATTCCCTCTCTTGGGATCTAGCAACAACTTGATTATTCTCAATCTCATATTGAAATCCCCCATCACTGTTGTAACATTGCCCTTATTATATGTCTTTTCTATGTTCTCCATGATGGCACAGGATTTTTCAGGTGCTCTAGTTCTGGCATCCAAAGCTATGCTGTTTGGTAGGTTAATTAGTCACTGTAGATTGCCCCTATTGTGCTGAAAAGGGGTAGGGTCTGGGGGAAACTGATCGGAATGTAGGAAGATTAAGTTGCAGTGAAAATTAGTGGGGAAATAGGAATGCTCTGTGATCTGGCAAAGACTTGATTGGCCGTATGGTCTCCCTCTCCCAAAAGGAAACAAGGAATATGGAAAATATTACTTGTATTCAATAGAAATAAAATTCTTAAATTGTTAATGTGTGCATTTTTGGATTTCAGAGGTGTCATTCTTCACAACATCCTCAAAAATGCCTTGTCTGGCCTTCTCTGCATCAAAATTAGCCATACAGCCTGCTGGATAAGAATTAACGGTTCCTGGATTCCACTGAACAAGCTCTCTCTGGCATTGCTGTGGAGAGTGTATAAGTAAATTGGAATTTAGCTGATAGCACTATATGCAACCCTGCCATCTCAACAGATGTGAAACAGGAAAGGAAGTATTCTGACTGGTTCAAGGCCAACATCCCTGTCATTGAACCTGTCACTGAAGCAAAATGATCTGCTCTCAAGAACTACATGCAGAACTCAAATAAGAAGACTCTGCAATAAGAACCGGTCAGATTGAAGTCCAATAGACTGCCAGGCACTATGCCAGTGAGCATCTAGTTGTTCTCTGACACAGGTATGGAAGATGCATGCATGGTGGGATCAGAAGCCAAAAGGTGACAGCAGAGAAAGCAGCATCATGCAAAACAGAGGCAGGAGAGGTTATTACCAATTGCACTAAATAGATGGGAGAGGCTGGAATGCAGCCTTGACCTGTTCTCTATGGAAAATATCACCACTGAGAAGGATCTAAACAGAAAAAGAGACTAGCTGTCGCATCAGAGCTAAATACTGAACCACAGTGGAGGAGTTTCACAATGCAGTTGACTTACTTACCATGGCCGAAGCCTCAGAGGATGATTTCCCTCTATCTGATATTAGCTGAATGCATTTACCTGAAGTCCAAGACCACTTTTAGAATTGGGTGCACCTTAATATGAATCAGAATCAGATATAATATCACTGCTATACGTCATGAACGTTGTTGTTCTGCAGCAGCAGTACAGTGCAATAGTCATAATCATAGTCATAGTCATACTTTATTGATCCCGGGGGAAATTGGATTTTCATTACAGTTGCTCCATAAATAATAAATAGTAATAAAACCATAAATAGTTAAATAGTAATATCTAAATTATGCCAGGAAATAAGTCCAGGACCAGCCTATTTGCTCAGGGTGTCTGACCCTCCAAGGGAGGAGTTGTAAAGTTTGATGGCCACAGGCAGGAATGACTTCCTATGACTCTCTGTGTTGCATCTCGGTGGAATGAGTCTCTGGCTGAATGTACTCCTGTGCCCAACCAATACATTATGTAGTGGATGGGAGACATTGTCCAAGATGGCATGCAACTTGGACAGCATCCTCTTTTCAGACACCACCTTCAGAGAGTCCAGTTCCATCCTTACAACATCACTGGCCTTACGAATGAGTTTGTTGATTCTGTTGGTGTCTGCTACCCTCAGCCTGCTGCCCCAGCACACAACAGCAAACATGATAGCACTGGCCACCACAGACTCATAGAACATCCTCAGCATCGTCCGGCAGATGTTAAAGGACCTCAGTCTCCTCAGGAAATAGAGATGGCTCTGACCCTTCTTGTAGACAGCCTCAGTGTTCTTTGACCAGTCTAGTTTATTGTCAATTCGTAACCCCAGGTATCTGTAATCCTCCACCATGTCCACCCTAACCCCCTGGATGGAAACAGGGGTCACCGGTACCTTAGCCCTCCTCAGGTCTACCACCAGGTCCTTAGTCTTTTTCACATTAAGCTGCAGATAATTCTGCTCACACCATGTGACAAAGTTTCCTACCGTAGCCCTGTACTCAGCTTCATCTCCCTTGCTGATGCATCCAACTATGGCAGAGTCATCAGAAAACTTCTGAAGATGACAAGACTCTGTGCAGTAGTTGAAGTCCAAGGTGTAAATGGTGAAGAGAAAGGGAGACAAGACAGTCCCCTGTGGAGCCCCAGTGCTGCTGATCACTCTGTCGAACACACACTGTTGCAAGCACATGTACTGTGGTCTGCCAGTCACGTAATCAAGAATCCATGACACCAGGAAAGTATCCACCTGCATTGCTGTCAGCTTCTCCTCCAGCAGAGCAGGGTGGATGGTGTTGAACGCACTGGAGAAGTCAAAAAACATGACCCTCACAGTGCTCGCTGGCTTGACCAGGTGGGCGTAGACACGGTTCAGCAGGTAGACGATGGCATCCTCAACTCCTAGTCGGGGCTGGTAGGCGAACTGGAGGGGATCTAATTATGGCCTGACCATAGGCCGGAGCAGCTCCAGAGCAAATCTCTCCAGGGGCTTCATGATGTGGGAGGTCAATGCCACCGGTCTGTAGTCATTGAGGCCGCTGGGGCGCAGCGTCTTCGGCACAGGGACGAAGCAGGATGTCTTCCACAGCACAGGAACACTCCAGAGCCTCAGGCTCAGGTTGAATACATGGCAAAGTACTCCACATAGCTGAGGGGCACAGGCTTTGAACACCCTGGTACTGACGCCATCCAGGCCTGCAGCCTTGCTTGGGTTGAGACGTATCAACTGTCTTCTCAGCTGTTCAGCTGTGAAGCCCACTGTGGTGGTTTCGTGTGGGGAAGGGGTATAGTCATGAGAGCAGGGTGGGGGACTGTGAGGAGGAGTAGGAGGGGAAAGTGGAATATGTGTTGATTGGGGGCAGACAACAGATGACTCATGTGGGGGATGGGCAGGGGTCACAATGTCAAATCTGTTCAAGAACAGGTTAAGTTCGTTGGCCCTGTCCAGTGATGGTCCTCATCCCCCTCCAGACCTCTCTCATGTTGTTCTGCTGGAGTTTCCACTCAAGCTTCCTCCTGTACCTGTCTTTAGCCTCCCTGATCCTGGCTTTCAGGTCACTCTGTATTGCCCTCAGCTCCTCCCTATTTCCATCTCTAAACGCCCTCTTTTTAGTGTTCAGGATGTCCTTAATGTCCTTTGTTACCCATGGCTTGTTATTTGAATACATAATAATAAAAATTATAAACCACTATAAGAAGTATATATACTGTATATATAAATTAAATTAAATAACTAGTGCAAAAAGAGAGGAAAGAAAACAGAGGACGTGTACATGGGTTCACTTTCCACTTAGAACTCTGTCGGCAGAGGAGATGAAGTTGTTCCTGAAATATTGAGCCTATGTCTTCAGACTCCTGTACATCCTCCTTGATGTTAGCAATGAAAAGAGGGCATGTCCTGTGTGATACGGGTCCTTAATTATGGATGCCACCTTTTTGAGGCGTCGCCTTTTGAAAGTGTCCTGGATGCTAGTGCCCAAGATGGAACTAGCTGAGTTTACAACTTTATGCAGCTTTTTTCCGATCCTGTGCGGTTGCTGCTCCATACCAGGCAGTGATGCAACCAGTTAGAATCCTCTCCACATCACATCTGTCCACGTCTGCGAGTGTCTTCAGTGACATATCAATTCTCAGTTTGGCAGATGCCCCTTGTTTCCCTGTGACTGTGTGGGTTTCCTCCAGGTGCTCCAGTTTCCTCCCACAGTCTAAAGACATATGGGTTAGTAGGTTCATTGGTCAGATGGGTGTAATTAGCAGTGTGGGCTCATTGGGCTGGAGGAGGCTGTTACCATACTGTATCTCTAAATAAATTTAAAAAAAGAATATTATGTATAAAGAGAAACACTCACAAAATGCTGGAGAAACTCAGCAGGTCAGGCAGCATCTTTGGAAGTAGCTAAACAGTCGGTGTTTCAGGCCGAGACCCTCCTTCAGGATTGGAAAGGAAAGGGGAAAATAACAGAGTAAAAAGGTGGGAGGAGGGGAAGGAGGATAGTTAGAAGGTGGTAGGTGAAGTCAGACAGGTGGGAAAGGTAAGGGACTGGAGAAGAGGGAATCTAATAGGAGAGGAGAAAGGACCATGAGAAAAAGGGTAGAAAGGGGGGCACCAGGGGAGGTGATAGGCAGGTGAGGAGGAGAGGCGAGAGGCCAGAGTGGGGAATAGCAGAAGAGGGCCGAGGATAGATACTAAACCAATAAATTTTGCTTTGGTTTGGCATATTCCCAAAGATAATCTGCATGGTGAACTAGCTACTGGGTGGTCAGAATCAGAAATGTTCTTTTTATCACTGACGTGTATCATGAAATGTGTTATTTTGCAGTTGTAGTGCAGTCTAACACATTATAAATTACTATAAGGTACCATAAGAAATATGAAAATAAATGAGTAGGGCAAAACAGAGAGCAAAATAATGAACGCAAACACGAGGAAATCTGCAGATGCTGGAATTTCAAGCAACACACATAAAAGTTGCTGGTGAACGCAGCAGGCCAGGCAGTATCTCTAGGATGAGGTACAGTTGATGTTTTGGGCCGAGACCCTTCATCCTGACAAAGGTTGTTGGTTGTTGTAAGTTCATTGTCCATTCAGAAATCTGATGATAGAGGGGAAGAAGCTAAAATGTTGTGTGTTTATTTTTCAGGCTCCTGTACCTTTTCCCTGATGGTAGAAATGAAAAGAGGGCATGTCCTGAATGGTGATGGTCCTTAATAATGGACGCTGCCTTCTTGAAGCAACACCTTTTGAATATGTTCTCGATGGTGGAGACACTAGTGCCCTTGATGGAGTTGGCTGAGTTTACAATCCTCTGTAGCTTTTATCAATCCTGTGCAGTGGTGTCTCCAAACTTGAGAGTGATACAACTCTCCACGGCGCATCTGTAGAAATTTGTTTGAGTCTTTGGTGACATAACAAATCTCCTCAAACTCCTAATGAAATATAGCCCCTGGTGTGCCTTATTCACAATTCATCAATATGTTGGGACCAGGGTAGATCTTCAGAGATTCTGACACCCAGGAACTCAAAATTGTTCGTCCTTCCACTGTTGACCCCTCAATGTGGACCGGTGTGTGTTCCCTTGACTTCCCTTCCTGAAGTCCACAATTAATTTCTTGGTCTTATTGATGTTGAGTGAAAGGTTATTGTTGCAGCACCACTCAACCAGCCAATCTATCCCACTCCTCTGCACCTCCTTGTCACCACCTGGGATTCTGCCAATAGCAATTTTGTCATCAACTAATTTATAGATGCTGTTTGAACTGTGCCTAGCTACACAGTCATTAGTGTACAGAGAGTAGAGTAGCAGGCTAAGCACGCATCCTTGAGGTTTGCCTGAGTTGATTGTCAGTGAGGAAGAGATGTTAAGTTTGATCTACACTGACAGTCATCTCCTGATGAGGAGGTCAAGGATCCAGATGCAGAGAGAGGTACAGAGGCACAGGTTTTGAAGCTTATTGATTAGTACTGAGGAGATGATGATGATGATAATGTGAGCTGTAATCAATAAACAGCAGCCTGATGCAGGTATTGCTGTTGAATAGCTGGTTCAAGGCTGTGTGAAGAGCCAGTGAGATTGCATCCGCTATAGATCTGTTATAAGACATAGGAGCTGCATTAGGCCATTTGGCCCATCAAGTCTGTTCTGCCATTCAATCACAGCTGATCCTTATTTCCCGTCCTCAGTCCCACTCCCCAGACTTCTTCCCATAATCTTTGATGCTGTGTCCAAACAAGAACCTATCAAGCTCTGCCTTAAATGCACCCAAGACCTGGCCTCCACAGCTGCTTGCGGTAATAAATTCCACAAATTCACCACCCTCTGGCTAAAGAAATTTCTCTTCTTCTCTGTTTTAAATGGACATTCCTTTATCCTGAGGCTATGCCCCCTTGTCCTAGACTCCCCCACCATGGGAAACATCCTTTCCACATCTACTCCGTCTAGGCCTTTCAACATTCGGAAGGTTTTAATGAGATCCCCCTCATCCTTCTAAATTCAAGTGGGTACAAGCCCTGAGCTAACAAATGTTCCTTGTATGATAACCCTTTCATTCCCGGAATCATCCTTGTGAACCTCCTCTGAACCCTTATGATAGTAAGCAAATTGCAGTGGCAGGAGTTAATTCTTGCTAAGACTAGCCTATCAAAGCGCTTCATCTCAGTAGATAGGAGTGCAACCAGGTGAAAGTCATTGAAGCAGCTTGCACTGCTCTTGGACACCAGTATGAGTAGTGCTCTTTTGAAACAAGATGGAACATATGGTTGCAGCACTGAGAGATTGAAGATATCATTCAATACCAGATCCAATTGTATGGCACAGGTTTTCAGTCCCTTGCCTGGTATACTGTTGGTGCCAGAAGGTGGTAATATCAGCAGGATGGTCACCAGTTGACTTCCTGTGCACTGACAAAGTCTTCCTCTTGTTGAGGGAGAATTTGAATCAGAATCAGAAACAGGTTTCAGATAATATCACTGGCATACGTAGTAAACTTTGTTGTCTTTGCAGCAGTACAATGCAATACCTAATAATAACATACTGTGAATAACAGTAAGAAAATATATATATTAAACAGTTAAATTAAATGAGTTGTGCAAAAATAGAAATAAAAAATGTAGTGAGCTAGTGTTCATGGGTTCAATGTCCATTCAGAAATCAGAAGACAGAGGGGAAGAAGCTGTTTGAGTGTGTGCCTTCAGGCTCCTGTACCTCCTTCAACATGATAGCAATGAAAACAAGGCATGACCTGGGTGGTGGGGTCCGAAATGACGGACGTCACCTTTTTCAGGCATCGCTCCTTGAAAATGATCTGGATACTGTAGAGGCTAGTGCTCATGATGGAGCTGACTAAGTTTACGACTCTCTGCAGCTTACTTTGATCCTATGCAGTGTCCCCCACATACCAGATGGTGATGCAGGCAGTTGAATGCTCTCCAGGGTACAGCAATGGAAATTTTCGTGTGAACTCATCCAGGGTCCATGGCTAACTGTGGAATTCTCAAAATACACAATTAGTGGGGAAGGGACAGAATTGGTGAATTTTTCATATGCAGTTGTTTATTTAAAATGCCAACACAGTAAAGATATTTTGCAGGCAAATGAAGATGAGCTGTCCTCACTAATTTATAAATACTTGATGTATTTTGGAATATTTCCAAACCTTTTCTTCTTCAGAGATGATTGACAGGAAATCTGAGGTGATACTTCTTGGCTGTGTCCTTTCTTGGGGTGAGGGAGGTATGAGCTCACTTCTTATTCTAAAAAGAACAAAATGGAGAAACATTACCAAGTGTTCCCATGTCAATCGCTTGTGAAATTAAGGAGGTGGCAGGACAGGAGAGCAGATGTCACTTGACCTCTTCTGTGTGGCAACATTTAGCAAATGTTCCTATGCATTCTTCAGGGTTGCTCACCACATCTTTCAGATAATGAAAAGCAGGTTTTATAGAAGCAAGCTATCTAAGTATCACAGACAGAATTTCATTCAAGTAAACTGACCCCATGAATTTGGTGGGCATTGGCTCTGACTGTTGGAGACTGATCATTCAGGAGGGCACCAAACAGGAGAGGAGAAGCAAATTGCTTAGCTGGATAAGTTAAATTTCCTTTGGAAACAGAGGCCTTCTTAGTCTATTGCCTCCATCGGCAGAAAGTATGCAGAGACATGTCACAGTGGGCCTCCTGACCTGTTCCTAACATAATGAACATGAGTTGACCATCAAGGCTGAAGCCCTCATCCAGCAGGACAATTGGATGCTGCACATTACCATACAAAAATTGCAAACCAAACTTTTCTCTTTTCTCCAGTCTGCACTTGAGCTCATTGTATGTTGCTAGGGTACAATGCAACACAGCATAGTCAGAGATAGTTTTAGAACTTCCTCTTCTAATACTCTGTGCATTGAAGTAATTATCTGATAATTTCCTTCAAATAATTAAAATTAAGATTAAAAAAATACAGTGTTGCCCAATTAAAAATGATTAAAGTTGTTGTTTTGAAATTTGTCTCAAGCTGAGGGTTTTGCTGATTTGAGTTCTGGAGCATTGAATTTGTCCAAGTAAAATAACTGTGGTGTCAACATTCCGAGAGATAAATCAAAGTTTAAAAACAAGTCATATTTTACAATATTATTATTTTTGCATTACCAATCTATTCACATGAAAAAAGAAGCTCTGGCATTAAGTTATTAACCAATTCATCCATTTTGAATTCTCCAATGAAAATTTTCCGGGATTTCAAACAATTCCATTTTTGATGGCTGTGTTGCTGGCATTGCACATTGTGGATTTGTCACATGCACTCCATAACCATTATTAGCACGATAATAGGCCTATATGCAATACTTTAAATAGTGTCATGTATGAATTGAAACTTAAAAATAAAAAACAAAGAATTGATTATATATTGTAAATCCCTGTGAACACCAGACTTGTAATTTTATTTTAAATGCAGCACAGACTAGACCTGAAGTTAAGTCTAATGTTATGTGTCTTTCCTATTCTGATGATTCATAACATAAAGGTTTTAATAGTTCTGTAGGTTTACATTGAAGATAGTTTAAAATTAAATTCCCTGTTACTTAGCTAGATTATTTAATTAAATTAGCTTCCATTTTAAAGAAGACAAAAAATGCTTTAACCTTTGCGGATAAAAATAGCAATTGTAAAATAGTCAAATGTCAAATAGTAAAAAAAAAAATGATTACCAACTGATACACCTTCTTCAGTTCAAAAAAAAACTTTTAGTTGTCCTAACATGGACAATTGTCTGATTTCAATAATTTGTTGAGGCATGCCTTTGTACAAGTACTGTACTGTCAATGCAAATCAGTTACAGGTGCTCTTGAGCACCATTGTGTTAGAACAGCCCAAAGATAAATCAGCAATAACAGTATGGAGAAGTCAGATCAGTAATTTATCTTCTGAATGGCGTAGCATTTGCAGAAGGAAGGAAAAGATATTGGTATCGGAAGTAAACTGGTTATTGCTTCTTTGTCCTGATGAAGGGTCTCGGCCTGAAACGTCGACTGCAACTCTTCCTACAGACGCTGCCTGGCCTGCTGCGTTCACCAGCAACTTTGATGTGTGTTGCTTGAATTTCCAGCATCTGCAGAATTCCTGTTGTTTTATTGCTTCTTTTGGTGTCTCTTGGGTAACAGAAGCAGCTCAAGAGCAAAATAAAACCTTCGCCAAGAGTGGACGTAGGTGGAAAGTCCCATGGATTAATAACATTTTCGTCAATGCCACATTTATTAAACGAAAGGACAAAGTGAATGGGAAGAAGTTCAACTTATGTAGGGCATATACAACATTGGATATATCTTATCCAATATTCATCTATGGAGGTCAATGACATTGGTAATTATGTATGACATATAACTGGCCAGCGACAGGTGATGGTATGATTGTGAGTCATCTGCCAAAAAAACAATGAACTTCTATTGCTCTTGGACGCTGAGAACAGAAACAGTTTATAGAGGCAGGTGACTGAAGCTGAGAACGAAACTTTCAACACAGCACAAGCTGCCACAAAGTACTGAAGTGTTGTAACAACTTTGTAGCAATAATACGTGGAAGTGGCATTCCTCTTCATGGAATTGTGAAACATTTTAAATGAAATTTAATTAAATCTTTGTATTTTTCTAAGAAGCTTGTGGTCATTTAAACGTATAAACATACTTCTGCGGTTTTAACATCCTTTGAAATAGCTTGGAACATGAAGGAAATATTTTAAAGGAACAGACAGGCAATTGAAGCTTTACCCAAGATGGCATTGGGGTGGTTATCCATGATGGCACTATACCATATGGTGATGTTCACAAAACTACTAGATACTCTACCAGGTATACTTCTAAATTATGATCACTGCAATCTGCAGCCTGTAATTTCCTGTAAGAAATGTACTTTTGAATCATCTAAACAAACTAGTGATCTCGTGAAGGATTCAGCGAGCTTGATTTTTAAGGATGCAGGTACAGCCATCGCTGGGGGTGAACACCACATCAACGCCCAAGAGTGGAGAACAAGCCCATGCTCAGCTTCATTTTTCTGCACTGATTAAAGTGACAAGTCAGATTATGTGTTATTTGGTAACTCGAAAAATATAATACACAGCATTGTGCAAAGTCTTAGGCATCCTAGCTATCAAGGTTCAAAGTTTTATTTTACTATCAAAGTATGGATGCAGATTACAACTCTGAGATTCGTCTTCTCTAGGTAGCCATAAAATACAGAAAAACCATGGAAGTCATTGAGGACCCCCCCCCGACATGAAAAAGAAAAAGAAACAAAACTCGCAAACCCCAACCCACCCCCCCCCCCACCAAACTCTTCCTCGCACAAAAACTAACAGATCACCCATCTGGACACAGCAGTTAAAACATCACATCCCTAACCCGCAAGCTCCTCCCATGCAAAGAAAACAGCGACAATATCATCAAATACCAACCCCTCCCTCACCCCAAAAACAAGTTGGCAACATGAAGGAAAACACAGATAACTGAAGGAGACTAATATAAACTACAGTCCACATGGATAAGCACATTTGTCTCTGAATTTCGAAAATATCCTCTGTCAGCAACGAGAAGATCAACAACACGAACTCCATCCATCCGTGAAGCCTTCATCCACCGAGAAATGGCCTCCCAACCTCCGGCCTGACATGGCTACCAGTGGGAAGTGACCTCTGGCCCAACATGGCCTCCCGTGGGGTGCAACCTCCGGCCCATCGCGGCCTCTCAGACCCCGGCCCACCCTGTTAAGGGTGACCGCCAATCCAGCCTCCTCCGCATTTGCCTCGATGTTTCAGTCTTCCTTGATGCTTCAATCAGTGAGAAATGTTGTTGGTCATGGCTCCATGCCCTGACCCTGATCTCCTGCTCAGAACAGCTCATTCTTGTAGTCCTCTCCTGGAATTTTCTTGGGAACAGCAAAGCGCTAGATCACTCGACTGAATTCCAGTCCATAAGTCACAGGCTCCAACAGTTTCTGAAACATGATTAGGGTAAAAACAATAAGTAAAAGGTGTAGGAAAGGTGAAAAAATTGACTAACTGAAAGATGTCACCTGAGGAATCATTGTTCGCTGGCGCCATCTTGGAAAAAAATGTACTATATATATATAGCCAGTCAAAAACTTTTTAACTTAGCGTTACTAAATATGTACATTTAGCATTGGAACATGGATAGCTTCACAAAAGTTGGAAAAACATTCATATTTATGGGCTTAGCTTTAAAAAACATACACTAGTCATCAACGACTTCATGTAGAAGTGTGGCAGCAAGATACCGAAGAAGGATATTAAAGTTATTGATAACATAACATTTGCAATGGCCTAATGGATGCCTCAATATAATATTTTCACAGTCTTCCATGTCTTAATTTGCTCGCAACCAAACTGGTAGTCAATAAATTTCAAAATTCAAGAATCAATTACATTTGTTATCAAAGCATGTATAAACTATACAACCTTGAGATTTACTTGCTCAGAGGTAGCCATAAAGCAGGGAAGGAACCCAAAAGAACCCAATTTAACTAAGTAAGTAAGTAAGTAAAAAGTAACACCCAATGTGCAGAGAAAGAGAAAAAAACCACAAATTCTGCAAACAATAGATATGAGCACAAGATCCTACCTCTCATCATACTGTTAATGAGCCCATGAGAAGGGAGATCGCTTTCAGTGTCAGCACATGAATGTGTCCAGGAGCCCTGTCAAAGGAAGATAAGGGTACGAGAACTGAGATCCACAGTGACAGTGTCTAGGTTTGTTTGATGAATCTCCACCATCCTCAAAGGTTTCACTAAAATATCTCAGGTAGGCACCTTAAAACCTTGTGTAAAGCAGAAAAAGATAATATGTAGAAATGATTTGGGGAATTAATCAGCATGAATTCAGAACTCAATGGAAAGTAATATAATAGCTTCTGATTCCTGATCTTAATTTGGAAAAAAATACTGTAAAATAAAATTATTTAACAACATAGACTTCAGAGTCAATTTCTCAGTATGTCCATTTATTTGAGGATAAAGCAAATGAATTACAGAGACTATTTCTGTTACAGATTTGATATGTCATATCTTTATCTTCCTTCTCCCCAATGGCTACGTGCCGAGCTCTCCAGTCCATCTGATTGAGGGGTTATTCCAGAGGGATTATGAGTTTAGATGTTTTTGGGATGGAATAATGGTGGGAAGCACTCTGCTTTCTATTTTCTCCTCTTTTCCTCCTTTCTGTACTCTCTGTCCCTCCTCATTTTCCCTGCTCCAATTTTGCCTTATATTTGTGATGACTTGAAGTATTTATTATCCTTTTTCTCAATAAATGCTGCTTGATCCATTGACTATTTCCAGCATTTACCTGACAGGCAGATTACCACAGTCTACTGTATTTTGTTTTTAGATTTTTGTTACTTAACTTGTCTTTTTTTAAAATTCCACCAAACTCTCTGAATTTTTTAGGTAGGAAAATCTATCTTAGCCTCGGATCAATTTCTTTTTGGCAATTACACTTATTTGCATTGTAAAGAATCTTATCGATGCCAATCAGATAAATTAAATATGTTGTTTTTAATTGGCTATAAATGTAAAGATGTATGTTATGTTCAAGTCAGTAGATGTAGTTCTTTAGCAAGGCAGAAAGAATATCTAAGAGCAATATTTTTGGCAGTATATCAATTTAACAACAGAATGCAGATCCATTTAAAAATGTCCATATCCTTTTAAAATAGTTTGATCTTAAGAAAACAAAATCTGTATGAAGTTAAAACAGTTTCAAACATCTGAAAGTAACATGAGCAAAATGATAGCTGTAGGGTTAAAGTCTGTTGTACTTCTTGTAGATCCAAATAAATGCTTTGTTTATGTCAGAAATATCTGGCCTTGTGCAATAGAAAATTCTGACTACAAGCAAAAATGTTGACACCAGGTAAAACTGGGACTTCTCAGGGAAGGATGAAGTCCATTTTGATCAATTAAAGAAAACTCCCTGGCTCCCTGCACATCCCCCCACCCCCACCATGCACTCTCACAAGTTTAACTGGGATGTTTTTTGTCCATGCCTGTGAATGCAGAGGAAATTGAGACTACAGGCAATTTACTTGCAATGTAGCATTGACTCTCAAAATTATTTTTAAACACATTCTGTTCCCATTATGTGGCCTGTTCTCATTACACTGTTAACAACTCTTACACATGTGTAATTTCCATTGAATCTGCTTGCGCCCAGGGTATATTTCCTGTAGAAAGTAGTCAAATTTTATTAGCTTGAGTATAACAAACATCTCCAAAAGTCTGAATACTTCTGCTGCCTACTTTCTGTCTTTTATCTAATGCTGTCCTTTGAGAATGAGGATGACTTGTTCCCACTCTCCTTCTGTGCGTTTTGTGGTGACCAAAGAGGCCAACTTGGCACCTAAACATGCCTGACTGGATGGATATGTATTTTATTTGCAATCCTCCCATCATTTACAATGATGTGTTGTGCACTCCCAATACATGGTTTTCAATGCAATCTGAAATATCTCTATTTCACTTTAGTCATCAGTCAGGGATTTCCAGGGACAGTGAGATATTTTAAGGATGGTTGAAGCGCATTCTTGAATGTTTTCCTTTGTCCATCTAGCAATTGCTTCTCATGACAACTCAAAATAGCGACTGTTTTGGGAGTGTGGTATCCAGAAACGTAAACATGTTGCCTGCTTAATGGATCTGGCAGAGTGCAAATAAGGCCTTGATGCTAGAGATGCTGGCTTGCCAGAGAATGTTGATTTTTGTTAGTCTTTCCAGTGTATTTGGAGGAATTTATGGAGACAGTGTTGATGGTTTCCTTTATGTGCTTTGAAATGTCTGCCATAGATAATTCAAGTCTTACTAACCTACAGAAGGGTAGTGATCACCTCTGTCTCATGCTTTGTGCAGAGTTTGAGGTTTCATTTTAAAGCACGCTTTTCCTCAGTCAGAGAAAAGTCTGTGTTGGCACACGAGAGGCAATGTTGAATTTTGACATTAATGTTTATTTTCATTAAGATGTGGCTCGCAAGATATGCAAAGTAGTTCATGCTTACCAAGATCAACCAGAAAGTTTGGTTGATATTTTTTTGGGTTGGAGGCAACATAGGTTGAACAGTTTCCCATTAGTCCTATCAAGTTGCCCCATTCATACTGAAGTATTGTAGTGAAAGTGATTGAAAAATGTGTCATAGTAATCGCACAGCCTTGGTTGATATTGGCTTATGCAGAAACTGGTTCTGATGTCGACCCATTATTTGTAGCTGCCAAGTTATCAAGTCTCAAGTGGAGGTTATGAGATGAATTTCTGTGAGCAGTTGATCTGATGAGGATGATTCACAATCCCTCCTGTAGACCTTGGGAAAAAAACAAGAAAAATAGATGATTATAATCCTGATTTTCAGACTAGTTTCTGTCTCCTAATACTTACTTACTTTTACTGTTTTGTTCAGCTATATCGGGGTGGCCAACCTTTTACATTCCATGCGTCAATTTTTTGCGCCATACAACTCTTGTATCCCCATTCAATTCCTGTAAAACTATGTTAATACAGAACTCGTGTGTGAGAAAAATCGCATCTGAACCCAGGAGTGAAAAAATTGACGCATGAAATGTAAAAGGTTGGCCACACCTGAGCTATATGCAGGTTTGAGCTTGCTGACACAGACCTTAGAGTACATATGCATTGGATAGGTTCAAGACACGTTGCATTGAATAGTTGCAGTTTTTTCATGCTTTGGTAAATTACTAGCCTTCCAACTGATCTTGATAATGAAATGATAGCTCAGACTGCGACTCCTGATTATGCCATAATAGAGTTGAGGATTCCAGGCAAATAAACAGAGTTGTTTTTCTGTCTAGTCATCTCCATTTGTTGACTCTTTATTTTCAGAATGGGTGCTGGGAAGATGGTTAAATTAGATAGCAGGAAGTCTATACAGCATTTTTAATATGCTAGCTATCAGCCGGACACTGAAAAGAACAAATAACATATTTGAAAATATTTCCAGATTGAACTTCCTTGCACAGAAATAATTTTGAAATATAGTTTTATTTAATTATATTTGTTGACAGTTCATTTCTAGTTCTGCAAACACTAAACATACAACAGAGGCGGTTTCATTTAATTGCTGTGTATACCCCAAAATACTAGTGCCATTTTGAAATGCAAATATTTTTCCTTTTGAGCGAATTAAATGTAATATATTCATAAATTAACTGTCAAGCTAAAAGTATCATTCAAAAGTACTAGTCCAATGAAAAGTTTAGGTACATACTTTGGTTTAATCCTTTATGTGGACAATATATATTTACATTTTTAAAAATTAAATACTAGAACGAAATTCTTTTGTGTAATAGAAATAATATGCTTGTCAAGTGTAAAGATCTTTATTTATTTAAAACTCTGCCCTTTGTTTCTATAGATTAAATTAATTAGTAGCTATACCATTTCTAATAGTTTTGCAGTCTTGTACCTCAATGAAATAATATCCCTTCGACCCCAAAAGCCATCATTTTGATAATCTTTCCTCACATCTAGGACCTCTATGATGGAACCTTAGATTGGTGGTCCTTGTACTATTTAAATCTACTGAGTCTTGGAAGGAGGAGGTTTTGAAGGGCCCAAAATGGATAAGTTAGTTTGCAAAACACAATAGATAAGGAAAATATGACACCATTGATTTTGAAGGATAGTTAAAGTATTTGTAGCATAGAGTCAGCGTTTTACAGCACAGAACCAGGCCCTTCAGCCCACAACATCCATACTGACCCTTTTGGCCATCTACATTAATTATGTTTGTCTCCATTACATCCATGTCCTTCTACGCATTGCCTCTTTAAGTGGATGTCTAAATGTCTCTTAATCTAATGATTGTATTTGACTCCATTAACTCCTTTGGTAGTGAGTTTCACACTCGATATAAAAAAATCTTGCCCCTCAAATCCTCTTTAAAGATGCTTTTTTCTTACCTTAACCCTGTGCATTCTTGTTTTTGGTGCGCCTACTATGAGAAAAAATATTCTGACTGTCTACACTATCTATGCTTCTTATAATTTCATACATCTCTATCACATCACTCTTCAGTCTCCTTTATTCCAGAGAAAATAAGGTCAACCTATCCAGTCAGCCTTCATAACTAAAGTCCTCAAGTCTAGATAATATCCTAGTCATTACTCACTCCTGCATAACAATATCCTTCCTATAGTGTGGCACTGTGTATATAGACAGAAAAAACTATTGAGAAGATACAAAAGAATAATTGTCAAGGCTAATAAAATAGTTTTATAATGACCAACAGTATTTGCCTTCACTTTATCCACCAATATGGTTGCAAACATGGGGAGAACTGCTTTACATTAGAATTATCATATATGTTGGTGTGAGGGTGCTGGGAAATTCTCTGTGATGAGGTACTGCACTTGGAGGAATTTTTTTGCATGAAATTCAACATCACATGGACTGGTCAAAGCAAAAATGAATTTTAGTATTAGAAGATATTTTAAAACTCACAAAAAAAGACTCAACAACAATGAAACACAAAACATGTCCAAACAAATAAACTCTCCTCAGGATTCCAGCCAGATATAGGTATTGATTATAACCAAAGATTCATTGACACATTCTGCCATCTTCCTCGGAGATGATGCCTGGGCATGTCTAGTCTGGTGTTATTTATACCGCCATAGTCCATCCTTCCTGATTGGTTAGTACTCATCCAATTAGGTTTCCACTCTCCCACCTTGTTTACAACAGAATTCCAGTTCTTACTTAGAACGAGACCTTCATCTTTGTTAAAATTCCTTTCCACTAGTTTTATTTCAATGGTTTCCATTACCAGGTGGTCCCAAAGCCACTGGCATGGCACAGTAGTTTTGTATCGTTGAAGCTGGTTCTATGGCCATTGCGAATGCAGTGTTCTGCTATCACCGATTTTTCTGTGTAACCCAAACACTCCCTGTGCTCCTTGATGTATGTTTCCATTGTGCGTCCTGTCTGGCCAATATAAGCTGCTCCTCATTCACAGGGAATCCTGCAAACCCCAGTCGTCCTGGTCATACTTGACTTACATAAGCTGTGACTTGAGCTTCCTTATGGGCTTGTGGATGGTATTAATCCGCAATTTCTTCAGGATCCTGGTGATCTTTCCGGAAACCGTGGAAATATTGGGAAGACAGGTGGTAACAACAGGTTCCTCCTCGTTGTTAAGTTTCCTGGTTTTTCTGCCAGCCCTCTTAAGGGACTGATTGATTTCCTTCACCTTGTAATCATTCTGTAGGAATGTCATGCATAATCATTTTACTTCCTCGTGGAGATTAGATTAGATTAGATTAGATTCTCTGGGTCCAAAATACTTTTCACACAGTTAATCAAAGTAGAAGGAACCACTCTACATTGGGAGGTGTGATGGTGGCTGTTATTGTTGGGGTACCAGTCCACGTGAGTGGGCTTTGAACAGGTGCCATGCCCAAGGTTGCCGTCTGGTTTGCGCCATATCAGGATGTCCAGGAACGGGAGGCAGTCATTCTTTTCCATCTCCATCGTAAAGTGAATGTTTGGATGTATGCTGTTCAGGTGGTCGTGGAACTGTTGGAGTGCTTAGCATATGTCTGCTGGCAGTCCGGATTTCTTCAGTAAAGCAGAGGTCATCCTCACAATCAAATTCGTGAGATCCGACTTTAGAAATCTGTAAGCAGAATCATTCAGAATCTGTTGGACTTCCCTGTGGTATTCCTCTGAGAACATCAGGACCATCACATTTCCTTTGTCCACTGGTAAAATAATGATGGCTGGGTTTTGCCGTAGTTCCTGAAGGGCCAGTGACTGCTTTTGAATGTTCAGATTTGTCAAAAGGGCTGTTCTGAAGGCAATGCAGACCTATTTCCTTACCTCCTCCGGGGTATCTGGTGGCAGTTTTTGGATTGCTTTCTCTACTCCAATGTAGTCCTAATAAGGCATAGCTCTGGGGACTGAAGCATTCTCTAGCCCCTTGTTGAGGACTGATCTAGTCACCTTGTGAATGCTTTGAACAGTTTGATTGATGACAATCCTTTCTGGGTCCAATGGTGGGATGGCTGCACCTTGTTGGGATAACTTGTTATCTTTCCTGACCTGCCTCACAGTGTTCCTTCATGAAATTAGTTCACCTTGGGCAGCGTTAGACCAGTTAATGTACTCCCAATGACTAGGAGTCAAGAGGGCTGCCAATTCCAGGTGAAGGGACAGTTGTCTGTTCGCATTGATGTCCAGAGCAGATCTAATGTAATGGATAATGGTAATGTAATGCAACAGACATATGCAAGACAGTTCTGCCCCAGGTTAAGACTTTATGGGCTCCCCAAGACACACAAGGAGGGTTCCCCCCCAACCCCCCAAGGCCTATTATCGATGTGATAGATTCTCCAACTTACTACCTCTCTAAGCACCTAACGACCATACTGTCTCCATTTGACTGACTTCATAAAAGCCATAACCAACATCCAGCTGACCCCAAGGGACATAATGGTGACCCTGTTCACAAGAGTACCTATTAAGGACAGTTGGTCCTCTTGCAATTAAGATGTGTGAAGAGTACCATTGACCTTTTTGAACACGCCTTTAAATCAACGTACTTCCTCTATAAGTGGAACTACTATGAACAAACAGATGGAGTGGCCATGGGATTGCCCCTGTCAGTGACTGTTGCTAATTTCTACATGGAGGACTTTGAGGAGAGGGCTCTGAGTTCATCCCCTTGTGCTCCAAATGCTTCTTCAGATGTGTTGATGACACCGTTGTAGTGTGGCCTCATGGTCTCCATGCACTCCAACAGTTCCACGAACATCTGAACAGCATACATCCAAACATTCAATTTGCGATGGAGTTGCAGAAGAATGGTTGCCTCCCATTCCTGGGCATTCTAATACGACAGAAACCAAATGGTAACCTCGGACTTGGCATCCATCAGAAACCCACTCACACAGACTTATACCTCAACAATAACAGTCACCGACACACCTCCCAATGTAGAGCGGTTCCTTCTACTTTGATTAACTATGCAAAACCTATTTTGGACCTGGAGAGTTTCCCCGAGGAAATAAGATAATTACGCACAACATTCCTCAGAATGGCTACAAGGTGAAAGAAATCAATTGTGGCCCTTAAAGGGGCTGACAGAAAAACTAGGAAACCTAACAATGAGGAGGAGCCCATCGCTACCACCTTTCTATCCTGTATATCCCCGATTTCTGGAAGGATCACCGGGATCCTGAAGAAATACTGAATTAATACCACCTACAAACCCGTAAGGAAGCTCAAGTCACAGCTTATGCTAGTCAAAGATGACCTGGGACCCAGTTTGGCAAGAGTTTACAGGATGCCCTGTGAATGCAGAGCAGCATGTATTGCCAAATCGGTCGCATGGTGGGTTAGCCAGGGAAATCGGTGGTACCAGGACACTGCATTCACAATGACCATAGGATTAACCTTGATGGCACAAAACTACTGTGGTGCACCAATAGCTTTTGGGACTGCCTGTTATAGGAAGCCATTGAAATAAAACTAGGGGAAAGAAATTTTAACTAAGACAAGGTCTCGCTCTAAGTGGGAACTGGAATTCGATTGTGAACAAGGTGAGAGAGAGGAAACCTGATTGGATGAGGACTAACCAATCAGGAGGTATGGACTACAGGGGTATAAATACCACTAGACATGCCCGGACATCATCCCTGAAACAGATGGCAGAGTTTGTCATCAAAATGTTGGTTATAATCGATACCTGTGTCTGGCTGGAAGCCTGAGAAGACTTTATTCATTATATATACCAGGACAGCACTAGATCCGTGTCCAAACGGTTTTAAGCATTCAAAATTGTTTAGAAAAATCAACAAAATTGCAAACAAATTTGAAATTTAAAAGTCTGTAAAAAAACATTTATGATTAAAACAATAAAGTACCTAAGAATCTTTTCACATCACTAATTCTCACGTAAGGATATTTGTTTCCATTCATATCAAAGGGAAAATTCTCTGTGTACCTATTTGGTTTGGCTCAGAATTTCATTACCAGTAAAGAATGCAAATGTAGACCACCCAAGGTCTCCCTCCCACAGTAAGCTTCACATGGAATCTAAATTTGCAGCACAGTCTTCTTAATGGTGAATCATTGTCAGTAATTTCTGGATTTCCACTTCCTTGTACTGTATGTGTGTTTGGAACTGCAGAAATTGCAGTCAGTTATGCAAGGTAATGATGTTGAACACTGTCAGTGATTATTCTGGAAAATCTGGACCACTTTGTGATGTGCATGTTCTCATGCTCAACTAGAAGAAAATCCCTTTTTCTCTTTTTCCATCACAGGATCGGCAGAGGTCAGTTTTTTCAGTTTTACTTCCTAACTGAAAGGGTCCGACTGATTTATTCTGGGCTTCTGGATATTAAATATATTTTGCTGCTTTTAAATTTGAAGTTAAGTTTGTACTGTTATGTTGTAACTAAGATGTTCAAAGTTCAAAGGAAAATTTATTATCAGAGTGCATACATGTCACCACATACAACCCTGAAATTCTTTGTCTGCAATCATACTTAGCACATCTGTAGAATAGTAACTGCAAACATCAGGAAGTGTAAACTGTAAACAGTCCATGAAAATGCAGATAATAAATAAATAGCAATAAGTAATGAGCATGAAATAACAACATAACAGAACCTTAAATGAGTGTAGTTAACCCTTTTGTTCAAAGGCCTGACGGCAGCAGTGAGAAAAAAGCATGGCCTGGGTGGTGAGGATCTTTGATGATGGATGCTGCTTTTCTATGGCAATGTCTCAGGGAGGTGTGCTCAATGGTGGGACGGTTTTACCCGTGATGTACTGGACTGAATCCACTACCTTTTGCAGGATTTTCTGTTCAAAGGCAGTGCTGTTCTCAAACCAGGTCATAATCTAGCCAGTCAACACACTTTCCACCACACATCTATAGAAGTTTGCCAAGGTTTTTGATAACATGCCAAACCTCCGCAGACTCCTGAGGAAGTAGACGCGCTGTCGTGATTTCTTGGCAATAATATTTATGTGATGGGTCCAGAACAGGCCTTCTGAGATAGTGACACCTAGGAATTTAAAGTTACTGACCATCTCCACTTCTGATCTTCCGATGATTACTGGCTCATGGATCTCTGGTTTCCTGAAGTCTACAATCAGTTCCTTGGTCGTATTGACATTGAGTGAGAGGTTGCTGTTATTACACCACTCAGCCAAATTTTCAATCTCCCTCCTGTATGCTGATTCATCACCCCCTTTGATACAGCCCACAACAGTGGTGTCATCAGCAAACTTGTATGTGGTGTTGGAGCTGTACTTACCCACATAGGTGTAGAGCAAGTAGAGCAGGGGGCTAAGTGCACATCCCTACATTGCTCCTATGCTGATTGAGATTGTGAAGGAGGTGTTTTTGCCAATCTGAACCGACTGGGGTCTACAAGTGAGGAATTCCAGTACCCAAATACACAAGGGGGTATTGAGGCTCAGTTCTTGGAGTTTACTGATTAGCCTTGAAGGGATGATGTGTTAAATGCCGAGCTGTAATTGATAAAGAGCATCCTGTTGTATGCATCTTTGCTGTCCAGATGTTACAGAGTTGTGTGTAGGGCCAATGGGATGGCATCTGCTGTAGACATATTGCTTCAGTAGACAAATTGGAGCAGATCCAGGTCAACTTTCAGACTTTCAGAGCTGATATTCTTCAACACCATCCTCGCAAAACACTTCATCACTGTGGATGTAAGTGCAACTGGATGATAGTCATTTATATAGGTTACCACACTCGTCTTAGGCACCGGTATGACTGAAGCCTGCTCGAAGCAGATAGGTACCACACACTACTGGAGCAAGAGGTTGAAGATATCCGTGAATACGCCAACCAGTTGGTTGGCACAGGTCTTCAGTACTTGGCCAGGTACTCTGTCTGGACTGGATGCTTTCCTTGGATTCACTCTCTTGAAGGCAGCCTGCACATTGTCTTCAGATACTGAGACCAAGGCTCATCAGGGGACATGAGGGTGCACTATGTTTCCTCCCTGTTCTAGTGGTCAAATGAGCATAGAAGGCATTGAAGCTCATCTGGAAGTGAAGCTCTGCTGTCCCCTAAGTCACAAGATTTAACTTTGTAGGAGGTTATGGCAATCAAACCCTGCCACAGCTGTCGAGCATCCCTCATTGATTTCAGTCTAGTGGAATCTCCACTTCACTCGTGAAATGGTTTTCCAGATATCATACCTGCACCTCTTGTAACATTCTTGATCTCCAGACTTGAATGACTCTGATCTGGCCCTCAGCAGATTCCGGATTTCATTATTCATCCAAGGCTTCTGACTGGGGAAAACCCTGAATGATTTTGTAGGAAAGCACTCATCCACAGCTGTTTTAAAAAAGTCTGTTATGACCCTGGTGCAGTCATTCAGGACCTCAGGTGAGTTCTTGAACACGACCCAATCCACCGACTCAAGGCAAGCCTATAACTGTTTTACAGCCTCCCACGGTCACCCCTTAGCTGTCTCGATCTCTGGAGCCATGCTCTATAGGCTCTGTCTGTATGCAGGTAGCAGGAGTACAGCCAAATGATCCAACTTGCCAAAATGTGCTCTTGGGAAGGGACGATAGGGAATCCTTATTGTAGTGCAGCAATGATCTGGTGTGTTAGGACCTCTGATGCTACCGTTTATATGCTGGTGATAAATAGGCAGTGTTTTCTTCAAACAGGCCTGGTTAAAGCCAGCAACTATAATTTAAAATGTGTTGGGATGGGCTGTTTCTTGTTTATAGACAGTGTTGTGCTTGCTTATAATTGGCTGATGGTGATATGTAATCTGTGGTCAGGATCACGACGAGAACTCTTCAGGCAAGTAGGATGGTCTACATTTAATCGCTAATTGCTCAAAGTCATGGGAACAAGAAGTTGACATAACTCCAATGTCCATGCACCAACAAGAATTGACTAAGAAGCCTGTGCCTCCACCTTCTGCCTTACCAGAACTCGAGGTTTGATCCATTCTGAAAGTCATAAACCCTTCTGGTCAGATAGCTGCATGTGGCATGTTTGCTGTTAACCAGGTCTCAATGCAATGAGCAGTTGAGATCAGCCTCATCTGCCTCTGATACAGTCAATCTTATTTTTCAAGTGACTGTACATTTGCCAACAAGATGCTCAGAAGAGGGGGCCTCACCCCTCCCCCACCCCCCACGCTTGAACCCCGCCTCTCCTGCCACAGATTCAGCCTTGACATTGACCCTTAAATGTGCTGTGCTTAACTGTTCCACATTTAACCATCAAATGTGAGATCTGGAGATCATTGATGTAGTTTCGTAGTACATCGTTAAGAAGAAATTTGCATCCTGCAGACTGCAGCAAAAGTAGTTTAAAAGGAGTATATTTAAGAGGAAAAATGGTATAATTTCCTGCGACCTGCAGAGAATTGCTGATGTACACTGGTGCTTTATTCTAAACCTGGACAATCACTCCCAAACAATTCATTTCCATGGCAAATTCATTCACATTAACCCCATTGAAATTATGTGCCTAACTCACATCAAAGTTGCTGGTGAATGCAGCAGGCCAGGCAGCACCTCTAGGAACAGGTACAGTCGACGTTTCAGGCCGAGACCCTTCGTCAGGACTAACTGAAGGAAGAGATAGTAAGAGCCCCCCCTCCTCCTCCCCCTCCCACTTTCAAATCTCTTACTCACTCTTCCTTCAGTTAGTCCTGACGAAGGGTCTCGGCCTGAAACGTCGACTGTACCTCTTCCTAGAGATGCTGCCTGGCCTGCTGCGTTCACCAGCAACTTTGATGTGTGTTGCTTGAATTTCCAGCATCTACAGAATTCCTGTTGTATGTGCCTAACTCTTAGCTTTTGATTCTAAATCTTGGATATTGTGGTCATTTTCCCCTTGCATTGCAATGACTTCAATCTGGGGTATAATATTGATGACCTCTTCAATGTGGTGGATCATAAACCGCAACATATCACTTTTACCAACTCTGCCTCAAGGGTTTTCTCAATTTTACCAAAATGAGCTATGGTGAACTATTAAAACTGCAAGAGTAAGCAAATGCTATCGGGCCCTTGGTCTTCAGTCCTCCCTGACTGTGCTGTAAGATTTAAACGGGAAGCAAGCTAGAGGCTGGAAACCAAGTGATCTGACTGCCTGTTACACAACAATCTATCCATTTGTATGGGATCATCGACCTTGACTTGAAAAGAAAATGCAGCAACATGGTTTATTTATTTTGTTTTGTTGACTTGCAAGTTTGTATCTTATTTGTTTTATCTAGTTTTGTTTTATCAAAATTTGTACTTCAGAGATGACTGACTGTTCTCTAAACATATGTAATTTTCTTGTATATTTATAGTAAGTCTTCATTCATATACTGCTGATTTTTTTTTAGCCTGTTTTTTTCTTTTACTGGAAAAGCACGACACTGCAGGTACTCTAAGTCTGAAATAGAAACAGAAAATCCTGCAGATAATCAGCAGGTTTGGCAGCTTTTGTGGAAAAAGAAGTAGTTAACTTTTCATTTCAATGGCCTTTCTTCAGAACTCCAGTTCAATCTTTAGCTGCTTTGGTTCACAAGTGTTTTTATTGTATTATATTGTGGATCAAAATCTTTAACCTCATAGCTCTCTAAACATCCACAGTCTCCGTCTACCAACCCTTTAAGATCAGGAAAGAGGTCTGTCTGGATAGACTCATTATTTCAACCCTATCTTAGCTTGAAAAACTTATTCCTCATTGTGCTTTTGCTCTTCACTCCTTGTCCAATCTCAGAGCACATAGAACATAGAACAGTACAGCACAGGAACAGACCCTTCGGCCTACAATGTTAAGCCAAGACAAATAAATTAGTAATCAAATGGCCAATTTGTCTAATCCTCGTAGCCCACACAATGTCCATAATCTTCTATTTTCCTCACATTCATGTATCTGTCTAAACATCTCTGAGAAATCTCTAATGCATCTGCCTCTACCACCACCCCAGGCAGTGCATTCCAGGCACCCACCACTCACTATGTGAAAACCCCTGACACCTTCTTTAAATTGCTCCCTCTCACCTTAAATGCATGGCCTCTGGTTATAGAAATTTCAACCCTGGGAAAAAGATACTGCCTATCTATTCTGTCTATGCCTCTCTTAATTTTATAAACCTCTATCAGATCTCCCTTCAATCTCTGCCCTTCCAAGGAAACCAGTCCAAGTTTATCCAACCTCTTGTTATAGCACATGTGCTTCTCATCCAGGCAAACCACTTCTGCACCCTCTCCAAAGCCTCAACGTCCTTCCTATACTGGGGCAACCAAAACTGTATGCAATGCTCCGGATCCGGCTTATCTTGTTCTTCATAAAGCTGCAACGTAACTTCCTGACTTTTGAACTCAATGCCTCGACTAATGAAGACAAGCATGTCATATGCATTCTTAAGCACCCTATCAACCTGTGTAGCCACTTTCAGGCAGCTATGAAGTTGGACCCCAGGAACCCTCAGCTCATGAACACTGTTATTGGTCTTGCAGTTAACAATATACTGTCTCTTTACATTTGACCTACCAGGGTGCAAATGTTTACATTTGACAGGGTTAAACTCCATCTGCCATTGCTCTACCCATATCTGCAACTGATCAATGTTACTCTGTATTCTTTGCTGGCCATCTATGCTGTCCACAGCATTACAAACAGCACAGGTCCTGCAGAACACCACTAATCACAGACCTCAAGCTAGAATAAGCCCTTTCAAACATTACCCTCTGTCTTTTGCCGGCAAGCCAGTTCTCAATCATAAGACCATAAGCTATAGGAGCAGAATTAGGCCATTTTGTCTATCGAGTTTGCTCCACCATTTCACCTTGGCTGATCCATTATCTTTCTTAGCCCCAATCTCCTGCTTTCTCTCCATATTCCTTCAAGCACTGACTAATCAAGAATCTATCAAACTCTGTGTTAAACATACCCAGGGTCTTGGCCTCCACAGCCACCCGTGGCACCAAATTCCACAGATTCACTGCTGTTTGGCTAAAGGAATTCCTCCTCATCTCCGTTCTAAAAAGATGTCCCTTTATTCTAAGGCTGCTTCCTCTGTGGTCCCCACAACAGGAAACGTCACCTCCATGTCCACTCCTTCAACATTCGATAGGTTTCAATGAGGTCAGCCCTCATTGTTCTGAATTCCAGTGAGTACAGACCTAGAGCCATCAAACACTCTTCATACGAAAAGCCTTTCTATCCTGGAATTATTTTTGTGAACCTCCTTTGAATCCTCTCCAATGCCATCACATCCTTTCTTAGATAAGGGGCCCAAAACTGCTCACCATTTTAGAGAGGACTCACACTGCTTTATAAAACCTCAGCATTACATCTTTGCTTTTATTTTCTAGACTCCTTAAAATGAATGCCGACATTGCATTTGCCTTCCTCACCACAGACGCCGCCGAATCCAGATAGCAAATCTCCTTTTCCCTATATGAAATATACTTCTGAAATCTGTGCCATTGTAATTGATTTGAGTTTCTGGTTTAGTAACCTTTCACCTATCACTCTTACCACATTTTACCAATTATCTTTATACCGCCATCTCCCAGCAGAGACTGGAGGCCCCTTTACTTCTCTGAGCAGAGGCCCATGGTATTTCTACAACTACCCTCCATCTGCACAGATGAATTCCATCTCACAGTAAATAACTTCTTTGCATCCACTCACTTCCCCAAATAAGGAGTGTTGGTATGGCACAAATGGAACCAATTTCTCCTGACAGTCCTTCCAGGTGAGGTGACACTTCACCTGTGAGTCGGCTGGGGTGATATACTGCGTCCGGTGCTCCCGATGTGGCCTTCTATATATTGGTGGGACCCGACGCAGACTGGGAGACCGCTTTGCTGAACACCTACGCTCTGTCAGCCAGAGAAAGCAGGATCTCCCAGTGGCCACACATTTTAATTCCACATCCCATTCCCATTCTGACATGTCTATCCACGGCCTCCTCTACTGTAAAGATGAAGCCACACTCAAGTTGGAGGAACAACACCTTATATTCCATCTGGATAGCCTCCAACCTGAAGGCATGAACATTGACTTCTCTAACTTCCGCTGATGCCCCACCTCCCCCTCGTACCCCATCCGTTATTTATTTTTATACACACATTCTTTCTCTCACTCTCCTTTTTCTCCCTCTGTCCCTCTGACTATACCCCTTGCCCATCCTTTGGGTTCCCCCCCCCCCACCCTTGTCTTTCTCCCTGGGCCTCCTGTCCCATGATCCTCTCGTATCCCTTTTGCCAATCACCTGTCCAGCTCTTGGCTCCATCCCTCCTCCTCCTGTCTTCTCCTATCATTTTGGATCTCCCCCTCCCCCTCCCACTTTCAAATCTGTTACTAACTCTTCCTTCAGTTAGTCCTGACGAAGGGTCTCGGCCTGAAACGTCGACTGTACCTCTTCCTAGAGATGCTGCCTGGCCTGCTGTGTTCACCAGCACCAAGATCTGCAGAATTCCTGTTGTTTGCAATTTATCCTCTTTTCTTTTTGTGGTATGAGAAATATTTTCAGGCTTACTTGTGTCCATTCCTTCTCCCCTTTTCACAGAACTTTATTGAAAGTTATACTTTCCACTCTGTTCTCACCTTCACGTTGTTAATAATTTGCTTTACTTTCTGACTTCCCTACCTCTGTTCCATGCAATGGGTTAGTGACCAGTATCTCCCACAAGCCCACAGATTCATACAGCTTTTCATAATATCTTTCCATCTACCATGCTTCCGTGAGGACTAGGACTTTACAGATATGGATGGGAAGGTTTATGGATAGGAAAGGATATGGCCAAATGTGGGCAAGTGGAACTTGCTTAGCTGGACACGTTGGTCAGCTTGTGGGGCCTGTTTCTGTCCTATATTACTCTGTATGACTCTATGGTTCCTTTTAATTTCTCCATTCTGCGCCCATTCTGCTAATTCTGTGCCAGTCTTTCCAGTCTGCTTTCCTTTCTCTTCCCTATAGATGATAGCCATCTCTGTTCCACTAAATGCACTTTTGCTCTCACCCCCTCCCCCTCTCCCATAATGAAAATAGGGTTCACTTGTCATTAGTTTTCATTTCATTAACTTTCGCGTTCAATGGATCATTTTCCTTCCCTCCTTCAGTTTTTGTTATTTCCAATATGACACCCCTCCACAGTATCTTACTCCCAACTGTCTTTTCAACATTCTGAAATACCAAGAGATGCACTTGGCCATCTCCAACAGTATTCACTACACTCCCCAAGCCAAATGCAGGAGATGCAATGCCCCTTTTGTTTTATTTTCCTCCTTCTTAATAACCAGAGCCCAAACATACTTTCTGTGTGGAAAATAATAAGCATTTCAATTCTAAACTTCCAGCATCCCTTCCAGTTTCCTTGATAATTTTAATGTTTGTACAGCATTTTGATTATCTTGTGCTGCTATTTCTTTTATTTAATGTGTCTCTCCTATATAACTTCATTGTAGATTTCCCCTCTGCTTTTAGACAATAAGACCATAAGACATAGGTGCAGAATTAGGTCATCTGGTCCATCGAGTCTGCTCCGCCAATCAATCATGGCTGATCCTCTTTTTTCTCGTCCCCAAACCCATTTCCCAGCCTTCTCACCATAACCTTTGATGCTATGTCCAATCAAGAACGTATCAATCTCTGCATTAAATACATCCAATGACCTGGCATCCACAGCTGCACGTGGCAACAAATTCCACAAATTCACCACCCTCTGGCAAAAGAAATTTCACTGCATCTCTGTTTTGAATGGACGTCCCTCTATCCTGAGGCTGTGCCCTCTTGTCCTAGACTCTCCCACCATGGGAAACATCCTTTCCACATCTACTCTGTCTAGGCCTTTCAACATTCGAAAGGATTCAATGTGATCCCCCCCTCCCATCCCTCTGAATTCTGGCGAGTACAGACCAGAGTCATCAAACATTCCTCGTATGATAACCCTTTCATTCCTGGAATCATCCTTGTGAACCTCCTCTGGACCTTCTCCAATGCCAGCACATCTTTTCTAAGATGAGGGGCCCAAAACTGTTCACAATACACAAGATGAGGCCTCATCAATGCCTTATAAAGCCTCAGCATTGCATCCTTGCCCTTGTATTCTAGACCTCTTAAAAGGAATGCCAACATGGCATTTGCCTTCCTCACCAACGACTCAACCTGCAAGTTAACCTTTAGGGTGTTCTGCACCAGGACTCCCAAGTCTGTCTGCATCTTAGAGTTTTGGATTTTCTCCCTGTTTAGGAAATAGTCCGCACATTTATTTCTATTATCAAAGTGCATGACCATACATTTTCCAACACTGTATTTTATTTGCCACTTTCTTGCCCATTTTCCTAATCTGTCCAAGTCCTTCTGCATCCTATCTGTTTCCTCAACACTACTTTCCCCTTCACCAATCTTCGTATCATCTGCAAATCTGGCAAAAAAGCCATCTATTCCATTATCTAAATCATTTATATACAGCATAAAAAGAAGTGGTCCAAACACCGACCCCTGCAGAACACTACCAGTAACTGGCAGCCAACCAGAAAAGGATCCTTTTATTCCTATTTTCTGCCTCCTACCAATCAGCTAATGCCCGAACCATGTTAGTAACTTTCCTGTAATATCATGGGCTCTTAACTTGGTAAGCCGCCTCATGTGTGGTACCTTGTCAAAGGTCTTCTGAAAGTCCAAATATACAACATCCAATACATTCCCTTTATCTATCCTACTTGTAATCTCCTCAAAAAATTCTGCCAGGTTCGTCAGGCAGGAATTTCCCTGAAGGAAACCATGCTGACTTTGTACAATTTTGTCCAGTGTCACCAAATACTCTTTAACAATTGACTCGACCATCTTCTCAACCACTGAAGTCAGGCTAACTGGATATAATTTCCTTTCTGCTGCCTTCCTCCTTTCTTAAAGAGTGAAGTGACATTTGTAATTATCCAGTCTTCTGGCACCATTCCAGAGACCAATGATTTTTGAAAGATCATTTCTAGTGCCACCACAATCTCTAATGCTAACTCTTTCAGAACCTTAGGGTGCAGTTCATCTGGTCTGGGTGACTTATGTACCTTTAAGTCTTACAGCTTTTTGAGCACCTTCTCTCTTGTAACAGTAACTGCACCCACCTCTCTTCCTTCACCTACTACAACATCAGGCATACTGCTAGTGTCTTCCACAGTAAAGACTTCTATTGCACATTCAAATATTTCCAGTTCTGGTGAAAAGGCATCCACATGAAATGTTAACTCTGTGCCACTACCAACAGGTACTGTTTGACTTGCTGAGTGTTATCAGCACATTCTGTTTTTATCACTCGAAGAAATGTTTCCATTGTTGCAAATTTCCTTTGATGTGAATGGAAACATCAGTGAATTCTGGCACATAATCTTTTCAGATAATCTTTTTTCTCACTTCAAATTGTATATTTACTTCCAAATGTCACTCCACCACCTAGATTGTTGGCCTTTATGATTATTTGATTAAAAGATCCTTGCATCTTACAATGTTGTTTTCAGATATTTGACCATGATACTTGCAGCTTGGAGACTGATTGAGTAATTGCCATCTCCGGGAAGCAAGCTTGAACCTTTGACGCCTCGAGGCAAAGAAACTTTGAGACAGGATGCGAGCTGATGATGACTCTATTTCCCTGATTAAAGCCTCCATTAATCGCTGATTAAAGCGACAAGGAAGACTGAAACATCGAGGCAAATGCAGAAGGTGACTGAAGGTTCAGAGCTGACTACCTGCCTTTTGATCCCTCTGCTGCCATAGGCTTTACTGTGTAGCCCATCGCTGTGCTTGGAGGATTGGCCTCTGTGCTCGAGCTGTGTCTGTCTCTTTCCATGATGTCAGAGGATGTTACCAAGGTTCTGTGTCCATGGATTTGGACTACAGACTTTGTCAGTCTTATGGTTTTTGTATTCTACGCTGTCGCCCATTCTTTCTTGTTTTTTTTCTGTGTGAGGAGAGGGAGGTTTGGAAGGCTGTAGATGTTCTTGTTGTGCTTTTGTTGCATGGAGGGAGGAATGAGGGGCCCATGTTCTTGCTGCATTTTGTACAGGGAGGAGGGATTAAGGAGGGCTGATGTTTGTGTTGCCATTCTTCTTTCTCGTGCGGGGGTGTGGTGGGTTTGCTGTTTTTGTCTTTGAATTTACTTCTGTAGTTTTCTTTGTATCATGGCAATGTGGAGAAGAGGAATCTAAGAGCTATATATTGCATAAATACTTTGAAAGTAAACGAACCTTTGAACTTTTTTGAAACTTTTGACCTTGACAGATCTTAGTTTTAAATTCTGGTACCTTTTCTATATGAGGTGCCCTGATATTTCAGAAGAATTATACTGTTAGAGCTACCTTAATCCACAAAATTCTATGCTGTCTGTAGTTGTTTAGTGAGTAATGCAGCGTCTTTGGACTGACTTGTAAGTTATGCCTTCTTTTACTCTACACCAAAACTGCCAGAAAGCAACCCGAGAAAAAATGATACGTCCTTGCACTTGCGCTAAACTGAAAGCAAATACAATTTATTATGTTTTACTTCATAATTCCGTTACTTTAAAGGAAATTTCACATTTGTTAAGTGGAATAAATTGGCACAGATTTTGAGAGGCTTCTGCTGGTCGGGGTCAGCCATGGATGTCGCCTCCTAGATAGTTATGCTCAGTAAATACGCAAGCCAGGCCAGTACGATATGGAGCAAGCTGTTGCCCGTGCTGCAGGCTTCCCCTCCCCATACAGCTGATGAACCAAAGGAATGGCAGAGACAGATACCTTTTGGCACTAGCGGTGTCGTAGGAGTTGCTATTCATTGTTGAACTCAACATAGGTCTACCCTAGGGACTCCAGCTCCAAGTTCTTTTAAGCAGGATTTACTCCTGAAGCCTTCCCCATGAGTGGATATAGCCGCAAGGCAGCAGAGGTTTGAGATCAGAGTTTTCCTTCTCCTAGACGAGCTGCCAACTACAGCTAACAAGCACTATCTGCCTGAAGTGTCTGGTTTTAAAAGCCTTTGCGCCTTCTCCTGGCAGTAGAAATGGTTCTTCATAGCTAAGCCACACATGAAGGCCAGGAACTGGACTTGGTTGTCAGAGGCTATTTGAGATGCATGCTACTGGGAACGGTTAACAGGTAGTCGAGCTTATCCCCACTACCCCCTCCGATTATGACAACCTTAAGGAACCACACACAGATTTTAAGGAAATAAAAATTCAGAAAGCACAGCTTCTGCCACAGTATTGTTTAACATTGACCTGAAGGTTCGTTAAGTGGTGGAGGAAGAAATTAAGTAATGTGTGGGGAAGATAACTGCGGAGCTTGTAAGAAACAGAAGATTTATTATGTATATCAAGTACCTTGGGACAAGCAGGAGGAGTGTTAGAGTAAGGCAGGTGGATTTGCCCTACTGGACTACAGGTAATTCTACAAATTGTATGTTTGTTAATAGGGCTGCACAATCACAGATCTGTAGATGCACTGTCCAGTGTAACAATGCATTTGCAACATAAAATACTGAAGATGAAAAGTGTTAGTTGAGCTCCTGCTGAAGGAACCACCAAATACTACATATTATGTGCAAATTTGGGACATACTATATTGATATACCATATTAATGGTATTTTCACTTGAATTTGTCACTTTATAGCAAGTGAATTAAAAGCTTCTGTGACAACCAGTATTGAAATAATAAAATACACTGACTGTAGCAATGATAAGTAAATGGTAACAAAAATGAAATGCAACATTTTTGTTTAAAATAACACAGAACAGGACTAATCTAACAAAAGTAAAAGAAACAAAAGATTTCACTAGAGGAAATGATCACAATGGTGTAAGAAAAATGATATGGAATGTAGCCAGAATTATTGTACAATAGTTCAGCCTCATTTTTAATTGTAACAGGTTGAAACAAAACATCTGGAACCCATAAGAATTTAGACATGGACGTACAATGCATGGAAGTCTTATTTATGCCCAATCTTAGGAACAGAAACTCGACGGGATAAACAAGTCTAGTCAGGTCTAATTTTCTCTGTGCAGGATATAGTGTTGCTTTTGGAATGTTCACATAGACAAAATATTGCTGCGTTTGTGCATACAGTATTTGAATGTGGTGTCTGAAGAGACAACGCATGAGAAGGATCCAGGATGTGAGGAGGAAGATTAGTTTCAACCTCATCACCTCCCTAAAAATTCAGCATCCAAATGATGGCCATCATAATCATCTTCCTGGGGTTAAGACAAGCGGGTACTCTGAGAAGATGTTAATGCTTCCAACTGTGGGACAAATTTGCTGCAATAGAAAGAAAAATCTGCCAGTGAGTATTATTTTGGATCCTGTTGTTAATAGTACAAGAACTGTGGATGTGAAGCTCATGGTAGTGCTGAGCATGTGAGAAAATAGTAAAGCATCTGAACCAAGCTGTTATCTGTTGGGGATTGTCCACAGATTAGTGATGGGCAAGGAATAAGTTGAGCATTATGCAGAGCCAGTCTTCAGTTGGTAAGTTATTATATTTTGGGTCATTGGTCATTAGACCATAAGACATAGGAGCCCATCGAGACTACTCCACAGTTTTATCATGGCTGATTGATTTCCCCTCTCAACACTGTTCTTCTGCCTTCTTCCCATAACCTTTGGTATCCTTACTAATCAAGAACCCAACAACTCCTCTTTTAAATGTACCCAGTAACTGGCCTCCACAGCCATTTGTGGCAATGAATTCTACAGATTCACCACACTCTGACCAAAGAATTTCCTCCTCATCTTTGCTTTAAGGGAACATCCTTGTATTCTGATGCTGTGCTTTCGGGTCCTAGACTCCCCCACTATTGAAAACATCATCTCCACATCCACTCTATCTAAGTCATCTAATACTGGAAATACCATATACAAGAAATAGCAGGAAACTTAGAAGCTTTGATGTACAGAGGGGCATTAAGGTTTTTAGTGCTCTGGATATGGTGATATGGGTGAATAAGGTATATTGAGTATAAGAACTGGGACATCACATTCCAGCTGTAAAAGACATTAGTTAGGCCACACTGGGAATTTTGCTGTAGGCCTGGTCACCACGCTGGGAATTTTGCTGTAGGCCTGGTCACCACACTGTACAAATGATGTGGCAGTGTTAGAACAAGTGCAGAAGAGATTCACTAGGTTGTTGCCTGGAATGGAGAGCTTTAGTTACCAAGAAAGATTGGCTCAGTTGGGAGCACAGGAGATTGAGGAGTGACTTTAATGGACGTTCATAAAATTATGACGGACACATAAGGTCACAGTATTTTTGAAAGAGTAGGGGAATCTAAAACTAGGTTTAAGTTGGGACAGGAAATATTCAAAGGAGATCTGAGGGTCAAGCTTTTCATACAGAGGGTGGAGATTATATTGAACAAACTAGCACAGGAGTTGGTGGAGACAGGTAAAGTAATAGCATTTATAAAGCATATGGACAAATGCATGGAAGGAAAGGAACAGGGAGATATGGACTGAATCCAAGAACATTGGAGTAGCATAGATAGGCATATTGGATGGCATGAAGGACACATTACAGCTCCAAGACTCTATTTGAAGAGCAACTTGCTTTATTTGGCAACCTGTGTGATATCATTAAGCTCCTCTCTGTGCTGCATCAGGTTTCTGGTTTTGACGTTTGTGCAACACCTTCTCACTACTCTTAAACATCTGATTGGAGATCCTCCTGGCCTCCATGTGGATAGAAGACATTTCTCCTTCATCCCTTTCAACACATTATTAGAAATCTTTGCAAATGTTCTAGCTTAGCTATTCTTCATAGAATTGTGGGACAATTTCACTCTTGAGAAAAAAATCAGTTCCCATGCCAGTCACAATACACTTCCCCTTTAATGATATCAGGACTCATGCTGATGAATGTGACAAATGAACACTAAAGTGGTGAAACAGCTGGATGTCTCATTTATTTAAATCAGTAAGTTGCATATGTTTGTTACATTTCCCATATTATAGTGATTGGGGCATTGGTTAATCTTACATTGACTTCCCCAGGAATTATTCAAGTCAACTACCTCAATTGCTTTTGAGCATTGGGCTTCTGGGTTTCTTGAGCACCGGTATTTACTAATTATCTTAACAAGAATCATTGAGCCCTTGTGCTTTCTGTTTAATCTACTCAAGTTAATTCTGACTGGCATGCGTTTCCCCACATTCTGTGATTACTTAAAGGGGACTCTTGGGTAGTGATTTAGTGGAGAATGATTTGTCTTGTGGTGTCACCGAGCCTTGCTATTAATGCTCTGTTGGAATTGCTATGTATAACCTTTTGTTCCTACCTCTACATGGGAGTCTTTTGTTCCTCCACACCTGGGTTGAGTCGTTGCCAGTGCTCACTGTGACAGAGTCTGTTGTTCTTTTGCACCTGCGTTCAGTCCTGCCAGCAACCACTGTAACAACAATGTTCACCAACTGGCGAACACCATGGTTTCTTCTAATTCTTTATTGTTTTCCTCATTTTTAAAAAAAATTCCATTGAGTAACCACTAAATACCCGCACTCTAGTTCAGCCATGACAACAAATAGAAATTTTATCATTAAGCTGCTCTCTGTTTATTAATGGTTATTATATTTTCAACTGCATCGATTCATAATTCACCTGTGTTCTTTTGAACTAATTTTTACTCAAAATATATTTATTAAAGCTTTTGCTGTTTCCTTTAATTTTTACAAGTGTTCTTCATATGAAAGTTAATTGTGACTGGCATAGGTTTCCCCCTTTGCAACAGTTATTAGTTCATTTCAAACCTCTTCAGATTTGTTGATTCCCACACTTCCTTGTACTTATGTAAATCTTGTCTTTTAGTCTCTTACCTCAGTATCATTTTGTTCAAACCTCTCCACATTTCCTTGTACTTATGTAAATCTTGTCTCTTACCTCAGTTGTTAACCAGGGTTGCTTAATTACACAAGAAAACTTTGCCTTCTATGATTAGACACTAGTTTTGAATTAAACTAGATACTCCTTGAAACATTTCCATGTGTTTGTCTGTAGGTTTACCCATTAACAATTTAACTCATCTACTGACAGTGGTTTGACCCTTAAGTCTTATAAAGTTTGCTGCTCTTAAATTTATAACTTTGATTTAGCACTGGCCTTTTCCTGCCAAATTTAATATTAATACAATCGTACCATTATATCTATATGCAAGACCCTCCTTCCCTATCATATTTTTAACTAACTGGGGTTCATTACTAGATTGGTGTGGACAATTTCCTTGTCTTCTTTAAAGTATATTGTCTTAGAAATATGCCCCAAATATAATGGAATAATTTGCAGTCTTTCCTACATGGACTATGACAAAACTATATTAGTCTATATCAAAACTAATAGAACAAGAATGATATTGTTTGTACTTCCTTGGTAAGTGTTCATGCAGTTAAATCACTGCTCCTGGTAGGTGCTCAGTACATTGATGCTAGATTCTTGGCTTCTTTCTTGGTCGTGATGAAGGATCTCGGCCCAAAATGTGAACTGTTTATTCCCATAATTAGATGCTGCCTGACTTATTGAGTTTCTCCAGCATTTTGTGTGTGTTACTCTTGGCTCCTTTTTTCTTCTTCAATTCTAAACATTGAAGGATGGTGGGGTAATGCAGGGGGGAATAGAATTTAATATCTCAGTTGACAGGAAATGAGAAGGCTGAGTGATGCACTGATTAAATTGTTAAAAGTTGGAAGCCCATTCCAACCCATACCTACTTTCCACAAGTTTGATAAGTCCAAGTAATGTGCTCTGGAGAGACACGTTCACCATTATTGCATTTAATTGAATTTTCTTTCTGAGCATTTGGTAATAATTTGAAATCAGTGTTTGCAAGATCAGGAATCTCAGTGTTAAGATGGAGGAATAACACCAAGATCACTGGAGGTTAGCTTTCCTTATGTGAATACAAGTTCAGTGCTCACAGCGGCCTATTCAATTCTCTCTGACAAACGTGAGAGATATAGCTTGTGCACTTTGGGGATGCAGAGAAGCAGCAATATAGCTGCTTTTGATTGGACTTTAGCAGAGAAAGACAAATAAAGTGACCAATAAAATGACTATGCTTTGAAGGGACAACAGTTAGGAAGCAAAGAATGAAACAACTGAACAGTAACATTTCAGAAGGCACCATACTATAATGTGCAGTCAGATGTTCATCTCTTGAAATAATAATACTTCTTGTAATTGAGATTGTCATGTCTGTCTGTTTGAGACAACAACAAGTTCTCAGATAAAGCCTTGCTTTTTGTTTAGACGTGGAGTCATACATAAACAACGTTCTTGGAATCCACAAACAAGGTGCTGGAGGGACTCAGAGGTCAGGCGGCATCTATGGAGGAGAATGAACAGTCGACAGTTAGAGTCAAGGCTCTCATCTGCACTGTTTTTGTAAGCCACTATTGTGCTTCTTTTGTTTTTGACTCCAGTTCCTTTCTCATGCCAGCACAGATTTCTGCTAAACCAAATGGCATTATTTCAATCAGGATCACCCATCCATCGCAAGCCATTGAATTTCATCCATGTTAATTGGCGATGCAACTATAAGGCGTGTTGCATGAATTTTGAGCAAAACTTTGCCCTTTTCACCACAATTTGGTTGTTGGGACCCATATATCAGAAATCGCTACTTCCTATTGTGTTACAGTAGGCAAGGGTCAGGGAGAGGTTTCTCAGTTTAAATATTTCTCATGGGCACTGTTCCTCCATGGGCACATCTTGGACACTGATAGTGGGACCTGCAGAGAATGAGAAGAAATGAACATTACACTGAAGACCCTCCATTATGAAATTTTGAATAGATGCAGACTGACTAACAAGCAAGATGATTTTCCAACACGCTTATACTGTGAGATTCTTTGTCAGAACTCAGGATTGAGGTTCCAAGGACATACTGCTTCTTCTAGTCAGTCAACAAATATATTTACTCTAATCCTGAGCACTAACTGCTCAATTAATTCCCTAACCTGGGAATTCTTTGGTCCCATTTTGTACAAATGAGTGGTTTTGGAAGAGGTGATTACCTGCAGGAATGACTGAGACGCAGATCACGCAAATTCAGAATAATTTCTCTTGCCTTCTTTTTCGCTTGCCTAACACAGCGTGAGTCACAAAAGAGCCCACAGAAATATGACTCCTCAGTTGTGTAAACATGCTATTGGAAAGAGAAGCATACGCAGGAATAGATTGAAGTACTTTTCTAGTAACTAAGGGTGAAGTGTGCCCACCTTATTTTAGAACAGCTCCACTTCACAAGTGTGTACCTAAACAGACTGCATCTACAATCAGTCTTTGTGTAATGCAGTAAACCATTCTCTAAAAATCAGAGACATGCTGCCTTTTTGTTAGGAGAAAAATTAATGTTTATTTTGTTATTCTCAAGGAATCAGTTCTGAAGAGATGCTGAAATAGAGACATATTTTTTGTCTGTAATATGGACATGGTTACTCGTTTGCCCCAGAGACCATGTTTAACTCTTTTGTGTGAATGCTGGAAGGTGGAGGGGAGGAATGGGCAGGATAACTTTATAACTATTTTGTACATTGATAAATGTCTCAGCAACGCCCATAATGCTTGTAAAAATTACACAGTATACAGAGATTGAACCACACCTCATTGTTCAGTTTGGATGAATTAGATTTCCACCAAGGTCTTGGAATGTCAATATTGTAAACTTGCTGGTGATTATTTTGGTTTTGTTGCTATAGTACCATTGTGTAGATTTGTAATGTGAATGGTTGTCATTTAAATCATACTATTTCAGTTCAACTTTAAATACTAATTACCACACAGTGAAAACTGCTAAATTGTTGTTTCATGGAGAAAGATCAGTACATAATTAGATTGATTTTGAGAAAGAAAGACATTCTAAGACTCAAGGAACTGGTAATGTGCTTTTTCAGAACAGTGATCTGTTTATATATAAACGCAATAGCTGACTCTCTGCCACAGCAACAGACCTTCATTAGTCACTGGCGTCAATAGGATGGTGACTGGCTGGCTTTTGGAAAGGCAGTCAAGATGCTTTGTGAAAGAGCATTTGTATACACATTCATCTGCAAGAGCGAGCAATGGAAAAAGCAGGCATATCTATTCAACAATTAACATAACATGGAAAACAGAAACCGATCTGGCATGAAAGATGACACTGATTTCTCCAGCTGCAATGTGCATCAACATAAAAGTCAAGGTTGCAAACCTCAATTATATCACTGTGTCTGCAGAAGGCATCAATTAAATACACCCCATAGATAATTTAGAAGAAAGAATTGACCTATACTCCAAATGACCTCACTGCTTAGTTGGAATTGGGTGATATTGTTTTTCTGTGGAGTGGAGAAGAATTTATAAAATAGACACTGGGAGAAGACAATATATCTGTAATTGTTAGTAATAAATTTTAGAGATAATATTCAAATATTCATAACTGGGATTGTCATAGAAACCTACATGATGATCGTTTATGGACATAAAGGGCTTAAGAATGTGTTTCTCTATTCTGGTGACTTTAATATTACTACCTGTTGGCTTCACCTGTAAACGTGTTGTTGAGCTGACTTCAAGTTTTCAGTGTTAATGGCTAAAGGTAAAGTTATTCCCTGAAGCTTTTCAAAAACAAATATTATGAACGAGAATACTTATTTCTCTACATAGGTAGATAGATAGACATACTTTATTGTTCCCGAGGGAAATTGGGTTTCGTTACAGTTGCACCAACCAAGAATATTTAAATTTACCACATCATGGATCTTGTGGTAAATTGGAAGGTACCTGTAGTGATGAAACCCACTTCTTCTACAGTGAGAGAACCCCATGTGCGGTGATGCATTTACAAGGGGTTCAAAGAAATCCAGCCCACAACAAAGGGAAGTAAAAACAAGCAGTAGCTCTTGGCTTAAATGGAACTTTCAGAGGCTTTCAAATACTTAAAATGCTTAATTCTTCTCAGATGTTCAGAATTCTTTATTATAATTTGATTCAATTAAAAGTTAAAAACATGGAAGTGTATATAGAGGGTAAAATATCAAAATAAATTGGAAAAAAAGACTAAAGTACCTAAGTAATTAAAGTAAGATTCAAGCACTTTGACAGCCTTGAGGAGGGAATGAGGTGGCGCCCTCTACAGTGTACCTGAGGTCTGTGTGAACAGGATTGTCTATTTGACTGATCAGGTTGAACGATAATAACCGAATCCAACTACTTAAAAGGAAATACTAATTAGAGCAGGTGAGTTTACAGATTAATCAAGCACAGAAAGAAAAAGAAAGAGAAAGAACTTTTGGATTAATAAAGGTGGGAATTTGAAGAAAATAATTTGTTTGAAATTTCACATTTTAAGGATATTTCCAAAAACATTCACCTAATGAATTGAGGCTCACTGCTGGTAATGGGAAATTTATTGTACCTGAGTATTTGAACACATAATTTTATCAGAAGGTTTATTTAAAAAAATCAGGCATTTATTTATATTTTAATGCATCAGAATTGTTAATACTATTTTTGGGGTTCTTCATAACTTGCTTGAATTGTATACACAGTATTGTGGTGTGAGTTATACAAGAAATGTTACCCGAGTAAATACTTTGCCTACAGACTGATCAGAGTTGTTTGTGACAAAATTAAACTTCAAACCGAGATTACTTACCCAGCTTCTGTTGTAAACAAGTATACTGTGAGGTCTTGTTGACAAATGTTTAATCAACAGAACACAATGGGGTTAATTGGCCTACAATTGACTGGAAAACTGCAAATGTCACTCTTCTCTTCAAGAAGGAGAAAGGCAGAAGAAAGGAAATTATAGACCAATTAGTTTGACCTCAGTGGTTGAGAAGATGTTGGAGTCAATTGTTAAGGATGTGGTTTCGGGGTACCTGGAGGCATATGATAAACTAGGCCATAGTCAGCATGGTTTCCTCAAGGGAAAATCTTCCCAGGCAAATCTGTTAAAATTCTTTGAAGAAATAATAAGAAGGATAGATAAAGGAGAATTGGTGGATGTTCTGTACTTGGATTTTCAGAAAGCCTTTGACAATGTGCTGCACACAAGGCTGCTTAACAAAATAAGAGCCAACAGGATTACAGGAAAGGTTCTAGCATAGATAAAGCAGTGGCTGATTGGAAGGAGGCAAAGAGAAGGAGTAAAGGGAGCCTTTTCTGGTAGGTTGCCAGTGATTATTGGTGTTCCATGGGGTCTGTGTTGGGACCACTTCTTTTTACGTCATATGTCAATGATTTGGATGACAGAATTGATGGCTTTGTTGCAAAATTTGCAGGTGATACAAAGAGAGGTGGAGGGGCAGGTAGTTTTGAGGAAATAGAGAGGCTACAGAAGGACTTAAACAGATTAGAAGAATGGACAAAGAAGTGGCAGATGTCAGGAAGTATATGATCATGCACTTCGGTGGAAGAAATGAAAGGGTAGATCATTTTCTAAATGGAGAGAAATTTAAAAATCTGAGGCACAAAGCGACTTGGTCATCCTTGTACAGGATTCCCTAAAGACCAACTTGTAGGTTAAGCCTGTGCTGAGGAAGGCAAATGCAATTTTAACATTCATTTCAAGAGGACTAGAATATAAAAGCAAGGATGTAATATTGAGTCTTAATAAAGGATTAGTGAGGGCTCGCTTGGAGTATCGCAAGCAGTTTTGGGCCCCTTATCTTAGAAAGGATGTACTGACACTGGAGAGGGTTCAAAGGAGGGTCACAAAGTGATTCCGGGATTGAACAGCTTGTCATACAAAGAGCATTTTATAGCTCTGGGCCTGCATTAACTGGAATTTAGAAGGTTGAAGATGACCTAATTGAAGCCTATTAAATGGTGAAAGGCCTTGATAGAGTGAATGTGGAGAGGATGTTTTCTATAGTGAGAAGGTCTGAGACCTGAGGACACAACCTCAGAAGAGAGGAGCATCCTTTTAGGACAGAGATGAGGAGGAATTTCTTTAGCCATAGAGTGGTGAATCTGTAGAATTTGTTGCCACAGGTGACAGCTGAATATCTGGTGGGGAACAAGGGTGAGTGAGCTAACCTAAAATGGACATGACAAGCCCTTTCACCAGAGGTGCTACGCCTCTCTGGACACCCCATGCAACATGGACCACCACCACCGGCTAAGTTATTTGCATCATTGTGACAGAGTTCAAAGAGGCTTGCAGACCAAAATGATATTGTCACTTAGCACATCAAACATGGTCATAGGTATCAATGATCAATCAATAGTTGGGATGCCCTCAGCATGAATTTTGAGTGTTGGGGACCTCTATCCCCAGACATTATTAGACCATCTGTGTGAATTACTTTGTCCCAGCAAAGGTAACTGAAAAACATCACTTGCAGATAATGTCAACTAGTAGCAGAACAACATAAATAATAGAAAACATTGGTGATTTAGGAAGGACAAGGGGAATGACAGAAAGAGAAAACAGAATTTATTCCTCAACCATTGGTTTCTGTGACAGATGACTTGTTAGTCTGCAACTCGTTAGTACGTTCTTTTTGTATATAAGAATTGTACCTGTAATGAGAAATCCTTTGTAGTTTATAAATCTTTTATCAGTTAGAAATCCTCTATGAGTTTTAAATGTGTATTAAGAACTATTTGTCTAAATTTAAATGTGGATCATTAAAAATAAAATCATTTTACAATAGCTTTAAGTTTCTCCTCCTTGGTAAGAAGGGGGGACCTACCTCTCAAACAGTGGTACTGGCAGCAAGAGCTCACTGCAGAGATTAGACAGGGAAGCAAGTTAGTTGTTACAGAGTAGGTTGATACAGTATAGCCTCCCTATAGTGAGGATACTCATAGATGCCTATTTCAGAGAGGGCTTAAATTCTCCTTATGTACTTAGGGCTTTGAAATCAGTGAATCCAATACTATCATACCAGAAGGAAGGATGATGTTTGCTTTTGTTTTGCAGTGGGAATGATTTTTTAAAAACATGTAATGCCTTTTACAAATATTTATAATGCTATTTTACAAATATGTAATTCTTTCTAGATATGCAGAAATTCATAAGCAGCTCATAGCAGGTGCCGCTATGCCATCTCCAAATGAAAAACAGTCTATCCTGACGCATTTCAAATCATAGTCGGGGACGTCAATCACACTTGTTTGAAGAAGACCCTGCCCAATTACTATCAGCATATACCCTGTAGCACCATAGGTCCCAACGGACTAGACCACCGTTATACTAAGATATGCAGTGCCTACCGTTCCATGCTGAGATCACATTTCGGTAAATCGGATCACTTGACTGTCCTTCTCCTATCTGCATGCAGGCAAAGGATAAAGAGCAAAGCTCCAGAAATTAGGAAAAATAGGTGGTCATGGGAGGCAGAATAGTGGATTGGGATTGCTTTGAGTCAGTGGATTGGGCTGTGTTCAAGGACTCATCTGTGGATCTGAATGAATGGTTGTCATGGATTTTATTCAAAACAGTTGTAGGTGAATGTGTCCCCACAAAATCATTCAGAGTCTTCGCCAACCAGAAGCTCTGGATAAACCATGAGATCCACAATCTGCTGATGGCCAGATCTGAGGCATTCAAGTATAGTGACCAGGAAAGTTACAAGAGGTCCAGTATGAGCTCCAGAAAGCCATCTCATGGGCAAGGTGACAATTTCAGAGCAAACTTGAATCAATGAAGGATGCTCAACAGTTGTGGCAGGGCTTGAATATTATCACCTCTTATAAAGTTAAATCAAGCGACATAGGTGACAACAGGACTTTGATTCCAGATGAGCTCAATGCCTTCTATGTTCACTGACTGTCAAACCATGGAGGAATCGTCACAAACTCCCATAGCTCCCCATGATCCCGTGATTTCAGTCTCTGAGGCTGACATGCAAGCTGCCTTCAGGAGGGTGAACTCACAAAAAACATCTGGCCCAGACAGGGTATCTGGCCAAGTACTGAAGGCCTGTGTTGATAAACTGGCTGGAGTGTTCACAATGATCTTTAGCCTCTCACTTTGGTAGTCTGAGGTACCGACCTGCTTCAAGCAGGCTTCAATTCTACTACTGCCTAAGAAGAATGTGGTGACCTGCCTCAATGACTATCACCCAGTAGCACTTACATCCACAGTGATGAAGTGTTTTGAGAAGCTGATGATAATACTTATCAGCTCCTGACTGAGATGCGATTTGGATCCATGTCAATTTGTCTACAGGAGCACCAGGTCCTCAGCAGATGCCATTTCTTTGGCTCTTCACTCAACTGTGGGACATTGGACAACAGAGGTGCATATATCTGCTGATTTTTATTGACTACAGCTCAGCATTCAATGTCATCATCCAAGATCTTGGCCTCAATATTACTTTGCGCAATTCAATCCTCAATTTCCTCACTTGCAGTCCCAACTTCGTTTGGGTTGGCAACAGCATCTACTCCACGATCTCCATCCACACAAGTGCACCACAAGGCTGTTTGCACAAGGCTGCTCCACTCACTTCACACTTATAACTCTACAGCTAAACACAGCTCCAATGCCATATTCAAGTCTGCTGACTACACTACTGTTGTAGACTGAATCAAAGGTGGTGATAAATCAGCATATAGGAGGGAGATTGAAAATCTGAGTGGTCCCATAACAACAATCTCTTTCTTACTCAATGTCTGCAAGGAGCTAATTATTGACTTTAGGAGAAGGAAACCAAAGGTCCATGAGGCAGTCTTCATCCGAGGCTCAAATGTGGAGAGGGTCAACAACTTTAAATTCCTTAGTGTTATTACTTCAGAGCATCTGCCCTGGGCCCAGCATGTAAGTGCAATTACAAAGTACAGCAGTACTTCTACTTCCTTAGAATTTGCGAAGATTTGGCATGACATCTAAAACTTTGACAAACTTCTGTAGATGTGTAGTGGAGAGTGTATTGACTGGCTGCATTACAGCTTGGTATGGAAACACCAATGCCCTTGAACAGAAAATCCCACAAAAAATAATGGATACAGCCCAGTCTATCATGGGTAAAGCCATCCCCACCATTGAGCACATCTACATGAAATGCTGTCGCAGGAAAGCAGCATCCATAAATAGGGACCCCATCAGTGAGAACATGTTTGCTTCTCACTGCTGCCATCAGGAAGTAGATACAGGAGCCTTTATCTCTTGTTCTTGGTATTGATTGCTTAATTATATATCTTATTATTTTAACCTTTCTTTTTGTATTTGCACATTTTGTTGTCTTTTGCACACTGGTTGTGCACCCAAGCTGATGAGACTTTTCACTGATTCTGTTATGGTTATTTTTGTTTGGATTTATTGAGCATGCCCACAGGAAAATTAATTTCAGGGTTGTATATGGTGACAATAAATTTACTTGATAATAAATTTACCTTGAACTTTAAACTCTTGTATGTCTGGAATAATCATTAGGCATGCTGAGCAGGATAAGATTTGGAGGAGGGAAAGGTTTCTCAGCAGGAAATCATAACCAGCTAGTGATTTCTAGTTCTTCAAGTGGAATTTCAGAATCAGATTTACTGTATTAGCACTGAATTATATGAAATTAAATTTTAGCAACATCTGCAAATTTATAATGATGTCCTCACTAAGATATGACATTTAATGCAACCACAGAAACAAAGTCAAAACTGCGCTGGATTACCTATGGCTGAGGCAATGAACCATTATTCCTGGAACTCACAGAATCTAGAATGAAGATACTAACAACAGTTTTACGAAATAGACCAATAATAATAATTTGCTTATGCTTGTGTATATTTCCTATTGATAGTTCAGAATGCGTAATCAATGCCTACTTGCAATGTTTAGATTTTTGAGTGATATCGATCTGAGCAAGGAGGTGCAATGAAGTCAAATTAGTTGATTGCCACCTAGCTGCACTGTTTAGAAATGGTACTCTGAGGATGCTTTGAAATAGCTCAGGAATTGCAACCTTGTGTTTACTGCTGATGAGCGGCTTATGCAGGAAATAACATATGTTTGGGAAGGGGCACACTAAGATTTTAAATGCTATTTATTGACTGCTACATTATAATCTTGTGTATGCAGATGTGAAGAAAGGGTATATAGGTGGTCCTAATTCAGAATAAGAGCCCAGTCGATTAGATTTTTGTGTGAAAGAGATAATAGATAACCTGAGGATTCACCATACACTATACAACCATGGTTGTATACTGTATAGTTTTTCTTTATTGCGGAGGAATAGCTTGGAACTAGTTATTCCTGTCTAAACAAATCAAAATATCAATGTGGTGTTACTTGAAATAATTAGATGGTTTAGGATCTATCTAAACATTCTAGATTCTAATACATGTTATTGTTTGCTTTCTGCTGGGAAGTAAGATATTGAGGTTACTGATGCTTTACAGATAAAAAGAGCCGAGTACATTTTGTTCTTGCTTGCTCGAGTCCAGTGGACGCGGGTGGCCAGGTGGAGCTATGTCTCTACCAAAGGAGGTGTAAGGAGTTTCTTCCCTCTGCTAGCCTGCAGGTCACCCTTGGGCAAGGTGTAGCACCTGCTTAGTCTCTCCCCCCATCAGGGTCACATGAAGCCAGGTGGTGGGTCACTCTATGGGCAGATAGAGCATATCACATGTCCTGGTTGTGCGATCACTGACGCCAGGCAGAAAATCTCTGAAGAATATTGATAATAGCTGGGGTCACTGCTCTTGTAAAGACACTGCCTTGAAGAAGATAAGGCAAACCATTTCGGTAGAAAATTTGCCAAGAACAATCATGGTCATGGGAGGACCATAATTGCCCACATCATACAACATGGCACATAATGATCAAAAGAATAAGGAAAATAAAGTGACTACATTCAGAGGATGGATTTCTGCTTCTTGTTTATGTGTAAAAAAAACTCCTGAAGCATTGTCAAACTAATGCATATTACATGAAAATTGCAAACATAATGAAATTGAATACTTTCAAGTCATTTCCAATATTGATAATACTGATGACACAGCATGCCAATTCCTTAAGTTCATTGGTTCAACATGAACAATACCATACATGACCTGCTGATGATATATTATAAATCCACAGCTTTATGTGCACAACAGCAATTTATATGGTTTACTTTGCAACAACTAAACATTGCTTAGCCATTGTTGTAGAAGAATTTCAAGTATTTAATAAAGTGTTTATTATTAAATGGCACTCTAAATATGATTCCTCATTTAGCATATTCAGGCATGATTGTTTTGAATCCTGTCCCACTGGAGTCAAAACTCCAAATTAAGAAGTATTCTCCAAAGCTCAGCTTGATTTTGCTGGGAAGTTTGTCTGCTGTTGGCCTTTTCTTAATTACTGAAAGCAAAGAAAGCACAAAAGCCATTTCTCAGACACAGGGTGATCAGAGGCAGCTCCAGCCACAACATCTGCACTTCTTGCCAACAGCTTAATATAGCTTCTCCAGAGATATCCTTTGTTCACACATTTTGTAGCTCTGTTTCCCAGGCTGCTCTGAAATTTGCCTCGTAATGTGTAAAATGATAATGGAGAAATAATAAAGTAAATGTATTTATTGTCAGTCCATTATACAACATAGTAGTAAACTGTCTCTTTTAAGATGGTTCTGCCTGATGTAAATGTGATGACAGAAGGATTTGGTATTAAATATTCTGCCAGAGTACTTTATTTTAAATTCTTTGTGTAATGTGTTTGGGCCAATTATTTTGTTGACAGGTTCTATGAATTCGAAATTCTTTATGGGCTTTCATCCACTGAATGGACACTATACCAGGAGTGAAGTCAATCTGCGAGGGGATGATAGACTTACAGACACAACACCCATTACGTCACTACCTTGAACAAGTAGTTCTGGCCCCTCCTTAATTTATCACAGACCTCATGCAAGATCTTGTAGTAACAACCCAAGGAGAGGGAAGAATAGAACCATGAAAGTATAGGTGAGATTATGGGGATGGAGCAGGATAGGTGATTGGAAAATGAGAAAATAAAGGGAGCTGGGCAGTGCAGCCAAGTGAGCAGGGAATTGAGCACTAAGAGTGATCAGCGAAGAAATTGAAATATTGCCAAAGTGAAATTTGATGGTGTAAAGGAGGAGTTCAGGAGTACCAGAAAAGATTGTAGGGAGATTGATGGAGTGCATGCAGGTAGAGAGCAGTGCATGCGGAGGGAGAGTTTGGAAGGGCCATGGAAGTCATTCAGGAGGAAATGGAGATTGATCACAAGTGTGGGAGAATATAGTGACGAGTCAGCAGATTATTAATCTTGTGACGCATACATGCCTGACCTTGCCCACTCACTGTCTTTCTTGGCTGCCCTCCCTTGTCTCATTCTACCTGATACGCTCCCTCCTTCAGTCCCCTCTCCCTTTTTCTCCAGTCTCCAACTTGCCTCACTCAGTTTTAGCATTTCCTCAGTTGCCCTTCCTCCTGACTCCATCTTTGCTGGTTCCTATCTTTCTTAGTCCCTTTCTCCTCCCACTCTTGGGTCCCTAGCCTTTATCTCCCAGATTGGCCTCCTCCTCATTTTCCACCCACTGCTTGCTTGCACTCTCCTGCATCTTTGGCCCAACAATTCAATCAATTTGTCTGACAGCAGTGCTGCACTTACTTTTCCAAACAAGGCTCCTGCAGAATTAGATCTAATTTCCAGAATAAATGGGAGGTTGTTCAAACTAGTTTGCCATCAGTCCAGAGCCAAGATCAACCCAATCTCAGTTACCTAGCTCCAGTGCACATAATCCCTGTGTGGTCCAATGGTGCAGCTAATAGACCCATTGGCACATGGCTGTAGTGACTCAGGTTTGACCCCACACTTGTGAGCTTTCAATGGAGAACTTGCACATTCTCCCTGCAACCTGGTGGGTTTTCTCCTGTATTCCAAAGACATGCAAGTTGAAGCTTAATTGGTCACTGTAAATTACCCTTCAAATGTATATGAGTAGGAGAATCTGGGCGAGGGACCGTTTATGGGAATGTGTGGAGGGGTAGGAGTATTGTAAAAATAGTTAAGTATGGTTGGCATAATAATAAAGTCAATTTGATTTCTAGTGTTATCACCTGGACTTTTCCAGGTCCACTAGTGTCTTGGATGGTTTTTAAAGTAGGTATTCATAATGACCTGCTTACCCATCTTGCACCATTCTACCCATTTCTCACCTCTTTCATTTCTTTCCCCTAGTCCAAATTTTCCTATGATATTTCCATCAGCACCTTGTCCTGCTTCAGCATTTAGATCTCCCATGACAATAACAATATCTTGAGATTTGCATCCATCCTTTGCTTGTTCAAGCTCTTCATAGAATTTATCTATATCCTCATTTGTTCCATCTGTTGTTGGTGCATATACCTGTATAATTGCTAAATCTATGGCTGTCCTCTGAATCTAACAAGGAGCACTCTTTCTGATATTGCCCAATGTCCTAAAACACATTTTGCCATCTTTTCATCCATAAGAATTCCTATTCCATTAGTATGGGATGTTCCTCAAGAATAAATTAGTGTTTTATTTCTAATCTGACATGTTCCAGCACCCATCCAACAAACTTCGCTAATTCCCAAGATGTTAATCTTTAGTCTTTTCATTTCATTTATCACATTGTCTAATCTTCCTGCTTGATATAGGGTCCTTACATTCCAAGTGGCAATCCTTTTCTTTTGTGTTACTTGAATTTTATGAGCAGTAGATTGATGACAGTCGGGGATCCCCTGCTGACCAGAATCAACCCTACTGAGCGAAACATCTTCAGAGTTGTCTTGAAGATCCTCTTGATGCTGTTGTTGTGTGATACATTTTGTGAGTTTGACCATGGTTTTCTTAGCAAATAGCAATGGTGGTTTGCTGTTGCCTACCGTTGAGCAAACTAAAGAAATCGCCATTTCTCTTCCCAAATGTTCATCCGCCTATACTATAGCCATTGACATTTGAGGTCCTAGCTCATCTGCCTTCTCTGTCATAAGTTCAGTTACAGAACCTGCCGGATTCGCCGTTAGACAAGGGTATGTTTTCTCCCCTGATTTATTTAATGTGTACAGTGAAACAATATTACAAGAAGTAAGAGACATCTTGAGAATCAAAGTTGGCGGTGAAAACATCAATAATTTGTTAATTGCAAGTACGGAGGAAGAACTACGAAACTTAATTGATATAATTGTTGAAGAAAGTGCAAAAATGGGTCTACCTATCAATTGCAAAAAGACAGAATGTATGGTGATATCCAAAAAGAAGGAGAATCCTATCTGCAGGCTGAGAATAAATGGGGAAGACATAAAACAAGTACAGAACTTTTGCTACTTAGGAAGCTGGGTGACATCAGATGGCAGGTGCAATTTGGACATCAAAAGAAGAATAGGGATGGCAAAAGACACCTTTACCAGAATGAAGTGTATACTGACCAATACTAAACTAGGCATGACAACCCGCCTCAGAGTACTGAAATGTTATGTTTATCCAGTTATGTTATATGGCTCAGAATGTTGGACAATATCTAGTAACATGAGGAAACGAATTGTAGCAGCAGAGATGTGGTTTTTGAGGAGGATGCAAAGAATATCATGGACGAAACGAATATCTAACGAGGATGTCTGAACAGAGCAAACACAAAAAGAGGAATAATGATAGAGATCATGAAAAGGCAATGTGACTTCATTGGACATGTGATTAGGAAAGAGGAGTTAGGATGCATGGTAATTATGGGAAAGAAAGCAAGAGGAAGACAAAGACAAATGATGATGGAGACAGCAGCCAGAGAACTGGAAATGAATACCAATGAACTGATCTACTTGACCCAAGACAGGAGTGTGTGGGCCGTGGCAGTCAAAGCTCAAACTGTGCATGGCACTTGATGATGATGATGGGTGGCATGGCAGGCTAGAGGGCTGGCTTCCATGCTCTATCTCTTTAGGGCTATGAACAGTCAAAAAATCAATTCCAAATGATCAACTTATTTACTCAAGAATACCAGAGGAGGGACCGTGCACTAATCACCCACAAAACAAAAGTCCTCAGCAATCTATTCCTACTGCACAATGAAGATTTACTATGAAGGTCTACAAAGAGACCTAGGAAAATAGGGACCATATCTCTGGAGCTATTTATCAATGAAGACAGGTATTAGTAATAAAGTTCACAGTTACCTTGAGTATGATGGTATAGCTTTTAGCTATCTAAAGAAAGCACTGTTTGAAAATCAAGACCTCAAACCAGACAGAATCCTCAAAATCAACTGGACAAAAGGAAACTGTGCCTCTTTATACCTTGAGACTGGACAACATGCGGGGAACACTTCAGAGCTCTGATAAGCTGCTGCCAATCCTATTACTGCAACTTTCCCCAAAACGATTGATAGGAAATGCCAACTATTGTTGCAGTCCTCTCCATGGACAAAGTTCCAAGACTCAGAGTTTTGATTTCACTGTCATCTCTAATATGCAACCCATGTCATTGCAAGTCTCATACCAGACTCCCAAAACAGACAGTCTGTTCCAATCCGACCCCAGGAAAAGGTTCAAAGAAGATGTTTTTAAAGTATTTTTGAGAAAATATAGCAGTCCCACTCAGTCATAAGATCTCTCAAAATAAGAAAAGAACATTTGGATTGGAATTGCATTCCATTGTCAAGAGCCCTCAGAAGCAGAGCATAAATGGCAGGAGTGTGTCACCCCTTAAATCACCCTCCTGCTCTACTTTAAGCCCTGTCTGTCAAGACCACATTGGTTCAGCAACCACACAGAAACAGAGAACTGGAGTAGAAGCAAGCTACTCTTGAATTGTAAAGGATTGCCAAGAAGAACATTGAGGATCTGAAGAGAAAAGGATCTTTCAGGAACAACAGTTGCGTAATTAGAACCTTAACCTTACTAATTGCAGCAGCAAACCTTAACCATCCAGTTACAACCTGTGTAGAGCTGGAAAAAAATGTGCAGCAATCATCGCTGATGCCTTGCTTGACAATTAGTATTCCTGCATGTGCTCTGCAACTTTGAGGTACTTACAATGGACTAGGTCACAATATATGGAAATGTAGTACTTACTCACAAAGTAGATGGTGTTTCTAATTTTTCTGTGTATTGTAAAAACACTAGAATATATAAAATAATTTCCAGGCCAGCCGCATTGTTATGCTCTTGTTCTGTTGCCCCAGTTACTTTTTTTTTATCTCTTATGAAAGGAAATACCATTTTATCTATGAGTTTGCCATCTAGTGATAATCACTCAAAATCAAACAATGGTAGCTTCATCACAAGGAGAAAACTCTATTTCATTATCTTTTCAGATTGTAATGTATATGCTTCCTTACTTTAGCTGGTGGGTCTGTCACTATGAATACCTAAAACCGTGGATGTAGTGTGGGTAGATTTTACCAAACTATTAAAGAAAAACGCCCACACAGAAGGAAGCCAGCAGTAGAAGAAACCAAGGCAAATTAATTTTGTTCCGTTCAGATATTATATTTACATTTAGCTAGACATCGAAATTTCTCCTAAAATATTCTAATAACCTGTTTTCTTTGGGAATAGTTGGTAACTACTTTATTATTAACCTGACAATCTATACAAAATTAGAAATAGGCATTTGATTGTTATAATTTTCTATATAACCTTTCATTGATTGAGATGTTACTGTTTTCAAACGTAAATAGCCAATATACAACAAGTTACCTTTCCCCAAAATGTGAAGATAAATTAAACTTAATTCATGACTTTATTTAATCAATGTAAGTAAAAGTAATTAAAATTGAAAGACCTTTCCCATTTGCAAGATGAAGTGGCTTTTTATGCAATTTTGTGGAATAGCTTTAAATAGAAAACAGGAGGTTAAATCATTTATAGTTGGCTTTCTCTGTGCCATTTACTTAAGAAAATATTCTAGCCTTTGTTAGTTTAATGGACTGCTGAATAAATACTTAAGCTATAGTTACTGATGCGAAGATTAAAATGTGTTTATATGAAATGAAGATGGCTATAGTTTGCAAACATCAGTTAAATAAAATAGTAACTAATCAGATATTTCCATCACAAGCAAGAGAAAATCTGCAACACACACAAAATGCTGAAGGAACTCAGTAGGCCAGACAGCATCTCTGAAAAAGAGTAAACAGTCAATGTTTCAGGCCGAAACCCTTCATCAGTACTGGAAAAAAAGAGATGAGAAGCCAGAGTAAGAAAGTGTGAGGAGGGGAGGAAGAAGTACAAGGTATTTTGTGATAGGTGAAACTGGAAGAGGGGGAGCGATGAAGTGAAGAGCTGGGAAGTCAATTGGTGAAAGAGATAAAGGGCTGGAGAAGGGGGAATCTGATAGGAGAGGACAGAAGACCATGGAAGTAATGGAAGGGGGAGGAGCACCAGAGGGAGGTGATGGACAGGGAAGGAGGTAAGGTGAGAGGGAAATGGGAATGGAGAATGGTGAGGGGGTGCAATTACTGGCAGTTCAAGAAATTGATATTCATGCCATCATGTTGGAGGCTATCCAGATGGAATATAAGGTTTTGCTCCTCCAACCTGAGTGTGGCTTCATCATGCCAATAGAGGAGGTCATGGACTGACATGTCGGAATGGCAGTGGGAAGTAGAATTGAAATGGGTGGTCACCGGGAGATCCCACTTTTTCTGGCGGATGGAGAGTAGATGCTTGGCAAAGCAGTCTCCCAATCTATGTCAGGTCTCACAGATACACAGGAGGCCACATCAGGAGCACCGGATACAGTAGATGACCCCAACAGACTCATAAGTGAAATGTTGCCTCATCTGGAAGGGCGATTTAGGGCCTTGAATGTTACTGAGGAAGGAGGTATAGAGGCAGGTATGTCACTTGTTCGGCTTGCAAGGATATGTGCTAGGAAGGAGATCATTCGAGAGGGATGAATGAACAAGGGAGTCACGTAGAGAGTGATCCCTGGGAAAGAAAATGGGGGGAGTGAAAGATGTGCTTGGTGGTGGGATCCCATTGGAAATGGCGAAAGTTCTGGGGAATTATGTGCTGGATGCAGATGCTGATGGGGTAGTAGGGTGGATGGATGAGCGCAGACATAGTCATAGTCATAGTCATACTTTATTGGTCCCGAGGGAAATTGGTTTCTGTTACAGTTGCACCAACCAAGAATAAAGTATAAATATAGCAATATAAAACCATAAATAATTAAATAGTAATATGTAAGTTATGCCAGGAAATAAGTCCAGGACCAGCCTATTGGCTCAGGGTGTCTGACCCTCCAAGGGAGGAGTTGTAAAGTTTGATGGCCACAGGCAGGAATGACTTCCTATGACGCTCAGTGTTGCATCTCGGTGGAATGAGTCTCTGGCTGAATGTACTCCTGTGCCCAACCAGTACATTATGTAGTGGATTGGAGACATTGTCCAAGATGGCATGCAACTTGCACAGCATCCTCTTTTCAGACACCACCGTTAGAGAGTCCAGTTCCATCCCCACAACATCACTGGCCTTACGAATGGGTTTGTTGATTCTGTTGGTTTCTGCTACCCTCAGCCTGCTGCACCAGCACACAACAGCAAACATGATAGCACTGGCCACCACAAACTCATAGAACATCCTCAGCATCGTCTGACAGATGTTAAAGGACCTCAGTCTCCTCAGGAAATAGAGATGGCTCTGACCCTTCTTGTAGACAGCCTCAGTGTTCTTTGACCAGTCCAGTTTATTGTCAATTCGTATCCCCAGGTATCTGTAATCCTCCACCATGTCCACACTGACCCCCTGGATGGAAACAGGGGTCACTGGCGCCTTAGCCCTCCTCAGGTCCACCACCAGCTCCTTAGTCTTTTTCACATTAAGCTGCAGATAATTCTGCTCACGCCATGTGACAAAGTTTCCTACCGTAGCCCTGTACTCAGCCTCATCTCCCTTGCTGATGCATCCAACTATGGCAGAGTCATCAGAAAACTTCTGAAGATGACAAGACTGTGCAGTAGTTGAAGTCCGAGGTGTAAATGGTGAAGAGAAAGGGAGACAAGACAGTCCCCTGTGGAGCCCCAGTGCTGCTGATCACTCTGTTGGACACACAGTGTTGCAAGCACACGTACTGTAGTCTGCCAGTCAGGTAATCAATAATCAATGACATCAGGAAAGCATTCACCTGCGTGAAATGGAAGAGATGCAGCCTCAACACAACATGTGGACATGGTGGAGGACACCTCATTAGTTCTGGAATGAAAAACCTCTTTCTGAGAGCAGATGTGGTGGAGATGGAGGAATTAAGGGAAGGGGATGGCATTTTTACAAGAGATAGGGTGGGAAAAGGTATAGGTCAGGTAGCTGTGAGAATCAGTGGGTTTATGAAAGATATCTTATTCCTGATCATATCATCCTGAACATGATCTTATTCCTTCTACAAACCCCATTTCCAGAAAAGTTGGGATATTTTCCAAAATGCAATAAAAACAAAAATCTGTGATATCTTAATTCAAGTGAACCTTTATTTAACTGACAAAAGTACAAAGAAAAGATTTTCAATAGTCTTACTGACCAACTTAATTGTATTTTGTAAATTTACACAAACTTAGAATTTGATGGCTGCAACACACTCAACAAAAGTTGGGACAGAGGCGTGTTTAGCGTTGTGTTACATCACCTTTCCTTTTAATAACACTTTTTAATCATTTTGGAACTGAGGATACTAATTGTAGTAGATTTGCAATTGGAAATTTTGTCCATTCTTGCTTGATATAAGGCTTCAGCTGCATAACAGTCCGTGGCCTCCGTTTTCTGATTCTCTTCTTCATGATGCGCCATACATTTTCAATAGGAGATAGATCTGGACCGGCAGCAGGCCAGTCAAGCACACGCACTCTGTGTCTACTAAGCCACGCTGTTGTAGCTCGTGCAGAATGTGGTCTGGCATTGTCCTGCTGAAATAAGCATGGACGTCCTGGGAAGAGACGTCGCCTTGATAGCAACATATGTCTCTCTAAAATCCTAATATATGTCTCAGAGTCAATGGTACCTTCACATACATGCAACTCACCCATGCCGTGGGCACTGATGCACCCCCATTCCATCACAGATGCTGGCTTTTGCACCTTTTGCTGATAACAATCTGGATGGTCGTTTTCATTTTTGGCACGGAGAACTCGACGCCCGTTTTTTCCGAAAACTAGCTGAAATGTGGACTCATCTGACCACAGCACACGGTTCCACAGTCTTTCGGCCCATCTGAGATGAGCTCAGGCCCAGAGAACTCACCGGCGTTTCTGCATAGAGTTGATGTATGGCTTCCTCCTTGTGTAATACAGTTTCAAGTTGCATTTCTGGATGCCGCGACGGACTAGTTGGGTGACAATGGTTTTCCGAAGTACTCCCGAGCCCAGTTGGCTATAATTGTCGCAGTAGCATGACGGTTTCTTAGGCAGTGCCGCCTGAGGGCTCGAAGATCATGCGCATTCAACAGTGGTTTCCAACCTTGCCCTTCACGCACTGAGATGTCTCTGAATTCTCTGAATCTTTTCACAATATTATGTACTGTAGATGTTGAAAGACCTGAATTCTCTGCAATCTTGCATTGAGAAATGTTCCTTTTGAACTGACTAACAATTCTCTCATGAATTTTGGCACAAAGGGGTGAGCCACGACCCATCCTTGCTTGCAAAGACTGAGCCTTTGATGGACGTTACTTTTATACCCAGTCATGATACCTCACCTGCTACCAATTAGCATGCTTAATGTGCAGTCTTCCAAACTGGTGTTACTTGAATATTCTGTGCACTTTTCAATCTTATTTTAACTCTGTCCCAACTTTTGTTGAGTGTGTTGCAGCCATCAAATTCTAAATTTGTGTATATTTACAAAATACAATTAAGTTGGTCAGTAAAACTATTGAAAATCTTTTCTTTGTACTTTTGTCAGTTAAATAAAGGTTCACGTGAATTAACATATCACAGATTTTTGCTTTTATTGCATTTTGGAAAATATCCCAACTTTTCTGGAAATGGGGTTTGTACATACAGTATATATGATCATATTGACAGTATAAATATGCAAGAAAACTTTCAGAATACAAGTTCAATTTCTGAACTAAATGTGCACTATTTAATAATGTGGAAGAATGTCAGTGTTGAATCTAAAGGAAATGGAAACATAGAAAGCCTACAGCACAATACAGGCCCTTCGGCCCACAACGCTGTACTGAACATGTCCTTATTATAGAAATTACCTAGAGTTACACATCGCCCTCTATTTTTGTAAGCTCCATGTGGTTATTCAAGAATCTCTTAAAAGACTCTATCATATCTGCCTCCACCACCACTGCCGGCAGCCCATTCCATGCGCTCACCACTCTCTGCGTAAAAAAACTTACCCCTGACATCTCCTCTGTACCTACTTCCAAACACCTTAAAACTGTGCCCTCTTGTGTTAGCCATTTCAGCCCTGGGAAAAAGCCTCTGACTATCCACATGATCAATGCCTCTCATCATCTTATACACCTCTATCAGGTCACCTCTCATCCTGTGTCACTCCAAGGAGAAAAGTTCACTCAACCTATTCTCATAAGGCATGCTCTCCAATTCAGGCAATAACCTTGTAAATCTCCTCTGCACCCTTTCTATGGTTTCCACATCCTTCCTGTAGTGAAGCAGGAAGTCTCCAGGACCTCCCACATCTGACACCGAGCACAGAACATCAGCCTCACACACAAGCAACCCACCTCGTCTTGACCCGTTATCACTTCATCCATTGAACCAAAGCCCTCCTACTCTGTCTCCCTCTACTGCATCGCCCACTCCTCTGATTCCCACTGTATAAAGCTGTCTCCTTTTAAACTCTTCTCACTGTTCTACCTGGCTGACATTCATGCGCTTGCGCAGTCGTGCCTTGATCAAACCACTGAAGAAATAACTGTCTCCTTTTAAACGCCTTCTCACTGTTCCAACTGGCTGATGTCCACTCGCTTGCGCAGTCGTGCCTTGATCAAACCACTGAAGAAATAACTGTCTCCTTTTAAACGCCTTCTCACTGTTCCAACTGGCTGATGTCCACTCGCTTGCGCAGTCGTGCCTTGAACTTTGAATGTTTCAATGTTCGGTTTATTTACTATTGGGAAGCAATGTGCATCAGGTATTCAGGTACACCTTGCTTAATCTGCACCATTGGTAAGGTAGGTCCAAAACTCCAAAACAACTATTCCATGTAAGCATCCTTCATAATTATCCACATGAATATCAAAAGTCTAAGCCAGCCCCAAGGCTGTTGGAGGACCTTAGATTCTACTTGCCTTGCAGCACTAATACTTCCCAACCAATGAACTGCTGTCCATTTCCTTACCAGTTAAGTTGTTATTCGTAGACATTCTTGATCTGTCTCTCACTACCGATAGGAACATTCAAACTTATTTATATGAAATGAAGGCTGCCATAGTTCTGTGACTGTCACTCAACCCAGCATATCCACACTAACCCTTTTGTCCTACCACACTGATAACATTTGCCTCCATTAGTCCTGTATACGCTATACCTCACTTTTCAATTGCCTGAATATACACCTCTTGAATGCAGTGCACCTAGCTGTACATTCCAGATATCAACCACTGTCTGTGTTTACCAAAGAAACTTGCCCTTCAGGTTTTCCTTAAAACTCTTTTTTCTTTCATAAAACCTATGCCCTCCCGTCCACTTATGGCCTCTTATAATTTTATATCCTGGTATCAGGCTGCACCTTAGTTTAACTTACTCCAGGTAAAACGAGCCCAGCCTATCTGATATCTCCCCAGAACTGAAACCCTCCAATCCAGGCAGCACTCTGGCAAATTTCCTCTGCACTCTCTCTAGCACTTGTGGCACGTGGCCGCGGTTGAGGCGTTGGACTAGCGATCTGAATGTCGTGAGTTCGAGCCCCAGCCGAGGCAGCGTGTTGTGTCCTTGAGCAAGGCACTTAACCACACACTGCTCCAGTCCACCCAGCTGAAAACGGGTACCGGCAAAATGCTGTGGGTTAACCTCGCGATAGACTGGCGTCCTATCTGGAAGGGAGTCTGGTACTCTCAGTCACTTCACGTCACAGAAACCGGCATAAGCACCAGCCTGATTGGTCTATAAGGCTTGGGACAGACTAACTTTAACTTTTTCTCTCTAGCACAGCTACTGTATGTCCTCCTACAACACGGTAACTAAAACTGCTCATGATACTCCAGTAATTTTGTGGTGAAATGCTTTGCTGACAGTCCTAGAGGTGGCTGTGTTTTTGATTACAATAGCTGTAGCTGTTTCTTCTCCTTCCTTATCCCACCTCCTTTCTCTTCTGGTAGTAGATAAATAGTAGTATGTGACAGTCCTGCTGAGAAGAAATGTCAGAGGAGTTGACAGATTTGTCCCTGATTTTTCACACCATCTATGTAATGGGAAAGATGCAAATGAAGTGTAAAGAAAGCTAGAACTGATTTATATTCTTGTTCCTGATGGAAGCTCACTGATTAAGATATTAATATTTTCTTCTTCTTCTTCTTCTTCTTACAGAAACATCGGCATGTTCTTACAGAAACATCCGCATGATGCTAAAATAGGAAATAGGAAATGGACTTACCAGAAAGCAGTAAGTGCCTGGTGAATAGCATTGGTACCTTGGTACTGGAGGTGGACGCAGAGTGTGTTTAGTCTCTCAGCTAACACTATTTAAAGTATATTTGCTCAGAAAGTAGTTTATAAAAAGAATGAAGGAAGCAGATTTTATAACAGTAATTACAAGTTCTGATAAACACAAGAACAGAAGGATACAAGAAAATAGGAGCCAGGGTCCAGCATCAGGCCTCTCTAGTCTGCCCCACCATTCAATATTTTCCACAGCTGTTCCATGCTGGTTGATAAAATCAGAGTAATTTCTCCAGGAAATGAAATGATTAGAAGATAGCTAAATGCATAAAGGATAAAATCAGTTTCAATCCACCGAAAAAGTATTGTTATCAGAGTTGACTGATGGGGAAACTGCTGCCATTCTGACTTGGAACATCACTTTCAATACAGACAGTCTCAAGACATCTTTGCATCTGCAGTGCTTCTTTAACTGAAGGGATTGAAGTCTCATCCAGCAACCGACCTGCAAAATATAACTTGGCTGCGTTAGCTTCTAAAGCCAGTGTCATGATTGGCAGATCTATTAAAAGGTTCAGTCACCTACAGGCATCATGTCCTTAATAATTTATGGGCCGTTTTGTGATTAGTGGATTATCAGAGCCTTTCAAAATCTGTAGATGGCTTTGTCGATGATGAATCAGGCTGAAAATTTTCATTTTGCGAACTGTACAATGTTTGCCTCCTTATTCATGATGGGAGAGAGAGGGATTCAGAAATAGCAGCCGTCATTTTGACAAATAGACCAGCCAATAGGTGACTGCTGGGTGCACCCTGATTCTGGAAGGCTGATGGCTGGAGGCTACTGGATCTGTGGGCAAGGAGCTCCTTTTCTGGTAGATCTTTGCCTTGTGTGGGGTGGAATTATCCAGTGATTATTGGGAAACCCATGACTTTCATCCCTTTGTCAGGAAATAATGACCGATGTTAATACAGTATGGGTTTTAAGAATGCAAATCAAGCATAAGGGATTACTTCTAGATTAGTGGCACACAGCGGTTTTGCAGAGGGTTAGATTGTTTGTGTGAGCACAAACATAAAACACAGAAGACAGTGATGAGAGTCCTCGATGAGGATGGCTTGGACCCAAATGCTGGAGTGTCCGAGACTAGGATCGAGACTCGGTTTCAAACTGAATCGAGAATCGGAGGACTAAAGAACCACTAGTCAAAATTATGAGTAGGATTACAATTGAGCTGCAGACCATTTAAGATGTTTCTTAAATGATTAATCCTTGGAACCCAAAACATGATTGCCAAATAGTGGGACTGTCCTGAATCTTTAAAGGGGCTGTGCCAGCTATCCATTGTTAGAGCACCTGAACCTCAGAAGCTGGCCAGATGGGTGTGTGTTATAACAAAGGCTTGAAACTCCTGAACTTGTGTTTTACATATTTTTTAAAAAATTGTGAATTAAAATAATTTTAATTATTAATATTTTATTGGCTTTGAATAACACTATAATTAATTTTTAATAGTTTATAATATTTCAATGTTCATGAATGTTTGCCATATTCATTAATTTCATAATGGTGTTATGATGGACATGTCTCCTACTATGTGTTCAGAAGCTCCATACCTCCATACTTTGACTACCTGAGTCTAAGTCCTGGAACTTCACTCCACTGTGATAGTACACCAGAAACACTGAAGAGGTTCAGGGCAGCAGTTCACCTTCATGAGCGTAAGCTGGCGGTTCTAGCTCCACTTGATCCACTTATTATAAGGGTTCCCATCCTGGGGTCCACAGACCCCTTGGTTAATGGTGGCGATTCATGGCATAGAATGGCTGGGAACCACTGTCTTATTAGAATATGGCTTCAGGGACTTGCCTGCTGTGTGAAAGCTAGCCCTTCTTTTTCATGAAAGTGAAAAACTAATGACAAAGACCTTGAGAACTCTCTCTCTTCCATAAGGTACTGCAGGGAAATGCAATTGTGGGAAAAGGGAATGTTTTAAACTTGCTACTCATTGGCGGGTTGGAGGGGTTTGCTGGTCAGACTGTGACACGTGCTGAATTCAGCTTATGAGCTGAATATTATTCACCACTATTCTTGGTGGATGGGACTGAAAAATAGTGAAGTAACGTAAACATTTCTAAAGCCTTGATGGCATACATGGGACACCACTTTGCATTACAACAAACATTTTTTTGTTCTAATTGTGTTCTCTCTTGTATAACTTTGTACATTGTTCTTGTGAATGTTGTGGATCTGATGCTATGTGCCTGTGATACTACTATAAGTAAACTTTTCATTGCAACTGTGCATTTGCGTACTGTATTTGACTTTGACTGTGACCATATACAACATCGAAAGGAAAATAAGTTACTAGGCATGAGGAATTCTGCAGATGCTGGAAATTCAAGCAACACACCTCAAAGTTGCTGGTGAACGCAGCAGGCCAGGCAGCATCTCTAGGAAGAGGTACAGTCAACGTTTTGGGCTGAGACCCTTCATCAAGACTAACCTGACGTAGGGTCTCGGCCCAAAACGTCGACTGTACCTCTTCCTAGAAATGCTGCCTGGCCTGCTGCGTTCACCAGCAACTTTGATGTGTGTTGCATAAGTTGCTAGAATTAGGTTGAGACTTATGAGAATCAGATTGAAGCTTACAAGAATGAAAACAGAAACGTGATGTTATCGACATGAGGAAAATGTAAATAGGCTCCATCATTTTACTCATAAAAGGAGAAAGATGAAGGGTTACTTAATTATTAAAAACTGCTTCCACCTAGAACAGAGCAAACTAAAGCTAAGCAAGAAATCAAAGAGAGAATTTGGAAGAAACTTCTTGATCCAGAGGTTGGTGAGAATATGGATCTTGCTACCACACGGTGCAGTTGAACTGAAAAGATAAAGTGCAGGCTGGAGACATATGTGGTAGAGAGGGTATAAGTTCAATAGAGTCGTGAGCAGGATTAGGAGGGCACCTTAATGGAGCAAGTTATGGACAAGATAGGCTAAGTATATCCCTGCATTGTTACTCGTAATTATATGATTCCCACTCATTTGTGCGCAAATACTTTTTCGCCCTTGATTATCAACCTTTCAGTAAACAGATGCCATTAGGCTAATCAAGGTCCTATCTAGTGAATACTTGACAGGCCAGAAACGCCTGCAGAGTTCTTCCAATTGGCTACCATGGTGGAAGCATGACGAAGCTGGTGCGCGAGGGTGGCATTTTTTTGCAAAAATCTTTCCCAAATTCTAACCTAGATGCTTCCAAACCCCAATGGAACTCTGCCGGCTGTGAAGGCAGAATTACTAGCTTCCTCTAAGTAACAAACTGATAAGATATTTCTCCTCTCTTTACTTCAGAGAACAAGGATACACATCTGCGAAAGGCTGGGATTAATGTAACTGGGTTTTAAGCAGATGGAATATTTCTAGACCTCTGCAGTGTGAGGTCTGGGAGATTTTGACTTCAAGTCCAATCTTCATTACCTTCAGTCCAATCTTCATTATCCATCTCCATAGAGAGCCATGATGGAGGAGGTAGACAGTTAAAGAGCAGGTAACAGGAGATCAAGTTATTCCCATGATTAGAGTACCAATGGACAGAGCAACCAGGTGGAAAGTGAATATACAAAGTGAAGGCAGTAAGCTTCCTTGGGTACAGCTGGGGCTTGAGTGGTTGGAGGAAGAGGTAAGACCTTAGACCTGCAAAGTAACCTAAGCAAAGACATTTTAAAATATATTTACCTTTTTCTGTCTTTGCTCAATCCAAATTATTTTGGTCTGGTTTAGTCTGACAAGAAATCCTTGAATTTAGAACTCTGATTACATTTAGGCTCTCATGCTGACATGAGTGCCTCATCTATGAGAAGATAGATACCTGAATCCCTTGACATAAATAAAGGATGAAGGGCAGTCAGGAATTATGATAGGATTTAACCAGAGCGGATTCTTGAATACTTTTCTTACCTAAACCTTAAGTATTTTTTCTTGAATCATTGCTAGCCAAGCCCATAAGTTTGTCTGAAATGTTTTGATTCTTGAGAATGGAGGGTTCATTTCACAACATTAGACGGTAGATCAAGGATGTACAAGAGTTAAATTATGCTTCTAGAGATTTTTAAATAAAAACAGATGATCTTTTTATTACATTATAGTACCTCTGAATACATAATATGCAATAATAAATAACATAGAGCAATTCGGCAATACTGTTTAAGTCATAAACCACAAGAACAATATTCACGTGACTTCCGGGGGTTATTTAGTTTCTGAGAATCATTATCACTGGCGTCAATTTTCTCTTACCAGCAGAAAAATAATCCTTGGCCCAGCTATTTAGCAATTTGCCAGAAATGATAGCATTTGCAATTTTATCTATAATAGCCTCTTCTAGAATACATGGGCTTTTCTAGTCAGAGCGTGGGAGCTCGTTTGACTGCTGCAGCAGGAAATGGGAAAATATTGCTGTGGATCATAATAGCTGCTGAGTACAAATAGCATTGACGTGACATCTCTATGAAACTCCACACCGAGCCACATATCCATTCCCTTGTTCTAGCTCCTTTATGTGCAGAACATGTTGCATACGCATTGTTTTATTCTGCAAATCGTGGATACTGCCAGGGAACAATTATATGTGGTGATGAATAAAGTGAAGAAAAAGGAGAGGGAGATAGATGTGAAGATATTTTTCCAAATGTGTTGTTAACGATATTGATGGTGAGAAGTAGGAAAAGTTGATACACATTTTCCAGCTGGTCCGGTCTGCTCCACTTTGCATCAGAATGGCTTTATTTTTTGTGAGGGCAGCAGGGTACTTTCTGAAAGGCTGGACTTGTCCAGTTTGGTGATTCTAACACTTCTCATGACAAAAAGCAGTCATAATCAAATGCATATCTCAGTCGAGAATGATCATAGTACCAAAGTTGGAAGAACATTTTCAAGTTCTTGAAATAAACAACTAAATTTTCATCTTCACCAAATCACAAAGGGATTACTTTTTTTACCTTCTGCCTTAATCAGGGGATATACATATCTATCTTTTGTATTAGTCTAATTTACCACTAGTGCAAAACTGCAGGAAAATATCAGGAATTTACCATTAGCAACAACACCCCTGACTGCCAAATGTTTTCTTTTCTCCCACCAATTCAGCCAACAAAGACTCAGAACTGGCATTTCAAGCTTTGGATTCCGGTATCAATATCCCTGCATTTTATTCAAACCTCTTGTTTGAAAATTTACAGTATAGTGTACATTCATAGGTGGGTTTAAAAAACCATAAAGAAGTTTACTGGAAGAATATTAAAGTTGTTGAGCTGATAGAAAGCATGTCCGCCAAAATCTCTTTTTTAAAAAAATTCTACTTTTCTAATCTGTCAAAAACATCACGGAAATTCACTTTTTTTCTATTGGATTGTACATTCAACAGAAGAATGATAACTCTCATAGGTGACCTTGAAGAAAGCTGTCACTTCTACTGATCTCTGTCGTATGGACTTTTCTTATCTCAATTGCTGTCAAATATCAATTTAATGGGATACCTGGCACCCAGTGATGGTGAAATCATCAAGCTTGCTGAGAAGACTATTGTCATAAAAAATCCTACCAGGTGCTAAACTAGGAACTAAAACAGTGATTTTTCTCAATTTATTAACATTCTAAGGAGTGTGAAATAATTGAAAAGTATGCATAACCATTGAGGTAAAAGCTGAACTATCATAAAAATTTCCACAAAAATGCTTAATTCTTTGAAATCTATTATACAGTGGTTTTCGGTTATTGGACCATTAATTAATCGGGGTAGCCATTTATTTGGTACAACTCTTAAAGAACAAAAACTAACTGAGAACATAGCCAGGATTCTCTTCGTTTATTTGGGACACTATACTGCTTAATTAGAACAGAAGATCGTTGCTGAACAGTTTCTAACTAGCGTCAGTTGCGTTACACTCTACACTGTGCTTAGAGCAAACAGTTTATATTAATTAGTTTAGGAGTTGGGGGCTTACTGTTCTGGTTAACAATGGATGGTGCAATCCTGGTCATATTACGATTGAGGAACGTGTTTGTAGACCGGATATTGAACTTTTTGCTGTTGGACTCCGGCCATATTCCACTGAGATACAACACTGGGCATCACGGGAGGTTGTTCCTGCCTGTGGCCATTGAACTTTGCAGCTCCTCCCATGGAAGGTCAGACACCCTGAGCCAATAGGCTGGTCCTGGACTTACGTTTGTATTTCCATCTGGCATAGTTTGCATATTGTTGTTTGATTGTTTGTGGGTTTTGTATCGCTATATTTATACTCTATTCTTGGTTGGTGTGGCTGTAACGAAACCCAATTTCCCTCGAGATCAATAAAGTACATCTATCTATCTATCTATCTATCTATTTATTTATTGAGCTCCTGCACAGAATAGACCCTTCCAGCCTTTCGAGTTATGCTGCCCAGCAACCCCTGATTTAACCCTGGCCTAGTCATAGCACTATTTATAATGAGCAGTTAACCTATTAACTGGTTTGTCTTTGGATAGTGGAAGTAAACCAGAGCACCTGGAGAAGTAAACCCACACAGTCAATGGGAGAATGTGCAAACTTTTTACAGGCTGTGGTGGGAATTGAACCTGGGTCACTAGTACTGCAAAGCATTGTGCTCACCACGATGCTACCATGCTGCCCTGATTCTCTGCCTGCTCTAGATCTTTTCATCTCAAATTGCTGACGAGTCATCAACCAGCATGACTTCAGTACTCCTCTTTCCTCCTCGAACCTCATTGACTCTGAACGTACTGCCCCTCGCTAACTCTGCAGCAATCCCAACTTTACCACAAACCCACAGACAAAGGCGGAGCTGTTGTAGTGTGGCAGACTGACCTCAACCTTGCCGAGGCAACATGACAACTCTCAGACACCTCTTATTACTTACCCCTTGAAAAGAACCCCACTCCGGACAATCAGGCCACTGGCTCCCACACCATCATTAACCTCAATAAATCTGGAAATCTATCATCCACTGCCACCAAACTCATAATTCCCTTACCCCATAATGCTCGCTTCTACTTCTTACCTAAAATCTACAAACCTGACTGTCCAGGTGGACCCATTGTCTCTGCCTGCTCCTGTCTCACTGAAATCGTTTCCATATACCTCGACTCCATGTTATTCTCTTTGGTTCAGTCCCTTCCCACCTACATCCACAACACTTTAGATACTTCCAATCTCCTCACTAATTTACAGTTCCCCGGCCTGACCACCTCATTTTCACCATGGATATCCAGTCCCAATACACTTCTATCCCCCAACCAGAAAGTTTAAAGCTCTCTGCTTCTTGCTCGACAAAAATAAACAAATAATTCCCTTCCATCATCACCCTCCCCCCTCTGGTTGAACTGATCCTCACCCTTCACTATTTCTCCTTTGGCGCCTCCCACTTGCTTCAAGTTCAAGGGCTACCACACTGACAACTGCATTGGTGCTATTTTATGCACCCATGCCGAGCTATTCAATTTTATCAACTTTAGCTCCAACTTCCATCCTGCGCTTAAGTTCACTTGATTCACTTCTGACACCTCTCTCCTCTTTCTCGATCTCTGTAGACAAACTGTTAGCTGACATCTTTTATAAACCTACCAATTCCCATGACTACTTTGACTATAACTCTTCCTAGCCTATCTCCTATAAAAATAATATTCCCTTTTCTCAGTTCCCTCATCCCCACCAGATCTGACCCCTTAATGAGCCTTTCCTTTGCAGGATATCAGTGATGTCCTTCTTCTTCAAAGAACAGGGTTTCCCTTCCTCCAGCATTGATGCTATCTTCATCCACATCTTCTCCATTTTCAGGACATCTGCACTCACCCCATCTTGCCGCCACCTCAACAGGGATTTCATCTTGTCCTTACCTACCGCCCCATTAGTCTCTGCATCCAACATACTATTCTCCGCAACCTCCACCATCTTCAACAAGATCCTATCACCAAATACATTTTTTCTTCCCTCCCACTCTCTGCAGAGATCACTCCCTATCTGATTTCTTTGTTCATTCATTCTTCCTCACAAACTTTCTTCCTTTTGCATATCCCTCGAAATGAAAGAAATGCTTCATCTGCTCATTCACCTCCTCCCTCATCTCCATTGAGGGCGCCAAACAGTCCTTCCGACTGAGACAACACTTTACCTGTGAATCTGCTGGGGTCCTCTATTATATTCGGTGCTCTCAATGCTGCCTCCTCTACATTGGTGAGATCTGGTGTAAACTGAGGACAACTATATCGAGCACTTCCGCTCCATCTGCCAAAAACAGAATTTCCTGGTAAGCAACCATTTTAATTCCTTTCCCCATTCCCAGTCTGACACGTTGGTCCATGGACTCCTCTTTTGCCACCATGAGGATGCTCTCAGGGTGGAGGTTCAACACTTAATATTCTGTCTAGGGTAGCCTCCAATCTGAATTGAATTGACTTTGTTACTTACATCCTTCACATAGATGAGAAGCAAAAATCTTTACGTTTTGTCTCCATTCAAATGTGCAAAGTGCAATTATAATAATTTGTAATAAATATTATGTGCGACAGGATTGTCAATATAATATAGAAATACAGTTGTGTCAGCATGAATTAAGCAGTCTGATGGCCTGGTGGAAGAAGCTGTCCCAGAGTCTGTTGTTCCTGGCTTTTATGCTACGCTACCGTTTCCCGGATGGTAGCAGCCGGAACAGTTTGTGGTTGGGGTGACTCGGGTCTCCAATGATCCTTCGGGCCTTTTTTACACACCTGTCTTTGTAAGTGCCCTGAAAAGTGAGAAGTTCACATCTACAGATGCGCTGGGCTGTCAGTACCACTCTCTGCAGAGTCCTGCGATTGAGGGAAGTACAATTCCCATACCAGGCAGTGATGCAGCCAGTCAGGATGCTCTCAATTGTGCTCCTATAGAAAGTTCTTAGAATTTGGGGGGTCATACCAAACTTCTTCAATTGTCTGAGGTGAAAGAGGCGCTGTTGTGCTTTTTTCACCACACAGCCAGTATGTACAGACCACGTGATTTCTCCTTCCGGCCTTTTTTCCTCTTTTTTCCATTTCCCCTCTCCCTTCCATCTTCTTTGATTCCCTTCTTCTCCTCACCTAAATATCACCTCCCCCTGCTGCCCTCTTTCTTTCCTTTCTCCCATGGTCCACTCTCCTTTTCAATCAGATTCCATTTTCTCCAGCCCTTTACCTTTCTCACCTACCTAACTTCACCTATCACCTTCTAGCTTGTCCTCCTTCCCCTCCCCTCACCTTTTTATTCTGGTGTCTTCCCCCTTCCAGTACTGTCGACTGGTAATTCATTTCCATAAATGCTACCTGACCTGCTCTAGCCTTTTGCGTTTGTACCTCTTGAAGATGTCGTTGATGGCAGGGAGGGTTGTGCCTGCAATGGAGGTGGCTGAGTCAATAACCATCTGTAGCCTCGTGCAACCCAATGCACTTGGGGCTCTGTTCTGACTGTGATGCAACCAGTTAGAATGGTCTCCATAGAAAATCTGTATAAATTTGGAAGAGTCTTGGGTAATATGCCAACCCTCAAACTCCTAATGAATAGACCCACTGGACGATTGCTTCATGATATCACCAAAGAGAGAGGAGAGCAGTGGGATAAGCACTCATCCTTGACTGTCAGAGAAGGGAGATGTTATTACTGACCTGCACAGACTGTTTCAATAAGGAAGTCAAGAATCCAGTTGCAGATGAAGGTACTGAGGCCTAGGTTTTGAAGCTTGTTGATTAATACTAAAGGGATGATGCTGTTGAGCTGTAATCAGTAAACAGCAGTCTGACATACTTTTTGCTTTCTTTTTGAGCCACTGCAATGTGTCTTCTGAGAAAACAAATCCCATGATTTAGATTTTTAGAATATAGACTTAGTTTCATTTGTTTTGAAGCAGTAAGATCTGATAAAGTTTTGCCTTTTTTGTTTTAACATAGAAGGGCTGCTGGTGCGAGGATATTTCCTTGGAGACCAACGTAATTCATTTTATATATTGTTTTAGTTAGTGATCCAGATTTTCCTTCAAAATCAATTCCTTGAACAACATTGTAAGTTTTCTAGCCTGACAAGATTGATAATTTATTTAATCTTTTCATGATCTTATGGCTAGGTTGTATCTTGCAAATAAATCAAAAATACTTCACCCAATGTTATTTGTAACTAGAGGTATTTGTGGACACCCATCTGTTATCAGGAGACTCTGATGACTTGGACAGATACCCCATTGGGCAATTCCTGTAAGAAGTACAGCTGCCGATGACACAACTGTGGTGACAAGAAGGTGTACAGGAGTGACATAGATCAGCTAGTTGAGTAGTGTCACAACAATGACCTTGCACTCAACTTCACTAAGGTTTCAGTACTTTAGGAAGGGGATGACAAGGTAATACACACCAGTCCTTATCGGGAGATCAGCAGTGGAAAGGGTGAGTAGTTTCAAGTATCTGAGTGCCAACATCTCTAAAGATCTCTCCTGGGTCCAACATCTCTAAAGATCTCTCCTGGGTCCAACATGTTGATGCTGGTACAAAGAAGTCACAACAGTGGCTCTACTTCTTTAGGAGTTTGATGACATTTGGTATGTCACCACCGACTTTTGCAAATTTCTACAGATGTACCGTGGAGAGCATTCTAGCTGGTTGCATCACTGTATCTGGTATGGAGGAGCCACTGCACAGGATCAGAAAAAGCTACAGGAGCTTGCAAACTCAGCCACCTCCATCATGGGCTCTTGCCTCCCCAGCATTGAGGGCATCTTCTAAAGTCAATGCCTCAAAATGGCAGCGTTCATCATTAATTACTCAGGGAATGCCCTCTTCCCATTGCTAGCATCAAGGAGGAGGTGCAGGAGCCTGACAACACACTCTCAACATTTTAGGATCAAATTTTTCAACAGACAATGCACAACCTATGAACATTATCTCACTATGTTTTGTTCCTTTTCGGACTACTTTTTTGCACTGCTGAAATCCAATCTATTGCCACTGTTGGCTGGCTTGTGCGCTCATTAGATATTTGTGAGAAGCAAGAAACGGAATTGTAGTTGTCAAATATTTCAATGCTTGATAAATTGCAATGGTTCTTTACTTATATTTTGGAGTGGAATGGATACTTAAAATCAAACTCTGGTCCAGTAGCTAAGCATTTGCTATACATTGGGAAATGTTCAAAACAATCTTGAAACTGATTTTAAAAATGTGTTATAATTCTTTACATTATGCATTTAAAAATAAATAATAGAATTTCAACAAATTATTCTGTTTTCTTAAACAGAAACATTTACAATTATAATTCAAGCTAGGTCATTTGACTTGCGGAACCTGAATTACCATTCATTGAGCTTTAGTCTATTTTCCGAAGGTTAGTTAGGACAGATTTTAATTGTAAAAAAGTTGCCAGTAATGCCAGGTAACAGAATATTCATTATGCTACAGAATAATTAAAATGAAGTGGAAAGGATGTTAGAATTACTGAATTTAAAAGAAGAAAATTGTAACCTTGTCAAATTTAATGGGGACACAATAGTGATAATGGTCTCTTTCAGCAAGTGTCATGGTAGAACAGTACAAAATTCCCAGGAAAATAAGAACAGGCATAATTAATTTTCTATGTCAAGTTACTTTATTATTTCAGTTTTTAAAAATCATTATGAATGGTTTTTAGCATTATAGAATACACCACAACTTTAGCACAACTTCTTGGCAAAGTCTGAACTAATAATTCTTGTCAATTTTGTTATGATAACAGCAAACAAAACCTTCCCAAAAGTGCAAAAATAATGTGCAGTGTTATACAGCTGATTGGATAAGTTTCCATGGCCTGGTATAAGAGGAGGCTCATTGCCATTTCCAGCATCCACAAGGGAAATTATCTCCAAGAAATTAATAACCTACAGCTCAGCATTTGCAATTGTCTGTCTTTGTTGTTGTGTATATTTGCTTTTGTTGTTTATACGTTAATGCTGTGGTGATAGAAATGGAAAAGGTTAGTGTCGTGGAGAAGGTTTAAAATGAACAGCTGCATTCATAGTAAGCGGCTTCCACCCTCCCAAGATCCAAATCCATAGTGAGTTTGGTCCTCAAGGAAACTTACTCATCAGTAGTCACAGCTGCCGCATCTTTCAGGATCCTCATTAATCTTTTCAGAACTGCAGTGATGTTAAACAACTAAAGTTGAAAGTACACAGTTTTTATTTCTAAATTTGTTTAGTGGATGCAATGAAGAGTGGTTCTCTGCATGGTGGTGTTGCTGGGGTGTAATTTATGGGTTCAGTCATACAGTAACCAGGATTAAACGAGCGGAGCAAATGGAATGTGGCATTGGGCAATATTAGGTGGAAAAAAAACTGGAGGAATCATGGCACAATAATGCGTATAATATCAAAGATTTTCAGCCCATGTCCCTTTAAAACTGGGTGCACCATTACGGCTCTGCATTTGGAGCTCAGTTCCAGCGTTCTCTCTAAGGAGTTTGTACATTCTTCCTGAGAGCATGTGGGTTTCCTCTGGGTGCTCCGGTTTCTTTCCACAGACCAAAGATGTACCAGTTAGTAGGTTAATTAGTCAATGTAAATTGTCCTGTGATTAGGCTAGGATTAAATTGGTGAGTTGCTGGGCAGTGCGGCTTGGTGGGCTGGAAAGTCCTGTTCCGTGCTGTACCTGTAAAATAAGAACATTAAAAAAAAACTTTCTTATCCCTGAACATGTCTTTTAAATGATGTATCGTACTTGACACAGCTATTTCCTCTGGCAGCTCGTTCTATATAGGCACCATTGTCTGCAAGAAGTTGCCCCTCAGAATCCTCTTTGAATCTTTCCCTTCTCACCCTAAACCTCCAGCTTTTGACTCCTTTTCTCTTGGGGAGAAAAAGACTGTGTGCATTCGCAACATCTATGCTTCTCTTTATTTTATACACCTCTATAATGTGATTCTTAACTCCTCTGCATTCCGAGGAATAAAGTCCCAGCCTACTCAACCTCTCGCTGAAATTCAAGCCCTGAGTCCTGGCAACATCCCTCTAAGTTTTTGCACTCTTTCCAATTTAATGTCAAAAGAACAGTCTGATACCAACATTTTCACCAATCAAATGACAAACTAGGAAACAGATGTTGCATTGTGGACCTCAGTCATAAGATTTTATTGGAGCATTTTAAATTTATGAAAGGAATTTGGAGATGTAATAATAATCTGGAGGTTTCTTTGGTGACATGCCTGTATTTCATGCGCCCACATATTACTCTTACATTTCACAGTATTTGCAGCCAAGTTTGGGGTATTCTTTCAGTGGCAGACAAAGTTTTCTGACCTCTCTGAACAAAGCAAATTTTCATGATGCCTCTGAAAGCATACCAGGAATCAGGTACCGGCCAGTATGGATTATTTGCAGTTGCCACCCAGATCAACACTGTTGAGCTGGGATTGTTGCACTGATGAACATCACTGCCTGATTTAATAAAGATCAGATTTGTCAAGTACGCACCTTCAATGTCACTGCACCTGCAGGAAGCCATTAGAAATACAGTACTGACCCATTACTCATTTTAAATACCTTCAACCTAGAACTGAGAAATTGCTAAGCCTGGATGACAAGCCATTTGCCTTCACAAACACAGGAGATTCTGCAGATGCTGGAAAAATGGAGCAGCACTCACAGAATGCTGAAGGAATTCAGCAAATTAGGCAGCATCTATGGAAGGGAATAAACAGTCAAAGTTTTGAGCCAATGCTCTTCATAAGAACGGGAAAGGAAGGGGGCAGAAGCCAGAATAAGAAGATGTGGGAGAGGCGAAGGAATACAAACCGGCAGGTGATTGCTGAAACCAGGTGAAGGGGAAAATGGATGGGTGGGGGAGGGGAGATGAAGTAGGAAGCTGGGAGACAACAGGTGGAAGAGGTAAAGGGCGAAAGAAGGAGCAGTCTGATAGGAGAGGAGAGTGCACCACAGAGAAAAGAGAAAGAGGAAGATGGTGAGGAGAAGAATAGGGGTGAGAGGGGAACCAGAATAGGAAGTAGAAAAAGAGAGAAGGGGAAGGAGAGAGAAATTACTAGAAGTTAGATAATTTATGATCATACCATCAGGTTGGTGGCTAACTAGATGATATATGAGATGTCGCTTCTCCAATCTGAGTGTGGCCTCATCGTGGCAGTGGTGAGATCAGGAGGACTTATGGGAATGGAAAGTCAAATCAAAATAGGTGGCCACCAGGAAATCCCTCTACCTTTTCTATTTAAGATCAGTGGGTGGAGAAATTTTTGACATACAGTATATCTAGCAGTATATTAAAGGAAACAAAATGTTGAGGGGAAGGGTCACTTTCCTAGCTATTGATAATTCATGACCACAAGGTTTAGTATAAAGTCTGTAGAGATGATAGCACCATTTGATGTGATAGTATTTACTTTTAGAAGCAATTATTTCATGAATTCAAAGCTGATCCTTGGCTTAGACATCCAATGTGCGGATGTTTATGTGGTAGTACCTTCTCAGACCCTCTGCTTGTATCTGCTGTGGCCCCCAAACTTACTGGCCTATCTGATACAGACTTAATGATGTTTGTGTCTCTGTTGTTCCTCGACATTAAAGCAGATCTGTTATTACTGGTGATTCTGTTCACAGCAAAGATCCAAAATAAGGTAGCCATCAAGCAAACCATCCTAATGTTGTGAATCTTAATTTTTCTGAAGTCTACACATTGCTTTTATCCAAATAATACTCTCAACAAATCCATTTTCAACAGGGTGTTGTTAAATATATGATATTTGTTGTAAACATTAATTGTTGCATTAATACTATTATTTTTTTAAAGATTGTGTTGCACAATCATATTAGAACATTCTATAACAAACCCTTACAAGATAATAAGAGGAATAGATAGAGTGGATAGCCAGCACCTCTTCCCCAGGGCACCACTGCTCAATACAAGAGGACATGGCTTTAACGTAAGTGGTGGGAAGTTCAAGGGGGTTATTAGAGGAAGGTTTTTTACTCAGAGAGTGGTTGGTACGTGGAATGCACTGCCTGAATCAGTGGTGGAGGCAGATACACTCGTGAAGTTTAAGAGACTACTGGACAAGTATATGGAGGAATTTAAGGTGGGGGGTTATATGGGAGGCAGGGTTTAGGGTTGGCACAACATTGTGGGCTGAATGGCCTGTAACGTGCTGTACTATTCTATGTTCTATGTTCTCTGGTTAACTAAAAAGGACATGCTTTTACTCATTGTATTGAGTTCGTTATGCTCTCTTGTAATTGAAAAGAAGAGTGATGAATACAGGACTGAAGGTGTTATATTTGACTACATATAATATATGAAATAAGGTAAATAATCTTGTAGCGCAGTTAGAAATTGGCATGCAAGGTGTTGCTGGGCATCACAAATTCTTGGTTGAAAGAAGATCACAACTGGAAAATCAGGTTGGTGCTAGATGGCAAGAAAAAGAATTTGTAGAATGCCTACAACTTAGCTTTTAGAGCAGCTTGTGGTCAAACCCACCAGGGAAAAGGCAATTCTGGATTGGCTGTTATGTAATGAATCAATGTAATCAATTGGCTGGCTGGTGGTGTAGTGGTATCAGCACTGGACTTCAAGGCAGATAGTCCTAAGTTCAAACCCAGCCGGGTCCCGGCCTGGACAGCAGCAGTGTCTGCACGGAAGAAAGGCCTGGCAATCTACTTCCATATCTTGCCATGAAAACCTTATGGACCCTATGGTCTATGAGGTCACGAAGATGTCGGACTCGACTAAATGACCGAACAATAAATGAATCAGATTTGATTAGTGAGCTTAAGATAAAGGAACCCTTAGGAAACAATGATTATAATATTATGGTGCTTATGGGCATGGTTAACAGCCCAGCATTCCTAGTAGCCAGCACTATTTATTGTTCTTGTTTTAAAATGTGTTTGTGGAATTATAGTGAGATGTTCAAATTCATTTATTATTACATTTTAGCTTGGGTTATACAGTTGTTTGCTTGTGTTTTGTGGGTCACCCTGACTGTAACAGGGGTGTGTAATAATCACCTAACCACCTGTATGTGCAGGTCAATGGGACTAGGCAAGGACTAGATGGACCAAAGGACCTGTTTCTGTACTGTAGTGTTCTATGACTCTACAGCTCTAAATGTTTTTTCAAACATTAAAAGGAGTAAAAGAGAGGCAAGAGTGAACATTGATCTGCTGAAAAATGAAGCTAGAGAGACTGTGATGGGGAACAAAGAAATGTTGGATGAACTGAATAAGCATTTCGCATCTGTCCTCTGTGGAAAGTGTCAGAAATTTAAGAAAGTCAAGGGCAGATGTGAGTGTAGTCACTATTACTAAGGAGAAGGTGCTGGATATTTGAAAGGTCTGAAGATAGATACGTTATCTGAACTAGAATCTGTGGAATTCATTGCCACAGTGGCTGTACAGTCCGAGTCATTGGGTATATTTAAAGCGGAAATTGATAGGTTCTTCAATTGTAATGGTGTGAAAGGTTATGGGGAGAAAGCAGGACAATGGGGTTGAGTGGGAAAATAATTATAATTTAGCCATAATCAAATGACAAAACAGACTTGATAAATTAAATTATCTAATCCTGCTACTTATTTCAGTTTTATGACCTTGGATTTATTTGCCTATGCAATCTTTGCTGAAAGTAACAAATTCACAGAAAGTAGCAGCAAGCACTGAGGGTATATTTATACTCAGGTCGGTGATTTTTAATTAGTTCCATACAATCATCTTGACTACATTTTAAATGGCAAATTTTAGACATAACAAGAAACCTGTGCCTATGTTGTTAAATTTAAAGGAGAATCAAAATTACATGGAAATTACCTCCCTTAAAAATGATAAGCTGTAAATTGACACTCCAGGGAGCTTAAGCACAGCCATCCAAACACACTTGAGTCAAACCTGGAAGTTGATGCTTCAGAATAGATTTCTAAACACTCTTTTATTTTTGCCAATTTAAACAATTCTCTGAAAAGTTGATTCACACGTTTTAATATTTTTTTATTGTGCTTTAGGATGATAAGAGGCATTGTCCTTTCAATTTCCTCGCAAGATTCAACTGCTCAGAACAAAGTTAATACCTGAAGGTGAAAGAAAAATAAATTAAATGTTCTGAAATGTAAATAAATAATGATAAACTGCTCCTGATTTTGAATATCAGGAAAAGCACTGCAGCTTTTTAGTTTTTCAAAGACTCAGTTTAACATTTCACTTGAAAATTTATATTCCCCAATTGTGCAGAATTCCCTGCGGTGCGGCTTCAAGATCAGCTGTTTCAACTCTCAAAGAAATAACAGGCACGCAATCCTCTAATTCAAAGATGAGTATGGGAAAGTGGAAAGGAAGATTTCAATGCAATGCAATGATCAAATGCCACATGTTGATGCCATAGTTTAGAATATTAGTGAGTCAGTGGTGGAGGCAGATACACTAGTGAAGTTTAAGAGACTACTAGACAGGTATATGGAGAAATTTAAGGTGGGGGCTTATATGGGAGGCAGGGTTTGAGGGTCGGCACAACATTGTGGGCTGAAGGGCCTGTACTGTGCTGTACTATTCTATGTTCTATTACCATTAGACTTTGTTATTGAACTAGCAACACTTTAGTCTACTCACTGCAAAATTTTAAGAAATACTTAAATGATACTTAAAGGTACAGCAGTGGTACAATGTTTAAATTACTGGACTATTGTTCATGAAATCGGGAAGAACAACTCATAGTTCCATGTTCCAATCCCGCCATTGTGCTTACAGAATTCTGTTAACAATATGGAACAATATGCTCAGCTGCTCTGATAAACATGTGGATAATGATCTCTAAATTGAGAAGAATGTACTATGGACTAGCCAATCAACAGCTTGACATAGTCATATTTACAGAATCATATTGCTGACAATATCCATGCTCCTCTATTAAAATCCTTAGTTATTTCTTATTTGACCAGCAGTACAGACTCATTAGAGCAGTTACACAGTAGCCTATAGTGGGAGAGGCTCTTGAAATCTTCAACTTTGACTTCTTGAACTGATACACCAGTTCTTCTCCTTGTTGAACAATATTTGGAAGAAGCAAGGATATAGACTGTCTTCTGGGTGGAGAAATTTAATGACTATTGCCAAGGGTGTTTTGGTAGTATTGTCGTCTGATCCTTGAACGATGATGCTGCCATGCAAGGTGCCTTCCATGTAATGAGAAAAAAAATAATTGACTTTTTTCACCTATCTAGCAATAGCAGATAAATCTGTACAGGATAATACTGTTAGATATGATCATCATACATTCCTTTGAAAACAAAATCAGTTTATAGCTGCCAAATCTTGTCTCCATATGTGGATTTGGCAGCCTTAAGAAGGGTGTCCATTAAGTATTCTGGGCCATTACTAGCAGCAGGAATCTAGGTCATTGCACTCTGAGACATCCTGGCTCAACACACCTCACACAGAAGAAGATGGACATGGTTGCTGAACATCAATTGCCAAGACATCTCTGCAGGAGTTCCACAGAAAAATATCCTAGGCTATAAAAAAGGCATCTTCAACTGCTTCTTTTATGGCTTTCCTTCCACCTTGTGTTCTCTTACAATGTATCAGGAGGTCATTCAGCTCATTCTACGCTAAGTCTTGGAACATTCCATCAGTCATATTTGCTCACTTATTTCTCTGTAACCTTTGCTCTTTCATGTGCCTTTCACCTTTCCCCAATTCTCCTGCCAGCCCCGTGTACTAGGAACAATTTACAGTTGCTAATTAGCTTATCAGTTCCACTTGGGAAAGTGGAAGGAAACCGGGTCACCTGGCGGATACCCATGCACCCATTGTCAAACTCTGCACTGCCAGGAGCAAACATAGGTTGCTGGATCTGAGCGGCAGCAGCACTAACCGCTGTACAATGCTGCCACCTATTAACATCAGAAGTGAATGTGCTCACTGATGATTGTTCAAATTCATTCACAACTCATCCGCAAAGTAATCAGTCCACACATGCATGCAGCAAGACCTGGTCATGGGTTGATAAGTGGGAAATAAAATTCATACCATAATTGTACCAGGCAATGGCCATTTCTAACAATGAGATTTTTAACCATTAACTCTTGAAATTTAACAGAATTCCCATTGTCAAATAGCCCATTATCAACATCCTTGCAGCTTTCCATTGATTAGAAATGCACCTGGAAGAGTCACAGAAATCCCATTGATATAATGACAGAGCAGACAAATCTTTAAAAAAATGTTAACAATTCCAGAATGACAACTGGGAAATGCTGCATTGTCCTCCACCCAGAATACATTCCACTTTTTATCCAACAAGTCTTGGATTGCCACTGCATCCACACCTTAACCAGACAATCCCTGCACCATCAGGCATTAGTACAAAATGCACTATAGTTACTGAACCATACTACTCAGACAGTTCCTCCCAAATGAGCAAACTTTAGCACTAAGGGGTTCGAGGGCAGCAGGTGCGCGGGAACCAAATCATGTACAGGTTCCCCTTCACATCACGCAAAGTTTTCATTCCTCACCAGTGTCACACTTTGTCACTAAGTTTAAATCCTGGAATTCCCTGACTAACAACACCATGGGACTGCCTTCACAGAAGGTGTTCAGTGGTACAAGTATGTGGCTACCAGCACTTTCCCAAGGGCAATTACAAATGGAAAACAATTTTCCAGATCCAGAAAAAAATAAACAGAAACTGGAAAACTTAGCCCTCTTATTCCAATTACATGAGAGATCCCAAACCAAATATGGCCATAAGACCATAAGATATAAGAGCAGGATTAGGCCATTTGGCCCATAGTTTGCTCTGCAATTTCCTCTTGGTTAATCCAACTTTACACTAAGCCCCATATCCCTTCATGCCCTGACCAATCAAGAATCTATCAACCTCTGCCTTAAATATACAAAAAGTCTTGGTCTCCATATCTGCGTGCAGCAAAGAATTCCATAGATTCACCACTCTCTGGCTAAAAAAAATCCTCCTCATTTCCATTCTAAGAGGACATCCTTCTATTCTGAGGCCTTCAGGAAGCTTGCTGACTACAGCCTATTTAATCATGTGCCTCCAAGTACCCTGAGACCTCATCCTTAACTTCAAACTGGTATTAACTTTAAACTAAATCGAGAGAGAAACAATGATACATTAAAAGGAAAGTGTAGTTTGGGGAGAAGAGCTATGGCCATTTCATATTGTAAATTCTATTACATCCTAAATTATGAATTTTATTAATTGATTTTCACATATTATTTTGCTGAAAAATACTCCTCTAAACTTAATCCACATCTAGACATCTAGTTTTCAAGATAAGGATGAGGCCATCCTCAGGGTGAAGGAGCAACACCTTATATTCTGTCTGAGTAGCCTGTAATCTGTTGGCATGATTATCAATTTCTCCTTCTGGTAAAAAAAAACCTCTCCCCCTTCCCTCTTCTTCTATTCCCCAATCTGGCCTCTTACCTTTTTTCACCTATCACCACCCCGTGGGCCCCCTCCTCCTTCCCTTTCCCCCATAGTCCACTCTCCTCTCCTATTAGCTCCCTTCTTTTCCACCCCTTTACCTTTCCCACCCGCTTGGCTTCACCTATCACTGCTGGAATCTATCACCACTTGTAAGGTACTTGGTACGCATTGTAAAGTGTAGCTGCTGGTTTCTGAGCATATGATGTACCTATACCTCAGCAATGATACTGGTTGGTACATAACGTACATTGCGGATTACTGCTACAGCATTGAAATACAGATATATGATGTAAAAACAGTGTTGGCTGCAGTGTAGTTCTTAACAGTAGGCTATAGCCATGAAAAGGTATCGGTAATTACCTCAGATGCCCATGAAATTGCAACACGGTTTCTCCAATATGTTCAACATCCCATTAATGTCTTTTTGGGACAAAGCCCAAAGCTAAGGAGGTGGAAAACATCATTCTTGATCTTTGCTCCAGCTCTACACATCCATCACCATGACAAACAATACTGTATCAGATAACTACGACTTTAGTTCCTGACTCTGTCCCACCATTCCTCATGATAGGTTGTCTATTCTCTGCAACTACAGCTTTAAGAGCTCTTCTTACTGTGGGCAAACGTATAGGTACATGCTCCCTCTTCAAAATTCAAAAGTTCAAAGTTCAAAGTGAATTTATTATCAAAGTACATAGGTATTAGTTTTATACTCAGCCTGGTGATTTTTTTTGGTCACCATATACAGCCTTGAGATTCATTCATTGTCTTACAGAAATACCTTCCATCCATCAACTTCCCTGTCATCACGGACTCACCTTCACTACTGAGCAGGTGAGAAGGGCTCTGGGGAAACTCAGACATGGCAAAGCATTGGGACCGGATGGTGTGAACCCCAGGGTCTTGAAGGAGTGTGCTGAGCAGCTGTGTGAAGTTCTCCACTGCACGTTCAATCTGACTCTCAGCCTGGAAAGCGTCCCGACTGTGTGGAAAACATCATGTGTGCTCCCAGTACCGAAGAAGGGCCAACGAAAGTCTTGTACGACTACCGTCCTGTAGCCCTGACCTCACACACCATGAAGACCATAGAGAGGTTGGTCCTGGCTCACCTCCGACCCCTGGTCAGATCAGACTTCAATCCCTTGCGGTTTGCCTACTAGGAGCACATTGGAGTCAATGATGCTGTCATCTACCTGCTGAACAGAGCCTACTTCCATTTGGATAAGCAGAGCAGCACTGTGAGGATTATGTTTATTGATTTCTCAGCTACCCTTGATACCATACAGTCCTCAATACTGGGAGAAAAGCTCAGTTCAATGCAGATTTGCACTTCCATTGTATCCTGGATAATGGACAACCTGATTGGAAGACTACAGTATGTGTGGCTTCACAGCTGTGTGTCAGACATGGCTATAAGTGACACTGGGGCTGTATTGGCTCCCTTCCTGATTACCCTGTATATCTTGGACTTTAAGTACAACGCTGAGTCATGTCATCTGCAGAAATTCTCTGATGACTCAGCAATAGTTGGGTGTATAAAGGGAGGATGGGAGGATGAACACAGGGTAGAGGACTTTGTCAAAAGGTGCAAGCTGAATCATCTACAACTCACTGTCAGTAAGACAAAGGAGATGGTGATGGACTTTAGGAAGACTAAGCCTGCATTGCGCCCTGTTTCTATGATGGTGAGGACGGTGGATGTGGTGTGGATCTACAGGAACCTGGAGAAGCACCTGGATGACAGGCTCGAGTGGAGGACGAACACAGAGGCAGTGTACAAGGAGGGTCGGAGTCGCCTCTACTTCTTGAGAAGACTGAGGTCCTTTGGAGTATGCCGGCATCTCCTTCACATGTTCTATTAGTCTGTTGTCACCAATACAGTCTTTTATGCAGTGGTGTGCTGGGGCAATGGCATCAATATGGGTGATGCCAACAGGCTTAAGAAATGGATTAGAAAGACTGGCTCTGTTATAAGAGTCAAACTGGACACACTGCAGGCTGCGGTAGAACAAAGGACCCTACGGAAAATCCTGGAAATTCTGGACAATGTTTCTAATCCGCTGCATGCCACCTTGGCTAAACAGAGGAACAGAGGAGCACTTTCAGTAATAGACTAAGACAACTGCGCTGCTCCAAAAAGCGCTATATGAGTTCACTATTACCCTCTGCCATTAGGCGCAATAATGAGTTAACCTATAGCCAGGGAAGTGATGACCCCTCCTGTTAGATTGTGGTAGCTTATTTTTTTATTCTTCCTGCTTCTCTTCTAATATTTGTATCTGTGCACTCGTAATGCTACTGTGACATTGTAATTTCCTGTGGGATCAATTAAGCATCCAGCTCTCTGTCTATACTCAATAAATCCATAGAATAATAACCATAATAGTATCAATGAAAGACCACACAAACTTGGCATTCAACCACTGTGCAAAATACAACAAGCTGTGCAAATACAGAACAAAATAAATAATAATAATAGTAAGTAAAAGAGCAATAAATATCAAGAACATGAGATGAAGAGTCCTTGAAAGTGAATCCATAAGTGTGGGAACATTCCAATGATGGGGCAAGTGAAGTTGTGCCCTCCTGCACATCTCCTGCAATTTTGCATGGTTTGCATGGTGCTGCAGGCCCAAGAAATGAACTACTTACATGCACATATTTTCATTCACCTTGCATGTAAGAAAATTCCACCCTGTAGTCCTGGAATAAACTGACGCCAGTCCCTCATTGTGTTGCGCTTTGTGTCTCTATGTTATCAGTTCCAACCTAGTCTCCGCATTGCATTAAAATTGTAATGAGATTAAATGTTCTAATTAGGGTGGACATAATTCGATGACCCGTACTTCTGCCACGTACATCTTTGCTGTATTTGAAATCATTTTGTGAATATTTTGAAATCTATAAAAATTTGCATGGTCCCAGTTTATTTAAAGCTATTCCGTCCTAAGAAGCTCTTCTGAATAGCGAATGTCAGGCCAGAATGAATATGTTCTATACCAGACCTCAGATTCTCCTCTGCTATTGTAACCTGACAGCTGTAGACTCTCCTGAAGAAGACGCAAATCGCAATATCCACAAAACTGACCTTGGGTGATGAGGTGCTTTTTTTTGAATTCTTTGCTGCTTTCCTTGGTCTACAGTATTGGATAAAGCGGAAAATAAATTTAATATTCTACTTCAGTCTGAGATCCATATCATATGAAATTGATTACACACCTACTGTAGAATATCCGCAAGCACGAGGAAATCTGCAGATGCTGGAATTTCAAGCAACACACAGTAAAATTGCTGGTGAACGCAGCAGGCCAGGTAGCATCTCTAGGAAGAGGTGCAGTCGACGTTTCGGGCCGAGACCCTTCATCAGGACTAACTGAAAGAAGAAGAAGTAAGAGATTTGAAAGTGGGAGGGGGAGGGGGAGGTCCAAAATGATAGGAGAAGACAGGAGGGGGAAGGGATGGAGCCAAGAGCTGGACAGGTGATTGGCAAAAGGGATAAGAGAGGATCATGGGATAGGAGGCCTAGGGAGAAAGAAAGGAGGAGAGGGGAAGCCCAGAGGATGGGCAAGGAGTATAGTGCGACGGACAGAGGGAGAAAAAGGAGAGAGAGAAAAAAATAAGAAGAAGAAGAAATAAACAAATAACGGATGGGGTACGAAGGGGAGGTGGGGCATTAACGGAAGTCAGAGAAATCAATGTTCATGCCATCAGGTTGGAGGCTACCCAGATGGAATATAAGGTGTTGTTCCTCCAACCTGAGTGTGGCTTCACCTTGACAGTAGAGGAGTCTGTGGATAGACATATCATATAACCATATAACCATATAACAATTACAGCATGGAAACAGGCCATCTCGGCCCTTCTAGTCCGTGCCGAACTCTTACTCTCACCTGGTCCCACTGACCTGCATTCGGCCCGTAACCCTCCATTCCTTTCCTGTCCATATATCTATCCGATTTAACTTTAAACGACAACATCGAACCTGCCTCAACCACTTCTGCTGGAAGCTCGTTCAGAATGGGAATGGGATGTGGAATTAAAATGTGTGACCACTAGGAGATCCTGCTTTCTCTAGTGGACAGAGCATAGGTGTTCAACGAAACGGTCTCCCAGCCTGCGTCGGGTCTCGCTAATATATAGAAGGCCGCATCGGGAGCACTGGACACAGTATATCACCCCAGCTGACTCACAGGTGAAGTGTCACCTCACCTGGAAGGACTGTCTGGGGCCCTGAATGGTGGTGAGGGAGGAAGTGTAAGGGCATGTGAAGCACTTGTTCCACTTACGAGGATAAGTGCCGGGAGGGAGATCGGTGGGAAGGGGTGGGGCAGACAAATGGACAAGGGAGTCGCGTAGGGAGCGATCCCTGTGGAAAGCAGAGGGAGGGAGGGAAAGATGTGCTTAGTGGTGGGATCCCATTGGAGGTGGTGGAAGTTACGGAGAATAATATGTTGGACCCTGAGGCTGGTGGGGTGGTAGGTGAGGACAAGGGGAACCATATTCCTAGTGGGGTGGCGGAAGGATGGGGTGAGAGCAGATGTGCATGAAATCAGAGAGATGCGTTTGAGAGCAGAGTTGATGGTGGAGGAAGGGAAGCCCCTTTCTGTAAAAAAGGAGGACACCTACTGTCAAGATGAAGCCACACTCAGGTTGGAGGAACAACACCTTATATTCCGTCTGGGTAGCCTCCAGCCTGATGGTATGAACACTGACTTCTCTAACTTCCGTTAATGCCCCACCTCCCCTTCGTGCCCCATCCCTTATTTATTTATTTATTTATTTATCTCTCTCTCTCTCTTCTCTCTCTCTCTATCTTCTTTTTCTCCTTCTGTCCCTCCCACTATACCCCTTGCCTATCCTCTGGGCTTCACCCTTCCCCCTTTCTTTCTCCCTAGGCCTCCCGTCCCATGATCCTCTCATATCCCTTTTGCCAATCAACTTTCCAGCTCCTAGCTCCATCCCTCCCCCTCCTGTCTTCTCCTATCATTTTGGATCTCTCCCTCCCCCTCACATTTTCAAATCTCTTACTATCTCTTCTTCCAGTTAGTCCTGACGAATGGTCTCAGCCCGAAACGTCGACTGTACCTCTTCCTATAGATGCTGCCTGGCCTGCTGTGTTCGCCAGCAATTTTTATGTGTGTTGCGTAGAATATACGCAAGTCATTTTTTTGATATTACGATATTATAAGTAATGAATTCTAACACCAGATTTAAGAAAGTGTAACAGAATGAAAGCCCATTGAGTTTTTAAGGCAGTGTTCCTTCTAAGTGTTGTCCTAATTTGGGGAGAAAGAGTCGGCTGATGAACGTTCCCAAATGGTCCCTATGATGTAGTTTGCTTCTTAGCAATCTGAAGGGGAATCAGCATTAATGCCTGTGGCTGGTTTCTGAATGTCTATCAACAAGAGGAGAATCCTGCTGCACAATTGTCTGGCCTCTGATAAGAATTCGTCAATAACCGATTGACTGTTGTCTGATGCTTATTAAATTGGGTGATACAGAACTGTGCTTTCCTAGACGAGAAAGCAAGAATGGCCAACATTTAAAAAATAATGAAGCAGTCTTCAATGGGTCTACCTGTTATCAATGAGGGGAGTGCAGGCAATATAAAACTGATTAAAGTGAAAATATATTGTCTGCATTTTAGGCCTGACTTTGTTCATCACCATAAAAAGATAACGAAGGTGCCCATATACTTTAACAAGGTTTCTAAGGTCAATTGTTCTTATCTAAATGGTTATCATCTACTTCAGAGACTGTATTCATCTACATAATTATTTCTTCTCACTAGCACTGGTGGATTCTGTTGAGGAGACTGCCTCTGTTGGCATCATTCCACTACATTTCTTTCAGCATGACCTCTAGGGCAATCTCACTGAAGAAGCAGAACTACCTGCACCCTAGGGTTTGTCTGACTTAAATTCAGTTTTCAGCAGTTGCAAGAATTCTGATCTCCAAAACACATCTTTCCTGATCTTTATATCTTGGCATCATTTAAGTGTATTGGAGCATCTCACCCAGAGGCCTATCGGGGAAAATTGAAAATCTACAGCAGAAAGAAATGGACAGGCATTATAGCAGGACTACAGCTGAAGTTCAGGATCTTCAATGCTGCTTGTTCGAAGATTTATTCCCCTTGGAAGTTTTCTCTCTGTTTTAAACTTGTTTTGTCTTCTGATGGCCTTCTTTTTGCTTTCTTTCTGTCTACTGCATTTATTTTAATCATGATCTTTTTCCCAAGCAGGTGTTCTCATGATGACAGGCACCTCCTCCTTTCCACTATTTGTTGCATTACACTATATCCTGGTGGCCACTCGTAGAAGTCCGGTGCCTATTTATATGATAGCTCCTCAGGAAATCTGCATGGATGCTTCCTTCTTCTGTCCTATCAATCTTCTGCTCTCAATTCTTCAATGGTTTGTAGCCCACTGGCCATGAGTTCCATGTCATTGCAATGATTATATACATGAAGAGAAGGCATTCTCATTTTGCCAAGGAAATTACATTTAAAACGTATTAACTATCCTTAGAGTTGTTATTTAAAACACAAACTTTTTAACAATTACACTGTTGCATATAATTCACAAGACATCAAAGATAGTGAGGGTTCCATGCTATTTTACATACAACGTTTGTACATTGGGCTGTCAATTGAAAAAAAATTAGGAAGGTTTTTCAGAAATATTCAATTCTTGTCATCTGAACATCAACTCAATGTCATTACTGAAGATGGGATAAACTTGTTTCTGACAGTATCAGAAACTTGCTAAATGAACAACTAGACTGAGGGACACATCTTATTGCAACACGGTGCCACAACTTCCTCATGACATCCAGCTATACACTTCCTTCAACAAGCAAGCAGGAGACATGCAGGTACCCAATGGAACCTCCATAAATATACAGATTGGCTCCTGACTAATTATTAGTAGCAGGTCTCAAATATTAATTGACATATTCCCATTAACTTGTACAGATATGGAAGAGAATAGTGAACATGAAGAGGCTCAAGTTGATAAGTGCTTAAACTTTATTTCTTCATGTGCCAGGAGGAGGAAATGCATTCCTTCAGCATTGCAGAAGAAAACTTGGATCCGTTTCACATGACACCCACACCCCCAATTCTTAATGGATTGTGAGAATTAATTCTACTGGTCTTTAGCTCTGGCTCTTTGCCATTAAGTCCTACATCTGACAGCTGGCTAGTTTATGGATCTGATTGAGGTCATGTGGGAATATGAGGGAAGTTATACTCACAGTCTCTTGTAAAAATTGGGATCAGAATTTCTTCTCACCCATTACTTCTTGCTGAAGGTAATCGTTAAACTTTGTAATGAAATTATATATTCAGCAACACACATAAAAGTTGCTGGTGAATGCAGCAGGCCAGGCAGCATCTCTAGGAAGAGGTGCAGTCGACGTTTCAGGCCGAGACCCTTCGTCAGGACTAACTGAAGGAAGAGCGAGTAAGGGATTTGAAAGTTGGAGGGGGAGGGGGAGATCCAAAATGATAGGAGAAGACAGGAGGGGGAGGGATGGAGCCAAGAGCTGGACAGGTGATAGGCAAAAGGGATAAGAGAGGATCATGGGACAGGAGGTCCGGGAAGAAAGACAAGGGGGAGGGGACCCAGAGGATGGGCAAGGGGTATATTCAGAGGGACAGAGGGAGAAAAAGGAGAGTGAGAGAAAGAATGTGTGTATAAAAGTAAGTAACAGATGGCGTACGAGGGGGAGGTGGGGCATTAGCGGAAGTTAGAGAAGTCGATGTTCATGCCATCAGGTTGGAGGCTACCCAGACGGAATATAAGGTGTTGTTCCTCCAACCTGAGTGTGGTTTCATCTTGACAGCAGAGGAGGCTGTGGATAGACATGTCAGAATGGGAATGGGATGTGGAATTAAAATGTGTGGCCACTGGGAGATCCTGCTTTCTCTGGCGGATAGAGCGTAGATGTTCAGCAAAGTGGTCTCCCAGTCTGCGTCGGGTCTCACCAATATATAAAAGGCCACATCGGGAGCACCGGACACAGTATATCACCCCAGCCGACTCACAGGTGAAGTGTCGCCTCACCTGGAAGGACTATCTGGCCACACATTTTAATTCCACATCCCATTCCCATTCTGACATGTCTATCCACGGCCTCCTCTACTATAAAGATGAAGCCACACTCAGGTTGGAGGAACAACACCTTATATTCCGTCTGGGTAGCCTCCAACCTGACGGCATGAACATCGACTTCTCTAACTTCCGCTAAGGCCCCACCTCCCCCTCGTAGCCCATCTGTTACTTATTTTTATACACACATTCTTTCTCTCACTCTCCTTTTTCTCCCTCTGTCCCTCTGAATATACCCCTTGCCCATCCTCTGGGTCCCCTCCCCCTTGTCTTTCTTCCCGGACCTCCTGTCCCATGATCCTCTCGTATCCCTTTTGCCTATCACCTGTCCAGCTCTTGGCTCCATCCCTCCCCCTCCTGTCTTCTCCTATCATTTTGGATCTCCCCCTCCCCCTCCAACTTTCAAATCCCTTACTCACTCTTCCTTCAGTTAGTCCTGACCAAGGGTCTCGGCCTGAAACGTCGACTGCACCTCTTCCTAGAGATGCTGCCTGGCCTGCTGCGTTCACCAGCAACTTTTATGTGTGTTGCTTGAATTTCCAGCATCTGCAGAATTCCTGTTGTTTATATATTCAGCATGTTGGTTAAATTAGGTTATATATTCTGTAATTGAACATACCACTTAAGTACTGTTTAAAAGATACTTGATTTCGAGGGGAGGAGAAGATGGTGGCGTGACGCAGCGCCCGCAGCCGCTCCGGAATGATATCTGTATTTGGTAAGTAGGTACCGTGCACAATCCTGATTTGATGGAGACAGACATGAGAAGCATGGAGGAACATCTGGAGAAACTTCTGAAATGCCTGCTTCGCTGCCGTTGCTACTGTGCGATCGAGAATCTCCGGAGGGGAAGGCCCCAAATCCTCAGCTTTACCTATTGCCTGTTGCCGGGGCCAGGGTCAAAGCGCTCGGCAGAGATGGTGCTCGGTGCTCGGTGTCGGAGGGCTGGTCGGAGGCTCGAAGTTTTCGGACGGACTCAAGAGTCGGCTGTGGTCGGGTGCTTCCAGGGTGCTGCATCGGCAAGTTTGCGGCGCTGGAGGTTCATGGCAGGAAGAGAGTTTCTCTTCCTTCTACCGTCTGCGTGAGATGATGGGACTTTCGAGAGACTTTGAGACTTTTTTTTTACCGTACCCATGGTCTGTTCTTTATCAAATTACGGTATTGCTTTGCACTGTTGTAACTATATGTTATAATTATGTGGTTTTTGTCAGTTTTTCAGTCTTGGTCTGTCCTGTGTTTCTGTGATATCACACAGAAGGAACATTGTATCATTTCTTAATGCATGCATTACTAAATGACAATAAAAGAGGACTGCATGTCCTCATAATCTAATCTAACCTAATCTAATTTTTAGTGTGATTACAAAATAAAAAAATATTACTGATGTAATTATGTCAATATATTTAGTGAGCTGGGACTTCACTCAATGAAATTAAGCCAGTGAAAGATGAATTATATATGTTAGTGGTTGCTGCCATTTAACTCCTCAATCACCATGTAAACGTCAAATCTGGATGCTGGTCTCAGAATAAGAATCAGGTTTATTATCACTGTCATATGTCATAAAATATATTGGGTTTTTGCAATGGCAGTACATAAACAATTAAGTAAGTACAGCAAATAAGCTACAATAAAAATATAAAAATAAATTGTTCAAAAAGAGGGCAAAATACTGAGGTACTGTTCATCAATTCATGGACCATTCAGAAATCATATGGAGGAGGGATAAATGCTCTGACTAAAATTTTGCGTGTGCATTTGCAGGCACCTGCATGTCATCCCTGATAGCAGTAATGAGAAGTGGGTATGTCCTGGATAGTGAGGGTCCTTAATCATAGATGCACCACCTTCTGAAGATGTCTTCGATGGTGGGAAGGCTAGCGCCCATGATGGAGCTGGCTGAACCTAAATCTTCTGCAGAGTTTTGTCAATCCTGTGCAATGGAAACTCCGTACCAGGTGACGATGCAACCACTCAGAATGCTCTCCATGGTACCTCTGTAGAAATTTGCTGAAGTCTTTGGTGACATACCAAATCTCCTCAAACTCCTAATGAAGCATAGTTGTAGGTGTACCTCCTTCATGACTGCTTCAACATGTGGTGCCAGGATAAATCTGTTGGCCCCTTGAAGAGGACTGGAGTGTGTTCTTCCGAATTGCTCTTCCTGAAGTCCATAATCAATTCCTTGGTCTTACTGATATTGAGTGCTGATGTTGTTATGACACCACTCAACCACTCAATTTATCTCACTCCTGTACGGCTCTTCACCGCCATCCGAGATTCTGCCAACAGCAGTTGCATAATCTTCAAATTTATAAATGACATTTCAGCTGTGCTGGGCCATATAGTTGTGAGTGTAGAAAGAATAGAGCAGTGGGCTAAGCACGTAGTGGTGCATCTGTATTGATTGATAGAGAGGAAGTGAAGTTACTTTTGAATTGCACTGACTAGTTCCAATGAGGAAGCCAAAGATCCAGTTGGAAAAGGAGATACAGAGGCCCATGTTTTGATGCTTGTTAATCATACTGAGGATTTGATTGTGTTGAATGCTGAGCTGCAATCAATTAACAGCAGCCTGACACAGGATTGCTGAGTGCAGGTGGTCCAATGTCAAATGAGCAGCCAGTGAAATTTCATGTAGAACATAGAACGTGGAATAGTACAGCACAGTACAGGCCCTCAATGTTGTGCTGACCCTCAAACCCTGCCTCCCATATAACCCCCCACCTTAAATTCCTCCATATACCTGTCTAGTAATCTCTTAAATTTCACCTGTGTATCTGCCTCCACCACTGACTCAGGCAGTGTATTCCACACACCAACCACTCTCTGAGTAAAAAACCTTCTTCTAGTATCCCCCTTGAACTTCCCATCCCTTACCTTAAACCCATGTTCCCTTGTATTGAGCAGTGGTGACCTGGGGAGGAGGCGCTGGCTATCCACTCTATCTATTCCTCTTAATATCTTGTATACCTCTATCATGTCTCCTCTTGTTCTTCTTCTCTCCAAAGAGTAAAGTCCTAGCTCACTTAATCTCTGATCATAATCCATACTCTCTAAACCAGGCAGCATCCTGGTAAATCTCCTCTGTACCCTTTCCAATGCTTCCACATCCTTCCTATAGTGAGGCAACCAGAACTGGACACAGTACTCCAAGTGTGGCCTAACCAGAGTTTTATAGAGCTGCATCATTACCTCACAACTCTTAAACTCTATCCCTTGACTTATGAAAGCTAACACCCCATAAGCTTTCTTAACTACCCTATCTACCTGTGAGGCAACTTTCAGAGATCTGTGGATATGTACCCCCAGATCCCTCTGCTCCTCCACACTACCAAGTATCCTGCCATTTACTTTGTACTCTGTCTTGGAGTTTGTCCTTCCAAAGTGTACCACCTCACACTTCTCTGGGTTGAACTGCATCTGCCACTTCTCAGCCCACTTCTGCATCCTATCAATGTCTCTCTGCAATCCTTGACAATTCTCTACACTATCTACAACACCGCCAACCTTTGTGTCGTCTGCAAACTTGCCAACCCACCCTTCTACCCCCACATCCAGGTCGTTAATAAAAATCACAAAAAAGTAGAGGTCCCAGAACAGATCCTTGTGGGACACAACTAGTCACAACCCTCCAATCTGAATGTACTCCCTCTACCACGACCCTCTGCCTTCTGCAAGCAAGCCAATTCTGAATCCACCTGGCCAAACTTCCCTGGATCCCATGCCTTCTGACTTTCTGAATAAGCTTACCACGTGGAACCTTGTCAAATGAAACTGTTGATATGTTGTGGCAGTAGGAAAATTGCCGCAAGTCCTGCTCCTGGGTCAGGCTGGAGTCCATTCTAGCCATGACCAACCTCTCAAAGCACTTCATCACAGAAGGAATCAGAGTTAACCATCCAAATCATGACCTGTGTTCTGATATAAGCTCATTGTCTTGAAATGCTGACTGTTACTCATTTAAGAGATGCTACCTGGCTTTCTGAAGAGTTGCAATATCTTTTGCCTTCATTTAGAGATAAACATGTTTTAAGAAGAAAATGAAGAGAGTTGAAGTCTGGTGAAGGTTGAAAGGGAATATTGAATGACAGAAGGAATGATGGGATAGGGCAAAAAGAGAGGGAAGTTTATGTGTAAAGAAACAAGAGAGATGATTAGGGAGGCATAACTGGGAGCAGAAGAGTCTGAAATAGTTAAGTCATTCTCGGGTCCAGAGATAAAAGCTGATATTTTGAAATTTGAGATGCTGTTCCTCAAGTCTAGAATGAACTTTATTTTCAGAATATACTGTAAGTGACAGAGGATGGGATAGGCAGGGTCAGAGCAGGAGTGGTTTGACATTGAGTGCCGATGAGCATCCGAGATGTATGTTTTCCAATGCTGATAGAAACCAAGCAGCTGGGAACTATTGTCCAGGAGTCCCTGATCCGTTGTGCTAAAAGTACTTCATGGTAATGACTACATGTTCAACCCATTCATGAAATTCACACCTAATTTTAGAGTTACACCTTGGTTTCTCTCTCCACAAACACTGCTTCATCCGTGAGTACTCCCAGCCGTTTCTGCTTTTTATCTTCAATGGCTTATGTTCTCCTTACTCAGACCATTCCTCTACCTTACACTGTTGGTGTTCTGCACTCAGTTGCTCCATCAATGATATAATGGAAATACTTTTCAAAGATACCCTAATGATTAATGTATAAGTTCTCCTGTGGTGTTTTCTCTTGATTTGTTGGATCTTGGGTAATGCTGTACAGCTTGAGATTCAGATTTATTCTTCCTGGTGGATGTATACTTCACCTTAGTATGTTGCTGTAGGATCTTTCTGACTTGCTCAATCTCCATTGTCATCGGGACTATCACCTTCCAGCCCCAAAATGCTTTGCATCTTACCTTTTTCATTAGCCTCACTGCTGATGAAGACTACACTCTAACCTCATCTGTTCCACACAGGACTTCTATGATAAGAAAAATACTGCAGATCTCAGCATACTGAAAGAAAAGAAAAAACACTGGGTAGAATCAGTGTACCAGAAAACATCTATGGAATAGCTGATGAAAGTTAAGCTTACATCATTGTCTCCACAGATACTCTAATATGTATATCTTATTTCTTATCTTAAAACACAAGGGAAGGCTACCCAGCTCTAAATATCCATGCTGACATCCGGGAGGGAAATCATTTCAACCCCCTTTTTCTTATTTCTGTGCACCCTGAGATTCATTCTCCATCAATCTTGCCAATCTATTTCCCTTTGATACTGTTTGCCATGAGTTTACATTAAGTGATGACTTATAGGAGATAATTATCCTACTAACTTGTCAAAGTAACCATGTTTTTCCATCACTTCCCAGTGCCTTTCCTCCTGCCTTTCCAATTTACCATGCTTTGTTTTGAAATGGAGAAAGAAAGTCATTGACTCAAGTTATTATGTGCCTATTTTGCTGCAAAATATTGCCTATCTGATCTCTGTAGCTTCCCACCCTGAGCATTTTATTATACTTGTCCATCCTGAGCATTCTTCCTTGCTTCTATGAACTACTCTAATTCTAAATTTGTTGTCTAAGAAACACAGTGCCAGATCTTTTTAAATTTTACAATTTACAGTAAAACTCTGACCTGACGTGGTCAGGAATTTGGTGGTGACAGACTTGCTCTTTAACTGGACTATTAACAGCCTAACTCATATTAAGTTTTCTTTTTGTAGAAGTTCTGGAGCATTGTAATAAATTTTCTGAGAATCCAGGAAAGATTAAAGGGATTATTAGAACTAGGCACCCCACTGATTTAAGAGGAAATCAGGAAACCAGGGCCTGGGTGAGTAAAAAGAATGCATGGTAAATATCATTCAGTGATTAGGATTTCTAAGTAGTCTGATATTGAATTATTGGAGCTTTACAGTTTATTATTAACCTTGGAATATTTTTCAAGGAAATTAAATTACAAACTACAAATAAATAATACTTTTGCCATGATACATTTTATATTTGGAGCAAATATAGATTCACCATTTGAAATAAAAATATTCCTCTCTAATCCCATTGACTTTGTTTCATTCTAGTCAACATTCATCTGATACAAGCATTAATATTTAGCAAAATCAATAGACATGTTTAAAAATTAACTTGAACATACCTTAGTCATTACTAATCAGCAGTTTTCTTTAAATTGTGTTTGCCTTTTGTCCAACTTTCATTGAAAAATTTGACAGTAAATCATGTGAAAAGTATCTATTGATAGAACAGTAAAATAAAACTATTCCATATCAATAATAAGATAAAAATAACATAAACTGACTTCTTGTTTTCACAGCATTTGTGTCAACTTCCTTGATTAGAAATGTTTTATCTATAATGGAAAACTCTAAGCATACAGTTCTCATTACAATACTAGCAGACAGATTGTGTACAAAAGTCATTTATATTTTGAAACACTTATTTTATTTCATTTTAAGCTGTAATTTTGCTTTGTAACTAAAATTACAAAATAGGGATTTAACAACTGTTTCAGAATCACATACTGCAGTTCATAATGGCATGACTCCATTACCTTTCCTTTTATGTCTTCTTGTGCCTTAATTCTATATTTGCATGCTCAACTTATGAGGTCCAGTCAAGCAACCGGTTTGGATAATTAACACAAACAAGAGGAAATCTGTAGATGCTGGAAAGTTCAAGCAACACACACAAAAAATACTGGTGAATGCAGCAGGCTAGGCAGCATCTATAGGAAGAGGTATGGTCGATGTTTTGGGCCCTGACCCTTCGTCAGGACTAACTGAAAGAGGAGATAGTAAGAGATTTGAAAGTGGGAGGGGGAGGGGGAGATCCGAAATGATAGGAGAAGACAGGAGGGGGAGGGATGGAGAAAAGAGCTGGAAAGTTGATTGGTAAAAGGGATACGAGGCTGGAGAAGGGAGAAGATCATGGGACGGGAGGCCTAGGGAGAAAGAAAGGAGGAGTGGGGGAGCCCAGAGGATGGGCAAGGAGTTATAGTGAGAGGGATAGAGGGAGAAAAAAGAGAGAAAAAAAGGGAAAAGAAAAATAAATAAATAAATCAATCAATCAATAAATAAATATGGGAAGGGGTACGAAGGGGAGGTGGGGCATTAACGGAGGTTAGAGAAGTCAATGTTCATGCCATCAGGTTGGAGGCTATCCAGACGGAATAGACAATAGACAATAGGTGCAGGTGTAGGCCATTCGGCCCTTTGAGCCAGCACCGCCATTCACTGTGATCATGGCTGATCATCCACAATCAGTACCCTGTTCCTGCCTTCTCCCCATATCCCTTCACTCTGCTATCTTTAAGTGCTCTGTCTAACTCTTTCTTGAAAGAATCAAGAGAATTGGCCTCCACTGCCTTCTGAGGCAGAGCATTCCACAGACCCACAACCCTCTGTGTGAAAAAGTTTTTCCTCAACTCCCTTCTAAATGGTCTACCCCTTTGTGGCCTCTGGTTCTGAACTCCCCCAACATCAGGAACATGTTTCCTGCCTCTAGCATATCCAATCCCTTTATAATCTTATATATGTTTCAATCAGATCCCCTCTCATCCTTCTAAATTTCTGTGTTTACAAGCCCAGTCGCTCCAATGTTTCAACATATGACATTCCTTCCATTCCTGGAATTAACCCAGTGAACCTACACTGCACTCCCTCCATAGCAAGAATGTCCTTCCTCAAATTTGGAGACCAAAACTGTACACAATATTCCAGGTGGGGTCTCACCAGGGCCTTGTACAAAAGGAATATATAGTGTTATACCTCCAACCTGAGCATGGCTTCATCTGAGCAGTAAAGGAGGCCGTGGATAGACATATCAGAATGGGAATGGGACGTGGAATTAAAATGTGTGGCCATTGGGTGATCCTGCTTCCTCTGGCAGACAGAGCGTAGGTGTTCAGTGAAACGGTCTCCCAGCCCTCCCGCTTTCAAATCTCTTACTATCTCTTCTTTCAGTTAGTCCTGACGAAGGGTCTCGGCCCAAAACGTTGACTGTACCTCTTCCTATACATGCTGCCTGGCCTGCTGTGTTCACCAGCATTTTTTGTGTGTGTTGGATAATTAACACACTACCATAACATTTTACAGAATATGAGCAGATCTTTTAAACCTATAGGCCTATACCAACTTTCAACTGTGAGTAAATTTGACAACTCCATTATTTTCTCGGGGCATTCTGTATGTAAGATAATAACCTGGACTTTGACAAGACTTAGGCAGACAATTAATCTCCTGGAGATATGAATGTCGGTACTACCAGCAGCTATGAGTAAGTATTTGGTGCTTGTGCCAACCAGCCTGTGGAAGTGAGTTCCTTGTTGTTGATCCTTCAGGTTCCAGTGGGGCAAAGCTGGATAATATAATTTGGTATGATTTTATCACAATCAATAGGTGTGTGACTCAAGATATTTCAGTATCATGCACATTACAGTTAGTAGAACATAAGATATTTGGACAGCTACTACTAATTCATTACCGATGACATATTTGAAACAGTGCTAGCAGTATATCACCATCATCACCTCAGTCATTATTCTTTCTTCACCAACAAAAGATACTCTTTTATACTGGCCTTCAGGTATCAAGTCTTGGATCAAAAATCAGGAAGTTGGTCCATTGCTTCACACTGACAAAAGCGGGATATGATAACTTTCTCTTTTCATTGGAGTGCCTTCCTCCTTTGCAAACATAGATACTTGCATATACAACAATGATTGTTAGCTAGATACTTGATGGACCTGCTCTCTGAAATGTGTCTACCAAATAACAATAACTGCATTACTTCCACATTAAAAGCTCCTACACAATGGTTAGCATTCTTGTCTCTCAACTTGATTTTGGGGATGAAACTGCTGTGTTTCACAAAAATAGTTAAACATTTTTTAACAAGCCCCTTTGACTATTACAGCCTGCTTTTCAAGATTGATCTCAGAATTGTGAATTAAGATGGCATTGACTCTCTTAAATGCAGTGAGAATTTTGATCAATTTTAATGCAATCCTTTGCAAGAGTGTTTCCATTTTAAGTACAGTTGGGATCTGTGGCAATTCCTCCCAACACTTCAACAGAACAAAAGTAGCAGAGCTCAGTAATTAAATTAACATTTACAATTTCATCCAGCAGTGTACAGTTCAAGGGCTAAGCTTTTCAGTTATTCTAATCAGTCTTGTAAAGGGAGGTTTCATGCTGGTGAATAAATATTAAGTTGCTCATATGCATGGCATTCTGTGGCACTCTTATTAGAAAATGAAAATGACCTTGTTTGCATCTTTCCTTGTTAAAAATTGAAGTAGCCCCATGTGATGGAATAAAAAAAACTTCTGTTCCTGCTAAGGGCCTGAAATAATGAATTTAAACTGCTTCAATCCAACAACAAAAGAATCCATAGCAGAAAATTGTCCATAATTCGGCACAACATATTCGGTGCGAGAATTAGCAAAACTAAGAACAGTTCTGAGATCATTGTCAAAGCAGAATGTAGGGAACTCAGTCTAATTTAGGCAGAATGAAGACTCTCATTCTAAGTTCAGCCTTCTTGTCAAAAGCCTGATATTGGCCATTATGGCTTTGGAATGTTTCCAGCTGATACTGGAAAAAACAAAGATGGTGCCAAGCTGCGAACTCCACTAGTCACTGCTCAGATTTAGTTGTTTTTTACATTTATTTTAAGTTATTACTGATGGATTTGGGATCAGAGAAGGGAGTTAGGGGTCAAGTTATTGTTTGGAGACAAGGACGCGGGGGAATTAGAGTCAGGCCAGAGTTTGTCTCCGATCCACGTTTGAAGGCAGGCAACATGAACGTGAGACATCCATGGTTGGATGTTGGATGTCAGGTTGGCATAGAGTGGAGGAGGGCCCTCCAGGTCAGCAAGTTGTTGGAGGGTTCCAGAGTCAGAGTTCCATGTGGGCAGGAGGAATGAATTCTATTGACCCCCTTGGTTTGCGAATAAGTAAGACTGGAGTTTGAGGCCTAGTGTTGGGAGTCCCATCATCTGCAAGGCCCAAGGGTCAAACTGGAAGTTTGGAAATCAAAGCCCATTGGCTGGAGCCAAGTCTGCGAATCTCTGGAAGTCTGCTGGGAAAGTTGAAGCCCACTGTCTGCAGGCCTGCAAGCCTGAGTCCACTGGGTGCTGAAGGCTGAAGGCTGAAGGCCTGTCCTGGGGTTAACAAACTGTGTGCATGTGTGGGTAGGATGGAGGAATGGGCCTTGTTTTGCTTTTGTTGTTCTGTTTCTTATTGTGTTCTGTCGGGCATTCTGATGCCAGAATGTGTTGTGATTTTTGTAGGCTGCCCCCAGCACCTCCTTGGGTGTGTTGGTTGCTCAAACAAATGACACATTTCACTGCATGTTTTGATGTACACGTGATAAATAAATTTGAACCTTGAATCTTGAAGAAAAAAATTATCCTGCTAAAATCCTTCTTATTGAAGGATTATTGAAAGCATTATTGAAAGCAGAAGAAAGCTTTCAATGAACTAAAGCTTGAATATGGGCAAATCTCACTTTTGCTTTTGGTTAATTTGGTTATGTTGGCTGTTCTGTGGTTGCTAAAACCAAGTATGAAGTATATGGAATGAGTGAATAGGGGACCAACCAAACAGGGGGTCACGAAATAAAGAAAGCAAAGGTGAACTACCTCTGAGTTCTGCATTCTCGCTCTTGCCATAGATTCTTTTGTTTTATTTATCAACAACAGGTACTATCAATCTCAGAATTAAAAACAAATTGAGACTGACAGAAGTCTAAGTTTCTCATAAACGCAAGAGGTTATGCAGGTGCTGGAAATCTAGAGCAACACACACACAATATTGGAGGACTGCAGCAAGTCAGGCAGCAATTATGGAGAGGCATAAACAGTCTCGCATAAACATTTATTGGCCCGAAACAATACCTCTCCCCTTTTCACACTTACTGACTGACCTGATGATTGTCTACAGAATATTTTGCTTTTATTTCCGATTTCAACATTCTGCACCTTTTTAAACCGGACATAAAAATGGCACTGGAGAAGGGTGAATTCTTGTACATATGGCAGGCAAGTGTCGTCCATTCACAGTGTTAACAGTCATGAGAGAGTGCACCCTAATATCTTCACAGTCATAGTGGGGGCTTTATCTAGGCCAGCTTGAAGAAGTCTCTGACAAGCTGCCAACAAGATGTCACCTGCAGAACCAGAAGGGCCAACACACTTGATTACTGTTACACTTTCATCAAGATCTCTGATGGGTCCATCCCACTCCTGCATTTAAGCAATCAGATTGCCTGACTGTACTTCTACTCCTGGCATATGAGCCGAGATTGGTCCACAGCACCAGTGGAATGGACCATGAAGAATGGTCAGGGGAGCTGGAGGAATGCTTACAGGACTGATTTGAATTGGTGGATTGGACTATATTCAGGGATCCATCTTTGAATCTGAATAAGTATGCCACGACTATCATTGAATTCATCAAGCCCTGTGTAGATGAGAGAGTGCCTTCAAAACCGCACACAGTTTTCCAAAACCAAAAACCATGGATAAACTAGGAGCATTGAGCATCATGGGAAGTCATTCCTGTCTATGGTCATCAAACTTTGAAGCTCCTCCCTTGGAGGGTCGGACACCCTGGGCCAATGGGCTGCTCCTGGACTTATTTCTGTCTGGCATGGTTTACGTATTAGTATTTGATTGTGGTTTTGTATTGCTATGTTTGTACTTTGTTCTTGGTTGGTGCAACTGTAACGAAACTCAATTTCCCTCGGGATCAATAAAGTATGTCTATCTATCTATCTATTTACTCTCTGTAGAGGGGGAGTTTCTTGAGTGCCTATGCGATGGTTTTTTTAGTGTAGCTTGTGGTTGAGCCCACTTGGGGATCAGCTATTCTCGATTGAGTGTCGAGCAATGAACTGGAATTGATTAGAGAGCTTAAGGTAAAAGAATCCTCAGGGTAAAATGAACAAATTCACCCTGCAATTTGTGAAGGGAATGCTATAGTCAGAGATATCAGTATTATGATGAAGTAAAGGGAGTTACAGAGGCATGAGAGAGGAGTTGGCCAGAATTGATTGGAAAAGAACACTGGCAGGGATGACGGCAGAGCAGCAATGGCTGGAAATTCTGGAAGCAATTTGGAAGGCATAGGATATATACATCAAAAAGAGGAAGACACCAGCAGTGTGGTAGAAGTTCCAGGTGTCAGGGGTCATGAAGCATGTGAAGTTACCGTAACTAGGGAGAAGGTTCATGGGAAATTGAAAAGTCTGAAGGTAGGTAAGTCACTGGTACCAGATGATGTACACCCCATGGTTCTGAAAGAAGTAGCAGAAGAGATTGTGGAGGCGTTAGAAATTATCTTTCAAGAAACATTAGATTTTGGAATGGTTCCGGAAGACTGAAAAATTGCAAATGTCATTCTACTGTTCAAGATGGGAGTGAGGCAGAAGAAATGGAACTGTAGGCCAATTAGTCTGATCTCAGTGGTTGGGAAGATGTTGGAGTCGATTATCAAGGATGAGGTCTCAGAATACTTGGAAGCACATGATAAAATAAGCCGCAGTCAACACTGTTTTCTCAAGGGAAAACCTTCCCTGGCAAATCTGTTAAAATTCTTTGAAGAAATAACAAGCAAGATAGACAAAGGAGAACTGGTTGACGTTGTGTACATGGATTTTCAGAAAGCCTTTGACAAGGTGCCACACATGAGGCTGTTTAACAAGCTAAGAGCCCATGGTATTACAGGAAAGATTCCAGCATGGATAAAGCAATGGCTGATGGGCAGGAGGCAAAGAATGGGAATAAAGAGAGCCTTTTCTGGTTGGCTGCCGGTGACTAGTGGTGTTCCACAAGGGTCTGTGTTGGAAAAGATTATTTTTACATCATATGCCAATGATTTGGACGATGGAATTGATGGCTTTTGTTGCAAACATTGCAGATAATATGAGGATAGGTGGAGGGGCAGGTAGCTTTGAGTAAGTAGAGAGGCTACAAGAGGACTTAGACAGATTAGGAGAATAGGCAAAGAGATGACAGTGTCAGGAAATGTATAGTCATGCTCTTTGGTAGAAGAAATGAAAGGGTTGACTATTTTCTAAATGGAGAAAAAATACAAAAAACTGAGGCACAAAGGCACTTGGGAGTCCTTGTGCAGGATTCTCTCAAGGTTAATTTGTAGTTTGAGTCTGTGGTGAGGAAGGCCTGTGGTAATATTAGTATTCATTTCATGACGACTAGAATATAAAAGCAAGGATGTGATGTTGAGACTTTATAAAACACTGGTGAGGCCTCACTTGGAGTATTGTGAGCTGTTTTGGGCCCTTTATCTTAGAAAAGATGTGTTATTAAGGATTATTATGGAGAGGGTTCAAAGGAGCTTCACAAAGATGATTTTAGGATTGAATGGCTTGTCAAATGAAAAGCATTTGATGGCTCTGAACCTGTGTTCACTGTAATTCAGAAGAATGAGGGGTGACCTAATTGAAATCTATCACATGGTGAAAGGTCTCAATAGAATGGCTGTGGAGAAGATGTTTCCTATGATGGTAGAGTCTAGGACCAGAGAACACAGTCTCAGATAAAGGGGTGTCCTTTTGGAAAGGAGATGAGAAGGAATTTCTTTAGCTAGAGAGTGGTGAATCTGTGGAATTCATTGTGGAGGCCAAGTCTTTACGTATATAGGTTGATAGATTCCTGATGGGCCAGGGTATGAAGGGATACAGGGGGAAGGCAGGAGATTGGAACTGAAAGGAGACATGTATCAGCTATGACGAAATAGCAGAGTGGACTCAATGGGCCAAATAGCCTGATTCTGCTCCTATATCTTATGGTCTTAAAATATTTTTTCACTTTTTTCCTAGTCCTTTTGCCAATTATCTGAAACCAGTGTCACCTTGTTCGCAGCCCTCTGCACATAAAACAAACCTCGCTGTGTTGGAAAGTTTCTTTTGCTTCCTACTCCCTTGGTGAATATGCTTAACTTCATTACTCATTTGCATCTCTCTACTAGCCTTGGCTTATAAAAGATCAATTTGTAGGATAGCAGATAAAGAGAACCTTCTCTGCAAAACTAACCACCTTCCCTCTTCCTTTGAACTATATATAAATCAAATGGTTAATAAAGGAAAGGGCAACTCATAGAGCTAATTAAACAGCACATATACACACACAATTAAATACATTATGTTACTGACCTTTTAAAATTGTGTTATGCAGAATTTTTCCTGCGTGATAATGAATTCAATCATATATATAGATATATATAGACAGACATACACTATTACATTTGCAGATTATTGGCATTGGCAAAGCAGATACACCATTGGTATTAATCTATTTTTAGAAAATATCTGGAGGTAGCTTTCCATCTGGGTGATTCATTAGATACAGTTATACTATATTATTGAAGACAAAGACAGAGAAATTTATCTTTGCCACTTTTCCAGTATTAGAATCGTGTTAGCAATCTTCCTCATGCTGTTTTAATGTTCTAATGAAACACAATCACAAAATGTTTTAGAACCAGTTCCAAAATTGTGGTAATGAATTCCCTTGGCCAATGTTATTCTATTTCAAGGAGCTATCGTTATCAGTTGAATTCCCTACAAATCCAAGAATGGGTGCCCAGTCATAGCTGCTTTCTAGAGGAAAAATCAGTGAAATTATACACGTCTCTCAAGACTTTGGAGGTAAACTCTATATTAAAGTAGCGCTTGGCATATTGGGGTATATTTCGCTTCTTATGTCCAGGCCATTAAACTGGTGGAATGGATTGTCTGCCAGTTACACAATGCAAATGGCATAACATATAATAGGCATGCCATCCATTTACTATTGAAAGTGAAGACAGAAATCCTGCCCCTGTCATATTCAGATTAATTTGCTTTTAAGCCCAGCAGAATGTTTCTACTGATAGGAGAAGGGGCAAAGGCGTGTTACTGGCACCTTAAAACCAGTCACTTCAGGCAGATGTGGCTCATCAGCCGTGGGTTGCAGCTCATCTAGGAAAAGGAAAACTCTGAAACTTGCGCTGCCTTGCGGCCATACCCACTCAATGGGAAGGAGTCGAGAGCAAACCCTGAGGAATAAATCTGGAGCTGGAGTCCCTAAGACAGTCCCATGTTGAGTTCAAGGCTGACTGGCAACTCCTGTGATGCCACTGGTGCCAAACTGAATTGGTCTCTGCTGTTCCTTTGGCTTCATCAGATGCATGGAGAATGGGAGCCTGATACATGGGCAACAGCTTGCTCCCCATATCATACTGCCCAGGCTTGCATATCCAGATAGCTAGGATGCCACATCTATGGTCAACCCTGACCTATGGAGGCCTATCTGCTTTTATCAAAAATTCCAACAACATTAAAATGATTTAGCATTTTCTTGATTATTTTTGAAGTGCTACTGATTCCATTCTATACAATGTTTCTTCCTCATTGCATTCAGGACAATTTCTCAACTCTCTGAGCCCCATGCTAACCCCCTTTTCCCTTTAACGGATGCCAACCAATTTGCCATCCAGCACCTGCCTCCTCCATCTCAAAGAAATGTTGTTGCTGTGGGAAGTTGATTGGGTCATAACATTTCCTTACATGGAAAATATAGAACAAATTCTATTCCTATCCTACCAAAGTCTTTCCTTTCACCTTATTTTCCAGTGAGCTGATGGTTTTCTCAGTGTAATTTCAAGCTCTTATCTTAAACTGTCATGGTCCGGATCGGGGTCCCTTTAAATTTACCTTGTTTATGTTACGATCCGGACAGTTGATTCCCTGTTTTCCCGTGTCCCTCAACTTTGGTGATTAGAGGCAATTAACACTCGGCTGAACCGGTGGTTTACATTCTCCGGCTTTCAGCTGTTCGGTGCGGGAGCGTCTGCAAAGTCACGGCGTGACAATGTCATCTGGCGGGAGCAAGTCTTGCCTCCGCCCGAAGCGAGTGCCGGTAATTCACCTTTCCTCACTGGACCAACCCTGTCCAGTTACCTCGCCGAAGCGAGCCTGCAAAGTTTCCTCATCAAGGTGGGTCCGTCAGTTAACCTGCCAGAGAGAATCAAGAACCGCTGTCTACTGTTCCTGGGCTGAGTCGAGAGCTCGGCACTACCCGGAGGCTCCAAGCACCACGTCCACGTCCTGGCTCCGGCAACATCCAAGTACCACGTCCACGTCCTGGCTCCGGCAACATCCAAGTACCACGTCCACGTCCTGGCTCCGGCGGCGTCCAAGTACCACGTCCATGTCCTGGCTCCGGTGGCATCCAAGAACCACGTCCAAGTCCTGGCCCTCGCGGCATTCAAGTACCACGTCCACGTCCTGGCCCTGGCGATGTTCAGGTACCATGTCTAGTCCTGGCCCTGGTGGCTTCCCAGTTCTGAGTCATGTTCTGGCCCTGGAGGTCTGTGATTCCTTTCCTACCCCTTTCTCTGAAACCCTTCTCTGCCCCTCTCGCCTCTAGCCCTTGTCTGCAGCCCCCGCCTGCACTTCGGTCTAGTTCCATCACTGGAGCTAGATAGGTACTGTCTGGTGTTCATTTGTGTTGGTCTTGTCTTGTCTTGTCCTCGCCTCCGTGGGGTAGGTCAGGCCGTCTTGCCGTTGCCCCGCGGGGGGTCGTGTCTTGTCTTGTCCTGTCCTCGCCTCCGTGGGGTAAGTCAGGCTGTCTTGCCGTTGCCCCACGGGGGGTCGTGTCTTGTCTTGTCCTGTCCTCGCCTCCGTGGGGTAAGTCAGGCCGTCTTGCCGTTGCCCCGTGGGGGGGTCGTGTCTTGTCTTGTCCTGTCCTCGCCTCCGTGGGGTAAGTCAAGCCATCTTGCCATTGCCCCGCGGAGGATCATGAGTCCCGGTCCTATGTCCTGTACCCAAGGAGGGGTCCTGGCTCTCTGTTCTGTGTGCGAGTCCTGGCCCTATGTCCTGTACCCAAGAAGGGGTCCCGACTCTGTGTTCTGTGCATGTGCCCATGGTTCCATGTACCTGCTCTCCCGAGACTGAGGCTCTGTGTTCCCATGTTCCTCCTCTCCCTAGCCCATGTCATGTCCATGCCTAGTTCTGGGGTCTGAGCCTGAGGCAAGACCCAGGTACTGGGTCCTTGCCCAGTCTCGGGCTCGCAGTCCATACCCTAGCCTCTTCATGTCTCCTCTAGTTCTGGGAGCCGATTCCGAGTCCAAGCCCAGACCCTTGGTCCCAGCCTATTGGTAGTCCTGAGTCCTAATCCTGTTCGCTATTCCTGTTTCTGTCTTGCTCTCCTGGTTTCGAACAATAAACTAAATTTAATTAACCTCACAAGATGTGTCTTGCATTTGGGTCCATCCTTGCTCCCAATGCCCCCGCCACTGTGACATAAACTGAATAAAGTAATCAAGCTTATGGGCGATTTTCTCTTTTTCCTCAGATTAACTCCCTCAACTTCTCCATCTGAATTTTGGAAAAAGGATTCTGGCCATTTCATTCTCTCAGCTTCTATGACATCACTCTTTTCTAAGCATGGCACCCTCCCTCACAATACTTTTGCAAGTTTTGCATAGAAATTTGAATAGTACTGCCCAGGAGCCACCCTTTCGGCCCACAATTTCTGTACAGACCACGATACCAATTAACTAATCCCATCCGATGGAAAAGAAGAAGAAGAAGAATATCTTTATTGTCATTGTTGTGGAGCAATGAAACACAGTTTAGCAGCTCAACATTTTGCAGCATGACAAAGAATATATACATAAAATAAACTCTAAAACCTTAGGAGTGTAGTCCAAAATTAATAATATATTATTGGGGGGTAGGACTATTACACACCTGCCATTCCTGGACGTGTGATGCATTTAGCTGCTGCCGTCTTAGGAGGGGGGCAGGAGAAGGGAAGGGGGTGTTATACATTTCACTGCTTGTGGGTAGAAGCTGTTAAGGAGTATCCCTGCATTTACTGCCTGTTTAACTGCTTGTCTAATACCCCTTAAACATCACTATCTTATCTGCTTCCACAATCTCCACAGCAGCATGTTCTAGGCACTGACCACTAATATTTTAAAAAATGAACCACAATCCCCTCTTATGTATACACCCTCTAATAATGTGCATTTCCAGCATGGAAGTAAGACTCTGAATTTCTGTTTTATCTATGCCTCTCATAGTTCTATCAATTTTGAGCAGGTCTCCTCTCGTCCTCCATGAGAGAAAACAATCCAATGTTGTAAACCTCTCCATGATAACACTCTCCAATCCTTGCAATGTCCTAGTGAATGTCTTCTCCAAAACCCCCACATCGTTCCTGTGATGAGGTGATCAGACAGCACACAATACTCCAAATGTTGTGTAACTATAGCTTTATACAGCTGCAGCATGAGCTCCCAGCCTTTTTAATCAGTGCTCTGACTCATAAAGGCAAGCTATATAGTTTATTAACCCATTCCCTTGTGTTAACTCCCTGTTTCACTCCTCATGACTGGGTCTCTCCAATAATGGAAAAATTGTTTTGCTGAACACTGAAGTCCAATACATTTGGATGCCCCCAAGTTTCTGGGATATCCTGTCCAGCCTTTCTTCAATTTGTTTGCATCTCCTAGGTGCATCTTATGTTTCTCTACTTCTCCCTTTGTTACCCACTTTGTCTTGTATTACTATCCTTATTGCCATTTCGTTTTTCTTGCTTCACACTTTCCTTTCTTATCCTCTCCACATTTTCTCCTGGGACTAGAGTATCTTAGCAAACATTATTATTTTTGCCTTTCCTTCCCTTCTCCCCTTCAAATTTTTATGCCCAGCCTTTTCAAAGCTGAAGAAACAAAAATTCTGTGACTCTATCCACAAAAAAAAGTGACCTCCCAAATATTTCCAGCATTTTCTCATGTATATCTTGACTATACTTCTTCCCATCCTGTTTTCTGTAAAAATGTTATTCCATTTTCTCAGTTCCTTCATCTCCACCACATCAGTTCCCATGATGAGGCTTTCATTTTCAGGAGATCAGAAATTACCTCCCTCTTCACAGAATGGGTTCCCCTTCCTCCACTATTGATGCTGCCCACACCCACATCTCTTCCATTTCCTAAACATCCGCGCTCATCACATCTTCTCGCTGCCTTAACAGTGATAGAATTCCTTCTCTTCTTACCTAACTCTCCATGAGCCTGTGCATCCAACAAATAATTCTCTGCAATTTCTGCCATCTCCAAAGGAATCCTACCACCAAAAACATTTTTCTTCCCCCTCACTCTCCACTTTCTTCAGGGATCGGTCCCACCATAATTCCCCTGTCCATTCATTCCTTCCTTACCAATAATATCCATCATGGGAATTATCACTGCAAGTGGTCAAAGTGCTAGACCTGCCCATTCACCTCCTCCCACACCTCCATTCGGGATCCCAAACAGTCCTTCCAGGTGAGGCAACACTTCACCTGTGAATCTGCTGGGGTTGTCTATTGTATCCAGTGCTCCCAATGCAGACGCATTATATTGGTGGGACCTGTTGTAAATTGGGGACCACTTCGTCAAGCTGCTCCACTCCATCTGCCTAAAATGGAACTTCCCAGTGACTAAACATTTTAATTTTGCTTCCCATTCCCATTCTGACATGTTGGTCCATGGCCTCCTTTTGGGTCACAAAGAAACTACCCACAAGATGGAGGTGCAACACTTTATATTCTGTCTGGGTGGCCTCCAGACTGATGGCATGAATACTGATTTCTGGTTAAAAAAATTCCCTCTCCCTCCCCTCTTCTTCTATTCCCCACTCTGGCCTCTTATCACTTTTCACCTGCCTGTCACCTCCTACTGGTGCACCTTCTTCTCTTTATCCTATGGTCCACACTCCTCTCCTATCAGATTCCTTCCTTCCTTTCTATCCCTTTACTTTTCTCAGCTGCCTGGCTTCACCCCTCACCTTCTAGCTATCATCTTTCCCTCCTCCCACACACATTTTTATTCTGGCACTGTTGCCCTTCCTTTCCAGTCTTGAAGGAGGGTCTCGTTCCAAAATGTTGATTGTTGGTTCACTTCCATAGGTGCTACCTGACCTGCTGAGTTCCTTCAGCATTTTGTGTGTGTACATTTACTTTGTCTTCTCACCTTCTTTTGACCTTTTGTGATCAGTTGGTCATGATGACTTCTTTGGTATCAGAAACCAAATTCTGTCATATCATCACTGGGGTTAGGAAATATTTCCAGGTGGCATAAAAACAGAGATGAAATGTAAATCCTAAATCATTGCAAAGCTTCCCCTACAGATACAGCAGCAACATTTTTTCTGATTTTAGGTAGGCCAACACATGCCCAGATGATATTCCAGCAGACTTGTTTGTGTGATACAATTCAGCATTTCAATTCAGCTCAATTTCAGGTACATATATTTTCACTTTCAATAATTGAACAGGATAATTGAAAGATAAACCATAACATAATGTAGAATTCCTGTTATAGAAAGAAACACCGCGATATGATAATCAGTAGTCTGTAATGTCTGTTTTTTATATAACATTTTAATTCCAGAAATAAACCTGTGATATCAAAATACATTTCAAACCAATACATTTTTGGATTGAGTAAGGAAATAGGTAAAATATCACAATCAGGCAACCATAATACCAGAGACTTATCTGAGAAGCAATGTTTTGTTGAAGTTATAATCTGCATTGTCAAGTAAGAATTATTTATAAGCTCCACATAAGCACTGCATTAGCTTAAAAGCTGAAAATGGAATACCATTATAATGTGATAAGGTAAACATAAGATCCTACTTTTAATTCTCTTTTGCCTGACATTGTGATGAAGTCAAGCAATGAACATCTTGAAATTATTGCTCTGAAGAATTTGCATATTTTTTAAAATACAAGTAAAATGTCAGTTAAAAATCTGTTTATGAATGAGATTTCAGTTAAGTGATAAGTGCTCTAGGCTTTACTACAACATGTGCTTAGTTTACTTAGAAGAAAAAACTGGTTAATTCTTGATGAAATTGTTCTACATTTATAAGGAAATGACCACAAAAATTGATTGCTAAAAAGCTCGAAGGTACATATATTGTAGTGAAACTTGATTTTTAAAAGTTTTTTGTTCATGTTCAATAAGACCATAAGACATAGGAGCAGAATTATATCATTTGGCCTATCAAGTCTGCTGTGCCATTCAATCATGGCAGATTTATTATCCCTCTCAACTGCATTCTCCAGCGTTCTTCCCAAAAACCCTTTCATGCCTTTACTAATCATGAATCTATCATTGTATGCTAACATTGCATTTGCCTTCCTTACCACTGACTCAACCTGCAAGTTAACCTGTAGGAGATCCTGCCAGAAGTCTCTCAAGTCCCTTTGCCCCTCTAATTTCTGAATTTTCACCCCATTTAAAAAGTTGTCTATGCTTTTATTCCTTCTACCAAAGTGCATGACTATACACTGCCCTATACTATATTCCATCTGCCATTTGCTTGCCCAATCTCCTAATCTGTCTAAGTCCTTCTGCAGACTCCCAGCTTCCTCAACACTACCTGCCCATCCACATATCTTCTAATACCTGTAGTCGCATAACCTGTAGAACCCCATTAGTCACCAACAGCCAACCAGAAAAGGACCCCTTTATTCCCACTCTTTGCCTCCTGACAGTCAGCCAGTCTTCTATGAATATGAAGGGTATTAATTAAACTTGGAATCAACCACTAGGAATTGATTAGAATGTTCGTGAGATTGGGGTTTAGTGATGGTTAAATATCAGGTACACTTCAGAGGAATTACATAAGAGTTTGGAATCACCTCAGGACTCGATGGTGAGATCATTATCTACCCTAAGATAGATATTTTATGTAGATTCTGAAATGAATAGCGTAGTGGCATGGTAGCACAGTGGTCAGCACAACGCTTTACTTTACAAGCAATCTGGGTTCAATTCTAGCCACTGCCTATAAGGAGTTTGTACATTCTCCCTGTGACCATGTGGGTTTCCTTTGGGTGCTCCAGGTTCCTCCTAAAGTCCAAAGATGGACCAATTGGTAGGCTAATTGGTTGTTGTAAATTATCCTGTGATTAAGCTAGCATTAAGTTGAGGGATTGCTGGGCAGCGTGGCTCAAAGGACCAGAAGGGCCACAACAGTACTGAATCTCAATAAATAAATATCCAGATGATACTAAATCGTGAGAGGAAATAGAATTGGTAGAGATAACTTAGAAAAGAAAGAATAACTTGGACATGATTCTCATGTTTCTGAACAATGGCAGGTGAGTGTAATAGTGCTAGAATGCAAAACCATACATTTGCAAATCTTACGTTATAAAGTTGTATGCGATGCATCAGAAGTTGTGTAAGTTCACACAAAAATAACAGAATAAATTAACTTAATGAGATCAGCTGAGGGAGACTGTGATCAGACTTCATCACATCGTCATCACTGAGGTCTGACATGGTCATCTTGACAGGAACCTCAAAGCATGTGGTCATGGCAGAACTGACAGCTCCTTTTGAAGACCTGATTGAGGAGATGTTTGAGCATAAGAAGCCAAATACAGAGGATCTGGTAGAGCAGAGCCAGAGACAGGGGTGGAGGGCTCATTGTGAGCCTATGAACGTGGTGTGTAGAGGTTCTGCTGGCTGCTCGCTGTGCAGAACCTACTCTCTCCTTGGCATTACGGGGGGCTGCAAAGAAAAGAGCCATCACAGAGGTTGCTGACTGAGCCTCCAGATGGCTAAGAAATCAAGAGGTAAAACCCGTAACCAATACTGCATAAACATCACCAAGGATCTCACATGGTCTGTACATACCGGCTGTGTGGTGAAAAAGGCACAACAGTGTCTCTTTCACCTCAGACGGTGAAGAAGTTTGGTATGCCCCCCCAGGTTCTAAGAACTTTCTACAGGGGCACAACTGAGAGCATCCTGACTGGCTGCGTCACTGTCTGGTATGGGAACTGTACTTCCCTCAATCGCAAGACTCTGCAGAGAGTGATGCAGACAGCCCAGCACATCTGTAGATGTAAACTTCCCACTATTCAGGACATTTACAAAAACAGGTGTGTAAAAAGGGCCTGAAGGATCATTAGAGACCCGAGTCACCCCAACCACAAACTGTTCCAGCTGCTAACATCCAGGACACAGTACCACAGCATAAAAGCCAGGACCAGCAGGCTCTGGGACAGCTTCTTCCACTAGGCCATCAGACTGCTTAATTCATGCTGATGCAACTGTATTTCTATGTTATATTGACTGTCCTGTTGTACATAATATTATTATAATTGCACATTTGAATGGAAATGTAATGTAATGATTTTTACTTATGTATCTGAAGGATGTAAGTAATAAAGACAATTCAATTCAATCCAAGGTCTGATCAACCCTGGCTGGGCCACCTGGGTGAGTGTCTGATGCTGAAAGACCCCAAAAACCTAATGACCCCAGGTTACTCACTGATGTGTCGCTACACATCCTGGGATGTATCTCAACATTTTGGTACAGTACTGATGTGTAATCAGTAACCAAGAGATTGAACAAAAGACCAGCTTTAATTATCTTGGTAGCTTTATATGACAAGATGCTAGAAGTAAAGTAGAAATAAAAAGAAGAATTGCCATTGCCAAAACCAACTTCCAAAAAATGAAACCTATTTTTACCAACAGACACATTTCTTTGACAACAAGGCTTAGGCTACTAAAATGTTACATCCGATCAATTTCGCTGTATGCTTCCGAAACATGGACTATAACATCAGAACTCCAAATAAACTTAGAAGCAACAGAAACATGGTTTCTTAGAAGAATGCAGAAAATATCATATAGAGATAGGGTAACTAATGAGACAGTATTCCAACGTGCCCATACAGAAAGATCTTTAATGAGAACATTAAATGAGAGGAAACTTAATTTCCTGGGCCACGTTATCAGAAAGGGAGAAATAGAATGCCTTACATTACAAGGCCGTATGCCTGGGAAATGTGGAAGAGGAAGGCGAAGAAGAAAATATATGGACACTGTGAAAGAACTAGCAAATCTAAATGTGCGAGATATCATTGACGCTGCGAAGGATCATTCGTTGTGAAGAGCCATGATCGCCCAAGTGTGTAACACACAAGGCACATGAAGAAGAAGACTGATGTGTGGCAAGCTCTTAATTTCTAGTCTCTACTTTTTCCTGTGCTCTTGTAATTGTCTTAATTTGCCTTGATTACCTTCATTGTGCTTGCCTACATTTGTTGTTTAGATACTTCAATTAAAATAAAAGAGGAAAACAAAGAAAATAATTTATCAGATTTAATATGGTGTAAATGTCAGAAACATTTACCTTGCTTCTTCTGACTGATGATCATTTTCCTCTCAAGCTGAATTTGTACTACTTTGTATTTTATTTTAGATATTAAATCTCTGTGTAAGGTACAAACTTCTGTTGGTGTTTGATCTTATCCCACTCATTTTTTCTTTCTTGCTTGCTCAACTGTAACATTTTCCATTCATAGAAAAGGTTTACACCCAAAATGCTGGTTTTGCTTTTCTTGCCAAAGATGCTGACTGACATTGTGAAACAGGATTGATTTCTTTTACAATCTTAGATTACAACTGCTGTAATTCTTTAGTATATCTTGAAACTCCTTTATACTCATTTAATTCTTTGTATTCGCCTGAGGTTATTGGTGTTCCAATAGACTTCCTGTTTGGCTTTATCCCTGCTGGTATTCATAGGATTGATTTACATCAGGCTTTGTGGACTCTGATGGCTTTTCCTGATTGGAGACTAAGTTGTAGTTCTAAAGTGTAGGCATTCCTCAAAAGACTGCAGAAATATAGGAAAATAGATTTTAAAAAAAACATTGCTTTAATATTACAACAATAATAGGAAGCCAAGAAAGGAAAAGTGAGATTAAAATTGACAAAGGAATCTTTTGATAAAGGGATAATATTAGACTTTCAAAAAACTTCCACCAATGGAGCTACAAAATATTGATAAATACACTAGTAAAGAATAAAATAAAATGGAACTACTGAAAGAAGTGATGTGCCACATAACGCATGCTAGCAGCTCACTTTATTTCTGAAATTTGCTGCCTTTGATTAATTTTGACTTCAGCTTAATACGGGAAAACCAAAACAATCATCTGGCTTCTCCACTAGGGCAGCATCCTGCTCAAAATGAATTAACGTTATTTTACATGCTTATTAATTAGGATGATGAATAGTTCCATGTTTTCTCGTGTCCAGAGATATAAAACTGATCATTAATAAAAGTGGCTTTTATCAGCTTAATAATGTTTGATGTGTAATATTGACAATGGAGTTTGGAAATCACCCACATCATCATTTAATTTTTCCGCACATAACTTTTCTCATCATTTTAAAATTTGTGGCTGCCTCAAAAAAAGGCTTGTAATGTCACCAAAATAATACTTGCATGATGTACAGTTCTCCAGTTGTACAAAATAGAGAATGTAAACTAGGCACCAAGATACATTTCCACGTACAGTCTCTGACATTAAAAGAGGCACAGTGGCTTCCCTGTAAACTTGGAGTAAGAAACCAAATTAACAACAGTTCTTACTAACTGCATAGTTTGGCTTGCATGAGGAAACACCTCTCACAGTTCCAGGCATGATAGTCATAGTGAGCTAAGGAGAAATGGTGCTTGTCGAAGAACGTAAATGAAGCAATTGGTAATTCTAGACTCAATTTTAATCAACATTTATAGATCATTTTAGATCTCAAGGTTATGAATAAGTTTGAAAAGCAATTACACTTTAAGTGACCATCTTGGCAGCATTTTTAAGAGCTGATCTATGCAGGCAATTAAATTTTCCATTCCAGTTTTTCAAGGTGTTTGAATGGGTCTTGAAAACACCAAGGTGTACCTCCAGTGATGGCACCCTTTGTAGCACCCTGATATATAGTTCAGAAGGAAGTGTTCATAAGAGAGAAAAAATTCTTTAATATGTGATAAGCTGGAATTCAGCAACAAAAAGAACTTATGATACATGTGATACGGTGGTGTGCCACAGGGATCAGTGCTGGGTCCATTGTTATTTGTCATCTATATCAATGATCTGGATGATAATGTGGTAAATTAGATCATCAAATTTGCTGATGATACAAAGATTGGAGGTGTAGTAGACAGTGAGGAAGGTTTTCAGAGCCTGCAGAGGGACTTGGACCAGCTGGAAAAATGGGCTGAAAAATGGCAGATGGAGTTTAATACAGACAAGTGTGAGGTATTGCACATTGGAAGGACAAACCATGGTAGAACATACAGGGTTAACGGTAAGGCACTGAGGAGTGCAGTAGAACAGAGGGATCTAGGAATACAGATACAAAATTCCCTAAAAGTGGCATCACAGGTAGGTAGGGTTGTAAAGAGAGCTTTTGGTACATTGGCCTTTATTAAACAAAGTATTGAGTATAAGAGCTGGAATGTTATGATGAGGTTGTATAAGGCATTGGTGAGGCCAAATCTGGAGTATTGTGTTCAGTTTTGGTCACCAAATTACAGGAAGGATATAAATAAGGTTGAAAGAGTGCAGAGAAGGTTTACAAGGATGTTGCCAGGACTTGAGAAACTCAGTGACAGAGAAAGGTTGAATAGGTTAGGACTTTATTCCCTGGAGCGTAGAAGAATGAGGGGAGATTTGATAGAGGTATATAAAATTATGATGGGTATAGATAGAGTGAATGCAAGCAGGCTTTTTCCACTGAAGCAAGGGGAGAAAGAAACCAGAGGACATGGGTTAAGGGTGAGGGGGGAAAAGTTTAAAGGGAACACTAGGGGGGGGCTTCTTCACACAGAGAGTGGTGGGAGTATGGTATGAGCTGCCCGACGAGGTGGTAAATGCGTGTTCTTTTTTAACATTTAAGAATAAATTGGACAGATACATGGATGGGAGGTGTATGGAAGGATATGGTCCATGTGCAGGTCAGTGGGACTAGGCAGAAAATGGTTCGGCATAGCCAAGAAGGGCCAAAAGGCCTGTTTCTGTGCTGTAGTTTTCTATGGTTTCTATGTCTGTGCATTTGGCATTCATAAGAAAATTCCTTTGCAGCCTACGTAAATATTAAAAAAAACTGTCTATATAAAGTGAAAGACTATTCTACTTTTGAAAAAAAATAAAAGGCTGGCTCTTGGAGCTCAGATATCAATGTAAATGCTATTAATAGCAGACAACACTTTGGTGAAGATAACACTCAATAATGGTATCACTCACTGCACTCAAGTTACTTTAAAGTGAATCATTTCACCAGTTCTTCTGATGATTTTAGTTTGTCAGTTGAAAGATGCAAGTATGGGTTGAGTGTAGATTTGCATCAAACACCTATCATTGAAGTTGTTAAGACCCAGGGGCAAAATGAATATAAGTAGTGATTGAGAAAGCCAGTTCAGACAGTTAAGTGGGGCAGTAAGTCATTGTTCAACTAGTGATACACTTCATCCATCTCTTCTACAGCGAATCAGAGTCATTTAGATTGGACTAAACCGAGTCATTTAACTAATCTTGAAAGATAATATATACTTCAGTAGTTAGAATGATTTGCTTGTTTAAATAAAGTTTCCTCATCACCGCATTATGCTTAAGTTTCCATTTTGTCTAAGAGGAAACCGCATGGAGGAGTTCATGTGGCTGGCTAATTAACTATTGGCACGAATACATTAAGGTGGGAAGGTGTCACGGTGTGCACTGGCAGTGATAAATGAATGATTTCTACGAGCAATGATATATATGCAGGTAGAATATTGCATAACTGAAATGTGATGGTTTTCCAATGATGTCATCATTTTTGTCTTTCAGCAAGCTACAGCTTGTGCTGCTGTTGATGTAGGTTCGGTCTGTGGTGTTATTTATCTCACAAACATACGACCTCAATGTTGGAAAAAGACGACCAAGTCCAGTGGCAAGACCGCTGATGAAGCAAAATGTTCTTTCAGTGATCATATCAAATTTCTTAAGCAGCCAAACACATCTAAATATTTATATCATAGATCTGGTTTAGAAGCATCAGATATTAAGTCAGTCAATGCAGCGTCTTTGATATCTGCTCAGATTTTGTCACCATGGTGAAATACAATGGAAAATAAAAAGTTCTATGATGATTTGAATGATACAAGTAGTTAGACAAGAAATATGAGGAACAATAAGGTCACAATTTTGCACTGCATTCAGATAGCATGTTCTCTGATGTAACAACATGTTATTTCCATTTCAGTACATTATTCCTTTGATCAACAAGAGACACTTACTCTTGCCTGGCCTTGCTAGTCCTAAAGCTCAAGGTTCAAAGCAAATTTATTATCAAAGTAATTATGTTAGCATGTATGATCTTGGAATTTATTTTCCTGCTGGCATTTGCAGTGAAAAACAATAGAATTTTATGAAAAACAGACAAACGCTGACAAAGAACAAATGTGCAGGGAAGACAAACTGTGCAAATAAGACTAATCTAGAGAATCTAGAGTGAGTCCTTGAAAATGAGTCTGTAGGTCACAGAATCAGTCAGAGTAGTAGTGAATGAATGTATCCACACCGATTCAGGATCTACATGATTCTAGAGTAATAATTACTCCAGAACCTGATAGTGTGGGATTTAAGGCTTCTGTACCTTCTGCCCAGTGGTAGGAGTGAGAAGAGGATACGACCTCATCCAAGACCCCCACCAATGGTCTGTAGTCTTTTTCATTCTTAGACATTGGTGTTTCCATCCCAGGCCATGATGCAACCAGTTAGGATTCTCTCTACTGTGCAACTGTAGAGGTTTGTCAAAGTTTTTAGTGACATGTTAAATCTATGCAAACTTTTAAGGAAGAAGAGCTGCTTCTTTGTGATGACAACTATGTGCTGGTCACAGGACAGTTCCCCTGATATGTCAACTCCAAGGAATTTAAAGCTACTGACATTCTCCACCTCCGATGCTCTAATGAAGACTGCCTCATGGAACTCCGCTTCTGCCTCCTGCAGTTGAAGATCAACCCTTTGGTTTGCTAGCGCTTTCCTATAATTCCAATTTGTCTTCACGCTTGATTTGGCCAGCAACAGTAGTGTCAACAATTAATGTTAATATGGCATTGGAGCCATTCTTAGCCACACAATTAAAAGTATAAAGTGAGAAGAACAGCGGCCTAAGCACAGCCCTATGGTGCACCTGTACCGATGGTGAGTGTGGAGGAGATTTTGCCACCAATCCATACTAAATTGGATCTGTCAGGGAGGAAATTGAGGATCTATTTGCACAGTGAGGTATCAAGGAACAGGTCTTGGAGTGTAGTCATGTGTTTCAAGAGGATGTTAGTGTTGAATGGTGAGCTGTAGGCACTGAAGAGCATCCAGATGTATGCATCTTCATTGCCCAGGTGTTCCAGAACTGAGTGAATGGCCAATAATTTTTTCTACCTGTTGTGAAGGTAGGAAATTAAGCTTCATGACCGTCCTCTCAGAGCACTTCATCACAGTAGATGTAAGTGCTGTGGATGATTACCACATTCTTCTTGGGCATTGGTTTGATTGCTGCCTGCTTGAAGCAGGTGGGTACCTCAGACTGCTGGAGTAAGACTTTGAAGATGTCTGTAAGCTCTCCAGCAGGTACGCAGTATGGTACTGATACTTTCTATGGATTCACCCTTCTGAAGGGCGCTCTCACTTTGGTCTCAACGACTGGGAATGTAGAGTCATCGGGGCTGTAGGGGTTCATGAAGGTGCCTCTCTGTTCTATCAATCAAAGTGAGCATAAAAAGCATTCAGCTCATCTGGAAGTGAAACTTTGTTGGAATTTATGTTGCTTAACTTTGCCTTAAAGGAGGTGATGGCACTTACGTTCTGCCATAGTTGTTGAGCTGTGACCTCATCCAAGACTATCCGTGAGTTATAGTTGTGATTCATGTTTAGTCCAGAGTTACAAATTTGCATATGAGTAGGCCCTCCAGAGGTTATACGTGAATCACTTGTACTTTACTGGATCACCAGTCCTAAACACCATCAATCTAGTCTTCAGCAGATTGCAATTCACTTGGTTCATCCAGGGTTTCTAACTGGAGAAGACTCTGATTGATTTTGTGGGGACACACGCCCATGAGAGTCATTATAAGGTCCATGACAACTGTGGCAAATTCATTTAGTTTCCTCTGATGAGTCCTTGAACATGATCCAGTCCACCAACTCGGCAGTCCATAGCTCCCATGACCCCTGCTTTCCTGTCCTTACCTCTGATATAATCGGCATTACTTTTTCAAGGATGCCTGAGGCAAAGATGAGAGTAATGACTGAGATTGACGTTCGGGTCTCAGAAAGGGTCCAGGATAGTCTGGTAGAGAGCAATACCCACCTCGGTCACGGACAACATGAAGGTCTACAGCTCAGTGCTCTCAGCCGGATTATGTCAGAGCTCATCTGTAAAAAAATACCGAAAAAATGTACTTTGTCATAGCAAATCCTGTTCAGTTTCTGCTTGTTCAACTGTGAGCTAAAGAAATGGATAATTTTTCTTTGCTGGAGTACGGAGTCTGGGAAACTTCCCTGGTGCAGCAAACCATGAGATGTGCAAGAGAGCATCAATGAGATCATTACAATGGGAAATTATGCCATTGGAGGTACATCTAATTAAATTCTGATGCAGTGGGGGGAAGTAGTAGAATACAGCCCAGAAATGACAGATACTGCATTTCACTTCAGATAAAGTCAAATTTCAGCTGAAGTGATAGAATAAACAACACTATGTAAATGAACTTCAACGCCATGGCTGAGAGTAGAGGAATAATGCTGAGGCGAGGAAGCCAAGGGTGACTGTGAACTTGACTCTGATTGTGAGAACACTGCATGTGTGGGTGTGATCTATGTGTGAAGATGGTTGCAGACACAGATCTCAATAAATTCATCTTGATGTAGCCTAGCCTGCACAGGGATTGCTTCTCAGTGAGGTCCAACTATGAGCACACGTCCCTCTGAATTCTGGATTGATAGGACATTAGGCAATGTCCTATCACTTCCACCCATATGACCCCCATGGCTGCCTGCAATTCTGCTGATGTCTTTAGTTCATCATTTTGCAAACTAAGTATTCTGTGTAGACAAATTCCCACCGTAAGTCAGCTTTCAATGCAGAGACATTGTTGAAAGTGCAAGGAAGGCCGTGTTTAGTGTGATCAGAGTATGGGGAAAGCAGATAGACTATAGGGCAGCCAGATGGCGAATACAGCCTGAGCATCAGCCTCAGAAGAAGAAGCAGAGTTCCCAAAAGCTGGGTGCTTTATGAATTAACACTTTACAGAAAATCATGAAAACTTTGTTAAATATAGGGTTTTACACTACTTTGCACTGCTCTCAGGTATCTGGTCAGTCTCTGCCATTCCAGAGAAAAGACTGTTTGAGTTTCACCAGAGCGAGATGGCATTTGCCAGGATGTTGCCAGGAATGTAGGGTTATACTTCTGAAGAGAGATTACGTCAGCAGGATTTCATCTCACTGGAATATAGGAGCCCGAGGGTGATCTCATGGAGGCTTACAAACTTATGAGGGGCATAGACAGGATAGATTGTCAAAATCTTTTTCTTTTCTTGCGCAGAAGAGTCAATGTGAAGGGCAAGAAATTTAAAGGAGATCTGAGAGGTAGGTTTTTCACACGTAGGGTGGTGAATATCTGGAACAAGCAGTCAGAGGTGGGGGAGGCTGATACAGTCAGAACATTTAAAAAGCATTTGGACAGGTACTTGTATAGGAAAAGGTGTGAGGGATATGCAGGCCCAATGCAGGTAAACTAGATTAATGCAGATAGGCATTACGGTTTGATGCATGAATTTGGTCATAAAGGCAAATTTCTGTGCTGTGTGTCTATGAGTCTAAGGTTCTAGAATCAACAAAAATCCTGATGAAAGTCAGGAACTACGAAGCTAAGAAATGGCTTCTTAGACTTAAGATACAGCTTACTTCAGGAGATATAAATTTTTGATATTAAATTGTTCATTTCAACAACTTGTAAATTAAAATTCATTTCATTTCAACAACTTGTAAATTAAAATTTGTATTTCTCAGCAGGAACTTAACTACTAAATTTGTTTCCCTTGTATCCTGATATTCAGTGAAATACAGTACTTCCCACTGAGTCAATTGCACATCAAATAACTTCATTACACATGTGACAAAAACAAAAAATGCTGGAGAAATTCAGTAGGTCAGGCAGCATCTGTTGAAAGAGAAAAACATGCAATGTTTCAGGTCTGTGACTCTTTTGTCAAAAGAGATTCATTGAGTATTATTGTGTACTATTGGTGAATTCCTGACATATTCAGCTTCAAATTACTGAATGACAAAGACAAGATACAGAATCACATTGCTGACAAACCTTATAAAATAAACTTGAAATATAAAATAAAATTAAAACAAATTCTTGTAAAATGAGATCCAGTAACCAAAGGTCAACAGATGTAGTCTGATCCTAGTCATTGAGTTTTAAGGGAAGTCCATACAGTGAAATGAAGTTCTGTGGGTAGAAATAGGTCAGAAATTGTCTCTGAACTGATGAAGCAGTCACTTCATTCAGAAGGGGACATTTACTTGTGTAAAAGCTTTGGATTTTTAGAGTATTTTGTCATTGTTTTCATTATTCTTTAATTTCAATCAATCTACTTTAAGTTAGATGAAGTTTAAGGAATTTTGTTCGGGAGTTTTTACACTTCTCTTGTTTTATTAAAAATGAGTTCTTGTAGTTGAGGGCAGGAGAAAGGGGTCTGGGGCTTTCTAAGTTGGAAGTCCAGATACCCTTGGTAATAAGAAGGAAGTCAAAGAGATTTTTACAGACTGATGCTTAGATGAGCAGGTGCCTCTCTGGAAGACACAACCCAAGGTATGAAAGTGCTAGACTGCACAAGATGAATATATTAAAAAAACTCTGACCTTCCTCCTGACATAGAAAAAATGCTATCAAACTATGCATGCTATCCACTCAATCCTATTCACTTCAGCTCAGCATTTTTCTGACTCTAAGCTTAGTCATGTGAGAATTTCGGGCTTGTTTCTCACACCTTGGAGAATTGCCCTGACCTCCTTTTGTGCTCTATTGTTTGGAAAATGAGCAGTATTACTTCTGACTTTTTTATGGTCTGGAAACTGGCTGGGAATACTCTCTGTGAAACAAATACCCTCTGCCTCGAAATAGACCTGCTAAACTATTCCTATGGGCTGATAGGCAATGTAACTGTTTGGATATAACTTAAATGGATGTTTCTTCGAATCATCTGAAAGCAACAACTAATCGGATAAAGATAACAGTTTAAATAATTAGCTAACTGACTTCCATGAACACATGTTTTTTTAACCACTTTCTGCCTTAATGATCAGGTCTCCTTTGTCAAAGTAACAAATCTCTGTGAATTAACAAAGTTCCAAGACCATAAGACCATAAGACATAGGAGTAGAATTAGGTCATTTTGGCCCATGGAGTCTGCTCTGCCATTTCATCATGGCAAATTCCTCTCAGCTCCAATCTCCTCATATCCTTCCATGCCCTGACTAATCAAGAACTTATCAACCTCAAAGACTGTATTCTAATTGAAAAGATGTTAAACTAAAGACATGAAATCCTTTCTGTGTCAAATTGTCACAAATCCAAAAATGTGAAAGTTAAAAGTGGGGAACAGGAAGATTAACTTTTATCCTTTCTATAACCAGTTTCTGTTGTTAGAACCAATCAGCCAGTACCCTGGCCTTTGACCCTAAAAAAAATCATTATTTGATTTAATATTGCATGATTTATCCTTTTGGAAGGGGAGCAATCCAGGCTGAAGGTTTGAAACCAGAGGAGAAAGAGAAGTGTTGTAGTTTGATGCCAGGCCAACCAGCGAGGCATGGTGAGGAATCACTGGCTGATAAGCTGAACTCTACTCAAGAATCCTGTGGATTCTTGGATTATATTGTAGTAAACTGATTAGCGCAAACAGGTTGGTCTGACTGCCCAGCTTTTATCACCAGTCCTAAACATTAGACATTAATGCCAACTTCCAATAACCTGCACATTGCTCTCTACATAGGTGTCCCTGAGCAATATCGTTCCCCTACTCTGAAAGCTCAAGCATCATTGAATTCTAAATGATTCAAAGATCAAAGTTTATTTATTATCAAAGTACAAATATGTCACCATATACAACCCCGAGATTAATTTTCTTGTAGGCATACTTAATATAGAATAACTATAGAATAATAACCATAACAGAATCAATGAAAGACTGCACCAACTTGGGTGTTTAACCAATATACAAAAGACAATAAACTGTACAAATACAAAAAGAAAGAAATAATAATAAATAAATAAGCAAGAAATATTAAGAACATAAGATGAAGAGTCCTTAAAAGTGAGTACATTGGTTGTGGACCAATGATGGGGCAAATGAGATTGAGTAACATTATCTCATTTGGTTCAAGAGCCTGATGGTTAAGGGGTAGTAAATGTTCCTGAACCTAGTGGTGTGAGTCCTGAGGCTCCTGTACCTTCTTCCTGATGGCAGCAGCAAGAAGAGATCATGTCCTGAGTGTTGGGGGCTCCTGATGATGAGTGCTGCTTTGCTGTGACAGCATTTATGTAGATGTGCTCAATGGTGGGGAGGGCTTTACCTGTGATGGACTGGGGCATATCCACTACCTTTTGTAGGCTTTTTCCTTTCAAAGCTATTGGTGTTTCTATAGCAGGCTGTGATTCAGCCAGTCAATATACTCTGTATCACACATCTATAGAAGTTTTCCAAAGTTTTAGATGTCATGCTGAATCTTCGCAAACTCCTGTAGGTGGAGGTGCTGCCATGCTTTCTTTGTAATTGCATTTATGTGCTGGACTAAGGACAGGTCCTTCGACATAATAACACTGAGGAATCTAAAGTTGCCAACACTCTCCACCTCTCACCCTCCAATGCGGACTAGCTCATGCACCTCCGGTTTCCTCCTCCTGACTTCAATATTCAGTTCCTTGGTCTTGCTGACATTGAATGAGAGGTTGTTGTTGTGGCACCACTCAGCCACATTTTCAATCTCCCTCCTATATGCTGATCCGTTACCACCTTTGATTCAGCTTATGACAGTGGTGTTGTCAGCAAACTTTATTATGGTATTGGAGCTGTACTTAGCCACACAGCGTTAAGTGTAAGGTGAGTAGAGCAGGGGACTACGCACACAGTCTTTTGGTGCACCCGTGTGATGGAGATCATGGAGGAGATGTTGCTGCCAATCTGAACTGACTAGTGTCTGCAAGTGAGGAAATCCAGGATCCAATTGCACAAGGAGGTTTTGAGGCCGAGGTCTTGGAGTTCATTGATTAGTTTTGAGGGTATAATGGTACTGAATGTTGAGCTGTACTCGATAAAGAACATCCTGATGCATCTTTGCTGTCCAGATGTCCCAGGTTTGAGTGAAGAGCCAATGAAATGGCCTCTGCTGTGGACCTGTTGCTCAGGTAGATAAATTGGACCAGATCTAAGTCGCTTCTCAGGCAGGAGTTGATATGTTTCATCACCATCCTTTCAAAAACTTCATCACAGTGGATGTAAGTGCTACTAGACAATAGTTAATGAGGCAGGTCACCATGTTCTTCTTGGGCGCTGGTATAATTGAAGCCCGCTTGAAGCAGGTGGGTACCTTAGACTGCCGAAGCGAGAAGTTAAAGAACTTATTGAACACTTCAGCCAGTTCGTCAGCCTGGTCTTTAGTATTTGGGCAGGTAACCAGTCAGGGCCATATTTTTTCATGGGTTCACCCTCCTGAAGGCTCACCCCTCATAGGCCTCAGACACCGAAATCATAGGATCATCGGCAGCTGTGGAAGTTTGTGATGGTTCGGAAAGGTAACTAACTTGAAACAGTAAGGTGAATATTTCATATTATTTTTGACATCAGAATCAGGTTTATTATCTCCAGCATGTGATGTGAAATTTGTTAACTTAGCAGCAGCAGTTCAATGCAATAAATAATCTAGCAGAGAGAGAAAAAAATAATAAATAAAACATAATAGATAAACAAGTAGATCAATTACGTATATTGAATAGATGATTTTAAAATGTGCAAAAACAGAAATACTGTAGATTAAAAAAGTGAGGTAGTGTCAAAAACTTCAAAGTCCATTTAGGAATCAGATGGCAGAGGGGAGGAAGTTGTTCCTGAATTGCTGAGAGTGTGCCTTCAGGCTTCTGTATCTCCTACCTGATGGTAACAGTGAGAAAAGTGCATGCCCTGGGTGCTGGAGGTCTTTAAGCTGCCTTTCTGAGACACCGTTCCCTGAAGATGTCCTGGGTACTTTGTAGGCTAGTGCCCAAGATGGAGCTGACTAATGTTTCCCCCATGCATGAACTTGATAACAATGTTGGCTTTGGTTGCCTGCTTCTTCATCAGAAGTTCCCATCTTTTCCAGGACCTAGCTTACTTTCCAACAGTTCTTAAATGTTCCCGCTAGAGTTAGGTTAGTGGAAGCGTTAAGTATGTTACCAAACAGCTATTTGTGAGTTCAGATCCTTCAACATAAGTATAGCAAATTCTCTGTTCCTGCTGGCAAATGAGATGGTACATCCACTGTCAGCATCTCCACACGTTTGTTGATTGCTATTCCCTCCTACTGCCTTTTATGTGGTCCCCTGAGTAGATTGTGTGGAACCAACAGATGGATCCCCATGCTCAGCACTGAGCTGCTTATTTATCTTACCATTCTCAGCTGCTAGTCACCTAAACAGAGCTGCAAAAATACATAACCATGCTGCACTTGTCAATACGGTCTGTCATCCAAAAATCAAATTGAATGAAGATAAATTACAAATTTATATAAAAACAGAAGTATGAAGACTGGAATGTTTTTACTTACTTGGCTTTCTAAGAGTTTGCTCTGTGGAAAGATTCAAGACCAGAATTGTTTGCATATTCTCAACCTTTACTATTACCCTTTGCAAATAAAACAAACTTCACAAACTCAATTAAAGCATAATTGTTAATTTAAAAGCCAAAGTGATTATCTTTTAATCAGTAGCAATAGGGTACCAGAAAGACACTTAAAAGTATTAGCAATGGTCAGAGAACAGGCACTATAAATATTCCAGCCTCCGCTTGCAGTTACTATTGTGTCGAACTACTTTCATTGTTACATTATTTGCAATTGGATAGGAATTTCTGCTGTGACCTCCTTGGCCTGAAATATCTATTTGCCTTGTCCAAGGCTCTCCAAATTATAAATTCTTGTTTCCCAACATTTCAGGAAGTACCTGGAATTCTCAGTTGTGTTATTTCTCGTGAGGACAAGCATTGCAGGTGATTGAGTAAAACTAATGAGTTCCATTTGGAATCTTAGAAAAGGATTGGATCAAGGCTCCCTGAAAACAACAGCTAAGTTGAAAAACAGCAGTTGTGCAATAGTTAGGGAACTAACACATTATTCCAATATGGAAGTGATACTAAAACTAGTCCTCTCCAAGCCCTCCCCACAGTGTGTTCACTGTACTGCTACAGAGTGTGGGCCCCATCACTTTTTAAATAAGAGGATCTTACTCTACAAACCTTGTCATTACAAGAGGAACAGTAGTAAAGTAGAAATATATATAGATAGATATTCTGGAAAAAACTCAGTAAGACTGTATCTATGGAAAGAATAACAGCCAATTTTGGGGTCTGCAACCATTCGTTAGATCTGTAAGAATATGCCCCTCCTGCGTACGTATTCTGTCATGGGACTGTAGATGTCCTGAACACAATTTTGTTTTAGTTGCTTACCTACTTGTTAAAAAATTGAAGAAAGTATTCATTTTGGAAATAAATTGGAATTGACAAGCGTCAATGCCAACTTGTCCCTACTTCCAGCAGCCAGTGGTTTGATTCAATATCAGACTTGCCCCTAATTTTGTTGATTCCCTTAAGTAATTTTGGCTTGTAATTTAAGTTACTGTATGTATTTGAAGTCATCAAATTATCTTCCTGTGGCAGAATATCCTAGAATGAAACTGTAAAGCTAACTGTGTTGGGTGAGCCTTAAACAAAGCTACATACCACTAGATTGAAGTTGATTTTGAGACAGTTAAACATAATTACATGTCTTTATGTTTTGGAAATGTAAGTAGTAAAGGGCTGCAAATAGCATTTGGAAATATTACACTCAAGAGATTTGTTCTTTAATTATAATTATTTCTTTATCCATGTTAAGTTTGCTGGCTAACCATTTTTCATCCTGGTATCAGTGTCATTCTCCTGATAGGGGAGCTTGAACTGTGGAGTGAAAAGGTTAGAGTCATGGAGCAATACAACTTGGGAACAGGCTGCTCGGCCCAACAGGTCCATGCTAACCATAACATTCTCCCGTCTAGTCCTAGATGCCTGTGTTTGGCCCAAAACTCTTCAAACCTCTCCTTTCCATGTACCTAACAAAATGCATCGAAAATATTGAACTGTACCTGCCTCAACCACACACACAGGCAACTTATTCCAGGTACTCTCTACCCTCTATGTAACCAAGTTACCCCTCAGCTCTCTCTTAAATCTCTCCCCTTCTATTTTAAATCTTAGCCTCCAGTATTTCTTTTATTTGCCACTAAGAGCACAGCTTACATACTTTAAACTGAAATACGAAAAGCTGACTTTAAAACTTGTTTTTTACTTCCAGCAGCCAGTGATTTGATTCAATAGCAAACATTGCATAGGTGTGCAGGTTATTTATTTGTTACTTGGTTGAAATTAGACACCTTGAAAATATCTGTGGAGTAAAGAATATGTAAGAAATGAATGTATAAGAATGTGGCACATTTCTCCTAAATGTTTTGGAAAAGCATCTTAGTCAATAGAAAATATCTTATATTTTGATGAAAAGTTAATGAATGGAATTAATTTTTTTGACCTCATGGTCACTTGATCTTTTTTGTGCCCCTCCCTATTTTCAAATATGTCAATCAATACGTTCTCTAAGTGACATGAGAGGGAAAAAAAAACGTCCCATTGGTTTTATTAATGTCCTTTTCACAGTTGTCGGCATTTTACTGTTATGACTCAGCTGTCATTGAAAGGCTCATGCAATTACCACCCACCATGAAGACTGAGCAGTTCTGTTCACTGTTGGTTGGTTTCACTTGTTTTAGGCTAGCAATCAAATTTGTTTATAGATTGTAATTTGATTTGTACACCCACGTTTACGAGTTCCTGCAGGTTGAAGGTAGGTGAAATTTAGTGAGTGTAACCTGCACTCTCCAAGATCAGAGGTGCTACCTCAAACATTCTGTTCTTGTATTTAATTGTTGATTTGTAATCAAAAGGAAGGAGTGAGAAATAGAGAGAAAATTCAGCAAAATGTGAGGAAAGTGTATCCACGAGAAACTGACTAATATCCTTCAGTCGTGTTTGAGGAAAGGTTTCTCAAAGTGCAAGATGTGAAGGAGGAAAAATTGTTTTATACCAAGTGTTTTGTCAGAATAGAACCATTTGGTTGCTGTACTTGGCAGATATATCTCATGCTGTCAATCATGGAACAACATTGTGAATGCACAGTACTTAAACTCCTACTTGAGATTCTAGCTGCACTCCTGCTTATCCTGGCACCCGTCCTGGTTGTGGCAACCCAAAATCTGATTACAGCTAGACCCCTTGCCTTTTCACTTGAAATTTTGAAATAAATTTTTATGAAACACGCTGTTATCTTAGATAGCTAACAGTATTTGCTCCACGAATGATATGTAAGATGGTGCTGGTGGTAAGTTACATATAGCTAGCTCTAAGTCCTTTGTTAGTCTCAAAATCCATTCCATCTCACTATGAAAGGATGGGTGAGAAATGATTTTGAACACAAAAAGTTCTCATTCTCATCAGTTACTGAATATCTGTGTCCAGTTAATGATTTAGCTACATTTTTGCACCTGTATTTTTTGAGGCTCTTATTTGTTTTTAAGATTGTATTTTTTTTTGCCTTTCAGCAGTGGGAGGTGTCAAAAGTAGGATCTGGTATGAAGAATCTCTTGCAGCAAGTGATAAAATGAATCAGAGAATGAGTCAACAGACCATCAGCAATCTCCCCTAATGCAATTATAATTACTGGCTTTGAAAAAGAGTTTCAAAGCAGCTCACGACGTGCAGCTGAGCTAAAGAGAGAGGGTGTGAAAAAAACTAAGAGAAGAACGGGCAAAGAAGGAAGTGCAGTTGTTGAGGAAATGCATGCTGGTGGCTGGACAACCAGTGCAATAGAGATCAGCATTTTCATAACCTGGATCTGAATCCATGTTGCTGAGGGACTGCTGCTTACTGTGGCGTCTTTCTCCAACCAAATTTTAAACCTTGACCCCATCTGCATGCATAGATGGATATAAGATTCAATGGAACAGCCTTGAGCTAGACTTCAGGAGCTCTGCTGGCCAAACCACTAATCACTCCACCATCTTCCTCATTTGCCCCACTGCATGTGTTCATCCACCACATCCTACTTCCTCACCTACCCCGCCTATTTCCCAAATTCTGAAGCTGCACTTACATCTTGTGGCTCTGTGGGCACCAACTGAACTGAATGTAACTTAACCTCTACCCATACTCCCAAACCAAAGGCGCATGGAAATACCATGACCTGTGCTTGAACACAATTTTCAACTGGCATCTAAGATGCATTTGGACTAATATTTGAAAACAAAAATGTAAGCTGAATCTCAAAGTTGTATGCAGCATAGATACTTTGATAAGGTGCCTTGAACCTTGAATCTTGAAAATAGTGTAAGGAAAAAACTCATATCTCTTAAAGAGAATTGCTGCAAGGTTGACGGACTTCTTTCAGGACCAGTTTTCTAAAATTTTGGGCTACTACGTTCTTCTCTAGTTAAAAGAATTTCTGCATGTTATTTTTAACTTCCCAGGCATGAAACGAATTCATTTTTAAAATGGGGTAAAATTAAGTGGTAGGATTGGTGTTCTTAAGTATATTCCCAGGGCAGAAGAAATAAAACATTGTAAACTATGCATTTCTTTTAATCCGAAACTGAGAGAAATGTTCACAAATTTACTCAGCTTTGTGGCCCTCCAATGGGCACTGCAGTGTGTCAGCATTCTTAACCTGGAGGTTCCATAGGAACTGATCCCCATGTGCTTGAATTTTCAACATTCCCACATTATCTGAGCACAAGAATGGAGAATTCACATTAGAGAGTGCCAGATTATTCTTCACTGACCAGTTATGTTTGGTGCCTCAAATTTATTCCATCCACTATTTTAAAATCATTTGGTATAACCTTTCAGTTTAATTGTCTAACTACCTTGTATTTTATACACAATTTCCAGTGCCTTGTCTCATTTTCATTAGGGATGCAAGAAGTGCAGATAAAATTCAGTATAAGTGCATGTTATAAAAAGAAGAATATTGGGCAAAACACATACTCTTCAAATAGATCTAGCTAAAGTTAACATTGATGGAAATCCAGGATTGTTATCAAATTTGGCAATAAAATTCATTCCCACACCAGCAATCAACTAGAGAATTAGAATGCTGTCTTAAATAGTTAAGCTAATTATGATCACAAAACACCTTGTGGAAAGTGTAGAGTTCTCTTAAGTAATATTCAAGCATAGTGTGCAGCTTTAGGATCACGGAAAATTTATGAAGGCAAAGGAAAATTTAAGTTGTGGGAGGCAGTAAGATTCCCAGGACTCCTGGACTGGACCATGACAGAGTGGAATGCTCCTTTGGGACACGTGGCAAAGAGGCCAGTTATTACAATTAACTGCCTGTGTTCCTTAACAGGCTACTTACTGTCTTCCTGACCAAAGGGGTCAAAGTCAGCCTGGTATTAGCTTCCCTTGAGCAGAGTTCTCTGCACTAGTCAGGATCTCTAGAGGGAACCCTGGTCAGTAGTTGAGAAGCCTAAAGCAAGGGAAGTGTTGATGGAAGCACACCCACAGCAAACACGAAAGCAGAGGACACCGAAGGCATGACACTTAACTGAATGTCTGCATGAATCCAAGCAACATCCCATTGCATGGATATGGCAGTAATTAACACTTATACTGGGTGTGATGGTGGGAAGATGCAGATATTTAAAGTTGTCACATATGAAGCTCAAAGTAGGCATTGTAAATATGAATTTCTTTGAATTGTCCTGAATTCCCTTTGATCTTTAGCACATAAGGTGTAGTGTAGTGTTGGGCCAGTCAGGCAGACCTTCTTTTTCCCACTGAAAGGGTCTCCAATATGACACCTACTGTATCTTATTTTGTCGAATAAAGAGGCTGCTTCATAGCTACCAGTATTTTTCTCTGATGACTTCATTCATGCAACAACAGGAAGGACTATGTTTCTTTGTAGGCCTTGAACAATCACATGCTCTTTTTGAGCTTGCAGGCTGGCTTTAAAAAATTGAAAAGCAAATTACAGCTTGCTGGAAGTCTGAAATAAAAATTGAGAAAATTCAGATCCTGTGTCAATCAAAAAGAGCGAAATGAAGTTAGTATTACAGTTTATGAATCCTCAGTTGAAAGGTTACTGACCACGAAGAACTAACCATTTAGTTGTTGGTCCTCTACTGGCCTACAGCTGTCTCATCCTTCTGATTCAATGGGAGTTAAAACTCAAGTATTAATAAACCAGAATGAACACTAGATTACACTAATAAGAGGGATTGAAATGCTTTAAATAAAGATTAGAGAAACTTGCTCTTTAGTCAAGAAAGAAAGTTTCTAATAAGAGCCCAATTTAAAGAAAGGATTTCAAAAAAGGAACTTATAAACAGAAAATATTGAAAATATTCAGCAAATCATGCAGCATTACTATGGACAGTAGGAGCGCTGCTATGTCAGGTCATTGAGTGCTGATGAAGATTAACAAGATGAAATATTAACTGTTTCCTTCTCTATAAATGCTACCTAACTTGCTGTGTATTTCTAGCATTTTGTCTTTGTTTTATCTTAGATTTTCTGCATTTGCAATGTTTTGCTTGATGAGAATACATTACTGTTTGTTAAATTTCAAATATTAATTTATAAAAACCATAAGATAATTACTTTTAACTCAATTGACTGTTCCTATGATGACAAATAAGTAGGCTTTAGTGGCTAAGAAAGGGATCATAGAGTGCAACTGGTTGGAGAAGTATACATATCCTCAAAAATGGCTCAAAAAAATATGTTTCAGAAGTGGGTCGCTCTTCACCTCCAGGCAACATTTGATTGTGATGTCAAAAAAATAACATGTATTTCAAGGAGGACCAATGAACTTATATACTTAGATTTCCAGAAGTTATTTGATAAACTGCTATGTAATGAGCTGCAAAAAGAAATTGCTAACTAAGAGATGATGTACTGGAATGGACAGAAGACTGGCCGACATAAATGGACAATTCTAACAGGCTGGGACCTCAGCCTTTAACAATTTCTATAAATGATTTCAATAAAAGTACAGTTGCTACATTTGCTGATAGCACAAAGATAGATAAGGAACTAAGTGCAAAGAAAACATTAGTAAGCTACAAATAGATAAGGATAGACTGAGTCAGCAAAGATCTGGCAAATGGACTGTAATGTGGGTAAAGGTGAAATTATAATTTTGAAGGGAAAAATTAAGGAGACATATTATCTGAATGGTGAGAAAAAGCAGAGTTCAGGGAGACAGAGGGTTCTGGGTCAGCTAGTGCATCATTTGCAAACTGTTACCATGAAGCTTCAGCAAATGGATTGTAAAACCAACAAAATGTTATCCTTTAAGTGAGGGGAACAAAAGATAAAATAGGAAGATTCTACTTCATTTATGTAAGTTTTTGTGAACAAATCTCCCAAATACCCTATATAAATGAAGCATAACCTGGGAACAAAAAAAAACAAAATGCAGCAGATACCAGACAGCATCTGGTGCAGATGAAGAGTCTTTGCCAACACTACCAAAGGCAATGTCCCCAAAATGTGTCACAGAGTAACTCCTTTCACTTCCTTTTACATGCTTTTATTTCAGATGTGCTTCTGTTACTGTTAGAGCCTATTATCTACACTCTGGCAGTGTGTTTTTGGGCCAACAGGGTGACCTGGCGCTGTCCAAGAGGTTTCCATGAGGCAGCGAGCAAAGCGTGCGGCAAGGAGGCCAGAAAACCAGGAGATGGGGCATGAGCCCATAATTGACTCCATCTCTCACCGATCTCACTGATTAAAATGCCGAGGAAGACTGAAATCGCCGAGGCGGGTGCAGAGGACAAGCAAGTGTTCAGTCTCTCACTCACCGCTGCAGGAGGAAGGTGTCTGTGTGTGATGGTCTCGCTCTCCTTCTTGATAGTCTCTCTCTCTCCTTCTCGCTCACTGCTCCCAATGGAAGGTCCATGAGTTCACATGATCTCTCTCTCTCTCTCAGTGCTGTCAGAGGGAGCTCAATTGATGGTTAATTGGTGATTCATTGATATGGTTTGTGGATTGTAGACTCCAAATCATATAAGATGTGTTTCTAGTTTTTCTGGTCGCTCCTTTTTTGTTGCTAGTTTGGGCGATTTTGAACTGGGGCAGCCTGTAGATAACAAATACTGAGCTGATGGAATACGCCTTTGATCTTGTGTTTTATATTATGTTGTGTTTGCTCATTTTTTTTGTAGCCATTTGCAGGATTAGTTTTTTTGCACGTGTGAGGTAGGAGGGTTAAAGTTTCTTTTTCTTTAAAGGGGTTCCATGGTTCTTCTTTGTTTCATGGCCGTCTGTGGGGAAGACGAACCTTAGGGTTGTATACTGCATATATACTTCGATAATCTTGAATGTCTGAATTTTTAAAACGTTGGAAGCAGAAAAATGGTTTACTAGTTTAACACTGGGATTACGTTGAAAATATGAGTTGTCTTGTGAGGAAAGATTGGACAAGCACATTCACTGGAGTTCAGTAGAGTCAGCGGGGACTTGGTTAAAATATGAGATCCTGAGGAATCTTAGTGGGATAAATAAGGAAGGGAAGCTGTGGAGAATGCTGAAACTAAAGGCTCACTTTTAAAAAAAAATAAGTAATCAACATTTAGGACAGGGATAAGGTGAAAAATTGTCTTTGAGGAATCCTTGAGTTTTTGGAAAGCTCTTCCTTTAGGGGAGGAGGATGCAGGTTCTTTGAGTATTTTTAAAGCAGAGATATATGGATTCTATATCAGCAGAGAGTTCTAATATTACTCTAGGTAGATGAGAATGTAGAGTTCAGCTTATAAGCAGGATGACCATGATTGTCCTAAATAGTAGAGTAGGATCAAATGTCTGAGGGGCCTGTTGCTGATCCCAAGTCTCATGTGCAAACATTTCTGTGAAAAAAGATGTTTAGCAATATGTAAGGCTATAGAAATAGGACTGAAAACTTTCCACTAGTTAGAATCAAATCCATCTTAAGAAAGATATTTATGGCTATTAGAGGCAAATCATCATGGTCATAGTATATTGGAAAAGACTATCTCGAGGGTGAATCTAAGATCAAAATGTTTTCTGTTTCTTCAATAATTTTTTTCTCCACATTAAGATCAGAAGTGGGATTGTCCACTGGTGGTGATTATTTCTGTTGCAGTTCTTCAGATAATGAAATGAAGCATGTCTGTTTTCAGTAAGATTGAGACAAGATTCAGGCTTGGGTTGATAACAAAGGTAATGGAAACCTTAGAGGCCACTGAGCATAATATGATTGAATTCATCCTGCAGTTTAAGAAGGAAAAGATAAAGTCAGATGTATCGGTATTATAGTGGAGTAAAGAGAATTACAGAGGCATGAGAGGAGAGCTGGTCAAAGTTGATTGAAAGGAGATGCTTGCAGGGATGATGGCAGAGCAGCAATGTTGGAATTACTAGGAGCTATTCAGAAGGCGCAGGATAGATACATTCCAAAGAAGATTTATTCTAAAAGCGGGATGACGCAGCCATGGCTGACAAGGGAAGTCAAAGCCAACATAAAAGCCAAAGAGATGGCACATAATAGAGCAAAAAATAGTTGGAAGTTAGAGGATTGGGAAGCTTTTAAAAACCAACAGAAGGCACTAAAAAGTCATAAAGGAAGAAAAGATAGAATACGAAGTAAAACTAGACAATAATATTAAAGAGAATATCAAAAGTTTCTTCAGATATATAAAGAGTAAAAGAGAGGTGAGAATAGATATCAGACTGCTGCAAAATGATGTGGAGAGGCAGTAATAGAGGGCACAGAAATGGTGGATGAAGTGAATAAGTATTTGGCATCAGTCTTTACTGCAGAAGACACTAGCTGGAAGTTCAAGAGTGTCGTGGGGTAGAAGTGAACGAAGTTGCCATTACTAAGGAGAAGGTGCTTGGGAAACTGAAAGGTTTGAAGGTCGGTGGGTCACCTGGACCAGATGGTGCACACCCCAGGGATCTGAAAGAAGTGGCTGAAGAGATCGTGGAAGCATTAGTAATGATTTTTCAATAATTAGTAGATTCTGGCAGGGTTCCAATTGTAAATATCACTCCACTCTTCAAGAAAGAGAGAGCAGAAGAAAGGAATTATAAGCCAGTTAGTCTGACCTCAGTTGTTGAGAGGATGTTAGAGTCAATTGTTAAGGATGTGGTTTCGGGGTACTTGGAAGCATAATAAAATTGGCCATAGTCAGCATGGTTTCCATAAGGGAAAATCTTGCCTGACAAATCAGTTGGAAAGACGAAGGAGAATTGGTGGATGTTATGTACATGGATTCTCAGAAGGGCTTTGACAAAGTGCCAGACATCAAGTAACTTAAATTATGAGCCTATGGCATTGTAGGAGAGCCATTAGCATGTATAGAGTATTGGCTGATAGGCAGGAGGCAAAAAGTGGGAATAAATGGAGGCTTATCTGGTTAGCTGCCAGTGACTAGTAGTGTTCAACAGGGGTCTGTGATAGAACTACTTCTTGTTACATTATATGTCAATTATTTCGATGAGATTCATGGCTTTGTGGCCAAGTTTGCAGAAGATATGAAGAAAGGTAGAGGGGAAAGTAATGTTGAGGAAGCAGGGAAGCTTCAGGAGGACTTAGATAGATGAGGAGAATGGGCAAAGAAGTGGCAGGTGGAATACAATGTTGAGAAGTGTACGGCCATACACTTTGGTAGAATAAATAAAATTGTAGACTATTTTCTAAATGGAGAAAAAAATCAGAACTCTAAGGTGCAGAGAGACTTAGGAGTCCTTGTGCAGGATTCCCGAAAGGTTGATTTACAAGTTGAATCAGTGGTGAAGAAGGCTAATGTGATGTTAATATTGATTTTGAGAGGACTACAATATAAAAGCGTGTGGCGCATGGCCAAGTGGTCAGGGCGTTGGGCTCACGACCTGAAGGTCATGGGTTCGAGTCTCAGCCAAGGCAGCGTGTTGTGTCTTTGAACAAGGCACTTAACTGCACACTGCTTCAGTCCACCCAGCTGAAAATGGGTACCGGCAAATGCTGGGGGTTAATCTTGTGATAGACAGGCATCCTATCTGGGGGTGGGGGGGTAGTCTTGTACTCTCAGTAGTTTCACGCCACAGAATCCAGCATAAGCACTGGCCTGATGGGCCACAAGGCTCGGGACAGACTTTAACAATATAAAAACAAGGATGTAATGTTGAAGCTTTATTAGGTACTGGTGAGGCCTCACTTGGAATATAGTGAGCCGTTTTGGGGCCCTTATCTTAGACATGTTGATATTGAAAAGGATCAAAGGAAGATCATGAAAATGATTCTAGGATTGGAAAGTTTATCATATCAGGTGCATTTGATAGCTCTGGGCCTGTACTGACTGGAATTCAGCAGAATGAGAGGTGACCTCATTGAAAGCTATCGAATATTGGAAGGGCCTCAATAGGGTGGATGTGGAGAGGATGTTTCCTATGGTGTGGGAGTCTAAGACCAGAGGACACAGCATCAGAATAGAAGAATGTCCATTTAGAACAGAGATGAGGAGGAATTTCTTTAGCAAGAGAGTACTGAATCTGTGGAATTCGATGCCACAGGCAGCTGTGAAGGCCAAGTCATTGGGTATATTTAAGGCAGAGTTGATAGGTTTTTGATTAGTAAGTGCATGAAGGGTTATGGGGTGAAGGGAGGAGATTGGGGTCTGAGAGGGAAATTGGTTAGCCATGCTGAAAAGGCAGAGCAGACTAAATGGGCCAAATGGCCTAATTCTGCTCCTACATCTTATGGTCGTCCACATATAATCTGTAGTACCAGAGGTCCCAACACACTAGACCACTGTTATACTAAGATAAAGAATCCCCACCATTCCATGCCCAGACCACTTTTTCCTATTGGATCATTTGGTTGTCCTTCTTCCACCTGAATCCAGGCAGAAGAGAAAGAGCAAAGCTCCAGAGATTAGGAAAACAAAGCAGTGGTCACGGGAGGCAGAGGAACAGCTGTGGGATTGCTTTGAGTCATTGGACAGGGCCGTGTTCAAGGACTCATCTGGGAATCTGAATGAATGCATCATAGTTGTAACAGACTTTGTTAAAACAGCAGTAGATGAATGTGTCCCCACAAATGCATTCAGATGATTCTCCAGTCAGAAACCTTGGATGAACCATGAGATTCGAAATCTGCTAAGAACTAGATCCGAGGCATTCAATTCTGATGGCCAAGACAGTTACAAGAGGTCCAGGTACAATCTTGGGAAAACCACCTCACAAGTGAAGTGACAATTCCAGAGCAAACTTAATCAATGAAGGATGCTCAACAGCTGTGGCAGGGCTCAAATATTATCACCTCTTATAAAGTTAAATCAAGTGACATTGGATTTGCTTCCAGATGAGCTCAAAGCCTTCTATGCTTGTTTTGATCATCAACACTTGGAGGAACCGTCACAAACTCCCACAGCCCCCGATGACTCTATGATTTCAGTCACTGAAGCTGACGTGTGAGCAGCCTTCAGGAGGGTGAGGCCATACCGTCCTGTTGCTCTCACATCCATCATCATGAAATGTTTTGAGAGGCTCGTCATGAGGCACATCAAGACCCTGCTGCCCCCCTCACTGGACCCCCTGCAGTTCACGTATCATCCCAACCGCTCAACAGACGACACCATCGCCACCACCCTCCAGCTGGGCCTCACTCACTTGGACAAAAAAGACATGTACGTTCGAATGTTGTTCATAGACTTCAGTTCAGCATTCAACACAATCATTCCTCAGCACCTGATTGGAAAGCTGAGCCTACTGGGCCTGATCACCTCCCTCTGCAACTGGATCCTAGACTTCCTGACTGGGAGACCTCAGTCAGTCCGGATTGGAAGCAGCATCTCCAACACCATCACACTGAGCACGGGGTCCCCCCAGGGCTGTGTGCTCAGTCCATTGCTGTTCACTCTGCTGACCCACAACTGTGCAGCAACACACAGCTCGAACCACATCATCAAGTTTGCCGATGACACGACTTGGTGGGTCTCGTCAGCAAGAACGATGAGTCAGCATACAGAGAGGAGGTACAGCTGCTAACGGACTGGTGCAGAGCGAGCAACCTGTCTCTGAATGTGAATAAAACAAAAGAGATGGTTGTTGACTTCAGGAGAGCACGGAGCAACCACTCTCTGCTGAACATTGATGACTCCTCCGTTGAAATCGTTAAGAACACCAAACTTCTTGGTGTTCACCTGGCAGAGAATCTCACCTGGTCCCTCAAGACCAGCTCCATAGCCAAGAAAGCCCAGCAGCGCCTCTACTTTCTGTGAAGTCCATCTTCCACCCCCCATCCTCACCACATTCTACAGAGGTTGTATTGAGAGCATCCTGAGCAGCTGCATCACTGCCTGGTTTGGAAATTGCACCATCTCGGATCGCAAAACCCTGCAGCGGATGGTGAGGTCAGCTGAGAAGATCATCGGGGTCTCTCTTCCCGCTATTACAGACATTTACACCACACGCTGCACCCGCAAAGCTAACAGTATTGTGAAGGACCCCACGCACCCCTCATACAAACTCTTCTCCCTCCTGCCATCTGACAAAAGGTACCGAAGCATTCGGGCTCTCACAACCAGATTGTGCAACAGTTTCTTCCCTCAAGCCATCAGACTCCTCAATACTCAGACTCTAGACTGACATCTACATCATTTATTATTATATTTAATTTGTCCTCTACTGTGCCTATTGTCTTGTTTATTAATTATTGTACTACCCTGCACTGTTTTGTGCACTTTATGTAGTCTTGTGCAGATCTGTAGTCTAGTGCAGTTATTATGTTGTTCTATGTATAGCCTTCTGCTGTCTCACACAGCCTAGTGTAGTTTTGTGTTGTGTCATGTAGTACCAGGGTCCTGGAGGAAGGTTGTTTCATTTTTACTGTGTACAGTACCAGCAGCTTATGGTCGAAATGACAATAAACTTGACTTGACTTGACTTGACTAAAGAGCAGATGGCCCAGATGGGGCACGTGGCCGCCTATTAAAGACCTGTGAAGATCAACTGGTTGGAATGTTCACTAAGGTCAGCAAACTCTTGCTTAGGCAGTGTGTGGAACGCACCTGCTTCAAGCAAGCTTCAATTATACTGGTGCCCAAGAAGAACATTGTGACCTGCGTCAATGAGTATTGCCCAGAAGCACTTACATTTACAGTGATGAAGTATTTTGAGAAGTTGGTGATGAACCTAATCAACTCCTGCCTGGGAAGCGACTTGAGTCTGTTCTAATTTGCCTACTGTGAAAACAGGTCCACTGCACGTACCATCTCATTAGCACTTCATTCAACTCTGGAACATCTGGACAGCAAGGATGCATACATCAAGAAGCTCTTTCTTCACTACAGCTCAGCATCATCCCCTTTAAACTAATTAATAAGCTCCTTGGTCTCAATACCTCCTCATGCAATTGGAACCTCAATATCCTCACTTGCAAACCCCAATTATTTTGGATTGGCAAAGACATCTCCTCCACCATCTCCATCAGCACAGCTGCGTCACAATTGTGTGATTAACCCCCGGCTCTACTCGCATTACACTTATGACAGTGTGGCTAAGCACAGCTCCAATGCCATATTCAAGTTTGCTGATGACACCACTGTCATTGGTTAAACCAAAGGTTTAAATCAGCAGAAAGGAGGGAGATTGAAAATCCGGCTGAGTGGTGCCACAACAAAAACCTCTCACTCAATATCAGCAGGACCAGGGAGCTGATTATTGAATTTAGGAGGAAGAAACCAGAGATCCATGAGCTAGTCCTCATTGGAGGATCAGAGTTGGGGAGGGTCAGTAACTTTCAATTCCTTGGTGTTGTTATTTTGGAGGACCTGTCCTTAGTCCAGTACTTAAGTACACTTAAGTACAATTATGAAGAAAGCATGGCAGCACTGCTACTTACTTTGGAGTTTGTGAAGATTTGGCGTGACATCTAAAACTTTGACAAACTTCTATAGATGTGTAGTGCAGAGAATATTGAGGGGCTGCATCACAGCCTGGTATGGAAACACCAATGCCCTTGAATGGAATATCCTACAAAAAATAATGGATATAGCAAAGTCCATCATAGGTAAAGCCCTCCCCACTATTGAGCATGTCTACATGAAGTGTTGTCACAGGGAAGCAGCATCCATTATCATGGATCCCTGCCACCCAGGTCATATTCTCTTCTCACTGCTGTCATCAGGAAGCAAGTATAGGAGCCTCAGGACTCACACCACCAGGTTCAGGACCAGTTCTAACCCTTTAATTTTCATGCTTTTGAACCAAGCGTTATAACTTCACTCAATTTCACTTGCCCCATCATTGAAATGTTCCCATAGCCTATGACTCACTTTCAAGGACTCTTCATCTCTTGTTCTTTATATTTATTGTTTATTTAATTATTATTGCTTTCTTTTTGTATTTGCAGTTTGTTGTATTTTGCACACTGGTTGAATGCCAAAATTGATGAGGTCTTTCATTAATTCTATAATGGTTATTATTCTATTACGTTTATTTAGTATGCCTGCAAAAAAATGAATCATATTGTATATAGTGACAAATAAGTACTTTCATAATAAATTTACTTTGATTTCTGTATCCAAATGTCATGATGCTCTTACCCTGATTGGTTTTTGTTATCTGGGCCAATTGCAAATAAATCAACAGACCGAATATAACCAATCAGGGTTAGTTAGTTCTGTATATATTGTATAGATACCATTTCAACTACTGAAGCACCTTTCCCTAGATCTTTTGGTTAAATGCCAAGTCTTAACTGATGTTCTAGTTTCCTGCTTTTGTAAGACAAAGTGATGGTGAGTTTCATTAAGGTACCTATTCTGTTCAATCCACCTTGCCCTTGATGACTGCTCCTATTAAATGTTTCAGTATGAATAAGACTTTGTATTTTACATGAGCCACCTCCTTTGTATGCAACACTGAATGAGCAACTGGTAAATATTGACACAGAAAGTAGAGAAGAATTGTTATTATTTTAATCCACTTCATTTCCATAGACATCATCATTCCTTTTATCTCCATCAACAGTCTTCATTTGGGGTTCTCGATAAAGCACTAAGCAACACAAAGGAGACAGAGACCTACTTTCATGAATCTACCGCATAGTTATAGAAATTCTGATCAAAATACAGAACGCAATTAAATGAGGCTAAGGCCAAAGAAGTTTAATGATAAAGCTCCAGGCACACTGGAAATGAATGTATCATCACAGATTTCATGAAATGCCTTGACAATGCTCTGCAGGTCATGCTGAGGATTTTTGTGACTGGAAGTGTGGCTCCACTAAGCTCAGTACTCATTCGCTTGCTTTTTGTTGTGCATATATTACTGATATGGATTAAGATATAGGTAGCTTGAGAATAAAATATTTAGATGATACAAAAAAACTGCCTTTTGGTTCACAGGGAGGAAGAAAGAGATAGGAGGTAAAGACGGTCTGATCGATCGGGTGGTAAAGTGGTAAATGGAATTTAATCCAAAGAAATTTGGTGTAAAGCACTTCAGAAGATGCAACAAAGATAAGATTACACAATAAATGAAGAAATATTGAAGTGAATGGAAGAAAAGAGGATCTTAGAGAATGAATCCACAGATTAAGGCAGCACGGCAGCATAACAATTACAGCACCAGTGACCTGAGTTCAATTCCTGGCTTTGTCTGTAAGGAGTTTGTACATTCTCCTGAGACCATGCGGGTTTCCTCCCAGTGCCTCAATTTCCTCCCACATTACAAGGACGCATGAGTTAGTAGGTTTGTTGGTCACATGGGTGTAATTGGGCAGTGTGAGCATACTGAGCCGAGAGAACCTGTTACCTTGCTGTATCTCTAAAACAAATACCAATGAATAGCAAATCAGGTTTAGAAGATAAATAAAAAAATGGTTTCCATTATTTGCCAGTGCATAGAATGTAGGAGCAAGGGAGCTGTGTTGGAAATGTACATGCTGCCGTAACAAAAATGATTGTTATTATTACGAAGAACATTCAGTTTATTGAGTGCAGACTGGATCCTAGCAGAGTAAATCAGTCCCATTTCCCTTTGTCTTGTTCCACCTTAAACTTCCAATTTAGTTTTGTATACTTCCACCTTTGAGTTTTTGGTTTCCAAGAGGTAATCAACAACAGCTTAGTTCAATTATAAAATGTAGCATCGGAATAAGTTTGGAACATCTAACTTTTGTTAGGCCTGTATCATACTTATGGCACATTACACAGAAGATGAGATTGCAGTGGAAAGCGATAATGCTAGGACTGAAAAATTTTAGCTATAAGGAAAGAGGCAAGTAGGTGGTAGCTTTCCTGGCTGGAGATTTATGACCAGTAGCATGCCGTAGGGGTGCAGACCTCTGTCTGTATTTGTTTGTCATGATTTTAATGAGAATGTAGGAGGCATGATGCTATGATTGTTAATGACACCAAAATTGGTAGTATCACGTACACTGAAGAAAGTTGTCTGAGGTTACAACAGGATCCAGATCAGATGTTCCCAACCATTTTTATGCCATGGACCAATGCCATTAAGCAAAGGATCTGTAGAACCCAGGCTGGGTCCCCTGATCCAGATCAACTGAAAAAGTGCACAAAGGGGTGGCAGATGGAATTTAACTTGGATAAGTGCAGTAATGCATTTTGAGAAGTTAAACAACAGCAGGGCAAAGACAGTGAATGGCAAGGCCCTTGGGATTGACTTGGCGTACAAGCTCTTAGTTCTATGAAAACGATGATATTCATAGACACGATAGTGAAGAGGGTATACAGCTTTCTTACCTTCATCAGTTAGTGCATTGAGTTAAATTTGGGATGTCATGCTGTAACTGTACAAGATGCTTGTGAGGCCATATTTGGAGTATTGTGTGCAGTTCTGCTCCTCATGCTATAGGAAGGATGTGATTAAGTCAGAAAGGATGCAGGAAAGATTCACAAGGATTTTCCCAGGACTGAGGAGCTTGAGTGATAGAGAGAGACTGAAAAACTGGCACTGTTTGCCTTGCCATGAAGAAGGCTGAGTGGCAACTTTATAAAGATTTATAAAATCATGAGTGGACTAGAAAAGGTGGATGGTCTGTCTCTTTCCCATGATACGGGACTCTAAAACTGGAGAACATAGGTTCAATTTGTGAGAAACAAGACTTCAATGGGGCTGTGAGGGGTGATTTTTTTTTTTTTGCAGAGAGTGGTGTGTATATTGAATAAGCTGCCAGAGGAAATGATACATAGATAGGAAAGGTTTAGCGGGATATGGGCCAAATGCATTTAAATGGGACTAGCTCAGGAAAACATGGGAGATTTGGGCAGAAATACCTTTTTCACATGCTGTATGGCTCTATGACTAAGGTGTCTCCCACAGCCTTGAAATATTTATTTTTACAATGCATAACATGCAGCTTGTGATGAACAGAAAGAAGTCAGCTTCTGTCAGAAATAGAATTAAGCAGGAAGCTAATTTCAGAACAAATTTGTTATTGTGACATCTGTAAAACTTTATTTTGTTCCACTGAACCAGAACAATTTAGTTTCAGATGGATGTAATTAAGTGAAATGAATTGTTAATAATGTATATTAGAAATCAAGCACATGGGAATACCTCCTATAAACCTCAGACATTTGGTTCACAAGTTACACAGAGGAAGTAAAGAAATTTAATGCCATGGGGTCAGTTGAAACAAATGGATGAACGTCTGAAACAATTCCTCTGGGAGAAGGACCAACTAACGTGCCTATATTTTCCACTTATCACTGTCATAGTCGTTGAAGTTGTAGTGCAAGTTATTAAAATACTAGAGCTGGACAGACATTGTACTAAGGATGATAATTTCTCCATTAATGAGAATGTGATGGGTATATTCCATTCTATGGAACAAATGCAAAATTCTGAAAAGATGTAACACAAATTAAACATATATTTGATTTTATGTTTTTTTCTTTCAGTCCAGCTGGATGCAATGCAATGGTTTCTCAGATACTAGCCACTGTTACATGTAGTAAATGAGCAGTGTTGAGCACACATGATATGAGTTCTGATCACTGAGTCTACAGTTAGCAACTGGGTTAATTTCCTATTCAACAGGCTGAAGTTGTGTCTTTGTAACTTGGGAAAAGACACTTTTATATGGAAATTGCTTTGCAGTTCCAAACTTTGTCACATAAAATCATTCAAATGGTTTAACGTTTTCTTTTGTATGAGACTGTTATTGGTTGAATGAGCTAATGGAAACTTGAGACCACAAAAACGCAGGACACCTAACAATTGTGTTTTGAAGTAGACACAAACCACTCATGTAACAAAATGCCTGAGTTTGCATCGTGCCTAGTGCATATGTATATTTGTGGCTGAGTTAGTATTGAGAGCTGCAAGAGCAAAGCTTGAGTGGTTTACCAATGTGCTACTGTCCCAGAATTGTTTGTTGATTTCAGTTATAGGCTAGAGTGTCATGATAGGCAAAATTTCACAAACCACTAGTTTGATTGGGGAAGGAATGCCATTGCTTAATGAAATTTGTACAACACCAATAATTGGGATTTGTTAACCCGTGGAGGACAATTATGACCTCAATACATCATGGATTTTGTTGTCATGGTGTATTGATTAGCTGGTTCAGGAGGAGAAGCCATGAAGTTAATTAAAATAAACTACTAGGGATGACCTGCATGAAGCTGATGTCAAGTACAATTCATTTTGGGAGGAAGAATAGAAATACACAATTGCACATAACCCAATAATGTGTAAAATAGAAGCTGAAAATGGGCTATTGCCATGTCAATACCAGTAATTTAAATAACTTCTTAAATCATATTTATGTTCCCTCCAATCTCCGTCTTTTTCTCTTGCTTTGGAGTCAAGGAGTCTTCTCAGACCCATAAATGTTTGCTCACACAGTTGCTGGTGGTTACTCTCAAACTATACAACGTGTATTCAGCCAGAATATCCTAACATAACCACGTTCAGCCACGCTACACACTGGCTGTATAAGAACATACAGTAAGGAGAAGGCTATCTAGGTTATGAGCCTCGACCTTTATTTTTCTAAATCATGGCTGATTTTCCAAATCATTGCTAGTTGCCTCCCTCTCCCCATATTCCTTAAAGTCTCTTGAAATCTATTGATCTCTTTTTTAAATTAACTCAGCCATGGAACTTCCATGGTCCTCTGGGATAGATAATCACCACTATCTGAGAGAAGAAAGTGTCTATCCATTTTCAACAAGACCCTTAGTTCTTGTCTCCTTTGAGAGGGAAAGCACTTGCCCCATTTAGGAAAGACAGAAAAATTGTCAAATTGTCAAAGTAAAATTTATTATCAGAGTACATACGTGTCACCATATATAATACTGAGATTCTTTTTCTGTGGGCATCCTTAGTAAATCTATAGAACAGTAACTGTAAACATGATCAATGGACAACAAAGTGTGCAAATGCAAATATAAATAAATAGCAATAAATAATGAGCATGAAATAACAAGATAAAAGAACCCTTAAACGTGTAGTTATCCCTTTTTGTTCAAAAGCCTGATGGTTGAGTGGTAGTAACTGTTCTTGAACCTGGTGATGACAGTCCTGAGGCACTTGTACCTTCTACCTGATGGCAGTAGTCAGAAAAGAGCATGGCTCGGGTGGTGAGGATCTTTGATAACAAACGCTGCTTTCTTATGGTAATGTATCATGTAGATGTGCTCAATGGTTGGGAGGGTTTTACCCGAGAGGTATCAGGCCAAATCCACTACCTTATGTAGTATTTTCAGCTCATTGGTGAAAAGGCATTGGTGTTTCCATGCCAGGCTGTAATGCAGCCAGTCAGTTCACCTTCCAGCACACATCTATAGAAATTTGCCAGGGTTGTCGATGACATGCCAAATCTCCACAGATTCACGAGAAGTAGAGGCACTGCTGTGATTTCTTCACAATTATATTTCTATGATGGGTCCAGGACAGATCATTTGAGATGGTGAACCCAGGAATTTAAAGTTACTGACCCTCTCCACCTCTGATCCTCCGATGATTACTGGCTCATGTCACAGTATTGTCACCAACATCTTAACAAGGGAGAAATATTTTACCTGCAGAGCAGAAGGAAGTTAGCTCTGAAGAAATGGTTGTTATTGGACTCCGAAGTTCTCACATGTTGCACCAAAATCTATAGTGCAGGCGGTGGCAAGGCATCATATTTACCCTCTGGCTCCCCCTAATGGTGAACAGGTTAATCCACATGCAGGAAGAAACCACTGAACTCCTTTCAGCTGAAAGCTTATCACAGCATACAACCACAATATTGGAAGAAATTTAATGACCTAGCCTGAATTAAGATAAAAAAATGATTTCAAACAGTATTTCACACACACAGCTATTCTTCATAAGAGCCATGTGTCTTTACCTCATAAAATGCTTCCGTTCTATATGCAAAACACTAAGAAGGAACAGCAGAATTGCACACCTTCTAATTCAATCTTTGGCCTTAATCACAATCACTTCAGTGCTCTGGACTTCTCTTCTGGCAATTCCCAGGACTCGTCATCTGAGCGTTTGACCTCAGATCTCAGATTCACCATTTTTATATAGCAGAATCTGAAAACCATATTAATCATGTCCCTGAATCAGAGGTGTGTGCTTCATTGTCCTGAGCGGTATGTATTGGAAATCAAAATAACAGTGACTAAAGTGAAACACACCAGGCATGAGTTAATTGCATATATTAAATGTTTTAAACTATAATGTTTGTAATAAGTTTTAAACTGGTTTTACCCACAGAAATAAATATACAATTAAAAGCACATTTATCTTTTAGGCAGCTTTGTATATCTTGTCATTAATATGGCTCTAGCCTTTCAAAGTTCATCTTGTAGTTTAGTATCATCCTGACAGTGTGATTTTTCATGTCATTGTGCTTAATATACCCTATTTTACGCGCACATAGTATATTTAACTTTTAGAAGTCAATAACAAATATCATAACTTTTCCTGCAATCTATGAAAATTCCATTCCAGTCACAAAGCAATAAACCAGTGGAAATAGTTTGAAAAGCCATACGAACTGATGAAGGACATTACAGTTAAATATTCAAGTTTCATAACCGATGGTCTGTGAAGCAAGAAATCAAAATATATTACAAGGACATGGGATATAAAATCAGTGACAATTTTATGCAGCTACTTTAGGTTGTGGACGAAAGACGTGGATGTTTATTGAAGTTACTTGGAACCTGAAATAAACTGGGAGTCTTTCTTTTTAACCTGGCCTGCTGGGATTTAAATACTCACTGAAATGTTACCTGCTGAAATAATTATTACTTTTCAAACCATCATCTCCTATTTGATTCATTTTGTCATTTACCTACCCTGAGTGATTATTTATTGGAAACAATGAATGCGGCAGCAATTTTTTGGGATGTGGGAGAAAACCAGAGAAAACCAACACAGTTAGAGAAAGAATGTGAAAACTCTGTGCAAACAGCTCCTAAGGTAGGGATTGAACCCAAATTCCTGCAGCTGTGAAATCACAGTATTAAGTGTTGTGCCACTATGCAATTTCTAGAAACAGAAGGCTTTTTCCCATCTCATCTTCTCAATATTTATTGCTTATTTATTATTAGTTTTATTTATTTAGTCTCAGCTCAAGCTGGTAAAACCTGAGGTACAGGTATAGCCAAGCACACTTCTTGCTCAATTCATAGGAACTTTCAGACTATTCTAGTGGTGTTTAATATTGTGGCTTTCTGAAGCTTTACATAGATACTACTGTGTGGTCCTAACTGTCTAATGCTCGTGTGTAGTACCCCTAGGATGATACCAGTAGTAGATATTACTATTGAGACAATGTAAACTTTGTTCATGTTCCAAAGTCTTTCAATTTCCTCTTTTAATTCAGCATATTTCTGGTGTTTTTCACTTATTGATTTCTGTAAGTTATGAGTGTTTGGAATGGCGATTATCTATTGAATAAGTAGTCCCTGCTTGTTTATCTTGCATTATTATATCTGGACAGTTACTACGGACTATATAATCTGTAATAACTGGACAGTCATAATGTAATTTGTGATATTCTGACTCTTAAACTGAATCACGCTTATATTTATAGTAAGGTGTGACTTCATTAAAGGGTTTGTATTTTAAAGCACACTTTTGATGAATGATGTTTGCCACTTGATTGTGCCTGTGTAAGTAATCAGACTGAGTTATTATTATTATTATCCTTGTTTTGGTATTTACACAACTTGTTGTCTTTGCACAGTGGTTGCCCTGTTGGTGTGGTCTTTCATTGATTTTGTTATGATTTTTGCATTTATTGAATATGCCCACAAGAAAATGAATCTCAGGGTTGCATATTGTGACATCATGTACTTTGATAATAAATTTACTCTGTACTTTGAACTTTTTTGAATAGATTAACTTAAAAATCTCATACAAAGTTTTTAACAGATCAGTGCTGATCCTATGCAACATCAGCCATAACACCAGAGTGGCCCATGCTTTGCAAAAACTTCTGCCAATGGCTTCCAAAAATTATGCTATTTTTGTCCTGCTTTCATCCAAATGTGTAAGGAAATGTGAGAACATTATCTTTGGAAACCATTGTATAGCCATTAAGAGTGGAGTTATGTAGGTGGGATCTTTATAAGGTCCAGTAGAGATACAGAAAATTTGACTGCCCTTGGAAGCAGATCTGGTGTTTTTGACCTATTGATTGTGCTCAATATGGAATTGGTCAATTGTCCATTGGAAGGACATTCCCACAACTTCAATTTTTGTTCTGAAAAATTGCATTGCGTTGTCATTGATCTTCTATTCTGTAGCCTTCGCTCCAAAGCTGCCATCTCCTTGCTTCTGCTGCAGCACTTTATGAGATATGAGAAACCTTACAGGTCATTGTTAAACTGGGTAAAGCAGTTTAAGTTCAAAGGTACTGACCTCATACTTCACTGATCAATGGGTATGCCCTTAATGTAACCTTTCTCTAAATATAGAAGTGGACAGGTTGAAAGTAATGTTCCTGAACATTAAAATTTTAGCAACGTGCTTAGGTGTTTATATTCACTTCAACAGTCAAAGTAGTTATTATCGAAGTATAGGTCACCATGTACCACCCTGAAATTTATTTTCTTGAAGGCATTCACTGTAGATACAAGGAAACACAATGGAAACAGTGAAAAGCTACACACAAATACGGATGAACAACCAACGTGCAAAAGACAACTATCTGGGCAAATACAGAGAGAAACAACAAAAATATATAACTAAATAAATAAACAAACAAACAAATAAATAAATGACTATTGAGAACATTAGTTGTAGAGTCCTTGAAAGTGAGTGCAATCAGTTTATTGTAGAGGTGAGTGAAATTACCCACGCTAGTTCCTGATGTAATAATTATTCCTGAACCTGGTGATGTGGGACCTAAATTTCCCATTCTTCTTTCCCAATGGCAGCAGCAAGAACATAGCTTGGATGGTGGGGTCCCTTGATGATAGATGCTACTTTCTTTTGGCAGGTTGGCTTTTTCTGTGATGACTGGGCTGTATCCACTACTTTTTACAGGCTTTTGCATTCATGGGCAGTGGTGTTTACATACAAGGTTGTGATGCAACCAGTCGGGACACTCTCCACTGTGACATTTGTCAAAGTTTTAGAGCACATGATGAATTTGCACAAACTCCTAAGAAATTAGAGGCACAGTTGTGCCTTCCTTGCAATTGCACTTACGTGCTGGTCCCAGGATAGATCCTCTGAAATGATAATGCCAAGTCATTTAAAGTTACCAACCCTCTCCATCTTCAATTCCCTGATGATGACTGGCTCATGGACCTCCAGCATCCATCTCCTGTAGTCATTAATCAACTCTTTGGTTTTGCTGATATTGAGTGAGATTCACCATTCAACCAGATTTCCAACTCCATCTGAAATGCCAATTCATCACCACCTTTCATTTAGCCAACAACTCTGGTGTCATCAGCAAACATAAATATGGCACGTCTACTTATTTAAGCAATTTTACTATGGTGACTAACAGTTTCTTAAGTTTATCTTTTAATAGCTAACTTTTATGTTCTTGCTTGTAGTCTACTATTTTCAATGAAAATCCTCTGATTTGCATTAGGTTGAGCTGTCGGATGATATTTATGTACTTAAAAATATTGGAGATTAGAACCTGGCATGGAAAAGGTTAGAGCAATTGCAAATGAGAGACATGTGATCATGCCTCCAGGATTATGTTCAATTTAATACATCTCACTGTTTCATTAAAGCTTCTTCTCACAATGTCTGCTTCAATTTATGAGAAATTACCAAACCATTAGGATATTTTACCTTGAAGCTGAATTTATGATTTCATTTCCCACTCCCATCACTCTGTTGATTCTATTAATATTTATTGTTTCTTATTCCTGAATCATAATTTGTGCTTTAAGTTATACTTTCAAAATAAGTGTTAGTAGCCCAGTCTAGACTAAATAGATAAAAGACTGTGAAATTAGCTACACAGAAACTTAAATGCTTAGGTCTGAGAAACACAGATACTGTACTAAATTTATTTCAAATTGGATACAGAAAGATAAATAAATATGGCTATGATTTAGACAAAACTACAAATACAGTTGTTTTAAATCTCTAAAGCAGAAGTAAAACTTAAAGGAGTAAGAATGACAATTAAATTATTCTTTAATTTTGTGAGGGAGATATTGCTTAGCAGCATTTGACTTTGTATCATTAAGAAGGTGTGTACAAGGCTTACCTTTCTATGACAGGTGAGATCATAGCTACTGCACAAATACAAAGATATCTTGCTATTGATTATATTGCAGTGTTGAGCCAGGTTGAGAAATGCTTTTATATCTGTTTTTGAAGCTGCTGTGTGCTGTCACGTCTTGGTCATGGATGTTGTTTGACTGTTGATCAGTTCTTGCATGAAATAACAGTGGATAAATAATGGCAAATGCTATTAGCTTGGTTGTTGCTTTGACAGCAAATCATTGATGTGAATTAGCAGTATGAGGTTTACTGTTTGCTCTGGTCACAATACTCTCCAGTCTTCACATTAGATTATGTATCAGTTCATAAATGTGGCTTTATCTTTAAGATGGGTACACAGAAATATGGCACTTCAAACCGGCAACACCATTCACCAAGATCATGGCTGATCTTCTACCTCAGCTACATTTTCCTATACCGTCCTTTTGATTCCCTTACATTCTGAGATCTGTCATTCTGTTTTGGATGAACTCATTAGCCAAACCTCTACGGTCCTTAGAAGTGGAGACTTCCAAGATTTCATCCATTTGAATACAGAAGCTCTCCCTATATTAGATGTAAATGGCTTTTCCCTAATTCTGGTCCTGGACTCCTCAGACTCAGAGTGTCATCTCCACATTCAGCCTGGCCAACCCCGTCTGAATCTTTCACATTTCTGTGAGATACCTTTTCTTATTCTTCTAAACTCTTGAGAAAATATCCAGGAGCTCTCAATCTCTCCCCAACTTGTCATTCCAGGAGCCATTCTAATGAATTTCCCTCAATGTTATTCCTAGGCAAGGAGAACAAGACTGTGCAGTATACTCCAAGCAATACACCCAGAATGCTGGAGGAGCTCAGCAGGCCAGGCAGCACCTATAGAAAAGAGTAAACAGTCGATGTTTCAGGCCAAGACCCTTCATCAGCACTGGAGAGAAAAGATGAGAAGTCAGTTAGAAAGTGGGGAGAGGGGAGGAAGAAATACAAGGTAGTAGGTGATAGGTGAAACTGGGAGAGAGGGAGGGGTGAAGTAAAGAGCTGGGAGGTCAATTGGTGAAAGAGATAAAGGGCTGAAGAAGTGGGAATCTGATAGAAGAGAACAGAAGACCATGGAAGAAAGGGAAGGGGGAGGAGCACCAGAGGGAGGAAATGGGCAGGTAAGGAGATAGGATGAGAGAGGGAAATAGGAATGTGGAATGGTGAAGGAGATGGCGGGGGGGGGGGGGGAGGGTTCAAGCACTCAGTATATTCTGTAGTCTCACCCTAGGCCTTAGATAAGTCAAGTAGAGTTTGCTGTCACACACACAAGTACATGTATGCACGCAGCAATGAAAAATTTTCTTACAGTGGTATGACAAGCACAGGGAATTAGAGATACGATACTCACAAGAAAACATAATTTGAACATAAATTGTACAAGAAACAACACAATTACAACAGAAATAAAATTCATTGTAGTGCAATATATTCTCATGTTGCTGGACTGAGGTAGTGATTAGGATTGTGCAAATTAGTTCAAGAACCAAATGGTTGAAGAGATCTTGATTGCATAATTGCAATAAGACTTCTCTTTTCATGTACTCAAATCCTCTTAGAATAAAGGCCAATTTAGAATAATCACATTATAGCTTTAGATCAGCAACAGGCTGTTTCTAAAAAAAATCTTAATTAAAAAAAAATCAGAGTCATAACGAACACAAACTCAGTGTCAGGCCTGCCCAGGCAGACACGTCCCTGTCTCCACCCAGCTAACAGGAGTCACTTGCCACTTCATCATCAGCAGCCAACTTCAACCCAGCTCTCATCCACAGTCCTTGTTCACGTTTTGATACAGTTAGCCTCTACTAGTGGCTCCTAGGTTGCAGTCTGCTTGTTGCCAAGTATCTGTTCTCTCTTGTTTTGTGGCTCCTCATGCTCTGTTATTTTGCAGTTTATTGTTAAAGTGATCGCTCTCTGCTAAATCATCTCTGCTGCTCTGAGCTGGAGTTAAGACTCCTCTACATTTCCTGACAGGATGGGGCAACCGGTGATTGACCCAGCAGAGTTTCCTTGCTGAAAGGAAGTCATCTGCTAACATGAGTACATGATCCAGAAACAGAAGGAAACCATTTGTCATCGGCTCGCCATCCTCAACCAACTCTCTGTCTTGTTACAGTCAACCTGCTCCCTCAGAGCTCCAGTTTCTAGTGCCCAAACACTTAGAAGGATGCTACAACTTCCTGTCCCCATTGCATCTTGCACTTCAAGCTACAGCCATCTCTGTATTCTATGGACTGAGCCAAGATTGCTTTCATCATCTCTCTTTTGACTGGGTGAGCTCTGATCACAGCCACTACTAATGGGGGAAATAAGGCCACCATCTACAGTACAATAATTATGAGTAATTCATTGCTGAGGCGCTGCGGGTTTTGGACCATCAGGGAAGTGGAAGGGAGGCAGTGGATTGGATTTTCCTCTTGGTGCTGGATTACACAGTGGAATTCAGGATCCCCACAGCCTCTCGGAGCACTAGAAAGACGAGCTGTCTGCCCAGGAGATGCCCACCCACTTTGAAAGCCTCAACACGCTGACCCTCCATGTTGACAAACATCTTATGGAAGGACTTTCCAGATCACCAGCCAGAACCAGATTTCCATTCCCAGAACCATCTTAGGCTGCAGGTCCTTCAGCAGAAAGCCTCCAAAACCCATGCAGTTAGGGACAGCTCCCTTAAGCTGAAGAATGTAAGCATCAATGGTGAAACTTGTGCACTTACTGTGTAACAGCTGATCACCCATACATCAATTGCTCACTCCGTCCGGGAAAACGGCACCAACAGGTAGAGATGAGGGGCTTTCTATCTGGTAAGCTCCTCTTGGCCCCTTGTTCCAGCACCGTAGCCCAACTCGCTCTTGTCTTCCTCCACACCCCAACAGCTCTATGAGCACAGATGGATTCTGGTGCGGCAGGCAACATTCTGGACCACACTTTGGTGTGTAGCTTGGACTCCCTACCAAGTCTATCTATCACCCCTTCTGAAACACAGTCATTGACAAACAGCCCTTGGAGTCTAAGACAGTCATTGCGTGCACACTGACGAAGCACGTGAGCATTGGAGAGCACCGTGAGTCCATCCAATTCATCCTGATTGACTCACCCAATACTCCTCTCATCTCAGCTTATCCCTGGCTCTTCACTCCTGACCCTCACTTTACCTGGTCATCCAGTTCACTGCTGAGTTGGGGACCCACATGCTGGACCACCTGCCTGCAACCTCAATTGACTTTATCCCGTAAATCCATGGAGACAGAGGAAACCCTCGACCTCACCGACCCCACCAAACTCCCGCAGGAATACCTTCGTTTAGCCATCACCTTCAGTAAAAGAGAAGCCATCATCCTGCTGCCTCGCGGACCACACGATTAACCTCCTCCCAGCCACCATCCATCGCCAAGGTCATCGGTTCTCTTGCTCCCGTCCCAAGACCCAAGCCATTAATGACTACATCACTGAAGTACTACAGCACAGCGTCATTCAACTGTACCAGTCCCCAGCCAGTGCAGGATTTTTCCTTGTCAAAAAGGAAGATGGAGGGATGGGTCTCCCCCCTGCATTGACTACCGTGGACTCAAAATCACCATTAAGAACCTCTACCCTCTCCCTTTGATGGATAGTGCATTTGAAGCACTCCACATCTTCACCAAACTGGATCTATGGAGTACCTACAATCTGCTATTTCTTTTAAGTGACTGTATTTTATCGATATCTTATATGCGCAATATGTGCCTTGTGCTGTGTATAACTGTTGGTACTAAGTTTTGTACCTTGGCCCTGGGAAAAAATTGTTTTGTTTGGCTGTGTTCATGTATGATTGAATGGCAATTAAGTTTGAACTCGAACTTGATCTGTATCTGCTGGAGAATGAGTGGAAGACGCGTTCAAAACAACTATTGGCCACTACGGCTATTTGGTGATGCCTTTCAGACTTTCCAACACTCCAGTCATTTTCCAAGTCTTCATTCACGAGATCTTCTGAGACACGCTGCCCAAGTATACATAGTCTACCTTGATGATATTCTCATCTTCTCTAAGGAACCCCAAACCATGTTTGTCACATCTGTTCAGTCCTTCAGCACCTCCTCAAAAACCAACTGCACTGCAAGTTAACGAAATTCCAGGTACACACCCCAGTCATTCCCTTCCAGGGTAATGCCCTTTCACCCCCAGGTGTAAACATGGACCCAGAGAACGCGTGCCCCATTGTTGAATGGCTCTGACTACACTCTCTCAACCAGCTACAGCACCAGGGCTTCTCCAACCTCTACTGCCATTTCTTCAGGAACTAAATCCAAATCACCTCTCCTCTCAATATGCACAAAATGCTGGAGGAACTCAGCAGGCCAGACAACATCTATGGAAAAAAGTACAGTTGATGTTTCGACATTTTGCGTGTGTTACTCGGATTTCCAGCATCTGTAGATTTCCTCTTATTTGTGATTTGATCACCTCTCCTCTCAACTCCTTTACTATATCACCTACTTTACAGATAAACTGATCTGCTGGTGGAGATCATGCTTTGAAGAGCTCAAAATATCCTTTACCACCGTTCCTATTCTCTGCCATCTGAACCCCTCCAAACCTTTTGTGGTGGAGATGGATGCATCTGACATGGGTACTGGGGCCATCCTCTCCTCCTACCTCCTCTGCATTTCCATGAGTTTGTCCTCTAGCCATCATCCATAGACCAATGGTCAGTCAGAACAAGCCAATATGCAAGTGAAGAAGTTTCTGCTATGCTTCACCCCCTCTGATCATTCCACATGGAAGAAATATCTGTTCTTAGCCAAACTGTCATACAATCTACACACTTCCCCAGCCACAGGTATTTTAACCTTTGAAGTGCTTCATAGCTACCAACCCCATTTTTCCCTGCAAGGGAGCCAACAGTGGAGGTCCCATTTGCCAGGGCCCTGATTCATCACTGCAGGAATACTTGGAAGAGGTCATGGAGGGCCATCCTCACTGCCAACCATGCCCACTGCCACCAAACCAAAACCAGCTTGGCTACTCTGGTCTGGGGACTGTGTCTGGCTGTCCACCTAAGATCTGCCACCGTGCTTCGACTCCCACAAGCTCTCTCCTCAGTTCATCAGTCCTTTCAAGAGATCACCGGTCGCATTAATCCAGTCACTTTCCTTCTCCGGCTGCCACCGTCCCTCAAGATCACACCTACCGTCCACGTGTCCTGCCTCAAGCCTGTTGTCCACGGACGACTCAACCCACCTGAGCCTGGACCTCTGGAATCTAGGATGGAGGAAGGTGGTCCATTGTACACGGTTCACCCATTGATGAGTTCCCATTGTTGTGGATGGGTATGCAGTACCTGGTTGACTGGGAAGGATACGGCCTCGGAGAGAAGTCTTGGGTGCCATCCAGTTACATCTTGGATCCATTGATCATCAAGGAGTTTCACTGGACCAAGAACATCCTGGGCCATTGGATGCCAGTCATGAGTGGGAGGGGACCTACCAGGACTGCACAGGCAGACACCTCCCTGTCTCCACACAGCTAACAGAAGTCACTAGCCACTCATTTCCAGCTCATCACCTGCAGCCTATTTCAACCCTGCTCTCATCTACAGTCGTTGTTCACCCATCAAACCAGTCAGCATCCTCCAGCTCTTCCTCAACTTGTTGCCTTATCATGATAAGAATCCATTTTCTCTTGTTTTGTGGCCCTTCATGGCTTGTTATTTTGCAAGTTAATATTAAAGTGATTGCTCACCACTAAATCGTCTCTGCTGCTCTGAGTTTGGGTCAGGCCTCCTTTGATGCTCAGAAATAATTCTATATTGGGAGGGAGAACTGAATTGAAATTTGAGGTGGCCGAAGCACAAGTGTGGGAGAAACAACTTTCCAATCAAATCAGCGAAGTGTTGACAGAATGTTAATTTTAGAAATATTGAGAGCATGGGATGCAAAGAATATGAAAATTCCATCCAGCCAAAAACCAACATACAGCCAAGGTGGAAGGGAATGCCAAACTTACTAATGTGCAGTGAAATAGGACAGTGGAGTAAGGCAGGAGCAAATGGTATCAGGGGTATTAGGGCAGTGGAGTTAGTGCAAGAGGTCACAAGATACCAATGACCCCCAGAGAAATCCAATGAATTGATGTACCACATCAGAGATAAGAGCTAGTCTGAACATCCAATGGCTTCCTCTCTGCTTTCAATCAGTGAGAAAACACACAGCAGTCTTCTTGTCCACATGCCAGCCATCCTATACTGGTGACAGAGAGCGAATCTGAAGAAAAGTTGCAAGCATTGTAAATTACAGTGCAAGATGCTACTGCAAGTAGAGAATTTTATGTTGATTTCTGAGTTGGCGTTCTGCTTATATATTTAGGTATTACCTTAAAACAATTAAAGGTCTTGAAACAGCTTACCACTTTATCAATTAATGTTCTATTCCCTATTGTTCAATGTTAACAATTGTGGTTTTACTGCAAAGTTGGAATATATGAGCTGTAAACCAATTTTTTTCCACAGGTAATGTAAACACTGCTGCTTCAGGTGTAATCAATACTAAGTCCAGTAATGGAGGATGTGACAATCCAATTTATAATAAAGCAAAATCATTCTGCTAAATCTATTTCAGTTAATGGGAAATAAGAACTCAAGAGTTTGCAAAGGGCACCAAAATCATAAACATACCATTACTACAATTGCTGTTATAGTTTGGTGTCTTTTTTCATGATGACCATCAATTTTGACTTGGAATTAGATTAAGTCCAAGCATGAGAAGACACCAACCTTTTTGGACATTGAAGGTATCATTTTTGTGTTATGCCTGCTGCAAAATGATAAATGGAACCCATCTAGAAAGCTTTGATCATTATGACTCAGCTCAGCAATTCAAACCTGAAATTCAATGGGTTGTGCAGTTGGTAATGTATCACTTTTAAGACTTTAAAGTCATCTGAATTTTAACAGTATTTTTTTAAAATCATGGTTACAGGTATATATTTTTAATGGCAATAATTTAATTTTATCTCTCAATGTCCAGAATTATGCAACAACTGTTGGCATCATACCTCAGAATTGCCAAATCATTACTTGGGTAACTCAGTCATACTCTATGAGAGGCTGAACGTCAGTACTTAATCGTTGCTCATTCTTACAACATGCATTTTTTGTGCATGTCCATTCTTTGTGCTGTCTCACTCACGCTAATTTAAGGAAGTTGGTGGGAGTGAGTTAAGTAAATTAAATGTGTATCACCAATTTACTATGGAACAATTTGCAAGTGGAAAATTTAACTGGATGGAATTTCCAGTCTGTTTGAACATATGAAAGCTAAAGCATTTAAGATTGTGATAATATCATTTTGATTAAGGCTGAAACTGCCCTGCTCTTATATTGTTGCTCAAAGAGCTTTTTAGCTTTCTGCAAGATCAGAATAAAATGATTATGAATCTCAGCCAGGTGTTAGCAATTTTCTAATTTCTGACAAAATAATGGAAATTTTAACTTCTTTAACCTTCATTAATGGATGGATTTGGAATGACTGGAAATTTCAAATGTGACACAATATGATTTCCATGGAAACCTACCCATGAGTGGCTCTGATAAAGGTCTGACGTGGTGTAGAGTAAGGAAGAGATGCTGACGAGAGGGATGCAATTAAACCTGGTCTCAGGAGACAGGTCTCATTTAGCTATTGAAACGAGAAAGCTTATCTAAAATCTTATCTGTTCAGCGAGCTCTCCGTTGATGTCTCAGCACAGGAAAGCCCAGCAAATAAAGTGGGATAGAGGTAGGTACTGGGCCTGGTTTGGAAAAAAAGTGTTTTACCTGAACTGTTGTCAGCCAGGAGAAGCAAAAATGCTTCAAACTCTCAGCTCCCACCTCCTCAACACACCTGATCCTCAATCCCAATCTTGATCTAGTAAACAAATCTGCAAACATTTCAGTCACATAATGGCCAACACCTTGTCACATTCACTTTCGGTCAGGTTCGAAGATGCAAAGTACATTTATGATCAAAGTATGTATTCAGTATACAACCCTGAGATTTATCTTCCTACAGATAGCCATGCAACAAAGAAACACCACGGATCCATCTTTAATATTTGTATTTTTTCCCTTTCAGGGTTCTTTTGAAGACTCTGACCTGGAGTTACACTCGGACTTCGGTTCTTTTCGGGAATGGAACATGTTCTCGGGGTTTCAGGACCGGCCGTTGTTGCTCGGCATGCAAAGGGTTTCAGCCTGAAAGTCTTGCTCGTATTTGGAAGCCCAAGATCTCGGTGCTCTGGAGATGGGTGGATCAAGGCCAGGTGTCGCAGCAGAAGACTTGGGCTTTGTTGGGGATGTCGGAAAATCTTTTGCTGTGGGCCTGAAGACCTGAGATCTTTGCGATCTTCAGGCACAGAGCTTGTAAAAAGTGACGAAATGGCCCTTTTAACATTGTAAACCAACGGGTTGTTGTTATGTCTCCCACTCACTGTGAAAAGAAGAGCAAGGTGGCATGCTTGAATGACCATCGACCTGTGGCTCTGACATCAATTGCTATGAAGTGCTTCGAGCGATTGGTTATGGCACACATCAACCACAGCCTACTGGTCAACCTCGACGCTTTGCAATTCGCCTACCGGAGCAACAGGTCAATGACAGGTGCCATCTCTCTGGCCCTACATTCCTCCTTAGAACACCTGGAGAATAAAGACGCATATGTAAGGCTCCTTTTCATTGACTACAGCTTTATTCCAAATAAACCGATTCCTAAGCTCCGGAACCTGGGCCTTAGCTCTCAGATCTTCAGCTGGATCTTCAACTTCCTCACAGACAGGATACAGGCTGTAAAAATAGGGGACGAGCTCTCCTCTACAATCACTCTGAGCACCAGTGCTCCACAAGGCTGTGTACTCAGCCCCCTGCTGTACTCATTATACACCCATGATTGTGTAGCCAAGTTTCCATCAAACTCAATATATAAGTTTGCTGATGACACCGCAATTGTAGGCCGTATCTCGGGTAATGATGAGTTTGAGTACAGAGAGGAAATTAAGAACCTGGTGGCATGGTGCAAAGACAATAACCTATCCCTCAACGTCAGCAAGACGAAGGAATTGGTTGTTGACTTCAGAAGGAGTAGCAGACCGCACGACCCAATTTACATCGGTGGTGCACAAGTGGAACAGGTCAAAAGCTTTAAGCTCTTCGGGGTCAATATCACAAATGACCTGACTTGGTCCATCCAAGCAGAGTCCACTGCCAAGAAGGCCCACCAGCGCCTTTACTTCCTGAGAAAGCTAAAGAAATTTGGCCTGTCCCCTAAAACCCTCACTAATTTTTATAGATGCACCGTAGAAAGCATTCTTCTAGGGTGCATCACAACCTGGTATGGAAGTTGTCGTGTCCAAGACCAGAAGAAGCTGCAGAAGATAGTGAACACAGCCCAGCACATCACACAAACCAATCTTCCGTCCTTGGACTCAGTTTACACCGCATGCTGTCGGAGCAGTGCTGCCAGGATAATCAAGGACACGACCCACCCAGCCAACACACTTTTCGTTCCTCTTCCCTCTGGGAGAAAGCTCAGGAGCTTGAAGACTCGTACTGCCAGATATGGGAACAGGTTCTTTCCAACTGTGATAAGACTGCTGAAAGGATCCTGACCCGGATCTGGGCCGTACCCTCCAAATATCCTGACCTGCCTCTTGGTTTTTTTGCACTACCTTACTTTCCCTTTTCTATTTTCTATTAATCATTCATAATTTAAATTTTTACTATTTACTGTTGATTTGTACTCCAGGGAGCGCGAGGCGCAGAATCAAATATCGCTATGATGATTGTATGCTCTAGTATCAATTGTCTGGCGACAATAAAGTAAAGTAAAGTAAAATGGGGGGACACCTCCCTCTCTTCTTATTACGGAGAGAGAAAACTTGTGTGTTGTCGAATGCCAGATGAAGTGCAATAGTCTTTGGGGTAACTGCAAGTCTGTGCCTTTGCTATTGCCTAGCTCACACTTGTGCTTGGTAGCGGATGTGTTTTTTTTTGTTGAGGGGGTATTGTCGCTTGGTGCTGCTCACTCGTGGGAGAGGGGAGCTGGGGGAGAGGACTTTGGGGTTCTCACGTTTAACTGTTGTTCAGTCTTTGGGGCACTTCTCTGTTTTTAAAGAAAAAGAATTACAGGGTGTATATTGTATACCTTTCTCTGATGTTAAGTTGGACCTTCGAACCCATTCAAAGAAAAACATCCAACACCTAATGTGCAAAAAAAAAACAAATTGCTTTATGCAAACAGCAAAATACAAGCGAAAACCGCAGAACATAAAACGTCAAACCACAATGTCATTGAAACAGTCTAGGAATGTTCAGCTCAGTTTGATTTAGAGCTGCGGCATTTGCTGACTGCAGATCACAGAGCCAATCCACCCTGATCTAAATCACAGAAAATAGCAATAAAAAAGGAGTAACCAGAAACAAATCATAGCATAGAGAGAGAGAGAGAGAGAGAGAGAGGGAGACTGGTCAAACACAGGCACCTTGAGGAAGAGGGAGGGAGAGACCGGTCACATACAGGCTGATGGCACTGAACACCCACTCACCTTCCCTCTCATCCTCATTGATTCCAATCTTGCTTGACGTTTTAATCAGCAAGATCAGCACAAAATGGAGTCAATCATGGGCTTGTGCCCTGTCTCCTGCCTTCTTGGCTTCAAAGCTGCACACTCCACTCGAAACCTCACTGACCTCCTTCGGAGACAGCAAAGCACCAGATTGCTCAATCAGCCTAAAAAATACACCATCGAAATGTAAATCGCAGGTTCTAATAGTAGCAAAATCATATTTGAGAGAAAAAGAAGTAAAAGAAATAGTTTTGTTAACTGTCTGAATGATGTCGCCTTTGGTCACGTTGTTCACTGGCGCCATCTTCTTCAGAACACCAAACAACTTGTAAAACACTTACCACTTTCCTATATCTCACTCCAATTGGCCCTCAATTGCCCCTCCCTTTCTCTTCAGTTTCTCTCCTTGACTTACATTTTTTCCTTAAAACTATCCACACCATCCCTCTATATGAGGACCCTACAACTTCTGTTTAATGTGCGTGGAGCTTAGGAGGATGTTGGTGCCTAACAGCGACTGCTTTGCTTGAGTTTTCGGAAACAGTTCTATCTTTGATATCTCTTTTTTCCCCTTTTGAGGTTCTTTTGAAGACCCTGACCTGGAGTTCGGCTCTTTGAGGAAATGGACGCACTCTCAGGGCCTCACAACCATCGGCTTCCTTCAGTTAGTCCTGACGAAGGGTCTGGGCCTGAAACGTCGACTCTACCTCTTCCTAGAGATGTTGCCTGGCCTGCTGCATTCACCAGCAACTTTGATGTGTGTTGCTATCAAAACACTGTCCTTTTGCTTTAATCTTGCACAAGTTACTCCGTCCATCTCTTTAATCTCTCTTAAACCACTTTGACTTGCATCTTTATCTCAAATCGCTCACAAATCCTCATTTTCCCTTCTTTTTCTTATTTTTTTCTCTGCCTTCTGTCCATTGAAACTCCTATTCTCTCCAAAACCTCCCTCTCTCCCCATGATTGCTCTAACCATTTAATCACTCCTGTAGATTTCTCTCAACATCCTCTATTATTTCTCCACTACTCTCTTGCATTGCTGAGTCCAGTCCCAATATTCCCTCTTAATCTCTCTCAATCTTCACCATCATTTGAATTCTCTCCAATGTCAACCTGAGCACTATTGTGTGAAATCTATTGTGTTTGGGCTACAGCTTCTGTTTACAGTTTTGCACTGTTGTCTGAGTAACAGATGTCAAACCTAATGAACAAGCTAGTTACCAGGCATAGGCATCTTAAAATATAAAGTATTATTAGGCGAAAGGCCCAGTGGCCTAACCAGAAATCCCAAGCTGTAAAAATCTGCACCATGTATTTCTTAACACTCACCAACCTATCTGCAAAATTATCTCAGTCTCTAATTGCAACTGAGGGCAAAATCAAAAAAAAATTATGTTATAAGTACACTGATTCTACAGGCAGAGTGGTGCAGCTAATAGAGCTGCTGCCTCAAAGTTCCAGAGACCTGAGTTGAATCTTAGCCTTATGAGCTGTCCGTGTGGAGTTTGCATGCTCTACTTATGACAACATAGGCTGCATAGAGCCATAGAGTTATACAGCCGAGAAACAGGTCTTTCAGCCTAACTTATCCATGCCAACCAAACTACCTACCTGAGCTGGTCCCATCTGCCTACATTTGGCCAATATCCTTCTAAACCCTTCCAGTCCATGTATCTGTCCAAATGTCTTTTATTGATTTTCTGTTTTCATCCCACGCCCCAGGGATGTGCGGTTTGGTGGATTAATTGGCCATTGAAAATTGCTCCTACTTCACAGGTGAGTGATAGAATCTGAGAAAGTTAAAGGAAATGCAGGCAGAATTAAATAGGTTATGTGTACGATTAGTGTGAGAGCATGCTCGATCATCTGCATGGACTTGATGGGCCAAAGGGCCTGTTTCTACATTCTATGACTCATTTTACCTTACCGCCATAATATTCTCCATATTCTGGTGATTTTTACATCCAATACCATTACTGCATGCGGTGTTCCTCAACCACGAACCCTACCTGCTTCCTTGCTAATTGAGGCTGAAAAAGCCTTTTTGAAAACTTTTCAGTCTATTTGAGCATTTTAATCATTAAAATGCCTAATCCCATCTCCACCCTATTGTCACAAACACGGGGAATTCTGCAGATGCTGAAAATCCAATGCAACGCACACAAAATGCTGAAGGAACTCAACCCTGTTGTCGACTTCACCTGCCCCGTCAGCCACTGATAGCCTCATCCATGCTTTTGTTAATTTCCATCTGGTTTCCCACCTGAACCGATGTACTGGCTGAGGTGGAAAACCTCACCATCCACTTTTTTTATGTCTTCATGACATTTAGTCATCTTAGCCAATGTACTGGCATCTGACAGGTGTTCCCAGGTATCAAAATGGTAATTGAATCAGTGGTAAAAGATGTCAGTACAGGTGAGTTACTGAGAATACTAGGAACCTGGCATGAATCCTTGTCCTACCTGCTGTAAAGCAGGGAGTCTGGTGTAGAATCACTATCCCTCCAGTACGCCAAGATACCATGAATTTGATGCTAGTGCTTACTTCCCTGGCACGTCCAGGCCAACGAGTCACTCACTGCATGGTTGAGAGGTTGTCTGTGTATTGTCAATGAGTGCAGATCCTATCAATTCACTCAATCTATTTTTATACCTGACACAAAGCAGAAGCAATTCTTTCCCAAACTATCAAGGTCATTCTCTGACTGCGAACACAGTAAACCATCTCTGTTTGGCCTTTTCCAAATATCTACCGACATTTACTAATCTCCGAAGTATATCCTCTGTCCAGCTGTGTGGACTGCACTCTGATGATTCCATCTCAAACTACACTGGAAATTACCTGTAATAGTGTTTTTCACCTCTCTGGTGACCTTACACTGAGTTCTCAGTGATCAGTCCTTAGATTCCCTTCTATTTCTCATCTACATGTTCCCACTCAACAGGTCCCAATTGAGTCTGTCAAAAGGAATTCTGAGTACCTGATATTTCAGTACTCCCAAGTGGATGGAGCATAATCAATTGATATATACTGAGTCCCTTTTTAAGCTAGCTGTTGATACAGAATGCAAGAACATGTTTTGATTGCAGCTCTGGATGCCAGGCATTGCATGGCCATGTCATTATGTTCAGTACCAGTCCAGAAGAATGTTCGCACATCTCTCTAATGGCAGCTGGCAAATCAGAGTTGCTATGTATTTCATCTATAAAAAGAGTCCTTAAATGGTAAACTTCCACCAGGCTGGGTTCTGACTTGCATAACGCACGTGTTTTCACTTATTGACAGACATCTGTGAAATGTTCCTCAATTTATGCTTGATAAAGCGAGATATTTAATGGTAACAGCCTTCTACAGTGAAAAGATTTAAATTCCCTCTTCCTTTATCCTGCTGCATCCTGGACTGTTTTTCTATCTTTCTCAATGTTCAAAGTAAATTTAATATCAAAGTATATATATATAGTATGTCACTATATACAACCCTGAGATTTTTTTTTTGTGGGCATTCTCTGCAAATTTCTGGAATAGTCAATATGATAGGATTAGTGAAAGACCAACCAGAGTGCAAAAGACAAAAAACTGTTCAAATCCAAATATAAATGAATAGCAATAAACAATGTGAACATGAGATAATGGAATAAAGAGATCTTAAAGCGAGATGTTTGGTTGAGGGAACATTTCAATGATGGAGCAAGTGAGTGTGGTTATCCCCTTTTATTCTAGAGCCTGATGATTAAGGGGTAGTAACTGTTCTTGAACCTGGTGGTGTGAATACCGAGACTCCTGTATCTTCTACCTGATGGCAGCCGCGAGAAGAAAGCATGACCTGGGACCTGGGTGGGGGATGTTAGAGTGGGTTCTTTTTGGGTAGATGATTTGTTAACACTTAAATGACTTTGGCCACCAGACTTCTATTTTAACTGTTTGACAAAGGACTGTGGATTGAGTCCACCACAATGGGCTTCCTAAAAGGTGTAAATACCAGATGCTGTAGTTTTGAAGGCAGTATCACCTATACATTATAAATATTAATTGTATGAATTGTCTTCTATGTTAGCACGGGAAACGCCAAATAAATGTATTGTAGACTTAACTTACATTCCTAAAGGCTGTAGATACCAACCCAGACATGTTGACGTCAGGAGGAAAGGATGGTGAGAGATTTTGTATGTAGCTTCAATAGGAAGCATTGTCTATGCATTGTCTGCAACTTTTTAAGTAGGGATTGCCTTTGTGTTTAGCATATAAATATCGAGACCACATTTTAGCTAGCAGACCTTTCTGCGGAAAGCGTCTCCGTCCGTAAGATGCCTGCTGTACCTTGTTGTGTCGAATAAAGAAGCTGCTTTGTATCTACAAGTGACTCTGTCTCTCCAGTGATTTCATCCACGCTACAACAGGGATGATAAATGCTGCTTTTCTATGCCAGCTCTTCACGTAGATGAGCTCAGTGGCTGGGAGGGCTTTACCCATGATGTAACTGGCCGAATCCATCACCTTTTGTATGATTTTCTGTTCTAAGTCATTGGTGTTTCCATACTAGGCCATGATGCAGCCAGTCAAGATATCTCCAGTACATATCTGTTGAAGTTTGTCAAAGTATTAGATGTCATGCCATATCTCTGAGACTCTTAAGAAAGTAGAGGCACTGCCATGCTTTCTTCGCAATTGTACTTACATGCTGTGTCCAAAACGGGTCCTCAGAAATAGTAACACCCAGGAATTTAAAGCTAGAGACCCTATCTACCTCTGATCTTCTGATGAGGATTGGCTCATGGGCCTCTGGTTTCCCTCTCCTGAAGTCTACAATTAGTTCCTTTGTCTTGCTGACAATAAGAGAGAGGCTGTTGCTATGACACCACTCAGCCAAATTTTCAATCTCCCTCCTTTATGCTGATTCATCACCACCTTTGATTTGGCCCTCAACAGTGGTGTCATTAGCAAACTTGAACGTGGTATGGGAGCTGTGCTTAACCACAGAGTTATTAGCGTAAAGCGAATAGAGCAGGGGACTAAGCACACAGCCTTGTGGTGCACCTGTGTGGTGGAGATTATGGAGGAGATGTTGTTGCCAATCCAAACTGACTGGGGTCTGTAAATAAGGAAATCTTTTTGTTTGGATAGTTATAGATCAGATTTATGTAGTTCTGACACAATACGTAAATTTGTTATTCTATTTGCACACAGTCAATTCTTCATCAGGCCAAATGTGGTTCATTTTCAATGGGTGCCATGCACCTCCTGTGAAGGATGAATATAGGCACTGACATATTCCAGCAATATAGTGCAGCATGATCATAAGACCATAAGATATAGGAGCAGGATTAGGCCATTTGGCCCATTGGGTCTGCTGTTCCATTTCATCATGGTTGATCCAGTTTTCCTCTCAGCACCAATCTCCTGTCTTCTCCCCATATCCCTTCATGCCCTGACCAATCAAGAATCTATCAACCTCTGCCTTAAATATACATAAAGACTTAGCCCCCACCATTGCCTGTGGCAAATAATTCCACAGAATCACCATTCTCTGGCTAAATAAATTCTTCCTCATCTCCTTTCTAAAAGGACATCCTTCTATTCTGAGGCTGTGTCCTCTGGTCTTAGACTGTCCCACCACAGGAAACATCCTCTCCGGATCCACTCTATCAAGGCTTTTCATCATTTGATAGGTTTCAATGAGGTCACTCCTTACTCTTCTGAATTCTAGTGAATACAGGCCCAGATCCCTCAAATGCTCTTCATACGACAAGCCATTCAATCCTGGAATCATTTTTATGAACCTCCTTTGAACCCTCTCCAGTTTCAGCACATCCTTTCTAAGATAAGGAGCCCAAACCTGCTCACAATACTCCAAGTGAAGCCTCACCAATGCTTTAAAAAGTTTCAACATTATATCCTTGCTTTTATATTCTAGTCCTCTTGAAATGAAAGCTAACATTGCATTTGCCTTCCTCACCACAGAATCAACCTGCAAATTAGTCTTTAGGGAATCCTACACAAGTACTCCCAAACCCCTTTGCACCTCAGCTTTATGCATTTTCTCTCCAATTAGAGAATAATCAACCTTTTCATTTCTTCTGGTGAAGTGCATGACCATACATTTGCTGACACTGAATTACATCTGCTCTTTCTTTGCCCATTCTCCTAATCTAGCTAAGTCCTTCTGTACTCTCTACTTCCTCAAAACTATCTGCCCCTCCACTCATCTTCATATCTTCTGCAAACTTTACAACAAAGCCATCAATTCCATCATACAAATCATTGACATATATCGTAAAAATAATTGGTCCCTACGCAGACCCCTGTGGAACTCCCCTAGTCACTGGTAGCCAACCAGAAAAGGTTCTCTTTATTCCTACTTTTTACTTCCTGCCAATCAGCCACTACTTTATCCATGCTGGAATCTTTCCTGTAATACCATGGGTTCATAGCTTGTTAAGCAGCCTCATGTATGGCACCTTGTCAAAGGCCTTCTGAAAATTCAAAACCACAACATAAGCAGATTCTCTTTTGTCTATCTTGTTTGTTATTTCTTCAAAGAATTCCAACAGATTTGTCAGGCAAGATTTCCTCTTGAGGAAACCATGCTGACAATGGCCTATTTTATTATGTGCTTCCAAGTACACTGAGACCTCATCCTTACTAATCGACTCCAGCAGCTTCCCAACCAATGAGGTCAGACGAACTGGCCTATAGTTTCCTTCCTTCTGCCACTCTCCTTTCTTGAAGCGCGGAGTGACGTTTGCAATTTTCCAATCTTCCGGAACCATTCCAGGATGTAATGATCCTTGAAAGCTTAATACTACTGCCTCCATGATCTCTTCAGCCACCTCTTTCTCCATCTGGTCCAGGTGACTCATCTGCCTTCAGACCTTTCAGTTTCCCAAGAACCTTCTCCCTAGTTATGAAAGCAGAATCAAAATCAGGTTCTGATAAAAAAAAGTAGTGAGGTAGTATTCATGTGTTCAATGCCTATTCAGAAATCTGACAGAAGAGGGGAAGAAGCTGTTCCTGAATCATTGAGTGTGTTCCTTCAGGCTTCTGTACCTCCTCCCTGATGGTAGCAATGAGAACCTGAATGATGGGGGCCACCTTTTTGAGCCATTGCTCCTTGAAGATGTCCTGGATACTATGGAGGCCAGTGCGCATGATGGAGTCAACTGAGTTTACAATTCTCTGCAGCTTATTTTGATCCTGTTCTGTATCCAACACCCCCATCCCTCCCATGGTACGAAATGGTGATGCAGCCAGTTAAAGTGCTCTCCACGGTACATCTGTAGAAATTTGTGAGTGTCTTTAGTGATATACAAATCTCCTCAAACCCCTAACTAAATATAGCTGCTGTCATGCCTTCCTTGTAGGTACATCGATGTATCTTGAGCCCAGGATAGATCCTCATTGATATTGACACCCAGGAACTTGAATTTGCTCACTCTTCGGGCAGATGTTCACTAAACATAAAGGCCCTGGAGTATCACTCATGTATCCTTTGCTAAGCACTTGCAACTACCTGTACATGGTTATATAGGTTAGAAAAAGTAACTGAAAAGTTTGTTTGCCTGAGAAATAGGCCTTTGGCTGGTCATTCATTTCAGGCATTAGCATTGGCATTCCAGACCTGAAAACCAACACATTGAGTGCTTCTTTATTGATTCATGGGATGTTTGTGTTCTTGGCGGGACTAGCATTGCCAAATATAGCAACACCCACAAAATGCTGGAGGAACTCAGTGGGTTAGGCAGCACTGGGAACTTGCCAACTGTACCTGCCCTTCACAACACAGTGGTGAAATGTGTGATTCATGTTGTAAAGGAAGAGCAGGTAACATTTTCTTTGTTGTTCTGGCAATGATTTTTTAAAGGAATGATAGTAAAGCATGCATGTTTAGATAACAGATCCTGAGGCGGTGTTACCAATCTACTTAAGACAAATAGCATTGTTCAGTATTAAGCAATGAGTTTGGACAAGTGATGTGTGACTAGAGACTTAGGCAAGGATGGTTAAGACCCGAGTGCTGGAGTATCCGAGACTAGAATCAAGACGTAGTAAGAGACTGAAATGAAGATAGGGCTTTAAACAAGACACTAGTCAAGAATCCAAAGTTGAGCTGATGACTGAGTACCTCGGTTCAGGTGCTCTTTAAATATTATAATCCTGGTGCCAAAACATGGCGGCCAATTCGCAGGGTGGGCCTGAATCTGTAAAGGAGCTGTACCAGCTAGCCATATTCTGAGGAGTAGCCCAGAACACTTCACAGCACTGTGCGCAAGAGATGTCCCCATTCGAATGCCAATCGGGTATTGGCACGATTGGATGCGTATTGCAAAAGGATCCCCTCCCCTACGGCCAACTCCTGATGGCCCTGACTGCTCGGAGAGATGACAACAGTTGTCATTAATGTGGGCCAGATCCAAGATGTCCTTTTCTGGAACCCAGCATCGTCCCTTGGGCCCAAATCTTTCCCAATCCACGAGGAACTTCCGAGCATCCTGAACCATTCATGAATCCAGAATTCTTTTTACAGTGAAGATCTGTTCCCCATCGACAAACCTGGGTGGTGGCAGGCCTGGTGGTGGTGGGGCTGAAGGACTGGTACTTACAGGTTTTAATTTAGAAATGTGGGAAATGGGATTGATCTTGACGGTCTTTGGGAGCTGCAAGGTGTAAGCCACTGGGTTAACTTTCTTGAGAACCTTGAAGGGTCCGATGAAGTTGTGCACCAATATCCTCGACTCTACATGGAGAGGCAAATCCTGAGGAGACAACCAGACCTGTTGCCCAGGATGCAAGTTGGTCATTGTCTTCTCTTGGGGTTGGCCTTTATATCAGCCTTCTGGGTAGAGGCCAACACCATCTGTTCTCCCCTAGTCAATTTTTCCTTGCAGTATCAGACAAGCTCTTAGGCCACTGGAAACCTAACCTTGGCCTCCCGCTCAGGGAAGAGTGGTGGAGAGTACCTGAATTGGCATTCGAATGGGGACATCCAGTGCGCAGAGTGCTGTGAAGTTTTGTGGGCAACCTCAGGCCAGGCATCATAGGGTTCATTCCATATCCTGGTTCACCCACCCTGTCTCGCCGTTTGTCTGCAGGTGAAACCCAGAGGAACGACTTGCTGTTTCCCCAGTCAGCGTACAGAATGCCCTCCAATATCATGATGCAAATTGCGGACTGTGATCTGACACAATGCTCACCAGAAATCCATTGGTCCTGGAGACCTGGTGCAGGACAATTTCAGCCGTCTCCACCGCAGATGGTAATTTGTCCAAGGCAATGAATTTGCAGGCCTTCAAAAAATGATCTACAATTACCATGATGACAGTCTTCCACCAGAAGACCCATGACAAGGTCCATGGAGATGTGTGCCCATGGTCTGTCCGGAGCAGGTAGTGGGTGGAGGAGCCCTTGTGGTTGGGTAGAGGCCTCCTTGTTCCAGGCGCACACTTCACATGTTTGCATGTTTGTCAGACTTGTCTTGCCATCACAGGCCACCAATATCTTCTCTTAAGGAACTTGAGGATCCTGGCAATCCCTGGGTGAGCGGTCATTCTTGATGACTGTCCCCATTGAAGTACCTGAGACTGAATGAAACCTGGATTGAACAGACGACCCAGCAGTCCATTCTTGGGAATCTCCCCTTGTGCCTGTGAGCAAGTACTTTGATTCCCCAATGAATTGGTGCTATCACTTGAACCAGGGGCAAAATGGTGGTAGGCTGCTCCTCTCTTTTGGGTTCATCGAAATAACGAGAGAAGGCATCCAGTTCCTGATACTTAGACCCCAGTCAATAGGTCAGGATGGAATTGGTGGTTAAAGAAAAGAGACCACCTGGCCTGCCGGGAGGTCAGTCTTTTGGCCTTCTGAATATAGGCCAGGTTATCGTGGTCTGACCATACAATAAAGGGATTCTTGGTCCCTCAAGCCAGTGACGCCATTCCTCCAAAGCCAAATTGACCGTGAGCAACTCTCTATTTCTGATGTCGTGGTTTCCCTCTGCTGGGGATAGCCGCCTGGAGAAGAATGCTCATTGGTGCAGTTTCTTGTCCAAAGGTGTCCAAGGGGACAACATTGCACCCACTCCAATGTCCAAGGTGTCCACCTGCACGATGAAGGGAAGGTTCAGGTTAGGGGAAATCAAAATGGGAGCTGTTGTGAACTGCCGTTTGAGCTCAGCAAAAGCAGCCTCTGCTTCGGTAGTCCAAAAAAAGGACCCATGGATCTCTTAGTGCTGTCAGTACAGCCACCATTGAGCCGAAGTTCCTGGTGAACCTTCTGTAAAAGTTGCCAAATCCCTGGAATCATTGGAGTTGTTTCTCATTGGATGGTTGTGGCCAATCTTTGACTGCCTGTGTCTTAGTTAGAGTCCATCTTGAAATTGCCATAGAACCTAAAAATGAAATGGTGATTACATGAAATCTGGATTTCTCCAGCTTGACATAAAGTCCATGATCTAGAATCCTCTTTAAGATATCTCTGACGTCAGCGACATGCTCCTCCACAGACTTCGAGATGATTAGGATATCATAAAGTAGATGAAGGCATACTTATAAAGGCCTGGAAAACTGATGGAGTGTTTGTAAGGCCGAAGGGCATGACCAGGTACCCATAATGCCCTGTTGGTGCATCTTTCCACATCCCCTCTTTTATGCGGACCATTATATGGTGGTGTTCATGAGTGGAAGGGGGTATAGCCCTCATACAGTTCAGCCCTTTATAATCAATTCCAGGCCATAGGCTCCCGTCCTGTAGAAGGCTGTTACCAGATTCGGATATGGCCCAAGTGCAGAATGAGAGACACTGAAGCCGGACGATAGTTCACAGACTTTAATGTGAACAGTGTTAAAGGGAAAATAAAAACAATAAATGCTAGGCCAAACAGGGCCGTTAACTAAAACACTTAAATGGAAAACGAAGCCTACACTACAGCAGAAAAGAACGTTCAACGAATATCACCAGTCTTCAGAGTCAGTTGACTCAAAAATCCAACTTCTCAGGGAAGGCCGAATGCAAACAGGCAGCGAAGTGCTGCTGTGCTCTGTCCAAGTCTCGACAAGCACTACAACAACAAGTATGGAGATAAATACTATCATGATTAAATAATAATTAGCTGGCACGTGCATATTCTCAAGCACATTTTTGTACCTACTGTGCTGCCGAATCTGTGGTTGTGATACTTATAGGTTTGGTGCAGTAAAGCATTTGAGACCTTTCCCTTGCTGAAGTCGTCCTCCAAGTTTCAAACAGCTTGGGTGATGTAACTACCCCCGAACATTACTCCAAGGATGACTGCTGAGGCTCTTAGGTAGTAGGGGTGGTTCACTAGGGTCTTTAGTTGAAACCAAGGCCAAATCAGAGTCCAAGTCCTCAGCTGCATTCTCAGAAATGGGCTGTGAGGCACTTCAAATGATCCTTGTGTTCCTGGGACTGTGCTCCAAGGGTCTACGTTTCGGAGCCCATCCCTTAAACGAGACCTGGCAACTGGATCCCTCATGCTTGGCCGGAGCCGACTTGTCTGTCCTTGACGACAGGACTGGGTCTCCCGACGGCTCAGTAGCCTTGACCCTGACGCTGGGACCTCTCATTAGCTGAGAGTCTCGTGCAGCTGATCTGCATAGGCTTGGCAGGATCGGGAGCAGGAAACGGGTTGGTCTTAGTTTGAAGTTGGGAAGTCAAACTGTAATGCATTGAGGCTGAGCTTGGGCTAGCCCTCTTTGACCTCTTGAAATACTCCAACCTTCGCACTGCCAGGCGATTATTGAGCCAGATGGACTGATCAACCGGCGACTCTAAGTCCTCAACCAGCTCTCCCAACGCAAGGGAATCCGTTAATTCGTCTCGGGGTCCGTGTCAGTAGAGAGTGGCCAAGGCCTCCCCATTGCAGCCACTCTCCTCTCCCAAAATCCGAAATTCAAAGTCCGACTACCTTGATGCACCTTCATCAGAGGGTCTGGGGCTCTGTTTGGTCTGGTGGGATGATGGAACACCCTCCTATGAATCTGAGCAAATCTCCAACCTCTGCTCTCAATATGCGATGGCCCAGGCCAGGGCTTTCACAATCAGGAGAGAGATCATGAAGACCACCTTTCTGTGCTCTGCAGGGAACTCTGCAGGCCACCTTTCTGTGCTCTCTCAGGAGAGAGATCATGAAGGCCACCTTTCTGTGCTCTACTGGAGTTCAAACACTACTGAACATCAATTGAGGAAGCTGCGACAAGAGCCCAGGTCACCGTTGAATCTCCCTGGGGTTGGAAGGTGGAGCAGCTGCGCTGAGCGACAAACTGCCTCACCCAAGCAACTGGTGCTTCCTCCTTGTAATCGTTGGCAGACGGCGACCTGGAGGTCATGTATCACCAGGCTCTATCTGGAAGTGTCCTCGCTGTGTCTGGCCACAGCTGATGAGAGGCCTCGATACCCCGCTGGGTCCATGTTAGGCTCAGTTGTACAGTGACGAGAGACCTGGGTGGGAATGGTTATCAACCAAGTGCTGGAGTATCCGAGACTAGAATCGAGACATGTTATGGGACTGAAATGAAGACAGGGTTCTAAAGTAGACTCTAGACAAGAGTCCAAAGTTGAGCTGATGATTGAGCACTGAACCTCAGTTCATGTGCTTTTTAAATATTAAAATATTGGTGCCAAAACTTGGCCGCCAATTAGTGGAGCAGGCCTGAATCTTTAAAGGGACTGCTCCAGCTAGCCATATTCTGGGAAATTGGAGGGTCTAAACCCCGGCTGGATGTGTATCATAGCACGATACCTATAAAGCATGTAAGAGGATATGATAAATAAGTCCCAATTAAGGGTCTCAGCTTGAAATATCATCTGTCCCTTTCCCTCCACAAGTGCTACCTGATCTGCCGAGTTCCTCCAGCATTTTGTTTTGCTCCAGAGTCTAGCATCTGCAGTCTCTTGTGTCTCTATGATATTTCAATAATTGGAAGATATGGAATATAGAGGAGACTAACTTTGCAATCTAGATAAAGCAAAGAAATCAGAAAAAATTACAGACTTGAAATGCCTTATTTTTGGAATTAACATTTCAAGCTTCAAACTGTGGTTGTAACATATGTGTGCGTGGTCTGTACTAGCGGTGTGGCACTTTATACTAGTTATAGAGCAATACAACATGCATCTAGGCTGTTCTGGGTCTGTACTGGCAGTGCAATTGGACAATTAGAACTGTAGTAAACATGGGTCCTGTCATAGTTCCAAACCAGTGGCAATGGCCGCCTTGTTAGACACGGCATCCATGGGATGTGTAGTTAATGTCTGTGGAAGTGCATTGAGTGGGAAGATTATGAAAGCAGTATGCAATAAAGATTTGAGTCATGGGTACTCATTTGGACCAACACTCAGTCTAAGTGTTCTGTCACTGGAGAAACCCATAGCAACCCTGATAACATTACATAAATGGATTATCTGAAATCTTCAGTCTATTTAAAATATTTTAGTCACTGTAGTCTAATTCTAGAATGCCTGCTGGTCTTGAGACTTTGGCAAATTAAAGAAACTCCAAGAGATAGATATTTAGTTTGTGGATGATACTGATTTGAATTTGAGGCTTTTGAACAAACTGGTTGTTTTCAGTGAAAAATCACAAACAAGAGTAAATCTGCAGAGGCAGGAAATCCAAGTAGCACACTCAAAATGCTGGAGGACCTCAGCAGGCCAGGAGGCATCTACGGAAAAGAGTGCAGTCGATGTTTCAGGCCAATACCCTTTATCCGGGCACAATCATCAGGAATAAGTAGTGAGGTGCTGTTCAAGGATTCAATGTCCATTCAGAAATTTGATGGCAGAAGGGAAGAATCTGGTCCTGAATTTTTGAGTGTGTGCTTTCAGGATCCTGCACCTCCTCCCTGATGGTAGTAATGAGAAGAGGGCATGTCCTGGGTGATGGGAGTTCTTAATGACGGATGCCACCTTTTTGGGGCATCACTCCTTAAAGGTGTCCTGCATGCTGGGGAGGCTAGTACCACTGATGGAGCTGACTGAGTTTACAAATTTCTACAGCTTATTTGGATCCCGTGCAGTGCCCCCACCATCATACCAGACAGTGATGCATCCAGCTAGAATGCACTCCACAGTACATCTGCAGAAATTTGTGAGTGTTTCTGGTGACATACCAAATTGGAGTCGACTCAGTAAATGAAGCGTTGAGCGTTGGGTGACAACAGCTATTACAGATGTCACAGCTCTTAACTTCATTGCAGAAAACATCTCACAATTTCACATGCTCATTTTAAATGTCAGAAAGGAGCCATGCTCTGATAGCAGTTTTATTCCTGGACAATCAGAGTCACAGGGCAATACAACACAGATAGAGGCCTTTTGTCCCAATGAGTTCATGCCAACCATGGTATCCACCCATATAGTCTCAATTTCCTACATTCAGCCAATATACCTCTATACCCAGATCCTGCATGTACCTATCCAAGTGCTGCTTAAATGACACCAACGTATCTGTCCTAACCACTTCGTATGGAAGCTCATTCCATATTCTCACAACCATCTGTGTGGAAAAAGGTACCCCTCTTGTTCTTTTCAAACAAAGTCACAGAGAAGTACAACACAGAACAGGCCCTTTGGCTCCTCTATTCCAGGCAGAAATCATATGAATTGCCTACCTCCATTGACCTGCAGAGGGATAGTAGCTCGCCATATATATTCCTCTCCAAATTTCTCTTGAACATTGAAATCAGGCTCACATGCACCAACAACAGGAATTCTGCAGATGCTGGAAATTCAAGCAACACACATCAAAGTTGCTGGTGAACGCAGCAGGCCAGGCAGCATCTCTAGGAAGAGGTGCAGTCGACATTTCAGGCCGAGACCCTTCGTCAGGACTAACTGAAGGAAGAGTGAGTAAGGCACCACTTGTGCTGGCAGCTCGTTCCACACTCTCATGGCCTTCCGAGTGAAGAACTTTCCTCTCTTGTGTCCCTTAAACTTCTCACCTTTCACCCTTAACCCATGACCTCTCTGTCATGGTCCAGATCGGGTTCCCTTTAAATTTACTTTGTTTGTGTTAACTCCCTGTTTCCCTTTGGTTCCCTGTTTTCCCATGTCCCTCGGGCTTGGTGATTGGAGGCAATTTACTCTCGGCTAACCAGCAGTTTATAAGTCTCCGGCTTTCAGCCATTCGGCACGAGAACGTTAACAAAGTCACCAAAGGTACTGCGAGCCAATGTCTTCTGGCCGAAGCAAGCCTAGTCTCCTCCCGAAGCAAGTGCCAACAAGCTGCCTTCCCTTGTCAGAGCAGGTCAGTCAAAGTTAACCCACCAGGGTGAGTCAGGAGCTCGCTGCTGCTTGGAACGTACTTGGGGCCCAGTTATATTTCTGTCCATCATCGTGTGGTCTCCGTATCCATATCCTGTGTCTAAAAGGGGTCCCGGCCCTGTATCCTGGAAGGGTCCTGTGTCAAGAAGAGTCCTGACTCCGTCCGGTGTCTAAGGAGGATTCCCGGCTCAGTGTTTTACGTCCTGTGTCTGAGTCTGTCCTGTGTCAAGAAGAGTCATGACTCCATCCTGTGTCTAAGGAGGATTCCCAGTTCAATGTTTTATGTCTTGTGTCTGAGTCTGTCCCGTGAATAAGAGGAGTCCCTGGCTGGCTCTGGAGGTTCCAAGTATCAAGTCCTGGCCCTGGAGGTTCCATGTATCAAGCCCATGTCTGGGTCTCGAGTTCCATGTCCCATCCCTAAGCCCAAGTCTGTGTTCCTGTCCCTGCTCCTAGTCTGTGTCCTGTCCATGTGCCTTGTCCTGTAGCCTAGCCACGTCTTGTCTTCGCCTGGATCTGGGGTCCGAGCCCGAGTCAAGACCTAGGTTCTGGGTCCCTGTTCAGTTTCTAGCTCGGAGTCCTTGTCCAGGTTCCTAGTTCCCAGTTCCTTGATCTGGTCCCACTTTCCCATTCTTAACCTTAGCACAGTCCCTGTGTCCCAGCCCTAGTCCAGGGCCTGTTCCTTGTCCATTACACTATTTCCTGCTTCTGCTTTGCTCTCCTTGCAATGAGCAATAAACTCAATTTAGTTTACCTCACATAGTGTTTTTGTGTTTTGCATTGGGTGCACTCCCAGCACCCCCCGCCCCACCACCATTGTGACACTCTCACTGTGATACCACCCAACCTCAATGGAAAATGCCTGCTTGCATTTACCCTATCTGTAACCATCATAATTTTGTATACCTCTATCAAATCTCCTCTTAATATTCTATGTTCTAAGAATACAGCCCTAACTAATTCAATCTTTCCTAATAACTCAGGTCCTCCAGACACGGCAACCTCCTTGTAAATTTTCTCTGTATTCTTTCAACCTAGTTTACATCTTTCCTTTACGGGGGTGACCAAAACTGCACACAATACTCCAAATTAGGCCTCACCAATGTCTTATACAACTTCATCATAATATCCCATCTTCTGTACTCAATACATTGATTTTTGAAGGCCAATGTGCCAAAAGCTATCTTTACACGCTTATCTACCTGTGACACCACTTTCAACAAGGGACCTATGTTCCCAGATTCCTTTATTCAACCACTCTCCTCAGTGCTCTGCCTTTCACTGTGTAAGATTTATCCCTGGTTGGCCCTACCAAAGTGCAAAACCTCGCACTTGTCTGCGTTAAATTTCATCTGTCATTTTTCAGTCTATTTCTCAAGTTGATGCAAATGCCTCTGTAAGCCATGATAGCTTTCCTCACTGTCTACTACACCCCCAATCTTGGTGTCATCCACAAACTTCTTGATCCAATTAACCATATCATTGATATAGTTATCATTGATATTGATATTATCCAGATCATTGATATAGATGACAAACAACAAAGGACCCAGCACTGATCTCCGCGGCACACCACTAGTCACTGACCTCCAGTCAGAGAGGCAACCCTCTACCACCACTCTCTGGCTTCTCCCACAAAGCCAATGTCCAATCCAATTTACTACCTCATCCTGAATGCCGGGTGGCTGAACCTCCTTGACCAGCTTCCCATGTGGGATGTTGTCAAATGTCTTACTAAATGCAATATAGACAACATCCCCTGCTTTAGCTTCATCCATTTTCCTGGTAACTTCCTTGAAAAACTCTATAAGATTGGTTAGACATGACCTTCCATGCATGAAGCCATGTGGACTATCAATAATCAGTCCATGTATATCTAAATATTTATATCTCCATTCCCTTAGAATAACTTTCTAAGCTTCCTTCCAGTAACTTTCCCACAACTGATATCAGACTCACCAGCCTATATTTTCCTAGTTTGTGTTTAGAACCTTTTTTTAAACTGCGGAACAACTTTGGCTATCCTCCAAGCCTCTGTTACCTCTCTCCTAAATCTTTTGCCTCTCACCCTTTCAGTCTCTGCTTCTCTGGGGAAAAGACTGCTACCATTTATGCCCCTCTTATAAGATCATCCCTTATTTTCCTACACTCCAAGGAATAATGACCTAGCCTGGCCAACCTCTTCCTATAACTCCATTCATCTAATCCTGGCAACATCCCAGTAAATCTTTTCTGCACTCTTTCCAGATTAATCAGATCTTTTCTGACAGGGTGGTCAAAACTGTACACTGTACTCTAAGTTCAGCCTCACCAATGACTGATACATCATAATGTCCCAATTCCTATATTCAGTCCCCTAATGATGAAGGCAGCATGCTAAACATTTTCTTTTCGCTACTCTGTCTACCCATGGTGTCGCTTTCAATGAACTGTGCACTTATACTCCGAAGGCCCTCTGTTCCATTACACTCCCTAGTGCCCCACCATTCAAAATATGCCATAGTATGTCCCAACACTGCCTTAACTCACTAGCATGCATCACATCACATGTATTTGTATTGAAATCTATTTGCCATTCTATAGCCCACTTCCTTAACTGATCAAGTAACCCTAGTAATGTACAATAATCTTCTTCACTATCAATAACTCCTTTTTATTTTGCATCATCTACAAACTTACTGATCAAGCCTTGTACATTCACATCCAGTTCATTTACAGTATAAAATAATAAATAGCATATGGCAGATCGCTAGTCACTGGCTTCCATTCTGAGAAACAATCTCCAACCAGCATCCTCTGATTCCCACCTATGGCCAACTTTGACTCCACTTAACTAGCTCTCCCTGGATTTCATGGCTCACCAGTCTACCATGCCAAACCTTATCCAAGGCCTTGCTAAAGTCCAAGTAGATAACATCCTCTGCCCTACCCTTTTTGGTTGCCTCTTCCACAAAAACTCTAAAAGCTTTGTCTAACATGACCTTCCATCCATGAAGCCATGTTGACGTATTTTAATAAGACTCTGTCTATCCAGATGTTGGTAGATCCTGTCCATCAGAATCCACTCTAGTAATTTCTCCACTACTAACAGCAAGTTGACAAGTTTCCTGACTTGCCCTTGCTACCCCTTGTAAATAAAATAACAACATTAGCCACCTGTCAGTGTTCAGAAACTTCAGCAGTGGCTAACGATGAAGTAAATATCTTTGCAAGGACCTCCACAATTTCTCTTCTAGCTTCCCACAATATCTGAAGATGCATTCGGTCAAGCCATCTTGATGTGCTGCAAGGCTGCAAGTGCCTACTCTCAGGTAATATGAATGTTCTCCACAACATCTCCACTTGTTTCCTTATCTCTTGAGCAAAGATTAATTTCTCTCTCAGTAAACACAAAGGAGATGTCACTGTTTCCTCTAGGCTGCACGGGTGCACAGCTGGACTATAACTGAAATGCACCCGTGCACACAGCCTTTGTTTCCACACAGCAGAAATTTTATTTTATATGATGTTTTATTGAAGTGCTGCGCAGTTTTAAGGGCCGTCTAAAAATTCCCTGCTTAAAGCAATGGTTGGTCTGCGCAGCTGTAAAAGTAAATTTAGAAGGAATGTTGGGAGACATACTCATTAAAAATTCCACCCATCTCCTTCTCAAGACATTGGTGGGTGTGCTGAACTCTAATTAGTGTCCAGTAATTATCCAAAGCACTGAAAATAGGTTAAACCCATTGATGTAGCTGTCTGATAACATTCACTGGACTGAATATTGAATGAGCAATGTACACTGTGCCTGGTTCTCTTGCACACAGGAGAAAAAAAACTCTTCTCCTTAAAAGGCACTATCAGAGAGGTTTTCACTCAACAGGTTCAGCTAATGTTTTCAACCTATTTGAGCCTAAACTGGGACATCTGGAGCACCTCTCCATTTCGCCTCTCTGGATTGAACTGAAGACCCCGTAATTGTAAAACACTTGAAAACTTCTACAGATGTACTGTAGAGAGCATTCTGAAAGACTGTATCACCATCAGGTATTGGGGGGGGGGGTGCTACTGCCCAGGATTGAAAGAAGCTAAAAAAGTTGTAAATAAGCTCCATCATGGGTACTAGCCTCCAAAGCATTCAAGACGTCTTCAAGGAGCGGTGCCTCAGAAAGGCAGTGTCCATTATTAAAGACCCCATCGTGCAGGACATGCCCTCTTGTCATGTTCCCATCAGGAAGGAGGTAACGAAGCCTGAAGATGCACACTCAGCAATTCAGGAATACCTTCTTCCCCTCGGCCATCCGATTCCTAAATGGACATTGAACCCATGAACACTACCTCACTGTTTCGTACTACTATTTTAAAATTTAACTATTTAATATATATATACTTACTGTAATTCATTTAATTTTTTTTCTATATTTTATCATGTATTGCATTGTACTGTTGCCGCTAGGTTAACAAATTTCACAAAATATGCCGATGATATTAAACCTGATTCTGATTCAGATTCAGATTCCCTCACCTCCTTCCCATCCCTTCACCATCTTTGTAATAATTTATAGTGTTTCATGCACTCACATCCATCTGTCTTTAGTAGCACATTGCTCTCCCTTTCAAACTAATTGTCTAACTCCTCTTCACTCTATAATTTAAAGTCCAGTCTCTGATTCAAATGAAACTGCACAAATGCTGTTGGCATTTCCTAAACATTACCTAATGATTAAGAAATAGCAATAGCATCAGTGGTACAATATTGAGAATGACATAAATGTAAAGTTGATGTCAATAGACCTATGAAAATTATTGATTTGCAAATCAAATTAGCCAATAAAGTAATGGAGGTGTTGAATACCAGATGTCAGACCTACTGGCAGCTGGACATGATGCAGAACATCGCCCACTCATCTCTTACTTTTCAGTCGGCCCACAGCACTCACAAAGGGGAACTGATGATGAGCTGGCACTTGGTGAGTCACCAAGTCACAATGAATGCTTGTAAATGGAGCATGATATTGAAGAACAGAAGATTCAGAAATGTCATTCCCTGTAAAAGAGCAGCTGTCCATTATCATAATAGTCACATCATGAATCAAATGGTGTGCAGCATCATATTCACACAGAGGTTTTATTTTACATATATCCATTTTTTCCAGGTTCTTGACATCAGTGGCAGAGACAACATGTATTGTTCTATCTGTAATGGCTCCTCAGAAGGTGGTGAGCTGGTTTCTTGAACCACAGGAGCGTTTTGAATGACGTCACTTCTACAGTGTTGCACAGTGACAGTATTCCCACGGTATTACTGGGCAGGGATTTCCACAATACGGAAAGATAAAGGATAAAGATAAAGGGACAGTGATATGCTTTCAAATCAAGATGATGTACACCTTGTAGAGGAACTGCAGGTGGTAGCACTTTTATGCACTTAGTGGCCACTTTATCAGGTACACCATTAATGCAAATAGCTAACCAGCCAATCATGTGGCAGTAACTCACTGCATAAAAGCACACAGACATGGTCAAGAGGTTCAGTTATTGTTGAAGCCAAACATCAGAATGGAGAAGAAATGTGAACTAAGGGACTTTGACCACATAATGCTTGTTGGTGCCAGACGGGGTGTTTTGAGTATCTCAGAAACTGCTGATCTGGGATTTTCAGGCACCACAGTCTCTCAAATTTACAGAGAATGGTGTGCAAAGTAAACAAAAAAAAAACATCCAGTTCTGTAGACAAAGATGACTTGTTAATGAGAAAGCTGTAAGGAGTATGGCCAGAATGGTTCAAGCTGGCAGGCAAGTGACAGTAATTCAAATAACCACACATTACAACAGCGGTGTGCCAAAGAGCATCTCCGAAAGCAGAACACATCGAACCTTGAAGTGGATGGGCTTCAGCAGCAAAAGATCATGAACATACTCTCAGTGGCCACTTTATAAGGTACAGGAGGTACCTAATAAAATGGCCACTGAGAGTACATTTCAAGTCCTTATTCTTCTTGGTGGTACTGTTTGTGGCTTTAAGAAATTCCATTGGAGTAATTTGGATGAGTAACTGCAGTGTACTTTGTGGATGATACACGCTGCAGCAAATATAAATCGGCGGCGGAGCAAATAATTCTTTAGGCTGGTGATTTCACTATGAATGCAAATTGTTAATTTGTCCTGAACTGTCCTTCAAGCTTCTTGGATGCTGTTGGAGTTCCACTTCTTCAGATAAATGAAGAGTTTTCTATAGCACTTCTGATTTGTGCTGGAAAGGCTTTGGAGTAACTGACTGCAAGATACCTAATTTATGAGGGTGGTTCTGTTGAGTTTTTTCTTAATAATGGTTCCCAGGTTAATGGTAATTGTAATTCAAGTAAATCTCAGAGATAAATAGTTGGACTCCCTCTTGTTGGAGGTAGTTATTTTCTGGCACATTAGCGGTACAAATTTACTCACCACTACATGTTGCTACATGATTCATTTGCTGAAGAATTACAAAATAATTGAACATTAGGCAATCAGCACTAAACATTCTCATTTCTGACCTTATAGTGTAAGGAAGATTATAAATGGAACAACTGAAGATGTTTAGGACTACAACACAACCCAGAGAAACGTCTACAATGAAATATTGGAGCTAGGATGATTGGTTCCAACAACTAAAGCTATTTTCCTTGGTGTGAGTTATGTCACTAATCATTGAAATCCCCTTGATGTCATAGTCAAATGCTGTCTTTACATTAAGGCCTGTCACTCACATCACGCCTTTGCATTTAAGATCTTTGGACCATGTTTGAATCTAAGATCAATGAACCTGGAGCCAAATAATCACACCAGACCCAAACTAGATGTTAGTGAACAAGTTATGGCATAGTGTTAATGTAGGCATTGTGCCCAGGTGTCAGAACCGCAGAGTCCAATGAAATTCAGTGCAGCACACTCTGAGGGAGAGTTATTTTCATGTCGTATTTATGAAGAGAGTGGCATTTCCCAGAATGTCTCTGTGGGACATTGTTAATAACAAGACTTCTACTACATCACAAGGAAAGACACTGGGGGTAATTTGGGAAAGTGTTGATAACAAATCAGCATTTGTCATTTGGTGATCACAGATGACCTTTTACAACTCCAATGAATTTTATTTCCTTTGATTTTAAAGGATTCTTCAGTGATGCTGGGAGTTATTTGCTACCCTGGAGAAATGAACATTTCATCAATTAAATGTTTGATCATTATCTTGCATGATTAAATTGCCAATTTGCCTTATCTGTCAAACAGAGCTTCTGACCATGAACTGCCATCTGAAACATTTGTGGTAAAGCTAAAGAAATTGGTTTGATCTTTACAATATTTACTTGAAAGAAAATTCTGCTCCTTCAGTTCAGGATATAACAATGGAGAAACTGTGGAGGGTTAGGGGTTATTGAGACTTGGCAGGGTTTATCAGCATATTATATGGTGGTGCGTTCTCAGGCTATGTCATTGTAGGGCTCATATAGTTTGAAAATGTAAGAATGCAAGAATAGATCCTTTGGGGTAATTTCAGTTTAAATTGGGATTATATCCAAGGACAGCATCCTCTAAAGTTATTTGTGGCACCACTTAGAAAGCACAGAATGTAGCCATTAGCTGCATTTTCTTCATCCATTACCACAAGGGAAATGATGTTTTTCACTTCAGACAATGCAATTTGGAATGAAAATTGAAATACAACTATGAATATTGGTGTCAGCTTCTTTTTGCATTTCAGTTCATTATAGAAACTCAGTAAAACCAATAATGTATGTAATTATAATCTTGTTATTGCTATGTGCTTTCCTTTGGTAAATTATGCCAGTATTCGTCCACTTTAACTTCTTGGTCTGATAGCTTTCAGTGAATCTGTTGCTGCATGGCTGCAGGCCAATACAGCCAGCTGGCAATCTGACCACCTCTTCATTACTACTTGCCAAGGGGTGGGGAGGGGGGGACCTTTGGGTATCCATTAATATCCTGGTTTGACTGATTAACCACAATGAGATGGACAATTAACGTTACTCTGTAAGCCAGCCCAGAACACTGAACCTGATTTGTTTAGTGACTCAGTTTCTGGGATGGAAAAGAAAGCATTGAAGGTCCGTTTTATAAATCTGGAAGGGCTAAGTCACTGTAAAGCCAATGAATATTTTGACCTGTAATCATTGTTCTATCAGAGCAATGTTTTGCCTGCATCAAGATCACACAAATCTCAATGAACTAATGATCATAATCTGTTTGCACTGAATTGAAGAGGTAACTGCTGGTTAGGATAGAGGGAGCACACCTTTCATCTTTGAATAATGCCATTGAGTCTTTTGCACCCTCTTAAATTGGACCTCTGATTAATATCCCAAATAAAGAAGGCAGCTTTCATTCAACAGCATGCAATTTGTAGTCAAATCTTTCGATGAGTACTGGTAACTGAAATCTTCTTATCTGAGGTAAGATTGACATTACTGAACTAAATTTTAGCTTATTTGTTGTTTTACTGCATCTTTTTAATTAGAGATTGTGGAAAGGCTTCTGAACAGGAACGGTTGGCTGGAATGATTAGTAATTTCTGTGCTGGGCAATTAAATGCCCATTCCATCCTCAATGGGCAGTGACCCATAAAAATAGCTGTCAGTAAGCAACATAAGTATACCTTGAGCTTCAATGTTTAGTGCCATGACATTGACCAGAGCTTACATCTTTGTCATACAAAGCTGTACCACATATATCAAACACTATTAAATAAATTGCAATTTTTAGTTGTCATCTAATATATTATCAGACCAAAATTTACAATAGAGAACCTAAGTCATTAAAAAAAACTCTTTGTTACAGTAGGGAAATGGTAAGATCTACTAACTCAGTAGGCTGCTCCAGCAGTACATTCTTGTCCACAATCATGATTACACTGTGGTGCATTGCAGAGATCTCTCGCATAAGTACGAATAGAACAGGAGTGCTCAAGTGTTTTAATTCACACTTCTAATTGCAGTAAGTCAGAGGTTAATACAAAATAGCTTTGATATTTAAAAAACAAATTTGGGCAACTGAACCATGTGATTCTGAAGATGTATTTTAATGAAATATTGCTTCCATGCTAAAGAAAGCACTCTCAATATTAAGCAGAACTATATGACAGTGTTTAAGCACAAGAAGGATGCTGAAAAAAAGATTTAGGGTGATTATTACAAGAGCCATTAGAACATCACTGATTACCGGCATCTCCTTGCAAGTGTCAATGGCAGGCATTCTTGAAAAGCAGGACCAGGAGCACAAATTATGTAACATACCCAGTTGACAGTGAATTGAATGATTCAAATATTTCGTTGTGCCTCAGACTGCAATCTTCGGCTGGTATTGGCATTTTCACAATCGAGTTCTAAGATGTTCTTTTATCACAGTTATATACTTGTCTAGCACTGCTGTACAGTATTTTCCACTTCAGCATCAATTGCTTCGTCAATTGTTCTGAACCTTTTAATTGCCAGAGGTTGCCAGAGATGTCCGTATATACTTTTTCTTTGGTATAATACTGTACATTTAATTCTTCAGTCTCTTTAAAAATGGACTTGGGAAATAGTTGTGAGATGAAACCAGTTATGTATCAATGAATTACATTATTTCAATTCAAAACTTGCAATTATAAAATAAAACATAATTAAACCATTAATTAGTTAATTTTGTTTTAGCTAAATCCCTTAATTTAGAAACATTGAATGTAGATGATAAAAAGAAGCATATTTCCCCTTGATTTTCTCCTCTGCAGCACTTGATAGAATAACAGATAATAGTGTATACTGCATGAAGTCAGATTTGATGCAGGATCCAGGAGGATATTTCCCAGTACAAATGCTGGGAAATCTCAGCAAGAGTGAACTGGTTATTGGACTCCATGCTGAATCTTGGCAAATTCCATGTCCAATAAGTTCAAAACTTTGACCACTCATCAGTCAATGGTTAACTATCAATTACAAAAAGAACAGAAAATGCTGTAAATGTTCAGCAGGTCATGCCATTCTGTGAGAAGAGAACGAGGGTTAACTGTTCCCTTGGCATTTATGAGAAATTGATTTTTGCAAGGCTCCTCTAGCTTTTTTTAAAACAACTAAAGCTAATGTAAAAAAAACTCAGGTGTTAGTCTCTTTTCTTAAATTCTATCTTCCATTTTTCTAGTGATACATAAAAGATAGATTACTACTTCCCGATGTGACAATACAGACTTTCCAATGTGATAATTTTCTTTTCAAAGCAAGGCATTTGAGCAAAATGATTATTTTATTGAGTATAAGAAATCATCATGCTAGCTACTTCATTAGTATCTTGCTCTTTTCTTCAAACCTGTCTGATGTACTGCAGAGAATGGAACAATTGAAGAATTCAAATCATACGTTTGAAATTCCAACTAACATTACTTATCTAAACAATTTTGTAGAAAAGGGAGCAAAATTCCAGAAATATGACACTTTCATAAAGGTAAATAAATAATTTCATTCTTAACCAAGAGATGCTCAGGTACCAATTGAGTGTGACTGAAATAAAATACCAGTCCCCAGAAGTTAGCATTAATGGTTCCTGATTTTTCATCACATGCTTCAGTTTAATTGAAACATTAAAATGTAAAGAAAAATTGGGGACTTAGTGAGTTGCTGAGTTTGCCATTTCTCTCTAATTCAGAGTCTTACAAACATGGATTTGTACAGCACAGAATAGGCCTTTCCACTTCTATGCCATCCTTTACATCCATCTACATTAATCCCATTTATCTACATTAGGACCACACTCTCTGATCTGGTAATATGTTGGAGAAACTTAAACTGTAGCAGTGACACCCAAGAGCTTATAATATACCCAGCCACCATTTTTTGGATGTTTGTATCAGATATGCATATATAATTGCAGAAGCAGGCTTTCTTGGTGTTTGTCAGATCTGCTTTAGCATTATTTTACCTACGACCTATCTTAACAGGTCCCCAAGCAACAATGGGAACCCAAAAAAAAAAACAACACTAAATTTTCTTGATGAATTTAACCAACCTACTCAAAGGTATCCTCCCCAATTCTGTCCCCTGCTTTACACTCATTTGAGAGTAAACCAATTTCTTACCAAATGATTTGTTTAATTATTCTTTGGAAACCGTGCAGTTATTCATTAGGCTGCAGTAATGGGATTCCAAATCAACATTCCAATCTCTTAATCTGCAAATGTTTCAATGATTAATTTCTACTAGACACAACTGCAGTTGAGAGTACCTTAACTTCTAACATATGAGGTGAATTCCTTCTGCTTCACATTGGCTCTGGATCAAAATTTTACTTCAGGGATCAAGCTTCCCTTTGTGCTGTTCCATGTTCTTTCCAAAATATCATCAAACATGGTTCCAGCTGCCTTTTCTTGCAGCCATGGAAGTACTTAAGAACGCAAAATAGTTGCAATAATTTTCACATGATACCCTACCAATTATAGAGGTTTCAGAACCACACCTCCTGTACCTAATAAAGTGACCAGTGGACATTCTTCTGTATGCTCATGGATTTCTGCTGCTGTAGCCTATCCACTTCAAGGTCTGATGCATTCTGCATTCAGAAATACTCTTCTGCACAGCACTGTTGTAAAGTGTGGTTATGAGTTACTGTCACCTTCTTGTTAACTTGAACCTGATTGACTATACTTCTCTGACCTCTCTTATTAATGAGGTGTTTTCACCCACAGAACTATCGCTCACTGGATTTTTTTTTTGGTTTTCACAGCATTCTCAGTAAACACTGGAGACTGTTGTACATGAGAGCCCCAGGAGGTCAGCAATTTTTGAGATACTCAAACCACCCTATCTGGCACCAACAATCATTCCACCGTCAGTCACTGAGATGACATTTCTTCAGATTCTAATGTTTGCTCTGAACAACAGCTGAACCTCTTGACCATGTCTGCATACTTTTACGCATTGGGTTGCTGCCGCATGATTGGCTGGTTAGATATTTGCATTAATGAGCAGGTTTACAGGTGTACTTAATAAAGTGGCCACTGGCTGTATCCTCTGGTCCATTCACTTCAGATATTTCTGCAGCCAAGTGAATGATTGTCAAGGTAATAAGTGAACAACTAGTCTTAAAATGAGACTGCCATGTTTAAATTAGATTTGCCAGATTTTTGTGTGCGGTCTCTAATGTATGGATCTATTTCTCTTAGCACAATGACTCCCCTTAGTACTGAATATTGACTGATAACTATGCATGTGCATTGATTTGTTCTCTCTCTCTCTCTACAATGTGAATACATGAGTTAAAGCCACCTCCACATCTGTGCTTCTATTTAATTGATAGGTAGATGTACAGACGCAACAAATTGGCAACAAGTTCAAACCTAAATGTCAGCAAGTATCAGCAACTGCGCCAATAGATATGGGATGACAGACTTCGGAGGGAAGGAGAGAGACAGCAAGAGGAAAGAGTGAATTCATATGGACTTGTCACAGATGCTAACAAAGGGACACATGACTAACTGCTTAGTACACAGTGAAAGATGCACAACTAGCAAAGTTGAAGTGAAAATAATGTGAGGATGGCCTTAGTTAGAAAAGTTGATGAATTTGATGGTGCTAATGAGGACTGGAAATTGCATATGAAGAGGGTTTGAACAGTATTGTAATGTGAACGACGTGGATGAGGAAAATAAAGTCTCCCTGCTTCTTAGCTTAATGGGTGCTAGAATGTACTGTTTTTTACAAACTTAGTAACTCTCGAAAAACCTACAAGCAAGACATTTGACAAAATTGTTGCAATTTTACAAAATCATTTGAGCCCTAAACCACTAGAAATAGCTGAGAGATTTAGATTTTACAAAGGGAACCAGTCAAAGGATGAAAACATTTCTGAATACATTACAGAACTGTGCAAACTTTCTCAGTACTATGAGAAATGGGTTTTCTGATGCATTAAGGGACAGGCTTGTGTGTGGCATGCATAGTCCAAGCAGTCAAAAGAGACTACTGTCACAAAGAGGACTAATCTTAGAATGGGCATTGACCATTGCAACATCATTAGAGACTGCTGCAAAGGATACAGCAGAACTACAGAAAAAGTATTTAGAATGTGAAAGGCAAAATAATGTCCCTGAATGGTGCAAAAAGCCAATCCTCATTAGCACTATCAATTTCATCAGCTTTCCCAACTAAGGCCATCGTCAGGTTATTTTCACTTTAACTTTGTTAGTTGTGCGTCTTTCGCTGTGTACTATGCAGTGTCCCTTTGTTAACATCCATGATGGATCCTTATAAATTCACTCTTGCTGTTAGTGATGTGGCAAATTATTCTATAATGCAAATGACTGTTGGTTCAAAGAAAAAGTTTGCAGAAGGTGTCATAGACAAGGTCACATAGAGAGATTGTGGAGGTCAGACAAAAAGCACAACCAAAGGACAGAGTGAAAAATTCCAAACACAAAACTAAAGCATAAAGTGACTGAATGTGAAACTGAATCAGACAACAGAGTCTCTGACAAAGGTGAGCTGCCACGCCTAGAACTGCATAGCATTACAGAAGCAGATTGTGAAATCATACGGATCACAACCGATGTGTCTGGTGTAAAACTGAAAATGGAGCTGGTTACAGCGTCAGCTTTGTTTGTAAGTCCTGAGGCAGTCTACAACAGACTGTTTTCTAAGCTACCTTTAGAAAAGACCTCAGTGAAGCTAAAGATCTACATGGATGAAGAAGTGTCTCCCAAAGGCAAACTGAAAGTGAATGCGAAGTATGGAGGAAAACACTGCAGTTAGAGCTTTGTGCTGAAAAGTGGTGGGCCAGCAGTTTTCAGACATGAATGGTAGAGGTAAATCCAACTATACTGGCACACAATTAAAGCTCTCAATGTGTCATCAACAGGCAACTGCAACCCAAATGGTAGCACTAGCCAGAGACTGTTATAACCGCTTAATACTAATGAGCAGGGTATTGGTAAATTCAAAGGCATGAAGGCCAGAATTGAACTGGATGAAGCAGCAACAGCAAGAGTCCATAAAGCGCGTCCAGTGCCTTACGCACTACGTCCTAAAGTGGATGCTGAAATTCAGAGCTTGGAGGTGTCTAGCATTCTCTCCAAGGTTGACTGGAGCAATTGGGTCATGCCCATTGTCCCGGTGATCAAGAAAGGGAAGGCCAGGGCTGTTCGCGTATGCAGGGGCTTCAAATTGAGCATCAACCCTGTGCTGTGTACAGCGCAGTATCCCCTGCCACAAATAGAAATGTGGGTTTTTCAAGAATGAAATCTCATAATGTGGACCTTTCATTGACAAGCATGGCATAGATAAATCACAAGAAAAGACTGAAGCAGTGCTACAAGTACCCAAACAGAAAAATATGTCACAACTCAGGTTATACTTGAGTCTTGCAAACTACTACCACCAGTTTCTTCCAAACATTGCTACAATGCTGCACCCATTGAATGCATTGTTGCAGACCAGGAGCAAAGTGGGAATGGTCAGAAAGATATGAAAGATCATTAAAGGAAACAAAGAGACTATTAACAACAGAGGAACTGCTCACCCATTATGACCCGTCTCTGCCCATTAGACTGGCATGCAACATGTCTACTTATGGCATTAGTGCCATTTTGTCTCACATTACAAAAGATGGATCTGAATGGCTGATTACATTTGCTTCAAGATCACTGACGAGCACGGAATGCAATTATGCACAGATCGACTGAAAGGCCTTTAGTCTAGCATGGGGAATAACGAAGTTCTACCACTATCTCTATGGACAAATATATATACTAATGACAGATCACCAGACCACTGCGTCCATTTTCAATCCCAGACGTGTCTGCTACCTGTTACAATGTTGGGCACTTTTTCTAGGAGCCCATTCTTATGACATAGAGCTCAAATGTACCAAGCAACACAGCAGTGCTGACAGCTTGTCACGTCTTCCACTGTTGACAACTGAAGATGAAAAGTCTTCATTCTGTGACCCAGCAGAGTTGTTCCACACAGTACTGGTGGACCAGTTGCCAGTAACAAATTCTGAAATATGAAGAGAAACAAGGAGTTACCTGACATTGTCAAAAGTCTATGAAATCAGCATGCAAAGATGGCCAGCTTGTGGTAATCTTATGTTTCCAGAGTTCCCAGTGAGATGAGACCAACTGTCTGTCAAAGAACTCTGATGTGTGGATCTCGTGTTGTAGTTCCCTCTAAACTATGCTCCAGGGTGTTAGGGAATCTGCACGAAGGACACTTGGGTATAGGGAAAATGAAGAATCTTGTCCAGAGCCTTGTCTGGTGGCTGGGAATAGATTGACAGATTGAAGACTTCACCAAAAGCTGTTTGGGATCTACAAGGTTCAAAATGCACCCTTATGGGCACCATTGTACCCATTGGAATGGCCATCTTCACCATGGCAAAGAGTACATATTGACTTTGCTGAGCCATTCATGAACTCCATGCTTTTGATTGCTGTGGATGCTCATTCAAAGTAGCCTGAGGTCACACCAATGAAATAAACGACCTCAGAAAAGACTGTCTTCACTCTGAGGACTATTTTCACCAGAAATGACCTGCCTGAACAAATTTTGAGTGACAATGAACAACAATACATGTCAGAAGGGTTTAGACTGTTCATAAGGAAAAATGGCCTCAAACATTTCAAGTCAGCTCCTCACCACCCAGCAATGAATGGATTAGCTGAAAGGTTTGTCCAAGTCTTCAAGAAATCTATTAAAGCTTTGGACAAGAAGAACATTTCTCTACAGCACAAGGTGGACAACTTCCTTTCTGTGTATTGGAACTCTGGTCATGCAATGACAAATCAAACACCTGCAATGCTGTTCATGAACAGGAATCTGAGACTCACATAGACCTCCTGAAACCACATCTATGAAGGGAAGTGCAGAGTAAACGGTTCTGCCAGTTACCAAGTAAATCAGCAAGGAACTTGGAGGTTGGACAATCAGTCCTAGCGCGTGATTACCAAGAAGACAAGTGGACACCCGATAGGATAGCTGAAGAACTGGACCAATGATGCTCACAGTGGATGTTGGAGCTCCTACATGGAGACATCATATGGACCAGATACTGGATGATCAGCCAAAAACACACCTGAGTCATCCTTATCCAAGAAGACAGATGCATTACAGCCACTGGACTTAGCTCTCGGTGATGATCATGTCACTGACAGCAGCATAACACCTGCAACATAGAAAGGTGGCTCTGACAAGACATCTGCCAAACGCGATGCCACTCCATTGGTCCAGACGAGCTATCCCGAAAGAAACAGAGCAGCACCCAAGAGACTGAATCTTTAGTATAGTAAAGTTAGTTATGGACTGTTATTGTGAAGGCATGTTTATTTGAATATGTTTTATGACAGGGAAATTGAATGTTTTGTTACGTATATCATTTAGTGTTGCATTAATCTAAAGGGGGAGGAAGTGTAATGTATGGATCTATTTCTTTTAGTGCAATGACCCTCCTCCCCTTAGCGCTGATTATTGACTGATAACTATGCATGTGCAATGATCTGTTCTCTCTCTGTCTGCAATGTGAGGTTGGCCAATAAACAAAATACTTATTGTTGAGTTGTGCAGAGACCAGTAAGCTTACTTGTACACATGTCAACTAACTTCCAGCCTCTCAAATTTTAGTTAAAACCCACCTCCATGTGCATGCTTTTATTTAATTGACACGTAGTTGTACAGATACAACACTGTTGTCATTGTCCCTTCTGGCAATTCCCCCACCTTGCTATTTACCTCAGGAATTGGGCCTTAATCCCCTCATTTAATTTCCAACCATTCCCAGGTTCCACTAACTACACACACCTGCTTCCCATCAGAAAATGCAGCATAAAGACCCTGTGATCACAACAAGGAGCTGCTAGTTTGTTGGTCAACTCTGGTGTAAGTAATCTCGTTTCATAATTCTTAGGACTATCAGTTCTAGGTCTAGCATTGCTCCTAGATTCTCTCCAAACCCAAGACTTCAGGTAAAGACTCTCCTGGAAACTGATTCTACGCTCGCTACAGTGATAACAACTCCTGACTCTGTTCCCCGCACCCATGTTCTGCACTTGGGTTTGTCCACCGCCACGCTCGTGTAACAACTGTCCAATCCAAATTGTATTTAATATATTTAGTTGTAAAGTACATACAAAGCAATGGAGAAGAGTAGAGGTGCCTACAATGAGAGTCCAGGCTCAAACTGCAGTAACAGGCTTTCAGGGTGTGTATGAAACCCTCTACTGCATGACTCAAAGGGGATTATGTGACTTCCCTGAACAGAGCACAAATCAGCTCTGGGAATTCATCATAATTGGTTACTTATCAGCTCTCCATTGGCTTGCATACATCTCCTGCTTACCAACTCCCAAATAAACTTGTACCTTGATGTAACAGAAAAACACCTTTCCTCACCAATCGTTCAACATCATCCCCTCTGCAAACCAACAATCTCTGATTATCTTTTTTTCTGCTTCCACAAGTCTAAACTGGCAATTATAGTCCCCACCTCCACACCGACTGACATCACCATTGGTTGCAGGTCCTTCCCACCCAGTCCTCTCTCTTATGATCCCCTGAACCTAGCAATAACCTTAGATACCTGATTATTTTTGTAGGTGTCACACTGTAGCAGTAAACAGGGCAAAGTCCATCCCTCATGTCAAGCCAATTCAGGAACTCTGGTCACCAGATAAGCTGGCTGGTGGTGTAGTGACATCAGCGCCGGACTTCAGAGTGAAGGTTCCCATGTTCGAACCCAGCCGGCTCCTCAGACACGCTTTCCATCCGTGCTGGGTTGAGCGTTGAGCTAGCAATTCAACCTCGTAAAAAAAGAAATTGCCTGCTACAGAAACATCGACAGCAAAAAGTTGATGACCTATGCTCTCTAGTGAGTTTTTTTTTCCTGGTCACCAGATACAAATGGTTTTCCAAGAGGTTGGCCAATAAACAAAATACTTATTGTTGAGTTGTGCAGAGACCAGTAAGCTTACTTGTACACATGCCAACTAACTTCCAGCCTCTCAAATTTTATTGCAAACATTATCTATTTTAAATGTGTAGTAAGCTGGTATATTGAAATCAAAAATACACTCTCTACTTGTGATAATGAAGCAGGATACTTAGTAAAGCAGTCTAGGTGAAAGTTTAATGAAACGGATGACAGACTGAGTAAACATTGCTTTATTAGTAAAATCCTAGTTGACAGATGAGCCATCAATAGTTTACTCAGTGACAATGAAGCTGTGGATTTCAAAACTGGATTAAAAAATTTTCCTTTTGACACAAAATTCAAGATGGTAATTGAAATAAAATATGAAATTTATATTTTCATAAAGTTCTGGGCCATGGAAAGAAATATTGAGTGTACTGTATATAAGTGGAGGAAATGGGAAGACATGAGATTGCAGAAATAGAGAGCACTAGTGGATGGTAAAATTAAGTTGAAGTGGGCGATCTGGATTGTTTAAGAAGTTAGGGGGAAGTGGAGAAAATACTTTACAAAGCAAGAGGCATCAGTTTACTAAAATTAGAAAGTGGAAATGTAGATAATGGCAGCTTTGACTAGGATCGGTTTCTATGGCTACAGTAATAAATACCAGAGTAATAACAGCTTTCAGGTAGTAAGTAATGTTATTCCGCAAAGACATGACATCTGACAGCCAGAAAGCTGCATATAGCATTGTTGATGGCAGTGAATAAGAATGTGTTACATTGTAGTGCTTAGAAGTGCTTTTCACCTAACAAAAATGTTACTTTAACTGTACTTATTGACTCTGTAATGTATATATGCAACAGTTTTTTTTTTGGAGAAATTAAGCTTCAGGAGCAATTTGTGAGGGTTTAATCCTTTATGACAATTCATTGGTTTATATTGTGTATTTGACACCAAAACGCCTCTGACGAAAGAGCTTCAATAAGAGCAGAAGTAGGTCAAACAGGATCTTGAGCCTGCTCTGCCATTCAATTAAATCTTGGCTGATCACAGTTTGGCCTCAATTCCAATTTCCTGCCCAATCCCCTTAACAGTTGATTTCCTTAACATCCAAAAATCTGTCTCAGATTTGTATTTATTTAATGGCTTACCGGATGGAATATTTGCAATTTATCACCCTCTGAGAGAAATTTCTCCATTTTCCTACCTTAAGTGGCTAAACCTTTAATCAGAGACAAGATCCATCTACCCTGTTAAGCTCCTTCTAAATCTATGCATTTCAATAATATATCTTCTCATTCTTCAAATGTACAGAGAACACTGACCCAATTTGCTCAGCCTTATTTCATAAGATAACTCCCTCTGGGGTCTATCTGGTGAACTTCCCTGTACCACATCCAAGGTAAGAATATCCTCAGTTGAAATAAAGAAACCAAGTTTCTTCTTATTAAAGGCCTGAACAGACTTTAATTGTTTTGTACTTAAATCTCTTTCTAATAACTTCCAATTTCTCTATGCACCTTCTGAAATGCTGCACGATTGCATGTTAATTTCTTGTAGAAGGACATCTCGATCTTCCTGAAAATTCATGTTTAACAATTTCACTTATTTAGACGATGCTCAACTTTTTATACCTGTTACAAGAGTGCATATATATTCCCACATTGTTGTCCAAATGCTGTATTTTTATTCATGCCCTTATTTATATCCCTTTGTCGATGACTGGTGTCCTCCTCACAACTTGCTTGCCTATTTCTCTTGGATGCACTATGCATTTTCCCCTTATGTTAATTGTAAATAAGAAATAGGATCAGCACTGGACCATTCATTTACTCAAACCTGTCCGCTATTCATCAAGATCTTCTGTCTTAAATATGCTTTCCATGCCCTATGCTTATAAACCTTTAATACCTAGAAACTTATCTTTATTTTGATGTAATCAATGACTAAGCCTCCACAAGACGTTGGGGTAGAGAATTTCAAGGATTCACCACCATCTGAGAAATTTCTCCTCATTTCAGTCATAAATTGCCTGGTTGTTTGTGACTTCTGGTTTTACAATCTTTAGCCACAAGAAACATCCACCTCTCCCACTGCACAGCTCTCTAACGATCTTTTATGTTTCATTGAGGCCATATCTCACTCTTCTTAACCCTAGAGAATAGATAGCCAGCCCATTTAATTTCTCATGAGATATTGTTTCCATTCCGAGAATACATCAGGAGACATCAGGTGAATTTTTGTTGCATTCACAAAAGGAGAACAAAACTGTACACAATAGTCCAGGTGAGTCTTTCCAAAATCCAACATAATTGCAAAGAAACATCCTTATTTTTGCAATAACATTTGTCTTCCTGATTGCCTGCTGGAGGTTAGCCTTCCTTGTATACAGGAATGCCCAGATCCCTTTAAACATCAATGTTTCCCAATCTCTCATCATTTAAAAAAAAATGTTACTCAGCATTTGTGTTTTATCTTACAGAAATGGACAATCTCACATCTTGCACAGTATATTTCATCTTCCATATTACTTGCCTCCCTTAACATATCTCCAGCTACTTCAAGCCTTGTTGCTTCCATTATCATTCACATTATTGAATATTAAGGTCATATTATTGTTCACATTCATGTCATCAGGAAATTTGGGAATGCTGTTCTTGAAACTAAAATAAAAGCTAAAAATGCTGGAAACTCAATATTTCAGGTCAAAGGTGAAATTTTAATAAAGGTTCTTCAACCTGAAAATTAACAATTTTTTTCGCAGATGCTGCCTCACCTGCTTAGTGTTTCCAGTGTTTTCTGTTTTTATTTGTGACTTGCTGCATCTTCAGCTTTTTTATGTATTGTAGGTGATCCACTGAGCTGTGTCATTGATGTAAATTATGAATGGTTGGGTTAGAGTCCCTGTTTCCTGCTTGTTATCCAGCTGTCAATTCACACAAATGCTAATAGTAAACTCCCACATCAGGCCTAATTAATAGCCTTCTGAAAATCGAAGTACTCCACATCCACTTATGTCCCCTCAACTAATGCACTCGATACAGTACCTAACAGCTCCAAACTATTTGTTAAATATGATTTCCCTTTCATAAATGCAGAGATTATATCACTAATTTCTGATGTACTCCACTAGTTAATCGTGCCAGCATTAAAATGACATATTTTTCCATATTCTCTGTTTCAGACAGTTAACCAATTATCTGTCCATATTCCCCTCAATACCATGTGCCTTTACCTTTTACAATAACTTTTTACTTGGCATCTTATCAAACACTTTCTGAAAAGCAAGTACTCATTAATTAGTTCCACTTCATCCCTCCTGTCAGTTACAATTCCGAATTATCAATAAATTTGTCAAACCTTATTTCCCCTTCTTGAAACTATACTCTCTCTACCTAATCACATCATAATTTTTGGGGTGTTATGTTTTAACTCCAGCACTGCTGGATTGCAAATGTAAGGCTAACGTTTCTATAGCTCCCATTTTTCTCTCCTCCTTTCTTAAATAGTAGTGTACTGAACTTTGCTGTTTTCCAAATTGCTGGGACCTTTCCATGAAACCTGAAATGTTATAAGATCACAGCCAATGCAACCATTACCTCTACAGCCATTTACTTTGGAACCGTAGAATGCAGCCCACTGGGTTCACAAGTCTTGTCATCTTTAGTCCCATTAGTTTGCCTTTCATCTCAAAATTATACTTCTAGTCTAGGAATATTGATTGTTTAAGCTTCATCTTGCTTTTGGCCACCGAGTACCTACTATTTTTCATTGCTTTCAAAGTTGTTTGCTGTGAAAACAGCCATAAATACTTGTTTAATGTTGCTATCATTTCCTTATTCTATATTATTATCATTTTCTTGTCCCAACTTCAAAGGGATTATTTTATCTGTTTCATGTACTTATTGAAGGTCTTTTGATGTCCCCTTTTGTATATTTTTTCAGTTTCCTTACTATCATTTTTGATTAAGATTTTGTTTCTAAAATCGTCCTCCCAACTTTCAGGTCCTAGGCTTCCTCTTTCAATTTAATATAATCTATCATGTTCTTTGCTGGCCACGGACAGGTGGCTTTTCCCATGGAGTCTTTATTTCTCAATGAAACATACATTCTTTGAGAATAACAACATATTTCTGTATTGTCTGCCACAACTTATCTATCATTCTGCCTTTTAATCAAAATTTCCAAATTTACCTGAGCCAACTCATATCTATTTAATTATTTTAATTCAACCTTATAACTAAAGTTCAGTTTGTCATTTTCAAGATGAATGTGAAATTCTGTCATATCATGGTACATCCCTCAGAATTATTCTTTCTGTTAAGATTACTAATGAATTTTATCTCCTTCCATAGGATCATATCTAAAGCAACCTGTTCTTTTATCAGGTCTACAATGTATTTTCATAACCTATTATTTTGGATGAAATTCAAGAATTTAACCTCAACTTTCATAAACTCTCAATTCAGCACAAAACAATTGGGGTATTTAAGTTTGTGAAATGTAATCTATTATATTCTATATTTCATAGAAGTAATTTGTCTCTTGTTTGTCTCCACAATGGATGCATTTTCTGTAAAACTAATGCAATTGATCAACATGCCAACATGCTTTTTATTGTCTATATATTGTAACTGACAATGAATAAAGAGAGGTGACCCATATCTTATGACAAAACAGCTCTCCAGCTGCCCGTTACAGGTAGCAGCAAATAATGGTCAAGAAATTCCATCAAATAATTAAAAGAAGAGCACTGTGTAAGATAAAATTACACTTGCATCCAGATATCTTGGCCTGTACAGATCTCGCTTTCTCCAACATAAACCCTCCCAAATGATGTCAATACTAATATAACACTCAATCTTTGCTTTAATCGTGATTTTCAACACTGAAAAATGGCTGCCTTAAAACTGGAGCTCAACATCTTGACGAAGTCCTGACGAAGGGTCTTGGCCCGAAACGTCACTGTACCTCTTCCCAGAGATGCTGCCTGACCTGCTGCGTTCACTAGCAACTTTGATGTGTGTTGCTTCAACATCTTGAAGTGTTACAGGCTTTTCAAATATCTCCTGAAACAATTGCAAAATTAGATAAAATAAATGAAAGCAACATATTGTTCCCATAATTTAACACACAAACTGATGTATCAAAATGTATCTGGTCATGTCTGCTGTGAAACCTATAGTTTCGCAGGCAGGCAGGCAGACTGCTGGAAAGTGAGCCGGTACTGGAGCTGCAAGTAGAGGTGGGGAAAAAACATGGGAGGAGCAACAAGATACTCTGTACTATGTCTGGGCATTTCCATTAACCACTTTGCCTCTCCCAGTATCACTGAACTGCCTAATTATCTCTCGAGCCATAATTGGATCCAAACCAACGTGAACAGTTGGCTGAGCAACAGATCAGTGAGCTGGAAATGGATCCAGTTTCTAAGAAGACCCTTTTGTTCCTCACAGAACAACCAGTAATTACCAACTCTGACTTTCCACTGTTTAAACGGTTAATACTCAAATTCCATTCATTGACTTCACTAAGATCAATGATGTCCTGCAATATCAAAAACAGCCTCAGCAATGTGCCTGGATTGCATTTCACATGAAGGTCAAAGTCGTGGCTGCTCTAAGTTTCTTAGACTGGGGATCATTCCAGGTTTCTGCCACTGGTCTAGTATTCTCATAGTATCCTTTTCAGGTGACAAACTTCATACTCAGGGAGAGAATCTTATGGGAACTTCCTTTCTCTCGCAGGAGTAAGGTGAGCAGGTATGGGCATTTGGCTGCAGTATTGTAACATTACTCTGAAACAAAACCTTCATGGCAACTTCCTGACAAGGTGCACCTGGATGTAGACTTGAATGTTTTTCAAGATGGCCTTTGCACAAAGAAACTGCCACCTGTAGGCACTTGACTTCAGCAATCTGCCCAGATTCCATTGATACTACCGAGCAGATTCCCAGTACATATCCATCATTTCTAGAATGTCTGCGAGATGGATTTTTGGAGCAGTTTGCCACTTGACTTTTCTAGGGGATTAGCAACACTAGATTGGGTGTTATTTAATGAACTGGAAATGATTAGGGAACTTAAGGTAAAAGAATCCTTGGGAGACCATGATCACACTATGATTGTGTTCAACTTGAAACTTGATAGAGAGAAAGTAAAGTCTGCTGTAGCAGTATTTCATTGGAGTAAAGGAAATTGTAGTGGTATGAAAGAGAAGTTGGCCAAAGTAAATTGGAAGGAGACATTGAGCAATGGTGTGAATTTCTGGGAAAAAATGAGGAAGGTGCGGGACAGATGTATTCCAAAAACAAAGAAATACCCAAATAGCAAAATAGTACGATGATGGCTGACAGGAATATCAAAGCTAATGTCAAAGCAAAAGAGAAGATATCCAACAAAACAAAAATTAGCAGGAAGATGGAGGATTTGGAAGCTTTTAAAAACCAGCATAAAGCAACTAAAAGGATCATTGGGAAGGAAAAGATAAAATATGAAAGCAAGCTAGCAAACAATATCAAAGTGGGTAGAAAAAGCTTTTTCAAGTATGGGAAAAATAAAGAGAGATGAGAGTAGATATAGTACCACTAGAAAATGAGGCTGGAGAAATAATAACGGAGGACAAGGAGATGACAGATGAACTAAATCGGTATTTTGCATCAGTCTTCACTTGGAAGGAACTAACAGTGTGCCAAGTGTTGAAGGATGCGAGGGAAGAGAAGAGAGTACAGTTACTATTTCAAGGGAGAAGGTGCTCAAAAAGCTGAAAGACCTAAAGGTACATAAGTCACTCAGACCGGATGAACTGCACCCTTGAGTTCTGAAAGAGGTAGTGGTAGAGATAGTGGAGGTATTAGTAATGATCTTTCAAGAATCATTGCACTCTGGCCTGGTTCCAGAAGACTAGAAAATTACAAATGTCACTCCACTCTTTAACAAAGGAGGGAAGTAGCGGAAAGGAAATTATAGATGAGCTAGCCTGACCTCAGTGGTTGGAAAGATGTTGGTATCAATTGTTAAGGATGAGGTTATTGAGTACTTGGTGACACAGGTCAAGATAGCACAAAGTCAACCTGGTTTTTAAGGGAAAACCTTGCCTGGCGAACCTGTTGGAATTCTTTGAGGAGATTACAAGTAGGATAGATAAAGGGGGATGTAGTGGGAGTTGTATATTTTGATTTTTCAGAATGCCTTTGACAAGGTGCCACACATAAGGCTGCTTACCAAGTTAGGAACTTATGGTATTACTGAAAAGTTATTTGCATGGTTAGAGCATTGGCTGATTGGTAGGAGGCAGTGAGTGTGAATAACAAGATGCTTTTCAGGTTGGCTGTCAGTGACTAGCAGTGTTCTTCAGGGGTCGTTACTGGGGCCAATTCTATTCATGCTGTATATCAACGATGTAGATGATGGAATAGACGGCTTTATTGCCAAGTTTTCAGATGACACAAAGATTGCTGGAGGGCTGGTACTATTGAGAAAACAGGAAGGCTGCAGAAGGACTTAGACAGATTAGCAGAATAGGCAAGGAAGTGGCAAATTAAATACAATGTTGGAAAATGCATTTTTATGCACTTCGGTAGAAGAAATAAATGTGCAGACTATTTTCTAAACAGGGAAAAATCCAAAAACCTAAAATGCAAAGGGACTTGAGAGTTCTTGTGCAGAACACCCTAAAGGTTAACTTGCAGGTTGAGTCGGTGGTGAGGAAGGCAAATGCAATCCTAGCATTAATTTCAAGAGGTCTAGAATATAAGAGTAGGGATGTGATGCTGAGGCTTTATAAGGCACTAGTAGGCTTCAGCTTGAGTATTGTGAACAGTTTTGGGCTCCTTATCTAAGAAAGGATGTGCTGTCGCTAGAGAGGGTTCAGAGGAGGTTCACAAGGATGATTCTGGGAATGAAAGGTTATCATATGAGGGATGTTTGATGGCTCTGGGCCTGTATTCGCAGGAATTTAGGAGGATGATGTGGGTCTCATTGAAACCTTTTGATTGTTGAAAGGCCTAGATATTTTTGAAAGGATGTTTCCCACAGTGACTCCCAGTCTAGTATAAGAAGGCACAGCCTCAGGATAGAGGAGCATCTATTTAAGACAGAGATGAAGAGAACTTTCTTTAGACAAAGGGTGGTGAATTTTTGTTATTTGTTACCATAGGCAGCTGTGCAGGCCAAGATGTTGGGTGTATTTAAGGCAGAGATTGATAGGTTCTTGATTAGCCAAGGAATCAAAGGTTACTGGGAGAAGTCTGGGGAGTGGTGCTGAGCAGAAGAAAAAAGGATCTGCCATGATTGAATGGCAAAGCAAACTCAATGGGTCAAATGGTGTAATTCTGCTCCTATGTCTTATTGTCTTATGATCATTTCAGCTTTCATTCATTAAAGGAACATTATTTCCTTGGAGCTAAATATTTGCATCTTGTATTCCAGTACTGTATGTCCCTTTAAGAGCTGTCTGCCAAAATCCCAACTTTTAGGGTAAACTGTCGGAGCAGGCACTTGTAATTGATCAATATAATATTCTATACGAAACTGATTCAACTGACCTTTGAACTGATCCAAAGCTGACAATATTGTTCGGTCAACCTCACAAATAAAGATTTATGGGACCTTTATAATGTTACAGTAACTCCCAGTGCTATCTCAAAGCCATTACCATGTAGCAAAACAATTTTTAGGCCAAAGGGTGCAGTTTACTGCCTCTCTTCATGTTCTGACTATAAAGAAGAAAGTGGACTCAAAAAATTCCTATCTCCCCACCCGGGAAGAACCAAATTTTAACACTCAAGGAAACTATCTTGTCTCTCTCAATACTGTATTTAATATTTCTTTTAGTTTTGTCAAGATGGATTGGAAATACATTATTCATATCTGAAATAAAATTCGAGACACATTTCATTATTGTTAATCACAATTGGTTTAAAAATATAGGTAGATTATTTCTTCTGACCATGCCAATGACTCTCAGTCTTCACCGCCTTTATTAAAGGGCTTGAACACACTAAGACCATGGTGAATGTTACTGTATCAATGATAAAACAGAGGACATGTATGTTGAAGTTAGAAGGTCAATAACAGAATGAGGAAAGAGCTACAGAAAAAAGTGTAGCGCAGGTAAACAATAATGTGCAAGATCATATGGAGGTCGATTTTATAGTCAAGAGTCCATCTTACTTTACCAGGGAACTATTCAATAATCTAATAACAGTGAGGTTACAAAAGAACATCCTTTAAAGTTATTATCTATGTCTATACATAATTGATGTATTTCTTGACTTTACACTACAATTCTGCAACCATCAAACTTAGAACCAGCATGGATATCGTCTCTGAACAGATTCTATGACCTACAGGCTCAATTTCAAGGACTCTTTTATAACTCATGTTCTCTGTATTGTTTTTATTTTCATAGTTTGTCTACTTTTGCACATTGCTTGTTTGTCAGCATTTGATTATGTATAGTTTTTTGTAAAATTCTATTGTATTCTATTTTTGAAATGCTTGCAAGAAAATGAATCTCAAGGTAGAATATGTGCACTTTGATAATAAATATACTTTGAACTTGTTCATACTAGTTCATATTGTCATTTGCTTTTCTGCTAATGTTTATATTTATTAAGAAAAACATTGTGCTATGCTGCAATTTCTATGATATTAAACTGTCATGTTTCCATAATAGGCCAGTTGCAAGATAAAGGTCTGTTTTGTGGTACAACTTCAGAGGACTACTCGATGATGAAATAGTAAATATTTTCATTTCCATTGATAAAATTCTTGGTGACACTAAGTGAGATTACACAAAACTATTGTGCAACAATAATTTGTGGCAATGAAAGGAGAAGAAGATAGGCTGAAAAATTGCAACCAGGTAGTTATTCATTTTGTCAGTAACCTGAAATCACTGGACTGGAACATTCAATTAGTCTTTTGGTAGATGCAACTAAAATGTTGTAAAATGTCTGTTAAGGTCAACTGTGAAATTAAGGCATCTCCTTAGAGCAAAACGTTTGATATCATACCACCTTAGAAAAGGAACATTGTAAGAATGTGACTGCTCTCTGTTAATATTCTGGAAAGGGAATTGAAGCATTCCTAGTTTCCTACAAAAATGGACAAGAGTGCTCATCATTATTTCAATGAGAAAGATAAATGTTCGATGTGCACATAAACAGAGTATTTAAGAAATGTCACTCGACTATTACATTTATGGTAATGTGAGAAGTATGATTGTCTCGAAATAAAAGACTTCCTTAAATTGCTATGTACTACAGCCAAACACATCATTGAAACCTACAAATGTATGCATCTTTGCAAATTGCTCCATTTTCCATCAACTTGCATCAACTTTAACCTTAAAAATATGACAAGTTATTCACCCAGTTAGCTATTATTATTGTTTATTGTATTAATTAGAAAAAAGTACAAATTTGTAATGCATCCATCACTAAATGTATGACAATAATTGTCTTTCAAGTTCATCACTTTATTCAGATTAATAAAATGTATGGATACTTATTGTTGTATCATGTATTCAGAAAATCAATGCATGGATGAAGTACTTTTTTATACTACAAACATATTAGGTCTATGTTTCAGCTAATGGGCCATTTACACTGTATTTAAAATGCTTGTCATAGAAATGTTTGAGCAGCTAAAGTTTCATTTTAACTATTTTCCTATTTAAAATGTTGAATTAATCTAGTTTTACACTGATGTTAGCTACGTACTGTATATCCTTTTCATGTCTGATAGTACTTCCCACCTACTGATTTTACACATGTCAGATTGCATTATAATAACATTCCATTTTATGTGGACAGGTCATTAACTAGACTTTCAGTGCATTAATGAGCAAACAGATGGATGGGTTGAGTAGTCCACTACAAATGTGGCAAATACCTGTAGAATGTTAAATTAGAATTAACATAACAGAATTTTTGCTTGCTGTGTCTTTTTGTTTTAGTACGTCTGGAATGTATAAATGCCATTGCTAAACTTAAGCTTGAGTCCAGATACAGTGCTGTGTTGACAAGTAAGATTGTGCCAACATATTTTTGATACTTTGCTTCATCCTATCTATTTTTTGAGGTTTTGTAATAGAGTATGTGTCACGGTTCCAACCGTTAATTCCCCATTTTCTCCTAATTTCCTTTGATGGCGACACACCTGGTTTTCATCAACACCTGCAGCATAAGAACCTCGGCTTTGCACCCACTAGTTGCCAGGTCGTTGGTTTTGCCAGTGTGGTAATTAACGTTTCCCGTCCGCTGAGGATTGTGTGTTCTAAAGGCTGATTTATACTTGTGCGTCAAATGGACGCCGTAGCCTACGCAAGTGGCCTGCGTGCGTTATGAGCATTTATACTTGTGCTTTGGTGTATCTGCATCGCTCTGTAATTCGGGCACGTCGCGCATGCACACACACCTGCCCGCGCAAGGCTTCATGGTCATGCTAGTCTTTTCGGGGTAAACAAGTTTAAAGCGAGCGTCTTTTTTCGTAAAAGCGAAATGTGTCCTCCATAATTTTGGAGGTCTGTAAGGCTTTATGGAAAGCATTGCAGCCAGAGTTCCTTCCCTGCCCTTCAGTCACCCAATGGGAAGTTATTGCAGCGCAGGAGGATATGCGATGCTACCAAGCGGACTAATCACAGTTGTTCGGTCTACGTTGCCGTGACGTGTAGTTACATTTTGGGAGAGGTGTGCATCAGGCTACGGTGTAGATATCCGCGTAGGCTCTAAGGTTTGCAGCGACACCGTACCTGCGGCGTCGAGTTGACGCAGAAGTATAAATCAGCCTTAAGTTTTGCTTCAGTACCGAGATTTACCTGTGAAACCCAGTCTCCCAGTGTCAAGATAAGTATTCTAAGTTTTACTTCCGCACTGAGTTTTACCTGTGTAACTCCGTCTTTCCGTGCTAAGAAAAGTTTTGTCTGCCGTTTTCCCTTCTATGCTCCGTGTCAAGATAAGTTCTGCTTGCCTCCTGCTTTCCTGCACTCCCTGCTGTTTGCTGTTCAATGCTCACGCCCGCGTCTGCATCCTAACTCTATCTCCGTGCCAGTGTCCTGCGTTTGGGTTTGCCTCGTTCCTTGCAACAGAACGATCTGGCCACCAAGGATCCAGTGGACACGAATACCCTTCAACAAGCTCTCTCCAGCCAGGGTACTATACAGGGACAGCATGACCAACTCCTTCGGGAGGTCATGGAGAACCTCCATTCCCTGTCTGCTCACATCACACAGATCGGTAACCAGGTGGACCATGTCCCCACTCTTTTCACTCAACCCACTCCTGGAACCCTGTCTAACCAGCCCAGACAGCCTGTAGTGGCAACCCCACGTGTCAGCAACAACCCTGCCAAGAGAGCCTCACGTATCTGAACCGGAGCACTACGCTGGAGATTTGGGGAAGTGCCGGGCCTTCCTTCTTCAGTGCTCCTTGGTGTTCAAACAGCAGTCGTGCACGTTCTCTACGGATAGGTCAAAGATTGCTTATAGCATGGGGTTGTTACGGGGAAGTGCATTAGCGTGGGCCACAGCTGTTTGGACTACCAACCGAATATCTGCTCTTCTTTCGCCACTTTTATGGCAGAAATAAGAACGATCTGACCACCCTGTCCATGGTAAAGACGCTGCCAAGCCTCTACACTCTCTCCGCCAGGGCTCACACAGTGTTGCCGAATATTCCGTGGAGTTCCGGATGTTAGCGGCCGACTCGGGGTGGAATGATGAGGCATTCCAAGGGTTATTTCGGAATGGTCTCAGCAACTTGGTGAAAGAAAAGTTGGCAGCAAGAGAGGACACCGACAGCCTGGATTTCCTGATCTCTCTAGCCACCAGGTTGGACAATCGCCTCTGAGAATGCCTCAGAGAAAGAACAGATCGTCCACCGCCTTTGGCCACTCCTCAGCACTCATTACCGCCTCCCGCCAGAACAAGACTCTCTCCTCCTCCTGCTCCTGGGGTAGGTCCCAGCCCTGTCGTTTCCACCGCCCCAGGAGAGGAACCCATGCAGCTGGGACGGAACCGCCTTTCTCCCGCTGAACGACTCCGGAGAATGAGAGCGGGTGAGTGTCTATATTGCGGCCAGTCCGGTCACTTCCTTGTCACCTGTCCCTTCGGCCAAAAGGGAAGGCTCACCAGTATCAAGGGGACCCTGTTGAGTCAGACAACATTCCGTTCCGTACCCCGACCCCGGATGCAGCTTCAAGCCACTTTGTGTTACAACCAACAGTCCTTGCCTCTGTTGGCACTAGTGGATTCCGGCGCTGAGGGAAACTTTATGGATGGAAACTTAGCCTTCCAAGCCGGAATTCGTCATGAGCCATTGAGTGCCCACCTGGACGCCCGGGCACTGGACGGTAGACTACTGGCCCGAGTCACACATTACACAGAACCCCCGCCTCTCCGTCTCTTCGGAAACCATCGGGAACAGGTACGACTCAATTTAATTCCCTCTCCTCAAGCCCCTATAGTTCTTGGTTACCCCTGGTTAAGCCGTCATAACCCCCACATCGACTGGTCCACTGGGAAGAAAGTCAGCTGGAGTTCGTTCTGCCATTCCACTTGTCTACAATCAGCCCTTTCCCCAGTAGAGGTCAACGCGATCTTGTCTGCCTCTGAACCCCCCGACTAATCCAAGGTTCCAGTAGAGTATCATGATCTAGGAGAAGTGTTCAGCAAGCAACGGGCTCTTTCCCTGCCTCCACATCGCCCTTACGATTGCACAATTGACCTTCTCCCCGGAGCCTTTCTACCCACCAGTCGGCTGTACAACCTGTCCCGACCAGAAAGGGAAGCAATGGAGGCTTACCTAAATGACCCTCCCGTGGCTGGCATTATCCGACCCTCATCTTCCCCTGTAGGTGCAGGTTTCTTCTTTGTGGGGAAGAAAGATGGCTCACTACGCCCCTGCATTGACTACCGTGGCCTGAACAGCACCACCGTAAAGAATAAGTATCCCCTGCCCCTTATCAACCCTGCTTTCAAGCCTCTTCACGGGGCCACAATTTTCTCTAGTTGGACCTGCGGAATGCCTATCACCTGGTCAGGAAGAGGGAGGGAGGTGAATGGAAAACAGCTTTTAACACCCCCCTCGGTCATTTCGAATATCTGGTCATGCCATTCGGTCTCACCAATACCCCCCGCCATCTTCCAAGCCCTGGTAAACGATGTCGTTAGGGACCTTATTAACTGTTTTGTTTTTGTTTATTTGCACGACATCCTAATCTTCTCCCGCAGTCTTCAGGAAGGCACCCACCGTGTCCATCAGGTTCTTCAGAGGCTTTTGGAGAACAAGCTATTTGTTAAGGCAGAGAAGTGTGAGTTCCATGCCCGTCCCGTCAGTTTTCTGGGGTACATCATCGAGAGCGGGCAAGTGAGGGTGGATCCCGAAAAGATCCGGGCGGTGGCAGAGTGGTCAAAACCCACAACACTCAAACAACTCCGGCAAATTCTGGGGTTCACAAACTTCTACCATTGCTTCATCAGAGACCACAGCTGGGTGGCAGCGTCCCTTACTCAGCTCACCTCTCCTGCGACCCCCTTCCACTGGACCCCCGAAGCGGACTCAGCCTTCTTGGAGCTGAAGAGGCGTTTCACCTCCCTTCCCATCCTGGTCCAACCTGACCCCTCTCACCAATTCATTGTGGAAGTCGACTGTGGGGTAGGAGCGATCCTGTCCCAACGCTCCGTCCCAGACCAAAAGCTCCATCCCTGCGCCGCCTTCTCTTGCCGTCTATCTCCCACTGAGCAGACCTATGACGTTGGGAACCGGGAGTTGCTGGCCGCTAAACACACCTTGGAGGAGTGGAGGCACCCGCTGGAGGGAGCTGAACATCCATTCATCATCTGAACAGACCATAAGAACCTGGCATTCATCTAAACAGCTAAACACCTTAATTCCCACCAAGCCTGCTGGGCATTATTTTTTGGCCATTTCAAATTCACCCTCAACTATCGTTCTGGTTCCAAGAACGTGAAGCCAGATGCTCTCTCTTGTCAATACGTCTCCGAGGAGCCCTTCCCAACCCCAATACCATCCTGCCACCATCCTGTGTTGTGGCTGCCCTCACCTGGGAGGTCGAATCCATAGTCAAAGAGGCTCAACGGACTCAACCTGACCCAGGTGATGGACCCCCCCCCCCCCCAATCACCTCTTCGTGCCTGACTCTGTCCGGTCTCAGGTTCTCCAGTGGGGACATACTTCTCGTTTCGCCTACCATCCTGGAATCGATCGAACTCTGTCCCTTCTGAAGCGACATTTCTGGTGGCCCACCATGGATGCTGACACTCTCTCCTTCGTCTCTGCCTGTTCTGAGTGTGCCCGTGGAAAAGCCTCCCATCGACCACCTGTTGGGTTGCTTCATCCCCTACCTGTCCCTGGCGCCCCTTGGTCCCATATTGCTCTGGATTTCATCACTGGACTACCCCCTTCACATGGTAACGCTGCTGTACTCACGGTTGTGGACCATTTCTCCAAAGCTGTGCACTTCATAGCCCTTCCCAAACTCCCTACAGCCCGTGAAACAGCCGACCTCCTTGTCCATCACGTCTTCCGCCTTCATGGAATTCCCTCTGACATTGTTTCTGACCGGGGCCCCCAATTCATCTCTCAAGTCTGGAGATCCTTCTGTCAAGCCCTTGGAGCCCAGTAAGTCTGTCTTCTGGTTTCCATCCACAGAATAATGGTCAAACGGAATGAGCAAACCAGGATTTGGAAGCAGCACTGCACTGCATATCCACCAACAACCTGTCATCCTGGAGCACCCATCTCACTTGGGTGGAGTACGCCCACAACTCCCTGGTCAGCACGACCACCTGAACATCTCCCTTCGAATGCTCCCTCAGTTATCAACCCCCTCTGTTTCCTGCCCATGAAGACAACATCACCGTGCCTTCAGTTCAGGCTCATCTCCACCGGTGCCGCGAGGTCTGGAAGGATGCACACGTGGCCCTGCTCCGCTCAGCTGACCGTAACCGGAGGATTGCTGATCACCATCGAATTCCTACGCCCAACTACCGGCCTGGTCAGAAAGCTTGGCTCTCTTCAAAAGACATCCCCCTCAAGAATGAACCCAAGAAACTCGCCCCTCCTTACCTCGGACCATTCGAAATCGAGAGCATCATCAACCCCTCGGTGGTCAAACTTAAACTGCCCAGATCCATGCACATTCATCCCACGTTCCACATCTCCCAAATGAAACCTGTGTCTGTCAGCCCTTTGTGCCCTCCTGCTGAACCTTTTCCACCCACCCGGGTCATTGACGACTACCCAGCGAACACCATCCGGCAAATACCGGATGTGCGCCGCCGAGGCAGGGGTCTCCAGTACCTGGTTGAGTGGGAGGGATACAGTCCTGAGGAGCACACCTGGATTCCCCACTCCTTCATCCTGAACCCTTCACTCATCTGAGATTTCCATAGAGACAATCCAGACAGGCCGGGTGGTTTGCCTGGAGACTCCCGTTGGGGGCAGGTACTATCACGGTCCAGACTGTTAATTCCCCGTTTCCTCCTAATTTCCTTTGATGGCTGCACACCTGGTTTTCATCAGGACCTGCAGCATAAGAACCCCGGCTTTGCACCCACTAGTTGCCATATCGTTGGTTTTGCCAATGTGATAACTAACGTTTCCCAGCCGCTTAGGATTGTGTGTTCTAAGTTTTGCTTCAGTACCGAGGTCTACCTGTGAAACTCAGTCTCTCCGTGTCAAGATAAGTATTCTAAGTTTTACTTCAGCACCAAGGTTTACCTCTGTAACTCCATCTCTCTGTGCTAAGAAAAGTTTTGTCTGCCATTTTTCCCTTCTATGCTCCGTGTCAAGATAAATCCTGCCTGCCTCCTGTTTTCCTGCACTCCCTCCTGTTCACCGTTCAATGCTCACGCCCGCGTCTGCATCCTAACTCAATCTCCGTGCCTGTGTCCTGCATTTGGGTTCGCCTCGTTCATTGCAACAGTATGTTCTGTCAATTTTCTAGAATCACCATTAAAGATATGATAACTGCTGGCATGGGTACATTGCTCCAAGCAATCTCTAAACAGTAGACAAATTGCTTCAGTTCCATACTGTATTTCTGTCTGGCAAACAGATCACTTTTAGATTTGCTGTCCAAAATTTCAGTTGAACAATATTCCTTTTATACTGCTCTTGATAATTGTATTATAAAGCAGAAGAACCAATTGATAAATAATGATATCATCTTAACTTGCAAATTTGTAGACCAAAATATATTTTTCAAACCTTACCAGTTGTTTCTTGGAATAAAAGTGAGAAATGGTCTTGTAAGATCTTGCACTGCGTACTTATTTTCCTTCAGTTTTAAATGTAGTGTCTAGTTGTAATTGTAAAGGTTCAACAAAAAGTGTCTTTACATCTACTTTGACACATAACATGTTGCAAAGCTTTAGAAAACAAACTTTATTAATAAATGAAAGCATAATTCTGTCTTCTAAGGAAACTTTATATTTTCACTCAGTAAAAAGATAAATATTTATGATTAACAGCATCTGATCAGCCATCTTGGCTGCTTCTATCTCTTCCTCTACTTGTTAGAAAAATGTTTAAGGTTGTTGCCTTGACACAACTACTATCTCGCATTTTTTTTTTGACTTTCTCAAGTCTCTCATTGTTTTTTTTTGTTCTCCAAGCTTAATCTGTCCAGGAGATGCATCAAACTCACAATCTCTGTAAAATCTAACGTATCACCCATCAGAAGTAAAACCCTCCACAGCTCACTTACACGGAGTGCAGCCACAAGAAAGCAGAATCTATTTCCAAGGACCCTCACCATCCATACCATGAACTCTTCTTGGTACTATAGTCCTTCTTCTCAGTTCTGAAGTACGGGAGCCTTAGGTCCCACACCACTAGGCTTAGGAATAGGTATTAACCCTAAAACCATGAGGCTCCTAAACCAGCGTGGATAACTTCACTCACCTCAACTGTGAAATGATTTTACAATCTACAGACTCACTTTCAAGGACTCTATAACTCATATTCTCAGCTTTATTTATTTATGTGTTTGCACAATTTGTTGTCTTTTGCACATTGGTTGCTTATCAGCCCTTGTTTATGTATAGATTTCATTAATTCTATTGTGTTTCTTTATTTTCTCGTAAATGCCTGCAAGAAATTGAATCCCATGGTGACACATAGTATACATACTTGGTTAATAAATTTTCTTTGACTTTGATCTCTTCAACAGATCCAAACCAGTCTTTCTTCTTTATGGCTACTATCTAGTTTCCAATGATCTTTTACTCAAAGTCTAGAACAGTTTGCCACCTCTCAATTCAGTGCTCAATTACTTGTTTAATTCTCTTCAATCCAGGTCACTGCACCATCAAATTAAAAGCTGACATTCTCTGTAACAACCGTGGGAAGCCTTCCTTTCGCAGCAACACACACAAAATGCTGGAGGAACTCAGCAGGTCAGGCAGCATCTATGGAAGTGAATGAACAGTTGATGCTTCAGGCTGAGACACTTCATCAAAACTGAAAAGGAAGAGGAAGGGCACATGAATTAAGCTCCTTTCTCATCCTATTTAACCTGGTTGGAGATTTTGTGATGGCTCACCACAGCATTTTTTCCAATATTTATCTTTGATTCTCCATTGGGTACAACTGTACTTCCATTTTTTTTAATCCAAGTTAGAAAATCATATGAAAAAATTCTTCCCTCAATCCAGCTTGATTACACCTATTGTTCTGTCTGAATCTAACCTCTTCAAACCATAACCATATGTTGAAAAAGCTCTCATTCAAAAATGTCAGCTAAATTTATCATGTAGCTCAAAGTTTATTTAAAGTTCTTTGATTGTGAAGCATCATCCAAGACTTAATGCCTTCTTTGTAGTCAGGGTTTCTTCACTCTGGATCATATTTGCATCTGTGGTTCTAATACATGAAGCTGTCCAGGTATTAGCAGTGACATACATTTTGCAATGTACCTTGAAACACATTTTCACTGCCTACTACTATGCTAACTGATGTCACACCCTCCCTATAAAATCTACTGCAGAACCTAGCTTTAGCATGGCACATGAGAATTTATCTAGAACAGTTGAAAAGGGACTAGGCTACAAATTCCAGTGCTGACAACTGGCTTTAGGAGTATCCATTTTAAATTTAACAAAATACTCATTTTTCACAGTAGTTCTCCATCTAGCATCTAATCACTCATCCTCTTACCCCCAATCCAAGGTTGTTCATAACACCAACTGCAATAGTTGATACAGTTGTTGTACAGCTGAATAGATATTGCAAAGAAAGATTAACTAAACATTTGTTTCAGGAACTTGATGCATTTTTCAACTTTCTAGTGTCAGGGTAGTGAGATTTCAAGCAATTGCTGAACATAAGAGATTCTGCAGATGCTGGAAATCTTGAGCAACACACATTTACTCATATAAAATAGAATGGAAATCATGATTTAAATCCACAGAATGAATCAACTGCTTGAGAAACATACAAAATTGTTGGAGGAACCTATCAAGTCAGGCAGCCTCTATGGAGAGGAGCAAACAGTCGAAGTTTCGGGCAAGACCTCAGGGCTACCCTACAGTCTTGATAAAGCATCTTGGCCCAAAATATTGACTGTTTACTCCCCTCCACTGACGCTAACTTGATGAGTTCCTACAACATTTTTGTATGTTTCTCAAGCAATTGATTCATTCTGTTGATTTAAATCCTGATTTCCACTCTATTTTATGTGATATATATCATAAAACTACAAATTCTATATGGTAATTTTACACTTTAATAAATTTTTCAGATTTCAGAGAAATAGCATTTATATGGTTTTTCAGTGAAGTTTGTGATGCCTGAGATTGTTTTCATTTGCTGTATTGGTTTACATTTTTATTGCACAGGAGCAAATTGCTCCTAATGTTCTTCCAAATTGTTCCAATTGACCTCTTAAAATACAGTAATAAAAGTCAAGACTTCAACCGATTTAACAAAATGCATCTATATTACCAATTAATTACATCAATTTGCATCAAAATACAATGATTTGATTACTGACCCATCAAATTTTAGTTGTTTTGCCATTCACCTCACAGAGGACTGCCTACAATATATGGTTTTCAGAACACCCCTTTCCCCATCCCACCTTCTGTCAGGTACCTACTCTAACAGATACCTAGATTAAAAGCAAATCACACTCAAAAATTCTCACATACAATCAAGTAGGGTGATAGCGAGCATTACTTTTTATTTAGTGAACAAAATAAATATTGGAACATTTGTATTACCATATTTTGGACTCTTTTAAACACATGCTATGCACTTACTTTTAACTTCGAAAACCATAGAATTCTGAAGGAATAGCAATCCGATCATTATAAAACTTCATAATGGGCTATAGCACTTTATAATTTTTAACTTAATTACTCAGCAATACCTCAGTGAACGAGACATGTCATTTTCACTTTATTACACTGTGTCTATTTGGTGACTATTGAAAATCTTGTCAAATCACAAATTATATACAGATAAAACAAGTGCAATTGGAGAAGAGCCTGAAATTCGAGGTGTGTGTTTGACTGTTCATGTGCAAACTCCAGAACTTGCTATCAGATTTCTTCCATTATAATAAAGAGTATTAATGGTTTCACTATTATCACTGCAAATTCTGGAAATAAATTACTACTGATCCACCATTCAAACAAAAGGGAAAGTACAAATTATTCATAAACAGTTTTATACTGAAGTCAATACAGTAATAAAAAAATTAACATGAAAGATAAATAATCGCATTTATCAATGATAATCTATGGTAATGTAACAAACAGCCACATTTATCATAAAAATATTTAAAGCAAAGAAAAAATAAAGTAAAATGGTCATCAGATATTTAAAATAAAAGATGGGAAATGTTTAAGGGGGATGGTCAGAGTTGGTGAAGCAGATTGTAGGAATATTTGGTCAAATTAAGCAAAAAAGTGAGTTCATGACTTACAAATATACTGTTCAGAATAAGCCTGTCTTTTATAAAAGGTTATTGCGTTATGATTGACCATAATTAGTAGAGATTTTTTCCCAAGGTAAGTGTACAACATGGAAATGGTTAATTTATCATATAGTAGTCTTTTTTTTTGAAATTACTAAAATGGAGTTTTGAACTGCAACAGAAAGTGGAGATTCTCAGCAGCTCAGGAGACGTCTGTGGAGGTAGATACTGAATTAACATTTCAGATTGAACTTCATATTCCTGACAGTGTCAGGGATCCATTCTGTGTCTCTTTCCACTTATGCTGTCTGGCCTCCTGCATTTACATTTTCATTTCAGATTTCCAACGTTTACTTGTCTTCACTTTTCAATTACTATTTGATTCCAACAGCATATAGTTCTTTTCTCATCCTCTAATTTTAACAACAATCAATACTTTCAAGTACAAATGTGTTCTACATAATATCCTTTTACAGTTAATTTATAAACATAATTAAGTGCAAGCATACAGATACATACAGGAAAATACTTCATATTGATCATAAATACAATACTTCAATTGGCTAATGACCTTCTCAGAAGAACTTATTTTATTCATTAAATTCCAAGATGCCAGTATTTAGAAACGCAGCACTTAAAACCTTAAGTAATAAAAGCATAAAGCCTACCCTGGCTCCTAATAACACAATTTAGTTTAAAAAGGAAAGCTTCTACTATGTTATTTTAACAAGTGTGGCACTTCAGCTTTCTAGGAATAATTTCTTCATGTGAACTATTCAGGAATTTCTCTGAAGATTCAGGGCGCTATCCAGCTAGGTTTTGTAAAATACCCTGCTGAAGGTTAACAAGTGCAGAATAATTTATTTGAAACCGAGCAGTAAGCATTTGTATGATCATAAACAAATCTGCCTAGACTTTTCTCTATTTATTCTGAACTTAAGTTTAAAAGTGCACAAGTCAAATGAGCATTTCACATTCCAGGGTGCCATATTTAAACACTAAAATTAACCTATGGGAGATAATACAATTTGAAATCTGACTGAAAATTCCTAAAATATACAACTACTCTGATAATTATTTGTAATTACATTTCTCAAAATAAACAAAACTAGTTTCTTTAAAAATATACCAATAAGCTTAAATATATATGTCACAAAATGTTTTTTACTATCTAAAATATTCTCATATTGTCATACACATAGCACATCAAATGTAGTAATTCACAATTCTTCATGACTCTTGCTACAACAACAATTGCATTCAAGGCAATTTAGTGCAACTTCAAAATCATTCTAAAATAATAAGTATTATAGTGCAAATGATTTCCTCACTCCAGTCACAGGCACCTTCACCAAGTAATTTGAAGGTACATATCCTCTTTGTCCATTTACTTCTATGAGATACCATTCTGTATTTCCTCTCTTATCATGAGCTTCCAGTATGGTTACTGCATCTCCAGGCTGTAAATTGGCTTCATGGGGTCCTCTTGCAGCAAAATGGTATGCTGCAATAACCTGAACGTACAGCAAAATATCATAAATGAGCAAAGTCTTTCTTTTTGTGACACCTGTATCACATTCCAGTAATCACAGAATTGGATCTTGGAGCTGTTTAATATTCATTACTAGTTAGACGCAGTGAAAGGTTGCATTCATTCTCACACCCTCCAGTCTGAAATTACATTAGGGGGAAGTTTTCTTTCTTATTGTGTTAACAAGATAAACCCATTTGCAAAGAAATAGAAAGTAAAGCTTAACTTGTACACTTTTGCACATTGCTTGTTTGTCCTGTTAAGTGTGAACTTTCATTGATTCTATTATGCTTCTTGATTTTACTGTGTATGCTCACAGTTGCATATGGTAACATATATGTATTTTAATAATAAATTTTATTTACTTTGCTCATATCCCCATTGAAGCAATAACTGTTCTATTTTATTTGGAGCTTTTACCTTCTGATATATTCACTATTAAAACATTGCCTTTTTTTTTGACTGGGAAAAGAGACTATCATGAAATGGCAGTCATAATAGAGGAAGAAGGTAGCAAAAAACTATGATCTTCCAAATGAGTTAAGTGAATTGGCAATGCGGCTGTAAAACGAAATGTTCTATCCCCTCCTAGTATCAACAGAGAGGAAAAAATACAAAATGTGACATGATCTGTCAGTGAAACTTCAATGGGAAAGGGTAGAAAAGGATCACATAATTACTTAATATACAGTATTAGCAGAATTCTTGTATTATAGTTTCATGATACTTATTTCAATTTTTAAGCCAGAAGTCTGTAAACAATTTTAACAAGAATTTCTAAGGTTCATAATTAGCAATAGTGTTTTGACTTATCAGGACCTGTGCAATGAGCCAGAATTGATTATAGAACTTAAGGTAAAGAAACCATGAAATGGTCATAATATGATAGCGTTACCCTGTAATTTGGGAATGAAAAGCTAAAGTCAGATGTATCAGTGTTACAGTAGAGCAAATGGAATTACAGAGGAGCTGGTCAAAATTGATTGGAAAAGAACACTGGCAGGGTTAATGGCAGAGCAACAACGGCTGGAACTTCTGGGAGCAATTCAGAAGCCACAGGGTGTGTGTGTGTGTGTGTATATATATATATATATATCTCCCAAAGAAGAAGTATTCTAAAGGGAGGATGACACATCTGTGGCTGCTAAGTGAAGTCAAAGACAACATAAAAGCCAAAGAGAGGGCATATAATAGGGCAAAAAAATAAAGGGAAGTAAGAAGATTGGGAAGTTTTATAACCAACATAAGGCAACTAAAAAAAAAGTCATAAAGAGGGAAAAGATGGAATTCAAAGGTACAAGCAACACATGCAAAGTTCTGGAGGAACTCAGCATGCCAGGTAGCCTCTGTGGAAAAGGGTACAGTCAATGAAGGTAAGCTAGCCAATAATATTAAAAAGGATACAAAGTTTCTTCAGATTCATAAAATGTAAAAGAAAGTAGGTATTGGACCACAGGAAAATGATGCTGGAAAGCTAGTAATGGGGGACAAGGAAATGGCAGACAAACTGAGTAAGTATTTTGCATCAGTCTTCACTGTGGATGACACTAACAGCATGCCAGCAGTTTGACAGTGTCAGGGGGCAGAAGTGTGTGAAGTTGCCATTACTAGGGAGAAGGTTCTTGGAGAACAGAAAGATCTGAAGGTAGATAAATCACCTGGACCAGTTGGTATATACCCCAGAATTCTGAAAGAGGTGGCTGAAGAGATTACGGAGGCATTAATAATGATCTTTCAAGCACCAATTGATTCTGGCCTGGTTCCAGAGGAATGGAAAATGTCACCCCACTCTTCAAGAAATGCAGAAGAAAGGAAATTATAAGCAAGTTAGTCTGACCTCAGTGGTTGAGAAAATGTTGGAGTCGATTGTTAAGGTTGTCGTCTTGGGATACTTGGAGGCACATTATAAAATAGGCTGTAGTCAGCATGGTATCCTTAAGGGAAAATCTTCCCTGACAGATTTGTTCGAATACTTTCAAGAAATAACAAGCAGGATAAACAAAGAAGCATCAGTGGAAGTTGCATACTTGATTTTCAGAAGGCCTTTGACGAGGTGCCTTTTCTGGTTGGCTGCCAAGAGTGTGTGTTTGGACAGTTTCTTTTTATGTTATATATTAATAACTTGGATGACAGAATTAACAGCTTTATGGCCAAGTTTGTGGATGATACGGAGATAGGTGAAGGGGCAGGTAGTTTTGAGGAAGTAGATAGGCAACAGAATGACTTAAACAGATTAGCAGAATGGGCAAAGAAGTGGCAGATGGAATAGTGTCGGGAAGTGTATGGTCATACACTTTGGTGGAAGAAATAAAAGGGTAGACTATTTTCTAAATGAAGAGAAAATTCAAAGGTCTGAGTTGCAAAGGGACTTGGGCGTCCTCGTGCGGGATTCCCTAAAGGTTCGTTTGCAGATTGAGTCAGTGGTGAGGAAGGCAAATGTGATGTTAGCATTCATTTTGAGAGGACTGGAATATGAAAGAAAGGATGTGACTTTATCAATGCTTTGTCGCACGCTTAAGTACTCGGTGGGGGGGGAGTACCGATGCTTTTTTTTGCTGGTGGAGGAGGGGGGATAATTGCTCTACTGCTGTTTACCTGTGGGAGGGGGGAGCTGGAGGGGCACTTTGAGGTTCTAACATTTAACTGTCATTCATTCTTTGGGGCACTCCTCTGTTTTCGTGGATGCTTGCGAAGAAAAGAAGTTCAGGATGTATACTGTATACACTTCTCTGACATTAAATGTACCTTTGAAACTTTAAACGGAGATGTGGAGGAATTTCTTTAGTCAGAGAGTGTTGAATCTGTGGAATTTATTGCCACAGGTAGCTGTGGAGACCAAGTTATTGGGCATAACTTGGGCAGAGATTGATAGATTCTTGATTAGTCAGGACATGAAAGGATATTTGGAGAAGGCAGGAGATTGGGGCTGAGAGGGAATATGGATCAGCCATGATGAAATGGTAGAGCTGACTCAATGGGCTAAATGGCCTAATTCTGCACCTGTACTTTATATTAACATTTAGGGTGATATATTCTGGATATTTTATTTTAGGTGTTTATAGTGTGTTTCATAAGTCATACATTTTAAAGATTTTTTTCAGCATATTATCCAGTAGTATATCAAGTTAATATTAATCATCTGTCTCGTGCAGTTTAACACATTAAATTTAAAAATCCACATAAGTTTTAGAACAACATCATTAGATGGACCATTAAATATAAAGCCCTTACTTGATACTGTATTGATGGTGGAGGAACAACAGGCAAATGACAAGAACTTCTTCTGGAATTTGTTCCATCACCAACATCAACAAGTGATGAACCAAGTAACTCTTTATTTCCACCAGGTTCATTTTTGGATTGATACAGGCTCAATTTTCCTGCAGGTACAAATCCTCTTTGACCTTACAAAACAAAGATTTATAACTTCAAACAGAGCAATTGTTTTAATTTTGTGATTTAAATACAGATTTTTTGTTAAAATTGAAGCACAAACTAACAGTTAGCAATGCAGATAAATTACCTAAAGTATTTATTGTTTTGTTATACAAACTAAATTATTAAAGGTATAGACAAGACATTCATGGAGTTGCATAGAATTTACTCTAGATTGTTTTTTCCTATCTCAAATCAACCAGAACCAAGATAAATCTGCTCAGAAAGATTGTACAAAACTTCAGCTGAACTGCACATGCATATTCTAAACCTGGTTCCATTTTTCATCAAATCTAGATTTAATTTCTCGCAGGTTAATGCAAGTTTAATTTGCTAATTTGATTGTTTTCATCCTTTTTCCTAATCCACGGGGGAACTCACTCAAAATGACTGCGACTTCCCAACATCCCCTGACTTCCAATGCTTTGTTTTCACAGATAACTTTATTTGAAACTATCACTCTCCCTTGGCATAGCTCGTGGGTATTCTGTGTCGGGAAAGCAGTTGTGATTGTGGCAGCAAACCCTTCATGGGTTAATGTAATGTGGCATCCTGGCACTGACTCTAAACTGATTGCTGTTATATAGTATGGGTTGTTGACTTTTGTGCATAGGGAATGTAAAAGAAGGAGCATATGTCCATTTGAAATTCACTTTAAGAAGGTCTTTACCATAGAAAATCATTGCCAAGTTGTAAAATTAGTCGTTTGCTTTCTCAGGTTCTGGTTATTGTGATACGAATTTTAAATGATTCTTTGGTCTGTTGATTTAAGTTTTATAAATTCACTATAAATATTACTAATTTCTGCTAACACATAAATGCCACTGTTTTGACCTTTAATTATAGGAAGTTAGAAACATTTTAGAAACGTAGAAAATCTACCGCACAATACAGGCCCTTTGGCCCACAAAGCTGTGCTGAACATGTTCTTACCTTAGAAATTACCTAGGTTTACCCATAGCCCTCCATTTTTCTGAGCTCCATGTACCTGTCCAGGAGTCTCTTAAAAGACTCTATCATATCCACCTCCACCACCGCCAGTGGCAGCCCATTCCACACACTCACCACTCTCTGCGTAAAAAAAACTTACCCCTGACATCTCCTGTGTACCTACTTCCAAGCACCTTAAAACTGTGCCGTCTCATGCTAGCCATTTTAGCCCTGGGAAAAAGCCTCTGACTATCCACATGATCAATTTCTCTCATCATCTTATATACCTCTATCTGGTCACCTCTCATCCTCCATCGCTCCAAAGAAAAAAGGCCGAGTTCACTCAACCTATTCTCATAAGGTATGCTCCCCAATCCAGGCAACATCCTTGCAAATCTCCTCTGCACCATTTCTATGGTTTCCACATCCTTCCTATAGTGAGGCAACCAGAACTGAGCACAGTACTGTACTCCAAGTGGGGTCTGTCCAGGGTCCTATATAGCTGCAACATTACCTCTCAGCTCCTAAACTCAATCCTACGATTGATGAAGGCTAATGCACCATATGCTTTCTTAACCACAGAATCAACCTGGGCAGCAGCTTTGAGAGTCCTATGGACTTGGACCCCAAAATCCCTCTGATCCTCCACACTTCCAAGAGTCTTACCATTAGTACAGTATTACATTTGTATATTCTGCCATCATATTTGACCTAACGAAAAGAACCACCTCACACTTATCTGGGTTGAACTCCATCTCCACTTCTCAGCCTAGTTTTATATCCTATCAATGTCCCGCTGTAACCTCTGACAGCCCTCCACACTATCCACAACACCTCCAACCTTTGTGTCATCAGCAAATTTACTAACCCATCCTTCCATTTCCTCATCCAGGTCATAAAAATCATGAAGAATAGGGGTCCCAGAACAGATCCCTGAGGCACACCACTAGTGACCGACCTCCATGCAGAATATGACCTGTCTACAACCACTCTTTGCCTTCTGTGGGCAAGCCAGTTCTGGATCTAGGTTAAGGAAGGACACTCTTATGTATTATTCCATCTTGTTCCTGCAGTGAAATGTTTAAGTTCCCACATATGCTCTCTTAATTACAGATAATTAGAAGAGTGAATTTGTGGTTATTTTCTAAAAACAGTTGAAATTTGAAAAAAAAAAATTAGTCATGTTCTTTTTTGGTAACTTATGACTTTAGGCATGAATTTCAAGTGAGGAACAAGATTTTAATCCCTCCAATGCTAAAATTAGCAAATTCACTAAAAATACATTCTGCACTTTCAAAACAAGTACTTAGCTGAATATATACTTATCCAGATCACTGGGCAACACATCTCTATCCTCACAATCCATGATGTTATATCTGCATACAGATTATCCAAATATTTGTAATACATTATTTGTATGCAACAGGCTATCTTGATTTGAAGCGCAAATCTACTTAATTAAGGGTTGTTATGACATTTTAAAAGTTTACAAGAAAATAGTGTGTTATCCATATACTGTAGCTACCTTTAGCTTTTAGGAAAGCTTGACAAGTGTTTTGGTCCACAATTTAAGCACCATTTTAACCATGATAAATGAAATACCTTCGGCAGTAGAGTTTAAAAATTGTTATTAAGCATTTATATGATTAAAATAAAATTAATGTTAAAGGTCATGCAAAAATATTAAAATGAGCTGTATGTTTTGACATCATGGCAAATTATGTTAAATAGTTTAGCGTGGCTCTTTAAAGGAAAGTCAATTTATGATAAAGTTCTCCAGTATGTTTGATGTTAAAATCCACCCCCATCTTATTTCATTCCAATTGCTGAACATTAAAGGTCTATTTGAATGTGTTTCAACAAGCTTAATCTAGTTTATAATGGAGAGGTCATGCACATGCAATGATGGATTATTGTTGATTTTGGGTTTAAGACAGATAGTTGGAATACACTACAAGAACTTCCATTTTGTATCAGACAAGAGGAAAGCTTAATAGAAAAGCACTAACTTTCACAGGCTGAGAGGATTGTGAGTTTCATGTTGCTAGGTATGAACATTACAAGTAACCTGTTCTGGTCCAATCACGTCGTTGTCTTGGCCAAGAAAGCTCACCAATGCCTCCATTTCCTGAGGAGGCTGAAGAAATTTGGCATACCCCCGTCAACTCTTACTACCTTTTATAGATGCAACATTGAAAGCATTGTGTCTGGATACATAGCACCTTGGTATGAGAACTGCTCTGCATGTGACCACCAGGACTACAGACGGGAACCAACCTCCCTCTATGGACTCTGTCTATACTTCTCACTGACTCTGTAAAACAGCCAATATAATCAAAGACCCATCCACCCCAGATATTCTCTCTTCTCTCCTCTCCCACTGGGCAGAAATTATAAAAGCCTAAAAGCTCATACCACAAGGCTCAAGGGCAGCTCCTATTCCACTGATATCAGACACTTGGAGGGACCTCTTGTATGATAAGATGGACTTTTGGCTTCATAATCTACCTCAGTATGATATTGCTCTTTATTCTTTAGCACTACACTTTTTCAGTATCTTTTATACTTTATTCAGAATCAGAATTGGCAGCAGCAGTACAAAGCAATACATGATAATATAGAAGGCAATAAATAAATAAGTAAATCCATTATAGTAAGCATATACAGTATATGCAGATTGAATAGATTAAAAAAATAGTGCAAAAACAGAAATAATATATATATTGAAAAACAGTCAGGTAATGTTCACAGGTTCAATGTCTATTTAGGAATCGGATGGCAGAGGGGAAGAAGCTGTTCCTGAATCACTGAGTGTGTGCTTTCAGGCTTCTGTACCTCCTTCCAGACTGTAGTAATGAGCAGAGGGCATGCCTTGGGTGATGGGGGAACTTAATAATGGACGTTGCCTTTCTGAGGCACTGCTCCTTGTAGATGTCTTGGATATTATGGAGGCTAGTACCCAATATGGAGCTCACTAATTTTACAACTTTCTGTAGCTTCTTTCAGTCCTGTGCAGTAGCTCTCCCACCATCCGCATACCATTGCGTGATGCAGCTTGTCAGAATGCTCTCCATGGTACATCTATAGAAGTTTTCGAGTATTTTAGGGGACAAACCAAATCTCTTCAAAATCCTAATGAAATATAGCCACTGCATTGCCTTCTTTATAGCTACACCATTATGTTGGGACCAGGTTAGATCCTCAGAAATCTTGACACCAAGAAACTTGAATTTTCTCATTCTCTCCACTTCTGATCCCTCTATGAGGATTGGTTCTGCATTGTCATTTTTTACCTTATTCTAACTCAATGCACTGTATAATGATTTGATCTATATAAACAATATGCAGTTCAAATTTTTCTCCATAGCTTGGTATATGTGACAATTAAAAACCATTATCAATACCAAATATTTGCTCAGTTAAAGGCCACAGATTTATTTGAGTGAGGTCTGATATGTGGCCCATCTACGGACACAAGAGATTGAAATCTAGAGCAACTAACAGTCTGCTGGAGGAGCTCAGCAGGTCAAGCAGCATCTGTGGGTAGAAAGGAATTGTGTAGTCCTAATGCAGGGTTTCATATTAACACTTCTGATGCAAGGTTTTCGTTTGAAATGCTGATACATGTCCTGCCATAGATGCCTTTCCACCCACTCAGTTCCTCCAGCAGGTTATTTATTATATTTGTGTTATCCAGGATTACCTGGAGTTACAGAGTTCTTCATATGCTAACTGTTAGCGAGAATATTGCAGAATACTAAAACCTTATCATGCTACTTCTACAAAATGATGAAACTTTTTACTCCTGCAGAACAGCACTTGTCACTGATTTCACTAAGCTCAGCTACCACACAGGGGTGACCTTGAAAATCACTGACAGGCTGCTCAGTATCAAACTGGTGACAAGAAACCTGGAGAGGGCATGTGAATTGGCACAGGAAAAATAGCAGCAGAAGTACATGGTAGAAACTGCTAAACATGTATCAGCAGGATAATGCAATTAACAAAGAAGCAAAAGACTTCCCTTTTTTCCTTATGCCTTTCAACTAAATCTTGAGAGCTGTTGGCATAAAGTTAAAAAGTACAGCTGGAAGAGGTTAAAGTTCATTTCAACATTCAGGTATTTAGGTTTAATTTTGGGTACTAAACAGAGACACACGCTCACCTGGATATGCAGTCTGCCCCTGTTAAGGCAAAAAGGGAGCTAATTGCCTAGAGGGTAAGTATAGTACCGTACCTGAAGATTTGGGCTTTACCTCTCACTGTGTTGCATTGCGGGCTGAATATTAATGCTCCACTGTTCCATTTCTACTGGCACCTGTGAAATGCCAATAGCTGATCCTGAGCAAAACAACTGGAAAGTCAGTATGAGGTAGGAGATCACTGATGTGAGTAGAACCTAGCAAAAGGTTATTATTCCACCCTGTCACAAGAGGGTGCATGGTAGTGCCAGCCTGCAACACTCTTTCTATTGACCTGGGAACTTGCCTTATTAGACTTCTTTTTATTCTCCCACCACTGAGTCCCCTTGCCAATAATTTTTCGTGATGAGCAAGATATCACTACTTCTAAGCTATGACTTTATCAAGATAAGAGATTGGCTCCAATGATGTCAATGGAGATTTATCTGCTATTTGAAGGAGGTCTCAGTAACAGTCATATCATATTATAATATACAGTAACTACAGGTGAGGGATTTTTCCTTTGGCTCAATTCACAAACTCTTCACTACAATTTACAGCTAAAAACACAAAGTATTCACTTCAATCATTGAATTTCTTTGGATAATTTCTTCAGAAATAAAAGTATACACCATAACAGGAAAGTAGAAAGGTTGATAAACCTCTTCCAGCCCGCACCACTTCAATAGCTTTCAGTCTCTGTTGGTCCCTACCTGATCAAATACGTGCCCCTTTGTCTGTACACTTGTTCCCCTTCCCTGCAAGATTTAGCATGAATGATTTCTAACCTTCCTGATGAATTGAAAGAACCACATCTCAAACTTTTTCCTCACTGCCATCAGGTTCTTGAATCAGCTTGAAAATTCCCAGTGCTACCTTGTCTAAATTTCACTTCTCTCTCTTTCAATGTCACTAATATCATTATGTTTCCCTTTGTTTATTTCGTCATGCAAGTTATGTTTAGTTTGTGTTTGTCATATTTGTAATGTACAGTGTTGCTGCTGCATAAAGCTGACTTTCATGCTATTTATACTCTGGATATGTACGGCCATGACAACCTAACTTCAGCATGAACTAGAAATGTTAACTCTGAACCTCTTCTTAAATATTCTATTTCCAGTATTCTCTATTTTCATTCCAGACCACAAATATAGCTTCCACTCTGTTCTACAGCTATTGTTTCAACACAATTGTCTATACAACTCGGAATATGTTGTACTACATTTTGTGGTTTATCTCCAAAACTTTCAATTCCAACATGCCTGTCTGCAGTCTTTCCTGTGGCGTTCTAGCTTTGCAGTATTGGCATGACATTAGTAAGTCCATGCTTGTTATAACACACTTCAATTAATTGTCAGAGCTTTTGAACTTAATCAACATCGCAATGTAGTACTCACTTCCAACTCAGGCCAATTAATAATTAACTTGTAGGCAATGAACCTTTCCCCAGAACCTTACACTCTGGTGTCATCTTTGACAGACTTAATCAACTTTACCTCAGGCTGATAATTCTGCTTCTCTCCTCACTTCTTCTGATTTGCCTGCTCTTTGATTTTGTAAATAGTCTCACGGTCTCTGTGTGCTCATCCCGTTGCAGTTCACACTGCTGATAAAACCATAAGACATAGGAGCAGATTTAGGCCATTCAGGCCATCGAGTTTGCTCCACCATTCTATCATAGCTGATCCCGGGTCCCATTCAACCACACACACCTGCCCTCTCTGGCTAAACAAATTCCTCCTTACCTCTGTTCTAAAAGGTCACCCCTCAATTTTGAGCCTGGGTCCTCAAATTCTGGACACCCGCATCATCGGAAACATCCTCTCCAAATCCACCCTATCTCGTCCTTTCAACATTCAGTAGATATCAATGATATTCATCCCCCCACCCCCCACCCCGCCGCATTCTTCTAAATTCCAGTGAGTACATTCCTGGAATCATTCTGGTGAACCTCCTCCAATGACAACACATCCTTTCTGAGATATGGGGCCCAGAATTATTGACAATACTCCAAGTGCAGCCTTACTAGTGTCTTATACATCCTCAGCATTACCTCCTTGTTTTTATATTCTATACCCCTTGAAATAAATGCTAACATTGCATTTGCCTTTTTTACCACAGACTTAACCTGTACACTAACCTTCTGGGAGTCTTGCACGAGGACTTATAAGAATCTCTGCACCGGTGATGAATGAGTGTGTCACAGGATTCAGCTCAAACCGTGTCAACAAGGAGCAAGGAGGTTTCTCACAAATTACAGGCGCTCTTATAAAAGGAGAACTTTGCTGGTGTTCAGTGTCATTCCAGTGGCCCAATCAGTGTGGCAGGAGCAGTGCAGAGATGAGTTAATAAAAGTTTAGAATGGGCAAGTGAAGTGGCCATTATTGGGAATGGGCCAATGGTGAGGGGGGACTGTTTAGCTTTGTCTCAAAGGAGGCTTTGGCTGGGAAAAGATAATGGCTTTTGGTTAGTTGTCTGGGTAAATTTCTGCTCAGTTTCCCTTTTTTTCTTACTGCGTCAGGGGTAATTAGTGTTGCTTAAATAGCTGTTATGTGCTCTTCATGCCAGATAAGACCATAAGACATAAGAGCAGAATTAGACAATCCAGCCAATTGATTCCACCCCACAATTTCATTATGGCTGATCCCATGTCCCATTCAACTCCATACACCTGTCCTCTCACCATATCCCTTCATGTCCCGACCAATCAGGAATCTATCAACTTCTGCTTTGAATATACCCATGGACTTGGCCTCCACCGCAGTCTGTGACAGTGTATTCGACAGATTCACCACTCTTTGGCTAGAAAAAATTCCTCCTTACTTCTGTTCTAAAAGGTCATCCCTCAGTTTTGAGGCTGTGCCCTCTAGTTATGGATACCCCCACCAGAGGAAACATTCTCTCTGCATCCATCTTATCTAGTCCACTCAACATTTGGTAGGTTTCAGTGAGATCCCTCCGCACTCTCCTAAATTCCAGTGAGTAGAGGCCCAAAGTTGCCAAATGCTCCTCATGTGTTAACCCCTTCAGTCCCAGAATAATCCTTGTGAACCTCCCCTAGACCCCCTCCAATGACAATAAATCCCTTCTGAGATAAGGGGCCCAAAACTGTTGCCTGATTAGTGTCTTATGAAGCTTCATCATTATCTCCTTGTTTTTATATTCTATTCCCCTTGAAATAAATGCCAACATTGCATTTGCCTTCTTTACCACAGACTCAACCTGTTAGTTAACCTTTTGCGATTCTTGCATGAGGACTCATAAGTCCCTCTGTACCTCTGATGTTTGAATTTTCTCCCCATTTAGATAACACTATTCAGCAAAATGCATTATCACACAGTTCCCAACACTATTCCATCTGCCATTTTTTTGCTCATTCTTCCAATTTTTCTAAGTCCTTATGCAATCGTATTGCTTCCTCAGCACTGCATGCACAGCCACTTATCTTCATATTATCTGCAGACGGCGAACCCAGCAGGAGACTAGTGGGAAGGCGGAAGAGCTACCACCTTGGAAGACAATGGTTGCTTTGCAAGCAGATGATCTACCAAGAAGAGAGGTGGTGATCTCTTTAAGCTCACCCGGCAGAAGTCAAAGGCAAACCACTGTTGTAACCTGCCAAGTACATGATTTCCCAATATGTCGGTCTCAATAAAGGATCAAAACAACGACGTTAACAGAACCATGAATAAGAGCAGTGGAGTCGCGTCTGGCAACGGTAGGAATGAGGCTACCAGGGTCGTCATCAAGCGAAAACCTCATGTCAGGATAGCTACGTTTACCTCTTCTTATACGAGGTAAACTAGAAAATGTGCTTATGGAAATGAAAAGACTGAAGATAAACATACTCGGACTATGTGAAACGAGATGGACAGAGGGGGGATGGCTCAAAAGGGATGACAGATACCAACTGATCTATCCAGGAGGAGGTGAACGTAAGCACGGAATTGTAATCTTGGTAGACAAGGAAACAGTGAGAACTATCAAAGGCAGTGAATCCATTAATGAAAGAGTGATGATGATTAAAATCTCGGCTAAACCATTTGTCATTAATGTCATACAGGTCTATATGCCAACCACAGACTATGACGATGACGAAGTCGATATGGTCTACGGAGAAGTTGAAAAGCTAATGAAAAAGACTAAAAACAATGAAGTAACTGTGATTCTTGTTGATTTTAATGCCAAAGTTGGCAGCGCAAGAGAAGTTTTGACTGTAGGACCCCTCGGGCTTAGGGAAAGAAACGACCACGGAGAAAGACTGGTTAAATTTGCAAAAGCTAACAAGCTAATGATTGCGAACACCTGCCAAAATGGAGACTGTACACGTGGACCAGTCCTGATGGTTCAGTAAAAAAACAAATTGACTATATTTTAGTACCCAATCGGTTCAGGAATGGAGTGAAGCAGGTGAAAACGTACCCTGGCACTGACTGTTACACAGATCACAACCCTGTGGTATTGGACATGAGTGTGCATTTGAAGAAGATGAGAAAGGCCAAACCATCAAATAAGATAGACTTTGATTTTCTCATTACAGATGAAGCAAAAAAGATTGAATATTTGGTCAAAACGGAGAACAAATTTTCAGTCTTGGATGATGAGGGTAGCAACACGGCAGTGGAGAACGTCTGGGAAGAGTTTAAAACAACAGTCTCAGAAGTTGCAGAAAAGACTTTGGGTTATCGGAAAAAGAGCAAAGGCATAACCCTTGGTTCACTGATGAGTTGAGAAAGTTAACTGAAGAAAGAAGAAAGGTAAAACATCGGGATAAGGAACTCTACAAAGCCCTACACCACTTGATTCAAAGAAAATGTAAGGAAGTGAAAGAGAATTGGATGAATGAACAGTGTGAAGAAATTGAGCAGTATGAACAAAGTCATGATTATAGAGGCCTTTGTCAAAAGGTAAAGGATATGACAAGATTAAAGAGGACCGTGTCATCAACTGGGTGTATTGAAGATGGTAGTGGTAATCCATGCTATGAAAAAGAAGAGATCATGGACAGATGGGTTGAGTACATCTCAGAATTATTTGAAGATAGCAGGATTGAGGATTTACCAGAATTAAATCAAATGACTATCCATTGGGTATAGTTATCAGGTGCATTGCCTACGCGGGGCTCTTAATATTATTAAAGATTCCACCCATCCATCCATCCAGCATCCTCTTTTACTTTCTACCATCAGGCTGAGGATTCCAATGCTTAAAAACAGGAATGGTCAAGATGGGAAACAGTTTCTGCTCTCCGGCCATTTGGCTTCTGAATTCCTTGCCACATTGCATTCAAAGATTCACTGGCTAATCTGTTCTGTACCTTACACTATTTAATTTATGCACTTTAGCTTGTTTTTTTTTAATGTGTGATTCATCTGTAGATTTTATCCTTACTTTCATAAGTTATTGTGCGTTATGTGTGTGTTCTGTGTATTACTGTGCTTTGCACCGTGGTTCAGAGAAATGTCTTGTTTGATGGTATATATGTATATAGTTAAATGACATTAAACTTGACTTGTTCTGAAATTACTAGGTCTCATTGTCCTGAAATTGACTAGGAATACATACAATGGACTATCTTCCACTGGCCTTGGGAACAGATTATCCTTTCCCCTAGATCACTTCACAGATTCTTCTCTAGTCAGCTTTTAACTTTGCTTTACAAGACTGCTTCTTAAACTTGTGATGGCCTCCACTGGTGCACCTGTAATCAACACCTCCTCTCCTTGTATTTCCACGCAAAGATGATGCAATGCATGCTTTATTTGATGAACTACTGTGAAATAGATCCATATTCAACCATTATTGGCAGACATCCAAACAGTCAACACTGCAAATCCATGAATCACGAAGCATGCCCTCAGCATGACCTACAGCTCAGAAGATACAGTCTTTGTTTATATTATCTATGCTCAATGTAAACTTATTTAAGGTGATTTCACATTCACCTTCACCGCCACGCTGCTTCATCACAGTCTATGACTCTGTGCTGTTGTGTCTCTCCTTCAATTATCTTGATGCACAACTTAAAGTGCTTCTGGCAAAATACTGTCCCACCTCTTCTCTATCTCCTCTGAGGGAAGCCTTGTCAGATGGGCTGTCGTCAAATACCATCTGGCATGCTACCAGGATACTGTTATCCACACCCTTAATCACAACACATACTTTGTGGAGAGAATTTTCTGTAATTAGCTCAATACTCATTTCAGATTGTATTTTTTTCCACTATTCTAGATAGTTAAGCCAGCCGGTGGAGTAGTGGTATCAGCACTGGACTTCAACGCAAATGGTTCCAAGTTCAAATCCGGTTGGCTCTTTGCACACTTTCCATCCGTATTGGGTTGAGCGTCGAGCTAGTATCTTGGTCTCATAAAAAAAGAACAGTCAAATGCTATGGAAATGGAAAAATTGCTGCTCGATACACCATAAGGCGTGAAAAGGAACAACAATTCCAGATAGTTGCATATCCTTTCCCCTAGATCACTTCACTGGTTCACTTCTCTAGTCAGTTTTTAAACTTTGCTTTGCAAGTCTGCCTCCTCTGGTACACCTGTAATCAACATGTCCTCTCCTTGTATTTCCCTGCCAAAATGATGCAATGCATGCTTTTTCTGATGAACTACTGCAAAATAGATCCATATTCAACTGTTATTGGCAGATATCCAAACAGTCAACACTGCAAATCTATGAATCTTGAAGTATGCCCTCAGCTTGACCTACAGTTCGGAAGATACACCCTTTGTGATATGTAAAGGTGATATCACATTAACGTTCACTGCTGCACTGCTTCATTACAGTAGTAGCCATTGAATTACTTGGATATATGGGGTATAGAGGGAGGGGTAGCGTCACTGGTGAAAGGGCTTCTTGTGTCCATTCTGGGGCAGCTCACTCACCTTTGGTCCTCATCGGACACTCAGCTCTCACATATGGCTCCAAGTAGCTGTTTGCATGTGACAGTGGCCACACCTTGGTATACTGCTTTGGCAGGTGAGGGTAGCCAGCGGCCTCATACCCTGGTGAGTTAGGGACATGCCTGTCCCAGCATGTGAAGTCAGCTCTGGCAAAATGGGTGGATGAGATCTATAGTGATATCCAATGACCAGGAAGGTGGTACTGCAACAGACTGTGGAGAGCAAACGGATGTGACAAGGCACAGAGGATGCCATGGTCATCCACTGCAACCAAGGAAGACCCCAGTTTGTGGCGCTTGTTCGTACCACTGGACTTGGACTTCTGAGGTCAGGAGAGTGGAACTGTCTCAGTGCAATAGCTTTGTCACTTTAAAAACTCTACTGCATAAGTTTCCTGTCATTGTCAGGCACAAATGACAACCACCATTAAACTACTATTTTCTACAGATACCTCACTGAAGCTGTAATTTGTAACCACAGCCCACCAGCGTCTGCTAGCTGTAAATCCTTTGGCGGTTTCCACATCACCACTGGTCGACTGGCTTCTGGACTTCCTTATGGTTTGCTGTTAATCTGTCTAAATGTACAGGCTATGAGTAGCTCAGTCCAGTCTACTCCAGTGATCACTGCTGCACACCCATGGCCCATAACTGTACCAGGCAACTGGTGCCATCTAGCTCTTTGAGAGACTCAACAGTTCACTTCTCTGATGAATTCCTTCTACATACGTGCCCTGCACTATTTCCTCCACTCCAATGGAAAATAATGGATAGTATTTCAGATACAATTTTTATTGACAGTCTGTTGCACATATTTATAGTTGCCATTTCAGTTAATTAAGTAGTCTTAAATGTACAGCACTGATTAATCTCCTCAGGTATGCAATAAATTTCATCATTTCGTTATCTGGCTTCACTGTGTCAGTGGTATCCCAATGGATTATTCCATGCACTTGCTTCTCTGTATCTTGTGTTACAGGCCACAGCTGGATTCCTCTGTTATCAGACACAAAAAATACCACAGCCGTTGTGCAGTTCTGGTCACTACATTACAGAAAGGATGTTACTGGACTGGAGAAAGTGCAGAGGCCTGCACCTTAACCAGGGTGTTGTTTGGGCTATGAGAAGGGACTGGATAGAATTGGTTTGTTTTCCTTGGAGCAGAGAAGGCTAAAGGGATACTGATTAAGGTACAGTACATAAAATTATAAGGAATACAGATGGGACAGACTCACATGACATTCATGGTAATATTCCCTACCTTTTCTCTTCATGTGATTTATCAGTTTTCCACCAAATACACTAATAGCATCCATGTGACTTGGTACGAAGAATGAAACCATGTCATTCTGACTTTAACTGTGACTTTTAGCTGCGTGCACCCTGGAATCATGCCATGCATTCTTAAGTGGCACTTCCGTGTTCTATATGCAAACTTAAGCATTAAGTCATGTGAAATTAAGTGATCTCACATGAATTCTCTCATCTATGAGTCCACATGAACAAATGACCAAAGAATGTTCTATCTAAAAAAGTCATGAAATTTGTATATCTTTGCCAGTACTCTCAGTGTTTGCCAACTATTTCTTCGGTTACCCAATCTTTAGTTAAGTCTTTAGTTCTTGAAATTCTCAAGAGTCAGATAAAAATGCTCCTTGAAGATTTTCTTTAAGCCCTTGAATGAAACTGCATTGCAGTTCATGGTGTTAATAGACTTACTATTAAGTCCTCAGTATTTCCTCCAGCAATGATACTGTCTTCTCCTTCTTGACTATCACTTCATTCTACATCCTATACTGGGACCTTGTCAGTACCCATCATGGTGAGAATATCACTTGTTACATTCACAGGGCATTCACATAATGTACCTCTAGCTTCTCGACATATGTGCCATATTCTCTGTAATCATCGCCTGTGCTCTACATCGTCTGTGGTTTCTAGATACTCATTGCTGATGTATATTTCCTTACCAGATAAGGAGAGGTGGAGATACCACTGGAACATGCTTTACTGAAGGCAGCAGTAGCATTAACTGAACAGCAGCAAGTAGAACAATCATGCATCAAAGTCATGGAACATAGTGTAGTTCTTATCAGGTATCCTAACAAATAAATGTACTATAGATTATGAATGAGGAATCAATGAAGGAATGTTGTTCTGGATGGTGTTGAATTCTGTTCCAGCTGTAAGTGAAGTATCCTCCTGATTTGTGCTTATAGATGGTGGACTTTGGGGAATTTCCCAATTCCCCAAAGTCTTTCCACCACCCATTAGTTTCTAACTTGCTCTTGTAGTCACTATATTTCTGAACTGTTTCTAGTTAATTAATAAAAAAAACTGACCAGAAGGTCTTGGATTTAATTGTCAGTCTACTATTGCTGATGAGGGATTCCAACAGTTATATAATAAGATCTTCAGTGTCCCTGAACTAAGGAAGGAGAAAAATCAGCAAAGTTTCAACATTTCCTCTTCCTAGGATAACAAGACAATTAGTTGTGATGTCCCACATTTGGCAGCTATCCTGTTACTAATTGGTTTAGTTTAAGCATGAAGGTAGCTATTTCAGAATCAGAGATGAAAATTGAGTGAGAGTGGAAAGAAAATTAGATTATTCATATACACATTACACATTTTGTCCCAAAGATGATAAATTAAACTATTACCTCCTGAATCCACAAGCCATCTGTTTGTCTTTCCTTTAGTATCTGTACTTTGAAGAACTGCTACTAAATCACCCCTTTGAAGTGTCAGATCAAGATCTTTGTTTCCAGAAATATTGCTGGTAACCAGGTATATTTTACTGGGACTGTATCTTTTCAAAAGACTGTCTAATTTTTCTTGATTAACAGGCTGAAAAAGAAATTAAAAATTAACTGGTAAAATTACTCATAACTTAGCAAAGTAATGATACTAAAGACAATTTACATAATTCATAATCGAATACTCTGATTTCAAGTTCAAGTTTAGTTGTCTTTCAACCATATATAAATACCCATTAATACAGCCAAACAAATCAGCATTACTCTGGGACCAAGGTACAAAACGTAGTACCAACAGTCACACATAGCACAAAGCACATATGGAACATATAAGATAGCAAGCACATACAAGATACCAGTAAAATACAGTCCAAGCTCTGATTCCATAAATGTTGCAACACAATACAACTTGTCTTCTGTTGGGTGAACACTGGGGACAGCACCGAATCCAGCTTTGATGCCATGTATTGTCTCTGGTGGAGCGCACCAACTGCATCACCCATCTCCTGGGTGGATGTGAACAGGCAACACCATGACTTGAGGCTGAGTCCTCGCTACAGCTGAGGCCACGCAGCTCCCCTGCCGTCCACCAATAAATCAGTGAACTGGACTTGCACATTCCACATTAACAATGTCCAACAGGTCTTGCGATTACAAGGAAAGAGAGTAAGATGATCACTCGCTGTTGGACTGTACACCACATTTGCGTACCGATTTCTCCGACACCTCTCTGATGCAGGCAGTAGCATGATTCACACCAAGTCCAGCTCCTTCAGTTTCTCCATCAACGAGCAACTTGCTGATGGTGTAGACTTGAAGTACTTTATGTTCTTAATGTCCAGCAGAGGCTTGCGATTGTAAAAGATATGCTTAATGAAGCCAGAAATTTGCAGCAACTCTAGATAATTCTAGATTATAATTGTGATATACATGAATTTGTCATGTGGATTTTAAACACTTAGTTTCTGTTGATGGACCACATAGGCAGCCACTCAACAGCTTCACCAGGAGCTCATTTTGTTGGATGCCTCTCATTAATACACATACTGCAACATACATGTTTGGAAAAGATGTTGCTATGCTGCTCCCCTTCTCTTGGGCACTGCCCAAAATCTTCTCCTTCAGTTAAGAGGGATTTTCCTGGTCCTGTTTCCATAGAAATAATTACATTTAATTTTGCATGTGTCTTCTGCTTGATTATCCATTTACCAAATGTCCACACGTGGCACCAGATCCAAGACTATAAGTTTAATTCCACTATTGTCAAATTTCCACTACGACAGAAGTTATAATGGTCATTGTTATTTTAAACTGATCTTTTTGTAGCAACAAATAGGGTATGCTAATATACATAAAAATCTTCAATAGGTAATTGTAAAAAAAATATGTTGAAATATAATCAATTATATCTTAGTTTTGTTTCTAGTATTGGCATTTGTATCTGGTCATTCATTGCGTAACCCACAACATGCACTATTCCAGTAACATTGCCTTATTAAGGGGACATGGAATAAAAAAAACAGCACAAGCATTAGTGAGAATCATCTTTTCAAGAGTGATTACCAATCACATTCTGCCATAAGGTTAGAGTACCATTTCACTTGATCAGTAGCATTGTCAAAATCTTGGTCATAAAATAATTGAACAGCTTCTCTAGCCTTTTTTCTTCTCCCCCAAGAGAAAAGTGCCATTTCAAGTTTGCTTTTAATCCACATTTTGTCAGAATTTTTTTGACCTGTTTTCACAAGTCTTCTGTGTGCAGTCATTTTCCTGGACACATAATCATGAAGTAACTACAGAAAATTCATATTACTTTTTAAATTGCTGTGCATGTAATATACCTGTTCAATGATGTGTTCCAAAATTGATTCAAATATCTGGCAGAATTCTTCTAGCTTTACATTTGACTTCTGCAATGTTTCTTCTGTTTGTTGCCAGAAGTTGACTTTGTGGCTCGATGGAAACTGAGAGACAAAAGTAATTTAAGAAGTTGCTTTATAAATCATTATCTCATGATCAAGGAAGGTGAGGAAATAATAGTTCACATATTTGATCATTAGTATCTGCACTACATTTTATAGGTTTGTTCATTTTATTAGTATTGGTTTTCACTGTACATACAGATGCTGTTTATCTCAGTTGCTGATTTAATGCTCACACAGTAGAGCAGAGAATAACTGGTCAGCTCTGGTTCTATTTAAAGGTGGCTTGATCCGGATCATATTCAGACTGTTCAAGAGATCCTTTTGCTTTCCAGTCACAGGAATATAACCACCTTGCACTTAGATTTAATTGAAACAGCTCATTGGGCTTTCCCATTAAACTGTTTATATTTATCTTTTTTTAAATTATTCTGTCCCAGTCTGAATATGTACATTTTAACAACTTTTTTTATTATATGCTTGAAGTTGGTTGTAACTTGTCAAAATAGTTATTTAGCTGAAAATTAAATTGATGAAGTAATTTGTACGAAGTAATACTAACAGAGTAGATCATCTTGACAGAACAGATAATTTTAATAGATATACAAATCCAATTTTTCTCTTGGCAGCTCAGCAAATTTAATATTGAGCAGCAGTGTCATACATCACAGTATGATGTGCTCTATCTTTAAATGTCAGCCAATACTCATATGAACATTTGGCCAAGGTACTGAAGGACTGTTCCTATGTATGTAAGTATACTCCAACAATCAGTCATTCAGGACAATATTCTTTTCCATACATCAGCTGCCTTTTTATCCCCATTCATGTCTTGATTTTTATAACTGTTTGCTTGTGTAAAACATGCAGCTCAGATGTGGGAACAGCAGGATTAAAGAAAAACCTTTTACTTCTGCATTGGTAGCTTATTCAAGTTAGTCTTTTTAACACTGTGCATTCCTGTACTTTTCAAAGTAGAACTACTGGCTTATGGTTTGCTGTCAACCATATTTCATTGTTGAGTGCTCATTTCAGCTGTGTGCTACATTGGTATTATACCGTACCATCGTCACTTGCCATAGAATCATGCATTAATTCCTATTTGTACTTTCCCCATCTACTGGAGAGACCCTTGCTCACCAAACCCTTCTTTTCACTGTGTTCTGCAGCATATTACGGGAGGGTCAGGCATCCCTGCTTAATTAGCAGGGTTTTACATTTATTTAATTACATCTCAGGACCCAATGCTGCAGTTAGTTCCCTAAGCAAGGGGGTGATTTTAAGATAAAATCATGCTTGAGATGGGAGATCAGAGCATTTTCCACCATATTCACTTCTGTTGGATTAAAATACTTCTAAACTGCATCAAGGAAATTGTACTTTTCACACAAGTGAGCTGAATTTGAATCCAGCTCCTGAAAAATAAAATAATATTAACCAATTCGCATTCATTGTCTTCAATATATTGTATGTAATAGTTCAAGACATTGTTACCTCATGCAGATGTTGACTGATTAATTCAAGGATGTTGTTGGCCAAGTCATAATGGACATAGATGATTGTTTGTAGAATCTGAGCTTGCAGCTGTAGTACAATTCTGTTAAATCTAGGCAATTCAGAGAGTAATAAAGAATGCAGTGTTTCATATGTCTTCTCAACAGCCTTCTCGTCATAAGATGCACCACCTTCTTGCTTTATTTTCTCCTGAACTTTTTCATAGTCTAACATTTTATCTTTATGCTTTCTAACCAGTTGTTGTGGACCACTGAACAAACTTGCAAGGGCGCAGAGTGGTTCATAAACGATGGACTCCAATCTTCTCTTCTGTTATGACAAAGACATTCTCATGTATAGTCATTCATGTTTATAAGCACAAGAACTCTACCTAAAACTGAAGGGTACTTATCTAGGGTAAGAGGTTTACAGGAAATCTGAAGAACTTTTTCACCCAAAATGTGGTTAGAATCTGGAATGCACTGGCTGAATAGGTGATGAAGGCAGAGATTCTTGACACTTAAGAAGTATCTAAATGAGCACCAACACATGGAAGGCTACAAACCAAGTGCTGGTAAAAGGGATTAGTATAGAAAAACACGTGGAGGTTAGGATGAAAATGGTGGGCAAAGGGCATGCTCGTATACATCTATAATTCTTAATGAACATCTCAAATAAAAATGGGAATCGGTTATTTGATCCTTCAAATCTACACCACCATTCCACAAGATAATGACTAATAGTCTCTAGCGCACAGAAGATCATCAGGACACAGCTCCCAGCCCTGGAGGACACCTACAGCTCTTGCTGCCTAAGGAAGGCTACAAGCATCTGTAAGGACAACACACACCCATGCAATCATCTGTTTGAATTTCTTCCATCTGGCAAACGTTATAAGATTTTCTATGCCCGCACTTCCAGCCTGAAAAATAGGTTTTTCCCCAGAGCTATAATTGCTCTGAACCAATCGATCAAGCATCATCCATAAATGTGTTATATTGCTACTTTAATACTGGTTTTATGGCTGTCATGCATCTGAGTTGCGCTTTTGTACTGCTGGACATTGCTTGTACTGGCTGGTTACTTGATTTTATTTATTGTTTATTTATTTTATTTGTTGTTTTATAGCATTGAGTATGAAAGTTGCAAACTCATTTTTGCTGTATTGGTGCATGACAAATTGTACTACGCAATGACAATAAAGATATTTCATTACAATGCACTTTCCTGTGTTATACCCCATAAATTATTATTTCTATTAGTATGCAGAAACCTATTGAATACTTTCTTGCTTATACCAAGCAGTCAGCATCCATAGCTCTCTAGAGTAGAGAATTCTAGATTCACGATCCTTTGGTGGAAATATCTCTTCTTTAAATACGGTTGATTCTTTATTTTGAAACTGTGACCTATTGTGTTGATTTTCAGCCAGATGCACACTTCCAATTTCTACATTATTAATTTTGAAAGTTTCTATAAGATTACCTCTTTAAACACTACTGAATCTAAAAATCAGTTTATTCCGTTTATAAATTTTATAACTTTACTTACAAATTCAGGAATTACTTGCTCATACAGTTTTTCAATAAATGGCCGATAGCAGGCAGCATCATTTTCATCCACTAGATCAGGAAAGTCTTGGTATGGGTTTAAGTACTGAAAATGCTGTGCAAAATTAAAAAGAAAATGATTGAAAAGGGGTCAAGTATAGTGAAATAGGTGACATTAACAACATTGCCTGGGACTCTCTTAGTTCAGAGTGACAGGGACTGTCGCTACAAGAAGCAGAGCAGTCACGCAATATGATGGCAGCATTGCTGCCTGCAGAATGTGACAGATTTCTCTCTCCAGTTGCTAGAAAATACTTAGCTTCCAGATGCATTGCCTGTCAGATGGCTTGCACCCGATGCCTCGAGTGCAGATCATCCCAGGCAAACTACTACTTAAGAATGTTAATGAATATATATTAAAGATATTAAAAAGTAATATTTAAATGTACTAGTCATGTATTTTCTTCCATTCCTTCCGATGGAGCTGACTTTTGTGTCCATTCCTGTGCACAATGACAACACATTAAAAAAAGCTTCTAAATATATTTTATAAATTGTCATGTCACAACTACAACTGAAATATAGGAAAAGACAAAAATATTAAAAGAAGATTTATCTTCCTAATTTTGGAACTGATTCTAGAACATTGTAATCCAATGCTGAATTTTTTGCATGAGTTGTCATAGAAATGGAACATTTAGATGAGAGTATTTTTGTGACCATCATTTACACAAAAATAGTGGTTTCTGAACTGCAAAATAATAATATAGGGCAGTGAAAAGCACTGTTAACATTATCTCATGATGCAACAAACAATTTCTATTTAATAAATTCTCTATGATGAAACTTACTTTTAGATAAATGCTGTGTTCCATCTTCATAAAATTTTGTGATTAAACAAAAAGAAAATCATATGAAAAGATAAAGTACTTTAGGCTATGAAATTATTTTGTGGTATAGTAGTGTATAAGCTACTAATGTTGCGATGAATTAACCCATTTATTCCAAATGGGCTAAGACTGTAAATGTCTACCCAACTCACTAAGCGATGTTGGTTTGAAAAGTTATAATAAATAAAAGAAGCCAACATGTCAGAAGTCCAACTGTACTGTATATAAACATTGGAAAAGAGTGGCAGAATGATATATTTTAATTAATTTACTCACAAAGTATTTGATTATAATGTAACGTGAAGAAAACGTTTGAACACTAAAGCTAATTGGGAATCTCACTGTAAGTTATCTTAAAGACTGCATCAAATATAAAATCAGCACTCTATTTAATAATAAATACCTAGTTTTCTTTTGCTTTTAGTTAAATTAGGATACAGGTTATCTTAAATTAGGATCTAGATGCTCCATTACAGGAGATGTCAAGCTTTGGAGAGGGTACAGAAGAGGTTTACCAGAATGCTGCCCAGATTACAGGCCATGTGCTGTAAGGAAAGGCTGGACAAATTTGAGCTGTTTTCTCTGATGTGGTGTAGGCTGGGGGTGGCAGTTTATTATGTAAGATTATGAGAGGCATCGATAGATAGCTGGTACTTTTCCCCGGCATTGAAATGTCTAATACCAGAGGATATGTGTTTAAGGTGAGAGGGGGTAAGATCAAAGGAGATGTGAGGGCAAGTTTTTATTTTGCACAGAATGGTGGGTACCTGGAATGCACTGCCAAGGGTGGTGGTGGAAGCAAGTGCAACAGGGGTATTCAAAAGGTGCTCAGACAGGCACATTAGTATGCTGAAAATGGAAGGATATGGACATTGTGTTGGCAGAAGGGATTAATACAGTTGGGCATTTGATTACAGTGAAACGAGAAAAGTAGTGATATAGAAAAGAGAAAAGTAGATAGATATTTAGAAAAAAGGCTAAAAGACACAATAGAACTAAATAGAAATGTAATAGTATGAATGATTAGATAGATAGTGTATAGTCAGTAGTTCTCTTCCAAGCCAGCAGGGGTGATAGTGTATTTGGAAGCTTGTGTTGTCTCACCATTTTGGCACCTTCTCCTTGGTCTAAATACACCGTTGTGCATTACTTATTCGGTAACCAATAGAAATGGCACGTATACCAACCCCGCCCCCCCCCCACCCCGCCACACACACACACACACACACACACACACACACACACACACACACACACACACACACACACACACACATACACACACACACACATGGACTAATCACAGGACAATTAAAAGACAAACAATTACCAACATTTCATTCAAAGTTGCACTGTTGATTTTGCCTAGCTGGGTAATGAAACGTCTGCAAGCTAACAAGCCAGTTCGGCGAGCCACTAAACAACAACATCTTCAACCCGAGCTACAAATCTTTTTCCAACATCTTAAACACCATTGTGAAACTGGGTATTTGACTTCTTCACCAACAGACCTCAGATAGCCAAGATGCACAACTGTTCCTCCCTCCCCATTATCCTCAACACAGATGTCCCCAGGGCTGTGTGCTGAGAACCTTTCTGTACACTCAGCTCACACACGACTACACAGCCAAACACCTGAGTAATTACACTGTCAAGTTTGCTGGTGACATGACATTAGTGGGGCTCAACACCAATGATGATGAGATGGTCTTCAGAGAGGAGGTGATGCTAAGCAAGTAGCCACTTCCTTAATGTCAACAAGACAAAGGAGATGATTATCAACTTCAGGGGAACTCAGACCACTCACACTTTACTTCACATCAGCGGCATAGCAGTGGAAACTGCAAGCAGTTTCAAACTCCTGAGAGTGCACGTCATACACAACCTCTCATGGTCCTAGAACACATCTTACACAGTCAGGAAAGCTCAAATATGCCTCTACTTTCTGAGGAGGCTGAAGGGAGTTGGACTTTGCACATTCATACTCATGTCATTCTACAAGTGCACGGTAGAGAGCATCCCTAACGAGCTGCATTGATGCTTGGTATGGAAACTGCATTGCGGTGGACAGTAAGGCTCTACAATGGGTACACAAAACTGCCCAGTTCATCACCAGTGCTAGCTTACCTGCGATCAAGGACATATATTCAGGAAGGTTCCAGAAAAGGGCCAGTAAGGTCACGAAAGATCCCACCCACCCTGCTCATGGACCATTTGTCCCATTCACATAAGGGAGAAGGCTACATAGCATCCGCTCCAGGACAACCAGACTCAAAAGATGCTGCCTGGCCTGCTGAGTTCCTCAAGCATCTTATGTGTGTTGCTTTGGATTTCCACCATCTGCAGCCGTTCTCATGTTTTTTTCCAAAAAACATTTACTTTCCCCAAGCAGTAAGGCTGAGAAACACTTCCATCCACTAACCACCCCTCCAGGCCCCAACCACTCAGTCAGTACAGGCACTCCTCTGCCTAACGTCATTTTAAGGACATAAATTAATCTATGTATATAAGTTATTTTATGCATTTATATTTAGTGTGTTTTTTACTAATATTGTGATCTTTATCTTTTGTGTTTTTTTGCGCTATATCAGATCTGGGTTACAAGTATTTAATTTCCTTTACACTTGTGTACACAAAATGACATTAAACAATCTTAAATAAAGGCTTAACCTGCAGATGCATGCACTCATTAGGCTTGAAGAAAATAATTTAACTGCCTGAAGAATGATACTCAGTCTCTACATTCTTAGTATGTAAATATGTGATATATTGGTGACAAGGAATTTTTTTTTTCAAAATCATATAGGACCAAGGAAAACACTTCTTTTAAAAAAGAGAAAACATACGAAGAAGGAAAGTCCAACATCTGTGTACTTTAAACAAATTCACCACAGTAGGTTTGATTGGAACAACCATGTAGATGGTAAGGGGTTACAGCCACTTCAAGAGAAGATAAAAACAATTAGCAATGCTCCTATCCCACTGAACATAACTAAACTCAAGACATATCTGGTGATATTGAATTACTATAACATATATCTTTTTCCAATTCAGCAATGTTCTTTTGCTCCACTGCACAAATTATTATAAAAAGGATGTGAAGTGAAGGTGGACTCAATTTCAAATAAAGACATATGTGCATTCCAGAAAAAAAAACTGATGATATGCTAGTCCATGACTCAACACACAGAGAGTTCACCTTTTCTTGTGTTTCATTATACAGTGTGGTGCTGTGTTCTCCCACTGATGGAAGTTGGTTCTGAATGGATAAGAATTTATATCCAGAAAGCTAAATGCAGCAGAGAAAAAGTACTCCCAGCTGGATAAAGAAGGGCTAGAAATCATGCATGGAATCCCAGTTCCATAAGTATAATTTTGGATGTCACTTAACCATCTATATTCAAGTTCAGTTTATTGTCATTCAACTGCACATGTGTATACTGTCAAATGAAACAATGTTCCTCCAGACCAAGGTGGACAAGACAGTACATATAACTCAAACACATAGCACATAAAGTAATATTACTACAAATAAATTAACAAACAATAAGGTGCATACAAGTTAATCCAAGTTAAAGAGTAAACTTTATAATGCCTCTGGTGCTTCATATGCAATGATGGCAAGGGAATTCAGTAGTCTTATGGCCTAGGGGTAGTAGAAGCTGCTTCCCATCCTAACAGTTCTTGTCTTAATGCTATGGTACCTCCTGCCTAATTGACTAAGATGTTGTTGGATGGATGGGAGCACTCACTGATGATGCCAAGGACCCTAGGTGGAAGACAAACTCCAATGATTCACTTAGTCAGATGCCTTGCAATTCCCATACCAAACAGTGTTGCAGATCACCAGGACACTCAGTGGTTCTTCTGTCGTTCTGTAGAACACAGTTAGAACGGTGGGGGGGATTCTCACTTGCCAATTTCCTCAGGAAGTGGAGATGCTCCTGTCCTTCCTTGACCAAAGAGGTTGAGGGACCTGGTGAGATCATCCATTGTGTGCACTTGAGAAATTTCATGCTGTTAACTCTCTCCGCAGAGGAGTCATTTATGTGCAGTGAGGAGTGGTCAGCATCCACCTTCCTAAAGTTCATAATCATCTCTTTGGTCTTATCTATGTAGAGATTCAACTTGTGCCCACACCATTCTACCAGCCACTATTTCAAAAACAAGCTCCTGACTACTCTTTTCCATGAAATGAAGTCAGTGCTTCAAATGATTCCCTCATGAGTTCAAAGATTTGCTTTAGCTTTGAGGGCATGCTTCATGGAAGCAGAGTCACACAACTGGTAAGCGAGACAGAAGGCACTGATTGCAAGTAAGGACGTTAAGTATTTATTTACAAACAAACAGTGAATCATTCAACCAAGCATCTAAGGCAAACAAGTACTTATCTAAGCCCCTCAGAGTTACAAAATCTCCAACACTAAACATACAGTAATACTTATAACTCAAACAGATACTTTATTAAGTCTCGTGTTACACAACTACAACATTAAAATTTCAACAAACTACTTAGCTATAGCACACTTTCCCAATGATTCTTCAGCTTGGTTGCGACCCAGTCTGAAGGAACTCCTAGCGATAAAGAGACTCGCCCACACTATTCTTATACCCCTGGGGTGCCTGAAACAAGAAGCCGGTGCTGTGGTGTGAAAGCCAGCCAATGGGAGAGAGTTGCCACGTCTTTCAACGCAGCCCATTAGCAACCAGCACAGTGGAAGTAGATTTCAACTAGCAGGTAATTTATACCTCCACATTACAGGGCACATGAAACAACATACACAAAATTCTGAAGGAACTCAGCAGGCCAGGCAGCATCAATGGAAAAGAGTAAACAGCTGACGTTTTGGTCCAAGACCCTTCATCAAGGCTGGAGAAAAAAAAGAAGAGAAGTCAGAATAAGAAGATGGTGGGATGGGAGGAAGAAATACAAGGTAATAGGTGATAGGTGAAATTGGGAGGAGTGAAGGAAAGAGCTGGGAAGTCGATTGGTGGAGGAGATACAGGGCTGGAGAAGGGGGAATCTGATAGGAGAGAACAGAAGGCCATGGAAGAAAGGGAACTGGGAGGACCACTAGAGGGAGGTGATGGGCAGGTAAGGAGATAAGGTAAGAGAGGGAAGTGGGAATGGGGAATGGTGAAGGGGGGCCAGGGTCATTACCAAAAATTTGAGAAACCAATGTTCATGCCATCAGGTTGGAGGCTACTCAGAAAGTATAAAAGGTGTTGCTCCTCCAACCTGAGTGTGGCCTCATTGCAGCAGTAGAGGAGGCCATGGATTGACATATCAGAATGGGAATGGCCTTCTGTCTCTCCTATCAGATTCCCCTTTCTCCAGCCCTTTATCTCTTTCAACAATCCAGTTCCCAGCTCTTTACTTCATCCCTCCCCCTCTCCTGGTTTCACCTATCACCTACTACCTTGTATTTGTTCTTCCCCTCTCCTCACCTTCTTACTCTGACCTCATCTTTTTCTCCCGTCCTGATGAAGGGTCTCTGCCTGGGGGCGCTGAGTTGCTGAGTTGCTGAGTTGCTGGGCTGGCTGGCTGGCTGGCTGGCGGGCTGACAGGCTGACTGGCTGGGCTGAACTATTGAGCTTGGCTGGAGTGGCTGGCTGGAGAGGCTGTCTTCGGAGTGGGTGCATGCGTGAATGTGGTTTGGAACTTGCTGAGGGAAAGAGAGTGGGGAAGGAGTGGGAATTGCTGGGAGGGGGTCGCGCGGGTCTGGTAATGGCGGGTTGAGGGAAACAGAGTGGAGAAGGAGCGGGATAGGGATTTGGGATCAGAGGTAGGCAGCTGGGGAGAGATGGATTATTGTGAATGAAGAAATAAAGGGAATGAGGAGATAGTGAGGGGACAGATGAATGAAAACTGAGACAAAGGGAATAAAAGAATAAGAAATGACAGTGGCGAGAGCTCTGAAAGTGAGGAAGATGTACAAGTTCAGAGAGAAGGTGTTGTCATAATTAGGTTTAATGAGAAGGCTCAGGGACACATGAAGAAAATTAACCCATTTGTGCTAACAACAACTCTGGCAAATAAGATAGAGGAAATAGTATTTGCAAAAACCCTTAATGATGGCAACCTATTGGTAAGATGTGCGAATGAGGAACAACTTGAGAAAGCACTCAAGCTAAAAGAGATAGGAAAATGCAAGGTGGAATACACAGGGAGGGTGGGAGCACAAAATGGTGGTTGTAAAGCAGTGATCACAGGGATACCAATGAGTATAAATATGGAGGAGATAAAGAGGAATATCAAAGGAGGAAAAGTAATGAATGTTCAAAGATTGAAAACAACAAAGGAGGGAGTGAAAAAGGAAAGTGAAACAGTATCGATTGAGTTTGAAGAAGAAAGAGTGCCAAGGAAGGTGTTCCTGGGTTTCATGAGTTACCCAGTAAGGGTGTATGTGCTAAAGCCATTGAGGTGCTATAATTGTCAAAGGTTTGGACACATAACTAAAAGCTGTAAAAGGCAGAGGAGATGTGCGAGATGTGGGGGTGATTGTGAATATAGAAAGTGCGGAACAGGAGTGCAACCAAAATGCTGCAATTGTGGAGGAGCTCATACTATGGCATATAGTGGGTGTGAGGTTACAAGACGGGAGAATAAGAGTGAAAAGAAAGATCACTTATGCAGAAGCTGTAAGAATGTCAAGAGAACAGAATAATGCTCCTAATGAACAGGGAGCAATAGGAATGCGAGAGCTGCAGCAAAGAACAAATGACAGGATTTATGTGGACAAAAAGGCTCTAGTAACATTCATTGCAGGAATGATTAATAGTACGGCTGAGGTAAAGTCAAAAAGTGACAAAATTCATCTGATGGTCAAAGCAGCAGTAAGCCATTTAGGGTTAGTAGGACTGACATGGGAAGAAGTGAGGGAGAACCTCACTAATCAGTCAAGCCAGGAAGTGTCATGAGTTGGTTAATACTAATTATGGTGATTTTTTTGCAATGGAATGCAAGGAGCTTACTGGCCAATAGCCAGGAATTCAAGCACTTTATAAAAGAAATGGTTTTAAAACCGGATATAGTGTGTATTCTGGAAACTTGGTTGAAAGCAACTTTAGACTTTGTGCTACATGGGTATACAATGATAAGGAAAGATAGAAATCTAGGGGGAGGAGGGGGTTGTGCTATGTTAATCAAGCAAGGTATACCATATAGGGTACTGGGAAAAGGAGATGATCAGGAGTATATAGTGGTGGAAGTGTGGGAGAGAGGGGAAGGAGTGGTTATAATTAACTACTACAATCCATGTAAAAGGTTGGATTTGGATAGCCTATTAAGAATACAAGGACAAAACAGACATAAAGTAGTGTGGTGTGCAGATTTCAATGCTCACAGCACAATATGGGGAGGATCAGATTACAGATTCAAATGGAAAGGTAATTGAAGATTTGATGGAAGAAGGAGATTTGGTGTGTATGAATGATGGTAGAGGAACAAGGATAGACATAACAACAGGAACTGAGTCAGTGTTAGATATTACATTAGTGTCTAATACCTCGGCATTTGTAACTGGGGAGTTTGGACTGCTTCAACAGAAGGCAGTGATCACTACCCAGTTTTATGTTCAGTGGGTGAAGGAGTAGAAGTAAGATCAGGTGGTGGAATCCCAAAGTGGGTGTTTGGAAAAGCAGACTGGGTAAGTTCCAGAAGTTGAGTGAAGAAGCATTGACAAAGATTGACATTTCTGGAAATATAGAAGAATTAAACAGTCAAGTGACTTCAGCAATTATTATGGCAGCAGAAGGATCTATACCCAGGAGTAAAAATAGGATGAATAGAAAACTGGTACCATGGTGGACAGAGGAATGTTGTAAGGCTGTAAAAAACGGAAATAGAGCATTCAGGCTATTTAAAAGAACCCATAATATGCAGCATTTGATTCAATATAAGAAGGCACAGGCAGTGGTGAGAAGAACTATATGTCAAGCTAAAAGGGCAAGCTGGAGGAGTTTTTGCAACAAAATAGGAAGAACAACACCTGTGGAAGAGGTATGGAGAATGATTAAGAGGATGGTGGGGAGATAGAAGGGAATGGGAATATCCAGTAATGATATCTGAGGGGAAAACAGCAGTCTCCGGTAGGGATAAAACAGAGATCATGGCCAAGTCCTTTGTACAGATACACAGTTCAGAAAATTTGTCTGAAGAAGGGAGAAGGAGAAGGGAAAGAACAATGAGTCAACACCCAGGTGTGTTAAACAGGAGGGAAGAAACAGATGATATAATTGATGATCCATTTACGTTGGCAGAAATGGTGAGAGCAATAAAGAGATCAAGACCAACCTCCCCAGGGAAAGATCTGATATGCTATGTTATGCTAAAAAATCTAGGAGAAGGAGCACTCTTGAAGTTGCTGCATTTTTATAACAGAGTGTGGGAGGAGGGATGATTACCAAGTGCATGGAAAGAAGCAGTAGTAATTCCAATAAGGAAACCTGGCAAGGATCCGTCAAAACCCACTAGCCACAGACCAATAGCATTAACATCAAATTTATGTAAGATAATGGAAAGGATGATAACAGAAAGGTTATCGTATGAGCTTGAGAAGAGGGGAATGCTGGCAAGTTATCAGAGTGGTTTTAGGAAGGGAAGGAATTCCATGGACTCAGTGATAAGGTTAGAGACTGAAATAAGAAAAGCCCAGGCAAATAAAGAATCTGTAGTTGCAGTGTTTTTTGACATTGAAAAAGCCTATGATATGATGTGGAAGGAAGGATTATTAATTAAACTGCACAAGATGGGGGTTGGTGGGAGAGTTTTTAACTGGATTAAAAATTTTTTGTTTGGTAGAAAAATTCAAGTTCAGATTGGATCAGAATTATCAAAACAGTACATAGTGGGAAATGGCACACCTCAAGGTAGTGTAATTAGCCCGTCACTTTTCATCATTATGATCAATGATGTTTTCACAAAGGTACCAGTGGTTATAGGTAGGTCACTGTTTGCAGATGATGGGGCCTTGTGGAAAAGAGGCAGAAACATGGAGCATATAATCAGGAAACTACAAGGAGCAATTGATGAAGTGGTGGAGTGGGGTTATGATCGGTGATGTAGATTTTCAGTAGAAAATACTCAAACTGTATTTTTCACCAGGAAAAAAATTGAGGTAGGGAAGAAGTTAAGGATGTATGGGATTGAATTAGAAAGGGTTGGATCATTTAAATTTCTGGGAGTTGTATTTGATTCACGATTAACATGGGCTGACCATATCAGGAAAGTTGAGGAGAAATGGAAAAAAGTAATAAATGTGATGAGATGTTTGGCTGGCAGGGAATGGGGAGCAAGTTGTTCAGTGTTGAAGAGAATGTATGTGGCTTTAGTAAGATCTGTGTTGGGCTACGGAAATATAGCATATGGATCAGCAGCTAAGTCTCTTATAAGAAAACTGGATGTGATTCAGGCTCAGGCTTTGAGAGTGTGCAGTGGGTCTTTTAAAACATCACCAGTGTCAGCCCTACAGGAAGAAATGGGAGTAATGCCTTTGGAACTAAGAAGGATGCAATTGATAGCAAACTACTGGGCTAATTTGCAGGGGCACAATGATTCTCACCCTGCTAAAGGTGTGTTGCAGGAGTCCTGGGAAAATGGGAGGTTTCAGAGGGATAACTTTAGTCGGGTAGGGAATGATATTGCTAAAGAATGTGGAGTGTTTGGGAACAGCTTCTTTCCAACTGTGATAAGACTGCTGAACAGATCCTGACCCGGATCTGGGCCATACCCTCCAAATATCCGGACCTGCCTCTCGGTTTTTTTGCACTACCTTACTTTCCATTTTTCTATTTTCTATTTATGATTTATAATTTAAATTTTTAATATTTACTATCGATCTGTCATCCAGGGAACGGGAAGCACAGAATCAAATATCGCTGTGATGATTGTATGTTCTAGTATCAATTGTTTGGCGACAATAAAGTATAAAGTATAAGGATAAGTCCTTCAGTAGTTTATCTGGTTGTAGCTCCATGGAAGCTTGTATGACCTGACATAGACTGGCATTCGTTAGAGGTAAAAAGGAAAGGAAAATATAAAACTGGTTTGGTAAGTGCATTTAACTGTCATGTGATGGAAAAGTATAGTGATTATACTCACATTTATATGGATGGTGCTAAGGAACCTGAAACAGGAGTGACAGGGTTTGGGGTGGCTATACAAGCAAAAGAAATTGGAATCAGCAGAAGAACATCTAATAAGTTACGGGTGTATACCGTGGAGATGCTGGCAGTGTTGGTTGCGGTGCAATGGGTGGAGAAAGCTAGACAAGTCAAAGCACTGATATGCTCAGATTCATCCTCAGTTCTAGCAAGTTTACGGTCTTTTCACTCAAACAATCTGCAAGATGTACTTTATGAAGTCCTTCAGTTAGTCACAAGAATTGCAAATCAGGGAGGCCGGGTAAAATTTCTATGGGTTCCAGCACATGTAGGGATGAAGGGGAATGAGAGGATGGATGAGTTGGGAAAGAGGGCGTTAAAGAAAGAAAATATAGAAATGCACATTAGTATCAGTAAAGCAGAGTTTAAGTGCATAATCTGGGAAAAAAATCAACCAAATGTGGCAAGAAAGATGGGACAGGGAGGGGAAAGGGAGACATTTATATCAAATACAAAAGAGTGTTGCAGGTACTAGGGTAGGTAATGGAAACAGAAGAGAGGAAATTGTGTGGACTAGGTTAAGGCTGGGACACTGTGCATTAAACAAGACATTGAAAATGATAGGGAAATACCAGACAGGATTGTGTGAAGAATGTCAGGAAGAGGAGTCAGTAGAACATGTAGTTCTGAGTTGCAGGAAGTATGGGATACAGAGAGAGATGAAGAGAATTAAGCTAAGGGAATTGGGGGTGCAGTAATTCACATTAAAAGGGTTGCTGGGCATGAATGAGAGAGCACAGGTTGGGGTATTTTTAGCTTTCTTAAGGGGTACAGGGGGTTTCTATAGGATATGACAGATAAACAGGAATTGGGTACTAGGATGGGCAAAGATGGGAGGATAAAATGTAGGTTAGGGTATTTGTGGGTGTGTGATTGGGTGAAGGGATTTAGAACGCAAGTCTGTTGCACACTCCGGAGCAGTAGGTGGTGGTAATGCACCATTAAACTGGATGCCAACTGCCGTAAAACAAGACGGAGAGAGAGAGAGGGGGGTCTCTGCCTGAAACGTTGACTGTTCACTTTTTTCCATAGATGCTGCCTGGCCTGCTGAGTTCCTCCAGCATTTTGTGTGTTGCATGGATTTTCAGTATCTGCAGATTTTCTCATTTGTGACAAGACATATGAAGACACTTTTGTTATCAAAGCATGAGAATTGTAGATGTTCTCAATTCTGTAGCCAACAAAACAAATAATTACAGAACACAGGACCTAGAGTTGAGGATGGATCATCAAGCCAGAAGGTAGCATATAAGGTGGGATACAAAAGATTGGGTATTGCCTCTAGTGGTATTTGGATATTCTATCAAAGAAAAGAGATCACCAATTTGGAAGGCATCATTTTGATTGATTCTGCAAGGGTAGACTTGGGCACTGAGAAAATAAATGTAATTCTTAAAGGGTCAAATTCAGCCTTCATGTCAACAAAGAACATAACAGAAACAAAATGAAAGAAAGGACCAAATATATTGTGTGCAATTTTGGTCACCAAATTACAGGAAGGATATAAATAAGGTTGAAAGAGTGCAGAGAAGGTTTACAAGGATGTTGCCGGGACTTGAGAAACTGAGTTACAGAGAAAAGTTGAATAGGTTAGGACTTTATTCCCTGGAGCGTAGAAGATTGAGGGGAGATTTGATAGAGATATATGAAATTATGATGGGTAGAGATAGAGTGAATGCAAGCAGGCTTTTTCCACTGAGGCTAGGGGAGAAAAAAAACAGAGGACACGGGTTAAGGGTGAAAGTTTCAAGGGAACATTGGGGAGGGCTTCTTCACACAAAGAGTGGTGGGAGTGTGGAATGAGCTGCCAGATGAAGTGGTAAATGCGGGCTCACTTTTAACATTTAAGAAAAACATGGACAGCTACATGGATGAGTGGTGTATGGAAGTATATGGTCCACGTGCAGGTCAGTGGGACTAGGCAGAAAAATGGATTGGCACAGCCAAGAAGGGCCAAAAGGCCTGTTTCTGTGCTGTAATGTTCTATGGTTCTATGGTTCTAAAGGTAAAAGGCAAAGAAGGATGGAAGCAAACATGAAAATAGCATAAGAAGTCAGAAAAGGAATATATAAAGAAATTTGTTTTCTTACCTCCACATTTGTTATGTAATTCCCTGTATTTTTCTTCAATGTTGTTACATCCTTTTGTATTATGTTGAAAAGCGTCACCAAATCATCATAATCTTTGTCTTTAGTCTATCATAAACAGAAGAAAACCATTAAATTATAAAATAAAACAGCTGTTTCTCATTACATGTTTTCCACTATATGTTGTCAAAGAACTATATATCAGATTAATTGGTTAATCCAACTCAACATTATCGAATTACATAGCCAGTTTCTAGACAAGTATATACATTACTGTGTAAAAGTCTTAGGTTCTGAGATTTTTAATATAAATATTGTTTTAGATGTTCATTTTTTGTCTTCTGCATTAGTGTGTCAGTATAAAAGAGCAAATTTTAGATTTCGAAACATTCATTTCCAAAAAAATTAACATTTAACATTACAGAGAAATAGTATTTCGCTAAAGAAAGTAACATATTAAGTAATAGACCACTTTTCAAATGAAAACCTGATTATTTTGTAGATATACAGCCCAGTGTATGATTAATCAAAGATAAGAAACAGACGCTAATGATCAATGGCATAATGAGTTGAACAAACTAAACTGATTAACTGAAACAGAAACAGTTGTAGAAGGAATCAAACTGAGCAAAGGACAACCAAACTAAAAGGTGAGAACGTGGCAGATATGACTGTTTAACCTTCAAATCATCAATTCTTATACCATGGCAAGAATGAGCATAGCAAATCATCATAATCTTTGTCTTTAGTCTATCATAAAAAGAAGAAAACCATCTTGCAGCAGCTAGGTCTCTCTCTAGTAGAAATTTCAAGGCAGACTAGAGTTTCAAGATCTGCTGTCTAAGTTTTTCCCAAGTATCACAAAAAAACTTAGCCCTGCCAGAGGAACAAGTACGACACCTGCCCCTACACGTCTTCATTCACTACCATTCAGGGCCCCAAACAATCCTTCCGGGTGAGGTGACACTTCACCTGTGAGTCTGTTGGGGTCATATACTGTGTCTGTTGCTCCCAGTGTGGCCTCCTGTATATCGGTGAGACCTGACGTAGATTGGGATACTGCTTTGCTGAGCATCTATGCTCTATTCCCAAAAGAAGCAGGATCTCCCGGTGGCCCCCCATTTTCATTCCATTTCCCATTCCAATGTGTTAATCCATGGCCTCCTCTCCTGCTGCGATGAGACCACACTCAGGTTGGCAGAAGAACACCTTATACTCTATCTAGGTAGCATCCAACCTGATGGCATGAAGGTCGATTTCTCGAACTTCCGGTAATGGCCACCCCTGCCCTCACCTTCACCAGTCCCCCCTTTTCCTCCTTCCATGGCCTTCTATCCGCTTCTATCAGACTCCCCCTTCTCCAGCCCTGTACCTCTTTCACCAATCTATTTCCCAGCTATTTACTTCATCCCGCCCCTCACCTCTCCCAGTTTCACCTAACACTTTGTGTTTCTCTCTCTCCTCGCCCACCTTTTAAGTCTACTCCTCATCTTTTTTTCTCCAGTCCTGCTGAGGGGTCTCGGCCCGAAATGTTGACTGTACTCTTTTCCATAGATGCTGCCAGGCCTGCAGAGTTCCTCCAGTATTTTGTGTGTTACAAAGAACAGGCAAGGTTGAGAACTAGAAATACAGTGGTTGGCCATGGAAACTGAGTGCAGCTGATGTCCCTTCTAAATCGGAAGAAGTCCAGCACAGCTCTCAGCTCTGAGTTCACAGAAACCACTGGAACCCTTTTACAACCCCCTATAGTCTGGAGAAGGCTTGTCAGAAGTGGTCTTCATGGAAGAGTTGCTGCCAGAAAGCAAAGGTTTCCTCTGAAGTGGAAACAAAGGCAAGAGACTCGCCTACACACAAAAAGAAGGACTAGGTGCTGAACAGTGGGAGCAAGTGCTCTGGACTGATGGGTGAAAATTTGAAATTTTTGGCTCTTACAGGAGGCAGTGTGTCCCTAGAAGAGCTGGAGACTGCTACATGAATGAGTGTCTGCAGCCAACAGTGAAGCATGGCAGAAGCTCCTTACAGGTTTGGGCTGCATTTCTGCAAATGGAGTTGGTGATCTGGTCAGAATTAATAGAGTCCTCAAGGCTGAGAAGTACCAGCAGATTCTTCATCCATCTCGCAATACCAGGGAGGCATCTGATTGATCTCAACTTCATTCTGCTGCAGGTCAATGAACCCAAACACATGGCAAAAGTCATAAAGAACTATCTTCGGCAAAAAGTAAACCAGGGCATTCTGTAATAGATGGTATGAGTTCCACAAAGCCTTGATCCCAACATCATCCAGGCTGTCTAGGATTACCTGGAAAGACAGAAGAAAGCAAGAACCCGAAGTCTGCAGAAGAACTGTGGCAAGTTCTCCAAGATGCTTGGAACAACCTCCCAGCCGATTTTCTTATAAAACTGCATGACAGTATACCTAAGAGAATTGACGCAGCTTTAAAGGCAAAGAATAGTCACACCAAATATTGATTTGATTTAATTTTTTACTGTTTACAGCTCCTTATAGTAAATTTGTTGATATTTATAAACTTTTCATTTCATTATATGTGAATGCTTTTTCACTTTACAGAATTGTTTCACATATCCCTATGACTTTTGCACAATACTGTATTTCATTGATATTTTATACCAGAATATGATTAAAAAACAAGACTTTGATTTTTATTCACCTTGCTGAATCAAAATAGGAAACTAGTACAGTCTAGGGGGAACAGGACTGGCCAGCACCTATGTTGATGAAATTTCGCTTGTCGGAAATAGGAGTACGGGAAGCCTCACACATTGGAATTGTAATCATTAGGTGTTAAAGCATCGAACCAACTCAACATGCTATTTTAAAGTCACAAAAGGGTAGATGATGAGCCATGTGCATTATATCCATTGGCATGTGTGACAAAAAAAGCCAGTTATCAGAAGATTGATGCCGATAAGAGGACAATGGGGGAACCTTCAGAGATGTTAATGAGAGACGAGAGGTATTAACGGAAAGGAGACACAGTTCCGAGTATTGTCAGAGACCGGGGGCTTTGGACCCTGAACTGTTTGAAATGTGATGGACAGGCGATACCCCAGCAGGGGGATAAAAAGGGACAGGTTCGCTAAGGCAACAGACACACGACTCCACGAGGTAACAAGACCCTGAAAGCGGTGTGCCCTCCCACTAGTTGGTGGGAGTTTTTGGAGGTCTGGTCGCGGGACCAGCCATAGACGCACAGGACAGAAAGGTACGGATCAGCGGGAACCTGATGTGTGTGTCCACCCTTGCCTGGCTGCCGGGTTCACCGCAGAAGAACGATCGTATCTGGAACGGAGGGGTCACAGTCGGTGACCTCAGGAGACATTACAAAGGGCTCGCCCAAAAGCTGACTGCGAGGAATATCGAAGGTCTGTTTGGAATCCGATTTGAATATTCATTCGTTCTCTCTCTCTCCCCCCCACCCCGCCCCCAACAGCACAACAGTGATTACTGTGAACTGAACTGAACTTAATTGAACTGAACTTTGCATCACTTGAAACTGGTCATTTACCCCTAGACTGCGATAGAGCTTGATTGATCCTATTATCCTAGTTCTGTGTACATGTGTGTTTATCATTGCTGAACTGTTGCATTTATTATCCTTTTGATTAGAGTACTGTGTTGCTTATTTCTTTAATAAAACTTTCTTAGTTCCAGTAATCCAGACTCCAACTAAGTGATCCATTTCTGCTGGTTTGGCAACCCAGTTACGGGATACGTAACACATGGAAGTCTCCCAATCTATGTCGAGTCACCGATATACAGGAGGCCATGCCGGAATCACTGGACACAGTATATGACCCCAACAGACTCACAGATGAAGTTTCGCTTCACCTGGAAGGACTATTTAGGGCCCTGAATGGTAGTGAGGGAGGAGTTGTAGGGGTAGGTGCAGCACTTGTTTCGTTTGCAAGGATAAGTGCTAGGAGGGAGATCGGTGGGGAGGGACGAATGGGCAAGGGAGTCACATAGGGAGTGATCCCTGCGGAAAGCAGAAAGTTGGGGGGGGTGGTACTTGATGTTGGGGTCCTGTTGGAGATGGCGGAAGTTATGGAGAATTATGTGCTGGACACGGAGGCTGGTGAGGTGGCAGGTGAGGACAAGAAGAACTCTAGTAGGGTGGCAGGAGGATGGGGTAAGAGCAGACATGCGTGAAATGGAAGAGAGGCACTTATCCTTACAAGCGGAACCGAGCTCCCGCCTGGCACTTATCCTTGCAAGCGGAACAAGTGCTACACCTGCCCCTACACCTTCACCCTCAAATACTGTGTCTAGTGCTCCCGGTGTAGCCTGCTGTATATCGGTGAGAACCGACGTAGATTGCAAGACTTCTGCCAAGTATTTATGCTCCATCCGCCAGAAGCAGGATCCTCCAGTGGCCACTCATTTCAATTCCATTTCCCATCCAGATTCCGATTTGTCAATCTATGGCCTCCTCTACTGTCACGATGAGGCCACACTCAGGTTGGAGGAACGAAACCTTATATTTCGTTTGGGTAGCCTGCAGCCTGATGACATGAACATTGATTTCTCGAACTTCAAGTAATGCCCCCCCCCCCACCCTCTCCTTCACCAGTCCCCATCCCCTTTCCCTCATTCACCTCATCTCCTTGCCTGCCTATTGCCTCCCTCTGGTGCTCCTCCCTCCTTTTCTTTCTTCCATGGCCCTCTATCCTCACCTATCAGACTCACCCTTCTCTAGTCCTGTATCCCCTTCACCAATCAACTTCCCATATTAACTTCATCCCTTCCCCTCTCGGTTTCACCTATCACCTGGTGTTCCTCTCTCCCCTCCCCCACCTTTTAAATCTAGCCCTCAGGATTTTTTCTCCAGTCCTGCTGAAGAGTTACAGCCCAAAACCTCACTGTACTTTTTTCCCATTGATGCTGCCTGGCCTGCTGAGTTCCTCCAGCATTTTGTGTGTGTTGCTTGGATTTCCAGCATCTGCAGGTTTTCTCTTGTTTATTTAACATGAATTAGTTACCATATATTCCCTTAATAGAACAACTTGTACTCACAATTATCTATCATTCTTCTCTATCACCATAATGCACTTGCATTACTCAAAGGATTACAAAAACTTATTTAGATAAAGCATATGGTAACATCATTACTATACTAAATCACAACAATCAAGACACTCAATAATCTTAATAATACTTCTCAAAAACAGAATATTAGCAAATGACTTAAACCAGCAATCATGGAAAACACGGAGAGACATGCAGTTTTGCTATGAACACTATTTTGTTTTCTATGCTTCCATTTTAGCACTTCATGTTGTGGATTTGTCCCCTGTACATCTGGGCCAAGAATTATTCAGTAATGCTGTTTGTCATTTTCATAAACTGTTTCAAATGATAAATAATAGAGATGAGGATTCAAGCTTCATAGTCAAGGTACAGAATTTCATATCTTGTTGCCAAACAAAAATAAATCTTGACCAGATTTTCAGTTAATTATTAGCTATCTCTTTAAGTATATATGCATTGGCAGTAAAAGGTTATACATTCTCATCTTCTCCGTCACTGATGCACAGTATACAAAATGTATGCATGCTATTGAAGCAGTGTAGTTCATGAATTTGGAATTTGACTTTGTTTCCAGTTATTTTTGAATCATACAAACAATACAGAAATATTTAAGTTGAATCATATCACACATCAGCTAACGTTCAAAGTATTGCATACGTCACTTGTCTCCTTTGGAAAAGCACAGAAGTCCAAACTCTATCAAGGGTAAATTGAATCAGATTCCTGTTATTCTGAAAAGATTTAATTCATTATCACAAAACCGGGTTCATCAAGCAGCTTATTCAGAGTATATTCCAATGCTACTAACCAAGATCACCACAGGTTTTGTATGCACTGCAAAAATATGTATTTCTTTATGCTGGCAAACAACTTACTTTTGGAAGAATTCCAGCTTCATGTTTAATAACTTGACTGAGTCTGGATGCCTTCTTTACTATGGAATGTGTGTTTATTCTGCATATTGAATCCTTTATAGAAAGATTTTCTGCTTTGATATATTTGCTTGCTGTCAGAATTGGAAGAAACATAAAACATTAACAACAAAACAGTTCCTAGCATTTGCCTTTCACTGATCTAATACCCAGCTAAAGACAACTGCTTGCCAGATATAACATCTGCTATCAGAATATTGCAGGATATCATTAGAACTTCACCCATGTCAATTTGACTCCCTCACTGCCAGGTTCTACTGTGCCAGGTCTAGCTCATTTCTACGGCGAGCATATTCAATAGCAATTAGAAACTGAGCAGATGCCAGATTTCCTAAGTTATAAATTCAATATCCTTACTTATTTGCAAATATTATCTGCCATTAATTCATTGAATCAGGGTGTTACAGAATGAAAGCAGGTACCTTCAGACCATTTTGTTGATGCTAACAATCAGCCACTTGCCTCTACTATTCCCATTTTTAAAAAACTCCTTATTTTCATCAGCTCCCGCCAGATCCAGTTTCTTCTCCTCACCTATGCACTGGGGGCAACTTATAGAGGCCAATTAACCTACTAACCTGTACATCTTTGGGATGTAGAGGAAAGCAGAACTCAGCAAAGAAACCCCTTGCAATCAGAAGGATAACATGCAAACTCCAAGTAGCCAGAGTCAGGACTGAACCTGTGTTCTGATCCTAGGGCCAGCAGTTCCACTAGATACACCACTGTGCTGTCTTTCCTTCTACAGAATTTTCAATGCCTGTTTCTTGATGCTCTTCCTTTCCAGCCGAATTTTGCCTCAATTCTATATTGCAAAGATAAGCAGCTTCTCAGTTTGTGTTATCAGGACCTACAACGTGAATGACAGGACACTGGTGAGCACAGCAGAACAAGGAGAACCAGGGGTACAGATGTTTTGTTCCCTGAGGATGATGCCAGGCAAACATGACGGTAAAGGTGGTGTTCGGCCCATTTGCCTTTAATAGGTATGGTACACAAGAGTCGATGTTCGGTAACCAAATCATTGGTGAGAGCGCACCTGGAATACTGAGTGTAGTTCCGGTCACTGGATTCTAGGAAAGATGTGATTGAGTTAGAGAGGGTGTAGAAAAGATTCACAAGGATATTGATGAATCCAGCTAGGCTGGAACTGTGTTTCCTGGATCAAAGAAGGCTGAATTGTGATCTTACAGAGCTTTAAAAAATCATGAGATGCACAGGCAAGGCAGATTTTCACCACCATTATCCAATAGAAAGGGAATCTAAAACTAGAGGGCATAGGTTAAAGGTAAGAAGGGACAGATTTAAAGGAGAGCTTATCAGCAAGTTTTTCCACACATACAATGGTGGATATAGAATATAGAACAATATAGCACAGTATGGCCCTTTGGCTCACAATGTTGTACTGAGCAACGTAAACCTGCTACACAATCAATCTAACCCTTCTCTCCTACATAGCCTATAACCCTCCATTTTCCTTACATCCTACTGCCTATTTAAGTGTTTCTTAAATGTTGCTAGTGTACCCGCCTCTACCTCCATCCTTGGTAGTGCACTCCAGGCACATACCACTGTGTAAAAAATATATATATATACTTCCGACACTTCCTCTCAACTTCCTTGCATCCACTTTAATTGGATATCTCTGGTATTGGCCATTACTGTCCTGGAGTTAGGCACAAGCTGTCCATTCTATCTATGCCTCTCATCATCTTGTACACCTCTGTCAAGTAATCTCACATCTGCTTTGCTCCAAGGAGAAAAGCCCTATCTCACTCAGGCGTTTCTTATAGGATATTTTCCCTAATCTAAGCAGCATTTTGGTAAATCTCCTTGGCAACTCCTCTAATGCTTCCACACCTTTCCTATTATGAGGTGAGCAGAAAAGAATACAATACTCCAAGTGTGGTCTAACCAGAGTTTTATAGAGCTACAACATTACGTTATGGCTCTTAAATTCAATCACCTGACTAATGAAGACTAACATACCATATGCAGCCTTAACCACTCTATCAACTTGCACAGTAACTTTTGAAGGATCTACAGACTTGGATCCCAATATCTCTCTGTTCCTCACACTGCTAAGAATTCTGCTGCCATTAACCTTATACTCTGCCTTCAAGTTTGAAATTCCAAAGTGAATCATTTCACTTTTCCAAAATGAACTCCATCTGCTACTTCTCAGCCTAGCTCTCCATCCTGTCTGTTGTAACCTATGACTATCCACAACATCACCAATTACATACCACTTGCAAATTTATTAAACCACCTTTCCACTTCCTCATCCAAATAATTTATCAGAAAGAATGGGGGTCCCTGTGGAACACCACTGTTTGCCAACCTCCAAGTAGAATATGCTCTATCTTCTACCACCCTCTGACTTCTGTGGGGAAGCCAATTCCAAATCCATGTAGCCAAGTTTCCTTAGATCCCATGCATCACAACTTTCTGGGTAAACCCATAATGGGGAACCTTGTCAAAATTCGTATATAATTTAACCCGCCTTTACCACAGGGAATGGTAAAGATGGGTTAAATTATTACATTTAAATGTTATTTGAACAAGTACATGGATAGAAAGAATTTACAAAAGTATAGGACTAACAAAGGCAGATGGAACTACCTTAGGTAAGTACATTGGCCCACATGATGAGTTGGCCAGTGGGCCTGTTTCCATGCTGTATAGCTTATGACTCTATTATCAAAGACTCCTTTCCCTCAAAACTGAGCTCCAATTCTTCACTGTTAAAAGGTTTCTCTTATTTTGTCACTTTAGCTTCCATTTTCTTTCTCTCATAAACTCTCTCTGAAGTCCATAGAAGTGCCACCACCACAATTTTCTTCATCGCCTCTTCACTATTTTTCAAGTTGACTTCTATAACATCCTTGGTATCAATATTACTCCAAACAAATTTATACTCATGTTATCTGTGATTGAAGGTGTAGATTTTGTCATTCTTTATCTAGTATACTAGGCCCTCATCTCACTGGTTTCAAAATGTTCTTCTTTGTAAATCTCTTTAGGATCTTGCTTTGTTTGAAGAAAAGGCTTTCAAAGCCCTTCACACAAGGAACATTTGATAAAAAAAAATAAACTCAAAGAATTTAAAGTAACTTGTTGTTCATTAGTTAGGTAGTAGAAGACAGATGGAATAGATACTGGATATTACTTCAATTTGGAAGCAACTGGTGCTTCCCAAAGGATTTGTACTGGGGCCTTGCTTGACAAATCTCTAAGGGCAAAGAAAAAGAAATGCTTGTACAGCTCTCAAAGTCAAAATCCAGGTCACCCTCACACTCTGTGAGAAGAGTCTAAATTAGAAATTCTACTGCACACAAACAGGCAATGCTTTATCACTGGCCTGCACAGTCTTGAGAGGATTTCATTCATGATTGTTCCACTTGGCAGAACCTCGTGCTCTCTGAAGCTACAATCAAAGAGCAAAGGAGAAGTGGTGGGGGAGAGTGGAAAAAAACAGTAATATAAACCTTGCAACAGCAGCTTCTGCTGTTAATCATGCAATCCAAAACAGTAAGAACTTAGGCATACCATTTATGGATTTATTGATAATAATCTCTCCATTATTGGTACAAAAATATGAAATTAATTAGCACCAATTCCAAAACAAAGCTAGTATGCTATCTCAAGTAACACTACTCTGAGGAGCATAGAGGTCACTAGTAATATGACTCTGACCTTAGGAAGCAGCCCTTAAAGGATCATGACGCATTACATTTTCAGTTACTGCCAAGGAGAATGACTGCACAATGTATTAAATGGAGGAGATGTAGCAGAGTTTTCCCAGAAGTCCAGTGGAAACTGCACAGACATCTGAATAACAATCCTCACTGGCGGTAGTTTCATTGCTCAAAGGGCACTAATGTCTGGAAATTGCCAGGTGGGTATTTGTACAGACGTGTGTATGTGTCGTTTATGAATGCCTGCACTCTTGTGAGCCTTACAGTACAGCCTAGCACCTTCCAAAAATGAATACAAAAATTGCATTTGACAAAACATGAAGCTTCTCCACTTCCTTGATATAATCTTAATGACTTATGCTATTTGAACCGAGGACAAATTTCTCCTTTTATGGCTTACTTGCAAAGTGCACTGGCAATATTATCAATGCAATGATCTGCTTCTAACTTTACCTACAACCATAACAAGAAAAAGTGGTGATGTGGAAGCCTTTAGGAGGAGGCAAATGTGCTGAAAGAATAGAAGGTGGTTCATACCTACTTCTTGTTGTCCCTTGTATTCATTGATATTAATGTTAACTTCTTGCATAACTCTGATAGCTTTCTCTAGTGCAGCATAACCTTCATCTGATTGTGGTGTATTTTTCAACATAGTTTCTAAAAGCAGTTGATATTTCAATATCCTCTGGACTGGCATCACCAAGTAGAAAGTCAATTCCATGGCACCGGTGTCTGACCTATTGGGAAAAGATAGAAATTATATTTTATATTTGGTTATTCTTTATACATGAAGATGGCATCTAACCGCTTAAAATACCCCATCTTAATATCACCTTTCTTATACTACTTCCAAAAAATTCCAAAAGATAAACTGTCAAATAAGATTACATCTATGATGCTGAGAAATCACACAGAGAAAACACTGCCAAGGCAATTGTTAAGAAAAGCCTTGGCTATTACTATTCAATAGGAGTCTCTGCAATAAGCCAAGCCACTGGCAAATTTGAAAACTTAATATGCGATTAACTTTGCTTTTAATATGTTGGATTACATTTGGCTCAACAGGTAAAGAGAAACCAATTTATCTCCACACTAACAAACATGCTCCTTCTTTGGCCTCTACAGGCCTGGAGCAGGACCCATAAAATTGTTTAGTTGCATGTTTATTTTTCATCCTTAAATGAATACTTAAAATATTAACTTATAAATTTGCTTGGTAGAACTTTAATCAAAAGAAAGGACCTGAATTTCTATTGTACAATTCTCAAACATGGGACATAATAATACCTCTTAATCAATTAATTCACTTTAAGGAGTAAATTTGCCATAATGGTAAATAGTAACAATATTAATTAACTATTGAGGAGGAAATCGTCTTTTATGGTTGAGGCAGCAGAAGAGTGACATGCTTCAAAAAATATTCTATAGCTGATGGATGAAAATCATCAGCTATATATTCAATCTGAACCATTCAATATACTAACTGCAGTTTAAATTTATTAATCAAGAGCATTATGCTATTGGTAGCAATAGACACAAAATGTCAGCAGACTAGGCAGTATCTATGAAAAAGAGTAAACAGTCAATGTTTCAGGCCAAGAAACGTTTCGGACTGGAAAGGAAGGGGAGAAGTCGAGTAAGAAAGTGAGGGGAGAGGAGGAAGAAGTATAACGTGGTGGGCGATAGGTGAAACTGGGAGAAGGAGAGGGGCGAAGTAGAACTGGGAAGGTGATTGGGTGAAAGAGATAAAGGGCTGGAGAAGGGGGTATCTGATAGGAGTGGATAGAAGACCATGGAAGAAAGAGAAAGAGGAGGAGCACCAGAGGGAGCTGACGGGCAGGTAAGGAGATATGGTGACAGAGGGAAAGAGGAATGGGGAATGGTGAAGGAGAAGGTGGGGCGAGCAATTACCAGGAGTTTGAGAAATTAGTGAGTTTGAGCCATCAGATTAGAGGCTACCCGGTCAGAATATAAGGTGTCGCTCCTCCAACCTGAGTGTGGCCTCATTACCGCAATAGAGGAGGCCATGGACTGACATGTCGGAATGGGATCAGGAATGGGAAGTAGAATTGAAATGGGTGGCCACTGGAGATCCTGGTTTTTCTGGCGAATGGAGCATAGGTGCTTGGCAAAGCAGTCTCCCAATCTATATTGGGTCTCACCGATATACAGGAGGCCACACCAGGAGCACTGGATGACTCCAACAGACTTGCAGGTGAAGTGTCACCTCATCTGGAAGGACTGCTTGGGGCCCTGAATGATAGTGAGGAAGGAAGTGTAGGGACAGGTTTGGCACTTGTTACTTGTTCTGCTTGCAAGGATAAGTACCGCAAGGGAGATCAGCGGGGACAAGCGGACAAGGGAGTCGTGTAAGGACCGATCCCCGGGGAAAGTGGAAAGTTGGGGGGGGAGGAGGAAAAGATGTGCTTGGTGGTGGGATCCAGATGGAGATGGCGGAAGTTACAGAGAATTATGTGCTGGATGCAGAGGCTAGTGGTATGGTACGTGAGGACAAGAGGAGCCCTATCCCTGGTATGGCAGTAGGAGGATGGAGTGAGGGCAGATATACATGGAATGGAAGAGATTGGAGTGAGGGAAGCATTGATATGGAGGAAGGGAAGTTCCTTTCTTTGAAGAAGGAGGACATCTCAGTTGTTCTGCAATGAAAAGCCTTATCCTGAAAGCAGATGCGAGACAGAGGAACTGAGAGAAGGGAATGGCATTATTTTTTTACAAGTGACAGAGGTATTGTTCAGTTAGCTGTGAGAATTCAGTGGGTTTATAAACGATATCAGTAGATAGACTGTTGCCAGAGATGTAAGCAGAGAGATCGATAAAAGGGAGAGAGGTGTCAGAAAAAGTAAATTTGAGGGCAGGGTGGAAGGTGGAGGCAAAGTTGATGAAGTCGATGAGCTCAGCATGGGTGAAGGAAACAGAACTAATGCAATCATTGATGTAGCAGAGGAAAAGTTGGGGAGCCATGCCGGTATAGGCTTAGAACATGGACTGTTCCATGTAGCCGACAAAAAGGCAGGCGTAGCTAAGACCCATGCAAGGTTTGAAGGTATTGGGAGGAGCCGAAGGAAAAATTGTTTTGGGTGAGGACCTGTTCTGCCAGATGGAGGAGAGTGGTGGTGGAGGGGAAGTAGTTGGATCTATTGTCCAGAAAGAAGCAGGGAGACGTAAGGCCCTCTTGATGGGGGATGGAGGTTTATAGGGACTCAACCCATAAAGACTCTACACCTTCCAATCCTATGTCATCTCTTTTCAATGATTTAACATTATTTCTTATACACAGAGCCACACCACCCCTCTGCTTACTAACCTATCTTTCCAATATATCATATATCCTTGGACGTTCAGCTTCCAATGGCAGCCATCCTTTAGCCAAATTTCAGAGGTGGACACAACATCTTATTTGCCAATCTGTAGCTGAATTTCAAGATGGTCCATCTTATTCCTTATGCTGTGTGCATTCAAATACAACACTCTCAGTCCAGTATCTGTTGCTTTCTGTTTTAACTGCACCATGCTTCTATTGCCCTGTAACTCATGCCATTGGCTTTGATTAAGCCTCATCTTCTGCCTGTTCTTTCTATAATCTCTGTTGCATGCTATCTTTGATTTCTTTCTCTTTTCCCCTTCCTCAGTCCTATCACTCTGGTACCCATCCCCCTGCCAAATAAGTTTAAGCCCCACTAACAGCTTTATTAAATGTGCCGGCTAGGATATTGGACCCCTTTGGGTTCAGATGTAACCCGTCCTCTTTGTACAGGTCATACCTTCCCCAGAAGAGGCCCCAATGATCCAGGAATCTGAAGCCCTGCCCCGTACACCAGTCTCTCAGCCACACATCAATAGGCCTGATCATGCTATTCTTGCACTTGTTAGCACATGGCACGGGCAGCAATCCTGAGATTACTACCCTAGAAGTCCTGCCTTTCAGCTTCCTACCTAACTCCCTGAATTCTCTCTTCAGGACCTCCTCCCTTTTTCTACCTATGTCATTGGTACCAACATGTACAAAGACTTCTGGCTGGTCACCCTCTCCCTTCTGTACTCTGCACCCGATCCAAGACATCCCGTACCATGGCACCTGGGAGGCAACACACCATGTGGGTATCTCTATCACCACTTATGAACTGAAGCATAAAGCCAGAGCTACACAGGAATGGCTTAAAAGCAACAAAGTTAATGTTCTGGAGTGGCCAAGTCACAGTCAAGACCTCAATCCAATTGAGAATTTGTGGCTGGACTTGAAGAGACCTGTTCACTCACAATCACCATGCAATCTGACAGAGCTTGAGCAGTGTTGTAAAAAAGTATGGGGAAAAATTGCAGTGTCCAGATGTGCAAAGCTGATAGAGACCTATCCGCACAGACTCAAGACTGTAATTAATGTCAAAGGCGCATTCATTAAGTACTGACTTGAAAGGGGGAGTAATTATGCAATTATTGTGTTTAATAATTGTAATAAACTTAGACCAATTTGTAGAAATTTGTTTTCATGGAAGTGTCTTTTCTGTTGTTCAGTGTCAAAATAGCGAAATTAAATCCACTGTGATTCAATATTGTAAAACAATAAAATACGAAATCTTCTAAGGGGTTGATACTCCTCATAGGCACAGTATGTCCCTAAGAGTCCTGCACAGTACTGTGAACTGAAAGAGTATTGTTTCATTTAGTAATTTTAATATTTTTTATGAAGCTTCACTACTGATAGCCCTTTAAATGTAACATTGGTCTGAAATAATATTAGTACAGTTGATTCAATGGGTCATGAAGCAACACAGAGGCAGGACAGCATTTCATTTGTAAACTAGTATGTCAAAAACAGTATTCCCTGTAAGAGTCACACATAAAAGTTGCTGGTGAACGCAGCAGGCCAGGCAGCATCTCTAGGAAGAGGTGCAGTCAACGTTTCAGGCCGAGACCCTTCGTCAGGAAAGCTCTTCGTCCTGACGAAAGGTTCTCGGCCTGAAACGTCGACTGCACCTCTTCCTAGAGATGCTGCCTGGCCTGCTGCGTTCACCAGCAACTTTTATGTGTGTTGCTTGAATTTCCAGCATCTGCAGAATTCCTGTTGTTTTCCCTGTAAGAGTATCAGCTTTCCTTTCCTGAAGGGAGGCAAGCGGTGTATTGTTTGCCATTATCTGTAGTTTCACAGTTAATATTGCAGTTAATTTATTTAATTAACTAAACATATTTGCTAGTACTTTGGTGGGATTTGAACAGCATATCTCTAGAATAACAGACCTGTAATAGAAACATTGGACTTTTGAGCTTGACATAATATCTAGGGTGGTATTATTCCACCAAACAACCACTGACATAACAATCAGCTATTTCTCTGATCCTAGTGGCTCTCTTGACTTGTAGAAATGTGGGTATGTCGAAAAGAGCATGTTAAATTGTGATAGCAGATAACTCACTTTTAGTGTTTATGGAGAATAGACCAACGAATGTCTGAAGGTCTAGTTATGTTCAAGAGATAAAACTCAGCATGAGTTAACAGTTTCAGCAGAAGGACGAGAATGTGGAAATCAATTGCTTTCTAGAAATGTTGCAAATTGTAAAGAACAATAAAAGGTTTATTTTCTGTTATTTCATTTGAAAATGTCAACAGTGAAAAAATACCACTAGCTTTTCTGTTCTATCATACTAATGTAAGGAATGTCATTATTTTTTTCTAGCATCAGTAACATGAGTGAGGTATCTGCTGCCACTATTTAAGTAAAACCACCTAAAAGAGAAAGTGGAGAGAACTTACTCTGACATTTTAGTCAGGTCTCATAACTGATACTAAAAAATCATTTTAACAAAATCCTTTTTGCGTCACAATTGTGGGCTGTTACTGATGTTTCACAGATACAAATCAACTGCAAAATGAAAGTATTCTGTAATGTTACTGAGCTTTTCATAAATCTTCACTTGCTTTATATTTATTCTGTCTCTCCCTCCACACATAATTGTATCTGTTTATCAACTGCGATCAATCATGATTTCTGTCTCTCATGGACTTTTTTGTTGCTCTCCATCCAAGATAACATAACTGAATTTTATGATTTAACAGAAGGCATGTCAATCATAAACTAACATTGATCCTCAGTAGATTAACACTTCTTCAATGACTGATCAGCAGCACAGACCTTGAAACAGATATCCATAAGACCACAAGACAAAGGAGCAGAAGTCGGCCATTCAGCCCATTGAGTCTGCTCCGTCATTTTATCATGAGCTGATCCATTCTCCCATTTAGTCCCACTCCCCCGCCTTCTCACCATAATATCATGGTGATAATGGGGCAATGGGGTAGACTCAATCTTTTGAGGATTGAAACAGGTTATGATCATTTTACAGACACATAATGGATCTTTGTTATCAGTAGTCCACAAACTTGGAAGTCCAAAGCCAAAGCAAATCTGGGTCCCAATATTCATTAACATTACGAGGGCAACCTGCTAGTACTTGTAGGTATGCCCATTTTAAATAAACTTCTTTCAAATTCTAAGATGTTGGATTACTAAAGTTCAAAGTTCAAATTTATTATTAAAGTGTGTGTACTGTATGCAACCTTGCATTCATCTTCTTGCAGGCACTACCAAAACAAAGAATCTGATAAGTTAACAACCTCACTACCACTTAATAACTGATGCCTAGTTTGGATTGTGCCAGGACCATTTGGTGTAGGACCTTATCACATCCTTAGATTAAACAGAAACCAGAGAGTGAATTCCTGAGCTGAGGTGAAAGTAATTACCTTTAATTTCAAGACAGTACTTAGCTGAAAAAGGCACTGAGTTGCTCTGGTAAAACTTGTCAATGGCATCAAAGGGAAAAACACTAGTGGTTTTACAAATAAATTTTAAAAATTGTTGTGGTTGTGAAAGGTTCTTTATCCCAAAACCAGGGCACCAATGCAGTATTCTAAGACCAAGCAATTTCAGCTGATCCTTCTATCATAAGGTTAGGAGTGATGATGTTTGCTAATAATAGTGATATTGAACAGTGCACAATTGCCCAAGAAAAAAGCAGCCCATTCCTGCTTGCAGCTAACCTAGACAACATTTAATCATGATTTAAAAGTGGCAAGCACCTTTCATGCCACAGAAATGTTGGTCAATCATCAGCTCCAATAAAAGGAATTTCTGACTACCAACCACTAATCTTCAATAGTAAAATGCCACCGAGCTGTGGTCTCCACTGAGATCATGGCTCAGACTTGGTTGTTTTTGAAGTTCCGAGGGATAGGTTTGGGGACAGTGAGGGGAAAGTTAGGGGTCAAGTTGGAGTTTAAAGACAGGGATGTGGAGGAGTTGGAGGTCAGACCGGAGTCAGTAGGCCCAGAGAACAAGGCATGATGATCCGGTTCCTGTCATCAGCTAGTCCAGAAGTTGATACTGAAAATCAAAGCATGAAAGTCCATCAGAAATCAAGAGCCCAGTGGCTGAAGCCTGGACATTCGAGATGGGAGGCCGGTTCTGGAGTTGGAGTTGTGTGGGTGGGTGGTAGGATAGAGGAAATGGGCTTGTTTTGCTGTTGTTTTGTTGTGTCCTAAGTCATTTTGTCAGGCATCATGGGCATGCTATGTTAGCACCAGAGTATGTGCTAACACTTGCAGGCTGTCCCAGCACATCCTTAGGAGTGTTGGTTGTTAACACAAAAGGCACATTTCAGTCTATGTCTCCATGCACATGATTTAAAAAAAATCAGAATCTGAAGTACCATTGCCAACTCACCTACAATCAACCTTTTGGGTTATCACCACAAACACAGCAGGACCAACTACATAAATACTCTGGTTACAAGAGCAAATCAGAGACTGGGTATCCAATGGAAAAGCTCACTTCCTAACACCCAACACCTCTTCACCATCTAAAAGGCATAAATTAGGAGTATGATGAAATTCTCCTCATTCACCTGAATGAGTGTTTAATTCTCAAAGAGTTTGACATTGTGCAAGAAACAACATCAATCACTCTGAACATGAGTTTTCTCTACCTTTGTGACTCTAACACGTTCCACCTTTGAAATTCTCAGCAGCTACTTCAAATCACTCTGCTGATACCTCCCAATTCTGTGGCTCTGACAGCAAAGGCAAGGGCAGCTGACATGACAACACTTCACCTGCAAGTTCCTTTCCAAGACATTCAGTACCTTGAATTGGAAATTTATCACCAGTCCTTCATTGTTGTTGGGTTTAAAACCCTGGGATTCCACACATGGGGCAGAACCTCCACCAAAAGCAAAGTGGCAGCTCAAGAAGGTAACTCACCAGCACCTCCTCTGGGGAAATTGTTTTTGGGCAATAATTGCTGAGTTTGTCAGCAGCACCTAGATTCCAAAAGAATACAAGGGATTACGGATCAGCAACAGTGGAAATGTGGTGGACTGAAGTACATGTACTTGTTCATCAAAACTGGTCTTCTCTGCGTGTATCCTCCAGAGTTAGCAAAATACTTTTAGACAATGAGGCACCTGCTTGTTGATAAAAGCCCAGTGTTTCCATTCAATGTCATATAGTGATAAGGTTAGCTGTAACCTGCATTATATATATTTGAAAGTGATGAAAATTGAATGTTATTGATGGTAATAAATGAACAGTAAACAACTATGAACTATGATTTAAATAAGGAAACTGTATTTCCCTATGTCAGACTTTGTAATGTTGATTTCTTTTCAGACCTTTTCAAAATGATGGTATCATATGATTTAACATTCAATTCAAACTGATTAATTTGTAGCTAAATATTATTTAACAAAATATTCATTATACTTCCTGTTATGTTTATGCACCACTAGAATAACATCAGGAGAGAGTTTAATTAATATAGAGAAGTTTAATCTGTCTCTCCATTTTAAAGTATTCAGAAAAGAAAGGATCTCTGAAGTCTGCAGAAGAAGGAATACACTGGAGTTTAGGTAAGCAAGCACAATCTTAGCGATTCAAAAAAGTCAGTCATATTTAATCAAAGCATAAAATCGAGTAAAAGATGACCAAATAACTAGTGGAGTTAAACCTTTGTCTCAAAGAGCCACCCAGTGGCTACTGTGTGGAATTGTGCTTAATTTATAGAATTTAACAGGATCAAAAGCATAGGAGCGGGATATTTTTTCGACACATTCATTCACTTACAGGATTTAGGTTTCATTGGCAGGCCCAGTAATTTTTATCTTCCTGCATCAAGAGGAGGCCCCATGGTGATGACAGTTTTCATAGACGTGCTTTGCTTGTCCTTCTTGATGCTAAAGGTCAGGAATTAGGGAGGTGTTTTCACAATACTTGACATAATAAGCTGCAGTGCACCTAGATGATACATATTGTTCTCATGGTGCACTGCTGGTGCAAAAAGTGGGATGGTGGACGGGGTGCCAATCAAGGCATGCCTTCTTCATGATTGCATCAAAGCACTGGGCCCAGGATAGATCCTGTGCAATGTTGACACCCATGAATTTGAAGCTCCTCATCCTTTCCACCGCTGACTCCTCAATGAGGACCGGTGGATGTTCTACTGACTTTCCCTTCCTGAATTCCACAGTTGGTTCCTTGGTCTGACCGATGTTGCATGCAAGGCTGTTGTTACAACAATACTTAACCAGCCAGTCTATCTCAGGGGCTTTGCTCTCAGATGAACACAGTACTTTCTATGCTCACTTTGCCCATAAAAACATGAAGAAACCATTGAAAACTCCTACAGCCTCTGATGACCCTGTCATTTCAGTCTCTGAAGCTGATGTGAGCCCATCCTTCAGGAGGGAGAACCCTTGGAAAATATCCCATCCTAGAAGGGGTACCTGGCCGAGTACTAAAGACCTGTGCTGATCAAATGACTGGAGCGTTCACTGAGATTTTTAACCTCTCACTTTGGCGGTCTTGGCCTCAACACTTTCTTGTGCAATTGGATCCTCTATTTCCCCATTTGCAGACCCCAGTCAGTTCAGATTGGCAACAACATCTCCTCCATGATCTCCATCAGCACAGGTGCACCACAAGACTGTGTGCTTAGCCCCGAGCTCTGCTCGGTTTATATTGACTGTGAGGCTAAGCACAGCTCCAATGCCATTTTCAAGTTTGCTGATGTCACCACTGCTGTAGGCTGAATCAGCATAATTGGAGGGAGATTGAAAATCTGGCAGAGTGGTGTCATAACAATAACCTCTCACTCAATGTCAGCAAGACCAAGGAGCTGATTATTGACTTCAGGAGGAGAAAACCAGTCCTCATCAGGGGATCAGAGGTGGAGAGGGTCAGCAGTTTTACATTCCTCAGTGTTATCATTTCAGAGGACCTGTCCTGGGCCCAGCATGTGCAGTAAGTACAATTATTAACACAGCAGCACCTCTAATTCCTTAGAAGTTTGTATAGATTCGGCTTGATATCTAAAACTTTGATGCACTTGTAAGGATGTGTGGTGGAGAGTATATTGAAGGGATGCATCAGAGCCTGGTATGGATACACTAATAGCCATAAATGCAAAATCCTACAAAAAGTAGAGGATATGGCCCAGTCCATCACGGGGGTAAAGCCCTCCCCACCAATGAGCACATCTATATGGAGTGTTGTTGAACGAAAGCAGCATCCATCATCAGGGATCCATCATCCACCACCACCCAGGTTATCAAAGGATCATCTTATTATTATCAAAGCATACAACTCTGAAATTCTTCTTCTCCAGATAGCCATGAAACCAAGAAAAGAACTGTGGCATGATCATCAACTTCCAAATCCCTCCTCCTCGCACAAAGCTGAACAAAAATGGAACAGGCACATTGACCCCCAAATCCCTCTCCCCCACACACAAAAAATCAAGAAGGATCCAGCAAAAAACACAGAATATATTAAAAAAACAATAAGACAGAAAAAAGTCCATAGACCAAGTCCATATCCAAAACGCAGAAAACCTGGGTAACATTCTCCGGGCCCAGCAGCAGACCTTTCCCTCTCTGTAGCAGAGTGATCTCACCAGCGATCAAATGACAGTCTCCCCTCTCCATAGCAGAGCGATCTCACCAGCGATCAAAAGGCAGCCTCCCCTCTCCATAGCAGAGTGATCCCACCAACGATCAAATGACAGTCTCCCCTCTCCGTAGCAGAGTGATCCCACCAGCGATCAAACGGCGGCCTCCCCTCTCCATAGCAGAGTGATCCTACCAGCGATCAAATGGCAGCCTCCCCTCTCCGTAGCAGAGTGATCCCACCAGCGATCAAAAGGCAACCTCCCCTCTTCGTAGCAGAGTGATCCCACCAACGATCAAAAGGCAGGCAGCTGACACTCATCTTGCTCATTCACCTCAATGTTTCAATCTCCCTGGTTGCTTTAATCGGTGAACAATGGAAGATTTAATTGGCAAAATAGAGTCAAGCATTGGTTCACGTGCCACCCCACAGCCTTCCCACAATGATGTTCATTCACGCTGTATCTACCTCCCAGAATCATTTTGGAGACTGCAAACAATCTCCAAACTGCAACTCACAAGCTCCAACAGTTCCAGAATCACATTCAAGATGAAAAAACACACATAAAGGACATAAAAGAAGTGAAATATATGGTTTCATGATACATCCAGAAGATGCTAACTGAAGGAGCACTGTACATATGTCCCATCACTCTCTTCTTGTTTTGGCATCAGGCTGAAGGTACAGGAGCTTCCTCATTCCACCAGGTTCAGGAACAGTTATTAAACCTCAGCCATCAGCTTCTTGAACCAGAGGGGATAACTACACTCAATTTCACTTGCCCCATCACTGAACTATTCTCACAACCTCTGCACACATTTTCAAGAATTCTTCTTCTAATGTTCTCAATATTTATTGCTTATTTATTTATCATATTATTTCTTAATTTTTCTTTTGTATCTGCACAGTTTGCTGTTTTTTGCACACTGGTCATCCACTCTATTGGGAGCGGTCTTTCATTGATTCTATTATGGTTATTGGATTTATCCGATATGCCTGCAAGAAAATGAATCTCAAGGTTGTATATGGTGACATATATGTATTTTGATAATAAATTTACTTTGAACTTTGAATTAATGCATTTCTACATATACATATTTAAAAAATTAAATCTTCACAAATATAACTATATAAGAGTTTTCAAGTTTCTTACCTTACTGCGGTCAGAGTTTCCAGAACTTCTTTCCAAATATGTTCATTCTTCTTATACATTGATTCCAGTAGGAGGATATTGTCATAGTTGACACAATACACTTTATATGCATCTTCCAGTTCTTGTTTAAAAGTGAGGAACACATTACCTTTCGGAATAAAAACATGTACAGTATATTTTCAAAGACTCCTGCAACCTTAATGGAGCATTTTAGATTGCTGTTTAAAGTAGAGAAAGAAGAGCAGGTATTGAAATTAACAAAAAAAATTGCTTAGAATATATTGGACCTAATGAGTCTTATGTTCTAGACATTTCTAACGTGACACTTAAAAAATATATACATTTTTGTACAGTTAAAGTTCTATTACTTTTCTAAAACATTTATTATGCAATGGTTCAGAATTGCTCACAATATTTGAACTTCAGTGGTGCAGACTTGATTTTATTTTATACTAAATCATGTATTACCAATTTATTGGAGCTCTTTAAAGAAATAACATGCTGTGAATAAAGGAACACCCATGAATTTAACATAATTGGATTCCTAGAGGCATTTGCTCAGGTCTATATCAAAGGTTATGGTGGATAATAAATGTTCATAATGCAGGAGATAATATATCAACATGAATATACAATTGGCCAACTTAAAGGAAACATACAGGAGGCATAAATAGGTCTTTTTTTCTTGGCTGTAATGAGAGGTGTGCTACTGGAATTGGTGTTGATGCCTCAAATTTTTTACGATTTATATAAATAACGAATGAAGGCACTAAGTAAATGGCTGCTAAATTTGGATTGTTTTGGAGTATTCTGGAGTTATGTCAATATAGCAAATATTAATTAAAGCAAGAATCAGCCTTCATTTTTAAGTTACAAATTGCAAGCAGTAAATTGAAGTTAAAATCCCACAGACTAAGATATGTTGACCATGAGACGTCTGCAGATGCATGAGTTCAAACTTTAAGACAATGGGGTTGTGTTAATTGGCTTGCATCCAACCAGACAACACAGCTAAGTTATTCACACTATTGTGACTTTACAAACGTAGTTCAAGCTGGCAGACCAGGCAGATGTTGTCACTTAGCATATCAAACATGATCACACATATAGGCAATCAATGATTTTTGTGTACTCAGAGACAGCCCTGACAACATAGATTTTGGTGTCTGTCTCTTGGTCATCAAAAGTTTTTAAAATATTTGTGTTAATTAGTTTCTGCTAAAAGCACTTGGACCTTTAGATGTGTCTTAGCAATTACAATGTGCTTCCACTATGTATCTCAAAGGAATCATTTGTCAACCTAAAGTATTGAAGTAAACAATTTTGTAACTGTTGAAGTTATATTGAATCACCTAATGTTAACTTTGATCTTCAGAGTATAAAAATGTGATGTATTTGGGGGCTCATCTAGGATAAGTCCATCGCTCACTGTGTGGCCAGTGACTTAAGCAGCATAAGGGGAGGGCAAGTGTTTTTATGAGTAGCACCCACATTTACATCTGTTCAGATCCTGAAGCATCAAAAAATACAGCAGAGAGCTGAACTGGTAGATATACAAGGTGTGTGTGTGTATGTGTGTTTATGTAAGGGACCGGATATCTTTGGGTAGTTGTAGAAGGTGGTTCCTGACGGTTCAGGATGCCAGAGGAGTGTGTGTATACTCATTCGGGTAACAGTATAGTAGCATACTTGCTTGAGAGTGTGTTTGTGTGCTTTAGAATAAGTCTAAAACCTTGGTGACAAGAGTCTTAAATGCAAGGGAATACAATAAGCATCATGAGTTTAGTGGCACAAAAGCTGAAGATTGCAGAGGACATTCTCCAAGTTTTAAGTTAAGTATTGTATAATTTTAATCTTTTTTTTTAACTTTGCTTAGGATGGGAACTAGTGTGAAGATATTTGAGGGAGAGGATATTAGGATGACACCTTTTGAGGTCAGACACTAGCAGGTGGAGAAGCTTGATGACTGCAGCCAGGTCTCGTCACTGATTACTACCATTCACACGCCCCTCACCCCTGAAAAGAAGCAGAGCATTTTGTCTGAGCTGCCCTCACTTAAAGCTGCTTATAGGAATTCAGAATTTTGGTGCAAGCTTGAGGAAATGATTGAAATTAGCTAGATGCACCCCGAAGGTATACATGAGTTGGTTAAAGTGAAATGCCCGAGGAATATGTGAGATAGTATGCCTCAGGGAGTGCAGCATGGTACATGAACAACTACCGGTAATACCAGTAATGAAGATAGATATCGCTTCTTTAAGGGAGAAGTGAGGCAGCAACTAAGGGGAGATGAGAGTAATTGGGGAATGATAATGTCCATGGTTCAGAGAACTGATAAGCCTGCCATAAATTATGCAGAGCGTAAATATCAAGCATATGAGGAGTGTTCAGGGTTGGACAATCCAAGGTAGGATGATCCAGTTTTCCTGAAAATGCAGAAAGAAGGCCTGAACTCAGCCCACCAGGAAGTTTTAGATTTGGGGAGAGTAGAGGAATCGACCTACCCAGCGATAGAATCATGGGCCAGAGAGACAGACCGAAGGAGGGGAACGAGAAGTCAGAACGCAGTTATAGTGGATGTAGCTGCTGTGAAGACACAAGGGACTTGGTCTGTGTGCCAGCAATCAGGGCACCTAGCAAGATACTGCTGGAATAAACATAGAGAGTAAAGGAGATGACATGCTACAGCTGTGGTCTCTCAGGCCATGGTTGGAAGCAGTGTCCTAAAAAGGGTAGGCAGTCTGAGAATCACTCACCAAAACAGGCAGAAATCAGAGCAACACACACAAAATGCTAGAGAAACTCAGCAGGTCACGAAGCACCTGTGGAAATTAATAAACAGTCGATGTTTCGGGCTGGGACCCTTCTTCAGACTGGAAAGGAAGGGGGTAGACATGTAGATTAAAAAAGGTTGAGGGAGGGAAACAGTATAGCTAGAAGGTGATACGTGAAGCCAGGTGGGTAGGAAAGTTAAAGGACTGGACAAATAGGAACTTGATAGGAAAGGAGTGTGAACCATCGTTGAAAGGGAAGGAGGAGGGGACACAGGGGGAGGTAAATGCAGGTGAGAAGCAGTAAGAGGCCAAATTAGCGAATAGAAGAAGAGAGAGGGGTGGAAATGTTTTTTACTGGAAGCAGAAGTTGATATTCATGCCATCAGGTTGGAGGCTACCCAGATGGAATGCAAGGTGTCGGTCCTCCACCTTGGGTGTCGGTCCTCCACCTTGAGTGTCGCCTCATCATGGCACAAGAGGAGGCCATGGCCGATATGTCTGGACAGGAATGGGAATTAGAATTAAAATACTTGGCCACTGAAAATTTCTGCTTTTGGTGGATGAAGTGGAGGCGCTCAATGAAGTGGTCCCCCAATTTACGGCACGTCTCGGCAATGTAGAGGAGGCCACATCTGGAGCACAGGACACTATAGGCGTCTCCAGCAGATTCTCAAGTGAAGTGTTGCCTTACCTGCAAGGACTGTTTGCGGCCAATAATGGAGGTGGGGGAGGAGGTGAATGAGCAGGTAGCACTTTGGCTGCTTGTACGGATAAGTGCCAGGAGAGGGATAAGTGGGGAGGCATGAATGGACATGGGAATCGTGGAGGGAGCCCTGAGGAGAGTGGGCGGTTGGGGGAGCGGTAGGATTCCTTTGGAGATGGTGGAAGTTGCTGAGAATGACATGTTGGAAACAGAGGCTCATGGGATGGTAGGTAAGGACAAGAGGAACTCTATCACTGTTAAGGCGGCAGAAGGATGGGGTGAGTGCAGATGTTTGGGAAATGGAGGAGATGTGGATGAAGGCAGCACTAATAGTGGAGGGAGGGAAATCCCTTCATTGAAGAAAGGCGGTATCGCTGATGTCCTGGAAAGGACAGCCTCATTCTGGGAGTAGATGCGATGGAAATGGAAGACCTGAGAAAACAGAATAGCATTTTTACAGGAGACAGATTGAGAAGAGGTATAGTCAAGATAACGGGGAATCAGTAGGCTTATAAAAGATGTTGGTCGACATTTGTCTCCAGAGATGGAAACAGTGAGATCGAGAAAGGGAAGAAATGTGTCAGAAATGGACCGTGAATTTAAGGGCAGGGTGCAAGTTGGAAATTGACAAGCTCAGCATGGGTGCATGAAGCAGCACCAATGCAGTTATCAATGTAGCAGAGGAAGAGTTGGGGAGCATTACAGGGGAAGGCTTGGAACATTTAGCCAACGAAAAGGCAGGCATAGCTGGGGCCCATAGTTGTGCCCATCGCTACACCTCAAGTGTGGAAAAAGTGAGAGGAGCCGAAGGAAAATTTTTGAGGGTGAGGACTAGTTCTACCAGGTGGAGGAGGCCAGAACCACCTCTGTCTGATTCGATTGCTAATCAAATTATATAGCTAGTGAAGACAGCATCCAGGTCATACAAACTACTGGTGGCAACACCGATTGCTAGTACTGATTACTGATGGATGTACACAGAAGGCATATTAATGGTCCAGCGATGTGATATGTTAGTAGACACAGGATTATCAATAACAATAACTGGTCTACCCCTGCCCACGAGTGGAGAAACAATTTTACAGTGTAGAGGGTAAAAAATGTGGCTAGAGAGAAGTGAGCCTCAGGTACTTGAGACTCAGGAAATGCATCTTAATGCGGATTTTTGGGTGTTCCCAAACACTGTCCTGCGGGTAGACACACTAAGTAAGGCAAGACTCAAGAAAGGGAGAAATAACGTGGACAACACAAGACAGACAGCATGCATGACCCACAGAGCAGACAACATAGCCCATAGAGGGACAGCAGTCCCAAGCAAGGAGGGAAGACAGGACAATGTGTGGGAATCACGACAGGAGGTCCAAAAAGGTCAAGCACAGTCAAGAACTGTTAGAAGTAGTGCAGCTTCCTGTAGAGGTAGCAGCAATTGAAAACACACCAACAAGGGGAGAGAAAGGAAATGAGTGTGGAAATGATGGGACAAAGGGAAAAAAGGAATGTGAGTAAACAGACACTGCAAATAAGGAAGAAGAAATGACTGGAGCCAATTTAGTAAGATCATATGGAGATGTGAAGGACTATTGTAACTGGATTAATGCATTGAGGGACCAAGCAAAATAGCAGCAACATATTGCTAATCAGAAAATGTCAGAGGGAGAGAAGATAGTCCTCCCACAGCCATGTGACCAAGTCATGGCAAGGTAAGGGAGCAGTCTAAAAAGGTAGGGTTTACTCCCAGGTGGATTAGACCACACATAGCTCTTTAGACAAATAACACCTGCGAAACAGCCTGTAGAAACATTGGACTCAGGTTAAACTGTATGACTTTCCTTCTTGTCACCCTCACAGACAGAACAAACAATCAAGTCTGCTCAGCAACAATGCCATTACAGAGAATTTAAGTGAAGAATACCAGCCTGCTGCATCACATCTGACCACTCCTGATGGAAGTAGACCCACAGATGGAAGAGAACAGGAATGTGAATGCAGAAGACATACAGTGAGCATGTCAGCAAGCCATGAAAAGTGCATGAAGAATTATGGTAATGGTACTTTGTAATAAAGGCCTGTTCTCTGAGACAGATAATCATTTATATAGATAGATAAAAATAGAAAGATATTAGAAATAGATTGGAAAGGATTAAAGTTATGACAGACATCAAGTTCCACAACCTTGATTACAAGGCGGACCAAGAACGAGAAGAAATTGCACACAGCATCTGAAGGCAGCCACCCCAGCTTGGCTGGGAGTGAACAGAAATGAGCTGGGCCATTTCAGTGGTTGGGTCAGTGATCAAACGGACAGTCTGGGAGTGGATACCACTGGCATGAGATACTTGCAGCCATCTGAATAGCGACCACTCTTGTACATCGATCAAAGGCATTGAGAGCCTTGTTAGATTATTCTGACAATCCATTGTCATGGCATGGAATGTGAACTGTTGCCAGTGAACTTGCTACAGTATTACCATACTGTGCCCTGCCCGCAGAGTAATTACTCAAAGACACTGCTGAGTTTTAGCTATCAGATGTTGAAGGGGCAAAGATAAGGAGACATAAACCGCAATGGACCAGCAGCAAATGAGGCAATAAACACATGAACGACAAAGCTGCATTTTTAAAGATTGGTTGACTTTGAGAGGACAGAAGTGTCTAAGAACGGGATGCAATCAAATTTTGGGAATGTTTTATTGGCATCTCTGTTTACACTCCTAGATAGCCAGTTAGAGGTGATAGTTCAGATATAGGTACACAGAAAGACATGATAGGTTAGTTACACACACAAAATGCTGGAGGAACTCAGCAGGTCGGGCAGCGTCTATGGAAAAGAGTACAACCAGCATTACAGGCCAAGACCCTTTTTCCAGCATTTTGTGTGTGTTGCTTTGATTTCAGCATCTGCAGATTCTCTCTTGTTTGTGATAGGATAGGATAGTAATTAGGGAAGGGATCCAAAGTGAAAGGCATTTTTGCTGCTCAACTTGATTTGATCCTCCTTAAAGCTTAGCCTTCCTGGAACAGATTTCTGATTTAGACAGTATTCTGAAGTTATGTGAATATAGCAAATACTAATTCAAGCAAGAACCAGCCTTCATTTTTATTGTAAATTGCAAGCTGTAAGCTGAAGTTAAAAAGCCCACAGACTAAGATATGGTTTGCAAAATGGTGACCATGAGACGTCTGCATATGCATGAGTTCAAACGTTAAAACAATGGGGTTGTGTCAATCGGCTTGCATCCAACCAGGCAACACGGCTAAGTTATTTGCATTATTGTGACTTTAGTTGAAGTTGGCAGACCAGATGGATGTTGTCACTTAGCATATCAAACATGATCACACGTATAGGCAATCAATAGCTCTTGTGTACTTCCGATATTTGTGTACTCAGAGACAGCCCTGACAAAATTGATTTTGGGTGTCTATCTCTCTGCCATCAAAAGCTTTCAGAATATTTGTGTTAATTAGCTTCTCCTAAAAGTGTTTGGACCTTCAGATGTGTTTTATCAATTACAATGTGCTTCCACTATGTATTTCAAAGAAATCATTTGTCAACCCGAAGTATTGAAGTAAACAATGTCATTGTAACTATTGAAGTTGTATTGAATCACCTCCTGTTAACTTTGATCTAAAGGGCATAGAAATGTGATGAACCTCTGGCTGTGCGAGCCTCTGCTAAGAGTGTCTCCAGAATGATGCCTGCTTGTTGTGATGAATAAAAACTTCTACATCACCAGCTTCAGTGTCTCTCCAGTGACTTTGATCACAGTCACAACAAATATCAAGATAGATGGGGAAGTTAGTTGTGAAGAAGATGCAAGGAGACTACAAAAGGATTACAAAGGCTAAGTGAGAGGGAGAAGATCAAACAAATGGAGTATACTATAGAAAATATAAAATTGTCCATTTTGCAAAGCAAATGAAAATGAAGCTCATTAGGTAAGCAATGAGAGACTGCAGAGTTCTGATGTGTAGAGTAATCTGTGTGCCCCAGTGTATGATTCACAAGAGGCTAGTATACTAGTACTGCAAATAGAAAAACAAACAAAATGTTATACTTTATTGCCGTAGGGGAACTGAACTCAGAAGTAGGGAGGTCATGCTTCAGTTATGTAGGGCAGTGAGAGATGGATCACTGTGATGTGAGGGAGCTTCATATCTGGATCACTGTGTACAGTATCTAAAGAAGAAGGTTAATGCATTAGAAACACTTCAAAGAAGATCTACTAGACTAATACTAATAAGAACACATTGTCCTATGAGGGAGAATTGATCAGACTAGACTTGTAGCCGCTGCAATTGGGAAGATCATAAAGAAACTTGATTGAAACATAAATGGAAATCTTGACATAGTAGATGTACAGATCATATTTCCTACTTTTTAAAATTATTATTGCACGTTTAAGACAGAGATGAATGTTTTCTCAGAGTTGTTAGTCCTATAAAGAGAAGAATCTTTGAATATGTTCAAAGCAAGGATAGATAAGCAGTGGAATGAAAGATCCTCACAGCTAAATAGGAACATAGATTTGAGTTACAATCAGATCAGCAGTGATTTTATTTAATATTGGAGCAGGGTCAAGGAACTGAATAGCTTATTTCTACTTCTAATTCACATGTTAGTAGGTTTGCATTCTGTCACTGGTATTCACCAGCTGCAAACAGCTCCATCTCAGACATGAGGGAATATTTAGTCTTGTGAAAAGTTCCTTCATACAATTCTTGAAGAAAGGAATAACTTTTGCCACATTCCAGTACTCTGGCACTTCTCCTTTGGCCAGTGAGAATACAAAGACTTTAAATTTAAACTAAACTCAATAACTATATGCACATTATTAGTCAGCATCATGGTCTTACTACCATCTTCCTTTGCAGTTCAATAACACTGCCAAGTGTTTCTTTGTGTGATAACATGCACCCTTTTTATCTTAAATGGTGGTTTCCTTGCTCCGTCTTGTGAGATACAAGCTTTCCCTGAACATAACAACAGCACGACACTTCTCTTGTACCATGACTGCATTCTCCAATGCTGCTCAGAAATGAAAGCTGATGAGCCTCTTGTGAGAGCAGAGGGGGACAGGGTAACTCCCAGCAGTCAAAGCCACTCAATGGAGTCTGTCAGTTTCACTCAAAACAGTCCACTAGATCTTTCTCATCACTTAAACACAGCTTACAGTTACAGTTATGATGAATGTTGTAAAGGAGAGTCATTTTGAGAGACTAAAATTTAAAGTCTTTGCATCCTCACTGGCTACAGGAATAGTGCCAGAGGACTGGAAGGTGGCAAAAGTTATTCCTTTCTTCAAGAAAGGTAATAGGGATAACACTGGGAATTATAGGACAGTTAAGTCTTATGTCGGGGTGGGCACGCTATTGGAGAAGATTCTTTGAAGAGTGTCTTCTAACCTTTTGGTTGGAAGGGTTTGCAACTCAGAGCATGATACCTGATTCAGCAGTGGAGTGTTGGGCAAGCAAACAGCAAAGCCAGCCTTAGGACCAGAGTCTTACTAATCTTTTGTCTCTTAAGGAAGGTTAACTTTGTGATAAGGCAGATATCTAGGATGCCTTAACCAAATTGCATTATTCAAATATCATGTTATACCTTCTACAAATATTATCAATGCATTATATCAAATCACTTAAGCAATTTCGCTTTCAGATTCCCAAATAATGACCATGAACATTCTTCATCTGATGCGGAATGTCATAGGCCAAATCAGAGGAGGCGATGTATCAGCGTATAGGCAGGTGATTGAAAATCTAAGTGGTGGCATAACAACAACCTCTTACTCAATGCCAGCAAGACCAAGGAGCCGATTATTGACTTTAGGATAAGGAAACCAGAGCTCCATCAGCCAGTCCTCATCAGAGGATCAGAGGTGGAGAGGGTCAGCATCTTTAAATACTTCAGTGTTATTATTTTGGAAGACCTGTCCTCAGCCCAGTATGTAAGTGCAATTACGAAGAAAGCACTGCACTGTCTCTGCTTCCTTGGAAGTTTACGAAGGTTTGGCATGACATCTAACACTTTGACAAACTTCTAATGACGTGTGGTGAAGGGTATATTGACTGGCTGCATCATAGCCTGGTATGGAAACACCAATGCCCTTGAATGGAAAATCCTACAAAAAGTGGTGGAAATGACCCAGTCCATCATGGAAAAAGCTCTCCCCACCATTGAGGACATCTACATGTCATAGGAAAGCAGCATGCATCATCAGGACCCCCACCACCCAGGACATGCTCTCTTCTTACTGCTGCCATCAGGAAGAAGGCACAGGAGCCTCAGGACTTACACCATCAAGTCCAATAACAGTTATCACCCCTCTATCAGGCTGTTGAACCAAAGGGGATAACTTCATTCAGCTTCACTTGCCCCATCATTAAAATATTCCCGCAATCTATGGACTCACTGCCAAGGACTCATTTCACGTTCTCGATATTTATTATTTATTTATTTATTTATTATTATTATTTCATTTATTTTGTACTTGCACAGTTTGTTGTCTTTTGCACACTGGTTGAACACCCAAGTGGGTTCAGTCTTTCATTGATTGTCTTATGGTTATTATTCCATTATAGATTTATTATCTTAGTAAGAAAATGAATCCCAGGGCTGTACACGGTAACAAATATGATAATAAATTTATTTTGAACTTTGCTATATTCATGTAAATTAAATTAAAGTTACATGAATATAGGGTAAAAAGATTGCAAGTGTGACTCAAATACAATGTATTCAGTATTATTTTTATCTTTTTTTGACATAATATATATCTTCGTGTACTCTGTATTCTTCTATGTAGAAATTAATAAAAATATTGAAAAAGAAAGAACTTTGCTTAGTCAGGGTCAAAGGAACTTCATAAAAAAAAACAACTGCTTAAATCAACATCTCCTCTGACTATTTTTGCCTACAGTCCCAATGACCTCTCTTCTAATTTTCCTTAGTTGTAGGCTCATGACTAACCATATGATCAGTTCTCCATTTTCCCGAGGCCAGGCTGTCCTAATACATTAATTAATGTATGTACAATTTGCTTCACCTTCATTATCTTGTCAGGTAGGCCTTAACTGTTACTTCTGATTTGAATAGTTTTGTCTTTGATATTAGTTTACTTTTTCCCTGTCCCTCTCAGTCACAAGATAGACATGTTAGTATGACACAGAACAATGCAGTCTAAACTTCTTACCTAATAATTTTCCCACAAGTGTCCTATGAGAGGTTCATTTTCTCCTTTTAAGAATATGTATCTAGAAATGTATCGATGCTGGCTGAGATTTGCCTTTTCAGACATCAATAGTGTTTGTTTGCTTTTCTTGTCAGTGAATTAAAAGGATTTTACAGAGACATTGTGGTACTTCTCCAATATTTTGCCCAGATAGTCCACGGGACAGTAGGGATCATGGTTCCCTGATACACCAGGACCTTCTTCAAGATTTGAGGTCGTGCTCTTGGTCTTGAAACTGGAGATGGTGCTCAGAGTTTCTGCTGAAAGATGGCTCTCAAGATTGGAAAGTGTTTTATGCTTTTCACAGTCTCACTGTGCACCTACATTGTCAGGGGAATATTGTACAGCAGGTGTGGTTTGGTTGAGAACCTTTGTTTTGTAGGTGTTTATTGAAAGACACATCCTTACATACCCTTCAGTGAATGAGTTAGTGATGATTGGAGCTTGGCCTCTGGATATGCATATATGCAAGTGTTATCTGCACTCTGCAACTTGATCTGAACTCTGCAACTTGATCTGCACTCTCCAACTTGATGACTGACAATAAAATGACCTTGATTTCAGAATGAGGAGTAACAGGATGAGCAAATTCCCATTCATGAGGAAGACCTGCTCCACTCCAGCAGGAAGTTTGTTGGAGTGAAGTGTGATATTACAGGTTAAATGATGTTGAAGCAATAACACAACTTTTCTAGACCACAGCCAATTCTGGGATAAGTTCTGTGACAGAATTATTGGTAAGATTCCTGTTTAGCCATTTGTGGTGTACCAAATGTTTAATGGAAAAGAATTTCTGAGGGCAGTTTAATTAGAGAAGTCACGGATGATTGACAATTGCTTGGTAAAAGAGCCCATGTAGTCATTGATGTAAGATGTTTGGGTCATAGATAATGTTGACAGTGTTGGAGAAAGCATGTGTTGGTTATTAGCAAGTTGCTGCATTTCCTGCAATCCTTCCACCCACCATCTTTTCTATAGGTCATGGGATGCCTGGTGGACCACATCTTCAAGTGTCTGTAGAACTAAAGAATTCCGCTCATGGTTGAGGTATAACTTGTCACAACATCTCCACCCCCATGTGTGAAGATGAATGCATTCCCAACAACCAGAAAGAATGCATCAGGTTCCAACAATCAAGGAATCTGATTCAGGAACCTGCTCACTATCAATATTAAGTGAGCACTTGCAGTTCTACCAAAACCTTTAGAAGATGGCTGAGAAGAGTCCCTGATAGATTAGAGGTCCCATTAAACATGACTCCAGATTCTAGGTGAAAGGTCATTCAACAAAATTCAGGCACCATGAAGTGGTCAACTGAAACTATTCCAGGATAGCCAAACAACCAAGTAACCGAACATAGTGGGCATGCTTATGTTACTGCCAGGATGTGTGCTGACACTTGTGGGCTGCCCCTAGCACACCCTTGAACATGCTGGTTGTTAATACAGATGCCGCATTTCACTGCATGTTTTAATGCACATGTGATAAATAAATCTTAATCCTGAATCTTGAAATAAGGCAAGGTCAAATGGCCAACTTAAATTCAACTGCTTTGAATGGACAACAACTGTGCTGTTCTGCGTTGAATGATACCTCTATTCGCTACAAGAAAACAATCCAGTATTTTGGGAAAGGTGTCCCATTTTTAAAACATTCCATGTATAAAGAAAGATCTTTGACCTGAAGCTTTGAACTCTTTTTCTCCACATGAATGCTAATCGATCAGCTGAGTGCTTCCAGCATTTTCAATTTTTGTTTTGGAGTTCCAACATCTCTAGTTATTTCTTACTCCAGAACCTTGGGCTGCTTTTGATAACTTAATTTCAGATCTCCAGTAGAATTTCAACATTGACAGGAAAATGTGACAGCAAAATCTGACCACTGAAAACCCAAGTCTCCTGTAGGAGATTTGCTATACTTAATGTGCATAAGTCACATGGCTCTGTGCAAATAATTAGAGTGCCATTTCATGTATTTTCAAAGAAAGTTAAATAAAAGTGATATTCTGAGATATTACCTGAAGCAGGAATACAGATTCTATTGTCCCCTGGTAATAGTTTGGAATCACAGATATGAAGAGTATAAAAAGGAGAACAATTGAATTTTTACAGATTACGAAAACACTCAGTCCTCTTATATAGCAGTTGTTCACAGCAGTGGTAACCAAGGCAATACTTGGCTATGAAAGGCCACATTGTGCATTTGACATCTGTGAGTTTAGGGTTCAATATGCAGGAACTACTGTTTCAAAGGGAATTTTTTTCTTGCTTAAGAGTTAGCATTAAGAAACTTATTGTTATGTAATGTCAACTGTATTTGGTGTTCACACTTAATCTATGACATATAAGAGGCAACACAAGCCTTTGATACAAAATTGGAGACCAAAGAAAGAGCTAAGGGATGAGGTTCTGCTGTCATATCTTATACAATTGGCAAAGAAGTTCAAAGCAGGAATTCAAATACCAATAATCCCCAATTGCTTCTAGTGCTACACTCCTACTAGCTCTCCATCGGACAGGAGCTAATCTGCAAAGCGATTGAATAATTGTTCAGCCTATACTGGCTTCACACCAGAGTTAATATCATTTGAATCCAAGTTACTGAGTTGCAATTCATAGATGATGCTGGTGTACACACACATTTTGAGGCCAAACTCCACCAAATCAATAACTCATTTACTTAAGTATGCAAGAGTAAACGTTTTACACCAAACATGCTCAAAACAAAGGCCCTCTACCAACCTGCACTACTGCACAACCCGGCCATCAAATAATAAGAGTCCACAATGGGACCCTGGAATACACACACCATTCCCTTATCTTAGCATTCACCCTTCAATGAATATGAATATGAATATTCACCACATCCCTAGTATTTCAGCAAAGACTTTGCCCATCTGAGGAAAAGAACAAGCATTTAGAGATCAAAACCTCAAACACCTGGCAGAATGATCCTAGTCCTCCTGTATTCTTCTGAGATTTGAGCCACATACAGCAGGAATAGCATGTCACATGGAGAGGTACTATTAAGAGGTCTCCAGAAAATATTCTAAATCCACAAGCAGAAAGAAAGTGATGTCAATGTTGATCCTCAGGCCAATATTCTCACTTTCAAGTCTCTAATTACTCTCTGTCAGCTTCAATGGATGGGCCATCTCATTAACATTCCAGTCATCAGACTCCCAAAACAGGCAAACACTGCTACTAACTTCGTTATAGCAAAAAAAAAAGATTCTAGGAGGACAGAGAAAAGGATTCAAGTATGTTCTCTAAGCCTTGTTGAAAATGTGTAATGTTTTGATTCCAAATGATTCCTGTGATTCCCTGGCCATTAATTGTTCATAATAGAAAAACATCCAAGATGGAACCAATAGCTGAGAATCATTTTTCACATAGAACATGGAATAGGAGGCCCTTCGGCCCACATTGTTGTGCCCACCCTCAAACCCTGCCTCCCATATAACCCCACCCCCCACCTTAAATTCCTCCATATACCTGTCTAGGAGTCTCTTAAATTTCACTCGTGTATCTGCCTCCACCCCTGACTCAGGCAGTGCATTCCACGCACCAACCACTCTCTGAGTAAAAAAACCTTCCTCTAATATCCTCTGTGAACTTCCCATCCCTTACCTTAAAGCCATGTCCTCTTGTATTGAGCAGTGGTGCCTTGGGGAAGAGGCACTGGCTATCCACTCTATCTATTCCTCTTAATATCTTGTATACCTCTATCATGACTCCTCTCATCCTCCTTCTCTCCAAAGAATAAAGCCCTAGCATAATGCATACTCTCTAAACCAGGCAGCATCCTGGTAGATCTCCTCTGTACCCTTTCCAGTGCTTCCACATCCTTCCTATAGTGAGGCGACCAGAACTGGACACAGTACTCCAAGTGTGGCCTAACCAGAGTTTTATAGAGCTGCATCATTACATCGCGACTCTTAAACTCTATCCCTCAACTTATGAAAACTAACACCCCATAAGCTTTCTTAACTACCCTATCTACCTATGAGGCAACTTTCAGGGATCTGTGGACATGTACCCCGAGATCCCTCTGCTCCTCCACACTACCAAGTATCCTGCCATTTACTTTGTACTCTGCCTTGGAGTTTGTCCTTCCAAAGTGTACCACCTCACACTTCTCCGGGTTGAACTCCATCTGCCACTTCTCAGCCCACTTCTGCAACCTATCAACATCTCTCTGCAATCTTCAACAATTCTCTACAGTATCTACAACACCACCAACCTTTGTGTTGTCTGCAAACTTGCCAACCCACCCTTCTAACCCCACATCCAGGTCATTAATAAAAATCACGAAAAGTAGAGGTCCCAGAACAGATCCTTGTGGGACACCATTAATCACAACCCTCCAATCCGAATGTATTCCCTCCACCACGACCCTCTGCCTTCTACAGGCAAGCCAATTCTGAATCCACCTGGCCAAACTTCCCTGGATCCCATGCCTTCTAACTTTCTGAATAAGCCTACCATGTGCAACCTTGTCAAATGCCTTACTAAAATCCATGTAGATCACATCCACTGCACTACCCTCATCTATATGCCTGGTCACCTCCTCAAATAACTCTGTCAGGCTTGTTAGACACCATCTGCCCTTCACAAAGTCATGCTGACTGTCCCTGATCAGTCCATGATTCTCTAAATGCCCATAGATCCTATCTCTAAGAATCTTTTCCAACAGCTTTCCCACCACAGACGTAAGTCTCACTGGTCTATAATTACCCGGACTATCCCTACTACCTTTTTTGAACAAGGGGACAACATTTGCCTCCCTCCAGTCCTCCGATACCATTCCTGTAGACAACAAGGACTTAAAGATCCTAGCCAGAGGCTCAGCAATCTCTTCCCTTGCTTCGTGGAGCAGCCTGGGGAATATTCCATCAGGCCCCGGGGACTTATCCATCCTAATGTATTTTAATAACTCCAATACCTCCTCTCCCTTAATATCAGCATGCTCCAGTACATCAACCTCAATCATATTGTCCTCACCGTCATCAAGTTCCCTCTCATTGGTGAATACCGAAGAGAAGTATTCATTGAGGGCCTCGCTCACTTCCACAACCTCCAGGCATATCTTCCCACCTTTATCTCTAATTGGTCCTACCTTCACTCCTGTCATCCTTTTGTTCTTCACATAATTGAAGGATACCTTGGGGTTTTCCTTTACCCTACTCACCAAGGCCTTCTCAAGCCCCCTTTTTGCTCTTCTCAGCCCCTTCTTAAGCTCCTTTCTTGCTACCCTATATTCCTCAATAGACCCATCTGATGCTTGCTTCCTAAACCTCATGTATGCTGCCTTCTTCCACCTGACTAGATTTTCCACCTCACTTGTCACCCATGGCTCCTTCACCCTACCATTCTTATCTTCCTCACCGGGACAAATTTATCCCTAATATCCTGCAAGAGATCGCTAAACATCGACCACATGCCCATAGTACATTTCCCTGCAAAAACATCATCCCAATTCACATCCGCAAGTTCTAGCCTTATAGCCTCATAATTTGCCCTTCCCCAATTAAAAATTTTCCTGCCCTCTCTGATTCTATCCTTTTCCATGATAATGCTAAAGGCCAGGGAGCGGTGGTCACTGTCCCCCAGATGCACACCCACTGAGAGATGTCTGACCTGACCCGGTTCGTTACCTAATACTAGATCTAGAATGGCATTCTCCCCAGTCGGCCTATCAATATACTGTGACAGGAATCCGTCCTGGACACACTAAACAAACTCTGCCCCGTCCAAACCCTTGGAACTATTCAGGTGCCAATCAATATTAGGGAAGTTAAAGTCACCCATGATAACAACCCTGTTATTTTTGCACCTTTCCAAAATCTGCCTCCTAATCTGTTGCTACCAGGGGGCCTATAGAATACCTCCAATAGAGTAACTGCTCTCTTCCTGTTCCTGACTTCCACCCATACTGACTCAAAAGAGGATCCTGCTACATTACCCACCCTTTCTGTAGCTGTAATAGTATCCCTGACCAGTAGTGCCACCCCTCCTCCCCTTTTCCCCCCCTCTATCCCTTTTAAAGCACTGAAATCCAGGAATATTGAGAATCCATTCCTGCCCTGGTGCCAGCCAAGTCTCTGTAATGGTCACTACATCATAATTCCATGTATGTATCCAAGCTCTCAGTTCATCATCTTTGTTCCTGATGCTTGTTGCATTGAAGTACACACACTTTAGCCTTTCTACCTTCCTACCTTCACACCCTTTAACCATATAACAATTATAGCATGGAAACAGGCCATCTCGGACCTTCTAGTCCGTGCTGAACTCTTACTCTCACCTAGTCCCACCAACCTGCACTCAGCCCATAACCCTCCATTCCTTTCCTGTCCATATATCTATCCAATTTAACTTTAAACGACAACATCGAACCTGCCTCAACCACTTCTGCTGGAAGCTCATTCCACACAGCTACCACTCTCTGAGTAAAGAAGTTCCCCCTCATGTTACTCCTAAACTTCTGCCCTTTAACTCTCAACTCATGTACTCTTGTTTGAATCTTCCCCACTCTTAATGGAAAAAGCCTATCCACGTCAACTCTATCAATCCCCCTCATAATTTTAAATACCTCTATCAAGTCCCCCCTCAACCTTCTACGCTCCAAAGAATAAAGACCTAACTTGTTCAACCTTTCTCTGTAACTTAGGAGATGAAACCCAGGCAACATTTTAGTAAACCTCCTCTGTACTGTCTCAATTTTATTGACATCTTTCCTATAATTCGGTGACCAGAACTGTACACAATACTCCAAATTTGGCCTTACCAATGCCCTATACAAGTTCAACATTATATCCCAACTCCTATACTCAATGCTCTGATTAATAAATGCAAGCAAACCAAAAGCTTTCTTCACCACCCTATCCACATGAGATTCCACCTTTAGGGAACTACGCACCATTATTCCTAGATCCCTCTGTTCTACAGCATTCTTAAATGCCCTACCATTTACCATGTATGTCCTATTTTGATTAGTCCTACCAAAATGTAGCACCTCACATTTATCAGCATTAAACTCCATCTGTCATCTTTCAGCCCACTCTTCTAACTGTCCTAAATCTCTCTGAAAGCTTTGGAAACCTACCTCATCATCCACAACGCCACCTATCTTAGTATCATCTGCATACTTACTAATCCAATTTACCACCCCATCATCCAGATCATTAATATATATGACAAACAACATTGGACCCAGTACAGATCCCTGAGGCACACCACTACACACCGTCCTCCAATCTGACACACAGTTATCCACCACTACTCTCTAGCGTCTCCCACCCAGCCACTGCTGAATCCATTTCACTACTTCCATATTAATGCCTAAAGATTGAACCTTCCTAAGTAACCTTCCGTGTGGAACCTTGTAAAAGGCCTTACTGAAGTCCATATAGACAACATCCACCGTTTTACCCTCATCAACTTTCTTAGTAACCTCATCAAAAAATTCAATAAGATTTGTCAAACATGACCTTCCACGCACAAATCCATGTTGACTGTTCCTAATCAGACTCTGTCTATCCAGATAATTATATATACCATCTCTAAGAATACTTTCCATCAATTTACCCACCACTGACGTCAAACTCACTGGCTGATAATTGCCGGGTTTTCTCTCAGGACTCTTTTTAAACAATGGAACCACATGAGCAATACGCCAATCCTCCGGCACCATCCTCGTTTCTAATGACATTTGAAATATTTCGGTCAGTGCCACTGCTATTTCTACACTAACTTCCCTCAAGGTCCGAGGGGATATCTTGTCCGGACCCGGAGACTTATCCACTTTTATATTCCTTA